>NC_091282.1:179710287-180910287 GCF_032444005.1 Ranitomeya imitator
ATCCTTTATGTGCGTCAAACTTTGCATCAGCAGACGCATTAGGGGGATGCTCATGCTTATTATGGCGTTGTCTGCACTAACCAGCCGTGTGCATTCCTCAAAACACTGAAGGACTTGACACATGTCTTGAATCTTCGACCACTG
Organism: Ranitomeya imitator; assembly: GCF_032444005.1. Classification (NCBI taxonomy): domain Eukaryota; kingdom Metazoa; phylum Chordata; class Amphibia; order Anura; family Dendrobatidae; genus Ranitomeya; species Ranitomeya imitator. The sequence goes on from NC_091282.1 coordinate 179,710,432, forward strand.
CACACCTGACAACTCCATGTCTGCCATCCTACTGCCTGCCCGTGTATGTGTATCCTCCCACAAAAACATAACAGCCCGCCTCTGTTCGCACAGTCTCTGAAGCATGTGCAGTGTTGAGTTCCACCTTGTTGCAACGTCTATGATTAGGCGATGCTGGGGAAGGTTCAAAGAACGCTGATAGGTCTGCATACGGCTGGAGTGTACAGGCGAACGGCGGATATGTGCGCAAAGTCCACGCACTTTGAGGAGCAGGTCGGATAACCCCGGATAACTTTTCAGGAAGCACTGCACCACCAGGTTTAAGGTGTGAGCCAGGCAAGGAATGTGTTTCAGTTGGGAAAGGGAGATGGCAGCCATGAAATTCCTTCCGTTATCACTCACTACCTTGCCTGCCTCAAGATCTACAGTGCCCAGCCACGACTGCGTTTCTTGCTGCAAGAACTCGGACAGAACTTCCGCGGTGTGTCTATTGTCGCCCAAACACTTCATAGCCAATACAGCCTGCTGACGTATGCCAGTAGCTGCCCCATAATGGGAGACCTGGTGTGCAACAGTGGCAGGTGCGGATGGAGTGTTTGTGCGACTGCGGTCTGTGGACGAGCTCTTGCTTCTGCAGGAGGACGAGGAGGAGGAGGAGGAGGGGGTGCGAACGGCTACAGACAACTGTTTACTAGACCGTGGGCTAGGCAGAACTGTCCCAAACTTGCTGTCCCCTGTGGACCCTGAATCCACCACATTTACCCAGTGTGCCGTGATGGACACGTAACGTCCCTGGCCATGCCTACTGGTCCATGCATCTGTTGTCAGGTGCACCTTTGTGCTCACAGATTGCCTGAGTGCATGGACGATGCGCTCTTTAACATGCTGGTGGAGGGCTGGGATGGCTTTTCTGGAAAAAAAGTGTCGACTGGGTAGCTCGTAGCGTGGTACAGCGTAGTCCATCAGGTCTTTGAAAGCTTCGCTTTCAACTAACCGGTAGGGCATCATCTCTAACGAGATTAGTCTAGCTATGTGGGCGTTCAAACCCTGTGTACGCGGATGCGAGGCTAAGTATTTCCTTTTTCTAACCATAGTCTCATGTAGGGTGAGCTGGACTGGAGAGCTGGAGATCGTGGAACTAGCGGGGGTGCCGGTGGACATGGCAGACTGAGAGACGGTGGGAGATGGTATTGTTGCCGCCGGTGCCCTAGATGCAGTGTTTCCTACTACGAAACTGGTGATTCCCTGACCCTGACTGCTTTGGCCTGGCAAAGATACCTGCACAGATACAGCAGGTGGTGCGCTAAATGGTGGTCCTACACTGCCGGAAGGGATGTTGCGTTGATGACTAGCTTCATTGGCCGAGGGTGCAACAACCTTAAGGGACGTTTGGTAGTTAGTCCAAGCTTTCAAATGCATGGTGGTTAAATGTCTATGCATGCAACTAGTATTGAGACTTTTCAGATTCTGACCTCTGCTTAAGGAAGTAGAACATTTTTGACAGATGACTTTGCGCTGATCAATTGGATGTTGTTTAAAAAAATGCCAGACTGCACTCTTTCTAGCATCGGATACCTTTTCAGGCATTGCAGACTGAGCTTTAACCGGATGGCCACGCTGTCCTCCACCAGGTTTTGGCTTTGCCACGCGTTTTGGGCAAGATACGGGCCCGGCAGATGGAACCTGTGGCGATGTTGATGCCTGCTGCGGCCCCTCCTCCTCCTCTGCTTCAGAACTGCTGCCGCCTGCACCCTGTTCCCCCAATGGCTGCCAATCGGGGTCAAGAACTGGGTCATCTAATAACTCTTCTTGTACCTCCTGCGCAACTTCGTCTGTGTCACCGTGTCGTTCGGTGGTATAGCGTTCGTGATGGGGCAACATAGTCTCATCAGGGTCTGATTCTTGATCAGCACCCTGCGAGGGCAATGTTGTGGTCTGAGTCAAAGGACCAGCATAGTAGTCTGGCTGTGGCTGTGCGTCAGTGCACTCCATGTCAGATTCAATTTGTAATGGGCATGGACTGTTAACTGCTTCACTTTCTAAGCCAGGGACGGTATGTGTAAAGAGCTCCATGGAGTAACCCGTTGTGTCGCCTGCTGCATTCTTCTCTGTTGTTGTTTTTGCTGAAGAGGACAAGGAAGTGACTTGTCCCTGACCGTGAACATCCACTAACGACGCGCTGCTTTTACTTTTACCAGTTTCACGAGATGAGGCAAAAGAGCTAGAGGCTGAGTCAGCAAGATAAGCCAAAACTTGCTCTTGCTGCTCCGGCTTTAAAAGCGGTTTTCCTAATCCCAGAAAAGGGAGCGTTCGAGGCCTTGTGTAGCCGGACGACGAACCTGGCTCCACAGCTCCAGACTTAGGTGCAATATTTTTTCCCCCACGACCACCTGATGCTCCACCACTACCACTACCCTCATTACCAGCTGACAATGAACGCCCCCGGCCACGACCTCTTCCACTAGACTTCCTCATTGTTTTAAAAACGTAACCAAACTAACGTTATTTGTTGCAGTCACACAACTTACACGGTGAGCTATAACTTCTGTATGATTTAGCTACCCCTTTACAGGTTGGTGAGACCACAGCGAAAATCAGGCCCAATGTTACACACTCTTTTTTTGGTGGCTGCAAATTAGAGAGATGCCCCACACGCAGGACTGTCACTGAAGCACAAATGTTAATATTAATGTCACACTATTATTTTTTTTTTATTTTTATTTTTTTCAGGAACACTTTAGAAACCCCCCAAAAAAAAAAAAATAGATTTTTGCAGGGAGAATTTAGAAAACAAATGTAACAAACTATATGCTTTCTATGGGCCACTGAGTGAGAGATGACGCACACAGGAATCAGGAGTGGCACACAAGCCCAGAGGCCAATATTTTTCTACCAATGATTGATGGAGTTATTTTCTCTGGTAGATTTTGGAACCCAAATCAAGGAAAAAAAATGTAGGCTTTCTATGGACCACAATTGGAGAGAGAGAGAGAGAGAGATGGCACACCCAGGAGTCAAGACTGGCACACAAGCAGAAAGGCCAATATTAATCTCCCACTGTTTTTTTTGGTTGTTTTTTTTTTTTTTTTTTTCAGGGAGACTTTAGAAAAAAAAATAATAAAAAAAATATGATTTTATCAGGAAGAATTTAGAAACCAAATAAAATAAAATGATTTTTTCAGGGAGAATTTAGAAAACAAATAAAACCAAAAATAGGCGTTCTATGGCCCACTGACTGAGAGATGACGCACCCAGGAGTCAAGACTGGCACACAAGCAGAAAGGCCAATATTAATCTCCCACTGTTTTTTTTGGTTGTTTTTTTTTTTTTTTTTTCAGGGAGACTTTAGAAAAAAAAATAATAAAAAAAATATGATTTTATCAGGAAGAATTTAGAAACCAAATAAAATAAAATGATTTTTTCAGGGAGAATTTAGAAAACAAATAAAACCAAAAATAGGCGTTCTATGGCCCACTGACTGAGAGATGACGCACCCAGGAGTCAAGACTGGCACACAAGCAGAAAGGCCAATATTAATCTCCCACTGTTTTTTTTTTTTTTTTTCAGGGAGACTTTAGAAAAAAAAATAATAAAAAAAATATGATTTTATCAGGAAGAATTTAGAAACCAAATAAAATAAAATAATTTTTTCAGGGAGAATTTAGAAAACAAATAAAACCAAAAATAGGCGTTCTATGGCCCACTGACTGAGAGATGACGCACACAGGAGTCAGGAGTGGCACACAAACCCAGAGGCCAATATTTTTCTACCAATGATTGATGTAGTTATTTTCTCTGGTAGATTTTAGAACCCAAATCAAGGAAAAAAAATATAGGCTTTCTATGGACCACAATTGGAGAGAGAGAGAGAGAGAGAGAGAGAGAGAGAGAGAGAGAGAGAGATGGCACACCCAGGAGTCAAGACTGGCACACAAGCAGAAAGGCCAATATTAATCTCCCACTGTTTTTTTGGTTGTTTTTTTTTTTTTTTTTTTTCAGGGAGACTTTAGAAATAAAAATAATAAAAAAAATATGATTTTATCAGGAAGAATTTAGAAACCAAATAAAATAAAATGATTTTTTCAGGGAGAATTTAGAAAACAAATAAAACCAAAAATATGCGTTCTATGGCCCACTGACTGAGAGAGAGAGAGAGATGGAACGCTTAGTACTGGCACACAAGCCCAAAGGGCAATATTAATCTCCCTTTTTTTTTCCAGGGAGAATTTCTGAAACCCAAAAAAAAAATAAAATAGGCTTTCTATGGCCCACTATTTGTGAGAGAGATGGGACGCTCAGGACTGGCACAGATGGCACGCTCAGGACTGGCACAGAAGCCCAGAGGCCAATATTAATCTCCCTTTTTTTCTGGGAGAATTTATAAAACCAAAAAAATATTTAAATAGGCTTTCTATGGCCCACTATTTGTGAGAGAGATGGCACGCTCAGGACTGGCACAGATGGCACGCTCACAACTGGCACAGAAGCCCAGAGGCCAATATTAATCTCCCTTTTTTTCTGGGAGAATTTATAAAACCAAAAAAATATTTAAATAGGCTTTCTATGGCCCACTATTTGTGAGAGAGATGGCACGCTCAGGACTGGCACAGATGGCACGCTCACAACTGGCACACAAGCCCAGAGGCCAATATTAATCTCCCTTTTTTCAGGGAAAATTTATAAAACCAAAAAAAAAATTAAATAGGCTTTCTATGGCCCACTATTTGTGAGAGAGATGGCACGCTCAGGACTGGCACAGATGGCACGCTCACAACTGGCACACAAGCCCAGAGGCCAATATTAATCTCCCTTTTTTCAGGGAAAATTTATAAAACCAAAAAAAAAATTAAATAGGCTTTCTATGGCCCACTATTTGTGAGAGAGATGGGACGCTCAGGACTGGCACAGATGGCACGCTCAGGACTGGCACAGAAGCCCAGAGGCCAATATTAATCTCCCTTTTTTTCAGGGAGAATTTATAAAACCCAAAAAAAAATAAAATAGGCTTTCTATGGCCCACTATTTGTGAGAGAGATGGCACACTCAGGACTGGCACACAAGCCCAAAGGCCAATATTAATCTCCCACTGTATTTTTATCAGGGAGAATTTATACACCCCACAAAAAAAAATACAGAAAAATGAAAAGGCTTTCTATGGCCCACTATGTGAGAGAGATGGCACACACAGGGATGGCACTCTAGCAGAAATGCCAAATTGCCAATCTTAATCTCCCACCAAAAAAAAAAAAAAAAAAAAAACAGGGAATGTCCTACAATTACTATCTCCCTGCCTGCAGTAATCTCAGCCAGGTATGGCAGGCAGCTACTATCTCCCTGCCTGCAGTAATCTCAGCCAGGTATGGCAGGCAGCAATAAGGAGTGGACTGATGCACAAATGAAATAAAAAGTGTGGACAAACAAAAAAGATAGCTGTGCAGAAAGGAAGGAACAAGAGGATTTGTGCTTTGAAAAAAGCAGTTGGTTTGCACAGCGGCGTACACACAGCAATGCAGCTATCAGGGAGCCTTCTAGGGCAGCCCAATGAGCTACAGCGCTGAGGGGAAAAAAAAAAAAAAAAAAAATTCCACTGTCCCTGCACACCGAGGGTGGTGTTGGACAGTGCAAATCGCTGCAGCACAAGCGGTTTTGTGGTTAATGGACCCTGCCTAACGCTATCCCTGCTTCTGACAAAGCGGCAGCAACCTCTCCCTAAGCTCAGATCAGCAGCAGTAAGATGGCGGTCGGCGGGAACGCCTCTTTATAGCCCCTGTGACGTCGCAGACAGCAAGCCAATCACTGCAATGCCCTTCTCTAAGATGGTGGGGACCAGGACCTATGTCATCACGCTGCCCACACTCTGCGTTTACCTTCATTGGCTGAGAAATGGCGCTTTTCGCGTCATTGAAACGCGACTTTGGCGCGAAAGTCGCGTACCGCATGGCCGACCCCGCACAGGGGTCGGATCGGGTTTCATGAAACCCCGACTTAGCCAAAAGTCGGCGACTTTTGAAAATGTTCGACCCGTTTCGCTCAACCCTAATTATTACTTTTTGAGGGGTACAAGATTTGGCATTGTTACTCTGTAGAGCACAAATATGATACTTTTATTGTGTTTTGTGCTCATTATTGGTAACTGTTAGACACTTCTTTTGGGTGGCATTATTAGTTTCAGAGGCAGATGTGTATATTGCACTATATTATGGAATAAAATATATTAACAACAATATTCATTCTGAAATACAGTATTTAAGACACTATGCTACACAGAAGAAGCAGTATTAGAGGCAACTAGGGCAGCAATAGGTAAATAATTTATGTTAGCAGCAAGATAGAGAGTTTATGTAGGTTGGGAATAGGTGGATATGCTGCAGGAAATGTGAGAAGTCAAATGTTTCTGTGTTGCAAACTCTACAGATGAGTCGTGGCTTGAAGGAGATATCATAGAGGTCTGGGCCAGATAGAAAAAAAGAATTGGGAATGGCTCTTGCAGAAAAAACATCACCGGTGAGTCACTATGTTTAACTGTAATCAGTTATAAAGTCTGGAGAACTGGTATCTACCACTATATGGTCTCTGTGTGGTAGGAGCCTATTGATTATCACTGGACTAGTGTGAAATCACCAAAAATCACAATACAGGTCCTTCTCAAAAAATTAGCATATAGTGTTAAATTTCATTATTTACCATAATGTAATGATTACAATTAAACTTTCATATATTATAGATTCATTATCCACCAACTGAAATTTGTCAGGTCTTTTATTGTTTTAATACTGATGATTTTGGCATACAACTCCTGATAACCCAAAAAACCTGTCTCAATAAATTAGCATATCAAGAAAAGGTTCTCTAAACGACCTATTACCCTAATCTTCTGAATCAACTAATTAACTCTAAACACATGCAAAAGATACCTGAGGCTTTTATAAACTCCCTGCCTGGTTCATTACTCAAAACCCCCATCATGGGTAAGGGTACCGTCACACAGTGAAATTTTGATCGCTACGACGGCACGATTCGTGACGTTCGAGCGATATATCTGTGACGTTCGAGCGATATCGCAATGTCTGACACGCTCCTGCGATCAGGGACCCCGCTGAGAATCGTACGTCGTAGCAGATCGTTTGAAACTTTCTTTCGTCGTCTAGTGTCCCGCTGTGGCGGCATGATTGCATGGTGTAACATATATCGTATACGATGTGTGCATAGTAACCAACGGCTTCTACATCGCACATACGTCATGAAATTATCGCTCCAGCGTCGTAGATTGCAAAGTGTGACAGCAGTCTACGACGCTGGAGCGATATTGTTACGACGCTGGAGCGTCACGGATCGTACCGTCGTAGCGATGAAAATTGCACTGTGTGACGGTACCCTAAGACTAGCGACCTGACAGATGTCAAGAAGGCCATCATTGACACCCTCAAGCAAGAGGGTAAGACCCAGAAAGAAATTTCTCAACAAATAGGCTGTTCCCAGAGTGCTGTATCAAGGCACCTCAATGGTAAGTCTGTTGGAAGGAAACAATGTGGCAGAAAACTCTGTACAACGAGAAGAGGAGACCGGACCCTGAGGAAGATTGTGGAGAAGGACCGATTCCAGACCTTGGGGAACCTGAGGAAGCAGTGGACTGAGTCTGGTGTGGAAACATCCAGAGCCACCGTGCACAGGCGTGTGCAGGAAATGGGCTACAGGTGCCGCATTCCCCAGGTAAAGCCACTTTTGAGCTACAGAGAAGCAGCACTGGACTGTTGCTAAGTGGTCCCAAGTACTTTTTTCTGATGAAAGCAAATTTTGCATGTCATTCGGAAATCAAGGTGCCAGAGTCTGGAGGAAGACTGGGGAGAAGGAAATGCCAAAATGCCTGAAGTCCAGTGTCAAGTACCCACAGTCAGTGATGGTGTGGGGTGCCATGTCAGCTGCTGGTGTTGGTCCACTGTGTTTCATCAAGGGCAGGGTCAATGCAGCTAGCTATCAGGAGATTTTGGAGCACTTCATGCTTCCATCGGCTGAAATGCTTTATGGAGATGAAGATTTCATTTTTCAGCACGACCTGGCACCTGCTCACAGTGCCAAAACCACTGGTAAATGGTTTACTGACCATGGTATTACTGTGCTCAATTGGCCTGCCAACTCTCCTGACCTGAACCCCATAGAGAATCTGTGGGATATTGTGAAGAGAAAGTTGAGAGACTCAAGACCCAACACTCTGGATGAGCTTAAGGCCGCTATTGAAGCATCCTGGGCCTCCATAACATCTCAGCAGTGTCACAGGCTGATTGCCTCCATGCCACGCTGCATTGAAGCAGTCATTTCTGCCAAAGGATTCCCGACCAAGTATTGAGTGCATAACTGAACATTATTATTTGTTGGTTTTTTTGTTTGTTATTAAAAAACACTTTTATTTGATTGGATGGGTGAAATATGCTAATTTATTGAGACAGGTTTTTTGGGTTATCAGGAGTTGTATGCCAAAATCATCAGTATTAAAACAATTAAAGACCTGACAAATTTCAGTTGGTGGATAATGAATCTATAATATATGAAAGTTTAATTGTAATCATTACATTATGGTAAATAATGAAATTTAACACAATATGCTAATTTTTTGAGAAGGACCTGTATATTTGTGCACCTTCCAAGCTGCTTGAACATATTACAACGTATTAAGGCTATGTGCACATGTTGCAGATTTTGCTGCGGATCCGCAGCAGATTTCTATGCGTTGTACAGTACCATGCAAATGTATGGAAATCCGCAGTGCCCATGGTATGGAAAACACCGCGCGGAAACACTGCGTTGTATTTTCCGCAGCATGCCAATTCTTTGTGTGGATTCCGCAGCGGTTTACACCTCTTCCTCAATAGGAATCCCCAGGTATAATCTACAAAAAAACGCAGGAAATCCGCAAGTAATCCGCACTGCGTTTTACCAGTGGATTTTGCAAAAATGGTGTGGAAAAATCCGCACACGAATCCGCAACGTGTGCACATAGCCCAAGAATGCTGTTGTTAACATCATAGTGAATCGGGGCCTTTGGAGCATTCATGCACTCTTATTCGTGCACAGTTAATTGAAGTACGTTTATCAAAGTACTGGCAGTTACTGGATGAATATAACGCGCATCTCTATTCTCTTCATGCAGGTAATCATATCATTCAACCTCTAAACTGAACTACATTGCATGTCTTTTCACTCCATTCAATGTCAGCAAGCAACCTATAGGGCTCCTTACTCACTTGCGCGAGACTCGGATGAGTCTCGCACGGCAATACCCCGGCACTGCACCTGGCTCAGAGGAGCGGAGCGTGCGGCGGCATGTATTCCTATGTGGCCGCACGCTCCGATCTGAGTGCCCGGTGCAGAGCCGGGATTTAAACATGCGAGACTCATCCGAGTTGCTCGCAAGTGAGCAGGAGCCCTAAAGGTAATCATATCATTCAACCTCTGAACTGAACTACATTGCATGTCTTTTCACTCCATTCAATGTCAGCTAGCAACCTGAATGGTAATCATATCATTCAACCTCTGAACTGAACTACCTTGCATGTATTTTCACCCCATTCAATGTCAGCAAGCAACCTGAATGGTAATCATATCATTCAACCACTGAACTGAACTACCTTGCATGTCTTTTCACGCCATTCAATGTCAGCAATCAAACTGAATGGTAATCATATAATTCAACCTCTGAACTGAACTACCTTGCATGTATTTTCACTCCATTCAATGTCAGCTAGCAACCTGAATGGTATCTAACTCATTCTATCTCCGGCATAGAATCCTGCATGTATGTAGATTTGTTAGCCATCTTAGCAAGCATTTGTTTTAGTATATTTTTGTATATAGCTATTGAACTTCTGCTTGTTCCTTATGCAAAGAGGTCATATAACTCTTTTCAAAGTGGTTTATGATCCATGTTGGCCTAGACATTTGTTTATCTGTTCACTACATTTATTGTGTCCTGCTGTCTCAACTTAGTTCGATTGATTGCTAACGAGGGAAAAAAAGAAAACCTAAGAGCTAGCCTCCTATAAATTTAGATATAGTTTGGGGATGCATTCATGCAGGGGAGCATTTGTGCACTTTTATTTGTGCATATTTACATTTATCAAAGTACTGGCAGTTACAACATGGCAGTTAGGGCAGGAGACAGGTAGGACAATCAAATAAATATATTCCCTGTACATTTGGAACACAACAAATATTCACCATATACATTTGTATAATCTACTGTATATCCTGGCTGCTGCATTCACTCACATTCATCGACCTTGCATTAACTCTTTACACTCCATCCATATCGGCCCCTCTGTCCTGTCCTCTCCTATGTATAGCACTTACGTTCTGTTCACATTGCTTAGCAGCGCAGATTGTTGTGAATTCTGTGGCAGAGCTCCCTCCTGTGGTCACAAGTGGTACTTCGGCTGATTCTCTCTGTGAGCTTCCGTTGGTGGAGGAAAGTGGTACTGCGGCTTCTGAGTTTCCTTCCTCAGGTGATGTGGTGAAGTCGTTAGGTGCTGCTCTATTTAACTCCACCTAGTGCTTTGATCCTGGCCTCCAGTCAATGTTCTAGTATTGGACCTGTTTCCTCCTGGATTGTTCCTGTGGCCTGCTGCTCTGCATAGCTAAGTTCTGCTTTGCTATTTTGTTTGCTGTTTTTTCTGTCCAGCTTGTCTATTTGTTTTTTTCTGCTTGCTGGAAGCTCTGGGACGCAGAGCGTGTACCTCCGTGCCGTTAGTTCGGTACGGAGGGTCTTTTTGCCCCCTTTGCGTGGTTTTTGTAGGGTTTTGTGTTGACCGCAAAGTTACCTTTCCTATCCTCGCTCTGTTCAGAAAGTCGGGCCTCACTTTGCTAAATCTATTTCATCTCTACGTTTGTCTTTTCATCTTAACTCACAGTCATTATATGTGGGGGCTGCCTTTTCCTTTGGGGTATTTCTCTGAGGCAAGGTAGGCTTATTTTCTATCTTCAGGCTAGCTAATTTCTCAGGCTGTGCCGAGTTGCATATGGAGCGTTAGGCGCAATCCACGGCTGCCTCTAGTGTTGTTGGAGAGGATTAGGGATTGCGGTCAGCAGAGTTCCCACGTCTCAGAGCTCGTTCTATGTTTTTGGGTTATTGTCAGGTCACTGTATGTGCTCTGACCTCTATGTCCATTGTGGTACTGAATTATCTTATCATAACAGTACTGGAGGCCGAAAGTACTAATGATTCTCAATAGAGGGAAAAAAGAAGTTCTGAGACCATTTTTTTTTCTCTGCACTGTGTTTTGCCTTTTTTTTCCCCTAGACATTTGGGTGGTTCAGGACACAGGTGTAGCGATGGACATTAAAGGTCTGTCTTCATGTGTGGATCAGCTCACGGCAAGAGTACAAAATATTCAAGACTTTGTGGTTCAGAATTCTATGTTGGAACTGAGAATTCCTATTCCTGATTTGTTTTTTGGAGATAGAACTAAATTTCTGAGTTTCAAAAATAATTGTAAACTATTTCTGGCTTTGAAACCTCGCTCCTCTGGTGACCCAGTTCAACAAGTTAGGATCATTATTTCTTTTTTACGTGGCGACCCTCAGGACTGGGCATTTTCTCTTGCGTCAGGAGATCCTGCATTAAGTAATATCGATGCGTTTTTCCTGGCGCTCGGATTGCTGTACGATGAACCTAATTCAGTGGATCAGGCAGAGAAAAATTTGCTTGCTCTGTGTCAGGGTCAGGATGAGATAGAGGTATATTGTCAGAAATTTAGAAAGTGGTCCGTACTCACTCAATGGAATGAAGGTGCGCTTGCAGCTATTTTCAGAAAAGGTCTCTCTGAAGCCCTTAAGGATGTCATGGTGGGATTTCCTATGCCTGCTGGTCTGAATGAGTCTATTTCTTTGGCCATTCAGATCGGTCGACGCTTGCGTGAGCGTAAATCTGTGCACCATTTGGCCGTATTACCTGAGCTTAAACCTGAGCCTATGCAGTGTGATAGGACTTTGACCAGAGTTGAACGGCAAGAACACAGACGTCTGAATGGGCTGTGTTTCTACTGTGGTGATTCCACTCATGCTATCTCTGATTGTCCTAAGCGCACTAAGCGGTTCGCTAGGTCTGCCACCATTGGTACGGTACAGTCAAAATTTCTTCTGTCTGTTACCTTGATCTGCTCTTTGTCATCGTATTCTGTCATGGCATTTGTGGATTCAGGCGCTGCCCTGAATTTGATGGACTTGGAGTATGCTAGGCGTTGTGGGTTTTTCTTGGAGCCCTTACAGTGTCCTATTCCATTGAGAGGAATTGATGCTACGCCTTTGGCCAAGAATAAGCCTCTGTACTGGACCCAGCTGACCATGTGTATGGCTCCTGCACATCAGGAGGTTATTCGCTTTCTGGTGTTGCATAATCTGCATGATGTGGTCGTGTTGGGGTTGCCATGGCTACAAGTCCATAATCCAGTATTAGATTGGAAATCCATGTCTGTGTCCAGCTGGGGTTGTCAGGGGGTACATGGTGATGTCCCATTTCTGACTATTTCGTCATCCACCCCTTCTGAGGTTCCAGAGTTCTTGTCTGATTACCGGGATGTATTTGATGAGCCCAAGTCCGATACCCTACCTCCGCATAGGGATTGTGATTGTGCTATCGATTTGATTCCTGGTAGTAAATTCCCAAAAGGTCGACTGTTTAATTTATCTGTGCCTGAGCATGCCGCTATGCGGAGTTATGTGAAGGAGTCCTTGGAGAAGGGGCATATTCGCCCGTCATCGTCGCCATTAGGAGCAGGGTTCTTTTTTGTAGCCAAGAAGGATGGTTCACTGAGACCTTGTATAGATTACCGCCTTCTAAATAAGATCACGGTTAAATTTCAGTACCCCTTGCCGTTGTTATCTGATTTGTTTGCTCGGATTAAGGGGGCTAGTTGGTTCACCAAGATAGATCTTCGTGGTGCGTATAATCTTGTGCGTATTAAGCGAGGCAATGAATGGAAAACTGCATTTAATACGCCTGAGGGCCATTTTGAGTATCTAGTAATGCCATTCGGACTTGCCAATGCTCCATCAGTGTTTCAGTCCTTATGCATGACATCTTCCGAGAGTACTTGAATAAATTCCTGATTGTGTACTCGGATGACATTTTGATCTTCTCGGATGATTGGTAGTCTCATGTGAAGCAGGTCAGAACGGTGTATCAGGTCCTGCGTGCTAATTCTTTGTTTGTGAAGGGATCAAAGTGTCTCTTTGGTGTTCAGAAGGTTTCATTTTTGGGGTTCATCTTTTCCCCTTCTACTATCGAGATGGACCCTGTTAAGGTCCAAGCCATCCATGATTGGACTCAGCCGACATCTCTGAAAAGTCTGCAAAAGTTCCTGGGCTCTGCTAATTTTTATCGTCGCTTCATCTGCAATTTTTCTAGTATTGCTAAACCATTGACCGATTTGACCAAGAAGGGTGCTGATGTGGTCAATTGGTCTTCTGCTGCTGTGGAAGCTTTTCAAGAGTTGAAGCATCGTTTTTCTTCTGCCCCTGTGTTGTGTCAACCAGATGTTTCGCTTCCGTTCCAGGTCGAGGTTGATGCTTCTGAGATTGGAGCAGGGGCTGTTTTGTCGCAGAGAAGTTCTGATTGCTCGGTAATGAAACCATGCGCCTTCTTTTCCAGGAAGTTTTCGCCTGCTGAGCGAAATTATGATGTGGGCAATCGAGAGTTGCTGGCCATGAAGTGCGCATTCGAGGAGTGGCGTCATTGGCTTGAAGGAGCTAAGCATCGCGTGGTGGTCTTGACTGATCATAAGAACTTGACTTATCTCGAGTCTGCCAAGCGGTTGAATCCTAGACAGGCTCGTTGGTCGCTGTTTTTTGCCCGTTTTGACTTTGTGATTTCGTACCTTCCGGGCTCTAAAAATGTGAAGGCGGATGCTCTGTCTAGGAGTTTTGTGCCCGACTCTCCGGGTTTATCTGAGCCGGCGGGTATCCTCAAAGAGGGAGTAATTGTGTCTGCCATCTCCCCTGATTTGCCGCGGGTGCTGCAAAAATTTCAGGCTAATAAACCTGATCGTTGCCCAGCGGAGAAACTGTTTGTCCCTGATAGGTGGACGAATAAAGTTATCTCTGAGGTTCATTGTTCGGTGTTGGCTGGTCATCCTGGAATCTTTGGTACCAGAGAGTTAGTGGCTAGATCCTTTTCGTGGCCATCTCTGTCGCGGGATGTGCATACTTTTGTGCAGTCCTGTGGGATTTGTGCTCGGGCTAAGCCCTGCTGTTCTCGTGCCAGTGGGTTGCTTTTGCCCTTGCCGGTCCCGAAGAGGCCTTGGACACATATCTCTATGGATTTTATTTCAGATCTTCCCGTCTCTCAAAAGATGTCAGTCATTTGTGTGGTCTGTGATCGCTTCTCTAAGATGGTCCATTTGGTACCCTTGTCTAAATTACCTTCCTCCTCTGATTTGGTGCCATTGTTCTTCCAGCATGTGGTTCGTTTACAATGCATTCCAGAGAATATCGTGTCTGACAGAGGTTCCCAGTTTGTTTCGAGGTTTTGGCGAGCCTTTTGTGGTAGGATGGGCATTGACTTGTCTTTTTCCTCGGCTTTCCATCCTCAGACTAATGGCCAGACCGAACGAACCAATCAGACCTTGGAAACATATCTGAGATGTTTTGTTTCCGCTGATCAGGATGACTGGGTGTCCTTTTTGCCTTTGGCTGAGTTTGCCCTTAATAATCGGGCCAGCTCGGATACCTTGGTTTCGCCGTTTTTCTGCAACTCTGGGTTCCATCCTCGTTTCTCTTCAGGGCAGGTTGAGTCTTCGGACTGTCCTGGTGTGGATACTGTGGTGGACAGGTTGCAGCAGATTTGGACTCATGTAGTGGACAATTTGACCTTGTCCCAGGAGAAGGCTCAACGTTTCGCTAATCGCAGACGCTGTGTGGGTCCCCGACTTCGTGTTGGGGATTTGGTTTGGTTATCTTCTCGTCATATTCCTATGAAGGTTTCCTCTCCTAAGTTTAAACCTCGTTTCATTGGTCCGTATAGGATTTCTGAGGTTCTTAATCCTGTGTCTTTTCGTCTGACCCTTCCAGATTCTTTTTCCATACATAACGTATTCCATAGGTCATTGTTGCGGAGATACGTGGCACCTATGGTTCCATCTGTTGATCCTCCTGCCCCGGTTTTGGTGGAGGGGGAGTTGGAGTATATTGTGGAGAAGATTTTGGATTCTCGTGTTTCAAGACGGAAACTCCAGTATCTGGTTAAGTGGAAGGGTTATGCTCAGGAAGATAATTCCTGGGTCTTTGCCTCTGATGTCCATGCTCCCAATCTTGTTCGTGCCTTTCATATGGCTCATCCTGGTCGTCCTGGGGGCTCTGGTGAGGGTTCGGTGACCCCTCCTCAAGGGGGGGGGGTACTGTTGTGAATTCTGTGGCAGAGCTCCCTCCTGTGGTCACAAGTGGTACTTCGGCTGATTCTCTCTGTGAGCTTCCGTTGGTGGAGGAAAGTGGTACTGCGGCTTCTGAGTTTCCTTCCTCAGGTGATGTGGTGAAGTCGTTAGGTGCTGCTCTATTTAACTCCACCTAGTGCTTTGATCCTGGCCTCCAGTCAATGTTCTAGTATTGGACCTGTTTCCTCCTGGATCGTTCCTGTGGCCTGCTGCTCTGCATAGCTAAGTTCTGCTTTGCTATTTTGTTTGCTGTTTTTTCTGTCCAGCTTGTCTATTTGTTTTTTTCTGCTTGCTGGAAGCTCTGGGACGCAGAGGGTGTACCTCCGTGCCGTTAGTTCGGTACGGAGGGTCTTTTTGCCCCCTTTGCGTGGTTTTTGTAGGGTTTTGTGTTGACCGCAAAGTTACCTTTCCTATCCTCGCTCTGTTCAGAAAGTTGGGCCTCACTTTGCTAAATCTATTTCATCTCTACGTTTGTCTTTTCATCTTAACTCACAGTCATTATATGTGGGGGCTGCATTTCCTTTGGGGTATTTCTCTGAGGCAAGGTAGGCTTATTTTCTATCTTCAGGCTAGCTTGTTTCTCAGGCTGTGCCGAGTTGCATAGGGAGCGTTAGGCGCAATCCACGGCTGCCTCTAGTGTTGTTGGAGAGGATTAGGGATTGCGGTCAGCAGAGTTCCCACGTCTCAGAGCTCGTTCTATGTTTTTGGGTTATTGTCAGGTCACTGTATGTGCTCTGACCTCTATGTCCATTGTGGTACTGAATTATCTTATCATAACAGCAGATCCATTCAGTCCCACCATCCAACACAAGAGACGCTCTCACAAATCACTTAACCATCTGCTCTCTCTTTCTATCCTCCTTCTCCTAGTCACAGGAGACATCTCTCCCAACCCTGGCCCCCTTGTTATAGCAAGTCTAACCTCTTAACTGCTACACTCAGAAACCCCTCTAACCTTATTAATATCCCATGCATGCCTTGTGCCTTTTTCAATTGTGCCCTTTGGAATTCTCGCTCTGTGTGTAACAAACTCTTCTTCATCCATGACTTCTTCCTTTCTAATTCTCTTAACTTCCTGGCTCTTACTGAAATCTGGATCCAGCAGTCAGGCACCACCGCTGCTGCTGCTCTTTCATATGGTGAACTGTTGTGAATTCCGTTCTTGGGCTCCCTCCGGTGGTTGTAAGTGGCACTTTTGTGAGTTCTGCTCTTGGGCTCCCTCTTGTGGTTTCAAGTGGTATGGCTGCTCCTTGGAGTTAGCTGTCATCAGCTGCCTCCACTTATCGTTTCTTCTGCTCGGCTATTTAGGCCTGGCTGTTCCTTCAGCCAGTGCCACTTGTAAATGGTTTCTGGTTGGATTCACATCTCTTTGGATTTCCCTGTTTTCCTGACCAGTTCAGCAAAGCTAAGTTCTTGCTTGCTCTGTTCTGTTCACAGATTGTGGACTTATCCGTTCAGTGCTTTCTATGTTTGTCCAGCTTATCAGTATGAATTAATTCTGTCTTGCTGGAAGCTCTGGGAAGCAGATTTACCCTCCACACCTTTAGTCAGGTGTGGAGATTTTTTGTAAACTCTGCGTGGATTTTTGTAGTGTTTTATACTGACCGCACAGTATTCCATCCTGTCCTTTCTATCAAGCTAGACTGGCCTCCTGTGCTCATCCTGGTTTCATTCTGTGTATGTCTTTTCCCTCTCCACTCACAGTCATTATTTGTGGGGGGCTAATCTATCCTTTGGGGATTTTCTCTGAGGCAAGATAGTTTTCCTGCTTCTATCTTTAGGGGTAGTTAGCTCTTAGGCTGTGACGAGATGCCTAGGGAGCGTTAGGAGCATTCCACGGCTACCTCTAGTGTTGTGTTGAGCTTAGGGACTGCGGTCAGTACAGTTACCACTTCCTTCAGAGCTCGTTCCATGTTGCTCCTAAACCACCGCAGCATAACAGTACAAGTGGCCAAAAATGAATTAAATGCAGCTCAAAAGAAGGAAAAGAAAGTTCTGAAACATTTTTTTTTCTGTGCTCTAGTTTGTTTCTTTTTTCCTCTTGATATCTGGGTGGTTCAGGATATATGCTCTGGCATGGATGTTCAGGGTTTGTTTTCTTGTGTGGATCAACTTGCTGCAAGAGTACAGAATATCCAAGATTATGTTGTCCAGACTCCGGCTTTAGAGCCTAGAATTCCTACTCCTGATTTGTTTTTTGGGGACAGATCCAAGTTTTTGAACTTTAAAAATAACTGCAAATTGTTTTTTGCTTTGAAACCCCGTTCTTCTGGTGATCCCATTCAGCAAGTAAAAATCATCATATCCTTGCTGTGTGGTGACCCTCAAGACTGGGCTTTTTCTCTTGAAACAGGGGATCCAGCATTATTGAATGTAGACGCATTTTTTCAAGCGCTCGGATTATTGTATGACGAACCTAATTCTGTGGCTCATGCAGAAAAAAACCCTGTTGGCCTTGTGTCAAGGTCTGGAAGCGGCAGAATTATATTGCCAGAAATTTAGAAAATGGTCTGTGCTCACTAAATGGAATCAGGAGGCTCTGGCTGCTATTTTCAGAAAAGGTCTTTCTGAAGCCCTTAAAGATGTTATGGTGGGCTTTCCTACGCCTGCCGGTTTGAGCGAATCTATGTCTCTAGCCATTCAGATTGATCGGGGTCTGCGCGAGCGCAAAGCTGTGCACCATATGGCAGTGTCCTCTGAGCAAAGTCCTGAACCTATGCAATGTGATAGAATTTTGACTAGAACAGAACGGCAGGAATTCAGACGTCAGAATAGGCTGTGTTTTTACTGTGGTGATTCGGCTCATATTATGTCTGATTGCCCTAAGCGTACTAAGCGAGTCGCTAGGTCTGTTACCATTAGTACTATACAGCCTAAATTTCTCTTATCTGTGACCCTGATTTGCTCATTGTCGTCCTTTTCTGTCATGGCATTTGTGGATTCAGGCGCTGCCCTGAACTTAATGGACTTAGAATTCGCCAGGCGCTGTGGTTTTTCCTTGCAGCCTTTGCAGAGCCCTATTCCTTTGAGGGGTATTGATGCTACACCCTTGGCCAAGGATAAACCTCAGTACTGGACGCAGATGACTATGTACATGGCTCCAGCACATCAGGAAGACTGCCGTTTTCTGGTGTTGCATAACCTGCATGATGTTGTTGTACTGGGTTTTCCATGGTTACAGGAACATAATCCGGTGCTGGATTGGAAAACTATGTCTGTGACTAGTTGGGGTTGTCAAGGGGTACATAGTGACGTTCCTTTGATGTCAATATCCTCTTCCCCCTCTTCTGAGGTCCCTGAGTTTTTGTCAGATTTCCAGGATGTATTTGATGAGCCCAAGTCCAGTTCCCTTCCACCGCATCGGGACTGTGATTGTGCTATTAACTTGATTCCTGGTTGCAAGTTCCCTAAGGGCCGACTTTTCAATCTGTCTGTACCAGAGCATGCCACCATGCGGAGTTATGTTAAGGAGTCTTTGGAGAAGGGGCATATTCGGCCCTCTTCGTCACCATTGGGAGCGGGTTTCTTTTTTGTTGCTAAGAAGGATGGCTCCTTGAGACCCTGTATTGATTATCGTCTTCTTAATAAGATCATGGTCAAATTCCAATACCCCTTGCCTTTGCTTACTGATTTGTTTGCTCAGATTAAGGGGGCTAGTTGGTTTACTAAGATTGACCTCCGAGGGGCATATAATCTTGTTCATATTAAACAGGGTGACGAATGGAAAACTGCATTTAATACGCCTGAAGGCCATTTTGAATACCTTGTGATGCCATTTGGGCTCTCTAATGCTCCATCTGTGTTCCAGTCTTTCATGCATGATATTTTCCGCAATTATCTTGATAAATTCATGGTCGTATATTTGGATGATATTTTGATTTTTTCCGATGATTGGGAGTCTCATGTGAAGCAGGTCAGGATGGTGTTCCAGATCCTTCGTGATAATGCTTTGTTAGTGAAGGGGTCTAAGTGCCTATTCGGAGTTCAGAAGGTCTCTTTTTTGGGTTTTATTTTTTCTCCCTCGTCTATAGAAATGGATCCTGTTAAGGTCCAAGCTATTCATGACTGGATTCTACCCACATCTGTGAAGGGTCTTCAAAAAATGTTGGGCTTTGCTAATTTCTATCACCGTTTCATTGCCAACTTTTCCAGTGTGGTTAAGCCCCTTACTGATTTGACGAAGAAAGGCGTGGATGTGACGAATTGGTCCTCTGCGGCTGTTGAGGCCTTTCAGGAGCTTAAACGCCGATTTACTTCTGCCCCTGTGTTGCGTCAGCCGGATGTTTCTCTTCCTTTTCAGGTTGAGGTCGACGCTTCTGAGATTGGGGCAGGGGCCGTTTTGTCTCAGAGGGAGTCTGATGGTTCTTTGATGAAACCGTGTGCTTTTTTTTCCAGAAAGTTTTTGCCTGCGGAACGCAATTATGATGTCGGCAATCGGGAGTTGTTGGCTATGAAGTGGGCGTTTGAGGAGTGGCGACATTGGCTTGAGGGAGCTAAGCACCGCGTTGTGGTCCTGACCGATCATAAGAATCTGATTTACCTCGAGTCGGCCAAGCGGCTTAATCCTAGACAGGCTCGATGGTCCCTGTTTTTCTCCCGTTTTGATTTTGTGGTCTTGTATCTTCCGGAATCTAAGAATGTTAAGGCTGATGCCCTCTCTAGGAGTTTTTCGCCTGATTCTCCTGGAATCCTTGAGCCGGTTGGCATTCTTAAGGAAGGGGTGATTCTTTCTGCCATCTCTCCTGATTTGTGGCGGGTGCTTCAGGAATTTCAGGCTGATAGGCCTGACCGCTGTCCTGTGGGGAAGCTGTTTGTTCCTGATAGATGGACAAGTAGGGTGATTTCTGAGGTTCATTGTTCAGTGTTGGCTGGTCATCCTGGGATTTTTGGTACCAGAGATTTGGTTGCTAGGTCCTTTTGGTGGCCGTCCTTGTCGCGCGATGTCCGTGCTTTTGTGCAATCCTGTGGGACTCGCGCCCGAGCCAAGCCTTGCTGTTCCCGCGCTAGTGGGCTGCTTTTGCCTTTGCCGGTCCCTGAGAGGCCCTGAATGCATATTTCCATGGATTTTATTTTGGATCTTCCTGTTTCCCAGAAGATGTCTGTTATCTGGGTTGTTTGTGACCGGTTCTCTAAAATGGTCCGTCTGGTACCTTTGCCTAAGTTGCCTTCCTCCTCAGATTTGGTTCCATTGTTTTTTCAGCATGTGGTTCGTTTGCATGGCATTCCGGAGAATATTGTGTCTGACTGAGGTTCTCAGTTTGTCTCTAGATTTTGGCAGGCCTTTTGTGCTAGGATGGGCATTGATTTGTCTTTTTCTTTGGCGTTTCATCCTCAGACTAATGGCCAAACTGAGCATACTAATCAGACCTTGGAGACCTATTTGAGATGCTTTGTGTCTGCTGATCAGGATGATTGGGTGTCTTTCTTGCCGTTGGCCGAGTTTGCCCTTAATATTTGGGCTAGTTCGGCTACTTTTGTTTCTCCTTTCTTTTGTAATTTTGGTTTTCATACTCGCTTTTCTTCTGGGCAGGTTGAGCCTTCTGATTGTCCTGGTGTTGATTCTGTGGTGAAAAGGCGGCAGCAGATTTGGACTCATGTGGTGGACAATTTGACGTTGTCTCAGGAAAGGGCTCAACGTTTTGCTAACCGCCGTCGGTGTGTTGGTCCCCGGCTTCGTGTGGGGGATTTGGTTTGGTTGTCTTCTCGTCATGTTCCTATGAAGGTTTCGTCCCCTAAGTTTAAGCCTCGGTTTATTAGTCCTTATAAAATTTCTGAAATTATTAATCCTGTGTCGTTTCATTTGGCTCTTCTAGCCTCTTTTGCCATTCATAATGTTTTCCATAGATCTTTGTTGCGGAGATATGTGGTGCCCGTTGTTCCCTCGGTTGACCCTCCTGCCCCGGTGTTGGTTGAGGGAGAGTTGGAATATGAGGTTGAGAAGATTTTGGATTCTCGTTTTTCGAGGCGGAGGCTTCAGTATCTTGTCAAGTGGAAGGGTTATGGCCAGGAGGATAATTCTTGGGTTCTTGCCTCCGATGTCCATGCCACCAATTTGGTTCGTGCTTTTCATTTGGCTCGTCCTGATCGGTCTGGGGGCTCTGGTGAGGGTTCGGTGACCCCTCCTCAAGGGGGGGTACTGTTGTGAATTCCGCTCTTGGGCTCCCTCCGGTGGTTGTAAGTGGCTCTTTTGTGAGTTCTGCTCTTGGGCTCCCTCTTGTGGTTTCAAGTGGTATGGCTGCTCCTTGGAGTTAGCTGTCATCAGCTGCCTCCACTTATCGTTTCTTCTGCTCGGCTATTTAGGCCTGGCTGTTCCTTCAGCCAGTGCCACTTGTAAATGGTTTCTGGTTGGATTCACATCTCTTTGGATTTCCCTGTTTTCCTGACCAGTTCAGCAAAGCTAAGTTCTTGCTTGCTCTGTTCTGTTCACAGATTGTGGACTTATCCGTTCAGTGCTTTCTATGTTTGTCCAGCTTATCAGTATGAATTAATTCTGTCTTGCTGGAAGCTCTGGGAAGCAGATTTACCCTCCACACCTTTAGTCAGGTGTGGAGATTTTTTGTAAACTCTGCGTGGATTTTTGTAGTGTTTTATACTGACCACACAGTATTCCATCCTGTCCTTTCTATCAAGCTAGACTGGCCTTTTGTGCTCATCCTGGTTTCATTCTGTGTATGTCTTTTCCCTCTCCACTCACAGTCATTATTTGTGGGGGGCTAATCTATCCTTTGGGGATTTTCTCTGAGGCAAGATAGTTTTCCTGCTTCTATCTTTAGGGGTAGTTAGCTCTTAGGCTGTGACGAGATGCCTAGGGAGCGTTAGGAGCATTCACGGCTACCTCTAGTGTTGTGTTGAGCTTAGGGACTGCGGTCAGTACAGTTACCACTTCCTTCAGAGCTCGTTCCATGTTACTCTTAAACCACCGCAGCATAACAGTACAAGTGGCCAAAAATGAATTAAATGCAGCTCAAAAGAAGGAAAAGAAAGTTCTGAACCATACAGTGTACTATATTTTTCTCATACCCCTTGATGGGACAACAGAGCAGATGGAGGCATTGGTCTTCTCCTATCAACCAAATGTACCTTCCAAGTTATCCCCCAAGTACCCTCACTTGTCTTCCCCTCCTTTGAAATCCATGCTGTCAGACTATACATCACCTTCTCCATGTGAGTGGCGGTGGTGAATCGTCCTCCTGGCCCCTCTCATCAGTTCCTCGATCACTTTGCCACCGGGCTTCCACATTTTCTCTCCTGTGACATCCCCACCCTCATCATGGGTGATTTCAACATCCCCATTGCTTTTCCCATCTCCCCATCTGCTTCTCACCTTTTATCTCTAACCTCCTCTTTCGGCCTCTCGCAGCATACTAACTCTCCAATGCATGAAGATGGAAACTCCCTCGACTTAGTCTTCTCCCAACTTTGCTCAGTGGACGATTTCACAAACTCCCCTCTCCCGCTCTCTGACCACAACCTTCTTTCATTCTCTATCAAGAACTGCCATCCTGCTCAGGTCACCCCCACTTTCCACATTTATAGAAACATACAGGCCATTAACACACAGAACCTTATGAAGAACTTGCAGTCTTCATTGGCCCCTATCTCCTCCATCTCATGTCCTGATTCTGCACTAAAGCATTACAATAAAACCCTGCAAAGTGACCTCAATGAAATTGCACCTCCTATACATAGAACAACTTGGCACAGATGGTGACAACCATGGCACACACTGCAAACATGTTTCGGGCAGCGGTGCTCCAGGTGCGCCAAAGGTCTGGGGAGAAATTTTAATCTACCCGATATCATCCATTATAAGTTCATGCTTAAAACATACAACTCTGCCCTTCACCTCTCCAAGCAAACCTATTTTAACACCCTCATCACCTCACTGTCCAATAACTCTTAACATCTCTTTGACACTTTTCATTCCCTACTCAACCCAAGAGTGCAAGCCCTAACCATGGATCTCCGGGCTGACAATCTGGCCAATTACTTCAAAGAAAAACCTTGACCACATCTGACAGGAAATTATGTCCCAATCTCTTCATACCATGCACTGTCCTCCCTCCCCCACTGCATCTAGTTCACTCTCTGACTTTGAACCAGTTACAGAAGAAGAAGTAACCGGGGCTACTTGCATCTTCTCGCCTGACCTCTTGCACCAGTGACCCCATTCTGTCACATCTCCTCCAGTCCCTTTCCCCGGCTGTCATCTCTCACCTAACAAAAATATTCAACTTTTTCTCTCTCTTCTGGTATCTTTCCCTCCTCATTTAAGCATGCCATCATACATCTATTACTTAAAAAACTATCCCTCGACAAAAACTGTGCTGCCAATTATAGACCCGTTTCTAATCTTCCCTTCATCTCTAAACTCCTCAAATGCCTGGTCCACTCCTGTCTTATCCGCTATCTGTCAGATAACTCTCTTCTCGACCCTCTTCAATTTGGTTTCTGCTCTTTACACTCTACTGAAACTGCCCTCACTAAAGTCTCTAATGATCTACTAACAGCTAAATCTAATGGTCACTACTCCATGCTAATTCTGTTGGATCTCTCCGCAGCATTTGATACTGTGGAGTATCAGCTCCTCCTCACTATACTACACTCCATCAGCCTCAAGGACACCGTTCTCCCCTGCTTCTCCTCCTATCTCTCTGACTGCTCCTTCACTGTATCTTTTGCTGGTTCCTCCTCCTCTCACCTTCCCCTTATTGTTGGAGCTCCTCAAGGATTAGTCCTAGGCCCCCTCCTCTTCTCTTTGTGTACTGCCTCATTGGATAAACAATCAGTAGATTTGGTTTCTAGTACCATCTCTATGCTGATGACACCCAATTATACACTTCTTCTCCTGATATCACGCCTGCCTTTTTAGAAAACACCAGTGATTGTCTTACCGCTGTCTCTAACATCATGTCCTCCCTCTATCTGAAACTGAACCTGTCAAAAACTAAACTCCTCATGTTCTCTCCCTCTAGTAACCTACCTTTGCCTGACATTACCATCTCCGTGTGTGGTTCCACCATTACTCCCAAGCAACATGCCCTCTGCCATAAGGCCATACTTGATTCCGAGCTTTCATTCACCCCCCCACATCCGATCACTGGCTTGCTCTTGTTATCTGCATCTCAAAAACATTTCTAGAATTCACCCTTTTCTTACTTTCGACTCTACAAAACTCTTACTGTTTCACTCATTTATTCTCGTCTGGACTATTGTAACTCTATACTAATCAGCCTCCCTCTTACCAAACTCGCCGCTCTCCAATCTGTCCTGAATGCTGCAGCCAGGATCATATTCCTCACCAGTCGTTATACCGATGCCTCTACCTTGTGCCAGTCATTACACTGGTTACCCATCCACTCCAGTATCCAGTACAAAACTATTACCCTCATCCACAAATCACTCCATGGCTCAGCACCATCCTACATCTCCTCTCTGGTCTCAGTCTACCACCCCACTCGTGCTCTCCGTTCTGCTAATGACCTGAGGTTAACATCCTCAATAATCAGAACCTCCCACTCTCGTCTCCAAGACTTTTGACGTGCTTCGCCAATTCTTTGGAATGCACTACCCAGGTTAATACAATTAATCCCCAATCCCCACAGTTTTAAGTGTGCCCTAAAAACGCATTTGTTCAGACTGGCCTACCGCCGTAACCCATTAACCTAACTATCAATGTGTTGCCCATTCTAATAAACTTAAAACATAATCAGGTTCCTCGCATCATGTTCTCATACACTTTATGCAGTTAATTAGCCCTCTGTGTCTGTACTGTTACATATTTAGGCTGTTAATTGGTTCATGCAGCATTACATGAACACCCAATTCTTACATTATGTCAGGTCTAACCAACGAAAGCAATTGTTGCCATCCACCTCTCATGTCTCCCCTTTTTCCTCATAGTTTGTAAGCTTGCGAGCAGGGCCCTCACTCCTCTTGGTATCTGTTTTTAACTGTGATTTTTGTTATGCTGTAATGTCTATTGTCTGTACAAATCCCCTTTATAATTTGTAACAGTAACAGAAATTAAAGCTGCTAAGGTGACCACTATACTTCTGACCACTTGCCCTCCACATTCCGTGATCCGCCTGATAATGAGGGTTGTGGAGGGTCCTAGGGTTCTTTGCTGTATAGGGCCCTGAAATTTCTTAAATTTCACCTGCCTGGCCTATTATGTTATCTTTTCAGTTATTGTATTGAGTAATATTTGTTCTGTTAATTATATACAGCTACCGAATGATTCTAGTTCCATAAATATTTATACAAACATAACAAGAGAAAATCTATATATCCGCTTTATGATTCATGAAGCATTGTATAATTGTTTGTCCCATTTACGTTGTTCAATAAACTATCCTTACATTCTACGGATAGAACCTTAAAAGTAACATCTTAGTAAGAATGTGCCCTTGTTTGTCTGCTTATATATGCATGAATTATTCCAGAAATGTCATTACTGTATTTATTTCATTCATAGAATCTAAATCCTTATTTTTCTTTCAGTGCCCTAAATCCAGCACTATTTGCATGCAAATAACTATGTACATAATACGGACTCAATGATTGCCTGCTGGCTTGTTTTATGTATTTTATATCAGACCATAGTTTAATCAGTTCGGAAATTCTCTGAATTGCATTTTACAAAGGGTGAACTAGTCGTAGCTGGAAATTTCCTTTCAAAAATACATGTCCAGTCAATTAAGGAAATAGCTTACAGTTAGTGTTAAATACTGGTTTTTCTTACACATTTTTATTATATTTTTTGTCCACGTAATGGTAAAACATGTCATATGGATCAATGTAACAAAGTAAATATGTCTAATTATTTTCTTAATAATCTACTGAATGTTAATCCTTTGTCATTTAGAGTAAAAGAAAGGTACAAACTTCAGAGAATATAAGGTTTCTTTACCATGAGAACTAATAATCTGCTGAGCAGCCTACATCGGTTGTTGGTAACAACAGAAGCCAATGGTTTTAAAAAAGGTTTAGATGATTTGTTTGAAGAAGATGACAAATATTTATGCAATAAATATGTTAAATTCTTGCTCCAAATGTTCATCCAATTGATCAACATTTGGGATCAGGAGCACAAAGTTGCTATTTTAGGGTAGTCCACACTTGGTTTGCATCTGTACCCCTTCATTCAATATCCTCTCCCATCCCAGAGTTGAACTTAATAGTATAGGTAAATAAGCTAACTAACTTTGAATAACTGCTATAAACCATTACCTTGCTGGAAGATACCAGACTGCATTTACTTCTTTTTTATACATCGCAAGTATTAACCATTGCCCTGCTGGAAGATACCAGAATGCATTCCTGTGATTACCTACTCCAATGTTGAATTATATCAGTTTCATATACAGATACTGTTCTCCTGCATATCTTGACACATGGTTCTGCTGCATCTGTGCTACCTGCTCCGTTGTTTGTCTGCTGCCCTGCATACCCTGTTGCTCTGATCCATATTGATCCCCCTGTTGTCTGTCAAGACATTCTCCGCTGCATTATTGCCTCTGGTCCATGCTGCTCATCTATACCTACGACGTAGAAAATCCACCTCACCAGGTGAGCCCATAAAAAATATTCAACCTCCCTCCCATGAAAGGAAGTTTGGTCCTGGAGATTAGGGTATTACAGATTATATTTACTAAAACAGTCTATTCTACCAATACAAATGACCAGAAAAGGATACCAAAGCAGAACACAAGTTTGTGGTCAGTTTTTTATTTATTCAAAGGTCTACATTTTGTGGGCTTCCTCATCACAAGAATTTAGGACACATGTACATGAACATGCACTGGATTGTGTATGAAATTTGATTATTTGACAGCATACCCAATACTAATAATAATCTTTATTTTTATATAGCGCTAACATATTCCACAGCACTTTACACACATTATCATCGCTGTCCCCGATGGGGCTCACAATCTACATTCCCTATCAGTATGTCTTTGGAATGTTGGAGGAAGCCAGAGTACCCAGAGGAAACCCACGCAAACACAGAGAGAACATACAAACTCCTTGCAGATGGGTGGGTGGAATTTGAACCCAGGACTCCAGCGCTGCAAGGCTGCTGTGCTAACCACTAAACCACCATGCTGCCCAATACATACTTAACTGTCGTAAGTATGATACATTGAGAATTGTTACATCTTTCCATCTACTGTCATTATATTTTATTTGTATATGGTGGTCATTATTTCTAAAATGTAATATGTTGAAATTGTTTTTGTAGCCAAAACTAAATTCCATAGAACAAAAGGGTCTACTTGAGTAAGATGTCAGTATACGATTTATTTATTATGTCTTTTATGGCAGATAATGCCATAATAGTTTGGACTCAGGTGCATCTAGCTGTTTTGCAGACTGGATAAAAATAAGTTGGCTATCCAGTATCCGCCTCCTCAAAACTAAGATCATACAGTATCAAAGTACAATTGTGCGCAAAAGTTTACATACCTGTTATGAATAGGTAATTCAGAACCACAATGGACCTTGAAGTTCAGAGCACACAAGTGACCTGACAAAAACCACAAAACATAGGACGAGCTCTGAGACGTGGAAACTCTGCTGACCGCAATCCCTAAACCTATCAAACCACACTAGAGGTAGAGAAATTCCCCAAAGGAAAAGGCAGCCCCCCACATATAATGACTGTCAGTTAAGATGAAAATACAAACTCAGAGATGAAATAGATTAAGCAAAGTGAGGCCCGACTTACTGAATAGACCGAGGATAGGAAAGATAGCTTTGCGGTCAACACAAAAACCTACAAACAACCACGCAGAGGGGCAAAAAGACCCTCCGCACCGACTAACGGTACGGAGGTGCTCCCTCTGCGTCTCAGAGCTTCCAGCAAGCAAGCAGAACCAAAAAAGCAAGCTGGACAGAAAATATAGCAACAAAAGTAACACAAGCAGAACTTAGCTTATGCTGAGCAGACAGGCCACAGGAATGATCCAGGAGGAAGCAAGACCAATACTAGAACATTGACTGGAGGCCAGGATAAAAGCACTAGGTGGAGTTAAATAGAGCAGCACCTAATGACTTAACCTCATCACCTGAGGAAGGAAACTCAGAAGCCGCAGTACCACTCATGACCACAGGAGGGAGCTTGATCACAAAATTCACAACAGTACCCCCCCTTGAGGAGGGGTCACCGAACCCTCACCAGAGCCCCCAGGCCGACCAGGATGAGCCATATGAAAGGCACGAACAAGATCGGCAGCATGGACATCAGAGGCAAAGACCCAGGAATTATCTTCCTGACCATAACCCTTCCACTTAACCAGATACTGGAGTTTCCGTCTCGAAACACGAGAATCCAAAATCTTCTCCACTATATACTCCAACTCCCCCTCCACCAAAACCGGGGCAGGAGGATCAACAGATGGAACCACAGGCGCCACGTATCTCCGCAACAATGACCTATGGAATACATTATGGATGGAAAAAGAATCTGGAATGGTCAAACGGAAAGACACAGGATTAAGAACCTCAGAAATCCTATACGGGCCAATGAAACGAGGCTTAAACTTAGGAGAGGAAACCTTCATAGGAATATAACGAGATGACAACCAAACCAAATCCCCAACACGAAGTCGGGGACCCACACAGCGTCTGCGATTAGCGAAACGTTGAGCCTTCTCCTGGGACAAGGTCAAATTGTCCACTACATGAGTCCAAATCCGCTGCAACCTGTCCACCACAGTATCCACACCAGGACAGTCCGAAGACTCAACCTGCACTGAAGAGAAACGAGGATGAAACCCAGAATTGCAGAAAAACGGTGAAACCAAGGTAGCCGAGCTGGCCCGATTATTAAGAGCGAACTCAGCCAACGGCAAAAAGGACACCCAATCATCCTGATCAGCAGAAACAAAACATCTCAGATATGTTTCCAAGGTCTGATTGGTTCGTTCAGTCTGGCCATTTGTCTGAGGATGGAAAGCCGAGGAAAAAGACAAATCAATGCCCATCCTAGCACAAAAGGCTCGCCAAAACCTCGAAACAAACTGGGAACCTCTGTCAGAAACGATGTTCTCTGGAATGCCATGTAAACGAACCACATGCTGGAAGAACAATGGCACCAAATCAGAGGAGGAAGGTAATTTAGACAAGGGTACCAAATGGATCATCTTAGAGAAGCGATCACAAACTACCCAAATGACCGACATTTTTTGAGAGACGGGGAGATCCGAAATAAAATCCATAGAGATATGTGTCCAAGGCCTCTTGCGGCAAGGGCAAAAGCAACCCACTGGCACGAGAACAGCAGGGCTTAGCCTGAGCACAAATCCCACAGGACTGCAGAAAAGAACACACATCCCGCGACAGAGACGGCCACCAAAAGGATCTAGCCACCAAATCTCTGGTACCAAAGATTCCAGGATGACCAGCCAACACCGAACAATGAACCTCAGAGATAACTTTATTCGTCCATCTATTAGGGACAAACAGTTTCTCTGCTGGGCAACGATCAGGTTTATTAGCCTGAAATTTTTGCAGCACCCGCCGCAAATCAGGGGAGATGGCAGACACAATTACTCCCTCTTTGAGAATACCCACCGGCTCAGACAAACCCGGAGAGTCGGGCACAAAACTCCTAGACAGGGAATCCGCCTTCACATTTTTAGAGCCCGGAAGGTACGAAACCACAAAGTCAAAATGGGAGAAAAACAGCGACCAACGAGCCTGTCTAGGATTAAACCGTTTGGCAGACTCGAGATAAGTCAAGTTCTTGTGATCAGTCAAGACCACCACGCGATGCTTAGCTCCTTCAAGCCAATGACGCCACTCCTTGAATGCCCACTTCATGGCCAGCAACTCTCGATTGCCAACATCATAATTTCGCTCAGCAGGCGAAAACTTCCTGGAAAAGAAGGCGCATGGCTTCATCACCGAGCAATCAGCACCTCTTTGCGACAAAACAGCCCCAACTCCAATTTCAGAAGCATCAACCTCAACCTGGAACGGAAGCGAAACATCTGGTTGACACAACACAGGGGCAGAAAAAAAACGACGCTTTAACTCTTGAAAAGCTTCCACAGCAGCAAAAGACCAATTGACCACATCAGCACCCTTCTTGGTCAAATCGGTCAATGGTTTAGCAATACTAGAAAAATTACAGATGAAGCGACGATAAAAATTAGCAAAGCCAAGGAACTTTTGCAGACTCTTCAGAGATGTCGGCTGAGTCCAATCATAAATGGCCTGGACCTTAACAGGGTCCATCTCGATGGTAGAAGGGGAAAAAATGAACCCCAAAAATGAAACCTTCTGAACACCAAAGAGACACTTTGATCCCTTCACAAACAAAGAATTAGCACGCAGGACCTGGAACACCATTCTGACCTGCTTCACATGAGACTCCCAATCATCCGAGAAGACCAAAATATCATCCAAGTATACAATCAGGAATTTATCCAGGTACTCTCGGAAGATGTCATGCATAAAGGACTGAAATACTGATGGAGCATTGGCAAGTCCGAATGGCATAACTAGGTACTCAAAATGGCCCTCGGGCGTATTAAATGCAGTTTTCCATTCATCGCCCCATTTAATACGCACAAGATTATATGCACCACGAAGATCTATCTTGGTGAACCAACTAGCCCCCTTAATCCGAGCAAACAAATCAGATAGCAGCGGCAAGGGGTACTGAAATTTGACCGTGATTTTATTTAGAAGGCAGTAATCAATACAAGGTCTCAGCGAACCATCCTTCTTGGCCACAAAAAAGAACCCTGCTCCCAATGGCGACGACGACGGCCGAATATGACCATTCTCCAAGGATTCTTTTACGTAACTCCGCATAGCGGTGGGCTCAGGTACAGATAAATTAAACAGTCAACCCTTAGGAAACTTACTACCAGGAATCAACTCGATAGCACAATCACAATCCCTATGCGGAGGTAGGGCATTGGACTTGGGCTCATCGAATACATCCCGGTAATCAGACAAGAACTCTGGGACCTCAGAAGGGGTGGATGACGAAATAGTCAGAAATGGGACATCACCATGTACCACCTGACAACCCCAGCTGGACACAGACATGGATTTCCAATCTAATACTGGATTATGGACTTGTAGCCATGGCAACCCCAACACGACCACATCATGCAGATTATGCAACGCCAGAAAGCGAATAACCTCCTGATGTGCAGGAGCCATACACATGGTCAGCTGGGTCCAGTACAGAGGCTTATTCTTGGCCAAAGGCATAGCATCAATTCCTCTCAATGGAATAGGACACTGCAAGGGCTCCAAGAAAAACCCACAACGCCTAGCATACTCCAAGTCCATCAAATTCAGGGCAGCGCCTGAATCCACAAATGCCATGACAGAATAGGATGACAAAGAGCAGATCAAGGTAACGGACAGAAGAAATTTCGACTGTACCGTACCAATGGTGGCAGACTTAGCGAACCGCTTTGTGCGCTTAGGACAATCGGAGATAGCATGAGTGGAATCACCACAGTAGAAACACAGCCCATTCTGACATCTGTGTTCCTGCCTTTCAGCTCTGGTTAAAGTCCTATCGCACTGCATAGGCTCAGGTTCATGCTCAGATAATACCGCCAAATGGTGCACAGATTTACGCTCACGCAAGCGTCGACCGATCTGAATGACCAAAGACATAGACTCATTCAGACCAGCAGGCATAGGAAATCCCACCATGACATCCTTAAGGGCTTCAGAGAGACCCTTTCTGAAGATTGCTGCCAAAGCACATTCATTCCATTGAGTGTGCACAGACCACTTTCTAAACTTCTGACAATAAATCTCTATCTCATCCTGACCCTGACACAGAGCCAGCAAATTTTTCTCTGCCTGATCCACTGAATTAGGTTCATCGTACAGTAATCCGAGCACCAGAAAAAACGCATCAATATTACATAATGCAGGATCTCCTGGCGCAAGGGAAAATGCCCAGTCTTGACGGTCGCCACGTAATAAAGAAATAATAATCTTAACTTGTTGAACTGGGTCACCAGAGGAGCGAGGTTTCAACGCCAGAAACAGTTTGCAATTATTTTTGAAACTCAGAAATTTAGCTCTATCTCCAGAAAACAAATCAGGAATAGGAATTCTTGGTTCTAACATAGAATTCTGAGCCACAAAGTCTTGAATATTTTGTACTCTTGCAGTGAGAAGATCCACACATGAAGACAGACTTTTAATGTCCATCACCACACCTGTGTCCTGAACCACCCAAATGTCTAGGGGAAAAAAAAGGCAAAACACAGTGCAAAGAAAAAAAAATGGTCTCAGAACTTCTTTTTTCCCTCTATTGAGAAGCATAGTACTTTGGGCCTCCAGTACTTTTATGAATAGGTAATTCAGAACCACAATGGACCTTGAAGTTCAGAGCACACAAGTGACCTGACAAAAACCACAAAACATAGGACGAGCTCTGAGACGTGGAAACTCTGCTGACCGCAATCCCTAAACCTATCAAACCACACTAGAGGTAGCCGTGGATTGCGCCTAACGCTCCCTATGCAACTCGGCACAGCCTGAGAAACTAGCTAGTCCTGAAGATAGAAAAATAAGCCTACCTTGCCTCAGAGAAATTCCCCAAAGGAAAAGGCAGCCCCCCACATATAATGACTGTGAGTTAAGATGAAAATACAAACTCAGAGATGAAATAGATTAAGCAAAGTGAGGCCCGACTTACTGAATAGACCGAGGATAGGAAAGATAGCTTTGCGGTCAACACAAAAACCTACAAACAACCATGCAGAGGGGCAAAAAGACCCTCAGCACCGACTAATGGTACGGAGGTGCTCCCTCTCCGTCTCAGAGCTTCCAGCAAGCAAGCAGAACCAAAAAAGCAAGCTGGACTGAAATTATAGCAACAAAAGTAACACAAGCAGAACTTAGCTTATGCTGAGCAGACAGGCCACAGGAATGATCCAGGAGGAAGCAAGACCAATACTAGAACATTGACTGGAGGCCAGGATAAAAGCACTAGGTGGAGTTAAATAGAGCAGCACCTAATGACTTAACCTCATCACCTGAGGTAGGAAACTCAGAAGCCGCAGTACCACTCATGACCACAGGAGGGAGCTTGATCATAGAATTCACAGCACATACCCCGGCAGAATTTTTGTTTTCTTGGTCTTTTTCAGATAATATGAAAGATAACACCAACACTTTTTCTCAACTCATGGTTAGTGAATGGGTGAAGCCATTTATTGTCAAATTACTGTGTTTTCTCTTTTAATCATAATGACAACCCAAAACATCCAAATGACCCTTATCAAAAGTTCACATATCCTGGTGATTTTGACCTGATAACATGCACAGAAGTTGGCACAAATGGTAACATCCTCACCTGTAACCTGTTTGAATGTAATCAGTGTGTGTGCATAAAAGCTGAGTAAGTTTCTGGGATCCAGACAGACTCTTGCATCTTTCATCCAGCCACTGACATTTCTGGATTGGAGTCATGGGGAAAGCAAAAGAATTCTCAACGGATCTAAGGGAAAAGGTAGTTGAACTGTATAAAACAGGAAAGGGATACAAAAAGATATTCTATGGGGTATGTAAAAAGGGCTGTGGCCTGAAGAAGAGTCCTCTTCCCACTTCACAAATGGCAAACCCCGGATTTAAGTTTTATCTTGATTTAATCCTTTTCTTAATACTGCCTGTATGAATGAAAATGTCACAGCTCACTTTAATTCCTTTAGAGCATATAGAAGCACAGCTTTTAGAAGAATAGTGATTTCTTAATTATAATAATGTATTTTTGAAGCATACTGATAAAAAAAGATGTTTAAGTCCAAAGCTCAAATTCTATTGTGATTTAATATGTCAATTCCAGTTTAAATATTAGTTTTGAAGTTGGAGCAAATTTCAATAAAGTTTTATAGTGCAAAGTTTTGAGAGCAAGGCTCCACATAGAATATTCACTGCAATCTGTCTTTGTTCATGCAAAAGAGATCCTGGCTTTGCCTTGGGGGAATTTGATTCAAAAGAGGCATATTGATTTCTTTGTTCTGGGAAAATAACAGAAAACCAGAGTTTTATATAAGATTACAAGATGGGGATAAATATCGCTTAAAGGTTTGATAGTTTGATATTCTGGTAAGAAATATATATGTGTAAAGGTTTGGACAATTCTAGCAAAAAGCAAGCAGTAAGGTCTAATGTGCCTGAATAGCCGATTCCTTGATTATTTGGCATTTTCAATTGTATTACATTTACAGCAAGTTTAGTATAAAATACATCCACATTATTATATATTGTGTCATTGAGTTAGATAACACTTCCTTAAATGAAGGATGGAGGGTGGGGGATGTAAAAACAGCACAGAGCTCACCCAGAATTACCATTAATGGAGGAGGTGGTTACCTAGTATAACTCACAGTGTCTGGCTTACAGTCTACAGTATTAGTGACACCCATACAATTAGCTCAGGCGAACTACCCAGTTCTATATAAATGCACCCCAAAAGGACAGACATCCCAATTTACTAAGCCAACAGAAAAAGACCTGGTTGCACATTGCAAAAGATGGAAAAATGGCAACAAAAAAATTGAAAAAAATGGATAAAATGCATGACGTATTGGTCCTCAATGTCTTGCAAGTTTCTACACTAAAATTCAATTCAACTTAACAAAAAGGTTATAAAACCAACAAAAGGTTACAATATTATTGCACTGCATCAGACCCCCATGATAAGGGCAGAGGGATCTGCATACTGCTGCATCATTCAGTGCGTTGATATTGTGACCTTGCGATTGTAAATATGGCTGACATTTTTTTGTGATTTTTTTTTATTTTACGTCGTTTTCAGTGAGTTGATTTGAATTTTAGCAGGGAGGTGTGTATATGGATAGCAAATACAGTGTATATATGTTTGTGTATGAAAATAATATATACAGTAAATATTATTTTATGGTATTACTCACTTTTTGCACTCATTCGCATATAAAACTATTCACTTCTATTTCATGTATTTACACATTTTTACATATACACATACACATATATTTTTTCTCATGTATACAGTATGTCACAGGCCATTACCATCAGCAATATTTCCTCCATTTGACAATTTTTTTGTAGCGCTGTATGACAGCTCACTGCAGGAGACCAAGAATAATAAATCCGGCCTCCTAGCCAAGACAAACCATTTTAGCAGTCTTCCACTATTAAAAGAGATTAAACAAGAAATTAACATATATCCTCAACATGCAGAAAAATTCTTTAAAATAAAAAAGGGACATACTTTTTGAATACTAGACATATTATAGTCCACAAATTTTTCTTGATAAAAATATGTTTTTGTACTTTCAGTCATTTTAACCCCTTCCTGACATTAGACGTACTATCCCATCGAGGTGGGGTGGGCCCGTATGCCTACCGACGGGATAGTACGTCATATGCGATCGGCCGCGTTCACGGGTGGAGCGCGGCCGACTGTGGCTGGGTGTCAGCTGACTATCGCAGCTGACATCCGGCACTATGTGCCAGGAGCGGTCACGGACCGCCCCCGGCACAATAACCTGGCACACTGCGATCAAACATGATCGCAGTGTTCCGGCGGTATAGGAAAGCATCGCGCAGGGAGGGGGGCTCCCTGCGTGCTTCCCTGAGACCCCCGGAGCGTTGCTCCGAAGGTCTCTTACCTCCTTCTCAGAGCAGGCGCCTGTAAGCCTGGAGCTGTGCACGTCAGATCGCTGATCTGACACAGTGCACAGCAAAGTGTCAGATCAGCGATCTTACACTATAACATGATGCACCCGACCTATAAAACTGTCCCACTAGTTAACCCCTTCAGTGAACACTGTAAAAAAAAACCGAGGCAAAAAACAGCGCTTTATTATCATACTGCCAAACAAAAAGTGGAATAACGCGCGATCAAAAAGACGGATATAAATAACCATGGTACCGCTAAAAACGTCATCTTGTTCCGCAAAATACAAGCCACCATACAGCATCATCAAAGAAAAAATAAAAAAGTTATAGTCCTCAGAATAAAGCGATGCAAAAATAATTATTTTTTTCTATAAAATAGTTTTTTTCGTATAAAAGCGCCAAAACATAAAAAAAGATATAAATGAGGTATCGCTGTAATCGTACTGGCCCGAAGAATAAAACAGCTTTATCAATTTTACCAAACGCGGAAAGGTATAAACGCTTCCCCCAAAAGAAATTCATGAATAGTTGGTTTTTGGTCATTCTGCCTCACAAAAATCGAAATAAAAAGCGATAAAAAAAGTCACGTGCCCGAAAATGTTACCAATAAAAATGTCAACTCATCCCGCAATAAACAAGACCTCACATGACTCTGTGGACCAAAATATGGAAAAATTATAGCTCTCAAAATGTGGTAATGCAAAAAATATTTTTTGCAATAAAAAGCGTCTTTCAGTGTGTGACGGCTGCCAATCAAAAATCCACTAAAAAACCCACAATAAAAGTAAATTAAACCCCCCTTCATCACCCCCTTAGTTAAGGAAAAATTAAAAAATTAAAAAAAGGTATTTATTTCCATTTTCCCATTAGGGTTAGAGCTAGGGTTAGGGCTAGGGTTAGTGTTGTGAATTCTGTTGTCGAGCTCCCTCCTGTGGTCGTGAATGGTACTTCGGCGAGTTCTGTCTATGGGCTCCCTCTGGTGGCTATGAGTGAAGCTGCGGCTTCTGAGGTTCCTTACACAGGTGATGTGGTTTATCCTTTGGTTGGCTGCTCTATTTTACTCCTCTCAGATCGTTACTCCATGCCAGCTGTCAATGTTTTTGCATTTGTTCAGTTTGCTCCTGGATCTCTCTGGTGACCTGACTTCTCCTGCAGAAGCTAAGTTCCTGATAGTCATTATTTGTTCTTTGTTTTCTTGTCCAGCTGGTTATCATGATTTTGTCTTGCTAGCTGGAAGCTCTGGGATGCAGAGTGGTCCCTCCGCACCGTGAGTCGGTGCGGAGGTCTTTTTTGCACACTCTGCGTGGTCTTTTGTAGGTTTTTGTGCTGATCGCAAAGTTACCTTTCCTATCCTCTGTCTATTTAGTAAGTCTGGCCTCCCTTTGCTGAAACCTGTTTCATTTCTGCGTTTGTGACTTTCATCTTTACTCACAGTCAATATATGTGGGGGGCTTCCTTTACCTTTGGGGAATTTCTCTGAGGCAAGGTAGGCTTTATTTTCCATCTCTAGGGCTAGACAGTTCTTAGGCTGTGACGAGGCGCCTAGGTCTGGTCAGGAGCGCTCCACGGCTATTTCTAGTGTGTGTGATAGGATTAGGGCTTGCGGTCAGCAGAGTTCCCACATCCCAGAGCTCGTCCTGTATGAGGTTTAACTATCAGGTCATTCCGGGTGCTCCTAACCACCAGGTCATAACAGGTTAGGGCCAGGGTTAGGGCCAGGGTTAGGGCTAGGGTTAGGGCTAGGGTTAGGGCTAGGGTTAAGGCTACAGTTAGGGTTGGGGCTAAAGTTAGGGTTGGGGCTAAATTTAGGGTTAGGGTTTGGATTACATTTACGGTTGGGAATAGGATTGGGATTAGGGTTAGGGGTGTGTCAGGGTTAGGGGTGTGGGTAGGGTTACCATTGGGATTAGGGTTAGGGATGTGTTTGGATTAGGGTTTCAGTTATAATTGGGAGGTTTCCACTGTTTAGGCACATCAGGGGCTCTCCAAACACGACATGGTGTCCGATCTCAATTCCAGCCAATTCTGGGTTGAAAAAGTAAAACAGTGCTCCTTCCCTTCTGAGCTCTCCCGTGCACCCAAACAGGGGTTTACCCCAACATATGGGGTATCAGCGTACTCAGGACAAATTGGACAACAACTTTTTTGTCCAATTTCAACTACTACCCTTGCAAAAATGCAAAACTGGGGGCTAAAAAATGATTTTTCTGGAAAAAAAGGATTTTTATTTTCACAGCTCTGCGTTATAAACTGTAGTGAAACACTTAGGGGTTCAAAGCTCTCACAACATAGCTAGATAAGTTCCTTGTGGGGTCTAGTTTCCAATATGGGGTCACTTGTGGGGGGTTTCTACTGTTTAGGTACATTAGGGGCTCTGCAAACGCAATGTGATGCCTGCAGACCAATCCATCTAAGTCTGCTGTTGTGAATTCTGCTTTTGGGTTCCCTCCAGTGGTTGTAGGTGATAAAGCAGTTGTCCCTAAGTTGCAGTCCTGATCAGGTGTATCTGCTGATTGCAGTTCTGACTGGGGTATTTAGGTGTGCAGGATTCATTAGTCCTTGCCAGTTGTCCATGGTTCTTGGGAGGTGTTGGACCTCAGTCTGGTTCCTCCTGCCTTGCTGCCAAATCAGCAAAGATAAGTGTCTGGTTTTGTTTCTGTGGCACACATGCTGTGTGCTTTATATTTCAGTGCTATTCTTTTGTTTTTTCTTGTCCAGCTTAGATTGTGTCTGTATTTTCTCAGTCTAGTTGGATTCTCAGGAGTTGCAGATATACGTTCCACGTCTTTAGTTAGATGGTGGAATTTTTTGTATTATCTGCTGTGGATATTTTTGGAAGGGTTTTAATACTGACCGCTTAGTATTCTGTCCTATCCTTTCCTATCTAGCTAGAGTGGCCTCTTTTGCTAAATCCTGTTTTCTGCCTTCGTGTGTCTTTCCTCTCCAACTCACAGTCATTATTTGTGGGGGGCTGCCTATCCTTTGGGGTTCTGCTCTGAGGCAAGGTAGAATTCCTATTTCCATCTATAGGGGTATTTATTCCTCCGGCTGTGTCGAGGTGTCTAGGATTTGTTAGGCACACCCCACGGCTACTTCTAGTTGCGGTGTTAAGTTCAGGATTTGTGGTCAGTACAGTTTCCACCAACTCCAGAGAAAGTTCCATGAGGCTACAAGGTCACCAGATCATTACAGTCTGCATTCCAAATGACGCTCTTTCCCTTCCGAGCTCTGCCATGCGCTCAAACGGTGGTTCTTCCCCACATATGGGGTATCAACGTACTCAGGACAAATTGTGGATCAACTTTTGGGGTCCAATTTCAACTGTTACCCTTGGAAAAATACAAAACTGGGGGCTAAAAAATAATTTTTGTGGAAAAATGTTTTTTTATTTTCATGGCTCTGCGTTATAAACTGTAGTGAAACACTTGAGGGTTCAAAGTTCTCACAACATGTCTAGATGAGTTCCTTAAGGGGTCAACTTTCCAAAATGGTGTCACTTGTTGGGGGTTTCAATGTTTAGGCACATAAGTGGCTCTCCAAACCCAACATGGCGTCCCATCTCAATTCCTGTCAATTTTGCATTGAAAAGTCAAACAGCGCTCCTTCTCTTCCAAGCTCTCCCATGCGCCGAAATAGTGGTTTACCCTCTCATATGGGGTATCACCATACTCAGAACAAATTGTACAACACCTTTTGGTGTCCAATTTCTTCTTTTACCTTTGGGAAAATAAAAAATTGGGGGCAAAAAGATCATTTTTGTGAAAAAATATGATTTTTTTATTTTTACGGCTCTGCATTATAAACTTCTGTGAATCACTTAATGGGTCAAAGTGCTCGCCACACATCTAGACAAGTTCCTTAGGGGGTCTACTTTCCAAAATGGTGTCACTTGTGGGGGGTTTCAATGTTTAGGCACATCAGGGGCTCTCCAAACGCAACATGGCGTCCCATCTCAATTCCAGTCAATTTTGCATTGAAAAGTCAAATGGCACTCCTTCGCTTCCGAGCTCTGCCATGCGCCCAAACAGTGGTTTACCCACACATATGGGGTATCGGCATACTCAGGACAAATTGTACAACAACGTTTGGGGTCCATTTTCTCCTGTTACCCTTGGTAAAATAAAACAAATTGGAGCTGAAGTAAATTTTTTGTGAAAAAAAGTTAAATGTTTATTTTTATTTAAACATTCCAAAAAATCCTGTGAAACACCTGAAAGGTTAATAAACTTCTTGAATGTGGTTTTGAGCACCTTGAGGGGTGCTGTTTTTAGAATGGTGTCACACTTGGTTATTTTCTATCATATAGACCCCTTAAAATGAC
Source organism: Ranitomeya imitator (assembly GCF_032444005.1). Lineage (NCBI taxonomy): Eukaryota > Metazoa > Chordata > Amphibia > Anura > Dendrobatidae > Ranitomeya > Ranitomeya imitator. The sequence goes on from NC_091282.1 coordinate 179,750,806, forward strand.
TTCAAATGACATGTGGTCACTAATAAAAAAATGGTGTTGTAAAAATGAGAAATTGCTGGTCAACTTTTAACCCTTATAAGTTATAACTTCCTAAGAAAAAAAAATTTTGTTCCAAAATTGTCAAATGTTACTTATTAAGTATTTGTCTGACATATCTAATTTCCGTTTTTTTCACAAATAAACGCAGGTAATATCAAAGAAATTTTACCACTATCATGAAGTACATGTGGGTACTTTGGGGGTAAAGAGGTTAAAGAGATTACAGTATGTAAAAATAGTAACCTATTCCCTTTTTACAGGAGCACTGCTCTCAGCTTTCTTGGTCCATCCCATGGACCTAGTACATGTGTGACCTTCTCTTCTTTCAGATGTATGTGATAAAACCCATTGTTCTAGGGATGAGACAATTATCACCTATTCTGTGGATAAATGTTGTAATTACGCCCTTCTTAGATGAGCTGATTTTGGCCCATTCACCCCCCAGCCTATTTTCACTTTTTTGATCAGGCCACATTTTACAATTCTGACCAGTGTCACTTTATGTGGTAATAACTTTTAGAGTTGGTGGAACGCACCGAATATATTTATTAGAAGTAACAGGTGCGTTCGCAACCAAGGATCCACCGTGCAGGAAAGAACCCGCTGCTAAGTAAGGCGGTGAAGTATATTGGTATAAATGAACTCTGTTACTTCACAGAGTCCATTAGCAAAGAGAATGCTGTGCCCTGTTTAGCTCACAGGGGAACACAGCTACTTAGTAGAGCCGACTGTGGTCATGCAGTCAAATGCAAACACGCAGCTCCTCTCCGGTGGAGCTGGAATTCTTATTAGCCAGCCCTGAATCCACACACATGAAACTCATCGCTGGAGGTGCCAGCATTCTAGGGGCTTATTTCAGCCGGGTCCCTAAATGCACACACAAGAAACTCCTTGCTGGAGGTGCCAGCATTCTAGGGGCTTATTTTAACCGGGTCCCTAACTGCACACACACGACCACCCTGGCGCTGAGCACATACATAAATTACACTAGCGCATGGCAGTTAGTTGCAGCTCTACAGGACCTTCCTGGAGGACCAATGGGAGCTGCAACAGGGCCTGAGCATGTGACCCTCGACCTCCAATGAGAGGTTTTCCCGTGGGCATGCTCATTGTGTGCAAAGCATAACTTAGTCCCAGGAAAGCCTGCTTGCTGCAGACCAGAAAAGGGTACAATAGCAGGGCCTGAAAAGGCAGCAGTAACCCTTTGCACAATACCAGACTGAGTGAGACTCTGGGACTGAAGTCTCCGCTGAGCAGGCTCCACTGCGGCTGATGCGGAATGGGAGACCACAGTGGACATGGTTCGAGATTCCCCCTGTGCAGTGACAGGAACTCGACTCTTAACATTACCCCCCCTCCTAGGGCCCCCCCTTGAGCCTCGCTACGCTCAAAAGCTGCAATAAGCAGCAGAGCCTGAATGTGCTCCACAGGTTCCCAGGTTCTGTCCTCTGGACCGTGACCCTTCCAGTCCACCAGATAATATTTCTTGCCACATACCACCTTACACCACACGATAGCATTCACCTCAAACTCATCCGTGGATGAACCCGATGTCCCAGCAGATGACTCGGAAAACCAGGACAAATGAACGGGCTTTAAGAGAGAAATGTGAAAAGTGTCAGTGATACCAAGGCGCGGAGGAATAGCCAAACGGTAGACCACAGGGTTGACCTGTTCCAGAACATTGAAAGGACCAATGTAGCGAGGTCAAACTTAGTGGACTCAACTCGCAGCCTGATGTTACGGGCGGAGAGCCACACTAAGTCACCAGGAGCAAAGACCAGACCGGGATGCCGGTGTGCATCAGCAGAAACCCTCATTCTCTCCTTGGAGGTCTGGATGGCATCCAGTGTGCGGTCCCAAATGTCACGTGCCTCCACCGCCCAGTCTGCCACCCTAGAATCGGTGGATGACACGGGCATGGGCACAGGGACACGCGGATGCTGGCTGTAATTAAGGAGAAAAGGAGTCTGCCCAGTGGAATCGGCTACAGCGTTGTTCAAGGCAAATTCCGCCCAAGGTAGCAAAGATGCCCAGTCATCTTGCCTAGCAGAGACAAAATGACGCAAGTAAGTCACCAGAGTCTGGTTGGTCCTCTCTACCAACCCATTCGTCTTGGGATGATATGAAGAGGAAAGATTCAGCTCTATGCTGAGTAAATGGCAGAGCTCTCTCCAAAACCGAGATGTGAACTGGGGACCCCAGTCGCTGACAATTTTATCAGGCATTCCATATAAATGGAAAATATGTTTTATGAACAACACCGCCAAGGCCCGTGCAGAAGGTAACCAAGAAGAGGCACCAAATGCACCATCTTAGAGAAATGATTGGTGACTACCCAGATAATGGTGCAGCTACGAGACTTCGGTAAGCTCACCACGAAGTCCATCCCGACCATCTCCCATGGCGTGTCTGCCACCGGCAGGGGGTAAAGTAGCCCAGCAGGCTGTTGCCGAGGAGACACACATCTGAATATAGTCCCTGACATCACGGGCCATATGCGGCCACCAGTACGTCCTCGCCAACAGCTCAGATGCCCTCTTGGTCCCAAAATGTCCACCCAATCTGGATGAGTGAGCCCAAGAGAGAACCTCCGGTCGCAAATTCGCTGGCACGAGAGTCTTGCCCGGGGGCACGGACTCTAGCGAAACCGGAGCCACAGTTCTCAGGCTCTCACAAGGGACAATAAGCTGAGGCTCCTCCTCCTCAAAAAGACCTGTTTCAGAGTGCCCAGAAACTGAGGAACACTCTGCACCACATGATCATTGCGCTCCCACAGCGGCGTAGCCCACTCCAAAGCTCTGTCCGACAGGAGAGAGATTATGAATCCCACCTTTGCCCGCTCTGTGGGAAAACATGCAGCCAGGAGATCGATATGTATACTACACTGGCTCACGAAACCCCTACAGGATTTACTGTCACTAGAGTATATTTCAGGCAATGGGAGGTGAGATAAGGCCAGAACAGAGGTGGCAGTGGGTAAAGCTGCTGCAGCCACGCTAGCAGCCTGAACATCTATTGCGGTAACATCCACCACCGAGGTTGCACGCTCGAGAGACGCCAACCGGCCCTCCAGCAGCTGGATGTACCCCTGCAATCGCTGTTCGTCCACCATTACTTAGCCAGATCCTGGCGCTAGTGTACTGTTAGGGTTGGCAGAACGCACCGAATATATTTATTAGAAGTAACAGGTGCGTTCACAACCCGGTATCCACCGTGCAGGAAATAACCCGCTGCTAAGTAAGGCGGTGAAGTATATTGGTATAAACGAACTCTGTTACTTCACAGAGTCCATTAGCAAAGAGAACGCTGTGCCCTGTTTAGCTCACAGGGGAACACAGCTACTTAGTAGAGCCGACAGTGGTCATGCAGTCAAATGCAAACACGCAGCTCCTCTCAGATGGAGCTGGAATTCTAATGGCTATTAGCCAGCCCTGAATCCACACACATGAAACTCATCGCCGGAGGTGCCAGCATTCTAGGGGCTTATTTCAGCCGGGTCCCTAAATGCACACACAAGAAACTCCTTGCTGGAGGTGCCAGCATTCTAGGGGCTTATTTCAACTGGGTCCCTGACTGCACACACAACCACACTAGCACTGAGCACATACATAATTTACACTAGCACATGGCCATGCGGACCTGTGAACGTTTTATAGATGCAGCTCTACAGGACCTTCCTGGAGGACCAATGGGAGCTGCAACAGGGCCTGAGCGTGTGACCCTCAACCTCCAATGAGAGGTCCTCCCATGGGCATGCTCAGTGTGTGCAAAGCAGGACTTAGTCCCAGAAAAGCCTGCTTGCTGCAGACCAGTAAAGGGTACAATAGCAGGGCCTGAAAAGGCAGCAGTAACCCTTTGCACAATACCTGACTGAGTGAGACGCTGGGACCGACGTCTCCGCTGAGCAGGCTCCATTGCAGCTGATGCGGCTTGGGAGACCGCAGCAGACATGGTTCGAGATTATCCCTGTTCAGCGACTGGAACTCGACTCCTAACAATAACTCTGGAATACATCAATGTATCTCAGTGATTCTGAGTTTGTTTTTTCATGTCATATTTATATAGTTTTGTTTTGGCTCTTTTACACAATAAAAACTATTTTATAGAAAAAATAATTATTTTTGCATCACTTTATTCTGAGAGCTATAACTTCTTTATTTTTCTGCTGATGGAGCTGTTTTGTGACTTGTTTTTTGTGGGATAAGATGGCGTTTTCAGCTATATAATTTTTTATTTACATTCATCTTTTTGATTGCATTCTATTCCACTGTTTGTTCAGCTGTATGATAATAAAGCATTGTGTTTGGCCTCGGATTTTTTTTTTTGGACTGTGTTCACGGAAGGGGTTAACTAGTGGGACAGTTTTATTGGTCGGGCCATTGGTGCCCTGGATGGTGAACACATTCGTATAAAGAAGCCTCTAAATTCTGGCTCGCATTACTTTAATTTCAAAAAATATTTTCTGTAGTGCTGCTGGCTGTAGCTGACAGCAACTACTGCTTTGTAATTGCTGACATTGGGGCATATGGGAGTGCCTCTGATGCTTGCATCCTTAGATATTCAAGATTAGGTTGGTGACTTTCTGAGACAAATTTAAATCTTCCACAGCCGTGTGTGCCTCCAGTAGCCTCGTCACCAGCTGCACCATTTATTATGGTTGCTGATGAGGGTTTTTCACTATCAAGGCATGTTCTATGACCATTTCCACGTCAAGGTTTGGACTCCCGTAGGTGAATCTTTAACATTAGACTGATGAAAGCCCGTCGATTTGTTAAGTGTGCTTTTGGTATATTAACTTCTAAATGGTGTATCTTTGAGACCCAAATCCAGATGCATCCAGATAATGTCCAGGCAGTCATAAAGGCTGCCATAATTTTTCATAACTTTTGCCGAAAACAAGAAGCATCCTTGGATGCTACTGAGGATGGGAGAGTGCAAAATGTGCCATTACCAGAGGACACATAACAGGCTCCCTGAGTTGCTCAGTTTGGCCTTCTAGTCTGGAATTTATTTGCAGATTATTTTTTGACACCAGAGCTCAGTGTAAAATGGCAAATGAAGGTGACCAACTAATGCGAGCATTACAAATGTATTCCTGAAAAACGCTTATGGTTGACTCGCAAGACAATGACGTGGGTTGCAAGCTTACATTTGATGTGGGTAAGTGATACATGACCTTCTCAAAGGCTTTTTGTTACCCATACCAAAAAAACTAATACCTCATTCTAAATGTTTAACATTTTTGAGTAATTTTTGAGTTTCAATAAATAAATAATACCCTGAAGCATTGTCTGTGCTCTTGAAGGAGAGTGGGACACCTGGAGAACAGCTTGTGCAGACATACTGACCTGGAAGCTTCAAATTTACCTTGATTTTTCCCATGGTCAATAGTTGACCACAGTTGAGGCTGTGAGGGGGTGCAGCTTCACCGACGTCACCGCTAGTCACTGAAGCTGCGTTCGCCACAAGTATCTCCTCATTTCACAGTTGTTTACAGCCAGGGCAGTTGCATCTTAGCACTGTCCTGGTTGTAAACTGTCTAGGCCACAGATATGGTTTACTGCGAGGGACATGTCAGCGGACAGATATGTTATCTTGTTGTTTCCTTTTGTGGTTATGTTATTTAAAATAACAAGGGCATCGCATGGATTAGCATAAAAATAAAGATGTTAAAATGTATTTTGTGTTGTATTTTATTTTAAGAAATGTTCCTGGATGTGTCTTAGTTGTACAAATTAACATCTATATTCTAATTAATGGATAGGTGTCTAAATGACACCTACATGACAAAGGTGAGATTAACCCCTCATTAACTTACTTGATATTACTTCAGGGCAAGTGGGAAGATCGTGACTAAGTGCTGTAATTGCCACATCTTAGAGATGCTCCTTTTCTGGTGCGGGTGAAAGGTGATGTTTATAGCTGGGGGGGCAATAACCATGGATCCTTCTTAAGCGAATAATATCAGTACACAGCTGTCTGCATACCCTTTGCTGGTTATTTAATAGAGTGGGACACAACGTACATTTTTAATGTCACATGTTAATAAATATACAGCTGTGTGCTAATATTACTAGCCAGGGAAGCTATATAGGTATTAACCCCTTCCCAGGCTATAATCATCTGCCTCCAGTTGCTACCTTTCACTCAGCTGGTTTTAACCATTGCCTCGGACGACACGCCATTGTTGTTATTAAAAATAATATGATACTAAGTAAATACTTGTATAGGGATTGACACACAAAATAAACTATTTGTATTGGTCACTGACATCTACAAAGCTCCACATTATGTACTGTATGTATTAACTGTGTAAAAACCATGTGTTCTATCCTGTTAGCTCATACTGGTATTTGACACAACAAGCTAGAGGAAATTTAGGCTTTTTGACTTTGTATCAATATATCTATGTATGTATTCGATAAACATATAAATGTGTATGTGTGTCACAGTAAAATATCTTTATAGATATATGTAATGTATGTGTATATATCTTGTATATGTAAACAAAAGGTTTGAGCGACTTTTCATTTTTTCAGGTCGAGTCGCGTTTCGTGAAACCCGACTTTCTGAAAAGTCGGGTCGAGTGAAATCGGCCGATCTTATTGAAAAGTCGGGGTCGGGGATTGGCCGAAACACGAAACCCAATGCAAAGTCAATGGGAATTTTTTTTTATATATTTACTGCAGCGTGATATAGCAGAAAATCCGGTAATTCAATTGCCGGCTTTTCATTTCTCCTGCCTAAACCTGACATGATATGAGACATGGTTTACATACAGTAAACTATGTCATATCCCCCTTTTTTTGCATATTACACACTACTAATGTTAGTAGTGTGTATGTGCAAAATTTCGGCGCTTTAGCTATTAAATTTAAGGGTTAAATCGCGGAAAAAATTGGCGTGGGCTCCCGTGCAATTTTCTCCGCCAGAGTAGTAAAGCCAGTGACTGAGGGCAGATATTAATAGCCTGGAGAGGGTCCATGGTTATTGCCCCTTCCCCTGGCTAAAAACATCTGCCCCCAGCCACCCCAGAAAAGGCACATCTGTAAGATGCGCCTATTCTGGCACTTGGCCACTCTCTTCCCATTCCCGTGTAGCGGTGGGATATGGGGTAATGAAGGGTTAATGCCACCTTGCTATTGAAAGGTGACATTAAGCCAGATTAATAATGGAGAGGCGTCAATTCTGACACCTATCCATTATTAATCCAATTGTATGAAAGAGTTAAAAAACCACACACATTATTAAAAAGTATTTTAATGAAATAAACACACAGGTTGTTTTAATATTTTATTGCTCTCTCAATCCACCTGAAGACCCTCGTTCTGTAGCAAAGGAAAAATAATAAACCAACAATATACATACCATCCGTTAATCTGTAACGTCCCACGCTGTAAATCCATCTGAAGGGGTTAATATATTTACAGGCAGGAGCTCTGCTAATGCAGCTGTGCTCGTGGCTGTAATTTTTATAACACAGAGTCGTGAACATAAAAATTAATTATTTTCCCACAAAAATGTTTTTTTAGCCCCCCAAATTTTTATTTTCCCAAGGGTAACAAGAGAAATTGGACCCCAATAGTTGTCCAATTTGTCCTGAGTATGCTGATACCCCATATGTTGGGGTAAACCCCTGTTTGGACACACGGGAGAGCTGAGAAGGGAAGGAGCACTGTTTTACTTTTTCAACGCAGAATTGGCTGGAATTGAGATCGGATGCCATGTCACGTTTGGAGAGCCCTGATGTGCCTAAACAGTGGAAACCCCCAATTCTAACTGAAACCCTATCCCAAACACACCCCTAACCCTAATCCCAACCATATCCCTAACCACACCCCTAACCCTGACACACCCCTAACCCTAATCCCAACCGTAAATGTAATCCAAACCCTAACCCTAACTTTAGCCCCAACCCTAACCTTAGCCCCAACCCTAACCGTATTTTTAGCCCCAACCCTAACTTTAGCCCAAACTCTAACTGTAGCCCTATCCCTAATTTTAGCCCCAACCCTAACCCTAGCCCCAGCCCTAACCCTAACTTTAGCCCCAACCCTAACTGTAACTTTAGCCCCAACTCTAACTTTAGCCCAAACCCTAACTGTAGCCCTATCCCTAACTTTAGCCCCAACCCTAACCTTAACTTTAGCCCCAGCCCTAACCCTAACTTTAGCCCCAACCCTAACTTTAGCCCCAATCCTACCTGTAGCCCTAACCCTAGCCCCAACCCTAACCCTAGCCCCAACCCTAGCCCTAACCCTAGCCCTAAACGTAGCCCCAACCCTAACCCTAGCCCTAACCTTAGCCCTAACACTAGCCCTAACTCTAGCCCGAGTCCTAACCTTAACCCTAACCCTAGCCCTAACCCTAACCCTAACAAGGTATACCCATAATAGAGCAGTCCTGTCTAATGTATATAATCCCTATCTGATGTATTTAAAAACCTGATCATCTGTATAGTACCTGTATGAACAGGGTTCAGAGAGAAAATATCCATGTAGAACATGCGAGATGGAACAGCTACCCTGTATTTTTTCATTTTTTTACTAGCACTTGCTTATTTACTGTGACTTTTTTTTACAACAGAGTATTTTTTGACCTCTCTGTGCGCTTTTGTGTCTTCAAGTTCTTTGGTGGTGTGAACAGGTTTCTACAGACTTGTTCACTGTGCAAGTAGCCCATGTGTTTTTGGTTTTATAATTGTTCTCTTGTTTCTACAAGACTGGGGAGTCCACCACTCCTCTGTGAGTCATTTGCATTGTAGCTGTTCCATCTCGCATGTTCATACAGGTACTATACAGATGATCAGGTTTTTAAATACATCAGATAGGGATTATATACATTAGACAGGACTGCTCTATTATGGGTATACCTTGGCGATTGGTGGAGCAGCTTAACATACTTTTTTTGCAAGAAAACGTATTAACTAAATACCCTGTATTTTTTCATTTTTTGACTAGCACTTGCTTATTTACCGTGACTTTTTTACAACAGAGTATTTTTTTACCTCTCTGTGCGCTTTTGTGTCTTCAAGTTCTTTGGTGGTGTGAACAGGTTTCTACAGACTTGTTCACTGTGCAAGTAGCCCATGTGTTTTTGGTTTAATAATATATGGTAACCCTAGCCTTTATGATGCAAGATATTTATTAAGGTAGCTGTATTGCAAGGAGTCACCCTATAATTTTGTCAGGTACATATAATACTAGTGTGATCTGTATATTTTGGCTGTTGTAATGATATATTGTATATTCCCACATTTAAATAACAGAACTTAATTTTAATGTTGTTAATTTATCTAATTATTAAACATTATTTTTGGTTAACATACTTGCTCTTTTTGGCTCCTTTTATGCCCACAATAATGTGGTAATGGCAAAAGTGAGTTATGACCTTGTGAAATATTGTGGGATATATGTGGGATTTTCTCATGTCTAATCTTTAATTGCGCACTACTGTCAAATTTTCCTTTCTGTAAATGTACCTGTCTATCTACTATTTCTTATTATGTCTTTTTTTGGCAAAAGTTAAAAAGCTTGAGAAAAGTTATGCTATAGTGTAGTACAAAATGCATGGTAAATGAAAAAGTGGCAATGGCAATGGATGGGATAGTGTAAAAAAAACATCTGGGTTAGAATGTGAGAGCTGCTAGCAGAAGCACCACCACCTCTGGCAGCAATTGACTTGGCAGTAGAACTAAAGGTACCATTACACATAACGATATCGTTAACGATATCGTTGCTTTTTGTGACGTAGCAACGATATCGTTAATGAAATCGTTATGCGTGACAGCGACCAACGATCAGGCCCCTGCTGGGAGATCGTTGGTCGCTGGGGAAAGTCCAGGACTTTATTTAGTCGCTGGATCACCCGCTGACATCGCTGATTCGGCGTGTGTGACGCTGATTCAGCGATGTCTTCACTGGTAACCAGGGTAAACATCGGGTTACTAAGCGCAGGGCCGCGCTTAGTAACCCGATGTTTACCCTGATTACCCGGGGACTTCGGGATCGTTGGTCGCTGGAGAGCTGTCTGTGTGACAGCTCTCCAGCGACCAAACAGCGACGCTGCAGCGATCGGCATCGTTGTCTAGATCGCCGCAGCGTCGCTTAATGTGACGGTACCTTAACAAGTCACAATTGGCTTCCTTTTCCTTTACAAATCAAGTTAGTGGGGATATAGCAGAGGGTGTTATGGAAAACATAGCGTACAACTCTTTCCGTCATAAGAGGATGATGTTACCTCTAACAGCAACACCATCAGTTTGAGTCAGTGTTCTTCACAAAACAATCTACTTTATTATAAATGACTAAGAGGAATACTTTGTGCTTTTTTTAAATATAAAAAGCCCTTTCACTGCACAGTGTTTTTAAGTGGGCTGTCGCTTACTAACGGGTTACCATTTGTTTCTATGGTGAAGTCACATTGACATCACTTAGGCCGGTTTCACACGTCAGTGTCTCCAGTACGTGAGGTGACAGTTTCCTCACGCACCGGAGACACTGACACACGTAGACACATGAAAATCACTGCATCTGTTCAGATGTCAGTGATTTTTTTGCGGACCGTATCTCCGTGTTTGGCCGTGTGCCAAACATGGAGACATGTCAGTGTTCGTGGGAGCGCACGTATTACACGGACCCATTAAAGTCAATGGGTCCTTGTAAAACACGTACCGCACACTGACGTTGTCCATGTGCAGTCCGTGTGCTGTGCAGGGGACAGCGCTACATTAAGCGCTGTCCCCCCCACTGGTGCTGAATCGGCGATTCATATCTTCCCTGTGCGCCCCCCCACCCCCTTTGCGCCCCCCCCGCTGTGCTGAAAATACTCACCCAGCTCGCTCCCTCGCCGCCGCTGCTTCTTCTCCTGGCCGCATCTTCTACTGTATGCGGTCACGTGGGGCCGCTCATTTACAGTAATGAATATGCAGCTCCACCTCCCATAGGGAGTAATCGGCGGCCCCACGTGACCGCATATAGGGAGAAGTTGCGGCCAGGAGAAAAAGCAGCGGCGGCGAGGGAGCGAGCTGGGTGAGTATTTTCAGCACAGCGGGGGAGGGGGGGAGGGCACAGGGGGTGGGGGGCGCACAGGGGGTGGGAGGGCGGGGGAAGATACATCTTTATTTTAAACAGTATTATTCATATCTTCCCTGCAGCAAATGCTGCTGCAGGGAGGATATGAATCGCCGATTCAGCACGATGCAGGGGACAGCGCTAAACTTTAGCGCTGTCTCTTGCATGGTGCGTGTGGTACCCAGTGGGCACATGGGCGGCACACGTGTGCCACACTGATGTGCCACGTGTGCGCACGGACACACGGACATGGATAACTCCAGTACCGTTTTTGTACGGTACTGGAATTATCTGGACGTGTGAAACCGGCCTAAGACGGTGTTTACACTCAGAAGACTGAAAAGGGTTGGATACAGTTTTAAGAGACTCCGGAGCGTTATACACATCTTTTCAGGGCCATTAGAGTATCTACAATTCACGGCAAATATATATGCCACCACATGAATTTTTAGGTAAAAACTGACAGAACCTGGCAAATGTTAATTTTAAAAGCTTTATATTGTACTAGATGGCAGCCCGATTCTAAAGAATCGGGAGTCTAGAATCCATATATACTTTATTTATTCAAATGTAAGAATAATACAATTAATAAATAATAGTAAGAAAGAACAAAAAATGGCTGCACTCACCAGCTCTTGACAATTCTTGTTATTTAAGGTACAGTTACACAGGATCCATGAACATGCTTATGAGGGGAGGGATGAAAGACATCAGACGACAACTTTGCGTGTTGTGGCAAATGCCACAACAACGGTTCTTTGCTTAAGAACAATAATGTAAATAATAAATAATATGTATCAATAACTATGTATATTGGTATGTTCTATGACATTTTAAAATATTTCATTATTATGTGGAAAGGCTCTTAGTACCCATACTGGCGCATACTTGTGTGCCCATCAGGTATTTTCACAGTAATTTTACATCTGATGGGTTGGTATGAAACGTTTTTAATCATCTCTTGGGCTTAGCTAAGCCTTCATTTTAAATAATTCTAATAGGTACAACAGAAATAAAAGCCTTTTTGTGTACCTAAATTTTTTGTGTTTATTTTTACAGAAGTGTAAAATTTAAGAAATCAACGTTCATAGTACACCGATGGGCTAATATAAGCATGCCCATCAACCACATCACGGTAGCCTTTGAACTGATGTGTCCTAACTAACTGATTCCTATTTCTTAATACTCAGACCTCTTTCACATCTGCATGTTTCTGATATTTGCAGAAGTAATGTTAAAAACAATACAACTTCCACACTTGGCACCAAAGAACTGACCCACAACACACTTTCAGCAAGTGCCATGCAATGTAGATGAAGCTTGGAGTTAACTTGCAGTAAATGCAGCAAACGCGGCTTCGGCAATTGCATTAAATGCAGCCACAACAAAAACACTGGTAAGTGGAGATTTTGTGGCGAAAACAGCAGAAACCACATGTGCCGCACCTGCCGCAAGTGAAGTACAAATTCCGTATACATTGCATGCAACTTACAGCAAGAGTGGCGTGGGTCAGCCCTTAGGCAGGAAGTGCAGAAATAGCCTTTTTTCCACCATAAATTCTCCAAATAGCAGAAAAATGTTGATGTGAAAGCAAAATCTCTATTCTTTCCCTATCTATCTAAAAATGTACCTATCTATATATCTATTTCTATGTACAGAACACACCTGAAGATAGAGATGTGTGTGAACAGCCATCCCACCCGTCTCTTACCTGTTCACAAAAACCTCACCCTTTTTAAAAACAAAATGAAATCTCTCAGCAGCTATACTGCTGGAGCTTCAAATACAGGTTCCTATCACCAAATACAGGCATTTGAATGATACACATCTTACATCTTGTACTTAATGTGTGTTCTACTTACCTATAAAAATATGTATTGATATATCATATTTCTAAATTTATGCAGATATGATATAGAGTTATTAACCCTATATGCTAATGAGTAAGTATGTTATATACGTATTTCCTACATAAGTACTTAAAATCTATATGTCTATGGCTACACTAATTTTTTTTTTTTTTTTTTTTCCTTATCTCTACACATAGAATTTGCCTATTGCTGTCTATGTTATTAGAAAAACTGAATAATGAAAAAAAAGAAAATTAAGTTTAAACTAAAATATTTTTGTACACAATATTACGTGTGAAGACTTTAGTACTATCAGCCAATAATTGTCCTTGAAGTGGTGTATTAACCACTTTAACCCTCACATTGCAACATTGCTTCACCCTGGAAAAAGCAACATACAATTGACCATGGGCAAAAGCAGGTTCTGGTAGATAAATGCCAACTCGATGGAGGGTCTGGCCTTGAGATTTATTTATGGTCATTGCAAATGCGGGCTTGATGGGAAATTGTCTCCGCCTTAATTTAAAAGGTAATCCAGTCTCTGATGGACACAAATCAATTCGTGGAATGAATACCACATTTCCTGCTGCTGACCCACTAATTACTTTAGCCAGTATGGTATTGGCATGTAAGGCAGTGACAATGAGCCGCGTACCATTGCAGAGACATTTGTTCGTGTTCACATTACGTAATAACATGACAATGGTGCCAATTTTAAGTTTCAGCCGATGTGAAGGCATACCAGTTGGTGTTACTGAATTCAAAAACTCAAGTGGGTATTGATCGAGGTCATCAGCTTCATCAGGATCGATGGAATCATCACTGATATATTCAGTATAGTCACCTATCAATAAATCCATGACTTGGGAATTGACTTTCTCAACGTCCTCATTTTTTGGACATAAAATTGCATGAGATGCAGCTGTATTTATACTTTCGGTGTCATTCACATCAATACAAAGATTATCTCCAAAAATTTCAATTATTAAAGAGCCAGTACATACCATGTCTGGAGGAATTTCAATTACATCATCTCCAAGGTTATGTTCATTAGATAGTTCACCATTTCCCAGTTGAAGCAACCAACTGCTGTAGTGAGGATCAATGGAGCGCATGTTGTTAATAAGTGGCAGGCGAGTAAAATGTTGCCAGTGTTGTGAATATTTTATACAGCTCTCTACAACATCAGTTCTTGTCACATGAGGGATGACAGGAAGACATTGTCTAAAGTCGCCTCCAAAAACAATCACTTTACCTCCAAACGGTGTTTTTTCTTTGTGAGCTACATTTGTTGTCATGACATCACGTAAAACTCTATCAATGACATGCAATGCATATTTGGATAGCATTGTGCACTCATCAATAATAAAAAGTTTAGTGCTGTGCAAATCTTTTGCTGCATCGGTATCATTCTTAATCCTGGAAACAGATGTTTCATTCACAGGAATTGGAATCCCATAAAGAGAATGAATGGTTCGTCCACCTTGTAGCAAGTTGGCGGCAATTCCAGTAGTGGCAGCAGGTGACACAATGTCTCCTTGTCCTCTTAGCTGATGTAGGAGTAGATGATATAGGTACGTTTTTCCGCTGCCACCAGGACCATCAAGGAAAAAACACTTTGCTGTAGAATTAGTGTCTTCTAAAGCTTGAGTGATAGCATCAAAAGCAAAAAGTTGGTCCTCATTTAGAGTAGCTTTCATTTCAGCAGCTGCTGATAACTCATAATCTTTATCATACTGTGGGAGGAGGTGTTGTTTCTTGACTGGACGTGGCAAATTAAAATCAATATAAGTTTTGCCATGAGCTTTAAGAACATGTTGGACATCTGTCATAGCATAGCCTTCACAATTGACACACTCCAGAGTGTCGGAGTGGTATGCATGGCAGTAGTCTTCTACAAAGTGTTCCTTAAATTCATCCCATAAGTCCCGAGGTTTAGCTGGAGGACCAAAAATACAAATGTAGGCAAACATGTCACGTAGCTCTGCTGGCATGTTGAGAATACTGGCATCAAGTAATGTATTTCTCCACAGACTATCATCAAATAGTAAGCCAAGAGCTAATGCCGCATCTTTGAAGGTTTCATGTGTGACTCCGTGTACAGTTTTTATGCTGTCAAAACTGGTTGCACCTTTGACATGTAACAATAACAATCTTAAACAGTAGCGTTCTTGGTCTTTCACACTGACAGTATACATTCGTCCAATCACAGAACCACCTGCTCGCTTTCTAACTTCCCAAGAACCTTCTTTCCAAACATAGTTTTCGGGAATTTCACGGTATAAATAAATATGAGCATGATGGTCGTTCTGATTAAGCTTGAAGTAGGCCATAAGTGTAGGCCATAAGTGTAGAATTTTGATGGAGCTTTTGTTTGATGTTTCCAATAGAGTCATCCTCATGAAAATAGAGTGGCTGAGAATGCGGTAGATGTACAGCAAGGCGAATGATGCTATGAGATTGTTTATGCATTGGATATGAGAATATTCGCCAAGCTGCCTCTGGTGCACTGACATATCTTGAATCCATGAATTGGTGTGTTTCATCATGTTGGATGTTAGTCTGGCAGATTTCAAGATTGGCTTTATCATGTCCTTTGTAGACGTATTTAAATAAATATTTCACAGCCTGAATGGAACCACAAACTTCGACATTTATATGGCACTTGTATTTTAATAGCAGGAACGGATTATATGGAACCACCCACGAATTATCAATCATGTTAGAATGGTGTTGAAAAGATGGGCCAAAGTGTCTGCGGTAAGTAGGATAGGCGTCCTTAGCTATGATGGTTCTTGGTTGCAAATCTTTAGGGAAACCTTTTGTACACTTCCCCAGATCCATACAGGGAGAATTTGGGTTGTGTTCTCCACACGGACCATGAATCATATGTTGGAGAACAATTTTATGGAGCTGAGGGTAGTGGGTAGGATTGGGAATTTCAGCCCACACTGTATTGTCTATGTCCTCCTCAGTCCTTAATTTGGAGTTGCTGTCCAGAATAATCAAAATGTGAGTGTGTGGAAGGCCACGTTTTTGAAATTCAATTACATGAACCATAGCGCAAACTTTCCCAAATAATCCATTGTTAATGTCTTTTAAGAGTGCTTCCAGTTTTATTTTGAAAACACGTGCCACCAAATCAGGTCTATGTTCCACACGCTGCCAAGGTTCCAAATTCTCAGTAATCTCATTCCATTTCGGATTACAGGTCATGGTGATGAATAGATCAGGACGACCATATTTAGTCACAATAGCCATGGCATCCTGGTACCGCTGCTGCATATTCCTGGGACTGCCTTCAAACGAAGATGGTAAAATGACCGTTTTTCCAATGGGGATGCCCTTCTCAATGGATTTTTTCTGGAGATGTTCCTGGAGTACACAATAATCCTCTACTTTCAAATCCTTTTGGTGTTGACGGATATAATTTAGGCGATTTGCCTCGATTTTCACATAAGCATCCACTAAGTACTGCTGAGTGAGTTTGCCACCATTCAGGAGTGGATTAAACTGATTACGGACAGACAGCACATAGCAGTAATATTGCAGTTGTGTAACTCTGCGTGGACTTTGCCCTTGTTGCTTGAGGCCATCATGCCAGCCCTGGTCTCCGTAAGGGAAAAATAAAGGATAGAGTAAAGCATCTAAATTACTGTGTAGAATGCTGACCTGTTGTGTTCTTGGCGCCAAAGGATTTTTGGGGTCCGGTTGTAAATGTATTAAAATATCACGATTAAATGGTGGCTCTCCATTGTCATTTTCAAACATGACAGCAACTTCATTGACAGTTGGATTATTATATCGGCGAGGGTCTTGATTCCGATCTTGTTTAAGGGCCATGATGATATTTGGCATGAGAGTGCCATTAGCTTCAGCTTTAAGATGTTCTTCATGTTCCACATCTCGTAACATTTTGTAGGCAGCAACAAAGGGATTCACATTGTCTAACTGAAGAGCAATTATACTCATCAAAGTGGGATGACATTTTTGATTTTGTTCACAGTTTAAACATTGTTCATTCGCGGTAGCGGTATCCAAAATATACAGTTGAGCATAAGCTGGAACTTGATCATCACTGGGATGTAGAGTTCCAGTACGATGATATATTTGTCCATGTATACGGAAACAGTAAGGGCCATGTCCAGGAGGAGGGGATATATTGGCACCCATGGAGGCGAAAGCAAATGAGCTGTTAATACTACGAATATTTTCCATGAGATTCTTACTGAACTCACTCTCCCCTGTCAGCAGTCGTTTAAAGACCTCGGGATATTGGGGTATAGGTATATGCACTTTACTCTTGTGACAACACAGAGTAAAATTTTTATCTGCTGGTATCTCAGCATTAAAATGTAATGCTTGACAATGTTCACATAAATAGTTCATAGGACCACAGGAGTGTTCTACTATGGTACTGTCATCATTAGTAAAACCTGTAGGATGTTGAGGTACAGGTTGTGATAACGGAGCATTGGAATGTTTCTGTAAGCCAACATATATAAAGCGTGGACCTGGTAGAGGATCTTCACTGTCCACAGATTCAATCACTGAGGAGTTGGAAGGTGTATCGTGGTCAGAGTTTATTAATATGGAGGTGCAAGCGGTTTTTTTGCGCCATTCACGGCGTGCACCAGCTGCATTTGGTAATGGTTTGTTTGTTGCCTTAGAAGAGTCAGGTGTGAAGCATGTCTTATAAGCAGACTTAACAGTGTGCAGGCGACGGCGTTTATCATTTGGAGTGTAAGTAGGACAGTGTTTGCGCTTACGTGCAGATTTACCAACGGTTAAAGGAGCTTCAAGCTGCACACATTCTATGAATGGAGACAAAGAAGCTGTATTGTGGGCAGAATCTATGACTGAGGACGTGGAAATATTATGTTTGCAACGTTGAGAGCGTGCAGCAGCAGCTTTATTACTTAATCGATTAGTTTTGTCCTCAAAAGACTCATTAGTAATGCGTTTATTGCAAGCAGCATTTACAGTGTCCAGGCGCTTATGTCTGTCCTCTGTAGTCTTGTTAGCACGCTGTTTGTGCTTACGTGCGGCATCGGCGGCTTTTCGCTCAGCGTCATTGGTATACTTATTATCAGACCTGATGTTACGTGCGCCATCAGCAGCTTTGGGCTCTGTGTCATTAGTATACTTAACAGTGTCCAGGCGCTTTCATCTCTCCTCTGTACTCTTGTTAGCACGCTGTTTGCGCTTACGTGCGGCATCGGCGGCTTTTCGCTCTGCATCATTACCATACTTTATATCAGACCTGATCTTACGTGCGCCATCAGCAGCTTTGGACTCTGTGTCATTAGTATACTTAACAGTATCCAGGCGCTTGCATCTATCCTCTGTACTCTTGTTAACACGCTGTTTGCGCTTACGTGCGGCATCGACGGCTTTTCGCTCTGCATCATTACCATACTTTATATCAGACCTGATCTTACGTGCGCCATCAGCAGCTTTGGGCTCTGTGTCATTAGTATACTTAACAGTATCCAGGCACTTGCATCTATCCTCTGTACTCTTGTTAACACGCTGTTTGCGCTTACGTCCGGCATCGGCGGCTTTTCGCTCTGCATCATTACCATACTTTATATCAGACCTGATCTTACGTGTGCCATCATAAGCTTTGGACTCTGTGTCATTAGTATACTTAACAGTGTCCATGCGCTTGCATCTATCCTCTGTACTCTTGTTAGCACGCTGTTTGCGCTTACGTGCGGCATCGGCGTCTTTTTGCTCTGCATTATTGGTATACTTTCTATCAGACCTAATCTTACGTGCGCCATCAGCAGCTTTGGGCTCTGTGTCATTAGTATCCTTACTATTAGAGCTCATGTTGGCTAAGCTAAACAGCTTTAAGCGTGGTGGTGGCAAACAACAGGTTAATAAGAGGCAGTGTCAGGTAGTAGGAAAATAGCCAGTTAATAATAGGCAATAGTTCTTTGCAGGAATGCAGATATTAATAAATAGGCAGTTTATATTGCAGAGAAATTGCTGGGCAATAATGGACAATGTCCTTATGTGGCAAATAATAGAGCAATATACCCAATGTGGCAAAGAAGAGGTTAATAAAAGGCAGTCTCTCAGTATAACAGTCAGTGAATAATAGGCAGTATATGGAGAAAACACCAAACAAAAGTTCAAAATTGGTGTGAAAATGTCACTGAACCACTTCACAACTAAATATATATAGTTTTGGTAAATGGTATTATCATTTTTTTGACGAAATTCGGCAGGAGCTTGAAGAGCAACGTCACTGGGCCCGCCTCCACGCAGTAGAAACTTGCTGTGAGGTAAAAATTCAAAAATCACACCAAAATGGCGGGCGGAGTGTGTCACAGTACGGCACGTTTCTGATTGGTCGCTCGCAGCAGGCGGCAACCAATCAGACACTGGACACTGTTGACGTCACATATCTCCGGACATTAGCTCCGGACATTAGCTCCGGACATTATCTCCGCACATTAGCTCCGGACATTAGCTCCGGACAAAGCCACGGAAGTTGGCACAAATTGCGGGAAGTAGTATTCTAGGCAATTAATCTCCGGACATTAGCTCCGGACATTAGCTCCGGACATTAGCTCCGGACATTAGCTTCGGACAAAGCCACAGAAGTTGGCACAAATTGCAGGAAGTAGTATTCTAGGCAATTAAATATTAGACTAGGAAAACATTATGGGCTGAAAATATGGTTAACATTTAAAAATGTTAAGGATAGATACCATCACTTCTCCACAGAGTCCCAAATACCCACAAATCATGTAACAGGTATGACTTACAAGTAGTGTTGAGCATTCCGATACTGCAAGTATCAGGTATCGGCCGATATTTGCTGTTTCGGAATTCCGATACCGAGTGCCGATATTTTTGTGATATCGGAAATCGGAATCGGAAGTGTTCCCAGTCATCTTCGGCGTGTGCGGTGCGTGTGGTTCCCAGGGTCTGAAGGAGAGAAAACTCTCCTTCAGGCCCTGGGATCCATATTCATGTAAAAAATAAAGAATAAAAATAAAAAATATGGATATACTCACCCCTCCGGCGAACCCTGGCTGTCACCACTGCAAGCGTCTGCCTCCGTTCCTCAGAATGAAGAGAGTGAAGGACCTTCGATGACGTCGCGGTCACGTGAGCGGTCAGGTGACCGGTCACCTGACCACGACGTCGTCGAAGGTCCTTCACTCACTGGATTCTCAGGAATGGAGGCAGACGCTTGCAACGGTGACAGCCAGGGTTTGCCGGAGGGGTGAGTATATCCATATTTTTTTTTTTTATTCTTTATTTTTTACATGAATATGGATCCCAGGGCCTGAAGGAGAGTTTTCTCTCCTTCAGACCCTGGGAACCATCCAGGATACATTCCGATATTTGTGTCCCATTGACTTGCATTGGTATCGGGTATCGGTATCGGCGATATCCGATATTTTTTGGATATCGGCCGATACCATCCGATACCGATACTTTCAAATATCGGAAGGTATCGCTCAACACTACTTACAAGATGTTTTACAAGGAGACCACCTAGAGACAAAGTAAGAATATTATTAAATCCTATGTAACTAAGATCGTGTATTGAACTTGAATATTAATAGATGTTGCTTTTCTACTTTATGCTGAAAGCCATTTGCCATTTTATTCAAACTTATTTTCTTGCAAATGTGTTAAAAATAAATATAGAAAAGAAATATGAAAATGTGTTTTCTTCACATTTGCTGAATACTATCTAGGAAATATGTTGCTAGTTTTTAGAAAAAGTAGATCAGACATCGAAAAACAGGCCATGATGTCTGAAGTCTGCTTTTTCATTTCCATTTTGTTGACTGTAACACAATATTTTGCAAGGTTCTTTTAAATCCGCATTTAATGACCCTTGTCCTAAATTCAGAAAACTAAGAAATACAAGGAAATGCAAGGAAAACATATTGGTCCTTCTCTGTTAATAGCTTATGCCCTGTGCTCTCTACAGCAAAGAAAGTAAGAAAAAATAAGCTAAGCAAACTTTGTTAGTGCAGAAAGATTTTGCATAACATTAAAGGGTTTGTCTGGGATTTATCATTTTATTTCTGAGGGTTTTGCAATATGATAATTAAGGCAAACACTGAACTGAGTATTGCTATATATCACTACTGTAACGTGTGCATGACACCCGAGTTTTGTCTATGTAATGTGGCATGGGTGCTGCAGTATAACTTAATAGGCCAGCTATTGCCACAATAGCGAGGAGAGGAGATTACATGTATGTAGAGTTGAGCAAATTTCCTTGGGCCCCCGCTTATTTGGCAATCTATAGCGCTTACTCAATAAGCTGCAGAGGGAACCCAGATTTTGGAGCGCTCTGGCTGATCAGCTGATCGGCTCCACAGCTGCATCTGTCGCAGCTGTGTCTCAGGGCTTATTTTTGCGGGATGAGTTGTACTTTTGAATGACACCATTGGTTTTACCATCTCATGTACTAGAAAGCGGGAAAAAAATTCCAAGTGTGGTGAAATTGCAAATAAAGTGCAAACCCACTATTGTTTTTTGTTTGGCTTTTATGCTAGGTTCACTAAATGCTAAAACTGACCTGCCATTATGATTTTCCAGGTCATTACAAGTTCATAGACACCAAATATGTCTAGGTTTTTTATCCAAGTGGTGAAAACAAATTCCAAACTTTGCTAAAAAAAAAAAAAATTGTGCAATTTTCCGTTACCCGTATCGTCTCCATTTTTCATTATCTGGGGTTGGGTGAGTGCTTTATTTTTAGCATGCCAAGCTGACGTTTTTAATTATACTATTTTGGTGCAGATACATGCCTTTGATCGCCCATTATTGCATTTTAAGGCAATGTCGCGTAGACAAAAAAACGTAATTCTGCCATTTTTATATTTGTGGCTATGCCAGTAAAGCGATCGGATACCATATATGTGTAGGTTTGTTTTTTTATTGTTTTATTTTGAATGGGGCAAAAGGGGGGGGTGATTTAAACTTTTATTTTTTTTCATATTTTTAAAAACATTTTATTTTTAAATTTTGGCATGTTGCAATAGCCCCCATGGGAGGCTAGAAGCAGGCATAGCCTGATCGGCTCTGCTACATAAGAGCAACGCTTAGATCGCCTCTATGTAGTAGAATTACAGCATTGCTATGAGCACCAACCACAGGGTGGCACTCATAGCAATCTGGTATCAACAACTATCTCTTCACGAGACCTCTAGTTGTCATGCCGATGCACTGATGACCCCCGATCACATGACAGGTCATCGGTGCACGCATTTCTGGCAGGATGGCCAGAAGTGCTTGTTAAATGCTGCTGTCAGAGTTTGACAGCGGCATTTAACTAGTTAATAGGCATGGGTGGGTCGTGATTCCACCTGTGCCTATTGCGGGCACATGTCAGCTGTTCAAAACAACTGATATGTCCCGACTTTGATGCGGGCTCACCGCCGGAGCCCACTTCAAAGCAAGGGTTCTGCCATAGGATATACTGTTCCATCCCATGGCAGAAAGGGGTTAATAATCATTCTGTTCCCATCAGTATTATTCAGCCTATGCAAATAAGCCAACAAACAAGCAATGATCGACTTTAGTATAGTCAATCCGTTCTCATTAAAGGTACCTTCACACTGAACGATATCGCTAGCGATCCGTGACGTTGCAGCGTCCTGGCTAGCGATATCGTTCAGTTTGACAGGCAGCAGCGATCAGGATCCTGCTGTGCCATCGTTGGTCGGTGCAGAAAGTCCAGAACTTTATTTCGTCGCTGGACTCCCTGCAGACATCGCTGAATCAGCGTGTGTGACGCCGATTCAGCGATGTCTTCACTGGTAACCAGGGTAAATATCGGGTTACTAAGCGCAGGGCCGCGCTTAGTAACCCGATGTTTACCCTGGTTACCAGCGTAAAAGTAAAAAAAACAAACACTACATACTTACATTCCGGTGTCTGTCCTCCGGCGCTGTGCTTCTCTGCACTGTGAGCGCCGGCCAGCCGGAAAGCAGAGCACAGCGGTGATGTCACCGCTGTGCTTTCCGGCCGCTGCGCTCACAGTCAGTGCAGGAAAGCACAGCGCCAGGGGACAGACAGCGGAAGGTAAGTATGTAGTATTTTTTTTTTTACTTTTACGCTGGTAACCAGGGTAAACATTGGGTTACTAAGCGCGGCCCTGCACTTAGTAACCCGATGTTTACCCTGGTTACCAGGGGACCGGCATAGTTGGTCGCTGGAGAGCTGTCTGTGTGACAGCTCTCCAGCGACCAAACAGCGACGTTGCAGCGATCGAGATCGTTGTCTGGATCGCTGCAGCATCGCTAAATGTGAAGGTACCTTAACCCCTTCACGACCTTGGACGTATCAATACGTACAGGTTGGTAGGTACTTACCGACCTTGAACTTAAGGATATGTCCAGGGGATTTTGCGAGCACAGGGTCTATGTGCGCACGATTGCCACCGGATGTCAACTGATTCTGAAAGCTGACACCAGGCACTCAGTGTCAGGAGCAGTGACCGCACTGCCCCTGGCACTTTAACACTCTAAGCTCATGCATTGCAATGTTTTATAACCGCAAACAGACTGCAAAAAGTAAAAATCCCACAGCAGGACTAAGTAAAAAATTTAAAAAGTTGTAAAAAATATTTTTTTAACAATCACAAAATAGTAACAAAAAATAAAAAAATATATATAAATAAATAAATATATATTGAACCCATAACTAAATATCTTTATGGGGCCTGTTTCACACATCCGTGTCTCCGGTACGTGTAGTGACAGTTTTCTCACGTACCGGAGACACTGACACACGTAGACCCATTCAAATGAATGGTTCTATGCACATGTCAGCGTGTTTTCACAGACTGTGTGTCTGTGTGCAAAACACGCAGACATGTCCGTTTTTGTGCAACAGAACGGATCACACAGACCCAAACAAGTCAATGGGTCGGTGTAAATTTATAGGGTTAACATTGAAACCAATTTCATCAATACTAGACAGGTGTCTAGACATTGCTTGGCCCAAACTTTGGCATTTTTTGGTGTGAGTTGAAGTTGGAGTGTTATCACAATGGTGGCATCTTTCAAGTGTGGTGATTTTGGACTATATTATGGCCCCCTGTTCGGACACAGAATTGCTAATAAGTCTTGTGGAGCAACATCCCAAACTTTGGGACACTCAATCCGAGGAATACCATGACAGGAAGCGATAGATGCTTGATAAAGACCTTTTTAGGTCGAAATGTTGCATTACGGCAGAATAAAGACATTGGATTTCTTTTATTACCCGGACTGGATATTGTTCCTTTTCCATTTGGGTCGTTGGACTGGAGCATGCATCCCACTATTGAGGCGCTGTCGGCTGCCTTCCTTTTTTGTCATTGGACAGAATGGCTAATAAGCCTTGTGGAGCAACATCCCAAACTTTGGGACACTCAATCCAAGGAATACCACGACAGGCTGGCAATAGAACGTAGTTGGTTCACTGTAGCAGAACAGCTCTACCCAAGACCTGGTTTTTACCACATATTCACCTGCAAAGCAGGCAAAGTTTGCTAAGTTACCCCATAGATGTTCTATTTGAAAAGTAAAATAGTTTTTTTTTTAAGAAAAACATAGTTTACATTGTGCTTTATATCTATCATGTTACATGTCTAACCAACAAACACATATTATCTGATGTGTATTTAGCCTTTGTATGTCAAACCACATTATCATTTATACATTATTACTAGTATTATAGTATGATCCCTATCTTTACTAGCATCATTAATAATAAATCATGCTAGTTCTAAAAACCAAAAACATGCAGTGTGTGTATGTGGCAGCATTTTAGTGCTGTTCTGTAGCTTTATATTCTTACAACCTTCCTAAATTTTTTGAGACTAAAAAAAAGCAGTGCATATACATTGCTAAGTCAAAGGGTACTTGTATGGCATGCTTTAATTTTTTTTGGATAATAAAATTCCATGGTGTCACAAATGTGGTATATCATATTTTACAGTCTGTACTGTATTCAGCCATATGTCTACAGATGTATCACATTTGTTGGGCTTAGGCCTGACTATGCCTGCATATTTTGCAATGTGTTAATTTACTAATGTAGTAATTTAACAAAGTTTTGCACTGAAAGTGTATATGACATTTGTACATTTTTCATTTAATTAATTGAAATTATTTTATATGTAAGGATCATCATGTGCTGCCAGCTATTATTAATCCGCCTTACACAAAATATTCAAACCTAGTACCCCTTTGGAGTGTTTGGTTTTCACATTTTGTGTTGGCCACACCACTGTTTGTGTCTGACTGTGCTGAATGCAAGGTTTACACTTCATTATTACAACCACACAAAAAGTTTTGACACAAGGCCTGGCCTTAGGCCGGGTTCACATTGCGTTAATAGCAGCCCGTTAAACACATACGTTAACGGGCTGCTGTTAATGCAAGTGCCGTTATTGCAGCCCGCTAGCACAGATAGAGCATCTGCTAGCTCTATCTGCGCTAGCGGTGACGGACCTGAAAACGCTGCAGCCCGCATCTTGGGTTCCATCACTCAATGACTGCACATCGGTAGCGCACACCCATTATCCTTTATCCACGCCGCGGTGTAACATAGTCCATTTAACGGACCACCATAATGCAATGTGAACCTAGCCTTACATATGGCTGCTGGTCATTGTTAACAGTGTGAATGGTTGTGTAGTGCTGTACACAGCCCAAGTCATGCAGGGTATGTTTGTAGAAATGTTTGTTAAAAATGGTCATGGTGGTAAGACATAAAATTTTTGGATGACACCATGGATGAAAGTGGTCACACACTTCTTAGTGTTAATGGCAAGGCCAAAAAAAGTTTTTTCCATGCGTTTGTTTTTATCAAGCATCATGATCCTAAAAAATTTGTGTTCAAATAGAGTCTAGACGAAACAGTTGTGCTATTATTCTAAAAATATTTGTGTGTTTGCTTTTATGTGACTTTTTTGTTGTTTGCACACTTTCCCAACAGTTGATTTGGTTAAATGGCGATGGCGCTCAGCGAGGGACCAGTTCAGTTGGGATTATAATCCCCTCCCCTCCATGTCAGGTGCTTCCAAAAAGAGGCAATATGTTTACTACCACAGCTTAGCTTTTCTCAGGCCAATCCTGGAGCTCAATCTGTAAGTGACTCAGTTTATTTTGCTTAACATATTAACCTTACAACAGTCTATTTATAGAAATGTCCTTTTAGATAAATGTATACAAAAATGCACTAAATACAGGGACCAAAACATCGATTAACTAAATACATTTTTGTTAGATCGCAGACACCTGTGGATATATGAATTTTCTTTTTTAAATACACATGGTCTATACCTAGCTTCATATGTTTGTAAATTACCCCCATTTCACTTGTGTGGTGTAATGTTTGCTCAAAAAAATGTGTTCATGAGACAATGTATTTTCTCCTAGGACTGAAGACAACCTGGATAACTCAGATGACACACACCACAGCGGACAGATCAGTGCCATGTACCTCAGCATCTGAGACCGAACCCTCAGCTGACCCGACTCCGCCAACACAGCCTGAACAGGTGTCTGATGCCGGTGAACCCTCCACTGATGCTGACCAGGAAAGCACACAACAAATGGGACAAACAACATCCCAAGCAGCAGCACCACAGCCATCAGCAAAATCAAATCTACCTCGGTATCTTGCACACTCTCTCAGAGATAGACGAAGCAGGCGACAGGAAGATCCACGTATCTTGCCTGAGCTCATTGATGTTCAAGTTTTATCCATTATCAATTCCATTACACCAGAAAATTCAGTTGAACAGTTTTGTCAGTCCCTCTCTTCCTGCCTTGCCAAACTTCACCGAAGAACGGCAGGAACGGGTACGGGCTGCAATCTTGAGCCTCCTTGATGCAAGCCAGAGAGAGCAGAAACTAAACCAGGTGCTAGGGCCAATTGAACAATGGCGAGCTGTGCAGCATCCAATACAGATGCCATCTGATCCCAACATCACACATGGACAAAATGTAGGTACACAATCTTCAGGGGCCGATCCTCTAACAGCAAACCAACAATTTCAGCACATGCCTGCACTCTTTTCTGTGCCTCAGCCTCCTGCCTCCAAAATACTTATCCACAAATGTCTGCTCCTTTTTCTTTTCCTCAAGCCCATGCCTCCAGCCATCATTATCAGCAAATGTCTGCTCCTTCGTCTGCCCATCCAGCCCATGCCTCCAACTAACATTGTAGTCAAATGTCTGCTCCTTCATCTGTCAATTCAGCCCATGCCTCCAGCCAATATTATGGGCAAATGTCTGCTCCTTCATCTGTCCATCCAGCCGCTGCCTCCAGCCAACATTATGGGCAAATGTCTGCTCCTTCATCTGTCCATCCAACCCATGCTTCCAGTCAACATTAAGGGCAAATGTCTGCTCTTTCATCTGTCCATCCAGCCCATGCTTCCAGTCAACATTAAGGGCAAATGTCTGCTCATTCGTCTGTTGATCCAGTCCATGCTTCCAGTCATCATTATGGACAAATATCTGCCCCCACCAGCAAATACAGCCAACAATATGAAAACATGTCTTCCATCATGTCTGTGGGGGATAGTAGTGAAGGAAATTTTGGGAATACACAGCCCTACACTCTGCCATCAAGGCAGCAGACAACTGTGGTGAGCAAATATGTTCCGCACATTCATCTGACAAGAGTTGAGAATAGTACATCACAATCAGATGTCAGCCAGATTGATGACTCTGAAAGTACTTTACATCACCAACAAAATGTGTCACCTACCTTTTTGGGTGAGCCTTTTAAAAACCAAACTTATCAACAATCTCCATCGTTACCCCTTCAATTTTGACATCAACACCTCATCAAACACCAACACTCCAGCCCCAAATGCATAGAGGCCAAATGGCCACACACTTCTCCAGCACAGAAGGTGGAAGCAAAGAAAATTCCAGGGACAAAACTTTCAGCAGTCATGGTGATTTTGATAATTTATAAAGAAGCTAGTGAAATACGTCGCTTCATTATGTGAGTTACAAATGTTTGTAATACAATACATGTGTTGCAACAAAATTAAAAATCCTTGGTTAATTGTTCATATTTGTTTTTTCTTTTAAAATGGCAATTACACCATGTTCCAAATTATTATGCAAATGACATTATTCTCGAATTTTCCTAAATGGTTGGTGCAAACAGCAGTCAGTCTCAGGCTGGTTTCACATTGGCGTTTTTTGGGGTGCGTTTTTGCGGTAAAAAACGCAAAAAAACGCATGGTGAAAAAACGCATGTAAACGCGTGTAAACGCTGCGTTTTTTTGACGCATGCGTTTTTGCATGTGGTAAAAAAAACGCGGCGTTTTGACGCGTTTACATGCGTTTTTACATGCGTTTGCGTTTTTTAAATGCATGCTGAGAAATGTGTGACAGCTGCCAATCATCAAAAAAAAGTAAAAAACCCACTATAAACAGAAACAGTTAGGGTTAGGGTTAGGGGTAGGGATCCTAACCCTAACCCTAACCCTAAAGGGATCCTACCCCTAACCCTACCCCTAACCCTAAGGGATCCTAACCCTAACCCTACCCCTAACCCTAACCCTAAGGGATCCTAACCCTAACCCTACCCCTAACCCTAACCCTAAGGGATCCTAACCCTAACCCTAACCCTACCCCTAACCCTACCCCTAACCCTAAGGGATCCTAACCCTACCCCTAACCCTAACCCTACCCCTAACCCTAACCCTAAGGGATCCTAACCCTAACCCTACCCCTAACCCTAACCCTAAGGGATCCTAACCCTAACCCTAACCCTAACCCTAACCATAAAGGGATTAGGGGTAGGGTTAGGGGTAGGTTTAGGGTTAGGGGTAGGGTTAGGGGTAGGGTTAGGTTCCCTTTATCACCTTTATGTTGGGGGGTGGCATATCAGTGTGTTTTCTGGTTTTTTAATAAAAAAACGCATGCGTTTTTTACCGCAAAAAACGCATGCACCAAAAAACGCATGCGTCCCCATTGACTCCAATGTATTTTTTGACCCCAAAAAAACGCATGAAAACGCATGCGTTTTTTTTGGTCCAAAAAACGCTTCTAAAAATACTACAAGTAGCATTTCAGAAAATGAACGCATGCAGTAAAAAAACGCATGCGTCAAAAAACGCGACCAAACGCGTACACAAAAAAACGCATGCGTTTTCAATGTTAAAGATAGGGAAAAAAAACGCATGCGTTTTTTTGAAAAAAAAAACGCTGCAGACAAAAACGCAAGTGTGAAACCACCCTAATAACAGTTATCACCCATTAGAGTATACATCAAATTTTATTGAAGAAAAACATCCTAACACGCCAAGTTACATGTTAACATAGGAACCCTTAATAATAATAATAATAATAATAATTTTATTTATATAGCGCCAACATATTCCGCAGTGCTTTACAATTATAGAGCGGATTTGTACAGACAATAGATGTTACAGCATAACAATAAACACAGATCAAAAAAGATACCAATAGGAATGAGAACCCTTCTTTGATATCACCTTCACAATTCTTGCATCCATTGAACTTGTGAGTTTTTATAGAGTTTCTGATTGTATTTCTTTGCATGAATTCAGAATAGCCTCTCAGAGCTGATGTTTTGATGTGAACTGCCTCCCACCCTCATAGATCTTTTGCTTGATGATACTCCAAAGGTTCTCTATAGGGTTGAGGTCAGGGGAAGATGGTGGCCACACCGTGAGTTTATCTCATTTTATGCTCATAGCAGCCAATGACACAGATGTATTCTTTGCAGCATGAGCTGGTGCATTGTCATGTATGAAGATAATTTTGCTCATGAAGGCATGTTTCTGCTTTTTATACCATGGAAGAAAGTTGTCAGTCAGAAACTCTGTATACTTTGCAAAGGTCATTTTCACACCTGTTATGATCAGGTGACCTTGGAGCAGCATGAAAACTTTCACTGGAGTAGGTGGTAACTATACTGATCGCAAATCCAGATCTTAACACCACAACTAGAAGTAGCCGTGGGGTGTGCCTAACAAAACCTAGACACCTCGACACAGCCGGAGGACTAAATACCCCTATAGATGGAAATAGGAATTCTACCTTGCCTCAGAGCAGAACCCCAAAGGATAGGCAGCCCCCCAAAAATATTGACTGTGAGTAGTAGAGGAAAAGACACACGCAGGCAGGAAACAGGATTTAGCAAATGAGGCACACACTAGCTAAATAGGAAAGGATAGGACAGGATACTAAGCGGTCAGTATTAAAAATCCTTCCAAAAATATCCACAGCAGAAAATACTAAAAACTCCACCATCTAACTAAAGATGTGGAGCGTATATCTGCAACTCCAGAGAATCCAACAAGACTGAGAAAACACTGACACAGTCTAAGCTGGACAAGAGAAAAACAAATGAATAGCACAGAATATAAGCACACAGCTTGTGTGCCATAGAAAAAGAAACAGACACTTATCTTTGCTGAATTGGCAGCTAAGCAGGAGAAGCCAGAAAGTGATCCAACACTTCACAAGAAACATTGACAACTGGCAAGGACTAATGAATCCTGCACACCTAAATATCCCAGTCAGAACTGCAATCAGCAGATACACCTGGCCAGGACTGCGACTCAGAGACATGTTATGAACAGGTGATTCAGAACCACAATGGACCTAGTGGTTAAGAGCACACAAAGTGACCTGATAGTTACTAACATAGGACGAGCTCTGAGACGTGGGAACTCTGCTGACCGCAATCACTAATCCTATCATACCACACTAGAGGTAGCCGTGGATTGCTCCTAACGCTCCCTATGCAACTCGGCACAGCCTGAGAAACTAGCTAGCCCTGAAGATAGAAAAATAAGCCTACCTTGCCTCAGAGAAATTCCCCAAAGGAAAAGGCAGCCCCCCCCATTATAATGACTGTGAGTTAAGATGAAAATACAAACACAGAGATGAAATAGATTTTAGCAAAGTGAGGCCCGACTTACTGAATAGACTGAGGATAGGAAAGATAGCTTTGCGGTCAGCACAAAAACCTACAAACAACCACGCAGAGGGCGCAAAAAGACCCTCCGCACCGACTAACGGTACGGAGGTGCTTCCTCTGCGTCCCAGAGCTTCCAGCAAGCAAGAAAAACCAATATAGCAAGCTGGACAGAAAAAATAGCAAACAAAAGTAACACAAGCAAAACTTAGCTTATGCAGGGCAGACAGGCCACAAGAACAATCCAGGAGAAAGCAAGATCAATACTGGAACATTGACTGGAGGCCAGGAACAAAGAACTAGGTGGAGTTAAATAGAGCAGCACCTAACGACTTAATTCGTCACCTGAGGAAGGAAACTCAGAAGCCGCAGCCCCACTCACATCCACCAAAGGAAGCTCATGGACAGAACCAGCCAAAGTACCACTCATGACCACAGGAGGGAGCTTGACCACAGAATTCACAACAGAGACAACTGCATTCCCACCTACAACCACTGGGGGGAGCCCAAAAGCAGAATTCACACAACACACACCTTCAGGAACCTTAAAGGGCCCTGCCAGCTGTTTCCCCACGATTCCAGCCCAAAACATGACTCCTCCACCTCCTTGCTGACGTCGCAGCCTTGTTGGGACATGGTGGCCATTCACCAACCATCCACTACTGCATCCATCTGGACCATCAAGGGTTGCTCGACACTTATCAGTAAACAAGACTATTTGAAAATTAGTCTTCATATATGTCTGGGTCCACTGCAGCCATTTCTGCTTGTGAACACTGTTTAGGGGTGGTCAAATAGTAGGTTTATGCACCACAGCAAAACTTTGAAGGATCCTACACCTTGAGGTTTGAGGGACTCCAGAGGCACCAGCAGCTTCAAATAACTGTTTGCTGCTTTGTAATGGTATTTTGGCAACTGCTCTCTTAATCCAATGAATTTGTCTGGCAGAAACCTCATTATGCCTTTATCTGCATGAACTCTGTCTGTGCTCTGTTTCAGTCACAAATCTCTTCACAGTATGATGATCACTCTTAAGTTTTCGTGAAATATCTAATGTTTTCATACCTTGTCCAAGGCACTGCACTATTTAACATTTCAGCAGCAGATAGATCCTTTTTATTTCACATATTGCTTGAAACCTGTGGCCTGCTTAATAATGTGGAACATCATTTTTAAATTGTTTTCCTTTATTTAGAATCACCTGAAAAACTAATTATCACATGTGATTAAGATTGATTTCAGTGATCCATTGAGCCCTGAGACACAATACCATCCACAAGTTTATTTGAAAAACAAAACAATTAAATCTTTATGACACTTAAATCCAATTTGCATAGTAATTTGGAACATGGTGTAGATATGAAATCAAACACAAAGTAATCATATTAAAAAAATTATGCCTTAATTTTTATTTTTCAGAAACTAAAACAATAATGGCACATAGCAATTTCGGACAAAAAAACATAACGGATCATCTTTAGTAAATGTGTGGCATTTGAATTCACAACGACAACAACATACACTACTTGAAACACACTGTGATGAAAGAAGGTACAATCATGGGCCCACAGTTTGTTTCCACTTTGGCAAATTGTTACTTAGTGCTCATTCTCCCTGGTGAGAAAAATTGTGAAATGTGATAAAAATGTTTGTTTTGGCCATTTTGAACAATGTTGGTCCATAATAGTGCATTAATCTGCATATTTCTTGCTAGCTCGCATTGGATCCAGATGCGACTGGAAAGAAGTGGCAGCATGATGCAATTTGACTTTTCAATAATATACCAACACACAATAGAAGTGAATGTGTCGTCACAATAAAAAAATTTAACATTTGTACCATGCGAGGTATGTTGTTTTGTGACACAACAATCACATTGTAAAAGCTGCCAAATCATGCGCCACATACATTAACCACACTGTGTTGTTTACTAGGGTTGAGCGAAACAGATCGGCAATTTTGAAAAGTCGCCGACTTTTAGCAAAGTCGGGTTTCGTGAAACCCGACCTGATCCCACTGTGGGATCGGGTCGGCGGTCGGCGATCTTTACTCCAAAGTCGGGTTTCGTTTTTATATATATATATATATACATATATATATATATATATATATACATATATATATATATGTCATAGAGATACATATATATATATTTATATTCACTTCAGCGCGATAATGTTGAAAAGCCGGTAATTCAATTGCCGGCTTTTAATTTCTCCTGCCTAAACCCGACATGATATGAGACATGGTTTACATACAGTAAACCATGTCATATCCCCCTTTTTTATGCATATTACACACTACTAATGTTAGTAGTGTGTATGTGCAAAATTTCGGCGCTCTAGCTATTAAATTTAAGGGTTAAATCGCGGAAAAAATTGGCGTGGGCTCTCGCCAATGTGTGTGTTATAAACTGTAGTGAAACACTTGGGGGTTCAAAGCTGTCAAAACACATCTAGATAAGTTCTTTTGGGGGTCTAGTTTCCAAAATGTTGTCACTTTTGGGGGGTTTCTACTGTTTAGGTGCGTCAGGGGCTCTGCAAATGCAATGTGATG
Organism: Ranitomeya imitator; assembly: GCF_032444005.1. NCBI lineage: Eukaryota > Metazoa > Chordata > Amphibia > Anura > Dendrobatidae > Ranitomeya > Ranitomeya imitator. The sequence goes on from NC_091282.1 coordinate 179,784,278, forward strand.
CCTGCAGACCAATCCATATAAGTCTGCATTCCAAATTGTGCTCCTTCCCTTCCAAGCTCTGCCATGCGCTTAAACGGTGGTTCCCCCCACATATTGGGTATCAGCGTACTCAGGACAAACTGGATAACAACTTTTGGGGTCAAGCTTCTCCTGTTACCCTTGGGAAAATACAAAACTGGGGGCTAAAAAATAATTTTTGTGAAAGAAAAAGAATTTTTATTTTCACGGCTCTGCATTATAAACTGTAGTGAAACACTTGGGGGTTCAAAGCTGTCAAAACACATCTAGATAAGTTCCTTAGGGGATCTACTTTCCAAAATAGTGTCATTTGTGGGGGGTTTCAATGTTTAGGCCCATCAGGGGCTCTCCAAACCTGACATGGTGTCCCATCTCAATTCCAGTCAATTTTGCATTGAAAAGTCAAAAGGCGCTCCTTCCCTTCCGAGCTCTGCCATTTGCACAAACAGTGGTTTACCCCCACATATGGGGTATCGGCGTACTCAGAACAAATGGCGCAACAACTTTTGGGGTCTAATTTCTTCTCTTACCCTTGGGAAAATAAAAAATTGGGGGCGAAAAAAATCATATTTGTGAAAAAATATGATTTTTTATTTTTACGGCTCTGCATTATAAACTTCTGTGAAGCACTTGGTGGGTCAAAGTGCTCACCACACATTTACATAAGCTCCTTAGGGGGTCTACTTTCCAAAATGGTGTCACTTGTGGGGGGTTTCAATGTTTAGGCACATCAGGGGCTCTCCAAACCCAACATGGCGTCCCAACTCAATTCCAGTCAATTTTGCATTGAAAAGTCAAACGGCACTCCTTCCCTTCCGAGCTCTGCCATGCGCCCAAACAGTGGTCTACCCCCACATTTGGGGTATCAGCGTACTCAGAACAAATTGTACAACAACTTTTACAGTTCATTTTCTCCTGTTACCCTAGATTAAATAAAACAAATTGGAGCTCAAGCAAATTTTTTGTGAAAAAAAGTTAAATGTTAATTTTTTTTAAACATTTCAAAAATTCCTGTAAAACACCTGAAGGGTTAATAAACTTCTTGAATGTGGTTTTGAGCACCTTGAGGGGTGCAGTTTTTAGAATGGTGTCACACTTGGTTATTTTCTATCATATAGACCCCTCAAAATGACTTCAAATGTGATGTGGTCCCTAAAAAATATTGGTGTTGTAAAAATGAGAAATTGCTGGTCAATTTTTAACCCTTATAGCTCCCTAACAAAAAAAATTGGTTCCAAATGGTGCTGATGTAAAGTAGACATGTGGGAAATGTTACTTATTAATTATTTTGTGTGACATATCTCTGTGATTTAAGGGCATAAAAATTCAAATTTCAAAAATTGCAAAATTTTCTAAATTTTTGCCAAATTTCCATTTTTTTCACAAATAAACGCAAGTTTTATCGAAGAAATTTTACCACTATCATGAAGTACAATATGTCTTGAGAAAACAGCGTCAGAATCGCCAAGATCCGTTGAAGCGTTCCAGAGCTATAACTTCATAAACGGACAGTGGTGAGAATTGTAAAAATTGGCCCGGTCATTAACGTGTAAACCACCCTGTGGGGCTTAAGGGGTTAATGTTAAGTAGGGGGGTCCAAAATCAATATTTATTTTAATTCTAAATGTCTATTTAATGTCAAAATTGAATCTTTTTTTCTAATATGTACTTAATTTAAAAGTCCCTATTGTTCTATCACTCCTCAAATGCTTGCTTTCATTTTTTTACTACTTCATATCTGATTACACTTTGTGTGAGAATCCCAGTGCATGCTGGGAAACTCAAATGAGTCGTCATAAGGTGAAAGAAGCTGCGGTCACTGCTGGAGTCTTTGCCCACACTTTGAAAACAAGCATCATTAATGACATCTGTTTCAGAAGCTGGGCTAGTCCCTGCTCTACTGAGTCGGCAAGAGTGCCCACTGAGAAAAGACTGTGCTTCAAAAGTCACTTGCGGCGGAGGGGCTGGTCTCTGCTCACTCTGCTCACTTGTTTTCTCTTTAAAATGCACATTGACCATATGCTTTCTTGCCAGCTTGTCACTTCCTATCACAGTGGGCAAGAGAGCGCATCGTCACTGTGCATTGAGATAAATAGTACATAGTGACAAGATCCTACTGAGCATCTGTCAAATTTGACAACCAATGGATGCTCAGAAAAGCAGGGACTCAGTTGGCTCTGATGGTGACAAGTTTGAGTATCCCAGCAAGCACTAGGATTCTAGTAAGCGAATGATAGTGTCTTTTAAATTAAGTTATGTTAGAAAAAAATTAGATTAAGACATTAAATAGATAGAGATTCAGGATTAAAATAAATTTTAGTTTTGTAACACCCCTTTAAGCACAATCTAAAGGTATCACCTAGCTAGCTGAAATGACCAATTAGAGCACCCAGTTGTAATGAAACCTTCTAAACGATAAATTACCACAATTATTTTCAACAATATTTTATAAGAAAATTTGCAACATGTTGAAAACATCTACAAACAACATAAGTAATATATGTAAGAAAATACCAACAAAAATCTGAGTGACATAGTGTAAATAAAAGGATGACTAATTAATGACGTATCATATTGTCACTACCAATGGGACCTGTGAGTGGCCAATCGTCAAAAATGACAAACAAAAACCCAAAAGAACAAAAGACGATCAAAAGGCCAGGAATTAAATATAAAAATATACAACTTTATTGAAGAACATAGTATGTTATATATAAAACCAGAAAGGATCAGTGGATAAGACCATGGTGCATATAAACAAAACTAGATGGGATGGGTGATCCGCGGCTGAAGATAATACATAGCATTCATATGAGTCCTGACATGCATGGAATAAAGAAATGCGTATTAACATATCATTCATAGTGGTCATAACATGCCAAAAAATCTGCAAGTATAAATATAAATATAGATAACTCCATAACCCCAACGGGTAGTATAATGGAAAACATCAGGATATATATATATGTTAGCCACACACAGTAGAAGGAATAAAAGGTGCTGGCAGGATACAAGTACCCTAATGACGCATACCTCTAAAATATAGAAATGCAAGGTGCTGACGGGATACAAGTACCCTAGTGGCGCATACCTCAGACCGGAGAGAAAATCACACGGAGTGGCAACGGAGGGGTACAGAGAGGAGTCCGCGGTCACCACATCACCCCGCGGACTCCTCTCTGTGCCAGGGAGCTTTCTAGGTAATTTCCCACGATCTATGAACAGCCAGCAGAGGGCGCCTCACCGCAAATGAAGCTAAATATAGATCATTGATCTATTTTTAGCCTCATTCCCTGGGGTTTTGCAGCGAGGAGCAGCCTGCATTAGCACAGCTCCTTGCTGCAAAATGTTTTAACCCCTTCAGAAGGATTTACATCGTTGGACGTTACAGATCTGCGGAGGGTAAGTATATTGTTGGTTTATTATGTTTTTTTACTCACAGAACGAGGGTCTTCAGTGACTGGATTGGGCGTTGAATAAAATACTGCAACAACCATTGTTTTTATTTCATTAAAATAATTTTAAAAAATGTGTTTGTGTTTTATTTAACCCTTTACTAGTATTGGATTAATAATGGATAGGTGTCATAATTGACGCCTCTCCATTATTAATTAGGCTTAATGTCACCTTACAATAGCAAGGTGGCATTAACCCTTCATTACCCCATATCCCACCGCTACACGGGAATGGGAAGAGAGTGGCCAAGTGCCAGAATAGGCGCATCTTCCAGATGTGCCATTTCTGGGGTGGCTGGGGGCAGATATTTTTAGCCAGGGGGGGCCAATAACCGTGGACCCTCTCCAGGCTATTAATATCTGCCCTCAGTCACTGGCTTTACTACTCTGGCGGAGAAAATTGCGCGGGAGCCCACGCCAATTTTTTCCGCCATTTAACCCTTTATTTTAAGAGCTAGAATGGCCAAATTTTGCAGATACACACTACTGACATTAGTAGTGTGGAATCTGCAAAAAAAATGGAGAGAAGACATGGTTTACTGTATGTAAACCATGTCTCAAATCATGTCGGGTTTTAGGAAGGAGAAGGAAAAAGCCGGTAATTGAATTACCGGCTTTCAAGCTGTCTAGCGCTGGAACAAATATTAATATATATACATATATGTGTCTCACTGACATATATATATATATATATACCTATTCTATGTGTACACATTTATTCTACCTATTCTACTGTAAGCTGTCAGTGTGATTTTACTGTACACCGCACTGAATTACCGGCTTTTCTCTCTAACAGCGCTGCGTATTTCTCGCAAGTCACACTGCTTGTCCGTGTGTAATCCGTATTTTTCACGCTTCCATAGACTTTCATTGGCGTATTTCTTGCGCAGTACGGTGACAAACGCAGCATGCTGCGATTTTGTATGGCCGTAGAAAGCCGTATAATACTGATCAGTAAAATACGGCAAATAGGAGCAGGGGCATAGAGAATAATTGTGCCGTATTTTTTGCGAGTTTTAGGGACGTAGATTCTGCGCTCTTACGTCCGTAAAACTCGCATGTGTGACGGCGGCCTAAGTGTTCCAAACACAGATGTCTATTACACTGCATATGTCCCCAAAGGGGAAAATATATCACTGCTCAATTTACATTTGTAGAACTCAAGCAGTGCGAGGTCTGCTGTATTCATCACATAGGAGACATGAGACCGCTATAAATACATCACATAGGAGACTCATAGACTGCTGTGTATACATCACATAGGAGGTGCAGAAACTGCTATATATATGTCATTAAGAAAACACCAAGACTGCTGTTTTTATGCATCACATTGGAGACGCTGGGGCTGGAGACACTCGGCTTAGTGCATATGCATCACAAAGGAGACGCTGTGGTTGGAACAAATACAATACATAGGAGATTATGAGACAGGAGCATATACATTTCATAGCAGTCACTGGGCCTGAAGCATCCACATTAAACAAAGGAGACACTAGGGCTGGAGCATAACATAGGAGACATTGGGGCAGCTGTCTTCATCAGTGGGATGGGAGTGCAGAGCGCTCTGACTCAGCTAACAAAGTTCATCCTGATGCTGGTACTGCAGTCCCCAATAATCTGCCAGGGGACTGGTGAAAAGGCCGTAGGTTCCCCATCCCTGATCCAAGAAGTAGAAGTCCAACTAGTAGGTTTGAGCAAATCTAGCAAAATTCGAATTTGACAAATTGCATGGATTTTGCCTGAAAATTTGATTTGCAACAAAGCTATTATCCATTAACTGAATGTTCCCAGAGAGGTGTGCAGAACGGGAGTATGTTTTTTTCTTTATAACATTTTTCTGGCACTAAACTGTTCAGCAAGATGACGACTGCAGATTGCTAACCATGACACTACTGCTGGGCCTATGAAGACATCCTAACTTGATTAGTGGACCACTCATCAAGGATATCCAATAATTATAGAAAGACATTATTATACAGTGGTGAAAAAAATATTTAGTCAGCGACTAGTGTTGAGCGATACCTTCCAATATCGGAAAGTATTGGAATCGGATTGGATCGGCCGATATTCAAAAAATATCGGATATTGCCGATACCGATACCCGATCCCAATGCAAGTCAATGGGACCAAAATATCGGAATTAAAATAAACCCTTTCTTTTCTTGTAGGTTCATTCTACATGAACGAAAACAACTAAGAATAATGCAGGATGTATTTGGGGAGGTGGCGGAGACATTAAAGTCATAGAGGTTCTTCATCTTCTACCTATTTTTTTTTTTATTACATTCTTCATATTCATTTTATTCAACTATTATTATTCTTCCTATTCTACTTCTTCATCATATTCTCATTTGTGACAGGCATTCCCGTAGTTGTTATCTATAAAAGTTTGAAGATTACACCTTCTGTTCTGCCAGTCACAAAAGTTACATTTGTCCGCGTTCAGTTTGGCCTGCAGCATCAGGCTTTATCCAGGGGCACCACGAGGAGGAACGGACTCACCCCCATACACTGCTTAGTCTTCTTCTGCATATAATTTAGATAATATATTTTGCTCTGATATTAAGTGTTATGCTTAATGTTCTTCTGCTCTTTGTTCTGCAGCCTCTTGTTCTTCTGCTTCTCGGTCTTCCATGTCGTTGTCTCCAGGATCGTCGTCTCCAGGGTCGTCGTCTCCGCCGCCGTCGTCTCCGCCATCGTCGTCTCCGCCGTCGTCGTCATCGGGGTGGTCTTCAGGTTCGTCATCTCCAGGGTCGTTGTCATCTCAGTGGTTGTCGTCTCTGGTGTCGTCGTCATCTTAGGGGTGGTCTTCCGGGTCGTCATCTTTAGGGTCTTCTGTTGTGAATTCTGTGGCTGAATTCACTCCTGTGGTCACAAGTGGTACTGCAGCTTCTGAGCTTCCTCCCTCAGGTGTTCTGGTGAGCTCGTTAACTGCTTCATTACTTAACTCCGCCTGATGCTGCTATCCTTGCTCCTTGTCAATGTTTCAGTGTTGGATCTGAGCTTCTCCTGATTGTTCCTGTGACCTGCTGCTCTGTATAGCTAAGTGCCTTTTGCTTTTTTGTTGCTTTTTTTCTGTCCAGCTTGTCTTTTGTTTTGCTGGAAGCTCTGAGACGCAAAGGGTGTACCGCCGTGCCGTTAGTTCGGCACGGTGGGTTTTTTTTTGCCTCCTTTGCGTGGTTTTGCTTTAGGGTTTTTTGTAGACTGCAAAGTTCGCTTTACTGTCCTCGCTCTGTCCTAGAATATCGGGCCCCACTTTGCTGAATCTATTTCATCCCTACGTTTTGTCTTTTCATCTTACTCACAGTCATTATATGTGGGGGGCTGCCTTTTCCTTTGGGGAATTTCTCTGGGGCAAGTCAGGCCTATTTTTCTATCTTCAGGCTAGCTAGTTTCTTAGGCTGTGCCGAGTTGCCTAGGTAGTTGTTAGGCGCAATCCACAGCCGCTTTTAGTTGTGTTTAGGATAGGATCAGGTGTGCAGTCTACAGAGTTTCCACGTCTCAGAGCTCGTTCTTGTATTTTTGGGTATTTGTCAGATCACTGTGTGCGCTCTGATCGCTAAGCACACTGTGTTTCTGGATTGCCTTCATAACACCTGTCATTAGCAAACATAACAGTACAAGGAGCCAAACTAATGATTCTCAATAGAGGGAAAGAAAAAGTTCTGACATCATTTTTTTTTTTCTGCTCTGTGTTCACTTTTTTTTTTTCCCCTAGACATTTGGGTGATTCTGGACACAGGTGTGGACATGGATATTCAGGGTCTGTGCTCTTCAATGGATAATCTCGTTATAAATGTACAAAAAATTCAAGATACTATTGATCAGAAATCTATGTTAGAACCAAGAATTCCTATTCCTGATTTGTTTTTTGGAGATAGAACTAAGTTTCTAAGTTTCAAAAATAATTGTAAGCTATTTCTGGCCTTGAAACCTCATTCTTCTGGTAATCCTATTCAACAGGTTTTGATTATTATTTCTTTTTTGCGCGGCGACCCTCTAGACTGGGCATTTTCTCTTGCGCCAGGAGACCCTGCATTGAGTAGTGTCGATGCGTTTTTCCTGGCGCTCGGATTGCTGTACGATGAGCCTAATTCAGTAGATCAGGCTGAGAAAAATTTGCTGGCTTTGTGCCAGGGTCAGGATGATATAGAAGTATATTGTCAGAAATTTAGGAAATGGTCAGTACTCACTCAGTGGAATGAATCTGCGCTGGCAGCTTTGTTCAGAAAGGGTCTCTCTGAGGCTCTTAAGGATGTCATGGTGGGATTTCCTATGCCTGCTGGTTTGAATGAGTCTTTGTCTTTGGCCATTCAGATCGGTCGACGCTTGCGCGAGCGTAAATCTGTGCACCATTTGGCGGTACTGCCTGAGGTTAAACCTGAGCCTATGCAGTGCGATAGGACTATGACTAGAGTTGAACGGCAGGAATACAGACGTCTGAATGGTCTGTGTTTCTACTGTGGTGATTCCACTCATGCTATTTCTGATTGTCCTAAGCGCACTAAGCGGTCCGCTAGGTCTGCCGTCATTGGTACTGTACAGTCCAAATTCCTTCTGTCCATTACCTTGATATGCTCTTTGTCGTCGTTTTCTGTCATGGCGTTTGTGGATTCGGGCGCTGCCCTGAATCTGATGGATTTGGATTATGCTAAACGTTGTGGGTTTTTCTTGGAGCCTTTGCGGTGTCCTATTCCATTGAGAGGAATTGATGCTACACCTTTGGCCAAGAATAAACCTCAATACTGGGCCCAGCTGACCATGTGCATGGCTCCTGCACATCAGGAAGTTATTCACTTTCTGGTGTTGCATAATCTGCATGATGTGGTCGTGTTGGGGTTGCCATGGCTACAAACCCATAATCCAGTATTGGATTGGAATTCCATGTCGGTATCCAGCTGGGGTTGTCAGGGGGTACATGGTGATGTTCCATTTTTGTCGATTTCGTCATCCACCCCTTGTGAGGTCCCAGAGTTCTTGTCTGATTATCAGGATGTATGTGAAGAGCCCAAGTCCGATGCTCTACCTCCGCATAGGGATTGTGATTGTGCTATCAATTTGATTCCTGGTAGTAAATTCCCTAAAGGTCGATTATTTAATTTATCCGTGCCCGAACACGCCGCTATGCGCAGTTATGTGAAGGAATCCCTGGAGAAGGGACATATTCGCCCATCGTCATCACCACTGGGAGCAGGGTTCTTCTTTGTAGCCAAGAAGGATGGTTCGCTGAGACCGTGTATTGATTACCGCCTTCTTAATAAGATCACTGTTAAATTTCAGTATCCCTTGCCATTGTTATCTGACTTGTTTGCTCGGATTAAGGGGGCTAGTTGGTTCACTAAGATAGATCTTCGTGGTGCGTATAATCTGGTGAGAATCAGGCAAGGAGATGAATGGAAAACTGCATTCAATACGCCCGAGGGTCATTTTGAGTATCTAGTGATGCCGTTCGGACTTGCCAATGCTCCATCTGTGTTTTAGTCTTTTATGCATGACATCTTCCGTGAGTATCTGGATAAATTCCTGATTGTTTACTTGGATGACATTTTGATCTTCTCAGATGATTGGGAGTCTCATGTGAAGCAGGTCAGAATGGTTTTTCAGGTCCTGCGTGCTAACTCTTTGTTTGTGAAGGGATCAAAGTGTCTCTTCGGTGTGCAGAAAGTTTCATTTTTAGGGTTCATCTTTACCCCTTCTACTATCGAGATGGATCCAGTTAAGGTCCAAGCCATCCAGGATTGGATTCAGCCGACATCTCTGAAAAGTCTGCAAAAGTTCCTGGGCTTTGCTAATTTTTATCGTCGCTTCATCTGTAATTTTTCTAGCATTGCCAAACCATTGACCGATTTGACCAAGAAGGGTGCTGATTTGGTTAATTGGTCTTCTGCTGCTGTGGAAGCTTTTCAGGAGTTGAAGCGTCGTTTTTGTTCTGCCCCTGTGTTGTGTCAGCCAGATGTTTCTCTTCCGTTCCAGGTCGAGGTTGATGCTTCTGAGATTGGAGCAGGGGCGGTTTTGTCACAGAGAGGTTCTGATTGCTCAGTGATGAAACCATGTGCTTTCTTTTCCAGGAAGTTTTCGCCCGCTGAGCGTAATTATGATGTGGGCAATCGAGAGTTGCTGGCCATGAAGTGGGCATTCGAGGAGTGGCGTCATTGGCTTGAAGGAGCTAAGCATCGCGTGGTGGTATTGACTGATCATAAGAACTTGACTTATCTCGAGTCTGCCAAGCGCTTGAATCCTAGACAGGCCCGTTGGTCGTTATTTTTTGCCCGCTTCGACTTTGTGATTTCGTACCTTTCGGGCTCTAAAAATGTGAAGGCGGATGTTCTGTCTAGGAGTTTTGTGCCCGACTCTCCGGGTTTATCTGAGCCAGCGGGTATCCTCAAGGAAGGAGTCATTGTGTCTGCCATCTCCCCTGATTTGCGGCGGGTGCTGCAAAAATTTCAGGCGAATAAACCTGATCGTTGTCCAGCAGAGAAACTGTTCGTCCCTGATAGGTGGACTAATAAACTTATCTCTGAACTTCATTGTTCGGTGTTGGCTGGTCATCCTGGAATCTTTGGTACCAGAGAGTTAGTGGCTAGATCCTTCTGGTGGCCATCTCTGTCACGGGATGTACGTACTTTTGTGCAGTCCTGTGGGATTTGTGCTAGGGCTAAGCCCTGCTGTTCTCGTGCCAGTGGGTTGCTTTTGCCCTTGCCGGTCCCAAAGAGGCCTTGGACACATATTTCGATGGATTTCATTTCTGACCTTCCCGTTTCTCAAAAGATGTCAGTCATTTGGGTGGTCTGTGATCGCTTTTCTAAAATGGTCCATCTGGTGCCCTTGGCTAAATTGCCTTCCTCCTCTGATTTGGTACCTTTGTTCTTTCAGCATGTGGTTCGGTTGCATGGCATTCCTGAGAATATTGTTTCTGACAGAGGTTCCCAGTTTGTTTCAAGGTTTTGGCGAGCCTTTTGTGGTAGGATGGGCATTGACCTATCCTTTTCTTCGGCTTTCCATCCTCAGACTAATGGCCAGACCGAACGAACCAATCAGACCTTGGAAACATATCTGAGATGTTTTGTTTCTGCAGACCAGGATGATTGGGTGTCCTTTTTGCCGTTGGCTGAGTTCGCCCTTAATAATCGGGCCAGCTCGGCTACCTTGGTTTCTCCATTTTTTTGCAATTCTGGGTTCCATCCTCGTTTCTCTTCAGGACAGGTTGAGTCTTCGGACTGTCCTGGTGTGGATTCTGTGGTGGATAGGTTGCAGCAGATCTGGACTCAGGTAGTGGACAATTTGGTCTTGTCCCAGGAGAAAGCTCAACTTTTCGCTAATCGCAGACGCCGTGTGGGTCCCCGACTTCGTGTTGGGGATCTGGTTTGGTTATCTTCTCGTCATATTCCTATGAAGGTTTCCTCTCCTAAATTTAAACCTCGTTTTATTGGTCCATATAGGATTTCTGAGGTTCTCAATCCTGTGTCTTTTCGTTTGACCCTCCCAGACTCCTTTTCCATACATAATGTATTCCATAGGTCGTTGTTGCGGAGATACGTGGCACCTATGGTTCCATCTGTTGAGCCTCCTGCCCCGGTTTTGGTGGAGGGGGAACTGGAGTATATTGTGGAGAAGATTTTGGATTCTCGTGTTTCTAGACGGAAACTCCAGTATCTGGTTAAATGGAAGGGTTATGCTCAGGAAGATAATTCCTGGGTTTTTGCCTCTGATGTTCATGCTTCCGATCTTGTTCGTGCCTTTCATGCGGCTCATCCTGGTCGGCCTGGGGGTTCTGGTGAGGGTTCGGTGACCCCTCCTCAAGGGGGGGGTACTGTTGTGAATTCTGTGGCTGAATTCACTCCTGTGGTCACAAGTGGTACTGCAGCTTCTGAGCTTCCTCCCTCAGGTGTTCTGGTGAGCTCGTTAACTGCTTCATTACTTAACTCCGCCTGATGCTGCTATCCTTGCTCCTTGTCAATGTTTCAGTGTTGGATCTGAGCTTCTCCTGATTGTTCCTGTGACCTGCTGCTCTGTATACCTAAGTGCCTTTTGCTTTTTTGTTGCTTTTTTTCTGTCCAGCTTGTCTTTTGTTTTGCTGGAAGCTCTGAGACGCAAAGGGTGTACCGCCGTGCCGTTAGTTCGGCACGGTGGGGTTTTTTTTGCCCCCTTTGCGTGGTTTTGCTTTAGGGTTTTTTGTAGACTGCAAAGTTCGCTTTACTGTCCTCGCTCTGTCCTAGAATATCGGGCCCCACTTTGCTGAATCTATTTCATCCCTACGTTTTGTCTTTTCATCTTACTCACAGTCATTATATGTGGGGGGCTGCCTTTTCCTTTGGGGAATTTCTCTGGGGCAAGTCAGGCCTATTTTTCTATCTTCAGGCTAGCTAGTTTCTTAGGCTGTGCCGAGTTGCCTAGGTAGTTGTTAGGCGCAATCCACAGCCGCTTTTAGTTGTGTTTAGGATAGGATCAGGTGTGCAGTCTACAGAGTTTCCACGTCTCAGAGCTCGTTCTTGTATTTTTGGGTATTTGTCAGATCACTGTGTGCGCTCTGATCGCTAAGCACACTGTGTTTCTGGATTGCCTTCATAACACCTGTCATTAGCAAACATAACAGTCTTCAACTTGGAAATGTAGCAGAAGGTACAAGAAGGCTGAGAAAATGCTGAGAACCAGCTGATGGAACTGGAACTCGGATGGCTACCCGAAGGTCCAAGAGCCAATGGAACTACCGAGGACCAGCTGACGTTACTGGAACCCGGTTACTAAGCAGGAGGTACCCGTGCTAAAAAGCACTACCAAGGACCGCCTGATGTTGGCGGAACTCGGATACCCAGAAGGAGGCACCTAAGCCAAAGGCTCTGCCCGGAACCAGCTGACGTTACTGGAACCAGGATGGGGAGCAAAAGGTGCAAGAGCAAAAGACACTGCCGAGAACCAGCTGACGGTACTGGAACCCGGATGGGTAGCCGAAGGTCCAAGAGCCAATGGAACTACTGAGGACCAGCTGACGTTACTGGAACCCGGTTACTAAGCAGGAGGTACCCGTGCCTGAAATCACTACCAAGGACCACCTGACGTTGGTGGAACTCGGATACCCAGAAGGAGGCACCTGTTGTGAATTCTGTTATCGAACTCCCTCCTGTGGTCATGAATGGTACTTCGGCGAGTTCTGTCCATGGACTCCCTCTGGTGGCTGTGAGTGGAGTTGCTGGTTCTGAGGTTCCTTCCACAGGTGACCTAGGTTATTCTTAGGCTGGCTTCTCTATTTAACTCCACTCAGATCGTTACTCCATGCCAGCTGTCAATGTTCCTGTACTGGTTCAGTTCGCTCTTGGATCTTTCTGGTGACCTGTCTCTTCCTGCAAGAAGCTAAGTCCCCGATTGTTATTTTTTGTTCTTTGTTTCCTTGTCCAGCTTGCTTTCATGATTTTGTCTTGCTAGCTGGAAGCTCTGGGATGCAGAGTGGCACCTCCGCACCGTGAGTCGGTGCAGGGGTCTTTTTGCACACTCTGCGTGGTCTTTTGTAGTTTTTTGTGCTGACCGCAAAGATACCTTTCCTATCCTCTATGTCTATTTAGTTAGTCTGGCCTCCCTTTGCTAAAACTTGTTTCATTTCTGTGTTTGTGACTTTCATCTTAACTCACAGTTAATATTTGTGGGGGGCTGCATTTTCCTTTGGGGAATTTCTCTGAGGCAAGGTAGGCTTTATTTTCTATCTCTAGGGCTAGTTAGCTCTTAGGCTGTGAAGAGGCGTCTAGGGAGAGTTAGGTACGCTCCACGGCTATTTTTAGTGTGTGTGATAGTGTGATAGGATTAGGAGTTGCGGTCAGCAGAGTTCCCACTTCCCAGAGCTTGTCCTGTATCGGTTTAACCATCAGATCATTTCAGGTGCTCCTAACCAAAAGGTCATAACAGGCACCTAAGCCAAAGACACTGCCGAGAACCAGCTGACGGTACTGGAACCCGGATGCGTTGGCCAACTGTGCAAGAGCCAATGGCACGACCAAGGACCAGCTGACGGAGCTGTAACCCGGTTACAAAGCTGTAGGTACCCGCACTTAAAAGCACTACCAAGGACCGCCTGGCGTTGGTGGAACTCGGATACCCAGGAGGCACCTAAGCCAAAGGCTCTGCCCGGAACCAGCTGATGGTGCTGGAACCAGGATGTGTACCAGAAGGTCCACAGGAGAGGAGAGAACAGCTAGGCCGCGAGGCTGCCGCAGTTACCGAACACCAACAGTCCTACAGGGGGAGCTTGGCCTACTGGCACTACAGAACCAGCCTTGATTGCCAATTCCCGCAGCCCACATAGGAAGCTCCTAAACTGGAGGCACCATGGAGTTGGCTAACCCGACCGCAACACGATGGGGCAACGCATATGCGTCTCAGTGAGCTTGACACTACCCGGAACCGGCTGACGGTGCTGGAACCAGGCTGGGCACGAGGGAGTACCCGTGACAAAAACACTGCCGAGAACCAGCTGACGGTGCTGAAACCCGGATGCGTTGCCCAAGTGTGCAAGAGCCAATGGCACCGAGGACCAGCTTACGGTGCTGGAACCCGGTTACAAAGCTGTAGGTACCCGCGCTTAAAATCACTACCAAGGACCGCCTGGCGTTGGCGGAACTCGGATACCCAGAAGGAGGCACCTAAGCCAAAGGCTCTGCCTGGAACCAGCTGACGGTGCTGGAACCAGGATGTGGACCAGAAGGTCCACAGGAGAGGAGAGAACAGCTAGGCCGCGAGGCTGCCGCAGTTACCGAACACCAACAGTCCTACAGGGGGAGCTTGCCCTACTGGCACTACAGAACCAGCCTTGATTGCCAATTCCTGCAGCCCACATAGGAAGCTCCTAAACTGGAGGCACCATGGAGCTGGCTAACCCGGCCGCAACACGACGGGACAACGTATAGGCGTGTAAGTGACCTTGACACTACCCGGAACCAGCTGACGGTGCTGGAACCCGGATGCGTTGCCTATTCAAGATTGTCTTCCTAGAGCCCCAACTAGCGGTGTTGGAGCAAAGGGTAAGCAGGGGGAGCAGAGTGTAGGCCGAAGCCTGCACTGGAGGCAGCTTTGTTTCTGCGTTGCGTTTGCAGGACACGTTGCCGGCTACACAGCGGGGGAACAGCTGGCGTTGCTGAACCCCACTGACACATTGGCTGGTGTTTTTCTCTGTGCAGCTAGCACTTCCGGGCAAAAACTAGCGGTGTTAGAGCCCAGGGTCTGCAGGAGGAGCATAGTGTAGGCCGAAGCCTAAGTGAACCAATTTCAAAGGTAACCTTTCACCCACCCTCAGGTGTTACAATTTAGAAGAGCCACACCTTGTGCAGCAGTAATACTCCACAAGTGAAAGGTTGCTCTTTAAATTTTGCTCATTGCACACGTTGAATGAAACACGTACACAATTTTGCCCATTATACAGTAAGACTGTATTGGAGGCGTGACTTGTGTTTTTAAGGAGACGCAGCACAGGTGCCCAAAACTAACGCCTTGGTGCTGGGCGCAGCCTCCTGAGCGTTGTTATTTGCTGTACAGGAGTCTACGCTCTTGTTATCCCTTGGCCATGCCCTGTTAGCGCTGCCCGTCTTATGACCTCATTTCATGTTGGCTGGTGCGGTTAACGATGGCCATGAATCCCAGACCCACAGTGTCTTTTCATAAAGTCACAGTGCGGGGCTGGGATTCGTGGCCTTGTGCAGTAAATATCTTCGCCGCTCACACATGTCCTTACACCTGCTTCAGACTGGGCGGCCTCAGCTGATATCTTATCGCATGCCGCGGCCATGAGGCCGCACAGTCTGAAGAAGGCGGAAGGAGGGGAGTGAAGACAGGCGAAGATATGCACTGCTCGTGCCCATCAATCACACCCTCGCAGTCAAAAAATATATCAGACAACAAGGAGCGTTGTGTCGGGCAGGGCGGACGCACAGGCACAGGCAGCCAACCAATGATGTCAGAAGACGGCCAGCGTTACCAAGGGGGGTGCTGCGTGTCATTTATAAAGGAGAATCACACCTCAGGGACAGTGTAATGGTCTCTAATGAGACACATTTTGTACGTGTTGAGTTCGACGTGGGCAAGGAGAAAAAGTCAGCCACCTTGTACAAATGCAGCATTACTGCTGTACAAGGTGGCTGTTATACATATAAACACCTGGGGGGGGGCAGGGTCCCTTTAATTTCAGTTCAGGTGCCTGCGTGGCATTTTCAGGACACATTGTAGGCTACACAGCAGGGGAACTGCTGGCGTTGCTGAACCCGCATTGACACATTGGCTGGTGTTTTTCTCTGTGCAGCTAGCACTTCCGGGCCCCAACTGGCGGTGTTAGAGCCCAGGGTCGGCAGGAGGAGGAGAGGAGCAGGGTGTAGGCCGAAGCCTGCACTGGTGGCAGCTTTAGGTCGGTTGTGTCTGCGTGGCGTTTGCAGGACACGATGCCGGCTACACAGCAGGGGAACAGCTGGCGGTGCTGAACCCCACAGACACATTGGCTGTTGTTTGTCTCTGTGCAGCTAGCACATCCGGGCAAAAACTGGCGGTGTTAGAGCCCAGGGTCAGCAGGAGGAGGAGAGGAGCAGAGTGTAGGCCGAAGCTTAATTGAACCAATTTCAAAGGTAACCTTTAACCCACCCTCAGGTGTTACAATGTAGAAGAGCCACACCTTGTGCAGCAGTAATGCTACACAAGTGAAAGGTTGCTCTTTAAATTTCGGTCATTGCACACACAGAATGAAAGACGTACACAATTTTGCCCATTGTACAGAAAAACTGTATTGGAGGCGTGACTTGTCGTTTTAAGGAGACGCAGCACAGGTGTCCAAAAATAACGCCTTGGTGCTGGGCGCAGCATCCTGAGCGTTGTTATTTGCTGTACAGGAGTCTGCGCTCTTGTTATCCCTTGGCCATGCCCTGTTAGCGCTGCCCGTCTTATGACCTCATTTCATGTTGGCTGGTGCGGTTAACGATGGCCATGAATCCCAGACCCACAGTGTCTTTTCACTGCGGGGCTGGGATTCGTGGCCTTGTGCAGTAAATATCTTCGCCGCTCACACATGTCCTTACACCTGCTTCAGACTGGGCAGCCTCAGCTGATCCCTTATCGCATGCCACGGCCATGAGGCCGCACAGTCTGAAGAAGGCGGAAGGAGGGGAGTGAAGACAGGCGAAGATATGCACTGCTCGTGCCCATCAATCACACCCTCGCTGTCAAAAAATATCAGACAACAAGGGGCGTTGTGTCGGGCAGGGCGGACGCACAGGCACAGGCAGCCAACCAACGATGTCAGAAGAGGGTCAGCATTACCAATGGAGGTGCTGTGTGTCATTAAAAAGGAAAGTCACACCTCAGGGACATTGTAATGGTGTCTAATGAGACACATTTTGTACGTGTTGAGTTCGACGTGGGCAAGGAGAAAAAGTTAGCCACCTTGTACAAATGCAGCATTACTGCTGTACAAGGTGGCTGTTATACATAGAAACACCTGGGGGGGGCAGGATCCCTTTAATTTCAGTTCAGGTTCCTGCATGGCGTTTGCAGGACACGTTGCCGGCTACACAGCAGGGGAACATCTGGCATTGCTGAACCCCACTGACACAATGGCGGGTGTTTTTCTCTGTGCAGCCAGCACTTCCGGGCCCCAACTGGCGGTGTTAGAGCCCAGGGTCTGCAGGAGGAGCAGAGTGTAGGCCGAAGCCTAATTGAACCAATTTCAAAGGTAACCTTTAACCCACCCTCAGGTGTTGCAAAGTACAAGAGCCACACCTTGTGCAGCATTAATGCTCCACAAGTGAAAGGTTGCTCTTTAAATTTTGCTCATTGCACACGCTGAATGAAACAAGTACACAATTTTGCCCATTATACAGTCAAACTGTATTGGAGGCTTGACTGACTTGCCTTTTTAGGGAGACGCAGCAGAGGTGTCAAAGTTTACACCTAGGTGGTGGGCGCAGACTCATAAGCGTCGTTATTTGCTGTACAGGAGTCTGCGCTCTTGTGTTATCCCTTGGCAATGCCCTGTTAGCGCTGCCCGTCTTCTGACCTCATTTCATGTTGACCATTGCGGTTAGCGATGCCCATGAATCCCAGACCCGCAGTGTCTTTAAAAAAACTCACACTGCGGGCCTTGGATTCATGGCCTCATGCAGTAAATATGTTCGCCGCTCACTCATGTCCTTACACCTGCTTCAGACAGGGCGGCCTCCGCTGATCTCTTATCGCATGCCGCGGCCATGAGGCCGCACAGTCTGAAGAAGGCGGAAGGAGATGAGTGAAGACAGGCGAACATATGCACTGCACATGCCCATCAATCACACCCTCGCAGTCAAAATAGATCAGACAACGAGGGACGTTGTGTCAGGCAGGGCGGACGCACAGGCACAGCCAGCCAACCAATGATGTCAGAAGATGGGCAGCGCTACCAAGGGGGGTGCTGCGTGTCATTAATAAGGAAAGTCACACCTCAGGGACAATGTAATGGTCTGTAATGAGACACATTTTGTAAGTGTTAAATTCCACGTGGGTAATGAGAAAAAGTCAGCCACCTTGTACAAATGCAGCATTACTGCTGTACAAGGTGGCTGTTATACATAGAAACACCTGGGGGGGGAGGTTCCCTTTAATTTCAGTTCAGGTGCCTGCATGGCGTTTGCAGGACACGTTGCCGGCTACACAGCAGGGGAACAGCTGGCGGTGCTGAACCCCACTAACACATTGGCTGGTGTTTTTCTCTGTGCAGCTAGCACGTCCGGGCAAAAACTGGCGGTGTTAGAGCCCAGGGACAGCAGGAGGAGGAGAGGAGCAGAGTGTAGGCCGAAGCCTGCACTGGTGGCAGCTTTTGTTCTGTTGTGCCAGCGTGGCTTGTGCTGGACACGATGCCGACTACACAGCAGGGGAACAGCTGACGGTGCTGAACCCCACTGACATATCAGTGAGTGTTTTTTCTGTGTAGACAACACTTGCAGGTGACAACTGACAGTGTTGAAACCCAGGGAATCAAAGAGGAGCAAAGTGTAGGCCGAAGCCTGCACTGGAGGCAGGAAAATGTCTGTTATTGTGCCAGCGTGGCTTGTGCTGGACACGTTGCCGGCTACATAGCAGAGGAACAGCTGGCGTTGCTGAACCCCACTGACACATTGGCGGGTGTTTTTCTCTGTGAAGCTAGCACTTCCGGGCAACAACTGGCGGTGTTAGAGCCCAGGGTCTGCAGTAGGAGCAGAGTGTAAGCCGAAGCCTGCAGTGGAGCAAGTTGAAAGGGAACCTTTAACCCCCCCAGGCATTTGTTGCTGAAAGAGCCATCTTGTACAGCAGTAATACTGCACATGGAAAATGGTGGCTCTTAAAATTATGCTCCTTGCAAATGCTGAAGTACACACTCATATAATGTGTCCCCTCACACCGTTAAACCGTCCCGGAGGTGGGACTTTCCTTTGTAATGTGACACAGCACAGCCGTCATTCCAACCCCCTTGGTGCCGTGCGCCACCTCCTCAACGTTGTTTGATTCTGTCACGGAGCCCGCGCTGTAATGTTATCCCTTGGCCATGCACAGTTAGCGGTACCCGTCTTCTGACATCATTTAGGTGTCAGGCTGGCAGTGCCTGTGCGTCCAAGCTGCCCGAGATCCAACCTCGCAGTGTCATCTAATGTAATCCCACTGCGGGCCTGGGATCCATGGGCATGCGAAGTGCATATCATCGCCTCTCACTCCCCTCCTTCCTGCTTCTTCAGACTGTGCGGCGTCACGGCCATGGCATGCTATTAGGGATCAGCTGACGCCGCCTAGTCTGAAGAAGCGTGAAGAAGGGGAGTGAGAGGCTCGTATATGCACTGCGCATGGCCATGGATACCAGGCCCACTGTGGGATCACATTAGACGACACTGCGAGGTGAGATTTCGGGAAGCGTGGACGCACAGGCACTGCCAGCCTGACACCTAAATGATGTCAGAGGACGGGCAGCGCAAACTGTGCATGGCCAAGGGATAACATAACAGCGCAGGGTCCGTGACAGAATCAAACAACGCTAAGGAGGCAGCGCACGGAGCCAAGGGGGTAGGAATGACGGCTGTGCTGCGTCACATTACAAAGGAAAGTCCCACCTACGGGATGGTTTGACGGTGTGAGGGGACACATTACATGAGTGTGTAGTTCAGCGTTTCCAAGGAGCATAATTTAAAGAGCGACCTTTTCCTTGTGCAGTATTAGTGCTGCACAAGGTGGCTCTTTCAGTAACAAACGCCTAGGGGGGGGGGGACAGGTTCCCTTACATTTTTGTTGTGCCAGCGTGGCGGTCGCATGACACGTTGCCGGATACACAGCTGGGGATCAGCCGACGTTATTGAACCCCAATAACAGAGGAGCGACTGTTGACTGATTCTTTACTGTTAGGGCAGTGAGAATCTGGAATTGCTTGCCTGAGGAGGTGGTGATGGCGAACTCAGTCGAGGGGTTCAAGAGAGGCCTGGATGTCTTCCTGGAGCAGAACAATATTGTATCATACAATTATTAGGTTCTGTAGAAGGACGTAGATCTGGGTATTTATTATGATGGAATATAGGCTGAACTGGATGGACAAATGTCTTTTTTCGGCCTTACTAACTATGTTACTATGTTACTATGACTGTGCAGACAGCACTTCCAGGTACCAACTGGTGGTGTTAGAGCCCAGGGACAGCAGGAGGAGCAGATTGGAGGTATTGCTGCACACACAGCTGGGGATCAGCTGACGTTACTGAACCCCAATAACAGAGGAGCGACTGTTGACTGTGCAGACAGCACTTCCAGGCACCAACTGGCGGTATTAGAGCCCAGGGACAGCAGGAGGAGCAGATTGGAGGTATTGCCGCACACACAGCTGGGGATCAGCTGACGTTACTGAACCCCAATAACAGAGGAGCAACTGTTGACTGTGCGGACAGCACTTCCAGGCACCAACTGGCGGTGTTAGAGCTCAGGGACAGCAGGAGGAGCAGAGGAACAGAGTGTAGGCCGAAGCCTGATTGGAGCAAATTAAAAACCCCCCAATACGTTTGTAGCTGAAAGAGCCATCTTGTGCAGCACTAAGGATGCAAAAGGAAAAGGTTGCTCTTTTAATTAGGCTCCTTGCAAACACAGAAGTAAACACTAAAAATGTGTCCCCTTATACTGTAAAACCGTCCCGGAGGTGCGAATTTCCTTCGTAATGGGACGCAGCACAGCTGTCATTCCTATCCCCTTGGTGCCGTGCGCTGCCTCCTCAGCGTTGTTTTAAGCTGTCATGGAGCCTGCGCTGTTCTGTTATCCCTTGGCCATGCCCAATTTGCGCTGCCTGTCTTCTGACATAATTTGGTGTCAGGCTGTCAGTGCCTGTGTGTCCACGTTGCCCCAGATCCCACCTCGCAGTGTCGTCTAATGTAATTCCACTTCGGGCCTTGGATCCATGGGCATGCACAGTGCATATCCTCGACTCTCACTCCCCTCCTTCCCTCTTCTTCAGACTGTGCGGCGTCACGGCCGTGGCTTGCTATTAGGGATCAGCTGACGGCGCACAGTCTGAAGAAGGCGGAGGGAGATGAGCGAGAGCCCGAGGGGAAGATATGCACTGCGCATGCCCATGGATCCCAGGCTCGCAGTGTGATTCAATCAGAAGACACTGCGAGGCGGGATCTCGGGCAGCGCGGCCGCACAGGCGCAGCCAGCCTGACACCAAATTATGTCAGAAGACAGGCAGCGCAAATTGGGCATGGCAAAGGGATAACAGAACAGCGCAGGCTCCGTGACAGCTTAAAACAACGCTGAGGAGGCAGTGCACGGCACCAAGGGGGTAGGAATGACGGCTGTGCTGCGTCACATTACGAAGGAAAGTCCCAGCTCCGGGACGGTATAACGGTATCAGTGAACACATTTTATAAGTGTTAAGTTCTGCGTGTGCAAGGAGCTAAACTAAAAGAGCTACCTTTTCCTTGTGCAGCATTACTGCTGCACAAGGTGGCTCTTTCAGTAACAAACGCCGGGGAGGGGGGGGGGACAGGTTCCCTTACATTTAGGTTGTTGTGCCAGGGTGGCGGTCGCAGGACACATTGCCGGCTACACAGCTGGGGATCAGCTGACGTTACTGAAACCCAATAACACTGGGTCGTATGTTTTGACTGTGCAGCCTGCACTTCTGAGCCGCAACTGGCGGTGTTGGAGCCCAGGAATAGCAGTTCAGCTGGTAGAAAGATTAACACATCAGGAGACCTGGATGACACCCAATTACTTAATCAGGCAGAGGAGTGGCAAATTCCTGCGAGATCCAGGCCTGGTTCATTTTCAGAAAAGTAAGCCGGTCAACGTTATCGGAGGATAGTCGCATGCGACCGTCTGTTAGTATACCACCTGCGGCACTAAAGACACGTTCCGATAAGACACTAGCCGCAGGGCAAGCCAGCACCTCCAATGCATACTGGCTTACTCTGGCCATGTATCCAGCTTAGAGACCCAAAACTTGAACGGGGAAGAGCCGTCTGGGAGTACAGTAAGAGGGCAAGCCATGTAGTCTGTCACCATCTGACGGAACCGTTGCCTCCTGCTGACTGGAGCCGCCGGTGATGGTGTAGACATTTGGGGCGGGCACACAAAAGTTTGCCACAGTTGTGCCATACTGGTCTTGCCTTGGGCAGAGGCACTGCTTCTGCTCCCTCTTTGTGCAGAGCCTCTTCCACTGCCTCGACGCACTGAGCTGCTTTGTAAAGCACTAGCAGCACTCCTCTCAGTTGGACTGGAGAAGATGATGGAATTCACCAGTGTGTCGTGGTACTCCCGCATTTTACGCTCCCGGGTCAACGCTGGGATGAGGTTTTGGACGTTGTCCCGGTAGCGAGGATCGAGGAGGGTGAACACCCAATAATCAGGCATGTTGAGAATGTGGTCGATGCGGCGGTCGTTTCTCAGGCACTGCAGCATGAAATCCACCATGTGCTGCAGACTGCCAACTGGCCAAGAAACGCTGTCCCCTGCTTGAGACATGATCTCTGCCCGCTCGTCATCACCCCACCCTCGCTGTACACACTGACCACTGGACAATTGTGTAACTCCCTCCTCTGGACGGAGCTCTTCCTCCTCCATTGACTCCTCCTCATCCTCCTCACAAAGTGGCCCCTGCGTACCCCTTTGTGAGGAACCACGTGGCGCTGACTCTCCAGAAGCTGATGGAAAAGGTGACTCCTCATCCTCCACCTCTTCCACAACATCATCCCTTAACGCTTGCAAAGTTTGTTGAAGCAGGCAGATAAGGGGGACAGTCATGCTGACTAGTGCATCATCTGCACTTGCCATCCGCGTGGAATAATCGAAAGGACGCAAAACCTGGCAGACGTCCTTCAGAGTGGCCCACTCTGTGGCTGTGAAGTCTGATCGGCGCTGACTGCGACTTTTTTGCGCCTGATGCAGCTGGTACTCCATTACTGCTTGCTGCTGCTCACACAACCGCTCCAACATATGTAATGTGGAATTCCACCTGGTAGGTAGGTCACATAAGATGCGGTGTTCCGGAAGGCGGAATCGGTGCTGTAGAGCAGCAATGCGGGATCTTGCCAAGCTGGAACGCTGCAAGTGAGCACACTCTAGGCGGACCTTGTGCAGCAGTGCATCAAGATCCAGATAGTCCCTCAGAAAACTCTGCACAACCAAATTGAGCACATGTGCCTGACATGGGATGTGAGTGAGGTTGCCAATGGCCAAAGCTGCCACCAGATTTCGGCCATTGTCACACACTACCATGCCTGGCTGGAGATTCGCTGGCACAAACCACACATCGCTCTCCTGCTTGATGGCATTCCAGAGCTCCTGCGCTGTGTGGCTTCGATTCCCCAAAGAAACTAGTTTCAAGACGGCCTGTTGACGTTTGGCCACGGCTGTGCTCATGTCGGTCGTAACAGGTAAATGTTCACGGGTCCATGTGGAGGTGGACTGTGACGGCTCCTGCAGCGATGATTCTGAGGAACTTGTGTATGAGGAGGAGTCAATGCGTACAGACTGGATTCCTGCAATCCTTGGAGTGGGCAGGACACGTCCTGCGCCACTCGCACGATCTGTTCCTGGCTCAACAACATTAACCCAATGGGCAGTGAGGGAAATGTATCGCCCCTGTCCATGTTGACTGGTCCACGCATCGGTGGTGAGGTGGACCTTGCTACTGACGGCGTTCAGTAGCGCGTGTTTTATGTGTCCCTCCACATGCTTGTGCAGGGCAGGGACAGCTTGCCTGCTGAAGTAAAAGCGGCTGGGCACCTTGTACTGTGGGACTGCCAATGCCATCAAGTCATGGAAGCTGTCAGTCTCCACCAGCCTGAATGAGACCATTTCCAGTGACAGAAGTTTGGCAATGCCTGCATTCAGAGCCTGTGCTCGGGGGTGGTTGGCCGAGAATGCCCGTCTTTTCTCCCATGCCTATACTACCGATGGCTGTAGAGTAGACTGGGAGTGTGAGGATGACTGGGAATGTGGTGCTGTGGGTGGAATTACACTAGGTCTCTGGACAACAGTGCCAGAGGTTCTTCCATGGCGATCGTGGGAGGAAGCCGAACCAGCTGTGCGTGAGCTGGAGGAAGAGGCAACACGAGCTGAAGAGGTGGTAGCTGCCGCTGTTGGTTGGCCTAGGTCTTCAGTGTGTTTTTGTAACTCCACCGCGTGCCTGGTCCGCACATGTTTCCACATATTTGTGGTATTGAGGTTGCTGACACTTTTACCTCTTTTGACTTTCTGATGACACAGCTTGCATTTGACAAAACAAATGTCATCTGCAACTGTGTCAAAAAAGGACCAGGCACTGCAAGTCTTGGGAGGGCCCTTTTTGGCTTTTGAAAGAGACAGGCTCCTAACGGGTGCCAAAGTGGAGGCTACAGGCTCCGCAGTCTTCCCCCTCCCTCTCCCTCTTTGGCCCGTTAGGGGAATCTCTTCCTCAGAGCTGCTCCCACCACCTTCCTGTTCCTCACGCCACGATGGGTCTAGGACCTCATCATCTCCACTACCCTCTGCCACCAACTGCTCCTCCTGGGTAGTCTCGGCAGCACAGTACGCACCAGAAAGCGGCACCTGAGCCTCATCATCAGATGCGTACTGCGCTGTCACCGCAGGCACTGGCCCACCCGCCTCTTCAGAGTCAGAGAGACAAAGCTGTTGGGCATCACTGCACACTGCCTCTTCTTCCATTTCTCCAATGCTGCTTGGCTGGCCCCCTGTTTCCAAGCCAAGAGATTCAGAGAACAGAAGTAGAGACGGCTCCTGTCCTGGGCTCTCTGACTGCCTGGCCAATTTGGCAGGTGGTGAAGAGACAGATGGCTGCTCTCCAGTGGTCTGTGCCTGAGAGGATGTGGCACTAATTGAAGTCGATGCCGATGCGTTAGCTGCCATCCATCCGACAACGGCTTCAATTTGATCTTCCCGCAGCAGCGGTGCACGGCGCTCTCCGACAAAGCTGCGCATGAAGGACTGTTCCCTGCTGAAACTGAGTGATGATGAGTCACCGGTGCCCGCAGCAGGCACAGAATCACCACGTCCTCTCCCTGCTCCTCTCCCTGCTCCGCGCCCATGCCCACGTGCCTTACTCCCTGCCCTCTTCATCTTGGTTGACAGATAAAGATAAGCAGAAAAGTACTAAGGCCTTAGTGTGCTTATTCCTGAAATGCTCCTCCTAACAGGTGTAAGAAACACTAATGTTGTAAAGTGTGGACTAGACTTTATTATTGATAAAATGTGGCCTACACAAGTGTTAAGTGGTGTTTGGTGAACTTTACTTTTGTTTTTTCTGCAGATTGGGCTACAGAGCGAGTTTAACTCACACGGGGACCGTGCAGACAGCCGTAAACGGCGCTGCAAGGCCCAAAAACCCTCCTCTAGGTTATCCTATGTAGTGTTTTTCCACAATTTAGCTGGAGACGGGTGGAAAGACACTAATAGGAAATTTTAGAAAAAATGTGCAGCAGGCTGCACTATTTGCAAAAAAGGACAAGTTATTGAACGGTATGAGGCAGTGACGCACCCTGAGCTGAATACAATCAGCTGTGGCTGCACACAGACTACAGGGCGAGCTGCGCTCACACGGAGACCGTGCAGACAGCCGTAAACGGCGCCGCAAGGCCCAAAAACCCTCCTCTAGGTTATCCTATGTAGTGTTTTTCCACAATTTAGCTGGAGACGGGTGGAAAGACACTAATAGGAAATTTTAGAAAAAAATTTGCAGCAGGCTGCACTATTTGAAAAAAAGGAAAAGTTCTTTAACGGTATGAGGCAGTGACGCACCCTGAGCTGAATACAACCGGCTGTGGCTGCACACAGACTACAGGGCGAACTGCGCTCACACGGAGACCGTGCAGACAGCCGTAAACGGTGCCGCAAGGCCCCAAAACCCTCCTCTAGGTTATCCTATGTAGTGTTTTTCCACAATTTAGCTGGAGACGGGTGGAAAGACACTAATAGGAAATTTTAGAAAAAAATTTGCAGCAGGCTGCACTATTTGAAAAAAAGGAAAAGTTCTTTAACGGTATGAGGCAGTGACGCACCCTGAGCTGAATACAACCGGCTGTGGCTGCACACAGACTACAGGGCGAGCTGCGCTTACACGGAGACCGTGCAGACAGCTGTAAACAGCGCTGCAAGGCCCAAAAACCCTCCTATAGGTTATCCTATTGTCACGCTCATGCCCTGACTGGTGGGCGTGAGCTCGGGGGGGTTGTGGCCCCACTGTGCCACAAACCAGACTACCCTGGAAGGGGCGTGACTATGACAGCTGCCTGGGTTTTCACTGGAGCCTCTGATGGTGAGGTCAGGCTTGTGCAGCAGGCAGCTGCCAGGTGCTACTCCAGGGTGGTGTCTGGCTGTGGCTGCTGATCCCCCAAAGAACGGAGCGGGCACAGCTGGCACTCTGGCTGACAGGCGGGCACGGCTGGGACACAGGCAGGCAGACGGGTACAACAGAGACACTGGCGAGCAGGCAGACACAGCTGGCTCTGGTAGGCAGGCGGGTACGGCTGGAACATAGGAAGAACCGGTAGGGACCGGTCTGCAGACAGGTATGAGAAACAGGTTGGAACCTGTTCAGACAGGAGGACTAAGTAACAAGTAGAAGGTGGAAGTAAGAGAAGAGAAGGAGAAGGCAGAGCCAAGGGCGGAGCCGCAAGAGGCGGAGATGCTGGAGGCGGAGCCAAGAGCGGAGACGCTGGAGGCGGAGCCAAGAGCGGAGACGCTGGAGGCGGAGCCAAGAGCGGAGACGCTGGAGGCGGAGCCAAGAGCGGAGACGCTGGAGGCGGAGCCAAGAGCGGAGACGCTGGATGCGGAGCCAAGAGCGGAGACGCTGGAGGCGGAGCCAAGAGCGGAGACGCTGGAGGTGGAACCAAGAGCGGAGACGCTGGAGGTAACGCCAAGAGCGGAGACGCTGGAGGTGAAGCCAAAAGCAGAGACGGAGCCAAGTGCAGAAACACAGGAGGCGGAGCCAGATAGAACCGCAAAGAGCGGAGCCAGATAGAACTGCAAAGAGCGGAGCCACAGAGCAAAGCCAGAGAGTGCGAAGCAAGGACTGAGTGCAGAGCCGCAAGAGTGCGGAGTGTAAGCAGACTGAGAACACAAGGAAAGACAAAGCAGGGAAGGAAGCCACAGACAAGGAGACCGAGAAAAGACAAAGTACAGACAAGGCAATGGAACAAGACACAGGGACAAAGACACAGGGACAAGGATATTTTGCCTCCTGGAGGGCGGACTACAAGATCAAGGCAAAAGCACAGAGAAAAGCTCAGAGGGAGTAACTCAGAGCAAGGCCAGGCAAACTCAGCAGCTAAACACTAACTGAGCTAACACATTGCACAGGCCCAGACCACAGGGTGGAGCTGCACTATATA
The DNA here is from genome assembly GCF_032444005.1 of Ranitomeya imitator. Lineage (NCBI taxonomy): Eukaryota > Metazoa > Chordata > Amphibia > Anura > Dendrobatidae > Ranitomeya > Ranitomeya imitator. The sequence continues at coordinate 179,811,576 of NC_091282.1, forward strand.
CAGGAGGCCTCTTGATAATTGGTCAGGAACTGATTGGACAGGTGCACCTGATTCCTATAAGAACCAGAGAGTTCAGGCGCCGGCCCCCTATACACATAGCCATGAAGCATGCACAGAGCAGAGACACAGAACATGGAGCTGGCATGAAACAGAAACCACATCATGGCCTGGAGCAGTGGGTAAGATTGTGTGAGAGATGTGAGGCCATGCTGTGATGCCAGCAGAGTTGTTACACCTATCTAGTGTTTTTCCACTATTTTGCTGGATACGAGTGGAAAGACACTAATAGGAAATTTTAGAAAAAATGTGCAGAAGGCTGCACTATGAGCGAAAAAGGACAATGGATAGCAAAGTATGAGGCAGTGTGAACCCCCCCTGAGCTGAATACAACCGGGTATATGGCTGCACACAGACTACAGAGTGAGCTGCACACACACACACTGAGAGAGACCTTGCAGAACGCTGTTAAAACAGCGCTGCAAGGCAAGAGCAAGGTGAACACACAGCATTTGCTAAATTAGCCTGGGAAAAGCGCAATAAAGCAATTCGCTATCTCAAGTGGCCCTCAGTTAGAACACAGCGTCATGTCCCTAACTGACATCACAGCAGAGTGAGCGCAAAATGGCGGCAGCGTTTTTTATAGTGCATAGTGACATCAGTTCAGCAGCCAATCACAGCCTTGCCAGTAGTTACATGCCCACCATGCTAAACAGGATGTGCCCACACTTCCATTCATTCCTCATTGGCTGCTGCGTGCAGTTTGAATACTGGGAACTTCCGATTCCGGTATCCGATACGCGGGAAATATCGGAATTCGGTATCGGAATTCCGATACCGCAAATATAGGCCGATACCCGATACTTGCGGTATCGGAATGCTCAACACTATCAGCAACCAATTGTGCAAGTTCTCCTACTTAAAAAGATGAGAGAGGCATGTAATTGACATCATAGGTAGACCACAACTATGAGAGTCAAAATGAGAAAACAAATCCAGAAAATCACCTTATCTGATTTGGCAAGATTTATTTTGCAAAATACGGTGGAAAATATAGGCCGATACCCGATACTTGCGGTATCGGAATGCTCAACACTATCAGCGACCAATTGTGCAAGTTCTCCCACTTAAAAAGATGAGAGAGGCATGTAATTGACATCATAGGTAGACCACAACTATGAGAGTCAAAATGAGAAAACAAATCCAGAAAATCACCTTGTCTGATTTGGCAAGATTTATTTTGCAAAATACGGTGGAAAATAAGTATTTGGACACCTAAAACATGCAAGATTTCTGTCTCTCACAGACCTGTAACTTCTTCTTTAAAGGGAACCTGTCACCTGAATTTGGCGGGAACGGTTTTCGGTCATATGGGCGGAGTTTTTGGGTGTTTGATTCACCCTGTCCTTACCCGCTGACTGCATGCTGGCCGCAATATTGGATTGAAGTTTATTCTCTGTCCTCCGTAGTACACGCCTGCGCAAGGCAAGATTGGTGTAATTTTTCTTTTGCTCCTGCAAAATAGCCCATCTTCATGATCCTCAATGTTTCATAACGGGAGTCCTCTTATGAACTATGCCACGTTAGCTAAAACTATATTAGATTGGTTTTATATATCAGTGAAATGGGACTATATCTCAGGAACAAAACAAATAATACCAAATTCAGAACAACATTGAAACTGATACCATATAAAAAAATAAATGTTTATGGCAAATTAAAAATCTTGAATGTGGTTGGTTTATTGTTATATTCAAGTTATACTTTTATACAGGGGGTAAGTATTAGTTTAGATGGCATCTGGATTGTATTTGTGCATCATGATTGACAGCCCAGTTCCTTTTGTGTTGCCCACCAGATTTAACTAATTTGTTACAGCTTGATCTAACTTAATTATGAAAAGTTTCCCTTTCTTGCCCAATTTCAACCATATATTAAGGCTGTCAGGAAAACTAAAGGAATCACTGCCCTATTGTGTGCGCAACGGGCCCACCAGAGTTGTTGTGCAAGGCTGGATTAGAGGTGTTTTGATGATTGAGCTCGGAGAATAAATACAGTTTCACACACACACACACACACACACACACACACACACACACACACACACACACACACACACGCACTGTTCAACATAAGATTCTACTTTAATTAAATGCGGGTGTGGTTTATATGCACCCCTGGTAAAAAAGGGCTTTATGCAGACAAGCAAGAAACTGTGTTGTGGGATTCTGAGATAGTTGTGTCTAAGTGTCAGGGACTTGGAATGTGTAAGAGGGGAGGCTTCTGTACTAAAGTTCTGCTTGATAGTTTTAGAGCATAAAATGGGGACTGAGAAGCCAGAATTTATCCTGATTTCCCACACCAATCTTTACAAATGTTATGTAAGAGCTTGGTCACATAAGCGTATTCATCGGAATAGTGCTCTATGATGTTTTATCGGATAGCACTTGGACCAATGTTATTCTATGGTGCAGTGCAGATCTAGTTTTCTTTCTCATACCAATTCAGCAGCACAAATCGGATCACGCTGATGACATCCAAGTGCAGTATGATTTCCGCAGAAACACCCAATGGAGAAGATGGAGAAATCTTGTTCTCCATCTTCTCCTCACCTGTGTGGAGAAGATGGAAAATCAGATCAAACTAAGGTGACATTCAGGTTAAATTTCGATCAGCGTTTGATCAGAGTGCCATTACCAAAATCAATTTGATTAAGATTAGGTAATCTACACTCATGTGACTGTCACGCTGTTATGGTCTTCAGGAAGGAAGGGGAGCCTCAAACTGTCACTGGAACTGGGACCATAACTAACCCTTTCCAGGGGTTACTCTTGAAGGTAGAGAGGCCTAGGTTTCTGATCTTACTATGCTCCTGTTAAACCCAGATCTGTCTCCTATCCCACCCCATGAGGCATGGGAAAGACATAGAAGGTAAACAAGGCACAAAGACAAAACAGGGATAACAGAAAACCTCTTTCCTACAAAAGCACTAACTAATAATAGGGCAGAGAATTAAGACAGGGAGGAATAAACTAAATGGGAATAGGGAACAGGAGATAAACACATACGTACTACAGCATACCACAGAACAACAACTCTGCTCAAACCACTTAGCTTTCGCAAACAACAAAGGAAGACAAATCTTTCACTTGCAGGAACAAGAAGGTCTGACCATTTTTTATAGGAAGAGGTAATGACCAGATAAGAAGCAGCTGAAATGGAGCTGCATATTTCTGACCAGCATAGAAAGGGTTGTTAACCTCTTCAGCACCAGAGGAAACAAAATCCGTTTAATATGGGACACAAATCACACCTCTAAAGAAGACCTGCGATTCATTACCCAACGTAGATGTCCAACTCTAGGTCTTCCATGAGAACGTGACACCCTCATGATAGTGACTACCTCCTTATCAGGACATTCCCAATTGTAAGTTTAGGTTTTTTCTTATAGTGGTAATCTGAGAAGGTTACAAGTCTTTTAGATTGAACAAATGCATGCTGATATCAAAATGAGATTGTTCTCATCAGTTAACATTCAATCAAGAGATCCATTTTATATATTTTTTGCTACAGTTTGAAGTTTGCTTCTGTAAAGGTCAAAAGTTTAAAAATATCAAAAGTCCAACTTTACATTTAGAAGCACTTTGCTCATTGTTTTTTTATTATGTAAATTCATGACAGCTATTTTGTTCTTCACAGCTCTATTACTTTGCATTTTAAGAATAAAATTAGAAAGAAAAACAGAATTGTGCCGCATATATTTGAATTCTTTTGTGTGTTATTTTAGAAAGCTAGAAAAAGCTAAGCAGTAAAAGACATGGCAAGTGGATTAAGAAAGCTATATGCACATTTTGTATTCAGGATTATTAGGAATTATGCATAGATCCAGTGCTATATTACAGGCAGATAATACATTTTATTTTCTACTGAATGGTAAAATTGCACCCTTAATTTCCATATATAATTTGCTATTGTTCTGAGGAATTACACTCCATTATAAAAGCATATTTTTACAGTCTCTATGAGGTCACATTAGTTTAGTAACTTGAAATGCTTGGCTAGAATTATGTGTTGAACTGAAGACATGTGAATGCTACCAGGTGTGTGCATTTCAAGTTCTTTGACTGAATAGACAACCACTTAACAAGCCTGTTTTATCTTTGTGAAGTTGACACTCCCCTGAGCTAGCAATCATCATAGGCATTTATCTGACAATTTCACCATGACTTTTCCATGAATCACAGAAATCAACTTCATCCATGAAAGATGAAAGACCACCAGAGGTTTTAGAACTATCATAATCATGAATGTAAATTACTGCTTTTTGTGTGCTAATCTTTTCCATGAACTTTATTCTGGGAATGTGGTAGGAGGTGTGCGTTCTGAGCTGCTGAGGATAAGCTCTTTTTTGGATTACTGAATTGAAATACTTTACACTTTATATTTTCAGAAGGACACACATTCAATTTAATCCTGCAGCATTAAAATGTCAGTGTCTCATAAATTGTTCCTCTCTTTAACACAGTATTTTGTGCTAATGTCTGCTAAATAATGGTCAGTGCTTTTCAAAGTACATTGTACAGTTGTTGTTTTTCCCATGGAAACAAATATTTTAACGTGTGTCTGAAAACAACATAGAATTAACATTCTATATGATGGCATCCGTAGGGTAACAGTTTAGATGACATGAGAAGTTATTAAAATATCATACAACTATGGGTTCGTTCTTAATCATTTAAGCAGTGAAAGATGCAGTCGTAACTAACAAGAAGCAAACAATGCCAGACAAGGTCTACACAGGACTATATATGAGCGAACCCAAACTTTCAAGTTTTACCAAGCACGCTGAAGTCCGAACATGGACTTCTCCTAGAAGTCCGTTTTAGAGTTTGAAGTTGCAGGTGAAGTTTGGCAGGGGGAGGGGAGAGAGAGAACTCTGCTTCCTTTGGCAAGCCCCTATAGCCCTTACTACAACCATTTTACAACACAAGAGTTAAGGTCCCCATTGACTTCTATGGGGTTTAGGGTCTGGTTAAAGTTTGGATAGAATTCTGGTACCTGAACTTTTGGACTAAAGTTCGGTCGAACCCGACGAACCTCAGCTTCCACAGGACCGCTCATCCCTACACAGGACGAGAGTCGTGAATGAAATGGTTGAATAGTGATCGTTACATTGTACTTAGAAAACTGCGCACTGAGTTCACACAGATAGGAAATCTAAAGTGTATTTGTATTCAACTTTCAAATTAGTGATATTATTGATTTTGAATACATGATTTCATAAGGTATTGTCAAAACATTTCTGTTGATTCGCGCAAAGAAAGTTTAATCAAATTAGCAAAGCAAAAAATGTTTCAATAATACAATTATTTATTCGTTCCAGTGCTCTAACTGCTGTTGAACTATTGCCTTGGAACACAAACAACCCTATTTATCTCATGAATATCCACTTCTCCTTCTTGTGGTTAAAATCTTTATTGAGCAAACAATCTTCATTTAAAGATTTAATGCATGATGAACGAGAGTTTTTGGGAACATTGTTCTGTCGCTCAACCCATTCCAGTTACACAATTATCGTGAATGATGGGCTGTTACCAATAGAATCTGACAAATTATCGATCAGAGTAAATGCAGCTTTAGATTGCCCTGGTTGGAAAATGCAATGTTAGGGAAAAAGATAGAAATTAAAGCGCCCCATAACAAAACGTTGAAATGGTTCCACTCCACTAAATGTGCTATACCTTTATTGTGATCGATCATTTTATAATGTTTTTATAAAGGGGAGCTCCATTTTTAAAACTTGATGTATTATAGAATTGTGTCTTCATGTAAACTAAGCTGATTGATGAACTCTTGTCTTATTAAGTTCCCTCCGATGTGTCTTCTACGAGAGGCTAGGGTGTTGATTGCCTAGACTTACAGTATATTTCTTATTGTGAATACTAAAAGACAGGATTCCGATTAATTCATGTTTTGTGGGGCTCCCCACCATCCACCTACTGAAAGTTTTCACCCTGTTACTATGCATAGAGACCAAATTGTAACTCAGAGACGAGGGGCAGGGGGGTTAGCCTATATATCATGAATGTATGAAACTTTTCCTTCTCATCTCTGTCATCAATCTGAATGGATTAAACTGTGAGTTTGACTGAATGATACCATAATGAATGATAAGTTGTCACGATATTGTATGAAATGTAATATGATGTTGTAGCTTTGTGCTTCAGCCCATGCTGGGGGCTAAAACCCCCCTTCTCTCTGGCTCTCTTTGCTTTTCTGTGTGCTTTGGAATGTATGGTATAAGGGGTTTTTATTGCCCTGGCCATAAATTCCAGGCTCGAAGAAAGTTACTCGTCCCCCTTCCAACTGCACTAGCTGAAACTGGTATAAATGGCTCCAAAATCCATGAGAGTCTTTGTTCTAATATTGTAAGATTCTGGGCCAACGACTTGGGATAAGAGAATATTAAATACATATTGCTAAAGTCCATCAGTGCATCTATCCATCACAGTAGAGGCAGTAGCTCTGTCGTCAACTAGGGCAGATAAGGTGGCGGATGCCTTGCTGGCCATCTTTTCGCGTGTAGGATTTCCCAGGGAAATGCTTACTGATCAAGGGATCCAATTTATGTCTCGCCCAATGGAGGCTCTCTGTAAGAGAATGCAGGTGAAGCACCTGGTATCGAGTGCGTATCACCCACAGACCAATGGCTTGTGTGAACGCTTCAATGGTACCCTCAAACAGATGCTACGCATGCTGGTTAAGACCCAAGGGCGCGACTGGGAGCACTACCTCCCACACCTGCTATTCGCTTACCGAGAGGTTCCGAAGGCATCAACGGGGTTCTCCCCCTTCGAGCTTCTGTACGGCAGGCGAGTCGGGGCACCCCTTGGGTTGGTAAGAGAATCCTGGGAAGAGGAGCTGAACCCTTCTGTAGTGTCCATAGTGGAGTATGTCATGCGCTTCCGTGACAAGATGCAGACCTTGATGCAGTTGGTGCATGACAACATGACGCAGGCTCAGGCTGACCAGAAGCACTGGTACGACCAGAATGCCCGGACCTACCACGTGGGTCAAAAGGTGTGGGTGCTGGTCCCCGTACCAAAGGATAAGCTTCAGGCAGCCTGGGAGGGCCCGTACGTCGTTCACCAACAGCTCAACCCGGTCACCTACTGGGTCACGCTTGACCACGCTCAAAGTAGGCAAAAGGCCTTTCACGTCAACATGATGAAGGCTCATCACGAATGTGAACCTTTCATCCTACTGGTCTGCAGCTTACTCGAAGACAGGGAGGAAGACACCCTCCTGGACATGCTGGCCCAAGCCAAGGCTGGTGGGTCCATCGCAGACGTGGAGGTAAGTGCCTCGTTAACTGAACCCCAGCGGTTGCAGTTGCAAACCACACTGGAACCCTTCCGGGTCATGTTCTCCAACCGACCTGGGAGGACTGAGTTAGCAGTCCATGAGGTGGACACCGGGAATCACGCCCCACTACGGTGAACACCCTATCGAATCTCTGACCAGGTGCAGCAGGTTATGCGCCAGGAGATCGATGAGATGTTACAGCTGGGGGTGATTCGACGGTCAAAGAGCGCATGGGCCTCACCTGTAGTTCTCGTGCCAAAGAAGGACCGGACCACCCGCTTCTGCGTGGACTACAGGGGGCTCAACGCCATCACAGCCTCTGACGCGCACCCAATGCCACGCATCGAGGAGCTGCTTGAGAGGTTAGCTGGCGCAAAATACCTGACAATAATGGATCTGAGTCGAGGATACTGGCAGATTTCCCTGAGCCCTGATGCGCAGGAGAAGTCCGCCTTTATCACACCCTTTGGACTGTACGAGTCCATGGTCATGCCCTTTGGCATGAAGAATGCCCCTGCCACTTTCCAGCAGATGGTCAACCTCCTGCTTCAGGGACTGGAGAAGTACGCAGAGGCATACTTGGATGACATTGCCATCTTCAGTCCCTCCTGGGAGGAACACCTGCAGCATCTCGAGGAGGTGCTCAGGCGAATTCACCGAGTAGGACTGACTATCAAGCTGGGAAAGTGCCAGATGGGCATGAGGGAGGTCCACTACCTGGGGCACCAGTAGGCAGAGGCACCCTAAAGCCAGAGCCTGAGAAAGTGGGCGTGATCGTGAACTGGCCCACTCCCGGGACCAAGAAACAGGTGATGTCCTTCCTGGGCACTGCAGGGTACTATAGGCGCTTCGTACAGCACTATAGTAGCCTGGCAAAAACCTTGACGGATCTCACCAGGAAGAAGCTACCCCACATCATCAACTGGGCCTACGGCTGTGAGGGGGCCTTCCAGGCATTGAAAACAGCACTGTGCAACGCCCCTGTGTTGACAGCAGTCGACCGTTCTTGGTACAGTCTGATGCCAGCGAGTTTGGCCTCGATGCTGTACTCAGCCAGGTTGACTCGGAGGACCAAGAGCACCCCGTGTTGTACCTGAGCCAAAAAATTTTGCCAAGGGAAGTGGCCTACTTCACCATCGAGAAGGAGTGCCTGGCCATAGTCTGGGCCCTGCAATGCCATGTGTGGAACCAACAGCAGATTGCTATGCTGGAGCCTTGCCCTTCAGCAGTTTGACTTCAACATTGAACACAAAATGGGTAGGGAGCATGGAAATGCAGATGGACTGTCCCGCCAGGGGGAACCTACTGAGGTTCACATGAAGGCATACCGAGGGGTTCTGCCTCTGTGGCGCAGACCAAAAGGGGGAGGTGTCACGATATTGTATGAAATATAATATGATGTTGTAGCTTTGTCCTTCAGCCCATGCTGGGGGCTAAAACCCCCTTCTCTCTCTGGCTCTCTTTGCTTCTTTGTGTGCCTCAGAATGTATGGAATGAGGGGGTTTTATTGTCCTGGCCATAAATTCCAGGCTCGAAGAAAGTTACTTGTTCCCCTCTCAACTGCACTAGCTGAAACTGGTATAAATGGCTCCAAAATCCATGAGAGTCTTTGTTCTAATATTGTAAGGTTTCTGGGCCAACAACTTGGGCTAAGAGAATATTAAATACATATTGCTAAAGTCCATCGGAGCATCTATCCATCACGGTAAACATGAACTTCTAGCTCCATCAGGTAAAAAAGTAGGGATTTCTCTGTAATTATGCATCACAAATAAGACATATTTGATCTCATTAGAATGCCAATGTTAATACGAGATGAATGCTGGGTTTGTTATGACTATGACATGTTCTGTAGCGGAGTTACAGGCATTAGACAAATTTAGGTTAAATTTAGTTAAACTGAAGAGATAGGAGGGTCTGGAAAAACCAGCCCTTTTTGTGATGTCATCAGGCTGAGCTATAAATCGGCCAGGCATCCCAGCCTCCTGGCTGTCTGTCTGCTGGAGCCTATGTGAGTCTGACTTGAAGAGCTGTTCCTAACCAGAGTCCTAATGCATTGGGACATATGGAACTAGCCAGGTTGCCTGCAATGCTCTGAACACATGTAAGTGTTATTTCTCATTTAACTCCTGTTATTTTTATAATTACCTTGTACATATTTTCAATTGTCTCATATTGTAACATCTTTATATAACTGTTTATAAACACTGCCTGAAACCTTTGATAGGGTATTATTATTTAATACTCGATTCGTTCTTCCTGTTCTAAAATGTACCCTAAGTCTTCTGAAGGGAATTACGCTACTGTTTTGGGTTAGCTTCGAACCCGTTTAATCGAAGCTGGTGGCAGCATACGTTTGTACTGGGTAGTTGGGAGTCGTTGTAGCGACTGCGGCGTTGATAATTATTGTTCCTGCCAGAGTGGGAGTAGTTTATCGCGTCGCTGCAGCGTGCCCAATAGCCAGTACATAGCAGGCAACCTTTCTGGCGACTAAGTACCCCAGGTGCAGTACCTAATCTGACCTGAGAGTAAGGGGGGCGCCAGAGAGCTGCAAGTTTCAAGTGGAACTGTAAGTGGGATGTACATAAATCCCTGCAGTTCGTGGCATATTGAAGAGCAGTGGGATACCGAAAATAAGCCCCTGCTGTAAACTAAGAGGTCAATAGCCTTGTGTGTGTTTTTCATCACATTGTGGAGTGGAGGGATAACTAAGTTAAGCCCATAATTTATGCTACATTTATTTATTAATTTATTTAATGTATATATATATATATTTTTTTGTTTGGTTTACATGAAATGTGTGTTTTTTACTAAATAATGTTTAGTGTTGCCAATGCACTGTCATGGCAGCCAGGGGGGACTCATAAATGAGCCATTTAGGACTCATACATGGTTAAGTTTCACAGCAGAATTTAAAAAAAATGTAAAATGTGTTAAAATATCTAAGAAAAAAAATATCAAATCGATTCGGTACCAATCAAAACCATTACTTGCTAAAAACAAGCTTTCACATTGACAAAAAAATGATGGCTCTTAGAATGTGTTGACCCCCAAAACATTATGATTTGTTTTAATTTTGGGGAAGAAGCAAAATCTAAAAATATATTCATATTTATTATTAATATAATTGTACTGATTGGTAGAATAAAGTTATTTATACTACCTGTTGAACGCTGTAAAAATAAAATTCCCACAAAAACTCAAGAATTGCACTATTTATTGACATTCCCATGACCCTCCCGAAAAAAGTATTTTGATGGGTTTTTTTTTCACCTCAAAAATGCTTTCTTTGTTTCATACATGAGCTCATGGCCTACCTTTTGCTTTTAATGTTTGAGGGACAACTATTAGACAATAATTGACTTGTGCAGCAAGGCAATCGTAGCAACGTAACTTTATCTACAGATCAGTGCAGTAATACATTTAAATAATTAAGCAAGAGTAGATGTACTAAAGGGATCATTTACTATCCTCCACTGAGACCTTATGCTACATAGTGATTAAAGTGACCATGTTAAAGTCTTAGGCCGGGGTCACACTCAGCGTGGGGAAATACGGTCCGTTTTTTACAGGTGTAATACGCAGAAATGATCCCAAAACAGTGATCCTTATGTCATCTGTAGGCAAGGTGTGGCTGCGTATTTTACGCATGTAAACCTCCGTATGTAATCGTATGGCATCTGTAATGCGCTTTTTTCTCACAACCTTACAAAATGGACATTTAACGGTTTTTCGGCCTGAAATTAATTTAAATCATCAGCATAAACCCTATTTAAGGCCTCTACAACAGGTGGAACCCTCCCATGTGGCCATTTTGTTGCTGTGCTTGTGTAGGTGTTTTGGTGGTACTTGGGCAACATGTGTGACCTCCTGCATTTCACACCAACTCAGCAGGTGTTATTTAATTGGGTCTTGTCACACTGCTTTGGCCAGCCATACCCTGTGATAGTTGATCCACGAAGGAGGAGAAGAAGAAGAATGTCGGTGCATCCACTTTTGCAGCAATGCACCACTAAAGGGCATTTTCACAGGCTCTATTCAGCTCTGCGGACACATAAGGAAAAATTCTTCCAGTACTGTCGCATGACAATACCCACTTTGATATCTTGTTGGAGACAGTACGTCCAGGAATAACGTATCAGGATACCAGGATGCGGAAATGCATATCCGCAGAGGAGCGTCATCTCCTTACCTTATGGTATGTATTCACCATCCACACATACTGTATGTTGATGATGTTTTTTGTAATATTTTGATTTTCCTAGCATCAGACTTAAATCATATTACCGTATATACTCGAGTATAAGCCGAGATTTTCAGCCCAAATTTTTGGGCTGAAAGTGCCCCTCTCGGCTTATACTCGAGTCACGGTGGGTGGCAGGGTCGGCGGGTGAGGGGGAGAGGGTGCTGAGGCATACTTACCTAGTCCCGGCGATCCTGGCGCTCCCCCTGCCGTCCCACGGTCTTCGGGTGCTGCAGCTCTTCCCCTGTTCAGCGGTCACGTGGGACCGCTCATTAGAAAAATAAATATATGGACTCCACTCCCATAGGGGTAGAGCCGCATATTCATTTCTCTAATCAGCGGTAACGGTGACCGCTGATAGAGGAAGATGCTGCGGCACCGAAGACCAGCTGTGCGGGGGAAGGAGCCAGGGACGCCGGGATCAGGTAAGTATGTCATATTTACCTATCCCCGTTCCACACGCCGGGCGCCGCTCCATCTTCCCGGTGTCTCTCCGCTCTGACTGTGCAGGTCAGAGGGCGCGATGACGCATATAGTGTGCGAGGCGCCCTCTGCCTGATCAGTCAGTGCGGAGAGACGCTGGGACCGGACGCTGGGGACCTGCAAGCAAGAAAGGTGAGTATGGCTTTTTTTATTGCAGCAGCAGCAGCAATGGCACAGCTTTCTATGGTACATCTATGGGGCAATAATGAACGGTGCAGAGCACTATATGGCACAGCTATGGGACAATGATGAACGGTGCAGAGCACTATATGGCACAGCTATGGGACAAAAATCAACGGTGCAGAGCACTATATTTCACAGCTATGGGACAATAATGAACAGTGCAGAGCACTATATGGCACAGCTATGGGGCAATAATGAACAGTGCAGAGCACTATATGGCACAGCTATGGGGCAATAATGAATGGTGCAGAGCACTAAATGGCACAGCTATGGGGCAATAATGAACGGTGCAGAGCACTATATGGCACAGCTATGGGGCAATAATGAACGGTGCAGAGCACTATATGGCACAGCTATCGGGCAATAATGAACGGTGCAGAGCACTATATGGCACAGCTATGGGACAATAATAAACGGTGCAGAGCACTATATGGCACGGCTATGGGGCAATAATGAATGGTGCAGAGCACTATATGGCACAGCTATGGGGCAATAATGAACGGTGCAGAGCACTATATGGGACAGCTATGGGGCAAAAATGAACGGTGCAGAGCACTATATGGCACAGCTATGGGGCAAAAATGAACGGTGCAGAGCACTATATGGCACAGCTATGTGGAAATAATGAACAGTGCAGAGCACTATATGGCACAGCTATGGGGCAATAATGAACGGTGCAGAGCACTATATGGCACAGCTATGGGGAAATAATAAACAGTGCAGAGCACTATATGGCACAGCTATGGGGCAATAATGAACGGTGCAGAGCACTATATGGCACAGCTATGGGACAAAAATGAACAGTGCAGAGCACTATATGGCATAGATATGGGGAAATAATGAATGGTGCAGGGCACTATATGGCACAGCTATGGGGAAATAATGAATGGTGCAGAGCACTATATGGCACAGCTATGAGACAAAAATGAATGGTGCAGAGCACTATATGGCACAGCTATGGGGCAATAATGAATGGTGCAGGGCACTATATGGCACAGCTATGGGGAAATAATGAACAGTGCAGAGCACTATATGGCACAGCTATGGGGCAATAATGAACGGTGCAGAGCACTATATGGCACAGCTATGGGGCAATGAACGGTGCAGAGCACTATATGGCACAGCTATGGGGCAATAATGAACGGTGCAGAGCACTATATGGCACAGCTATGGGGCAATAATGAACAGTGCAGAGCATTGTATATGGGGCACAGCTTTATATGGAGCATCTATGGGGCAATAATGAACTTTATGGAGCATTATATGTGGCACATTTTTATATAGAGCATCTTATGGGCTCATCATGAACTGTATGGAGCATTATATGGGGCTCCTAATTCAATATGGATATTCAAAAACTTATACTCGGGTCGGCTTATACTCGAGTATATACGGTAATCTATTTGTACAAAATCTGATACAAATATTTATTAAATGTTAGTAGCCAGTGTAAATTTTGTAACGTACTGGTCTCCTGCCTTTTTATATCCTCATATTACTTTGCTTTACTATGGTTTTGACCAAGCATTGTATAATTGCTAATGGTTTTTTTTGTTGTTGTGCTTTCAGATTCCTGTCAACTGGATTGTCTTATGCCGGAATACATCGGGAATTTCTGATAGGGCGGTCCACTAATTCCGGCATTGTGCGTAAAACATGTGTTCAAATATGGGACAAACTACTTGAACTTGTAATGCTGGAGCCCAAAAGGGAGGATTGGCTCAAAATAGCCCGTGGATTTTCTGACTCTTGTGAATTTCCTCACTGTATTGGAGCCCTAGATGGGAAACATATCAGGGTGCGTAAGCCGCCGAACACAGGCTCCCAATTCTACAATTATAAGCAGTTTTTCTCTGTAGTTCTGTTTGCTGTAGTTGACAGTAACTACAGGTTTATAATTGTAGATATTGGGGCCTATGGGCGAACTGGAGACTCCAGAGTCTTCAATGCGTCCATTATGGGTCGGCGGCTTTGTGAAAAACTGTTGGACCTCCCACCACCACAACAACTCCCAGGCTCCAATGCTGAAGCAGTCCCATATGTACTTGTGGCAGATGAGGCCTTCCAATTGACCAGGCATGTCATGAGGCCTTTCACGGGCACGGCGACTGGTGGAGTGCGCCTTTGGCATTATGTCTTCCAAATAGCGTGTCCTCCAGTCTGCCATTCAGCTGAGTGAGGAAAATGTTAATGAAGTCATAAAAGCTTGTATTGTTTTACACAACTTCACAAGAATTCATGAGTGCTCCTCAGCTGACAGTGGTGAAGGCATGTTGGACAATGTGGATAGGCCTACAACACAAGTCCTTCCTCAGCGGCGTCCCCTTTCTGGCATAAAAGTTAGGGATATTTTTACAAATTACTTTATTTCTCCTCAGGGTGCTACTCCCTGGCAAGATAATGCTGTCTCTATGTTGTAGTTTTTTTCCTTTATATCTATATATTTTTGCCTAAAAAAAAATGCATAAATTACTTAAATTACTTACCGTATATTCTCGAGTATAAGCTGACCCGAGTATAAGCCGACCCCCCTAATTTTGCCACAAAAAACTGGGAAAACTTAATGACTTGAGTATTAGTCTAGGGTGGGAAATGCAGTAGCTTCCAGTAAATGTCAAAAGTAAAAATAGATACAAATAAAAGTAAAATTAATTGAGACATCAGTAGGTTAAGTGTTTTTGAATATCCATATTGAATCAGGAGCCCCATATAATGCTCCATAAAGTTTATGATGGCCCCATAAGATGCTCCATATTAAAATATGCCCCATATAATCCTGCATAAAGGTTAATAATGGCCCCATAAGATGCTCCATAGACATATTTGCCCAATATAATGCTGCACAAACGTTGATTATTGCCCCATACAGACACTTGCCCCATATAGTGCTGCACAAACGTTAAGGCCCCATACAGACACTTGCCCCATATAGTGCTGCACAAACGTTATGGCCCCATACAGTGCTTCACAAACGTTATGGCCCCATATAGACACTTGCCCCATACAGTACTGCACAAACGTTATGGCCCCATATACTGCTGCACAAACGTTATGGCCCCACATAGCGCTGCTCAAACATTATGGCCCCATATAGTGCTGCACAAACGTTATGGCCCTTTATAGTGCTGCACAAATGTTATGGCCCCATACAGTGCTGCACAAACATTATGGTCCCATACAGTGCTGCACAAACGTTATGACCCCATATAGTGCTGCACAAATGTTATGGCCCCATATAGTGCTGCACAAACGCTATGGCCCCATATAGTGCTGCACAAACTTTATGGCCCCATATAGTGCTGCACAAACGTTATGGCCCCTTATAGTGCTGCACAAACGTTATGGTCCCATAGATGCTCCATACAGACACTTGCCCCATTTGCTGTGATAAAAAAATCACATACTCACCTCTCTGTCGCTCAGGCCCCCGACACTATCAATATTCACGCGCTCCTCGTTCCGGCGCCGCTCCATCTTCAGCACTGGTGCTCAGGCTGAGGGTGCGCACTAACCACATCACCGCGCCCTCTGACCTGAGATCCACTGCTGAAGATGGAGCAGTGCCGAAGCGAGGAGCAGGTGAGTATCGTGCAGCGCAGTGCTCCCCCTCCCCATTATACTTACCTGCTCCTGGCGCTGTGCAGTCTCTGCTTCCCCGGAGCTGCAGCTTCTTCCTGTAGTGAGCGGTCACTGTTACCGCTCATTACAGTAATGAATATGCGGCTCCACCTCCATGGGAGGTAATGAGTGGTACCATGTGACCGCTCAGTACAAGAGGAAGCTGCCGGTGCCGGAAAGCCAGGGACCTGCAGGGACTGCGCCAGGAGCAGGTAAGTATAATTAGACAGCCCCCGCTCCCCCTCACCTGCCGACCCCTGGGTATGACTCGAGTATAAGCCGAGAGGGGGACTTTCAGCCTAAAAAAGTAGGCTGAAAATCTCAGCTTATACTCGAGTATATACGGTAACTATATGTGTTTCAAAGACTTCTTTAACAGATGTTTAGGAACCTAGTAATTGAGTATGATGTTGTAATGATTGGTCCAACAAACTGAAATTGACTTTTGACTATATATTTTTATTATAGCAAAAGCCTTTTTTGGGGGGTTAAACGCCATGTTAATATCATATGGTTTTTTTTTTTTTTTTTAACTTGACATAACCCATTTTTTTTAGAAAAATAGAACAAAGTGCTATCACAGCAGAGTAAAACCAAAACATGGTTAGCAACCAAAAATATTTACACCAGAAAACATTTTGAATTACAGATTCCTGTAAGTTGGTGGAGGTGATGGCGGCAGCTTAGGGTCCTGGTCATGTGGCCTTTGTTGGGCCAATTCTCTATCACCCTGTGTGTATGATGTCTGTCCCTGATCAAAATGCTGCCCTTGATCATATTGGCCAGTTGGGTATTGGCCATAAGGGTTTTGGGTATGGCCCTCATGAGGTTGGAAATAAGGCCTTGCCTCATACCCACCCAATATGGCCATGGCGTCCAAACCCAGGTTGGGACCAGCCTCCAGCATTGGGTCTGTACAAGTGGCCATATTGGGAAGGTTGATGGCATGATGGCATATGGTAATGTGCTGGCCTTGGTGGGTTTTGGGTGGGAACGGGTAGAGGTGTAGGCACACGTAATGGGGGTGCTTCAAATACTTGTTGAGCATGCACCTGTTGAGATGTTGGAAGGCGCAGAACGTTACGTGCTGACAGCTGCCACCTCTCAATGAACTCAAACAAATCATATGGTTCATTTGGGGGGTACATACATCAATAAGTATTTGAAAACACCCTCTCACACGTAGCCAAACCTCACAGGGTATGGGATGGAGGTACTAGGCCAGACTCCTCACATAGGCCTCCTCACCATCATCCTGAGCAGCCCTGGCCAAATAATTAAGGACCCCAGTGTCCACATTTCTGCGACTTTCTTGCAGCTCTCTCCTTCTGCGGCCACGGCGGGAAATGACAGCAGGCTGTGGGGATGTCTCCAGTGGCACAGTAGGGTTGCTACTTTTTCCAGGATCATCCTGGCTTACTGGAACTGGTGCTGCTGTGGGTGGTGGTGTAGCTTCTTGGCCAGTTGTTGCCGGATCTTGTGGTGCAAATGAAGAAGTTCCAGGAGGGATGTTCCTGGAAGGATCTGAAGATGGGCCAGCCACCTCTCCTCCTTCCCCAACCGATCTATCATGACCTCAGTGAGGTTGGACTGTGTTCTGTTAGTAAAGTATGAGAATAAGTAAATTAAATTTAAAATTTCACCTTTAAAAGCGTATGTGTAATGTGTTTTGATGTTTTTACTTACGGTCTCAGATCCATACTGGGATCCAAAAAGGAGAGTCTGTCATAGTATATGTACAGTATTTGCACTTTTTTGAAGGCACTGCTGACCCACTCCTAGCCCGCTGCGGTCTTTCTCTCCCATACTGGTCGCGTATGCTGCGCCATCGTCTCATAACATCTTCCACTGCAATGAAAGATAATAAAATAATGTATAAGGCCATTGTGCACAGTGGTACCACAAGGTGTCAGTGATTTAACAGATTTTACTGTGGCCTAGTAACCTGCATTTCTTAAAAAAATCATCAATATAAATATTGTAAACACAAACAGCACAATACGATATAAGGGAAAATACATAGAATGTGAGGCCAAAAGGACAGGGTCCTTTCCCCTCTGTAGCAGTCTGTCATTGTAAATTTGGTTACTGTAAGCGACATCTATAACTCTGTACGTAACCCCTTTCTCATGTCCAGCACCATGTAATTAATGGTGCTATATAAATAAATAATATTAATATTAACCCCTTTCTGACATATGACATACTATCCCGTCGAGGTGAGGTGGGCCCGTATGACCACCGACGGGATAGTACGTCATACGCGATCGGCCGATCGCGTCCAGGTGTCAGCTGCCTATCACAGCTGACATCTGGCACTATGTGCCAGGAGCAGACACGGACCGCCCCTGGCACATTACCCCCGGCACATCGCGATCAAACATGATCGCGGTGTGCCGGCGGTATAGGGAAGCATCGCGCAGGGAGGGGGCTCCCTGCGGGCTTCCCTGAGACCCCCGGAGCAACGCGATGTGATCACGTTGCTGCGAGGGTCTCTTACCTCTCCTCCCTGCAGCAGGCCCGGATCCAAAATGGCTGTGGCATCCGGGTCCTGCAGGGAGGGAGGTGGCTTACCAAGTGCCTGCTCAGAGCAGGCGCTTCGTAAGCCTGCAGTGGTGTAAGTCAGATCGCTGATCTGACAGAATGCTGTGCAAACTGTCAGATCAGTGATCTGTGATGTCCCCCTTGGAACAAAGTAAAAAAAAAAATTTCCACATGTATAAAAAAAAAATAATTCCTAAATAAAGAAAAAGAAAATATTATTCCCATAAATACATTTCTTTATCTAAATAAAAAAAAAAACAAACAATAAAAGTACACATAGTTAGTATTGCCGCGTCTGTAACGATCCAACCAGTAAAAATGTCCCACTAGTTAACACCTTCAGTAAACACCGTAAGAAAAAGAAAAAAAAAACGAGGCAAAAAACAACGCTTTATTATCATACCGCTGAACAAAAAGTGGAATAACGCGATCAAAAAGACAGATATTAATAACCATTGTACCACTGAAAACGTCATCTTATTCCGCAAGAAACGAGCCACCATGCAGCATCATCAGCAAAAAAATAAAAAAGTTATAGTCCTGAGAATAAAGCGATGCCAAAATAATAATTTTTCTATAAAATAGTTTTTATCGCATAAAAGCGCCAAAACATAAAAAAAATATAAATGAGATATCGCTGTAATCGTACTGACCCGAAGAATAAAACTGCTTTATCAATTTTACCAAATGTGGAATGGTATAAACGCCTCCCCCAAAAGAAATTCATGAATAGCTGTTTTTTGATCTTTCTGCCTCACAAAAATCGGAATAAAAAGCGATCAAAAAATGTCATGTGCCCGAAAATGTTACCAATAAAAACGTCAACTCGTCCTGCAAAAAACAAGACCTCACATGACTCTGTGGACTCAAATATGGAAAAATTATAGCTCTCAAAATGTGGTAACGCAAAAAATATTTTTTGCAATAAAAAGCGTCTTTCAGTGTGTGACGGCTGACAATCATAAAAATGCGCTAAATAACCCGCTATAAAAGTAAGTCAAACCCCCCTTCATCACCCCCTTAGTTAGGGAAAAATTAAAAAAAATTATTTATTTCCATTTTCCGGTTAGGGTTAGGGCTAGGGTTAGAGCTAGGGTTAGGATTAGGGCTAGGGTTAGGGTTGGGGCTAGGGTTAAGGCTACAGTCAGGGTTGTGGCTAAAGTTAGGGTTAGGGTTTGGATTACATTTACGGTTGGGAATAGGGTTGGGATAAGGCTTAGGGGTATGTCTGGGTTAGAGGTGTGGTTAGGGTTACCGTTGGGATTAGGGTTAGGGGTGTGTTTAGAATAGGGTTTCAGTTATAATTGGGGGGTTTCCACTGTTTAGGCACATCAGGGGCTCTCCAAACGCGACATGGCGTCCGATCTCAATTCCAGCCAATTCTGCATTGAAAAAGTAAAACAGTGCTCCTTCCTCCCCCGTGTGCCCAAACAGGGGTTTACCCCAACATATGGAGTATCAGCGTACTCAGGACAAATTGGACAACAACTTTTGGGGTCCAATTTCTCCTGTTACCCTTGGGAAAATACAAAACTGGGGGCTAAAAAATAATTTTTGTGGGGAAAAAAAAAGATTTTTTATTTTCACGGCTCTGCGTTATAAACTGTAGTGAAACACTTGGGGGTTCAAAGTTCTCACAACACATCTAGATAAGTTCCTTGGGGGGTCTAGTTTCCAATGTGGAGTCACTTGTTGGGGGTTTCTACCGTTTAGGTACATTAGGGATTCTGCATATGCAATGTGACGCCTGCAGATCAATCCATCTAAGTCTGCATTCCAAATAATGCTCCTTCCCTTCCGAGCTCTGCCATGTGCTCAAACGGTGGTTCCCCCCCAAATATCAGGTATCAGCGTACTCAGGACAAATTGGACAATAACATTTAGGGTCAAATTTCTCCTGTTACCCTTGGAAAAATACAAAACTGGGGGCTAAAAAATAATTTTTGTGGGAAAAAAATTTTGATTTATTTTTACGGCTCTGCATTATAAACTTCTGTGAAGCCCTTGGTGGGTCAAAGTTCTCACCACACATCTAGATAAGTTCCTTAGGGGGTCTACTTTCCAAAATTGTGTCACTTTTGGGGGATTTCAATGTTTAGTTTCATCAGTGGCTCTCCAAATGCAACATGGCATCCCATCACAATTCCTGTCAATTTTGCATTGAAAAGTCAAACGGCGCTCCTTCCCTTATGAGCTCTCCCATGCTCCCAAACAGTGGTTTACCCCCACATATCGGGTATCAGCATACTCAGGACAAATTGTACAACAACTTTTGGGGTCCAATTTCTTCTCTTACCCTTGGGAAAATAAAAAATTGGGGGCGAAAATATAATTTTTGTGAAAAAATATGATTTTTTATTTTTACGGTTCTGCATTATAAACTTCTGTGAAGCACTTGGTGGGTCAAAGTGCTCACCACACATCTAGATAAGTTCCTTAGGGGGTCTATTTTCCAAAATGGTGTCACTTGTGGGGGGTTTCAATGTTTAGGCACATCAGTGGCTCTCCAAACGCAACATGGCGTCCCATCTCAATTCCTGTCAATTTTGCATTGAAAAGTCAAACGGCGCTCCTTCCCTTCCGAGCTCTGTTATGCGCCCAAACAGGGATTTACCCACACATATGGGGTATTGGCGTACTCAGGACAAATTGTACAACAACTCTTGGCGTCCATTTTCTCCTGTTACTCTTGGTAAAATAAAACAATTTGGAGCTGAAGTAAATTATTTGTGTAAAAAAGTTAAATGTTCATTTTTATTTAAACATTCCAAAAATTCCTGTGAAACACCTGAAGGGTTAATAAACTTCTTGAATGTGGTTTTGAGTACCTTGAGTGGTGCAGTTTTTAGAATGGTGTCACAGTTGGGTATTTTCTATCATATAGACCCCTCAAAATGACTTCAAATGAGATGTGGTCCCTAAAAAAAAATGGTGTTGTAAAAATGAGAAATTGCTGGTCAATTTTAACCCTTATAACGCCCTAAGAAAAAAAAAATTTGGTTCCAAAATTGTGCTGATGTAAAGTAGACATGTGGAAAATGTTACTTATTAAGTATTTTGTGTGACATATCTCTGTGATTTATTTGCATAAAAATTCAAAGTTGAAAAATTGCGAAATTTTCAAAATTTTTGCCAAATTTTTGTTTTTTTCACAAATAAATGCAGGTAATATCAAAGAAATTTTACCACTATCATGAAGTACAATATGTTACGAGAAAACCATGTCAGAATCACTGGGATCCGTTGAAGCGTTCCAGAGTTATAACCTCATAAAAGGACAGTGGTCAGAATTGTAAAAATTGGCCTGGTCATTAACGTGCAAACCACCCTTGGGGGTAAAGGGGTTAATGAAAATAACAATAGGCCAAAATTCATGTAGGTACTGCAGTTTGCAATATTAATTAATAGAGAAACATGAGTGTTCTTACTAATTTGCCTCTGGACCTCATGTGGCTGCTGCTCATAATCTGGGAAAAGGATCCCACATATACTCCTCCAAGCAGCCTCTTTCTTTGCCCAGTTCGCATAGTTTGCATCCCGTTGGTCCCAAATTTCTGGCCTTTCTTGGACCAGGATGAGAAGCATGTCCAGATTTATAATTGAAGCCATGCTTTAGGAGACTCCGTGGAGGCGTGAGGCAGACTTCCGGGATGTCTGTCTGGCTTTTTCAGCTAATTAGCATGTCTGAGCTTCCTGATTGAGGGCTTGGCACATTCCCTGTCACCTGCAAAATTCTTGCGCATTTTACGCAAGTCATACTGTTGGTCCGTGTGTAATCCATATTTTTTGTGCACCCATAGACTTTCATTGGCGGATTTTTTGCGTAATACGCTGACAAACGCTGCATCCTGTGATTTTCTACAGGATTATTTAGCAACAAAATCTACCCAAGACTATGAAAAAGTCTATGGATGAACCATGTAATACCGATAATTTTTTAATCAAGTTTTTTTTGAGGGTTATATCCCAATGAAAAGTATTCCAGATCACAGTATAGTCTGTGGATGAGCAATATAATAAAGATAACATTTTGAACAAGTTGAGGCTTATATAGCAACTAGATGGTGGCCCGATTCTAACGCATCGAGTATTCTAGAATATGCATGTCCACAAAGTATATTGCACAGCCACGTAGTATATTGCCCAACCACGTAGTATATTGCCCAACCACGTAGTTTATTGCACGGCCACGTAGTATATTGCCCAACCACGTAGTATATTGCCCAGCCACGTAGTATATTGCCCAGACACGTAGTATATTGCCCAGTAACGTAGTATATTGCCCAGCCATGTAGTATATTGCCCAGTGACGTAGTATATTGCCCAGTCACATAGTACATTGCCCAGCTACGTAGTATATTGCCCAGTCACGAAGTATATTGCCCAGTCACGTAGTATATTGCCCAGCCACGAAATATATTGCCCAGTTACGTAGTATATTGCCTAGTGACGTAGTATATTGCGCAGCCACGTAGTATATTATTATTATTATTATACATTTTTATAGAGCCATTTATTCCATGGCGCTTTACATGTGAATACGAGGCAAATATAGACAAATACATTAAACATGAGCAGATAACAAGGCACACGGGTACATAAGGAGGGAGGACCCTGCCCGTGAGGGCTCACAGTCTGCAGGGGATGGGTGATGAAACACTAGGAGAGGGTAGGGCAGGTTGCGCGGCGGTTCAGTAACTTCAGGATCACTGCACGCTGTAGGCTTGTCGGAAGAGGTGGGTCTTCAGGTTCTTTTTGAAGGTTTCTATGGTAGGCGAGAGTCTGATGTGTTGGGGTAGAGAGTTCCAGAATATGGGGCAAGCACGGGAGAAGTCTTGGATGCGGTTGTGGGAAGAAGAGATGAGAGGGGAGTAGAGGAGGAGGTCTTGAGAGGATCGGAGGTTGCGTGTAGGTAGGTACCGGGAGACCATGTCACAGATGTATGGAGGAGACAGGTTGTGGATGGCTTTGTATGTCATTGTGAGGGTTTTGAACTGGAGTCTCTGGGCTATAGGAAGCCAGTGAAGAGCTTGACATAGGGGAGAGGCTGGGGAATAGTGGGGAGACAGGTAGGTTAGTCGGGCAGCAGAGTGTAGGATGGATTGGAGCGGTGCCAGAGTGCTAGAGGGGAGTCCAGAGAGTAGGAGGTTGCAGTAGTCGAGGCGGGAGATGATAAGGGCATGCACTAGCGTTTTTGCGGTGTTGCAGTCAAGGAAAGCACGGATCCGGGAAATATTTTTGAGTTTGAGATGGCAGGAGGAGGCAAGGGCTTGGATATGTGGCTTGAAAGAGAGGGCAGAGTCGAGGATCACTCCGAGGCACCGGGCGTGTGGGACTGGGGAAAGTGAGCAGCCATTGACATTGATGGATAGATCTGGTGGAGGGGTAGAGTGAGATTGGGGAAAGATGATGAATTCTGTTTTGTCCATGTTCAGTTGTAGAAAGCGAGCAGAAAAGAAGGCTGAAATAGCAGACAGACAGTGTGGGATTTTGGTAAGTAAGGAGGTGAGGTCAGGTCCGGATAGGTAGATCTGCGTGTCATCAGCGTAGAGATGGTACTGCATACCGTGGGATTCTATGAGCTGCCCCAGGCCGAAAGTATAGATGGAGAAGAGTAGGGGTCCTAGAACAGAGCCTTGAGGAACACCGAGTGACAAGGGGCGAAGTGAGGAGGTGGTGTGGGGGAGGGAGACACTGAATGTTCGGTCTGTCAGATATGACGAGATCCAGGAAAGGGCCAAGTCTGTGATGCCAAGAGATGAGAGAATTTGTAGCAAAAGGGAGTGGTCCACAGTGTCAAAGGCAGAAGACAGGTCCAGGAAAAGAAGGACAGAGTAGTGTCGCTTGCTCCTGGCAGTTAGTAGGTCATTGGTGACTTTAGTTAGGGCAGTTTCAGTTGAGTGATGGGAATGGAAGCCTGATTGTAACCGATCAAAGAGGGAGCAGGAGGAGAGATGGGAGGACAGTTTAAGATGGACGTGTTGCTCCAGCAATTTGGAGGCATAAGGGAGAAAAGATATCGGGCGATAGCTAGACACAGAGGATGGGTCAAGGGAGGGCTTTTTGAGGATGGGTGTGATCTTGGCATGCTTGAAGGATGAGGGGAAGACACCTGTTGTGAGTGAGAGGTTGAAGAGGTGCGTTAGGGTTGGGATGAAGACCATGGAAACGTTGGGGATTAGGTGGGATGGGAGCGGGTCAAGCGTGCAGGTGGTGAGGTGTGATCTTGACAGGAGGGTGGAGAGCTGATCTTCTGTCATGGTGGAGAATCTGGTTTTGGAGGAGCAGGGTTGAGCAGCTAAGAGGGGCAGTGGGCGCTGTGGGCCAAAGCTTTCTCTGATTGTATCGATCTTCTGTTTAAAGAAAGAGGCGAAGTCTTCAGCAGAAATGAGGGGGGAGGTGCAATGAGGGGACGGAGTAGAGAATTGAAAGTGTTGAAAAGCTGTTTAGGGTTGTGAGACAGGGAGGATATGAGAGATGAGAAGTAGGTTTGTTTTGTGGCAGTGAGCGCAGACTTGAAGCTCGCGAGGGACTGCTTGCATGTAGTGAAGTGGTCGGCAGAGCGGGATTGCTTCCATCTCCGCTCAGCAATCCTGGAAGCCCATCTCAATTCTTTGGTCAGGCTGGTCAGTCAGGGCTGCCTGTTAATTGTACGAGTTTTACTATGCATGAGCGGGGCGGCCGAATTGAGTGTTGCTGTTATTGTGTTATAAAAGTGGCAGCAGCATCTGTGTCATGAAGGGAGGCTATGTCTGTGAGAGGGAGAAGGGACTCCGAAAGTGATTGTAAGTTGAGATGTTTGAGATTTCTGCGAGGGAGTTTGTGGAGTGGGGGTTGCACATTAGGAGAGGAGAGGGAAGAGAATGTCAGTAGGTTGTGGTCAGACAGGGGCCAGTTACGTAGTATATTGCCCAGTCACGTAGTATATTGCCCAGCCACATAGTATATTGCCCAGTGACGTAGTATATCGCACAGCGATGTAGTATACAGCACAGAGGAGCCACGTAGTATATTGCCCAGTCACGAAGTATATTTCCCAGTGACGTACTATATTGCCGAGTGACGTAGTATATAGCACAGAGCCACGTAGTATATTGCACAGCGAAGTAGTATACAGCACAGAGCCATGTAGTATATTGCACAGCGAAGTAGTATATAGCACAGAGCCACGTAGTATATTGCCCAGTCACGTAGTATATTGCCCAGCTACGTAGTATATTGCCCAGCCAGGTTGTCACAGGTGAAATAATAAAAAATAAACATATACTCACCTTTCCCAAGGCCCCTTGTAGTCCACGGCAACTTGCGGTCCCAGGGTTGGTATCAGAGCGCAGGACCTGTGATCACGTCGCGGTCACATGACCGTGACGTCATGGCAGGTCTTTCTAGCACAGGCGCGCAGGGCCTGTGATGACGTCGCGGTCACATGACCGTGACATCATGGCAGGTCCTTGTCGCGTAGGCGCGCAGGGCCTGTGATGACGTCGCAGTCACATGACCGTGACGTCATGGCAGGTCCTTCTGCCATACCATCTTTGCCACCGGAAACTGCAGCGGAAGATGGCGGCCGGCGGGAGCGGCTCAACGGACTACAGAGGCTGAGTATAGCAGGTTTATTTATTTTTTATTATTTTTTACATTACATTTTTTACTATTGATGCCGCATAGGCAGCATCAATAGTAAAAAGTTGGGGACACACAGGGTTAATAGCGGTGGTAACGGAGTGCATTACTCGCGGCATAACACGGTCCGTTAGTGCCGGCATTAACCCTGTGTTAGCGGTGACCGGAGGGGAGTATGCGGGCGACAGGCACTGACTGCGGGGAGTAAGGAGCGGCCATTTTCTTCCGGACTGTGCCCATCGCTGATTGGTCGTGGCAGCCATGATAGGCAGCTGGCGAGACCAATCAGCGAATGAATAACCGTGACAGAAGGACAGACAGACGGAAGTGACCCTTAGACAATTATATAGTAGATGAAATGTACCCAAGAACATGTAATACCCTATGGATGAACAATATAATGTCAATAAATAATAATCTTTATTTTTATATAGCGCTAACATATTCCACACTTTATCATCACTGTCCCCGATGGGGCTCACAATCTAGATTCCCTATCAGTATGTCTTTGGAATGTGGGAAGAAACCCACGAAAACACGGAGAGAACAAACTCTTTGCAGATGTTGTCCTGGGTGGGATTAGAACCCAGGACCCCAGCGCTGCAATGCTAACCACTGCGCCACCATGCTGCCCACATTTAGAACAAGTTTTTTGAGAGATATATATATCAACAAAATGTACTCCAGACCACAGAATAGTCTATAGGTAAGCAATATAATACTTTACATTACATTTTTGGGCAAGTTTTTTGAGTGTTATATACCACCGAAATCTACCCAAGAATATGTAAAAGTCTATGGATGAGCAATATAATACGGACAGATCCATTGTTTCAAAAGTTTTTTGAGTGTTATATAACAACAAAATATATCCCAGAAAACAAAATACTGTGGAGCGCCCCATCAGGGCAAGGGGGTACTCAGTACTGGGTCCTGCGGTTCACAGGGGGATGTCACGGTGCCTAACCCGGTCTGTGCCCTGGGACGTCCGTATGAATGGGAAAGGTCTTTAAGGGTAAAAAGTTTATGTTTGTGACGTCACCTGTGGTATTCGGTCAGGGTGACCGACACTGCTTTAAGGGCTCTGTGGAGTGTCACCGTGCCTCCTGGGTGTAGGTGCAGACAGGTAACATGCAATTAGCTGTCCCGCCGGTCTGTGAAGTAAGGCATAGAGGTCCTTACTACCTCGGTGTACTGGCTACCAGTGTTCTGCGCTTCAGAAGGAGGGAGCCTGTTCGGGGCTGGTCCCCTTCTGGTATCCTCTCCTTTGATTTGCCTTCCTTCACGCTCGCTGCAATACAGTTCTGCCTTCAAAATGTCTCTTTCTGGGAGCTGCAGCTCTGAGGGCATGCACAGCTCTGTGGACCCTCTGTCCACCTCAGACTGATGTCTGGAACTAACTACCTTTCCCTACAGACTACCAGTTATATATATATATATATATATATATATATATATATATATATATATGGAGTCACCTAATAAATAGGATCAGAAGCTCCCCCTGGTGGCCTGGAGTATGAATGTGTTGCATGTTTGTGATACCTGGATGCAGTTATCCTTCCTTGCCTGTTAACGTAGCATCACCCTCCCCAGGAGGAAAGCGACACTACTTCGATTACTAGGACCCTGGGGTGCTGCACTCCCCTCTGTTAAACCCAGTACTCCCAAACTGGGAAAAGAAGAACAAAACATGTTAACAAAAAGACATACAATTTTTTAAAATGCTATAAAACTTGTAAAACTAATTAATATTATGTAAACTAGAGCTTCCCTTTATGGGAGGTGAGGACACTTGAATGTTGCAAAACATATTTACATTGTAGGCCTACTCTTAAGAACAATTTAGTAAAACACTGCAACTATTAACTAGCTATGAAATGATACAACCCTCACGGGTATACTATCTGTTAAGTGCAAAATCTTCGTCCAACCCCCGCGGGCGACTTTATTTTCTCATTTTATCAAAAGTGCATCATAATATCAGCTACACACTATCAGCTATATAAAACACAAGTCTATCTCAAGTTTCATCACTATTTACTATATCAATTCCTTAATATATTAACTTTTCTATCTGGCAACATATAAGGCTATCTGGCTAAGTGCAACTAGTCAACATTCCCTTTAAGAGTTCTAACAATACTCAAGTCTTTTAATGAGGTAGTGATAATAATACTCAAGTCAATCAAAACTTTAGAACAGCAGCAACAATGTGATGAACCCGTCATTAACCCTCAACGTTGGTCTTGGGCGGACTACAAGGCATGTATCCAGACATGGAATCCTGCTGCGTCAAACAGGTTTTTCTTCAGGTCTCTGGAAAACAAAGCAGATCTCACAACAATGTTAGAAGCAGTCTCTTGTCTTCTTTTGTAAAACCAGTAGGAAGCACCTTTAAGAAGGTGCAAACTATTTACAGTGGAAAGTCTTTGATCATGCACAGTTCATGATTCACAGTTCTTTAGTCAAAAAGGCAACTTGTGCAAAACATAGGATCCCTTTAAACAGGGGACCCCTTTAAGAAGAAACCTTGGTAGGGTTTGTAAACATTTAAATGGTAAACTTGTGAATAGCAACAGTCATATTTAAATTTGCAGTGAAGAATTAACAAGTTAACTATGTACAGTCATTTTCAGATTCATTGGTTCTACTGGGGTAGCACTGGTAAAGGCAGTCCCTTTGGATACGGGTGGCTACCGGGCACCACATAAAATGTGTCTGCACTCCGGATGGGAGTCTGAGTGCTTACTGTCTTTTGCTCCACGACAGTCTGTGTGCATTTTGAGCACATGGTGACCGCTGCAGGGGTCACCTGGCCAGGTGGGGGCGACAGTGTACGAGGAAGAGCCACTGGTTGTGGTGGCTCCAGATCACAAAATGGGGAATTGGTAGTTTTATGCATGCATCTGTGTACATGTAAGGCGTACCACCCCTTATCTCCCCAATGTCGCATGTAAGTAACTTGGTCACCAGGGTTGAGGTCCCTGTCCGGGTGTCCCTCCATTTGGTGCGCCTCTACGTCTCACCTAGTCACAGAGACTTTGGGGTAAAGATCTGGCTTCTTGATGAAACCCCAGCCAGAATTTAGGCGGAATGTGACTACGGTTCCACACCTCCGTGGGCCCCAGTCCTCACGACCCACCTTCTGGGCCCGGGCTTTGGCCAGTAGGTCCTTTTCATGGGAAACATGGTGTCGGCGCTCCTCCTCCCGCTCTTTCTGTTCTGGTTGGAGCACCTGCTGCCGGTGGTACTCCTGTTGGCTGATGACCTCGATTTGCTCCCCCTCTTGTTTGGTCTCCCCTGGGAACCCGATCAGGTCACTACTGGTATGGGTCCACTTGAAGGTCACCCACTCCTCCTGGATGTCCACAGTCCTTTTGATGGGCTGCAGCAGGGCATCAGAAGTCTCTAGAGTCTCCCAGGGCTGGTCCTGTTGTGAGTTCTGTTGTCGGGCTCCCTCCTGTGGTCATGGATGGTACTTCGGCTGGTTCTGTCCATGGACTTCCTCTGGTGGGTGTTTCCGAGTTTCCTTCCACAGGTGACGAGGTTAAGTCGTTAGCTGGCTTCTCTATTTAGCTCCACTTGGATCTTTGCTCCATGCCACCTGTCAATGTTCCAGTATTGGTCTAGTTCACTCCTGGATCGTTCTTGTGACCTGTCTTCCCAGCAGAAGTTAAGTTCCTGCTTGTTTTTCTTTGGTTTGCTATTTTTCTGTCCAGCTTGCAATTTTTATTGTTGTCTTGCTTGCTGGAAGCTCTGGGACGCAGAGGGAGCGCCTCCGCACCGTGAGTCGGTGCGGAGGGTCTTTTTGCGCCCTCTGTGTGGTCTTTTTGTAGGTTTTTGTGCTGACCGCAAAGCCACCTTTCCTATCCTCAGTCTGTTCAGTTAGTCGGGCCTCACTTTGCTAAATCTATTTCATCTCTGTGTTTGTATTTTCATCTTTACTCACAGTCATTATATGTGGGGGGCTGCCTTTTCCTTTGGGGAATTTCTCTGAGGCAAGGTAGGCTTTATTTTTCTATCTTTAGGGCTAGCTAGTTTCTTAGGCTGTGCCGAGTTGCATAGGGAGCGTTAGGAGCAATCCACGGCTATTTCTAGTGTGCGTGATAGGATTAGGGATTGCGTTCAGCAGAGTTCCCACGTCCCAGAGCTCGTCATTATTATCAGTAACTATCAGGTCATTCCGTGTGCTCTTAACCACCAGGTCCATTATTGTCCTGACCACCAGGTCATAACATGGTCCCATGCTAGAGGGCTACACACCGGTCTGGGTGGTGGTGGTGGTGGGGCCGAGTCTATGTCCACTAGCAGGGTGGTGTCTTCG
Organism: Ranitomeya imitator; assembly: GCF_032444005.1. NCBI lineage: Eukaryota > Metazoa > Chordata > Amphibia > Anura > Dendrobatidae > Ranitomeya > Ranitomeya imitator. The sequence goes on from NC_091282.1 coordinate 179,841,959, forward strand.
GCTACCGGGGCAGGGTCAGTAGGCTTACCCACTGCCATGGCGTCTCCGGTGCTGGTCTCCTCTGCTGCTGGCTGGGGCTCCGATGGCTGGCTGCGCTGCCCTCCTGGATGCTGGTGGCTGCGTGGTACCACAACTTCCAGAGCTGGTGACACAGCTCCTCGACCTCCGCTCTGAGAACCTCCGGGTTCATGAGTGACGACAGGGCCTTCTCTTCCTCCGATTGGTACAAGGCGCTGTGGTTTTTCTCCCCCTCCTCCGGGTGACCTCCGCTCGCCATCTTGCCAACCAGGTCTGTGTCAGCGTCTTCCTGTTGTTCTGGCTCCTCCTCTCCTGGAGGGCGGTTCCTTCTACTCCCTCCACCATGCCAGACTAGGAGGGGGATCCCTTTTGTTGATCGCCATATCTTTCTGACATAGTAGTATTTGTGAGAAATGGCTTCCATTTTCGTGCTGTTTTTCCAGGCTATGTCCATGACAACACACCCCACTCCTCCTTCACGCCACATGGCGCTGTAATGGCGGCAGTTTTGGTGGCAATTTTGGCTGTCTTTTGCAATACACAGTCTCTGAGCACAAAAACAGTTAGGTACAATCCCTTAGGCGCACATAATCCGATTTTCAAGGTCACTTCATTCTGTTTGTGACGCCAAGTTTGGAGGGCCCCATCAGGGCAAGAGGGTACTCTGTACCGGGTCATGCGGTTCACAGGGGGATGTCACGGTGCCTGACCCGGTCTGTGGCCCTGGGACATCCATATGAAAGGGAAAGGTCTTTAAAGGGGAAAAAGTTTATGTTCATGACGCCACCTGTGGTATTCGGTCAGGATGACTGATGCTGCTTTAAGGGGTCTGCTGGGGTGGTGTTATGGCAGCTAGATGGTATACCTTCCCACAGGTGAAGTGTATCCCCAGGGCTTCCCAGTGTATAGATGGTGGATGGCGCAGTGAAGAACAAGGACACAAGATTGCTGTCTCTTTACCTTTATTGAAGACTTCAGCATCCACAGTCTAGGGCACCAGACCACAAGGTAGGCAGAGTCCGGCCAGTTCAGAGGCAAGTCCAGAGTCCCTTTGTCCAGGTGGAAATCAATAGCCTTCCCTTGCACTGTAGTGGTGTAGTCCCTTACTGCATAAGTTTCAAATAAGGTCCTCATAGATGTAGTGCCTCTCTCTCTGTCCCCCGTATAGGATAGGACAAAACCCGTACGACTGGTGACTTGAGCCTGTTTATAGGGTCTCTTAGACAACCCGGCTTTGTTGGATGTCACTGTGCCTCCTGGGTGTAGGTTTGGACAGGTAACATGCAATTAGCTGTCCTGCCGATCTCTGAAGTAAGGCATAGAGGTCCTTACTACCTCGGTGTTCTTGCTACCGGTGTTCTGCGCCTCAGAAGGAGGCAGCGTGTTCAGGGCTGGTCCCCTTCTGGTATCCTCTCCTTTGCTTTGCTGTTATGTTAACCAATTCAGTAACACAATGGACATAGCGGTCAGAACACATACAGTGATCTGACAAACACCCAAAATTAAAGAACGAGCTCTGAGACGTGGGAACTCTGCAGACCGCAATCCCTGATCCTATCAAACCACACTAAAGGCAGCCATGGAGCGCTCCTGACCAGAACCTAGGCGCCTCATCACAGCCTGAGAAACTAGCTATTCCTGAAGATAGAAAAATAAGCCTACCTTGCCTCAGAGAAATTCCCCAAAGGAAAAGGCAGCCCCCCCACATATAATGACTGTGAGTAAGATGAAAACACAAACATAGAGATGAAACAGATTTAGCAAAGTGAGGCCCGACTAGCTGAATAGAACGAGGATAGGGAAGATAACTTTGCGGTCAGCACAAAAACCTACAAATAACCACGCAGAGGGGACAAAAAGACCCTCCGCACCGACTAACGGTACGGAGGTCGTCCCTCTGCGTCTCAGAGCTTCCAGCAGGCGAGAAAAAACCAATAAAGCAAGCTGGACTGAAAAATAGCAACAAAATAACAAAAGCAAAACTTAGCTTTGCAGAGCAGCAGGCCACAGGAATGATCCAGGGAAAAAACCAGTCCAACACTGGAACATTGACAGGAAGCATGGATCAAAGCATCAGGTGGAGTTAAGTAGAGAAGAAGCTAACGAGCTCACCAGATCACCTGAGGGAGAAAACTCAGAAGCTGCAGTACCACTTTCCTCCACAAACGGAAGATCCCAGAGAGAATCAGCCGAAGTACCACTTGTGACCACAGGAGTGAACTCTGCCACAGAATTCACAACAGTACCCCCCCCTTGAGGAGGGGTCACCGAACCCTCACCAGAGCCCCCAGGCCGACCAGGATGAGCCACATGAAAGGCACGAACAAGATCGGGAGCATGGACATCAGAGGCAAAAACCCAGGAATTATCTTCCTGAGCATAACCCTTCCATTTAACCAGATACTGGAGTTTCCGTCTTGAAACACGAGAATCCAAAATCTTCTCCACAATATACTCCAATTCCCCCTCCACCAAAACCGGGGCAGGAGGCTCAACAGATGGAACCATAGGTGCCACGTATCTCCGCAACAATGACCTATGGAATACGTTATGTATGGAAAAAGAATCTGGAAGGGTCAGACGAAAAGACACAGGATTAAGAACCTCAGAAATCCTATACGGACCAATAAAACGAGGTTTAAACTTAGGAGAGGAAACCTTCATAGGAATATGACGAGAAGATAACCAAACCAGATCCCCAACACGAAGTTGGGGACCCACACGGCGTCTGCGATTAGCGAAACGTTGAGCCTTCTCCTGGGACAAGGTCAAATTGTCCACTACCTGAGTCCAAATCTGCTGCAACCTGTCCACCACAGTATCCACACCAGGACAGTCCAAAGACTCAACCTGTCCAGAAGAGAAACGAGGATGGAACCCAGAATTGCAGAAAAACGGTGAAACCAAGGTAGCCGAGCTGGCCCGATTATTAAGGGCGAACTCAGCCAAAGGCAAAAAGGACACCCAGTCATCCTGATCAGCAGAAACAAAGCACCTCAGATATGTTTCCAAGGTCAGATTGGTTCGCTCGGTCTGGCCATTAGTCTGAGGATGGAAAGCCGAGGAAAAAGACAAGTCAATGCCCATCCTACCACAAAAGGCTCGCCAAAACCTCGAAACAAACTGGGAACCTCTGTCAGAAACAATATTCTCTGGAATGCCATGCAAATGAACCACATGCTGGAAGAACAAAGGCACCAAATCAGAGGAGGAAGGCAATTTAGACAAGGGTACCAGATGGACCATCTTAGAAAAGCGATCACAGACCACCCAAATGAAAAAATATAGAAAAAAAAAAAAAGCATCACTGCATCACATGCACACCATCCAAATAATAACAAATATATAGAAAAAATATATAGTTTATTGATACATCTAAAACACACCAACAATATAAAACATACTTAAAAAAAACACAAAAAAACAATACATCTCAGGTTAAATAGCCGTACAAAAAATAATAAATAATAATAAGGTAAACACCAATATCTAACCTAACTGGCTCATATATATTATCCCATGTGGCTATAACATAGTCAGTCAGCCACTACTACGGATCCCATGAAGGAAGCAGGGCACAATAGATATATCCCCACAGATAAATGGCCATAGCTAGATAGGTGACCAAAGTCCTAGTAATAAACCGGACATAAGGTAAAAGTGATCACCCATAGAACGGCATGAAAGAAGCTCTTGACAAATACAAATGAGCATACAACCTGGCGTAACCCTAGTATCCCACGCGTATCGCCCGGCGAACCGGGCTTCCTCAGGGAATGTGTAAAAAGACGCATCCATGTGACTTATATATATACATCGTAATGATAAATGCCGTACCGGTGTGGAACGCACAGCCGACCAGATGGAGCCGACCGGAAGGGGCAGGAAACTCACGCAGCCGCAGAACTAGAGAAGCGCTGACCAAGACAGCGCACGTAGGTAAAGCTCCACCCCCCATCAGGGGGACAGAGGAAGGGTGCGCCTGCGCAGACAGTGGTAAGCTACATAGACGCTGGCACTCACGCAGCCGCAGAACTAAAAAGGCGCTGACCAAGACAGCGCACGTAGGTAGAGCTCCACCCCCCATCATCATCAGGGGGACAGAGGAAGAGAGCGCCTGCGCAGACACAGTGATAGGCTGCATAGACGCTGGCACCGGCACCATGGAAACCATGTAATCCCAGAGATGGGACACACAATACGCGTCCATGGAGCCGGTATGCCGACGCAGCTCCTCCCCCCATAGGGAGACAGCGAGCGAGACAAAGCACCCATGTAAGGGCGCACGGCAGATAGACAGGACAGTAACAGCGGGAACGCCGAAAAGAACCCCAACCGCCCAAAAATAAGGCGAATCCAGCTTCAAACAAAAGTAAACATATACAAATAGAAAATACATAAAATCCACATAAGACGGCCCAGAACAGTGTACAAATAGACCGTAATGGGGACCATGGCGGATACACACAGAAATATGCCTGATAGTACCCAAATAGCACATATCATAAATATAACAAGATATAATCTGTGTGACGTGTTGAAGCGAAGGTAAGGGCAAACGGATACAGCCCTGATAAAGGGGAGGGGGGGGGGGTGGGGGAAAGGAGAAGGAAAAAGGGGGAAGGAAGGGAAAAAAAAAAAAAAAAAAAGGGCATAAATCATAACCCATACATCCTAAATCATACAACAGACACTCTCCGGAGAGTCCACCACAATCAACCACATACAAACAAATATAAATGTAGCCTACACAAGTCCATGATACCAAAACGAACTTTATTGTATACTGCAGCATCATATAGAACGAGGGCATGTGTGTTAACATAGAATGTTATAGAACCTTTATAGATATAATAAGGCATTGTAGCCCTCAATAGTAAATTAGTCTCTAAAGAAAGAAAAGGTAGGAACAGACCCAAAGAGACCCAGCCATAAAGGAGGAAATCCTCCCGTAACATAAGATAAAGAACCATCGGTCTGCCTAATGAGCCAGTACTAGGGGCTAATAGAATCAAAAGGGTCAAAATAACCCACTCGCCTACCTAATGAGCCAGTCCTAAAGATAATATTGTAGCAATACCCAAACATCTAAATGTCCAAAACAACCTCTAGAAAAAACCTTAACAAACCCATAAGACAATACAAAAAGGCATCCCCTAAAACACTCCAAAATAGCCTTACAACAATGAAATAATCTCCTAAACAGTATAATATAATAAGTATACAAAAGGCCGCTAAAATGCCACTTCCATAAGACAGTCCATAGTCCATAAGTCCAAGGGGTTCCAATCCAAAAAAGAGAAGCATGAAAGACATCCTCCACCTCTGATTCTTGATAGCCAAACATAGACGGCCAACAAGGAATTAGCCCAGGAATCCAGTAAAAAGCAATTCTTCGTTTAGACCTGCGGGAGCAACAGAACCCAAATTAAAGATCCAGCGAGCCTCCTTTTGCAAGAGGGACCGTTTATGAGCTCCCCCCCTATTGGATAGCTGGAGACTTTCCAGACCTATGACTTTAGTGTTTAACACCCGACCACCATGATGAGCTAGATAGTGGGCAGCCACCGGGGTTAACATCTTGCCTTTATGGGAGTCAGAAGCCGCCAAGTTTATAGTCAAAAAGTGCTTTTGGGTCCTCCGGCGTAACTCCTGGGAGGTTTGACCCACATAGATGTGTTGACAAGGACAGATCAAAGCATAAATGACATACGCCGTTTTGCAGTTAATATAAGAGCATAGTCTATGCTTACTTCCATCCTTAGGGCTAATAAAAAAATCCCTAGTTGGAACCATATGTGGGCAGATGTTACAATCGCCACAAGCAAAGGACCCATGCAACACCACACCCCGATGTAACCTAGTGGTCTGCCTCCTGTAATGGCTATTGGTCAGAAGGTCCCTGAAATTCGGGGCCCTCCTGGCTGTGAGAAGAGGTCGATCTCCCACCACCAAGGACGTATGCAAATCCGTGGCCAAAATATCCCAATGTTTTTGTAGGATACGTCGAACTTGTGGCCAGTTATCATTATAGTTAGTAATAAACCTGGATTTGCCATCTCGTACCTTGTTCCGAGGTTCAAGCAACGATTCTTGTGTGTTAGCCGCCGCACGCTGGAAGGCTCTGGAAATACTCTTCTTAGGATAATGCCGCTGTCTAAACCGGTCCGTCAGTCCACGGGCCTCTACCCGAAAGTCTTCATCAGACGTACAGTTCCTACGAGTCCTCAGGAACTGTCCTATAGGAACGCCATCTTTAGTGTGCTTAGGATGGAAACTCCTATAGTCTAATAGACTGTTGGTCGCGGTAGACTTGCGAAACAGCCTAGTCGACAGTCCATTGCCACTGACCTGAACCTGCAAATCCAAGAAGGTGACTGTCACGGGGGAAAAAGAATACGTAAGTATGATGTTATGAACATTCTCATTCAGAGAATCAATGAACTTACAACACCCCTGTTCGTCACCCTCCCAAATAAAGAACACGTCGTCGATATAACGACTCCAATAGTGGACGTGTTCCTTAAACTCCTCAAGGGGGTAGACCATGGTAGCTTCCCACCAGCCTAAAAAAAGGTTAGCGATGGCCGGGGCACATCTAGCGCCCATGGCCACCCCCGAGGTCTGAAGATAGTAGGTACGGTCAAACAAAAAGTAATTGTGCCTCATAATGAATTCCATAAGGTCAACCACCCAGGAATCGTGCATGCGATCCGATTGTCCAAGCTCATCAAAAAAGTATAAAGCGGCCGTAACCCCATCTGCATGACTGATATTCGAGTACAGAGACTCAACATCGCACGTCACTAACAGGAACTGGGATGGCAACGAAACCCCCCGACAGATACGAATAAAGTGCGACGAGTCTTGAACAAATGAAGGTAAATCTTTGACCATCGGCTGAAGAAAGTGGTCAACGTAGACACCAGCCTTTTCACACAAACTACCTATACTCGCTACAATAGGACGTCCCGGTGGCTTGTGTAGGCACTTGTGGATTTTCGGCAACATATAAAATGTTGCCGTAATCGGAATCTCAACCCAAAGGAACTTAAACTCCTGATGTCCAATAATATTTAAGTCCATAGCTCTATCCAGAAGACGTCTAAATTTAGCAGCAAACACTCCCATAGGATCCGAAGGGAGCCTCTTGTAGAAACAACTGTTGCCAAGTTGGCGTTGGGCCTCTTCCAGATAGAGCACATGAGGCCACAGCACGACATTGCCGCCCTTATCCGCCTCTTTAACAAGGAAGGCAGTATTAGATCTAAGTCCATTGAGGGCCCGTTTCTCCTCGCTACTAAGATTGCCCATGATGGAAGGACATGGACGTAGAGCCATAATGTCCCTCTTTGCAAGTTCAAAAAAGACCCTAACGGCAGGCACAAGGGAAAACGGAGGTGCCACATTAGATTTACTTCTAAAAGGAAAAAGGCTCTTACCATTATCTGGCTCGTTCTCCTGTAACAGCTGCAACAGATCTTGAAACACCATCTGTTCTGTTCGATCAAAGCCTTCCATCATATGCGGTCTATTATGAAGGACCTGTAATACAAGGCACCGGCAAAATAAATAAAGATCCTTGACAAGTGTAAACTTGTCTAACGGGTGTACTGGGGAGAACGTAAGACCCCGCTGTAACACAGAGAGTTCAATAGGAGAGAGCACATGGTCAGACAGGTTAACTACTTGTAGTACATCAGAGACTACCTGGTCACCTGAAGCTGGATTAGTGGCCCCTCGGAGAACGTCTATTTGCGATGGCTTCTGTACGGTTTGTGTGCCGCCGGCCGACGGTTCCCAAACCGAGTTATCCGTGTCGACATTGCTGCAGCGTTTCCGCCCCCTTCGGACCCGACGTCGGGCTCGCTGTCTGCTGAGGATAAAAAATCGCTCTCTGAAGTGCCATCCATTCTCCTTGTAGCCATATGTGTGGTATCTCCGATATTTCGGGTCTTAGGGCCCTGTCTTGAATTGCCCTGGTGTCTCCATTTAAACACCTTCTGCGTCTCAAAATCGTTACGATCTCTTAGAAATTTGGATTTCTTTCTCAGCATGATCTCATGATCATACTTATCCAAGGTCCCCTTCAGCTTAACCTTAAATGGCTGGACCTGGGTGGTATCGTCAAATTTAATAAGCTTGGATTCCAAATCCTTAATTCTGACTTTAGTGTCTACGAGAAGTTTTCTATCATGTTCCAAAAGCATATGTAAAATAATACTTGAACATTTAAGCAGTCCCTGCTCCCAGGGAATGCGAAAATCCGGGGAAGGTTCCCAAGCTGGAAAAATGGACACCCTAAGACCTCGAGGTACAATGTTGGTCTTGACATACTCTTCCAGACTCCGAATATTCCACCATAGTCTAATGCCCACCCGATGGGCTGCCGTAATCTCAGATGAAAGTTGATTAAAATCAGAATCAGGGGTAATGCATTCCCCTGAAGAAAAGACATTCTGCGACTGTGCCCGCCAGGCGGCCTCACGAGCCTCCCAATCCATAGCGGCCGTGCCACACACCGCTACAAAATAAACAAAGCTGAGTCACAAAAAGTGGGCGGAACAAATAGTCACAGCCCACATCAATGATAACAATTCAAAATAGAACGCGTGCAGCTTCAAGAAACACCTGCCACTAGGAGGGTAAACACAATATGTACTAAACACAAAAAGTAAAGCGCACAGCTATATAAACATAATATGAACTAAGAGGGTGCGAAAAGCAGTGATAAACAGAACCGAAAAAATATAGAAAAAAAGCATCACTGCATCACATGCACACCATCCAAATAATAACAAATATATAGAAAAAATATATAGTTTATTGATACATCTAAAACACACCAACAATATAAAACATACTTAAAAAAAACACAAAAAAACAATACATCTCAGGTTAAATAGCCGTACAAAAAATAATAAATAATAATAAGGTAAACACCAATATCTAACCTAACTGGCTCATATATATTATCCCATGTGGCTATAACATAGTCAGTCAGCCACTACTACGGATCCCATGAAGGAAGCAGGGCACAATAGATATATCCCCACAGATAAATGGCCATAGCTAGATAGGTGACCAAAGTCCTAGTAATAAACCGGACATAAGGTAAAAGTGATCACCCATAGAACGGCATGAAAGAAGCTCTTGACAAATACAAATGAGCATACAACCTGGCGTAACCCTAGTATCCCACGCGTATCGCCCGGCGAACCGGGCTTCCTCAGGGAATGTGTAAAAAGACGCATCCATGTGACTTATATATATACATCGTAATGATAAATGCCGTACCGGTGTGGAACGCACAGCCGACCAGATGGAGCCGACCGGAAGGGGCAGGAAACTCACGCAGCCGCAGAACTAGAGAAGCGCTGACCAAGACAGCGCATGTAGGTAAAGCTCCACCCCCCATCAGGGGGACAGAGGAAGGGTGCGCCTGCGCAGACAGTGGTAAGCTACATAGACGCTGGCACTCACGCAGCCGCAGAACTAAAAAGGCGCTGACCAAGACAGCGCACGTAGGTAGAGCTCCACCCCCCATCATCATCAGGGGGACAGAGGAAGAGAGCGCCTGCGCAGACACAGTGATAGGCTGCATAGACGCTGGCACCGGCACCATGGAAACCATGTAATCCCAGAGATGGGACACACAATACGCGTCCATGGAGCCGGTATGCCGACGCAGCTCCTCCCCCCATAGGGAGACAGCGAGCGAGACAAAGCACCCATGTAAGGGCGCACGGCAGATAGACAGGACAGTAACAGCGGGAACGCCGAAAAGAACCCCAACCGCCCAAAAATAAGGCGAATCCAGCTTCAAACAAAAGTAAACATATACAAATAGAAAATACATAAAATCCACATAAGACGGCCCAGAACAGTGTACAAATAGACCGTAATAGGGACCATGGCGGATACACACAGAAATATACCTGATAGTACCCAAATAGCACATATCATAAATATAACAAGATATAATCTGTGTGACGTGTTGAAGCGAAGGTAAGGGCAAACGGATACAGCCCTGATAAAGGGGAGGGGGGGGGGAAAGGAGAAGGAAAAAGGGGGAAGGAAGGGAAAAAAAAAAAAAAAGGGCATAAATCATAACCCATACATCCTAAATCATACAACAGACACTCTCCGGAGAGTCCACCACAATCAACCACATACAAAGCTGGATTCGCCTTATTTTTGGATTCGCCTCATTCCATGGACGCGTATTGTGTGTCCCATCTCTGGGATTACATGGTTTCCATGGTGCCGGTGCCAGCGTCTATGCAGCCTATCACTGTATCTGCGCAGGCGCTCTCTTCCTCTGTCCCCCTGATGATGATGGGGGGTGGAGCTCTACCTACGTGCGCTGTCTTGGTCAGCGCCTTTTTAGTTCTGCGGCTGCGTGAGTGCCAGCGTCTATGTAGCTTACCACTGTCTGCGCAGGCGCACCCTTCCTCTGTCCCCCTGATGGGGGGTGGAGCTTTACCTACGTGCGCTGTCTTGGTCAGCGCTTCTCTAGTTCTGCGGCTGCGTGAGTTTCCTGCCCCTTCCGGTCGGCTCCATCTGGTCGGCTGTGCGTTCCACACTGGTACGGCATTTATCATTACGATGTATATATATAAGTCACATGGATGCGTCTTTTTACACATTCCCTGAGGAAGCCCGGTTCGCCGGGCGATACGCGTGGGATACTAGGGTTACGCCAGGTTGTATGCTCATTTGTATTTGTCAAGAGCTTCTTTCATGCCGTTCTATGGGTGATCACTTTTACCTTATGTCCGGTTTATTACTAGGACTTTGGTCACCTATCTAGCTATGGCCATTTATCTGTGGGGATATATCTATTGTGCCCTGCTTCCTTCATGGGATCCGTAGTAGTGGCTGACTGACTATGTTATAGCCACATGGGATAATATATATGAGCCAGTTAGGTTAGATATTGGTGTTTACCTTATTATTATTTATTATTTTTTGTACGGCTGTTTAACCTGAGATGTATTGTTTTTTTGTGTTTTTTTTAAGTATGTTTTATATTGTTGGTGTGTTTTAGATGTATCAATAAACTATATATTTTTTCTATATATTTGTTATTATTTGGATGGTGTGCATGTGATGCAGTGATGCTTTTTTTCTATATTTTTTTGGTTCTGTTTATCACTGCTTTTTGCACCCTCTTAGTTCATATTATGTTTATATAGCTGTGCGCTTTACTTTTTGTGTTTAGTACATATTGTGTTTACCCTCCTAGTGGCGGGTGTTTCTTGAAGCTGCACGCGTTCTATTTTGAATTGTTATCATTGATGTGGGCTGTGACTATTTGTTCCGCCCACTTTTTGTGACTCAGCTTTGTTTATTTTGTAGCGGTGTGTGGCACGGCCGCTATGGATTTGGAGGCTCGTGAGGCCGCCTGGCGGGCACAGTCGCAGAATGTCTTTTCTTCAGGGGAATGCATTACCCCTGATTCTGATTTTAATCAACTTTCATCTGAGATTACGGCAGCCCATCGGGCGGGCATTAGACTATGGTGGAATATTCGGAGTCTGGAAGAGTATGTCAAGACCAACATTGTACCTCGAGGTCTTAGGGTGTCCATTTTTCCAGCTTGGGAACCTTCCCCGGATTTTCGCATTACCTGGGAGCAGGGACTGCTTAAATGTTCAAGTATTATTTTACATATGCTTTTGGAACATGATAGAAAACTTCTCGTAGACACTAAAGTCAGAATTAAGGATTTGGAATCCAAGCTTATTAAATTTGACGATACCACCCAGGTCCAGCCATTTAAGGTTAAGCTGAAGGGGACCTTGGATAAGTATGATCATGAGATCATGCTGAGAAAGAAATCCAAATTTCTAAGAGATCGTAACGATTTTGAGACGCAGAAGGTGTTTAAATGGAGACACCAGGGCAATTCAAGACAGGGCCCTAAGACCCGAAATATCGGAGATACCACACATATGGCTACAAGGAGAATGGATGGCACTTCAGAGAGCGATTTTTTATCCTCAGCAGACAGCGAGCCCGACGTCGGGTCCGAAGGGGGCGGAAACGCTGCAGCAATGTCGACACGGATAACTCGGTTTGGGAACCGTCGGCCGGCGGCACACAAACCATACAGAAGCCATCGCAAATAGACGTTCTCCGAGGGGCCACTAATCCAGCTTCAGGTGACCAGGTAGTCTCTGATGTACTACAAGTAGTTAACCTGTCTGACCATGTGCTCTCTCCTATTGAACTCTCTGTGTTACAGCGGGGTCTTACGTTCTCCCCAGTACACCCGTTAGACAAGTTTACACTTGTCAAGGATCTTTATTTATTTTGCCGGTGCCTTGTATTACAGGTCCTTCATAATAGACCGCATATGATGGAAGGCTTTGATCGAACAGAACAGATGGTGTTTCAAGATCTGTTGCAGCTGTTACAGGAGAACGAGCCAGATAATGGTAAGAGCCTTTTTCCTTTTAGAAGTAAATCTAATGTGGCACCTCCGTTTTCCCTTGTGCCTGCCGTTAGGGTCTTTTTTGAACTTACAAAGAGGGACATTATGGCTCTACGTCCATGTCCTTCCATCATGGGCAATCTTAGTAGCGAGGAGAAACGGGCCCTCAATGGACTTAGATCTAATACTGCCTTCCTTGTTAAAGAGGCGGATAAGGGCGGCAATGTCGTGCTGTGGCCTCATGTGCTCTATCTGGAAGAGGCCCAACGCCAACTTGGCAACAGTTGTTTCTACAAGAGGCTCCCTTCGGATCCTATGGGAGTGTTTGCTGCTAAATTTAGACGTCTTCTGGATAGAGCTATGGACTTAAATATTATTGGACATCAGGAGTTTAAGTTCCTTTGGGTTGAGATTCCGATTACGGCAACATTTTATATGTTGCCGAAAATCCACAAGTGCCTACACAAGCCACCGGGACGTCCTATTGTAGCGAGTATAGGTAGTTTGTGTGAAAAGGCTGGTGTCTACGTTGACCACTTTCTTCAGCCGATGGTCAAAGATTTACCTTCATTTGTTCAAGACTCGTCGCACTTTATTCGTATCTGTCGGGGGGTTTCGTTGCCATCCCAGTTCCTGTTAGTGACGTGCGATGTTGAGTCTCTGTACTCGAATATCAGTCATGCAGATGGGGTTACGGCCGCTTTATACTTTTTTGATGAGCTTGGACAATCGGATCGCATGCACGATTCCTGGGTGGTTGACCTTATGGAATTCATTATGAGGCACAATTACTTTTTGTTTGACCGTACCTACTATCTTCAGACCTCGGGGGTGGCCATGGGCGCTAGATGTGCCCCGGCCATCGCTAACCTTTTTTTAGGCTGGTGGGAAGCTACCATGGTCTACCCCCTTGAGGAGTTTAAGGAACACGTCCACTATTGGAGTCGTTATATCGACGACGTGTTCTTTATTTGGGAGGGTGACGAACAGGGGTGTTGTAAGTTCATTGATTCTCTGAATGAGAATGTTCATAACATCATACTTACGTATTCTTTTTCCCCCGTGACAGTCACCTTCTTGGATTTGCAGGTTCAGGTCAGTGGCAATGGACTGTCGACTAGGCTGTTTCGCAAGTCTACCGCGACCAACAGTCTATTAGACTATAGGAGTTTCCATCCTAAGCACACTAAAGATGGCGTTCCTATAGGACAGTTCCTGAGGACTCGTAGGAACTGTACGTCTGATGAAGACTTTCGGGTAGAGGCCCGTGGACTGACGGACCGGTTTAGACAGCGGCATTATCCTAAGAAGAGTATTTCCAGAGCCTTCCAGCGTGCGGCGGCTAACACACAAGAATCGTTGCTTGAACCTCGGAACAAGGTACGAGATGGCAAATCCAGGTTTATTACTAACTATAATGATAACTGGCCACAAGTTCGACGTATCCTACAAAAACATTGGGATATTTTGGCCACGGATTTGCATACGTCCTTGGTGGTGGGAGATCGACCTCTTCTCACAGCCAGGAGGGCCCCGAATTTCAGGGACCTTCTGACCAATAGCCATTACAGGAGGCAGACCACTAGGTTACATCGGGGTGTGGTGTTGCATGGGTCCTTTGCTTGTGGCGATTGTAACATCTGCCCACATATGGTTCCAACTAGGGATTTTTTTATTAGCCCTAAGGATGGAAGTAAGCATAGACTACGCTCTTATATTAACTGCAAAACGGCGTATGTCATTTATGCTTTGATCTGTCCTTGTCAACACATCTATGTGGGTCAAACCTCCCAGGAGTTACTCTGGAGGACCCAAAAGCACTTTTCGACTATAAACTTGGCGGCTTCTGACTCCCTTAAAGGCAAGATGTTAACCCCGGTGGCTGCCCACTATCTAGCTCATCATGGTGGTCGGGTGTTAAACACTAAAGTCATAGGTCTGGAAAGTCTCCAGCTATCCAATAGGGGGGAGCTCATAAACGGTCCCTCTTGCAAAAGGAGGCTCGCTGGATCTTTAATTTGGGTTCTGTTGCTCCCGCAGGTCTAAACAAAGAATTGCTTTTTACTGGATTCCTGGGCTAATTCCTTGTTGGACGTCTATGTTTGGCTATCAAGAATCAGAGGTGGAGGATGTCTTTCATGCTTCTCTTTTTTGGATTGGAACCCCTTGGACTTATGGACTATGGACTGTCTTATGGAAGTGGCATTTTAGCGGCCTTTTGTATACTTATTATATTATACTGTTTAGGAGATTATTTCATTGTTGTAAGGCTATTTTGGAGTGTTTTAGGGGATGCCTTTTTGTTTTGTCTTATGGGTTTGTTAAGGTTTTTTCTAGAGGTTGTTTTGGACATTTAGATGTTTGGGTATTGCTACAATATTATCTTTAGGACTGGCTCATTAGGTAGGCGAGTGGGTTATTTTGACCCTTTTGATTCTATTAGCCCCTAGTACTGGCTCATTAGGCAGACCGATGGTTCTTTATCTTATGTTACGGGAGGATTTCCTCCTTTATGGCTGGGTCTCTTTGGGTCTGTTCCTACCTTTTCTTTCTTTAGAGACTAATTTACTATTGAGGGCTACAATGCCTTATTATATCTATAAAGGTTCTATAACATTCTATGTTAACACACATGCCCTCGTTCTATATGATGCTGCAGTATACAATAAAGTTCGTTTTGGTATCATGGACTTGTGTAGGCTACATTTATATTTGTGTGATTTTTGTATGTGGTTGATTGTGGTGGACTCTCCGGAGAGTGTCTGTTGTATGATTTAGGATGTATGGGTTATGATTTATGCCCTTTTTTTTTTTTTTTCTTTTTTTCCCCTTCCTTCCCCCTTTTTCCTTCTCCTTTCCCCCCCCCCTCCCCTTTATCAGGGCTGTATCCGTTTGCCCTTACCTTCGCTTCAACACGTCACACAGATTATATCTTGTTATATTTATGATATGTGCTATTTGGGTACTATCAGGTATATTTCTGTGTGTATCCGCCATGGTCCCCATTACGGTCTATTTGTACACTGTTCTGGGCCGTCTTATGTGGATTTTATGTATTTTCTATTTGTATATGTTTACTTTTGTTTGAAGCTGGATTCGCCTTATTTTTGGGCGGTTGGGGTTCTTTTCGGCGTTCCCGCTGTTACTGTCCTGTCTATCTGCCGTGCGCCCTTACATGGGTGCTTTGTCTCGCTCGCTGTCTCCCTATGGGGGGAGGAGCTGCGTCGGCATACCGGCTCCATGGACGCGTATTGTGTGTCCCATCTCTGGGATTACATGGTTTCCATGGTGCCGGTGCCAGCGTCTATGCAGCCTATCACTGTGTCTGCGCAGGCGCTCTCTTCCTCTGTCCCCCTGATGATGATGGGGGGTGGAGCTCTACCTACGTGCGCTATCTTGGTCAGCGCCTTTTTAGTTCTGCGGCTGCGTGAGTGCCAGCGTCTATGTAGCTTACCACTGTCTGCGCAGGCGCACCCTTCCTCTGTCCCCCTGATGGGGGGTGGAGCTTTACCTACGTGCGCTGTCTTGGTCAGCGCTTCTCTAGTTCTGCGGCTGCGTGAGTTTCCTGCCCCTTCCGGTCGGCTCCATCTGGTCGGCTGTGCGTTCCACACCGGTACGGCATTTATCATTACGATGTATATATATAAGTCACATGGATGCGTCTTTTTACACATTCCCTGAGGAAGCCCGGTTCGCCGGGCGATACGCGTGGGATACTAGGGTTACGCCAGGTTGTATGCTCATTTGTATTTGTCAAGAGCTTCTTTCATGCCGTTCTATGGGTGATCACTTTTACCTTATGTCCGGTTTATTACTAGGACTTTGGTCACCTATCTAGCTATGGCCATTTATCTGTGGGAATATATCTATTGTGCCCTGCTTCCTTCATGGGATCCGTAGTAGTGGCTGACTGACTATGTTATAGCCACATGGGATAATATATATGAGCCAGTTAGGTTAGATATTGGTGTTTACCTTATTATTATTTATTATTTTTTGTACGGCTATTTAACCTGAGATGTATTGTTTTTTTGTGTTTTTTTTAAGTATGTTTTATATTGTTGGTGTGTTTTAGATGTATCAATAAACTATATATTTTTTCTATATATTTGTTATTATTTGGATGGTGTGCATGTGATGCAGTGATGCTTTTTTTCTATATTTTTTTGGTTCTGTTTATCACTGCTTTTTGCACCCTCTTAGTTCATATTATGTTTATATAGCTGTGCGCTTTACTTTTTGTGTTTAGACCACCCAAATGACTGACATCTTTTGAGAAACGGGAAGGTCAGAAATAAAATCCATAGAGATATGTGTCCAAGGCCTCTTCGGGACCGGCAAGGGCAAAAGCAACCCACTGGCACGAGAACAGCAGGGCTTAGCCCGAGCACAAATCCCACAGGACTGCACAAAAGTACGCACATCCCGCGACAGAGAGGGCCACCAAAAGGATCTAGCCACTAACTCTCTGGTACCAAAGATTCCAGGATGACCAGCCAACACCGAACAATGAAGTTCAGAGATAACTCTATTCGTCCACCTATCAGGGACAAACAATTTCTCCGCTGGGCAACGATCAGGTTTATTAGCCTGAAATTTTTGCAGCACCCGCCGCAAATCAGGGCAGATGGCAGACACAATTACTCCTTCCTTGAGGATACCCGCCGGCTCAGATAAGCCCGGAGAGTCGGGTACAAAACTCCTAGACAGAGCATCCGCCTTCACATTTTTAGAGCCCGGAAGGTACGAAATCACAAAGTCAAAACGGGCAAAAAACAACGACCAACGAGCTTGTCTAGGATTCAAGCGCTTGGCAGACTCGAGATAAGTCAAGTTCTTATGATCAGTCAATACCACCACGCGATGCTTAGCTCCTTCAAGCCAATGATGCCACTCCTCGAATGCCCACTTCATGGCCAGCAACTCTCAGTTGCCCACATCATAATTTCGCTCAGCAGGCGAAAACTTCCTGGAAAAGAAAGTGCATGGTTTCATCACTGAGCAACCTGAACCTCTCTGTGACAAAACAGCCCCTGCTCCAATCTCAGAAGCATCAACCTCGACCTGGAACGGAAGAGAAACATCTGGTTGACACAACACAGGGGCAGAAGAAAAACGACGCTTCAACTCTTGAAATGCCTCCACAGCAGCAGAAGACCAATTGACCACATCAGCACCCTTCTTGGTCAAATCGGTCAATGGTTTAGCAATACTAGAAAAATTGCAGATGAAGCGACGATAAAAATTAGCAAAGCCCAGGAACTTTTGCAGACTTTTCAGAGATGTCGGCTGAGTCCAATCATGGATGGCTTGGACCTTAACAGGATCCATCTCGATAGTAGAAGGGGAAAAGACGAACCCCAAAAATGAAACCTTCTGCACACCAAAGAGACACATTGATCCCTTCACAAACAAAGAATTAGCACGCAGGACCTGAAAAACCGTTCTGACCTGCTTCACATGAGACTCCCAATCATCCGAGAAGATCAAAATGTCATCCAAGTACACAATCAGGAATTTATTCAGGTACTCTCAGAAGATGTCATGCATAAAGGACTGAAACACTGATGGAGCATTGGCAAGTCCGAACGGCATCACGAGATACTCAAAATGACCCTCGGGCGTATTAAATGCAGTTTTCCATTCATCGCCCTGCTTAATTCCCACCAGATTATACGCACCACGAAGATCTATCTTTGTGAACCAACTAGCCCCCTTAATCCGAGCAAACAGATCAGATAACAATGGCAATGGGTACTGAAATTTAACCGTGATCTTATTAAGAAGGCGGTAATCTATACAAGGTCTCAGCGAACCATCCTTCTTGGCTACAAAAAAGAACCCTGCTCCTAATGGCGACGATGACGGGCGAATATGCCCCTTCTCCAGGGATTCCTTCACATAACTGCGCATAGCGGTGTGCTCAGGCACGGACAAATTAAACAATCGACCTTTTGGGAATTTACTACCAGGAATCAAATTGATAGCACAATCACAATCCCTATGCGGAGGTAGGGTATCGGACTTGGGCTCATCAAATACATCCCGGTAATCAGACAAGAACTCTGGGACCTCAGAAGGGGTGGATGACGAAATTGACAGAAATGGAACATCACCATGTACCCCCTGACAACCCCAGCTGGAAACCGACATGGATTTCCAATCTAATACTGGATTATGGACTTGTAGCCATGGCAACCCCAAAACGACCACATCATGCAGATTATGCAACACCAGAAAGCGAATATCCTCCTGATGTGCAGGAGCCATGCACATGGTCAGCTGGGTCCAGTACTGAGGCTTATTCTTGGCCAAAGGTGTAGCATCAATTCCTCTCAATGGAATAGGACACTGCAAGGGCTCCAAGAAAAACCCACAACGCTTAGCATACTCTAAGTCCATCAAATTCAGGGCAGCGCCTGAATCCACAAATGCCATGACAGAATACGATGACAAAGAGCAGATCAAGGTAACGGACAGAAGAAATTTTGACTGTACAGTACCAATGGTGGCAGACCTAGCGAACCGCTTAGAGCGCTTAGGACAATCAGAGATTGCATGAGTGGAATCACCACAGTAGAAACACAGACCATTCAGACGTCTGTGTTCATGCCATTCAACTCTGGACAAAGTCCTATCGCACTGCATAGGCTCAGGTTTAAGCTCAGGTAATACCGCCAAATGGTGCACAGATTTACGCTCACGCAAGCGTCGACCGATCTGAATGGCCAAAGACATAGATTCATTCAGACCATCAGGCATAGGAATTCCCACCATGACATCTTTAAGGGCTTCAGAGAGACCCTTTGTGAAAATCGCTGCGAGCGCAGCTTCATTCCATTGAGTGAGTACAGACCACTTTCTAAATTTTTGACAGTATACCTCTATCTCATCCTGACCCTGACACAAAGCCAGCAAATTTTTCTCTGCCTGATCCACTGAATTAGGCTCATCGTACAGCAATCCGAGCGCCAGGAAAAACGCATCAATATTACTTAATGCAGGATCTCCCGGCGCAAGAGAAAATGCCCAATCCTGAGGGTCGCCACGCAAAAAAGAAATAATAATTCTCACTTGTTGAGCTGGGTCACCAGAGGAGTGAGGTTTCAAGGCCAAAAACAGTTTGCAATTATTTTTGAAATTCACAAACTTGACTCTATCACCATAAAACAAATCAGGAATAGGAATTCTTGGTTCTAACATAGGCTTCTGAACCACCAAATCTTGAATCTTTTGCACATTTATAACGAGATTATCCATTGAAGAGCACAGACCCTGAATCTCCATGTCCACACCTGTGTCCTGAACCACCCAAATGTCTAGGGGAAAAAAAAGACAAAACACAGTGCAAAGAAAAAAAAATGGTCTCAGAACTTCTTTTTTCCCTCTATTGAGAATCATTAGCACTTTTGGCTTCCTGTACTGTTATGTTAACCAATTCAGTAACACAATGGACATAGCGGTCAGAACACTCTGACAAACACCCAAAATTAAAGAACGAGCTCTGAGACGTGGGAACTCTGCAGACCGCAATCCCTGATCCTATCAAACCACACCAAAGGCAGCCGTGGAGCGCTCCTGACCAGAACCTAGGCGCCTCGTCACAGCCTGAGAAACTAGCTATTCCTGAAGATAGAAAAATAAGCCTACCTTGCCTCAGAGAAATTCCCCAAAGGAAAAGGCAGCCCCCCACATATAATGACTGTGAGTAAGATGAAAACACAAACATAGAGATGAAACAGATTTAGCAAAGTGAGGCCCGACTAGCTGAATAGAACGAGGATAGGGAAGATAACTTTGCGGTCAGCACAACAACCTACAAATAACCACGCAGAGGGGACAAAAAGACCCTCCGCACCGACTAACGGTACGGAGGTCGTCCCTCTGCGTCTCAGAGCTTCCAGCAGGCGAGAAAAAACCAATAAAGCAAGCTGGACTGAAAAATAGCAACAAAATAACAAAAGCAAAACTTAGCTTTGCAGAGCAGCAGGCCACAGGAATGATCCAGGGAAAAAACCAGTCCAACACTGGAACATTGACAGGAAGCATGGATCAAAGCATCAGGTGGAGTTAAGTAGAGAAGAAGCTAACGAGCTCAACAGATCACCTGAGGGAGAAAACTCAGAAGCTGCAGTACCACTTTCCTCCACAAACGGAAGATCCCAGAGAGAATCAGCCGAAGTACCACTTGTGACCACAGGAGTGAACTCTGCCACAGAATTCACAACACTTTGCCTTCCTTCACGCTTGCTGCAATACGATTCTGCCTTCAAAATGTCTCTTTCTGGGAGCTGCAGCTCTGAGGGCATGCACAGCTCTGTGGACCCTCTTTCCCCCTCAGACTGATGTCTGGAACTAACTACCTTTCCCTACAGACTACCAGTTTTATATTTATATATATAATCCTAACTAATCAGTGTCACCCCCCCCCCCAGAGCTTCAAGCCCCCATAGGCAAAAAGTCCATATATATATCTATATATATATATATATATATATATATATAAAACTGGTAGTCTGTAGGGAAAGGTAGTTAGTTCCAGACATCAGTCCGATTCTAACGCATCGGGTATTCTAGAATATGCATGTCCCCGTAGTATATGGACAATGATGATTCCAGAATTCGCGGCACACTGTGCCCGTCGCTGATTGGTCGAGGCAACCTTTATGACATCATCGTCGCCATGGCAACCATTATGACATCTACGTCGATACTGTGCCCATCGCTGAATCAGAAACGTGAGATGTCTACGTCCTTTATGACATCATCGTCGCTGTGCCCGTTGCTGATTGGTCGAGGCCTGGCGGCCTCGACCAATCAGACGTGGGATTTCTACGTCCTTTATGAGATCATCGTCGCTGTGCCCGTTGCTGATTGGTCGAGGCCTGGCGGCCTCGACCAATCAGAAACGCGGGATTTCTATGTCGATGCTGTGCCGGTCTCTGATTGGTCGAGGCCTGGCGGCCTCGACCAATCAGAGAGCCGGGATTTTCAGGACAGACAGACAGACAGACAGACGGAAAAACCCTTAGACAATTATATATATAGACTAGATTGTGGCCCGATTCTAACGTATCGGGTATTCTAGAATATGCATGTCCCCGTAGTATATGAACAATGATGATTCCAGAATTCGCGGCAGACTGTGCCCGTCGCTGATTGGTCGAGGCAACCTTTATGACATCATCGTCGCCATGGCAAACATTATGACATCCTCGTCGCTGTGCCCGTTGTGGATTGGTCGAGGCAACCTTTATGACATCATCGTCGCCATGGCAACCGTTATGACATCATCGTCGCTGTGCCCGTCGCTGATTGGTCGAGGCAACCTTTATGACATCATCGTCGCCATGGCAACCATTATGACATCATCGTTGCTGTGCCCGTTGCTGATTGGTCGAGGCTTGGCAGCCTCGACCAATCAGAGACGCGGGATGTCTACGTCCTTTATGACTTTATGACTAATTTTTGAAATACGTCCTTTATGACATCATCGTCGCTGTGCCCTTCGCTGATTGGTCGAGGCCTGGCGGCCTCGACTAATCAGAGACGCGGGATTTCCTGGACAGACAGACAGACAGACAGACGGAAAAACCCTTAGACAATTATATATATAGATAGGGAGTCACCTACTAAATAGGATCAGAAGCTCTCCCTGGTGTCCTGGAATATGAATGTGTTGCATGTTTGTGATACCTGGATGCAGTTATCCTTCCTTGCCTCTGAACGTTGCATTACTCTCCCCGGGAGGAAAGCGACACTACTGCGACGACCAGGACCCTGGGGTGCTGCAACTGTATGGGTAATAAATTTAACAAAGGAAACATTTTTACTCTTTTTTGGAGTGGTATATATCATAAATATGAACCCTAAAACACGGAATAGTGTATTGGTGAGAAATGTAACCGAGCTTAATTTTTAATACTTTTTGGAAGTGTTATATATCATATAAATGTACCCAAGACCACAGAATACTCTATGGCTGCAAAACTTAACCCAGCAAAGTTTAACACTTTTTTGAATGTTATACAGCTTTGGCAAAAATTAAGAGACCACCACATCAAAACCCTTTCATGGGCAGCCCAATCTCCAGACCTGAACCCCATTGAAAACCTCTGGAATGTAATCAAGAGTAAGATGGATAGTCACAAGCCATCAAACAAAGAAGAACTACTTAAATTTTTGCACCAGAAGCAGTGTGAAAGACTGGTGGAAAACATGCCAAGAATATTCCACAAAATATTGATTTCTGATCTCTTCCAGAGTTAAAAAAACATTAGTATTGTTGCTTTTAAATGATTATGAACACAGAACACAGAATAGTGTATGGGTGAGACATATAATCCCTCAGTTTTTAAAAAAAACTTTTGTTGGAGTGTTAGTGTCACGACTCAGCTGTTGGTGACCCAGGAGCAAGGGCTCCTTCCCTGTCCCTACCACTTGAGGGCACCCTAGCTCGCCCTATTCCTCGGGATACTGCTG
The DNA here is from genome assembly GCF_032444005.1 of Ranitomeya imitator. NCBI lineage: Eukaryota > Metazoa > Chordata > Amphibia > Anura > Dendrobatidae > Ranitomeya > Ranitomeya imitator. The sequence continues at coordinate 179,864,898 of NC_091282.1, forward strand.
AAGGTGAAGATGCCGGAGCCACCACCCTTGCCTTAACTCCTGAGTTAACACTTCGTCTGCTCTCTTGCCCCACCCAAGGAAGAAGGGTGCTACTGTGCACCGCAGTACACCAACCCAACGAACAAGGCAACACAAACAAGGGTAAGCTGAAAATAACAAGCTTCCAAATATTTACTCATATATAACAGAGGAATACATTGAGGAGTGGAGGATGGAGGAAAAACCAAGGTAAGAGGAGGGAAGGGAATTACACTTACAAACCACACAACAGTCACTGTTAACTCCTCTAAAACTCCTTCTCACATAAATACCTCTCCTCCAAGCCATGCAGCAAAAGCTAGCTCTGACATGGGTTTGAATCAGGACCCAGATAATAAAGGGGATGGGAGTTGCTAACTGGGCTCAGCTGAGAGCTCATACTCCGAGAGTTTCCAACATGGCTGATTAAACCACCATTTAAAAAGGAGAAGTTCTTTTCAGCGCAGGAGTAGGCGCAATAAAGTGTTTAGCCTCTGCAAAACAACACAACTGATGCTCACACACAATTTTGTGAAAGATGGTGACTCCAAAAAATGAACTTTTGCCAGGGCATCTCTGTTCATTGAAAGCTATTCCAGTTGACTACCTGTTGAAGCTACTTGAGAGAATGCCAAGGGGGTATAAAGCTGTCATTAGAGGAAAGGGGGATTCTTTGAGAAATCCAAGGTTTAACCCATTATTTTTTTTGTTTCATACATGTTTCTTTACTTCTTTTTGTTTCCATATTTGTTACTTTGTGGTTTTGCTGCCTTTAGTCTGAGTTCACTATGTGCGCAATCCATAAAGTACAAGGAAACACATTGCATGAATAGGTGTGTCTAATCTTTTGACTGGTACTGTAGAGTGTATCCTCTCTATGCTATCTGCCAAGAAACACAGAATTATTTTATTGCATTATGCAAGAACTCCATCAAGAACTACTTGTGTGTTTACCAAAAATGCTTAAAATTTCCGGCAATTTTTACAATCTATTTGGACAAATAATGCTGTGTGAACAGGCTATTAGTGGTGTGTCTTACTTTCCCACTATTCTATGAGATGTGCTTATACCTAAGCATCAAGAATCAGTTATTAGCAGAGCATTTCTAACCATAATTATAAAAATTTACAGAAACAGGGATCAGTGGTCTCTAATATTCTTAAATTCATATACATTTTTGTGACAATGTCCCTTTAAGGTGTTTTACCTAATCAGCACAGGGTTGTTACTTTTTAGTCACATTTTTTTTATATTTTTCTTGTTTGTAAAATAATTATTACAAAGTCAATAAAATGTGACAAATATTTTCCCCTAGAAGTAAGAAGAAATATAGTGTCATTATGTTCAGATGTAGTAAGTGCTGCTTGAACAAGCTGTGCCTGCTGTCATCTCTGGGGCATTGCAAGAAAAGTGTTTTGATATAATAAGAAAGTGACACAGTACTAGTATTGACTCTAGTTAAAACACAAAAATACACATCTCTAGCTATACACTTAGCCATCATTCACACACTTTCCTATTTTTATTATTAAATATTAGCATAAAAACATGAATTTAAGTACATTTTAATAGCTTTGTAACAAACATTTTTGGTGACGATTTTTATGTTGTTCCATTTTTTCTGTAATTTGAGAAGCTTATGGGAAAAATGCTAGACAAGCAATGTTTTCCTAAAATGTGCTGTCTTTTGAAAAGCCTTTTTCACAGTAAAATGCGTCAATTTTTTTTTTAGAGGCACACACCTGTGTCTACTGGGCATTTTGGGTGCCACAAGCTGAAAAAGATTTTAACTATTATTAATGCTAATTTCTGGAAAACTACAGGATAGCTTTCTGGCAGTAGGTGGCACTGCATTCTCCCACTGAGAAAAGAGGCAAGAAGGCATCAGAGGAAGGGCAACATTTTTTTAAATGATTGGACAAATGAACTTCTAAAATTCAGTGATCAATTGGTTCATCACAAAAAAAATAATTTTGGAGCATGTTATTTTTTATGTATAGAAGTGAGGTTATGTTCACATGTCCAGTCATGATCCATTAGAATGGAACCAGCAGCAATCCACTGGCAAAAAAAGTTGTGCAGACTCAACTTTCTAGTCCATTTTGAAAAAACTGATCTCTGCTGGATCAGTTTTTTTTTAACATTGAAGCTTATGGAAATTGGATCTTTTAATTAGCCATTTGTTTTCTTCAATTTGTAACAGATACAGTAAGCTTGAATGGATCCTTTATAAATTAATGAAATACGGATGACTAATTAATGCATTTATTTTCCATAGACTTCAATGTTTAGATAAACATCCGTTTTGTAAAAATGGACTAAAAAGTTGTGTTTGCTCCAGCACACTATGTGTTGAGATGAGTTAATCATCCATTTTAAGGGCTGGGTTTTTGTAGACAACCATAGAGCAGCTGGGAGGTTGTCCACCTTATCTCCACCCCACCATGTTTATTTTTACGTCACCACATATATAATAAACCAGTGAAGGTCTTAAAGAGACAGTGCTCCTGTGTCTACCTCCGTGTACAGCTGAGTGAGCTGATCTACCACAGGTGCGGGCAACATTCCAGGAACACGTAAAGCTGCTGTGGACAAACCGCATGTCCTGGGTGAAGGTGGCCATAAGTCAGAAGATAAAGTCAGATAGCATGCAAGACCTGATTAAGCATATTGTGAAAGCACAGCAGAGGCGGTTCAAGGGAGGCAGGCGACCTCTTCCCCAAGTCCAGATGACAACACATACTTCTGGAAGGCGGTAAGGTGAGTGTTGCAAAAAGCTACCCTCTTTCGAACTGGCGAGCCCAAGAAGGCTCATTATGACTTGGCTTTACAAAATGCCCGGGAATATGTCAAATTAAAGACTAAGATACTGGAATGCTCAGGCTGGACTGCCACCATGAATTTGAGGGCATCATACTGGAAAGTTTTTTAGGCCCCCTTGATACCCCGCCCAGGTGCCACCCCAGCTCTGCCTTCACTCTTCAAACTTTCCACAGTCCCACCACCCGCTCTTGGAAAATCTCCACTTCTGCATCACGTCCTCACCAATCACACATTAACATTTCCCATCACCATATCACATACATTGCCATCATCTTTTGTTTTGGCCAAAAGATTTATTAAGCTGCCACCATGACAAGGTAGACTCTTTTGGCCGGGCTCTACTTTATTCTAACCTATTAAACATTTCTTAAAATATCCAATACTCATTTTAGGTATATTTCTAGTTATTTTACAATGTTTAAAATGACCAATAACACCACATACAAAGGACAAACACCAAGATTGGGAAAAGGAGGACATCCTCCACATATCTTCCGACACCACCACTAGATCACCAGTGTGAACGTGTTCCGTGATGCAACAGCCACGTAATTTTTTTCAAGGGTGTTTAAGATGCCCATTCCAAAAATGTTTACACAGCATGTTGAGGTGTACACCCCAGAGAGAAATGTTTGACAGCCCATACACTTAGTGTATGGGCATTATAAGTATTGGAGACCCACTCCTTTAAACTGGGAAAACATTTTTCGGAGGCCATCCGCCACGTCTCTTCCAACACCACCCCTAGATCACCAGGGTGAACGTGTTCCACGATGGAACAGCCAATTAATTTTTTTCAATGGTGTTTATGATGCACGTTCCAAAAATGTTTACACAATATGATGAAGTGTATCCCCCCAGGGGGAAATGTTTGGCAGCCCATACACTTAGTGTATGGGCATTACAAGTGTAGGCAGGCAGGTCTTGCATTCAATGCATAAGCAAACAGTATGAGAGTACCAAATGAATTCTGGGAACTTTGGTTGCATGTGGTCATCTATGACGTCTGTTGAATAGGTTGTTGGGGTGCGTCCAAATTTTGGGCAGCCCTGCCATTCACTGCATATGCAATAACAGTATAAGGGACCCACTGGTAAATAATGGGAACAACAAAGCATAGCCAGCTGATGGCTCCCTAAGAAATGTGAGGGCCGACTGCTGGTCCCATAAAAATAGACTTTGTGGCTTTCAGAGTCCCTCCTTCATAAATGAATCATGGTGTGTCTGGTGATGTGTCACACACCACATGACCAAATAAGGCTGTAAAATGTTAAAATGACATTTCCCAGTGAATGCATTTGTCTTGGTTGAAAGCAATGCTAAAGTTGAAAAATGCATCAAAAACTCTACCTGGGAACATAGCCCAAGTGAAGGAATATTTTTGTTTTGGGTTATTTATTTTGCCTTTTATGCAAATCATTACCCTGGAAAGCATGCTCCTTAACATATTTCCCAGGAAAATCCATTTTGGTTTCATTTTTGTATTGTGTGCCTGTAAAAGTGGCATAAGACTCTGACAACATTGTTCACAGCTGTGACCTGGGAGTCAGAAATGCTTCCAGGGGTCTTCTCCATGATGTTCCCTTGTCTTTTGAGTACTGTTCCCATCGATTTCAGACGTTTTTAGACCCAAAAAGGACCCCCGGGGGGTCGTGGCAAAAATGCTTGGTTTTCCCATACACTTACATTGGGCTCATTGTTCGGATTGAGCACCCGAGCATTCTAGTGCTCACCCATCACTAGTAATAAACTTTGCAAATAACCATGTTAGGGAACTTGTTTGCATTGGTGTAAAAAATGTATTTGTCTTCCCAAAAAATCCTGGATAAGCCTGTTTTTCAGGTCCGATTCTGCAACATAAACCTTATTTAGTTCCCTTAAAGGGGTATTCTCATGTCCAAGATCCTATCCCAATATGTAGTAGGTGCAATAATAATATTAGCAATTACCTCAAATTAGAAATGTAGCATAGTTTTTCAGATTCACTATGTCTCCTTCCTCATGTGCAGGCATTGCAGAACCTTAGTTATTCATGGTTATGAGGACTCATATTGTGAAAGTTAATAAACTAGTTTCTAGAGGTCCTGCAATGCCAACATGTGAGGAAAAAAACATAACAAATGAGAAAAACTATACTGCATTTCTAATTGGAGGTATTTGTTAATACTATTATAATTTTTCCTACTACATATTGTGCTAGGATCTTGGAGATAGTAATATCTCTTTAATGAAATTGAACTTGTGATCATCTGATCACTTATACAATATAACACTACAGTATTGCAGTAAATTAATACAGCAGCAGAACTATCATCAGTTCATGGACACCCCAGTAGAACCAAAATCAGTACACGAATATAGCACTAGAGCTACCATAAGTACAGGAATGAATTTCAGAACCATCATCATTACAGGAGTTCATGTAGAAAAGCTGCGGAGACACCATCACGTGTTTCTCAACACAAGCAATAAATAGCCAGGTCTTTCACCGGAAAAGAACAACCATGGGAAGGGCAGCATCCAAAAAGGAAAACCACCTATGCCAAAACATGGTATCCATCCACAGACAGCTGTTTTGGGGTGTTTGCCCCTCATCAGTGTGGAGTAGGAAACTGGCTATTAGGAGCAGTGCCTAGAAAAAGGACTATAAACATAAGGATGAATGACCTCGGGGAGATCAAAACATCCAACACCGCGGAGACACCATCACGTGTTTCTCAACTCAGTGATCCAGAACAATGCCCCCATCCCTTATGGGAAATATGCAAATGCATGTAGAAAAGCCGCAGAGACACCATCACGTGTTTCTCAACGCAAGCAACAAATAGCGAGGTCTTTCACCGGGAAGGAACAACCACGGGAAGGGCAGCATCCAAAAAGGAAAGCCACCTATGCCAAAACATGGTATCCATCCATAGACAGCTGTTTTGGGGTGTTTGCCCCTCATGAGTGTGGAGTAGGAAACTGGCTATTAGGAGCAATGCCTAGTAAAAGGATTATAAACATAAGGATGAATGACCTCGGGGAGATCAAAACATCCAACACCGCGGAGACACCATCACGTGTTTCTCAGAGCAGTGATCCAGAACACTGGAATTCAGCACCAGATGCACCATTAGTACTTGACTGCAACACCAAAACCATCAGTGCATGAATAAACATCACCAGAAACACAATCAGTGCATAAATCAAAACCATAACCATGATCAATACATAAAAACAACACCATGTCCACCATTACAAAAGGAATATTGCACCAGAACCACTATCAGTACATGAATACATCACCAGAGCCATCATCAGTACAGAAATACAGCACCATAACCATTGTTAGCAAAAGAGTAGAGCACCAATATTAGTACCTGAATACAGAACAAGATTAACCACCAGTATGAGATTACATCACTAGTGCCAACATACTGTAGGTATGTGAGTACAGCATCAAGCTTAATACAGAGATCAATTGCAATGTTAGGTACACCTCAGCTATATACGTTTGTATCACATGAACCTACAACATCCAGAATATAACCAACAATGGAAAGCAAATATTGAGTCTTTACCATTCACCAATGGCTGTTATTGTCTACAGTACTAGCATTATGTTGACAACTCTGCAGCCGACAACTGAGCTCTGTGGTTATGCTAAGTTTACAGCATGAACCACTCAGACCTGCTGAGCTTACTAGTTGGCTGCAGCACTGTCAATGTAGCATCAATGCTACAAACAATATCAGACACAAGGAGCAGGGTTTTTGTTTTTAACAAGCTGCAACTGAGTGACATGCTTTATGAAACTGGAAAACACTTTTATAAATGTTCACGTGCATCATGAAAAGTAATAATGGCTCATAGACTCCCAGCCCACAATGGTCCCCTTGAAGAGCTCCCACATACAGTAGTAATAGCCCACGAGCCTCTGTTTACATTGTGAAAATGTCACGGGTAAAATTCTGGAGAGGAAATATGTGTCACTGAGGATGTTAGCCTCAGTGATATGAACCCAGAAGTATACTCCAGCATTTTATGTGCTGAGAGGGATTAATTGGCCATAATAGGGCTAGGTTTTGGTTAATAGCTGAAGAGTTGCTGGGAGGCCATTCACCATATCTCCATCCCAGTGTGTGGTTCAGAAGATAAATGAAGTCTTTGAATTCGTCCAGTGTTTGGTATATCTGGAGAAGAGATCTGCAGAGCTGTGCTTGTGTTAAAGAGGGCTAAACATTGTTTTTTTTTCTTCAGCAGGTACACCCCGCAGCGACACAGACTGTACTATATGCTATTTTGTTTTTCCATTATGCCTGCAGGTCCATGTATGCTTTACCTAATGTTGGACTGGTTTCTGCAGCACATTTTTTTAATAAATTAGTAGAAAGCTTAAATGGAAAGCGTCCCTGTGATTACCTCTATGATCAACTGACTGAGGCTATCTACCAAAATATACATACATACACTTATTTTATCCCAGATACTGGTAAGTCCATGAGTCCACCAACACAGGCAGCGTTCCAGCACAGACAGTGTGGCATGGTAACATCATCTCATCAAGACATACACATGGCATCAGATGTGTGTGTCTAGTAGGATGTAGAGCTATAGAACAGAGATAGGTGTGGCAGGGAGACCATGACTCCCTGCTCTACTGCCAAGTGTAACTGTATCAGCATGCTACAGGTGCATCTCACAAAATTAGAATATCGTGAAAAAGTTAATTTATTTCAGTTCCTCAATTAAAAAAAAGTGAACCTCATATACAGTGCCTACAAGTAGTATTCAACCCCCTGCAGATTTAGCAGGTTTAATAAGATGCAAATAAGTTAGAGCCTTCAAACTTCAAACAAGAGCAGGATTTATTAACAGATGCATAAATCTTACAAACCAAAAAGTTTTGTTGCTCAGTTAAATTTTTATAAATTTTAAACATAAAAGTGTGGGTCAATTATTATTCAACCCCTAGGTTTAATATTTTGTGGAATAACCTTTGTTTGCAATTACAGCTAATAATCGTCTTTTATAAGCCCTGATCAGGCCGGCACAGGTCTCTGGAGTTATCTTGGCCCACTCCTCCATGCAGATCTTCTCCAAGATATCTAGGTTCTTTGGGTGTCTCATGTGGACTTTAATCTTGAGCTCCTTCCACAAGTTTTCAATTGGGTTAAGGTCAGGAGACTGACTAGGCCACTGCAACACCTTGATATTTTGCCTCTTGAACCAGGCCTTGGTTTTCTTGGCTGTGTGCTTTGGGTCGTTGTCTTGTTGGAAGATGAAATGACGACCCATCTTAAGATCCTTGATGGAGGAGCAGAGGTTCTTGGCCAAAATCTCCAGGTAGGCCATGCTATCCATCTTCCCATGGATGCGGACCAGATGGCCAGGCCCCTTGGCTGAGAAACAGCCCCACAGCATAATGCTGCCACCTCCATGCTTGACTGTAGGGATGGTATTCTTGGGGTCGTATGCAGTGCCATCCAGTCTCCAAACGTCAGGTGTGTGGTTGGCACCAAAGATCTCGATCTTGGTCTCATCAGACCAGAGAACCTTGAACCAGTCAGTCTCAGAGTCCTCCAAGTGATCATGAGCAAACTGTAGACGAGCCTTGACATGACGCTTTGAAAGTAAAGGTACCTTACGGGCTCGTCTGGAACGGAGACCATTGCGGTGGAGTACGTTACTTATGGTATTGACTGAAACCAATGTCCCCACTGCCATGAGATCTTCCCAGAGCTCCTTCCTTGTTGTCCTTGGGTTAGCCTTGACTCTTCAGACAAGCCTGGCCTAAGCACGGGAGGAAACTTTCAAAGGCTGTCCAGGCCGTGGAAGGCTAACAGTAGTTCCATAAGCCTTCCACTTCCGGATGATGCTCCCAACAGTGGAGACAGGTAGGCCCAACTCCTTGGAAAGGGTTTTGTACCCCTTGCCAGCCTTGTGACCCTCCACGATCTTGTCTCTGATGGCCTTGGAATGCTCCTTTGTCTTTCCCATGTTGACCATGTATGAGTGCTGTTCACAAGTTTGGGGAGGGTCTTAAATAGTCAGAAAAGGCTGGAAAAAGAGATAATTAATCCAAACATGTGAAGCTCATTGTTCTTTGTGCCTGAACTACTTCTTAATACTTTAGGGGAACCAAACAGAATTCTGGTGGGTTGAGAGGTTGAATAATAAATGACCCTCTGAAAAGACTTTTCACAATTTAAAAAAAAAAATAAACAAAAAATAACATTCTTTTTTGCTGCAGTGCATTTCACACTTCCAGGCTGATCTACAGTCCAAATGTCACAATGCCAAGTTAATTCCAAATGTGTAAACCTGCTAAATCTGCAGGGGGTTAAATACTACATGTAGGCACTGTATTATATATAGTCATTACAAACAGATTGATCTATTTCAAGTGTTTATTTTTGTTAATGTTGATGATTATGGCTTACAGCCAATTAAACCCCAAAAGTCATTATCCCAGTAAATTAGAATACTTTAAAACACCAGCTTGAACAATGATTGTAAAACCCTAAAGTTGGCCTACTGAAATGTATTTTCAGTAAATGCACTCAATAGTTGGTCGGGGCTCTTATTGCATCAATTACTGCATCAATACGGCGTGACATGGAGATGATTAGAATGTGGCACTGCTGAGGTGTTATGGAAGCCCAGGTTGCTTTGATAGCAGCCTTCCACTCGTCTGCATTGCTGGGTCTGGTGTCATTATCTTCCTTTTGACAATATCCCATAGATTTTCTATGGCATTAAGGTCAGGCGAGATTGTTGGCAATGAAGCACCTTGATACTGTTGTTTTTAAACAAGGTATTGGTACTTTTGGCATTATTGACAGGTGCCAAGTCTGGCTGGAGAATAACATTTCCATTTCCAAACAGCTGGTCGGCAGAGGGAAGCATGAAGTTCTCTAAAATTTCCTGGTAGATGGCTGCGCTGACTTTGGTCTTGATAAAACACAGTGAACCTACACCAGCAGATAACATGGATCCCCAAACCATCACTTATTGTGGAAACTTCACACTAGACCTGAAGCAGCTTGGATTGTGTGCCTCTCCACTCTTCCTCCAGACTCTGGGACCTTGATTTCCAAATGAAATGTAAAATTTACTTTCATCTGAAAGCAACACTTTGGACCACTGAGCAACAATTCAGTTCTTTTTCTTCTTGGCCCAGGTAAGACGCTTCTGGTGTTGTCTATTGGTCAGGAGTAGCTTGACAGAAGAAATGTGACACTTGTAGCCCATGCCTTGGATATGTCTGTGTGTGGTGGCTCTTTAAGCAATGATTCCAGCAGCAGTTCACTCCTTGTGAATCTCCCCCCACATTTTTTAATGGCCTTTTCTTAACAATCCTTTCAAGGCTACGGTTATCCTGGTTTCTTGTGCACCTTTTTTTACCACACTTTGTCCTTCCACTCAAATTTCCAATAATATGCTTGGATACAGTGACAGAGAAGAGACAGCTTCTTTAGCAATGACCTTTTGTGGCTTAATCTCCTTGTGGCTGTAAGCCATAATCATCAACATTAGCAGAAATAAACACTTGAAATAGATCACTCTGTTTGTAATGACTCTATATAATATATGAGTTTCACTTTTTGTATTGAAGAACTGGAATAAATTAACTTTTTGATGATATTCTAATTTTGTGAGAAACACCTGTATGTGCACTGATAAATATAAGAATGGGGTTTGCTCTGGGTTGGTCCTGACTCTTATTCCTTTTTGGTAACTATGGTACTGTGCTCATGGCAAGGCTGCATAAATTATGCTTAGCTGTTACACAGTCTCAACTATTATTATAAAACTCACATAAACACCACAGATCCATAATTTTAGGCATTTGCATAAATCTAGCATAACTACACATCTACTTTACAAACTTTAAACATAGGGTCACTAGTAGAGATAAGCGAACCTTTTAAGGCTCGGATCAGCCAACTTTCCGATGTTCGCCGAACATAACCAAGACCCATTGATTTCAATAGGAGGCAAAACTAAACACATAGAGAAAACCTTCAGGTGGGCCCTTTATCTGCCAAAGCAGGTCAAATTAGGGGTAGACACCAGGAAAAGTGGCATCAATTGACCCACAGTACAAATAGTATAATTGCGGCGCATGGGTGCAGGGGACAGGGCCTGTGACAGGGCTTGGACCAGCATTTCTAGGTTAAACATTGAACAGTAACAGGTGGATGAGTGACAGATGTATAAGCAAAAAAATGTGGAAATAGACAGCTCACCTGGTCCAGTCAATGATTCCTAAGGTCCAAACCTCGCATGGATCTTGGCTGAGCAGCCGGAGGAGGAACAAGAGAAAACAGTGGTGGATCCAGCGAATAGGCTAAGTTCCTTTTTGTAATAAAATATAGGTTTTATTGAGCCATTTTAAAACAAGGCATGTATGGGCAGCACGGTGGCGCAGTGGTTAGCATTGCAGCGCTGGAGTCCTGGGTTCAAACCCCACCATGAACAACATCTGCAAAGAGTTTGTATGTTCTCTCCGTGTTTGCGTGGGTTTCCTCCGGGTACTCCAGTTTCCTCCCACATTCAAAAGACATACTGATAGGGAATTTACATTGTGAGCCCCAGCGGGGACAGCGATGATAATGTGTGCAAACTGTAAAGCGCTGTGGAATAGATTAGCGCTATATAAAAATAAAGATTATTATAAAGATTATTATAAAACTGTGGTCCACTAGATGTACTGAAGGCAATACACAAAAATACAACATGTTTCGACTTGCGTTTTGCATCAATTGACAGATGTAGGCCTAGTGTTCTGAGAGCCCTGGCAAATTCAGGCAGCACATATGAATGAGACCCAACTTGTAGTCCAAACATTTCCAAAAATTAGGGGAGGCACCAGTAAAAGTGGCATCAATTGACCCATAGTATAAATTTTATATTGGCCCAGCAGTCAGTCATGGGCCATGCATGAGACAGGGTCTGGGCCAGCATTTACAGCTTTGAATTTAAGCTAAAATTAAGAATTGGTTGAGGACCGGTGTAGGCCTGTGGTGATGGGAGCCCTGATACCTCATGCAACAGATCAAACTGCTTTTTTGCTCAGCCACAGTCAGGTGGCACAAATATCGGCTTTGCAGACTACTATTGTTAAAAACATTTAAGGATAGTAACACAGGTAGTTGATTGAAAGTAAGTGCAGGCCTGCCAGTCCGGGAGACCTACTGCTACAGGCAACAGACTTGGAGTCAAAACATTTTCGAAAATCAGACACCAAGAAAAGTGGCATCAATTGACCCACAATAGAATTTTTATAAAGGCGCAACATGGATTGATGGGACAGAGACTGGCCCAGCATTTCTAGCTTAAAAATTGATCAGTAACAGGTGGATGAGTGACAGGTGTAGGCCTGGTTGTTCTGAGACCCCTTCCATTACAGTCATCCCACCAGATGGAGACCCAAATTGGAGTCTCTATATTTCTAAACATTATTGGCACACACCACTAAAGTGGCATCAATTTCCACAGAGTAGAATTAGTATAATGGTGCTCTGAGACCACTTCCACTACATGCAACCCACCAGATGGAGACAGAACTTGGAGTTTCCACATTTCCAAAAATTATTGGCACACAACACTAAAATAGCATCAATTTTCCCAGAGTAGAAATAGTATAATGGTGCTCTGAGACTCCTGCCATTACTGGCAACACACAACAAGGAAGCCTAAATAAGAGTCTCCATTTACTAAAAATGTGGCTTGTCGTGACTCAGCAGGAATCAAAAGGAGGAATAGGAGGAATATTAGGTGGTTTAAAAAAAGGCAAATTGTAAGGGGTACTTCACACTAAGCGAGGTCGCTATGTTTGACACATAGCAGCGACCAGGCCCCTGCTGTGAGATCGCTGGTCATGTCGGAATGGCCTGGACCATTTTTTGATCGTTGAGGTCCCGCTGGGTAGCACACATCGCTGTGTTTGACACCTTACCAACGACCTCAGACACCGACACATAAGGCGTGCATTTGCGTTGCCTTTTCCCCACCCCTCCGCTCCGATTGGTGGTCACTACTGCGTTCTGATTGGCGGTCATGCCTTCAACAGAAGGCGACATAGTAGCGCTTCCATCCTTTTCCTCTTCGATTTATCTATTCTTAAACGGTTCTTCTGACACCTATATTTTGTGCACGGTAGGTATCGTTGGGGTCTCAAATGCGTTTTCATTTTAGGGCTATTGTGTCGCCTCATAAGGCAAGGCCGCCAATCAGAACGCAGTAGTGACCACCAATCGGAATTGAATGGGCGCGGAAAAGGCACCGCAAATGCACGCCTGTGTGACTACAACGTCACACAGGACGTCCCTCATCGAGGTCTGAATCGTCATAATAGCTGCCATGTGACAGGGTCACAATGACCAACGACATTGTTGTACAGGTCGCTACAGGTCGCCGCATCGCTGCTGCGTCTTTGGAAAGATCGCACTGTTTGACATCTCACCAGCGACCACATAGCGACGCAGCAACGATCCCTGACAGGTCGTATCGTTGTCGGGATCGCTTTAGCGTCGCTAAGTGTGACGGGGCCTTTAAGAGTAACAGTGGTCGACACACATTCTAATTATTGCACCATCAAGGCACTTGTTAGTAACATCAGCAGCAGTAGCAACAGCAGCCACAGAAGCCACAACAAAGGTGTCACTAACTGCAATAATGCGACATCAATGCAGAACACTGAAAACTACACCATTGCCTAGTCTACCTAGTCTGCCCACTAGGCTAAATTTTAGTGCAGTGAGATTCCCAGACTAAGGCAAGCTGAACCGGTTCATGCATGTAGCAGTCAAATGATTGGAATTTTTGCCTCTACTAAGTCGTTTTTTACAAAGTTGGCAGATCATGTGAGTTGGATGATCTTTTGCAGTCACAAAAAAGACCCAGACTAAGCAACCCTTGCCACCTCTGTGAACTTCAGACCCATGACCGCTGCTGGCCACAGCCAGAGTTGTGGCTGAAGATGTAGTGCTTGTCATGGTTGCATCACTCTGTGTCTGTGTGGGAAACTACAACATAACCTCCTTGTGTTCCTGCTCCACTGTTGTGAGTTCCGTTCTGGAGCTCCCTCCTGTGGTTGCTAATGGTATTTTTGCGAGTTCTGCCCTTGGGCTCCCTCTGGTGGTTTCGAGCGGAACTGCTGCTCCGTTAGGTGGCTGTAGCAGCTGCCTTCACTAATCGCCTTGCCTGGGTTTGTTATTTAAACCTGCTCTGGGCTTTAGTCCATGCCTGCTGTCAAAGTTCTTGGTTGGATTTGATTCTTCCCTTGGATTTCTCATATGGCCAGTCCTTGTCTGCTAAAGATAAGTTTTGCTAGTTTTGTTTGTCCATTTGTTTGGACTCTATTGCTTGCATTTTGTCTCTTTTGTCCAGCTTGTCACTATGTCTTTTTCAGGCTAGCTGGAAGCTCTGGGAAAGCAGATTTGCCCCTCCACACTGTGAGTCGGTGTGGAGTTCATTTTTGTAAACTCTGCGTGGATTTTGTAGTTTTTAATACTGACCGCACAGTATCCTTTGCTCTCTGTCTATCTAGTTTAGTTTTGGCCTCCCTTTGCTGAATTCTAATTTCATTTCTGAGTTCGTCATTTCCCTCTCCTTTCACAGTCAATATTTGTGGGGGGCTATCTTTCTTTTGGGGGTTTCTCTAAGGCAAGATAGCTTTCTATTTCCTTCTTTAGGGGGAGCTATATCTGAGGCTGTGACGAGGTGTCTAGGGAGTGTCAGGAACATCCCACGGCTATTTCTAGTTGTGTTGTTAGGATTAGGGACTGCGGTCAGTAGAGTTACCACCTTCTAAGAGCTCGTTCCATGTTGCGTTTTAGCCACCAGGTCATATCAGTGTGGCCTCTTAACCACCAGGTCATAACAGTACAGCAGGCCAAGAATGAATTGAATGCATCTCAAAAGAAGGAAAAAAAAAGAGTTCTGAACCATTTTTTTTTCTGTGCTCTGTTCTGTCTTCTTTTTCCTCTTGATATCTGGGTGGTGCTGGATATATGCTCTGGTATGGAGGTTCAGGGTTTGTTTTCTCGTGTGGATCAACTTGCTGCAAGAGTCCAGAGTATCCAAGATTATATTGTTCAGACTCCGGCTCTAGAGCCAAGAATTCCTACTCCTGATTTGTTTTTTGGGGACAGATCCAAGTTTTTGAACTTTAAAAATAGCTGCAAATTGTTTTTTTGCTTTGAAACCCCGTTCTTCTGGTGATCCCATTCAGCAAGTGAAAATCATCATATCCTTACTGCGTGGTGATCCTCAAGACTGGGCATTTGCTCTTGAAACAGGGAATCCGGCATTATTGAATGTAGATGCATTCTTTCAGGCGCTCGGATTGTTGTATGACGAACCTAACTCTGTAGAGCATGCTGAGAAAACACTGTTGGCCCTGTGTCAGGGTCAGGAAGCGGCAGAGTTATATTGCCAGAAATTTAGAAAATGGTCTGTGCTCACTAAATGGAATGAAGAAGCGCTGGCTGCTATTTTCAGAAAAGGTCTTTCTGAAACCCTTAAAGATGTTATGGTGGGCTTTCCTACGCCTACCGGTTTGAGCGAATCTATGTCTCTAGCCATTCAGATTGATCGGCGCTTGCGTGAGCGCAAGGTGGTGCACCATATCGCAGTGTCCTCTGAGCGAAGTCCTGAGCCTATGCAATGTGATAGGATTTTGACTAGAACAGAACGGCAGGAATTCAGACGTCAGAATGGCCTGTGTTTTTACTGTGGTGATTCAGCTCATGCTATTTCTGATTGCCCTAAGCGTACTAGGAGGGTCCCTAGCTCTGTTACCATTAGTACTGTGCAGCCTAAATTTCTCTTGTCTGTTACCCTGATTTGCTCATTGTCGTCCTTTTCTGTTATGGCATTTGTGGATTCTGGCGCTGCCCTGAACTTAATGGACTTAGAATTTGCCAAGCGCTGTGGTTTTTCCTTGGAACCTTTGCAGAGTCCTATTCCCTTAAGGGGGATTGATGCTACGCCATTGGCCAAGAATAAACCTCAGTACTGGACACAGTTAACCATGTGTATGGCTCCAGCACATCAGAAAAATATTCGTTTTTTGGTGTTGCATAATTTGCATGATGTTGTTGTGCTGGGTTTTCCATGGTTACAGGTACATAATCCAGTGCTGGATTGGAGATCTATGTCTGTGACTGGTTGGGGTTGTCAGGGGATACATAGTGATATTCCTTTGATGTCCATTTCCTCGTCCCCTTCTTCTGAAGTTCCTGAGTTTTTGTCGGATTTCCAGGATGTATTTGATGAGCCCAAGTCCAGTTCCCTACCTCCTCATAGGGACTGCGATTGTGCCATTAATTTGATTCCTGGCTGTAAGTTCCCTAAGGGCCGACTTTTCAATCTGTCTGTGCCAGAGCATGCCGCTATGCGGAGTTATGTAAAGGAGTCCTTGGAGAAAGGGCATATTCGCCCGTCTTCGTCACCGTTGGGAGCGGGATTTTTTTTTGTTGCCAAGAAGGATGGCTCCTTAAGACCCTGTATAGATTAAGTGACACAGTACTAGTATTGTAGTTAAAACACAAAAATACACATCTCTAGCTATACACTTAGCTATCATTCACACACTTTCCTATTTTTATTATTAAATATTAGCATAAAAACATGAATTTAAGTACATTTTAATAGCTTTGTAACAAACATTTTTGGTGACGATTTTTATGTTGTTCCATTTTTTCTGTAATTTGAGAAGCTTATGGGAAAAATGCTAGACAAGCAATGTTTTCCTAAAATGTGCTGTCTTTTGAAAAGCCTTTTTCACAGTAAAATGCGTCAATTTTTTTTTTAGAGGCACACACCTGTGTCTACTGGGCATTTTGGGTGCCACAAGCTGAAAAAGATTTTAACTATTATTAATGCTAATTTCTGGAAAACTACAGGATAGCTTTCTGGCAGTAGGTGGCACTGCATTCTCCCACGGAGAAAAGAGGCAAGAAGGCATCAGAGGAAGGGCAACATTTTTTTAAATGATTGGACAAATGAACTTCTAAAATTCAGTGATCAATCGGTTCATCACAAAAAAAATAATTTTGGAGCATGTTATTTTTTATGTATAGAAGTGAGGTTATGTTCACATGTCCAGTCATGATCCATTAGAATGAAACCAGCAGCAATCCACTGGCAAAAAAAGTTGTGCAGACTCAACTTTCTAGTCCATTTTGAAAAAACTGATCTCTGCTGGATCAGTTTTTTTTTAACAATGAAGCTTATGGAAATTGGATCTTTTAATTAGCCATTTGTTTTCTTCAATTTGTAACAGATACAGTAAGCTTGAATGGATCCTTTATAAATTAATGAAATACGGATGACTAATTAATGCATTTATTTTCCATAGACTTCAATGTTTAGATAAACATCCGTTTTGTAAAAATGGACTAAAAAGTTGTGTTTGCTCCAGCACACTATGTGTTGAGATGAGTTAATCATCCATTTTAAGGGCTGGGTTTTTGTAGACAACCATAGAGCAGCTGGGAGGTTGTCCACCTTATCTCCACCCCACCATGTTTATTTTTACGTCACCATGGTTTATGCCACATATATAATAAACCAGTGAAGGTCTTAAAGAGACATTGCTCCTGTGTCTACCTCCATGTACAGCTGAGTGAGCTGATCTACCACAGGTGCGGGCAACATTCCAGGAACACGTAAAGCTGCTGTGGACAAACCGCATGTCCTGGGTGAAGGTGGCCTTAAGTCAGAAGATAAAGTCAGATAGCATGCAAGACCTGATTAAGCATATTGTGAAAGCACAGCAGAGGCGGTTCAAGGGAGGCAGGCGACCTCTTCCCCAAGTCCAGATGACAACACATACTTCTGGAAGGCGGTAAGGTGAGTGTTGCAAAAAGCTACCCTCTTTCGAACTGGCGAGCCCAAGAAGGCTCATTATGACTTGGCTTTACAAAATGCCCGGGAATATGTCAAATTAAAGACTAAGATACTGGAATGCTCAGGCTGGACTGCCACCATGAATTTGAGGGCATCATACTGGAAAGTTTTTTAGGCCCCCTTGATACCCCGCCCAGGTGCCACCCCAGCTCTGCCTTCACTCTTCAAACTTTCCACAGTCCCACCACCCGCTCTTGGAAAATCTCCACTTCTGCATCACGTCCTCACCAATCACACATTAACATTTCCCATCACCATATCACATACATTGCCATCATCTTTTGTTTTGGCCAAAAGATTTATTAAGCTGCCACCATGACAAGGTAGACTCTTTTGGCCGGGCTCTACTTTATTCTAACCTATTAAACATTTCTTAAAATATCCAATACTCATTTTAGGTATATTTCTAGTTATTTTACAATGTTTAAAATGACCAATAACACCACATACAAAGGACAAACACCAAGATTGGGAAAAGGAGGACATCCTCCACATATCTTCCGACACCACCACTAGATCACCAGTGTGAACGTGTTCCGTGATGCAACAGCCACGTAATTTTTTTCAAGGGTGTTTAAGATGCCCATTCCAAAAATGTTTACACAGCATGTTGAGGTGTACACCCCAGAGAGAAATGTTTGACAGCCCATACACTTAGTGTATGGGCATTATAAGTATTGGAGACCCACTCCTTTAAACTGGGAAAACATTTTTCGGAGGCCATCCGCCACGTCTCTTCCAACACCACCCCTAGATCACCAGGGTGAACGTGTTCCACGATGGAACAGCCAATTAATTTTTTTCAATGGTGTTTATGATGCACGTTCCAAAAATGTTTACACAATATGATGAAGTGTATCCCCCCAGGGGGAAATGTTTGGCAGCCCATACACTTAGTGTATGGGCATTACAAGTGTAGGCAGGCAGGTCTTGCATTCAATGCATAAGCAAACAGTATGAGAGTACCAAATGAATTCTGGGAACTTTGGTTGCATGTGGTCATCTATGACGTCTGTTGAATAGGTTGTTGGGGTGCGTCCAAATTTTGGGCAGCCCTGCCATTCACTGCATATGCAATAACAGTATAAGGGACCCACTGGTAAATAATGGGAACAACAAAGCATAGCCAGCTGATGGCTCCCTAAGAAATGTGAGGGCCGACTGCTGGTCCCATAAAAATAGACTTTGTGGCTTTCAGAGTCCCTCCTTCATAAATGAATCATGATGTGTCTGGTGATGTGTCACACACCACATGACCAAATAAGGCTGTAAAATGTTAAAATGACATTTCCCAGTGAATGCATTTGTCTTGGTTGAAAGCAATGCTAAAGTTGAAAAATGCATCAAAAACTCTACCTGGGAACATAGCCCAAGTGAAGGAATATTTTTGTTTTGGGTTATTTATTTTGCCTTTTATGCAAATCATTACCCTGGAAAGCATGCTCCTTAACATATTTCCCAGGAAAATCCATTTTGGTTTCATTTTTGTATTGTGTGCCTGTAAAAGTGGCATAAGACTCTGGCAACATTGTTCACAGCTGTGACCTGGGAGTCAGAAATGCTTCCAGGGGTCTTCTACATGATGTTCCCTTGTCTTTTGAGTACTGTTCCCATCGATTTCAGACATTTTTAGACCCAAAAAGGACCCCCGGGGGGTCGTGGAAAAAATGCTTGGTTTTCCCATACACTTACATTGGGCTCATTGTTCGGATTGAGCACCCGAGCATTCTAGTGCTCACCCATCACTAGTAATAAACTTTGCAAATAACCATGTTAGGGAACTTGTTTGCATTGGTGTAAAAAATGTATTTGTCTTCCCAAAAAATCCTGGATAAGCCTGTTTTTCAGGTCCGATTCTGCAACATAAACCTTATTTAGTTCCCTTAAAGGGGGTATTCTCATGTCCAAGATCCTATCCCAATATGTAGTAGGTGCAATAATAATATTAGCAATTACCTCAAATTAGAAATGTAGCATAGTTTTTCAGATTCACTATGTCTCCTTCCTCATGTGCAGGCATTGCAGAACCTTAGTTATTCATGGTTATGAGGACTCATATTGTGAAAGTTAATAAACTAGTTTCTAGAGGTCCTGCAATGCCAACATGTGAGGAAAAAAACATAACAAATGAGAAAAACTATACTGCATTTCTAATTGGAGGTATTTGTTAATACTATTATAATTTTTCCTACTACATATTGTGCTAGGATCTTGGAGATAGTAATATCTCTTTAATGAAATTGAACTTGTGATCATCTGATCACTTATACAATATAACACTACAGTATTGCAGTAAATTAATACAGCAGCAGAACTATCATCAGTTCATGGACACCCCAGTAGAACCAAAATCAGTACACGAATATAGCACTAGAGCTACCATAAGTACAGGAATGAATTTCAGAACCATCATCATTACAGGAGTTCATGTAGAAAAGCTGCGGAGACACCATCACGTGTTTCTCAACACAAGCAATAAATAGCCAGGTCTTTCACCGGGAAAGAACAACCATGGGAAGGGCAGCATCCAAAAAGGAAAACCACCTATGCCAAAACATGGTATCCATCCACAGACAGCTGTTTTGGGGTGTTTGCCCCTCATCAGTGTGGAGTAGGAAACTGGCTATTAGGAGCAGTGCCTAGAAAAAGGACTATAAACATAAGGATGAATGACCTCGGGGAGATCAAAACATCCAACACCGCGGAGACACCATCACGTGTTTCTCAACTCAGTGATCCAGAACAATGCCCCCATCCCTTATGGGAAATATGCAAATGCATGTAGAAAAGCCGCAGAGACACCATCACGTGTTTCTCAACGCAAGCAACAAATAGCGAGGTCTTTCACCGGGAAGGAACAACCACGGGAAGGGCAGCATCCAAAAAGGAAAGCCACCTATGCCAAAACATGGTATCCATCCATAGACAGCTGTTTTGGGGTGTTTGCCCCTCATGAGTGTGGAGTAGGAAACTGGCTATTAGGAGCAATGCCTAGTAAAAGGATTATAAACATAAGGATGAATGACCTCGGGGAGATCAAAACATCCAACACCGCGGAGACACCATCACGTGTTTCTCAGAGCAGTGATCCAGAACACTGGAATTCAGCACCAGATGCACCATTAGTACTTGACTGCAACACCAAAACCATCAGTGCATGAATAAACATCACCAGAAACACAATCAGTGCATAAATCAAAACCATAACCATGATCAATACATAAAAACAACACCATGTCCACCATTACAAAAGGAATATTGCACCAGAACCACTATCAGTACATGAATACATCACCAGAGCCATCATCAGTACAGAAATACAGCACCATAACCATTGTTAGCAAAAGAGTAGAGCACCAATATTAGTACCTGAATACAGAACAAGATTAACCACCAGTATGAGATTACATCACTAGTGCCAACATACTGTAGGTATGTGAGTACAGCATCAAGCTTAATACAGAGATCAATTGCAATGTTAGGTACACCTCAGCTATATACGTTTGTATCACATGAACCTACAACATCCAGAATATAACCAACAATGGAAAGCAAATATTGAGTCTTTACCATTCACCAATGGCTGTTATTGTCTACAGTACTAGCATTATGTTGACAACTCTGCAGCCGACAACTGAGCTCTGTGGTTATGCTAAGTTTACAGCATGAACCACTCAGACCTGCTGAGCTTACTAGTTGGCTGCAGCACTGTCAATGTAGCATCAATGCTACAAACAATATCAGACACAAGGAGCAGGGTTTTTGTTTTTAACAAGCTGCAACTGAGTGACATGCTTTATGAAACTGGAAAACACTTTTATAAATGTTCACGTGCATCATGAAAAGTAATAATGGCTCATAGACTCCCAGCCCACAATGGTCCCCTTGAAGAGCTCCCACATACAGTAGTAATAGCCCACGAGCCTCTGTTTACATTGTGAAAATGTCACGGGTAAAATTCTGGAGAGGAAATATGTGTCACTGAGGATGTTAGCCTCAGTGATATGAACCCAGAAGTATACTCCAGCATTTTATGTGCTGAGAGGGATTAATTGGCCATAATAGGGCTAGGTTTTGGTTAATAGCTGAAGAGTTGCTGGGAGGCCATTCACCATATCTCCATCCCAGTGTGTGGTTCAGAAGATAAATGAAGTCTTTGAATTCGTCCAGTGTTTGGTATATCTGGAGAAGAGATCTGCAGAGCTATGCTTGTGTTAAAGAGGGCTAAACATTGTTTTTTTTTCTTCAGCAGGTACACCCCGCAGCGACACAGACTGTACTGTATGCTATTTTGTTTTTCCATTATGCCTGCAGGTCCATGTATGCTTTACCTAATGTTGGACTGGTTTCTGCAGCACATTTTTTTTATAAATTAGTAGAAAGCTTAAATGGAAAGCGTCCCTGTGATTACCTCTATGATCAACTGACTGAGGCTATCTACCAAAATATACATACATACACTTATTTTATCCCAGATACTGGTAAGTCCATGAGTCCACCAACACAGGCAGCGTTCCAGCACAGACAGTGTGGCATGGTAACATCATCTCATCAAGACATACACATGGCATCAGATGTGTGTGTCTAGTAGGATGTAGAGCTATAGAACAGAGATAGGTGTGGCAGGGAGACCATGACTCCCTGCTCTACTGCCAAGTGTAACTGTATTAGCATGCTACAGGTGCATCTCACAAAATTAGAATATCGTGAAAAAGTTAATTTATTTCAGTTCCTCAATTAAAAAAAAGTGAACCTCATATACAGTGCCTACAAGTAGTATTCAACCCCCTGCAGATTTAGCAGGTTTAATAAGATGCAAATAAGTTAGAGCCTTCAAACTTCAAACAAGAGCAGGATTTATTAACAGATGCATAAATCTTACAAACCAAAAAGTTTTGTTGCTCAGTTAAATTTTTATAAATTTTAAACATAAAAGTGTGGGTCAATTATTATTCAACCCCTAGGTTTAATATTTTGTGGAATAACCTTTGTTTGCAATTACAGCTAATAATCGTCTTTTATAAGCCCTGATCAGGCCTGCACAGGTCTCTGGAGTTATCTTGGCCCACTCCTCCATGCAGATCTTCTCCAAGATATCTAGGTTCTTTGGGTGTCTCATGTGGACTTTAATCTTGAGCTCCTTCCACAAGTTTTCAATTGGGTTAAGGTCAGGAGACTGACTAGGCCACTGCAACACCTTGATTTTTTGCCTCTTGAACCAGGCCTTGGTTTTCTTGGCTGTGTGCTTTGGGTCGTTGTCTTGTTGGAAGATGAAATGACGACCCATCTTAAGATCCTTGATGGAGGAGCAGAGGTTCTTGGCCAAAATCTCCAGGTAGGCCATGCTATCCATCTTCCCATGGATGCGGACCAGATGGCCAGGCCCCTTGGCTGAGAAACAGCCCCACAGCATAATGCTGCCACCACCATGCTTGACTGTAGGGATGGTATTCTTGGGGTCGTATGCAGTGCCATCCAGTCTCCAAACGTCAGGTGTGTGGTTGGCACCAAAGATCTCGATCTTGGTCTCATCAGACCAGAGAACCTTGAACCAGTCAGTCTCAGAGTCCTCCAAGTGATCATGAGCAAACTGTAGACGAGCCTTGACATGACGCTTTGAAAGTAAAGGTACCTTACGGGCTCGTCTGGAACGGAGACCATTGCGGTGGAGTACGTTACTTATGGTATTGACTGAAACCAATGTCCCCACTGCCATGAGATCTTCCCAGAGCTCCTTCCTTGTTGTCCTTGGGTTAGCCTTGACTCTTCAGACAAGCCTGGCCTAAGCACGGGAGGAAACTTTCAAAGGCTGTCCAGGCCGTGGAAGGCTAACAGTAGTTCCATAAGCCTTCCACTTCCGGATGATGCTCCCAACAGTGGAGACAGGTAGGCCCAACTCCTTGGAAATGGTTTTGTACCCCTTGCCAGCCTTGTGACCCTCCACGATCTTGTCTCTGATGGCCTTGGAATGCTCCTTTGTCTTTCCCATGTTGACAATGTATGAGTGCTGTTCACAAGTTTGGGGAGGGTCTTAAATAGTCAGAAAAGGCTGGAAAAAGAGATAATTAATCCAAACATGTGAAGCTCATTGTTCTTTGTGCCTGAACTACTTCTTAATACTTTAGGGGAACCAAACAGAATTCTGGTGGGTTGAGAGGTTGAATAATAAATGACCCTCTGAAAAGACTTTTCACAATTTAAAAAAAAAAATAAACAAAAAATAACATTCTTTTTTGCTGCAGTGCATTTCACACTTCCAGGCTGATCTACAGTCCAAATGTCACAATGCCAAGTTAATTCCAAATGTGTAAACCTGCTAAATCTGCAGGGGGTTAAATACTACATGTAGGCACTGTATTATATATAGTCATTACAAACAGATTGATCTATTTCAAGTGTTTATTTTTGTTAATGTTGATGATTATGGCTTACAGCCAATTAAACCCCAAAAGTCATTATCCCAGTAAATTAGAATACTTTAAAACACCAGCTTGAACAATGATTGTAAAACCCTAAAGTTGGCCTACTGAAATGTATTTTCAGTAAATGCACTCAATAGTTGGTCGGGGCTCTTATTGCATCAATTACTGCATCAATACGGCGTGACATGGAGATGATTAGAATGTGGCACTGCTGAGGTGTTATGGAAGCCCAGGTTGCTTTGATAGCAGCCTTCCACTCGTCTGCATTGCTGGGTCTGGTGTCATTATCTTCCTTTTGACAATATCCCATAGATTTTCTATGGCATTAAGGTCAGGCGAGATTGTTGGCAATGAAGCACCGTGATACTGTTGTTTTTAAACAAGGTATTGGTACTTTTGGCATTATTGACAGGTGCCAAGTCTGGCTGGAGAATAACATTTCCATTTCCAAACAGCTGGTCGGCAGAGGGAAGCATGAAGTTCTCTAAAATTTCCTGGTAGATGGCTGCGCTGACTTTGGTCTTGATAAAACACAGTGAACCTACACCAGCAGATAACATGGATCCCCAAACCATCACTTATTGTGGAAACTTCACACTAGACCTGAAGCAGCTTGGATTGTGTGCCTCTCCACTCTTCCTCCAGACTCTGGGACCTTGATTTCCAAATGAAATGTAAAATTTACTTTCATCTGAAAGCAACACTTTGGACCACTGAGCAACAATTCAGTTCTTTTTCTTCTTGGCCCAGGTAAGACGCTTCTGGTGTTGTCTATTGGTCAGGAGTAGCTTGACAGAAGAAATGTGACACTTGTAGCCCATGCCTTGGATATGTCTGTGTGTGGTGGCTCTTTAAGCAATGATTCCAGCAGCAGTTCACTTCTTGTGAATCTCCCCCCACATTTTTTAATGGCCTTTTCTTAACAATCCTTTCAAGGCTACGGTTATCCTGGTTTCTTGTGCACCTTTTTTTACCACACTTTGTCCTTCCACTCAAATTTCCAATAATATGCTTGGATACAGTGACAGAGAAGAGACAGCTTCTTTAGCAATGACCTTTTGTGGCTTAATCTCCTTGTGGCTGTAAGCCATAATCATCAACATTAGCAGAAATAAACACTTGAAATAGATCACTCTGTTTGTAATGACTCTATATAATATATGAGTTTCACTTTTTGTATTGAAGAACTGGAATAAATTAACTTTTTGATGATATTCTAATTTTGTGAGAAGCACGTGTATATGTTATTTACTTTTCTTGGAGCAGGTATTGCCCTAACTAGAAATTTTACTATGGAATTGCAGTGTATAGTATAAACAATCAAATGATATTCTAATTTTGTGAGAAACACCTGTATGTGCACTGATAAATATAAGAATGGGGTTTGCTCTGGGTTGGTCCTGACTCTTATTCCTTTTTGGTAACTATGGTACTGTGCTCATGGCAAGGCTGCATAAATTATGCTTAGCTGTTACACAGTCTCAACTATTATTATAAAACTCACATAAACACCACAGATCCATAATTTTAGGCATTTGCATAAATCTAGCATAACTACACATCTACTTTACAAACTTTAAACATAGGGTCACTAGTAGAGATAAGCGAACCTTTTAAGGCTCGGATCAGCCAACTTTCCGATGTTCGCCGAACATAACCAAGACCCATTGATTTCAATAGGAGGCAAAACTAAACACATAGAGAAAACCTTCAGGTGGGCCCTTTATCTGCCAAAGCAGGTCAAATTAGGGGTAGACACCAGGAAAAGTGGCATCAATTGACCCACAGTACAAATAGTATAATTGCGGCTCATGGGTGCAGGGGACAGGGCCTGTGACAGGGCTTGGACCAGCATGTCTAGGTTAAACATTGAACAGTAACAGGTGGATGAGTGACAGATGTATAAGCAAAAAAATGTGGAAATAGACAGCTCACCTGGTCCAGTCAATGATTCCTAAGGTCCAAACCTCGCATGGATCTTGGCTGAGCAGCCGGAGGAGGAACAAGAGAAAACAGTGGTGGATCCAGCGAATAGGCTAAGTTCCTTTTTGTAATAAAATATAGGTTTTATTGAGCCATTTTAAAACAAGGCATGTATGGGCAGCACGGTGGCGCAGTGGTTAGCATTGCAGCGCTGGAGTCCTGGGTTCAAACCCCACCATGAACAACATCTGCAAAGAGTTTGTATGTTCTCTCCGTGTTTGCGTGGGTTTCCTCCGGGTACTCCAGTTTCCTCCCACATTCAAAAGACATACTGATAGGGAATTTACATTGTGAGCCCCAGCGGGGACAGCGATGATAATGTGTGCAAACTGTAAAGCGCTGTGGAATAGATTAGCGCTATATAAAAATAAAGATTATTATAAAGATTATTATAAAACTGTGGTCCACTAGATGTACTGAAGGCAATACACAAAAATACAACATGTTTCGACTTGCGTTTTGCATCAATTGACAGATGTAGGCCTAGTGTTCTGAGAGCCCTGGCAAATTCAGGCAGCACATATGAATGAGACCCAACTTGTAGTCCAAACATTTCCAAAAATTAGGGGAGGCACCAGTAAAAGTGGCATCAATTGACCCATAGTATAAATTTTATATTGGCCCAGCAGTCAGTCATGGGCCATGCATGAGACAGGGTCTGGGCCAGCATTTACAGCTTTGAATTTAAGCTAAAATTAAGAATTGGTTGAGGACCGGTGTAGGCCTGTGGTGATGGGAGCCCTGATACCTCATGCAACAGATCAAACTGCTTTTTTGCTCAGCCACAGTCAGGTGGCACAAATATCGGCTTTGCAGACTACTATTGTTAAAAACATTTAAGGATAGTAACAAAGGTAGTTGATTGAAAGTAAGTGCAGGCCTGCCAGTCCGGGAGACCTACTGCTACAGGCAACAGACTTGGAGTCAAAACATTTTCGAAAATCAGACACCAAGAAAAGTGGCATCAATTGACCCACAATAGAATTTTTATAAAGGCGCAACATGGATTGATGGGACAGAGACTGGCCCAGCATTTCTAGCTTAAAAATTGATCAGTAACAGGTGGATGAGTGACAGGTGTAGGCCTGGTTGTTCTGAGACCCCTTCCATTACAGTCATCCCACCAGATGGAGACCCAAATTGGAGTCTCTATATTTCTAAACATTATTGGCACACACCACTAAAGTGGCATGTATTTCCACAGAGTAGAATTAGTATAATGGTGCTCTGAGACCAATTCCACTACATGCAACCCACCAGATGGAGACAGAAATTGGAGTTTCCACATTTCCAAAAATTATTGGCACACAACACTAAAATAGCATCAATTTTCCCAGAGTAGAAATAGTATAATGGTGCTCTGAGACTCCTGCCATTACTGGCAACACACAACAAGGAAACCTAAATAAGAGTCTCCATTTACTAAAAATGTGGCTTGTCGTGACTCAGCAGGAATCAAAAGGAGGAATAGGAGGAATATTAGGTGGTTTAAAAAAAGGCAAATTGTAAGGGGTACTTCACACTAAGCGAGGTCGCTATGTTTGACACGTAGCAGCGACCAGGCCCCTGCTGTGAGATCGCTGGTCATGTCGGAATGGCCTGGACCATTTTTTGATCGTTGAGGTCCCGCTGGGTAGCACACATCGCTGTGTTTGACACCTTACCAACGACCTCAGACACCGACACATAAGGCGTGCATTTGCGTTGCCTTTTCCCCACCCCTCCGCTCCGATTGGTGGTCACTACTGCGTTCTGATTGGCGGTCATGCCTTCAACAGAAGGCGACATAGTAGCGCTTCCATCCTTTTCCTCTTCGATTTATCTATTCTTAAACGGTTCTTCTGACACCTATATTTTGTGCACGGTAGGTATCGTTTGGGGTCTCAAATGCGTTTTCATTTTAGAGCTATTGTGTCGCCTCATAAGGCAAGGCCGCCAATCAGAACGCAGTAGTGACCACCAATCGGAATTGAATGGGCGCGGAAAAGGCACCGCAAATGCACGCCTGTGTGACTACAACGTCACACAGGACGTCCCTCATCGAGGTCTGAATCGTCATAATAGCTGCCATGTGATAGGGTCACAATGACCAACGACATTGTTGTACAGGTCGCTACAGGTCGCCGCATCGCTGCTGCGTCTTTGGAAAGATCGCACTGTTTGACATCTCACCAGCGACCACATAGCGACGCAGCAACGATCCCTGACAGGTCGTATCGTTGTCGGGATCGCTTTAGCGTCGCTAAGTGTGACGGGGCCTTTAAGAGTAACAGTGGTCGACACACATTCTAATTATTGCACCATCAAGGCACTTGTTAGTAACATCAGCAGCAGTAGCAACAGCAGCCACAGAAGCCACAACAAAGGTGTCACTAACTGCAATAATGCGACATCAATGCAGAACACTGAAAACTACACCATTGCCTAGTCTACCTAGTCTGCCCACTAGGCTAAATTTTAGTGCAGTGAGATTCCCAG
Source organism: Ranitomeya imitator (assembly GCF_032444005.1). NCBI lineage: Eukaryota > Metazoa > Chordata > Amphibia > Anura > Dendrobatidae > Ranitomeya > Ranitomeya imitator. Next base: position 179,893,527 of record NC_091282.1, read on the forward strand.
ACTAAGGCAAGCTGAACCGGTTCATGCATGTAGCAGTCAAATGATTGGAATTTTTGCCTCTACTAAGTCGTTTTTTACAAAGTTGGCAGATCATGTGAGTTGGATGATCTTTTGCAGTCACAAAAAAGACCCAGACTAAGCAACCCTTGCCACCTCTGTGAACTTCAGACCCATGACCGCTGCTGGCCACAGCCAGAGTTGTGGCTGAAGATGTAGTGCTTGTCATGGTTGCATCACTCTGTGTCTGTGTGGGAAACTACAACATAACCTCCTTGTGTTCCTGCTCCACTGTTGTGAGTTCCGTTCTGGAGCTCCCTCCTGTGGTTGCTAATGGTATTTTTGCGAGTTCTGCCCTTGGGCTCCCTCTGGTGGTTTCGAGCGGAACTGCTGCTCCGTTAGGTGGCTGTAGCAGCTGCCTTCACTAATCGCCTTGCCTGGGTTTGTTATTTAAACCTGCTCTGGGCTTTAGTCCATGCCTGCTGTCAATGTTCTTGGTTGGATTTGATTCTTCCCTTGGATTTCTCATATGGCCAGTCCTTGTCTGCTAAAGATAAGTTTTGCTAGTTTTGTTTGTCCATTTGTTTGGACTCTATTGCTTGCATTTTGTCTCTTTTGTCCAGCTTGTCACTATGTCTTATTCAGGCTAGCTGGAAGCTCTGGGAAAGCAGATTTGCCCCTCCACACTGTGAGTCGGTGTGGAGTTCATTTTTGTAAACTCTGCGTGGATTTTGTAGTTTTTAATACTGACCGCACAGTATCCTTTGCTCTCTGTCTATCTAGTTTAGTTTTGGCCTCCCTTTGCTGAATTCTAATTTCATTTCTGAGTTCGTCATTTCCCTCTCCTTTCACAGTCAATATTTGTGGGGGGCTATCTTTCTTTTGGGGGTTTCTCTAAGGCAAGATAGCTTTCTATTTCCTTCTTTAGGGGGAGCTATATCTGAGGCTGTGACGAGGTGTCTAGGGAGTGTCAGGAACATCCCACAGCTATTTCTAGTTGTGTTGTTAGGATTAGGGACTGCGGTCAGTAGAGTTACCACCTTCTAAGAGCTCGTTCCATGTTGCGTTTTAGCCACCAGGTCATATCAGTGTGGCCTCTTAACCACCAGGTCATAACAGTACAGCAGGCCAAGAATGAATTGAATGCATCTCAAAAGAAAGAAAAAAAAAAGAGTTCTGAACCATTTTTTTTCTGTGCTCTGTTCTGTCTTCTTTTTCCTCTTGATATCTGGGTGGTGCTGGATATATGCTCTGGTATGGAGGTTCAGGGTTTGTTTTCTCGTGTGGATCAACTTGCTGCAAGAGTCCAGAGTATCCAAGATTATATTGTTCAGACTCCGGCTCTAGAGCCAAGAATTCCTACTCCTGATTTGTTTTTTGGGGACAGATCCAAGTTTTTGAACTTTAAAAATAGCTGCAAATTGTTTTTTTGCTTTGAAACCCCGTTCTTCTGGTGATCCCATTCAGCAAGTGAAAATCATCATATCCTTACTGCGTGGTGATCTTCAAGACTGGGCATTTGCTCTTGAAACAGGGAATCCGGCATTATTGAATGTAGATGCATTCTTTCAGGCGCTCGGATTGTTGTATGACGAACCTAACTCTGTAGAGCATGCTGAGAAAACACTGTTGGCCCTGTGTCAGGGTCAGGAAGCGGCAGAGTTATATTGCCAGAAATTTAGAAAATGGTCTGTGCTCACTAAATGTAATGAAGAAGCGCTGGCTGCTATTTTCAGAAAAGGTCTTTCTGAAACCCTTAAAGATGTTATGGTGGGCTTTCCTACGCCTACCGGTTTGAGCGAATCTATGTCTCTAGCCATTCAGATTGATCGGCGCTTGCGTGAGCGCAAGGTGGTACACCATATCGCAGTGTCCTCTGAGCGAAGTCCTGAGCCTATGCAATGTGATAGGATTTTGACTAGAACAGAACGGCAGGAATTCAGACGTCAGAATGGCCTGTGTTTTTACTGTGGTGATTCAGCTCATGCTATTTCTGATTGCCCTAAGCGTACTAGGAGGGTCCCTAGCTCTGTTACCATTAGTACTGTGCAGCCTAAATTTCTCTTGTCTGTTACCCTGATTTGCTCATTGTCGTCCTTTTCTGTTATGGCATTTGTGGATTCTGGCGCTGCCCTGAACTTAATGGACTTAGAATTTGCCAAGCGCTGTGGTTTTTCCTTGGAACCTTTGCAGAGTCCTATTCCCTTAAGGGGGATTGATGCTACGCCGTTGGCCAAGAATAAACCTCAGTACTGGACACAGTTAACCATGTGTATGGCTCCAGCACATCAGAAAAATATTCGTTTTTTTGGTGTTGCATAATTTGCATGATGTTGTTGTGCTGGGTTTTCCATGGTTACAGGTACATAATCCAGTGCTGGATTGGAGATCTATGTCTGTGACTGGTTGGGGTTGTCAGGGGATACATAGTGATATTCCTTTGATGTCCATTTCCTCGTCCCCTTCTTCTGAAGTTCCTGAGTTTTTGTCGGATTTCCAGGATGTATTTGATGAGCCCAAGTCCAGTTCCCTACCTCCTCATAGGGACTGCGATTGTGCCATTAATTTGATTCCTGGCTGTAAGTTCCCTAAGGGCCGACTTTTCAATCTGTCTGTGCCAGAGCATGCCGCTATGCGGAGTTATGTAAAGGAGTCCTTGGAGAAAGGGCATATTCGCCCGTCTTCGTCACCGTTGGGAGCGGGATTTTTTTTTGTTGCCAAGAAGGATGGCTCCTTAAGACCCTGTATAGATTATTGCCTTCTCAATAAGATCACTGTCAAATTCCAGTATCCGTTACCTTTGCTTTCTGATTTGTTTGCTCGGATTAAGGGTGCTAGTTGGTTTACTAAAATCGACCTCCGAGGGGCGTATAATCTTGTGCGTATTATACAAGGTGATGAATGGAAAACAGCATTTAATACGCCTGAAGGCCATTTTGAATATCTTGTAATGCCATTCGGGCTCTCTAATGCTCCATCGGTATTTCAGTCCTTTATGCATGATATCTTCCGGAATTATCTGGATAAATTTATGATTGTGTATTTGGATGATACTTTGGTTTTCTCCGATGATTGGGAGTCTCATGTGAAGCAGGTTAGGATGGTGTTTCAGGTCCTTCGTACTAATGCGTTGTTTGTGAAGGGGTCTAAGTGCCTCTTTGGAGTTCAGAGGGTTTCTTTTTTGGGTTTCATTTTTTCTCCCTCGGCTATTGAAATGGACCCTGTTAAAGTCCAGACCATTCATGATTGGACTCAACCTACATCTGTAAAGAGCCTTCAGAAATTTTTGGGCTTTGTCAATTTTTATCGTCGCTTTATTGCTAATTTTTCTAGTGTTGTGAAGCCTCTGACCGATTTGACGAGGAAGGGCGCTGATGTGGTGAATTGGTCCTCTGCGGCTGTTGAGGCCTTTCAGGAGCTTAAATGTCGTTTTACTTCTGCCCCTGTGTTGCGTCAGCCAGATGTTTCTCTCCCTTTTCAGGTTGAGGTTGATGCTTCTGAGATTAGGGCAGGGGCCGTTTTGTCTCGGAGAAATTCTGATGGCTCTTTGATGAAACCTTGTGCCTTCTTCTCCAGAAAATTTTCGTCTTCTGAGCATAATTATGATGTCGGCAATCGGGAGTTGTTGGCTATGAAGTGGGCATTTGAGGAGTGGCGACATTGGCTTGAGGGAGCCAAGCATCGCGTGGTGGTCTTGACTGATTACAAGAATCTGATTTACCTCGAGTCTGCTAAGCGGTTGAATCCTAGACAGGCTCGATGGTCTTTGTTTTTCTCACGTTTTGATTTTGTGGTCTCGTATATTCCTGGATCTAAGAATGTGAAGGCTGATGCCCTTTCTAGGAGTTTTTTGCCTGATTCTCCGGGAGTTCTTGAGCCGACTGGGATCCTCAAGGAGGGGGTGATTCTTTCTGCCATCTCCCCTGATTTGCGGCGGGTACTTCAGGAGTTTCAGGCTGATAAACCTGACCGCTGTCCTGTGGGGAAATTGTTTGTTCCTGATAGATGGACTAGTAGGGTAATTTCTGAGGTTCATTGTTCGGTGTTGGCTGGTCACCCTGGGATTTTCGGTACCAGAGATTTGGTGGCTAGGTCCTTTTGGTGGCCTTCCTTGTCGCGGGATGTGCGTTCGTTTGTGCAGTCCTGTGGGACCTGTGCTCGGGCTAAGCCTTGCTGTTCCCGTACCAGCGGGTTGCTTTTGCCTTTGCCTATTCCTGAGAGGCCCTGGACGCATATTTCCATGGATTTTATTTCTGATCTTCCTGTTTCTCAGAAGATGTCTGTCATCTGGGTGGTTTGTGACGGGTTTTCTAAGATGGTCCATTTGGTGCCGTTGCCTAAGTTGCCTTCCTCTTCTGATTTGGTTCCATTATTTTTTCAGCATGTGGTTCGTTTGCATGGTATTCCGGAGAATATTGTGTCTGACAGAGGTTCCCAGTTCGTTTCTAGGTTTTGGCGGTCCTTTTGTGCTTTTGTCTTTTTCTTCTGCATTCCATCCTCAGACAAATGGCCAAACGGAGCGAACCAATCAGACCTTGGAAACCTATTTGAGATGCTTTGTGTCTGCTGATCAGGATGATTGGGTGACCTTTTTGCCGTTGGCCGAGTTTGCCCTTAATAATCGGGCTAGTTCGGCTACCTTGGTTTCGCCTTTTTTTTTAACTTTGGTTTTCATCCTCGTTTTTCTTCAGGGCAGCTTGAGCCTTCTGACTGTCCTGGTGTGGATTCCGTGGTGGACAGGTTGCAGCAAATTTGGACTCATGTGGTGGACAATTTGACGTTGTCTCAGGAGAAGGCTCAGCATTTTGCTAACCGTCGTCGGTGTGTTGGTCCCCGGCTTCGTGTTGGGGATTTGGTCTGGTTGTCTTCTCGTCATGTTCCTATGAAGGTTTCTTCCCCTAAGTTCAAGCCTCGCTTTATTGGGCCTTATAAGATTTCTGAAATTATCAATCCAGTGTCTTTTCGTTTGGCCCTTCCAGCTTCCTTTTCCATTCATAATGTGTTCCATAGATCCTTGTTGCAGAGATATGTGGTACCTATGGTTCCCTCCGTTGATCCTCCTGCTCCGGTGTTGGTTGAGGGGGAATTGGAATATGTGGTAGAGAAGATTTTGGATTCTCGTTTTTCGAGGCGGAAGCTTCAGTATCTGGTCAAGTGGAAGGGTTATGGCCAGGAGGATAATTCTTGGGTTGTTGCCTCCGATGTTCATGCTCCCGATTTGGTTCATGCTTTCCATTTGGCTCGTCCTGATCGGCCTGGGAGCTCTGGTGAGGGTTCGGTGACCCCTCCTCAAGGGGGGGTACTGTTGTGAGTTCCGTTCTGGAGCTCCCTCCTGTGGTTGCTAATGGTATTTTTGCGAGTTCTGCCCTTGGGCTCCCTCTGGTGGTTTCGAGTGGAACTGCTGCTCCGTTAGGTGGCTGTAGCAGCTGCCTTCACTAATCGCCTTGCCTGGGTTTGTTATTTAAACCTGCTCTGGGCTTTAGTCCATGCCTGCTGTCAATGTTCTTGGTTGGATTTGATTCTTCCTGTTACGCTCACACCCTGACTGGTGGGCGTGAGCTCGGGGGTTTTGTGGCCCCACTGTGCCACAAACGAGACTACCCTGGAAGGGGCGTGACTATGACAGCTGCCTGGGTTTTCACTGGAGCCTCTGATGGTGAGGTCAGGCTTGTGCAGCAGGCAGCTGCCAAGTGCTACTCCAGGGTGGTGTCTGGCTGTGGCTGCTGATCCCACTTGGGAGACAGGAAGACCAGGATTGGTGCGGGCATTAGGCAGGACTGGCAGAAGAGCACGGCTGGAACACAGACGAGTAGGCTGGCACGGCTGAGACAGGGCAGGCAGAGACACGGCAGAGAACACAGGGCTGGCAGAGACACGGCAGGAAACAGGACTGGCTAGGACAGCAGGAACACAGGACTGGAAGGCAGGGCAGGAACGGCAGGACTGGCAGGAACACAGGATTGGGAGGCACGGCAGAGAACACAGGACTGGTTGATGTGGTATATGAAGGAACAGGTAAGGGCCTGTTCACACTGGACGTGCAGGTACAGATATGTAGTTTGGAACACAGGGCTGGCAGAGACATGGCAGAGACACGGCAGAGAACACAGGGCTTGCTAGGACGGCAGGAGACACAGGACTGACTTAGGACGGCAGGAGACAGGACTGGCTAGGACGGCAGGAAACACAGGACTAGCTGATGAGATATTAGAATCAGGCTGCACTCAGATGACACCCGAGTGCAGTCCAATTGTGAGTGAGATGAAGGAGCAGGTAGGGATATATAGTTTGGAGGAACAGGTAGGGACCTGTTCACACAGGAGAGGAGTGCAAGACTGCAGATAGGAATGGAAAAGCAGCAAGCGGTAGCGTAGCGACAAAAGCTGAGCAGAGCCACAAAGAATGTGGAGAGAAGCTGCAGCAAGAGATACTGCAGAAGCTAAGCAAAGTGGAACCGCAAGGATTGCAGAGAGGAACTGCAGCAAGAGGTTTCTGCAGCAACGGGAGCGGAGCAGAGCAAGACGGAGCAGAACCGCAGAAGTGCGGAGCAGCGGCAAAGCCACCAAGATGCAGAGCAGGCAGAGCCGCAAGAGTGCGGAGTGCAAGCAGACCGAGAACACAAGGAAAGACACAGCAGGGAAGGAAGGCACACACAAGGAGACCGAGACAAGACTAAGTACAGACAAGGCAATAGAACAAGACACAAGGACAAAGACACAGGGACCAGGATATTCTGCCTCCTGGAGGGCGGACAAAGATAAAGGCAAATGCACAGAGAAAAGCCTCCAGAGAGGGAGCAACACAGAGCTAGACCTGGCAAACTCAGAAGCAAAACACTAACTGAGCTAACACATTGCACAGGCCCAGACCACAGGGTGGAGCTGCACTATATACAGGAGGCCTCTTGATAATTGGTCAGGAACTGATTGGACAGGTGCGCCTGATTCCTATAAGAACCAGAGAGTTCAGGCGCCGGCCCCCTATACACATAGCCATGAGGCATGTGCAGAGCAGAGGAACAGACTATGGAGCTGGCCAGAAACAGAAACCACATCATGACCTGGAGCAGTGGGTAAGATTGTGAGAGAGATGTGAGGCCATGCCGTGATGCCAGCAGAGTTGTTACAGTACCCCCCCCCCTTTACGGCCCCTCCTCTTCAAGCCCGCCAGAACAACCTGTAGAAGAAGGATAGGAGCACACATAGTCATAGCCATCACAACATTCCTCTCGTAGAATGAGGTATTTGAGACATTAGAGATCTCAGGATGCTCAGTCTCTTTGAGTCCAGTACGATCAGCTTCCCACACAGAAGATGCAAGGGCCAGGACTTCTTTCACCTGGTTAATTGAAAGCAGGGACTTGGAAGCTTGCGATTTGACCACAACATAATGTGATTCCTTGGAAACTGAAGACACGTTCACTGGATCCAACTTAAGCCCATCATTACAAGAAAATTGGACCTTCTCCTTTAGACCGGTGGGAAGCAGAGATGAGAATACTTCTGTCTTGGGATCTTCACCAAATAGCCAGATGGAAACTGGAGGCATACATACAGGAAACATCTTCAGCCTGGTACCCTGAAAAAACTGGACCTCCTCTTCTAGATTAGAGGATGAGTAAGTCTCTGTCTTAGTATCAAGTAGCCACTTGGAAGCAGAAGGCATACATTCAGGAAGCCCCATCAGCTTGTTACTCAGACAAAACTGGACCATCTCTTCCTCCGGACTGGTGAAGAACAGAGATGCAAGAGCTTCAGCTTCAACTTCTTCATCCACCTGCCACATGGAATCTGAAGGCATCATTACAGGAAGCATCTTCTTCCCAAAGTTCAGGGAAAATTTTTTAAGTGACAGGGATGTTCCTGGGAACTGGTCACTGGTATTGTCACTGGAGGTGTACGGAGAGGACGCCACTGTTTCCTTTACTTCAGTGAGGTCAGCACACTGTGACTCAATAGCCAGCTGATTAGGTGGAGAAGATATCAACACTGTAGATTGACCTAGCAGTTTAGGAACAAGAAACTTCTGGAGACTTGATAGTTCCAAACGCAGAACCACGCTGGGTCTTTGGACCGGAACGGGCAGCAGAGTATCCGGTTCAGAACGACCGATGGGCGGACTGGTCAACCAGTGGAAAACAAATCTCTCCGCATACAATGCTCCGATTTGGAGCTGTAGTTGTCCCTTCAACACTGGACTGTTCATAAGTAGGACTCGGCAATCACCAAACACCTTCACAGGATTCTGGAGCAGTGGAACAGGAATCACACTTAGACTCCGTCTGGTTAGCAGCTTTAACACATCTGCAGGACCGAAGCTCCCACAAGGCACTGGAACAGACTCAGACTTTAGCGGAAGGGAGTTATTCTCACCAAGGGCAGTCTCTCCTACTGGCCCGAGGTTTTGGAGCTTTAGATCCCCTGGACAGAGGTCTTCCAGGTGTTCCTCACAACAGCAGCGACATAGTAAGCCCTTCTTACGACTGGTCTTAGACTGATGCTTTGCCAGTCCACTCTTGACAGTCTTTTTGGGTTCTATTAGAGTAGCTGCTTTAACGGGTAGAGGAACTGGAGGATCACAGACGGTCATGGCTTGACGTGGAGGTTTCTTCACGGGTTTCGCCCGTCTGGAGCGCCTCTCGGATCTAGATGGGGAAGACTTCACAGGAGCAGCAGGACGAGGCTTGTCAAAGACTTTACGGAAGGCCACCAGGAAGGCCCCAAGACTCATGACGATAGGATCCCCTGCTTCCCAGAGGGGACAAATCCATAATAAAGCATCTCCTGCTAGGTAGGACATGATGTAGGCCACCTTAATCCGGTCAGAGGGAAAACAAGCTGCATTCTGCAGGATGTAGCGCAAGCACTGTTCCAGGAAGCTTTGGCATTCCTCAGGATTCCCATAGAACCTAGGTGGGTCTGCTGGGTTGTGCTCTTCCTCATAGGCCCGGAGTTGATCGTAGAGAGCGTTAGAAATTATGATTGGGCCCGAGGTCTCCTCAATTGGAACGACACAGGGCGGAACAAATTCTTCAGCTTGCTCATACCGGTAGACAGAAAGTTCATCATGCTCTGAGAGCGGTAGGACATGGGATACAGCGGAGGCCATGGCCTGTGCAAACTGTTACGCTCACGCCCTGACTGGTGGGCGTGAGCTCGGGGGTTTTGTGGCCCCACTGTGCCACAAACCAGACTACTCTGGAAGGGGCGTGACTATGACAGCTGCCTGGGTTTTCACTGGAGCCTCTGATGGTGAGGTCAGGCTTGTGCAGCAGGCAGCTGCCAGGTGCTACTCCAGGGTGGTGTCTGGCTGTGGCTGCTGATCCCACTTGGGAGACAGGAAGACCAGGATTGGTGCGGGCATTAGGCAGGACTGGCAGAAGAGCACGGCTGGAACACAGACGAGTAGGCTGGCACGGCTGAGACAGGGCTGGCAGAGACACGGCAGAGAACACAGGGCTGGCAGAGACACGGCAGGAAACAGGACTGGCTAGGACAGCAGGAACACAGGACTGGAAGGCAGGGCAGGAACGGCAGGACTGGCAGGAACACAGGATTGGGAGGCACGGCAGAGAACACAGGACTGGTTGATGTGGTATATGAAGGAACAGGTAAGGGCCTGTTCATACTGGACGTGGAGGTACAGATATGTAGTTTGGAACACAGGGCTGGCAGAGACACGGCAGAGACACGGCAGAGAACACAGGGCTTGCTAGGACGGCAGGAGACACAGGACTGACTTAGGACGGCAGGAGACAGGACTGGCTAGGACGGCAGGAAACACAGGACTGGCTGATGAGATATTAGAATCAGGCTGCACTCAGATGACACCCGAGTGCAGTCCAATTGTGAGTGAGATGAAGGAACAGGTAGGGATATATAGTTTGGAGGAACAGGTAGGGACCTGTTCACACAGGAGAGGAGTGCAAGACTGCAGATAGGAATGGAAAAGCAGCAAGCGGTAGCGTAGCGACAAAAGCTGAGCAGAGCCACAAAGAATGTGGAGAGAAGCTGCAGCAAGAGATACTGCAGAAGCTAAGCAAAGTGGAACCGCAAGGATTGCAGAGAGGAACTGCAGCAAGAGGTTTCTGCAGCAACGGGAGCGGAGCAGAGCAAGATGGAGCAGAACCGCAGAAGTGCGGAGCAGCGGCAAAGCCACCAAGATGCAGAGCAGGCAGAGCCGCAAGAGTGCGGAGTGCAAGCAGACCGAGAACACAAGGAAAGACACAGCAGGGAAGGAAGGCACACACAAGGAGACCGAGACAAGACTAAGTACAGACAAGGCAATAGAACAAGACACAAGGACAAAGACACAGGGACCAGGATATTCTGCCTCCTGGAGGGCGGACAAAGATAAAGGCAAATGCACAGAGAAAAGCCTCCAGAGAGGGAGCAACACAGAGCTAGACCTGGCAAACTCAGAAGCAAAACACTAACTGAGCAAACACATTGCACAGGCCCAGACCACAGGGTGGAGCTGCACTATATACAGGAGGCCTCTTGATAATTGGTCAGGAACTGATTGGACAGGTGCGCCTGATTCCTATAAGAACCAGAGAGTTCAGGCGCCGGCCCCCTATACACATAGCCATGAGGCATACACAGAGCAGAGGAACAGACTATGGAGCTGGCCAGAAACAGAAACCACATCATGACCTGGAGCAGTGGGTAAGATTGTGAGAGAGATGTGAGGCCATGCTGTGATGCCAGCAGAGTTGTTACACTTCCCTTGGATTTCTCATATGGCCAGTCCTTGTCTGCAAAAGATAAGTTTTGCTAGTTTTGTTTGTCCATTTGTTTGGACTCTATTGCTTTGCATTTTGTCTCTTTTGTCCAGCTTGTCACTATGTCTTATTCAGGCTAGCTGGAAGCTCTGGGAAGCAGATTTGCCCCTCCACACCGTGAGTCGGTGTGGAGTTCATTTTTGTAAACTCTGCGTGGATTTTGTAGTTTTTAATACTGACCGCACAGTATCCTTTGCTCTCTGTCTATCTAGTTTAGTTTTGGCCTCCCTTTGCTGAATTCTAATTTCATTTCTGAGTTCGTCATTTCCCTCTCCTTTCACAGTCAATATTTGTGGGGGGCTATCTTTCCTTTTGGGGGTTTCTCTGAGGCAAGATAGCTTTCTATTTCCTTCTTTAGGGGTAGCTATATCTGAGGCAGTGACGAGGTGTCTAGGGAGAGTCAGGAACATCCCACGGCTATTTCTAGTTGTGTTGTTAAGATTAGGGACTGCGGTCAGTAGAGATACCACCTTCTCAGAGCTCGTTCCATGTTGCGTTTTAGCCACCAGGTCATATCAGTGTGGCCTCTTAACCACCAGGTCATAACACTCCACCTCCTTTGCAGAGCAACTCAGCTGCATGCCTCTGGGTTCACACCAAATGGGATCTAAAACCTTATTGTCATCCTCTCTGTTCTCCTATTCCTCACCCTGAGAGACACCATCCTCTTCTTCCTGCTGTGACTACACAATAGAGTCCACATGTGCCTTAGGTATGTAAATCTAATCAGGATCACTTCCACTCCTGGGGTTTAACGTCTGGTGAGGAGAGTTTGGATTCTGCTCGGATCCTACTTCATCCAGCCCCAGATCTAACTGAAAAAAAATGTAGGCATCGGTGCAGATGCTATCCCCCTCTTGAGTCTGTGAAACTTTGAAGCAGTCTTCTGATGTCCATGGAATAGAAGGTGTAAATAGCTCTGCAGACTCGCCAATCTGTGGTTCCTCACAGTCAGTTGGGCAGCTGGAGTGTTCTAATGCAGGGGGAAAAAGGGAGATTGGGGTTCCGACTCTGAGGATTGTACTGTGTGTGATATTAAGGTGGAGGAAGAGGAGGAGAGGCAACTTGATGCAGCGCTTGCCATCCACTGGAACACATGCTCTTTTTGGCCCTCATCTCCTCATCTATAAGGCATACCACTGTGTGGCTGCCAAAGAAAGGGAGTCAAGTAGCCCATCCAGTAACAAAAGTTGTCAGTTGCCTTTGGATAGGATGAGCCAGTGTTTGTTCAGTAGAGCTTTCAGTAACATTGCCACCTACCCCACATACACGTCAAAAACCAAGCCTATTCCTCCTTCCACCACAACCTCACTTTTGCCCACTCATGTTGGATGTACCATTCATCTCTTTTAACCAGGTGTTTTACAATCTTAGGTCCAGCCTTGTCCATTATATGTCACTAAATTAACAATCAGTATTTATTTGCTGAGATAGTGTGGCTGGACCACAGAATTAGCATAAAGGATTTATATGCTGAAATGTGGACTGGTGGCTAGACCACACAATTAGCACAAAGGATTTATATGTAGACATGGTTGTACCTCTGGATGATTGGGTCTGGCGGCTTCTGCCGAACAGTTAAAAAAATTCACTTGAATATGGGGTCTAAACATACAGTGTCTTCTGATCAGCATTAAACTCATTATCGCCGGTCACACGGCCGCGGTTCATTTCCGCCAGTCAGACAGCATCAGCCCACAGCTGTGATTGCGGGTAACAAGTTAAACTCCGGTCACGGACATTGGATGATAGGACTACTGCTTCCACACGCCTACTCCAGCTGCCGGAAATAACAGCAAGAGCAGGCAGCAGCTAATGGGAGTATTCATCAGTCGGCACCTGTACTCTAAATAAATAACTTTAAAAAAAGCAGCGATGGTTTCCCTGAATTTTGATAACTAGCCAGGCAAAACTCATAGCTGGGAGCTGCAACCCTCAGCAGTCAGCTGTAGCAAGGCTGGTTATCAAGAATAGAGAGGTCTCCACTGCAAGTTTTTCAATCATTTAAATGAATAATTAAAAAAAAGGCTTGAGGTCCCCCCATTTTTGAAAACCAACCAAACTAAAGCAGACAGCTGCAGGCTGGTATTCTCAGGCAGGTAAGGGTTCATGGACATTGGCCATCACCAGCATAAATATAGCAGCCCACAGAGACCCAGAAAAGGCACATCTATTAGATGTTCCAATTCTTGCTCTTTGTCCAGCTCTTCCCACTTGCCCTGTGCTGAAGTAAAGTGGGGTTCATATTTGTTGGGTTGATGTCACCTTTGTATAGTCTGGTGACATCAAGCCCATGGGTTAGTAATGGAGAGGTGACAATAAGACGCATATCCATTATTAATCCTATAGTTATATTGTAAATAAATGCACAGCAAGAATAAAGTCCTTTAATTGAAAGAATGACAGACTCCTTTAATAATTCTAAATTAAACCATACTTACGTCATCACCCATTCCACTGAAGCCATGGTCTCCTGTAATAAAACAAAAATATAAAACAGCCATATCCCTCACCTGTCCATCATTCTTTTCCACGCCGTAATCCATGTCTGGGGATAAACAGTTGTCAACCTTTGCCAAGTTTTTAACACTAAGGTTTGGATACGTCTTTAAAGGTAATCTGTCACCCCAAAATTCGCTATAAGCTAAGGCCACCGGCATCAGGGACCTATCTACAGCATTCTGTAATGCTGTACATAAGCCCCCTATGTCACCTGAAAGAACAGAACAACAGGTTATATTAAAGTCAGCCAGGGGCGGTCCCGATGTGGTCCGGTCAGATGGGGATCGCGGTTCAGGTCCAGCGCAGGCATACTTTATCTGCCTTATAGAGGGCAGAGCAAAGTACTGCAGTGTGCAGGCGTTGGGAAAGGTAAGAGAGGCCCGGCACCTGCACACTGCAGTACTTTACGCTGCCCTCAACAGGGCAGATAAAGTATGCCAGTGCAGGAGCCACGGCAGGAAGCAAAGAAGAGGACGTCATCGTATGAAGATGGGAGGTGCTGGACCCGGACTGCGATGCCTATCGGACCGAATGGCATCGGGACTGCCCCTGGGTGAGTATAATCTAACTTGTTTTTCTTATCTTTCAGGTGACATCAGGGGCTTATCTACAGCATTACAGAATGCTGTAGATAAGCCCCTGATGCTGGTGGCCTTAGCTTATAGGCGGATTTTGGGGTGACAGATTCCCTTTAACCCCTTTACCCCCAAGGGTGGTTTGCACGTTATGGACCGGGCCAATTTTTACAATTCTGACCACTGTCCCTTTATGAGGTTATAACTCTGGAAAGCTTCAATGGATACCGGTGATTCTGACATTGTTTTCTCGTGACATATTGTACTTCATGATAGTGGTAAAATTTATTTGATATTACCTGCGTTTATTTGTGAAAAAAACGGAAATATGGCAAAAATTTTGAAAATTTTGCAATTTTCCAAATTTGAATTTTTATGCAATTAAATCACAGAGATATGTCACACAAAATACTTAATAAGTAACATTTCCCACATGTCTACTTTACATCAGCACAATTTTGGAACCAAAATGTTTTTTTGTTAGGGAGTTATAAGAGTTAAAAATTGACCAGCAATTTCTCATTTTTACAACACCATTTTATTTTAGGGACCACATCTCATTTGAAGTCATTTTGAGGGGTCTATTTGATAGAAAATACCCAAGTGTGACACCATTCTAAAAACTGCACCACTCAAGGTTCTCAAAACCACATTCAAGAAGTTTATTAACCCTTCAGGTGTTTCACAGGAATTTTTGGAATGTTTAAAGAAAAATTAACATTTAACTTTTTTTCACAAAAAATTTACTTCAGCTCCAATTTGTTTTATTTTACCAAGGGTTACAGGAGAAAATGGACCCCAAACCTTGTTGTACAATTTGTCCTGAGTACGCCGATACCCCATAAGTGGAGGTAAACCACTGTTTGGGCGCATGACAGAGCTTGGAAGCGAAGGACGCCATTTGACTTTTTAATGCAAAATTGACTGGAATTGAGATGGGACGCCATGTTGCGTTTGGAGAGCCACTGATGTGCCAAAACATTGAAACCCCCCACAAGTGACACCATTTTGGAAAGTAGACCCCCTAAGGAACTTATCTAGAGGTGTGGTGAGCACTTTAACCCACCAAGTGCTTCACAGAAGTTTATAATGCAGAACCGTAAAAATAAAAAATCATTTTTTTTTTCACAAAAATTATCATTTCGCCCCCAATTTTTTATTTTCCCAATGGTAAGAGAAGAAATTGGAACCAAAAAGTTGTTGTACAATTTGTCCTGAGTACGCTAATACCCCATATGTAGGGGTAAACCACTGTTTGGGCGCATGGGAGAGCTCGGAAGGGAAGGAGTGCCATTTGACTTTTCAATGCAAAATTCACAGGAATTGAGATGAGACGCCATGTTGCGTTTGGAGAGCCAATGATGTGCCTAAACATTGAAACCCCCACAAGTGACACCATTTTGGAAAGTAGACCCCCTAAGGAACTTATCTAGATGTGTGGTGAACACTTTGACCCACCAAGAGCTTCACAGAAGTTTATAATGCAGAGCCGTAAAGATAAAACAAAAATTTTTTCCCACAAAAATTATTTTTTAGTCCCCAGTTTTGTATTTTCCCAAGGGTAACAGGAGAAATTGGACCCCAAAAGTTTTTGTGCAATTTGCCCTGAGTGCGCTGATACCCCATATGTGGGGGGAACCACCGTTTGGGCGCATGGGAGGGCTCGGAAGGGAAGGAGCGCCATTTGGAATACAGACTTAGATGGAATGGTCTGCAGGCGTCACATTGCGTTTGCAGAGCCCCTAATGTACCTAAACAGTAGAAACCCCCCACAAGTGACCCCATATTGGAAACTAGACCCCCAAGGAACTTATCTAGATGTGTTGTGAGAACTTTGAGCCCCCAAGTGTTTCACTACAGTTTCTAACGCAGAGCCGTGAAAATAAAAAATCTTTTTTTTTCCCACAAGAATTATTTTTTAGCCCCCAGTTTTGTATTTTCCCAAGGGTAACAGGAGAAATTGGACACCAAAAGTTGTTGTCCAATTTGTCCTGAGTACGCTGATACCCCATATGTTGGGGTAAACTCCTGTTTGGACACACGGGAGAGCTCGGAAGGGAAGGAGCACTGTTTTACTTTTTCAACGCAGAATTGGCTGGAATTGAGATCGGACGCCATGTCGCGTTTTGGAGAGCCCCTGATGTGTCTAAACAGTGGAAACCCCCCAATTATAACTGAAACCCTAATCCAAACACGCCCCTAACCCTAATTCCAACGGTAACCCTAACCACACCTCTAACCCAGACACACCCCTAACCCTAATCCCAACCCTATTCCCAACCGCAAATGTAATCCAAACCCTAACCCTAACCCTAACTTTAGCCCCAACCCTAACTGTAGCCTTAACTATAACTGTAGCCTTAACCCTAGCCCTAACCCTAGCCCTAACCCTAACCCTAACCCTAGCCCTAACCCTAGCCCTAGCCGTAACCCTAGCCATAACCCTAGCTCTAACCCTAGCCCTAACCCTAACTCTAGCCCTAACCCTAACCCTAACCCTAGCCCTAACCCTAGCCCTAGCCCTAACCCTAGCCCTAACCCTAGCCCTAGCCCTAACCCTAGCCCTAACCCTAATGGGAAAATGGAAATAAATACATTTTTTTAATTTTTCCCTAACTAAGGGGGTGATGAAGGGGGGTTTGATTTACTTTTATAGTGGGTTTTTTAGCGGATTTTTATGATTGGCAGCCGTCACACACTGAAAGACGCTTTTTATTGCAAAAAATATTTTTTGCATTACCACATTTTGAGAGCTATAATTTTTCCATATTTGAGTCCACAGAATCATGTGAGGTCTTGTTTTTTGCAGGACGAGTTGACATTTTTATTGGTAACATTTTCGGGCACGTGACATTTTTTGATCGCTTTTTATTCCGATTTTTGTGAGGCAGAATTACCAAAAACCAGCTATTCATGAATTTCTTTTGGGGGAGGCGTTTATACCGTTAAGCGTTTGGTAAAATTGATAAAGCAGTTTTATTCTTCGGGTCAGTACGATTACAGCGACACCTCATTTATATCTTTTTTTATGTTTTGGTGCTTTTATACGATAAAAACTATTTTATAGAAAAAATTATTTTTGCATCGCTTTATTCTGAGGACTATAACTTTTTTATTTTTTTACCATGGTTATTTATATCTGTCTTTTTGATCGCGTGTTATTCCACTTTTTGTTCGGTGGTATGATAATAAAGCTTTGTTTCTTGTCTCGTTTTTTTTCTTGTTTACTGAAGGGGTTAACTAGTGGGATAGTTTTATAGGTCGGGTCGTTACGGACGCGGTGATATTAAATATGTGTACCTTTATTGTTTGGTTTTTTTTATTTAGATAAAGAAATGTATTTATGGGAATAATATTTTTTTTTTTTTCATTATTTAGGATTTTTTTTTTTTACACACTTGTAAAAATTTTTTTTAACTTTTTTACTTTGTCCCAGGGGGGGACAATACAGATCGGTAATCTGCCAGTTTGCACAGCACTCTGACAGATCACCGATCTGTCTCAGAGCGCTTCAGCGTTACCGTCCCTGCTCTGAGCAGGCACTTGGTAAGGCACCTCCCTCCCTGCAGGACCCGGATCCGTGGCCATCTTGCATCCGGGACTTTCTGCAGGGAGGAAGGTAGGAGACCCCCGGAGCAACGCGATCACATCACATTGCTGTGGGGGTCTCAGGGAAGCCCGCAGGGAGCCCCCTCCCTGCGCGATGCTTCCCTGCACCGCCGGCACATCGCGATCATGTTTGATCGCGGTGTGCCGGGGGTTAATGTGCCGGGGGTTAATGTGCCGGGGGCGGTCCGTGAACGCTCCTGGCACATAGTGCCGGATGTCAGCTGCGATAAGCAGCTGACACCCGGCCGCGATCGCCTATGACGTACTATTCCGTCCTTGGGAAGTAGGGCCCACCCCACATGGACGGAATAGTACGTCTAATGGCAGAAAGGGGTTAAAGAAGGCTACTACTTGCAATATAACACAATTTTATTTAAAAATGCAAAATTAAAGGAATAGTATGATTAGTACACTTTTGTATATTTTAATATACAAAGGTTAAGTACATACTGTATAAAGATTAAGTACATATAAAGATTATGTACATATACTCACATAATCACAAAGCTTTTAAACATCATCTGCTTGGAATATCAGAGAAGCAAGAATCCAGACAGAGAACCCCTGGAAAATTCACAACACTGCATGGGTGTCCCCACTTATGCACGTATCACAGCACTGTACACGTGTAAGTACAGGTACCCAACTTTCTGCTTCTGTTTTAGTCATGTTTCTCTGGCCTTATATAGTGATTTAAACATACATAATTTAAAAGCTCCCAAGATAACATAAGTCCACAACAGACAGAGGTTAAATAAACAATGAAGTGAACAGCTCTCAAGATTCTGTCACTATGAGCATTTTCTGTCTGTAAATGTATGACCAGTAGTGTTGAGCATTCCGATACCGCAAGTATCGGGTATCGAGATCCGATACTTTTGTGGTATCGGGTATCGGTATCGGATACATAGAGATGTGTAAAATAAAGAATTAAAATAAAAAATATTGATATATTTACCTCTCCGGCGGCCCCTGGACTCAGCGCGGGTAACCGGCAGGCTTCGTTGTTCAAAATCAGCGCATTTAGGACCTGAGAATCACGTCCCGGCTTCTGATTGGTCGCGGGCCGCCCATGTGACCGCCACGCGACCAATCACAAGCCGCGACGTCACCGCAAGCTATTAACGCGCTCATTTTTAAAAATGAGCGCGTTAATGGCTTTCAAAGACGTAGCGGCTTGTGATTGGTCGCGGCCACGCGACCAATCACAAGCCGCGACGTCACCGCAAGCTATTAACGCGCTCATTTTTAAAAATGAGCGCGTTAATGGCTTTCAAAGACGTAGCGGCTTGTGATTGGTCGCGGCCACGCGACCAATCACAAGCCGCGACGTCACCGCAAGCTATTAACGCGCTCATTTTTAAAAGTGAGCGCGTTAATGGCTTTCAAAGACGTAGCGGCTTGTGATTGGTCGCGGCCACGCGACCAATCACAAGCCGCGACGTCACCGCAAGCTATTAACGCGCTCATTTTTAAAAATGAGCGCGTTAATAGCTTGCGGTGACGTCGCGGCTTGTGATTGGTCGCGTGGCGGTCACATGGGCGGCCCGCGACCAATCAGAAGCCGGGACGTGATTCTCAGGTCCTAAAAGCGCTGATTTTGAACAAAGAAGCCTGCCGTTACCCGCGCTGAGTTCAGGGGCCGCCGGAGAGGTAAATATATCAATATTTTTTATTTTAATTCTTTATTTTACACATCCCTATGGATCCCAGGGCCTGAAGGAGAGTTTCCTCTCCTTCAGACCCTGGGAACCATGAGAATACCTTCCGATACTTGATGTCCCATTGACTTGTATTGGTATCGGATATCGGTATCGGCGATATCCGATATTTTTCGGGTATCGGCCGATACTATCCGATACCGATACTTTCAAGTATCGGACGGTATCGCTCAACACTAATGACCAGCAATGCTGCTCTGTTATGTTTGAATGCATTCTGTATATTTCGATATGGACTTAACATATCCGTTTTTATATTCCCACTACAGGTACAGATGCTGAACTTTATTGTTCGGTTTCACCAATATCCATTTATCTGCTGAAATGTGGACTGGTGGCTGGACCACACATTTAGCACACAGGATTTAGATGCTGAAATGTGGACTGGTGGCTGGACCACACAATTAGCACAAAGGATTTATATGCTGAAGTGGTGACTGGTCGCCGTACAACAGAACCAGCAGCACTACGAATTTATATGCTGAAGTGGCGACTTATGGCTGCACCACAGAATTAGCAATTCAAATTTATATGCTTGAAGATCGATTTCACACAGGATTGTAACTATCTAAACTAACTGAGAATAAACTTGCTATCTGACTACTTGCAGCATCAACAGCCTCACTACGCTGTTACACACACAAAATGGCACCAAAGCCTCATGTCCACTTTTTATATTGAGAGGGGCATGTAACTTTGGCAGCCAATGACACAAGCCCTTGTGTCTGGACATTATGGATGGTTTCCGCACCCTGATTGGCTGCCAGAATCTCCACATATTAAGTTAATTAAAAAAAAAAAATAACAATGCGCGCTCCTCTGACATCTCCCCACCCGTCCCTCCCGATCCTCATACAGCATCACTATCATAGCCAAAGTCCTAACGAAAGCATTAGTGGAAACTCGATCATTTACCGAACTTTGGACAAATTTTGCCAATTTTGTGGAAAGTGCTCAGGAATCCGAACACAAATGCTGAATTAAAGATTTCTAAACAAGTTTGCTCATCTCTAGTCACTAGAATTTCACCTCTGCATTCATGTTGAAACATTCACAAGAATTTACTGTTCTTGCTTATTGAAATATATGGCAATCAAATATACTGCTTTCTTGCAAAGCAAATTATGATCTTTTTATATAATAATCTTACTGCTCTCTGAAGCACAAACCGTGCATCATTCTGAGATTCGGTTTCAGAAGCAAACTCATTACCATACTCATTAATGTGAATTACGAAAGTTTTCTTGCTGGTCTTCATTAACCATCTGTTAGTCAAGCATTGATTTGTGTATATGTGTAAAGATATTTTTGGAAAAGCACCTGAACAAGCACCAACTTAGGATGATTTCATCTGTTTGTACTTCACGTTATCAAGCCAGCTGTTCCCCAAGCCAGTTTGTTTCAAAATATTCAATTTCTTCAATTTGTAAGAGGCAAACGCATTTATGGTGTTGTTTGATTTTAGGAACATGAGCTCAGGTGCCATCCTCAATATTTATAGCCCATTTTTAATTGAAGGACAGTGACATTAGATCTGTGTTGATTTTTAATTCCCTGGGATCTGAAGCCTTTAGAGAAGCATCTACTTTTCCCAGCCTTTCTACATTGTCTGTAAAGGTACCATCACACATAACGATATCGTTAACGATATCGTTGCTTTTTGTGATGTAGCAACGATATCGTTAACAAAATCGTTATGTGTGACAGCGACCAACGATCAGGCCCCTGCTGGGAGATCGTTGGCCGCTGGGGAAAGTCCAGCACTTTATTTTGTCGCTGGATCTCCCGCTGACATCGCTGAATCGGTGTGTGTGACGCCGATTCAGCGATGTCTTCACTGGTAACCAGGGTAAATATCGGGTTGCTAAGCGCAGGGCCGCGCTTAGTAACCCGATGTTTACCCTGGTTACCGTTGTAAATGTAAAAAAACAAACACTACATACTTACATTCCCGGTGTCTGGTCAGGTCCCTCGCCGTCAGCTTCCCGCACTGACTGGTGAGCGCCGGCCAGCCGTAAAGCACAGCACAGCGGTGACGTCACCGCTGTACTTTACGGCCGGCGCTCATTCAGTGTGGGCAGCTGAAGGCGAGGGACAAGACCAGACACTGGGAATGTACTGTAAGTATGTAGTGTTTGTTTTTTTACATTTACAACGGTAACCAGGGTAAACATCGGGTTACTAAGCGCGGCCCTGCGCTTAGTAACCCGATGTTTACCCTGGTTACCCGGGGACTTCAGGATCGTTGGTCGCTGGAGAGCTGTCTGTGTGACAGCTCTCCAGCGACCAAACAGCGACGCTGCAGCGATCGACATCGTTGTCGGTATCGCTGCAGCGTCGCTTAGTGTGACGGTACCTTTAGTATACACTTTGGGAAGAAAAGAAAAAGTAACAATGAAAGCTCTTGCTGCTGTTTCTACAAATGGAAGCAGAAATTTGACCTCTACTTCTTAGAAGACTTGAAATATTATTTGCACTTTTTAATTTGCAAATCATACAAGTTTTTCACTAATTTTGCTATCTTTGATGTACTGTACAAACCCACATGCGAAAAGCCAATATCCAAAGAAAGTAAATAATGAATATACCAATCTTTGTCTTTCATGGCCAATGGTAATCATAGCTGCTAGGTCCTGTCCACAAAAAGCAGGGTTATGTCACCGTCATAGAAATTATGTCAGTAATGGCACAAAACAACAGATTGGAATAACACCTTTTGGCAACTGAATATGGGTTAAAAAGACAATTTGGGCCCCTTAGGCTCCAAGGCCCTGACGTGACTGCAACCCCTGCACATGCTATAGTTACACCTCTGTCCATATATAAAGGGCCTGGACAAGGTATTTTGCTGCCTTAGGCAGATGAAGTCAGTGCCCCCCGACCCAAAGACTACACCGATAAAACATCAGCCCCCAAGCAAAGGAATGGGTTAGAGACTAAACATAATCCCTAACACATGCCCTCTCTGATGGGTCAGATAACAAGTTTTGATTATCACTTCCACTAGAATTGTTACCCTTTTCACCCAAAAATACCAGCAAAGTAAAAAAGCGATGTGCTTTAGGGGTGAGGTTCAACAGGGAGTACACTTTCAACCTTAAATATAGAATCATTCATTGTTTTTGGACCATTTACACAACACCAAGGATAAATAGTGATACTCATCCATGACATCCTATAATTTATATGAAAGACACAAGGACAGTCACGGAAACTAGTATAACTTAACTATAAGGAGGACAGTTTGGCTTCAATTACAGTGTGCAGCATTTGGAGGATTCCCTAGTGGAAACTAAACAGACCCTATTATAGATAAAGGGATACATATGATAGTTATATCTGTAATGCGACAAATACAGTTTGCAACAAAGCTGATGGTGGTTGTGATGCTATATTCTTGAATGGATGGAGGTTCTGGTGGCAAATTCATGTAGTGATGGTTCTAATGTCAAATTCCAGTACTGATTCTGGTGGTGTATTCCTGGCACTGGTGATGTATTCATGTAGTGATGAAGGCTATAGTTCTGTATTCATCAGCAGAATGATCATCAGTACATTAATATGAAACTAAATCATCAGAACATAAATTGAACATCAGATCCATCAATGCTACATAATTACGGGACGAGAACCACCATCAATAAAAAATAGGTCACTAGAACCACCATCAGTACATGAATATATTACCATAACCAAACCAGTAAATACACCAGTACATGACTACATCACCATAATTGCTATCAGTCCATGACTACATCAAGTTTAGTACATCAGTCCATGACTACATCAAGTTTAGTACAGCAGTTGTGTTAAATGTCACATCAACGCTATATATATTTCACAGAATCATAGAATGTTAAAGACCTCGAGGGTCATCGTGTCCAACTCCCTGCTCAATGCAGCGCAGGATTCACTAAACCATCTCAGAAAGTTGTCTGTCCAAGCTCTGTTTGATAACTTCCATTGAGGGAGAACTCACCACTTCTTGTGGCAGCCTGTTACACTCATTGATCACCCTTATTGTCAAAACGTTTTTTCTAATATCTAATCTGTATCTTCTCCTTTTCAATTTCATTCCATTACTTCTTGTGTTTCCATCTGTAAATGAGAATAGAGATGATTCATCTACACTGTGACATAGCCTTCTTTTTTGCAAGATAAACATTTCCAGATCTTTTAATTGTTCCTCATAGGACATACTTTGCAGTCTGCTTATCATCCTGGTAGGTCTTCTCTGAACTTGCACCAGTTTTTCAATGTCTTTTTTAAAATGTAGTGCCCAGAACTGGACACAATAATCCAGATGCGACCTGACCAAGGAGGGGGATAATTACTGCACGTGATCTAAACTTTATGCTTCTCTTAATACATCCTAGAACTGTATTTGCCTTTTTGCTGTTGCATCACACTGTTGACTCATGTGCAGTCTGTGATCTATTAGTATGCCCAAGTCTTTTTCAGACGTGCTGTTGCTTAGTACTATTCCTCCCATTCTGTAGACATAATTTTCGTTTTTTTTGCCCAGATGTAGAATCTTGCATTTCTCCTTGGTAAATACCATTCTATTAGTCGCTGCCCATTGTTCAAGCTTATCTAGATCATTCTGAATCCTTTCTCTGTCTTCTGTTGTGTTTGCTATCCCTTGCTTTGCATCGTCTGCAAATTTGATCAGTTTACCTTCAGTTCCCTTTTCTAGATCATTTATAAAAATGTTAAACAACACTGGGGCCAGGAGAGAGGCTTATGGCATTCCACTTGAAACACTCTTCCAATTGGATATGCAATTATTTATTACCACTCTTTGCGTATGATCAGTGTGACCTTTATGAATCCACCTAACTCTAGCCTTGGCAATCCAATGCTTTGTCATTATTTCAATAAGGATAATATGAGATACTTTATCAAATGCTTTGCTGAAGGTCGAGATATACTTTATCTACTGTATTTCCCTGATCCACTCATTCCATCATAGAAGGAAATTAGATTACCGTATGTACTCAAGTATAAGTCGACCCGAGTATAAGCCGAGGCACTTACTTTTGGCATGGAAAACTGGGAAATCTTATTGACTCGAGTATAAGCCAAGTATGCATTGTCCCCTCATCCCTGTCCTGCTATGCATGGCTCCCCCTTCCCTGTCCTAGTATGAATGCCTCCCCATCCCTGTCCCTGTATGCATGCCTCCCCTGTCCCTGTCATTGTATGCATGCCTCCCCCTTCCCTGTTCTGGTATGAATGCCTTTCTGTCCCTGCCCTTGTATGCATGCCTCCCCCTTCCATGTCCTGGTATGAATGCCTCCCCATTCTGTCCCTGTATGCATGCCTCCCAATTCCACCCCTGTATGCAAGCCACCCCCTTTCCTGTCCTGGTATGAATGCCTTCCCCGTTCTGTCCCTGTATGCATGCCTCCCAGTTCCGTCCCTGTATGCATGCCTCCTTATTCCCTATCCCTGTGTGTATGTTTCCTATTGAAAAAAAAAAAAAAACATCATACTCAACTACCTTCGCACCTTCGGTGCTGGCACTACAAATGCATCTCATTCCGGCCGCCGGTGCATGCCTGCAGCTCTTCCTGTGCTCAGCGGTCACGTGGTACCACTCATTAAGGTGATGAATATGCGCTCCACTCCTATGGGAGTGGAGACGCGTCCATATTCATCACATTAATGAGTGGTAACACGTGACCACTGAGCACATGAAGAGCTGCAGGCAGGCACCGGTGGCCGGAACGACATGCAGGGCCAGCACCGAGGGCGCGCAGGTAGGTGAGTATGAGGTGTGCATTGGCTCCTGGCACCCGCTGCTCCACCGCCCCCTCTCCCCCGCTGGATTTCTGTACCATGACTCATGTATAAGCCAAGGGATGCGCTTTCAGCACCAATAAAATGTGCCGAAAAACTCGGCTTATACACGAGTATATACGGTAGTTTGGCATGACTTGTTTGCTAAAAAACATGCTGACTCTGTTTAATTACTGTATTCTTATCCACGTACTTATATACATGTTGTTTAAAAAAAGATCTTTCCTGGTATAGAAGAAAGGCTCACTGGCTCATAATTTCCTGGCTCCATCTTCTTTCCTTTTTTAAAGGTAGGGACATCATTTGCCCTTCTTAAATCTTCTGAGAATTCTCCTGTTCTCCATGATTTTTCAAAGATTCTGGTTAGTGGTTCTGAAATTTCCTCTGCTAACACTTTCAGTTCCCTGAAATTAGCTAAGTGTTCCCTCACCATCTCTCTTTTTATAGATATTGTGTATTCTTTTATTCTTTTGAAGATCAGGTGATGTTACAATTGCTTTCATAGAAAACACAGATGCAAAATAGGAATTTAAAAGTTTGCCTTCTCAGCAACATTTTTGACCACTTCACCCTTTTCATCCTGTAAAAACCGTATAGAATCTTTGACTTTTCTTTTGCTTTGACAGACCCAAAATCCTTTTTTAACTGCTTTTGGTCTCCATTGGAAGCATCACTGTTAGGCGCCGGGATTCTCCCTCTGCACAGGTTAGGTCCCAAGCCTTGCCTGCATCTGCGATCTCCCATTCTGCTTGACCGCTGCAGGTGTTGCTGAGCATAGACATCGGTCCCAGCATCTTGCGCAGGTTCATGGTATTCATCTGGTTGCTGCTGGCTCTTCCGCCAAGCCTATGGTAACCAGCGGTAGTCAGCAATGAGCGAACACTCTGGAGACTATGTCCAGAAATCACCCTACTGTGCATGCACTTGATGCGGTGATGTCTCATTGGTGGTCAGTCGTCAGCTGCTCTGGTGATGTAGCAGCTCCGGATTGGTCCACGGGCAAGGTCCTGTCCGACTGGACTTAAGCTGTATGTATAAAAGGTCCTCAGAGGAGCACACGTGCGCTAGTATCAATCTAATCTCATGTCTGAGTGTACTTTGCAACGGTGTGGTCTGTATCAGCATGTGCTCAGTGTCGGCTGGTAGCCATTAGAATTCCAGCACCTCTGGAGAGGAGTTTGTTCATATGGATTCAGAGCTGGCGTATAGCCACTAAAATTCTGACACCTCCGGAGAGGAGTTGTTTGAGTACTTTTACTGCCTGTCTAACCACTGTTGCTACCAGATCCTTTGGTGGGCTTCGATCCTCTGTGAAGTTAACAGGGATCATATCTGCACGGTGGACCCCGGGTTGCGATTGCACTTTCTCATTATATCTATTTAGTGCAATCCGCCAACCCTAACACTCACTTCTTTACTGATATTAGCTCTTTTAATACTTGCCCTGTAGACAGCATTATGTTCTTCTTTAGATATGCCTCCCTATTTCCATTTAATATACATTTCTTTTTTCCTTTATAACAAGTCATTACATTTTGTGTTCATCCATCCTAGTCTATTTAAATGCTAACAATTCTTTCTTCTTTTTGGAATTATTATCGCTTGTGCAGTAAGAATTTAATTTAGCAACATCTCCCATCCTTCTTGAACATTTGTGTTCTTTTGAACATCCAGCCATTGGACCTTTCCTACCCTCTTTCTGAGTCCATCAAAATCTACCTTTTTGATGTCCAACCTTAAATTCGAGTCTTCACTGGTCTTCCTCCTCTTGTAGTCCAAAATTCGAGGATAGCATGATCGCTGCCACCTAAATTCCCAGCCACATTTACTTCCTCAACCATTTACTCCCTTTTGTTAAGAATTAGGTCTAAGATTGCAGATCCTCTTGTTTTGTCTTCTACCTTTTGAAAGATAATGTTTTCAGCAAGAGGAGATAAGAATTTTCTGCAACCATTACTTTTGCCTGGGAGAGATTCCCAATAAATATCTTGATAGTTAAAATCTCCCATCATTATTATGTAATACTTTTTTTCAGAGCAGAGACATCTGGTATAAAATGAGTTCATCCATACCTTCAGTCTGTCCAGGTGGTCTATAATTGAAAAAAGTGTACAGTACCAATCCACAGAACCCTAAAACAAGGAAAATATATGTATATACATCATAACATGATAATAATATGTAACTAAGTGGAGAGTGGTCTATACACAGAGAGGTGAGTGGCAAACCACTCGGAAGTGGATAATAACACCAATCCAAGTAGAACCAAGGACCAAGGATAAGAAATAAATAGAAAATACTCAAATATGAGGACAAAAGGTAGTATATAAATGATGCCTTTATTAAAATATATATGGCAATGGCACTAGTGTTGAGCGATACCGTCCGATACTTGAAAGTATCGGTATCGGATAGTATCGGCCGATACCCGAAAAATATCGGATATCGCCGATACCGATATCCGATACCAATACAAGTCAATGGGACATCAAGTATCGGAAGGTATTCTCATGGTTCCCAGGGTCTGAAGGAGAGGAAACTCTCCTTCAGGCCCTGGGATCCATAGGGAGGTGTAAAATAAAGAATAAAAATAAAAAATATTGATATATTTACCTCTCCGGCGGCCCCTGAACTCAGCGCAGGGAAACCGGCAGGCTTCGTTGTTCAAAATCAGCGCTTTTAGGACCTGAGAAACACGTCCCGGCTTCTGATTGGTCGCGGGCCGCCCATGTGACCACCACGCGACCAATCACAAGCCGCGACGTCACCGCAAGCTATTAGCGTGCTCATTTTTGAAAAATGAGCGCGTTAATGACTTTCAAAGACGTAGCGGCTTGTGATTGGTCGCGGCCACGCGACCAATCACAAGCCGCGACGTCACCGCAAGCTATTAACGCGCTCATTTTTAAAAATGAGCGCGTTAATGGCTTTCAAAGACGTAGCGGGTTGTGATTGGTCGCGGCCGCGACCAATCACAAGCCGCGACGTCACCGCAAGCTATTGACGCGCTCATTTTTAAAAATGAGCGCGTTAATGGCTTTGAAAGACATAGCGGCTTGTGATTGGTCGCGTGGCCGCGACCAATCACAAGCCGCGACGTCACCGCAAGCTATTAGCGCGCTCATTTTTGAAAAATGAGCGCGTTAATGACTTTCAAAGACGTAGCGGCTTGTGATTGGTCGCGGCCACGCGACCAATCACAAGCCGCTATGTCTTTCAAAGCCATTAACGCGCTCATTTTTCAAAAATGAGCGCGCTAATAGCTTGCGGTGACGTCGCGGCTTGTGATTGGTCGCGTGGCCGCGACCAATCACAAGCCGCTACGTCTTTGAAAGTCATTAACGCGCTCATTTTTCAAAAATGAGCGCGCTAATAGCTTGCGGTGACGTCGCGGCTTGTGATTGGTCGCGTGGCCGCGACCAATCACAAGCCGCTACGTCTTTGAAAGTCATTAACGCGCTCATTTTTCAAAAATGAGCGCGCTAATAGCTTGCGGTGACGTGGCGGCTTGTGATTGGTCGCGTGGCGGTCACATGGGCGGCCCGCGACCAATCAGAAGCCGGGACGTGTTTCTCAGGTCCTAAAAGCGCTGATTTTGAACAACGAAGCCTGCCGGTTACCCGCGGACTCACCAGGGGCCACCGGAGAGGTAAATATATAAATATTTTTTATTTTAATTCTTTATTTTACACATCTCTATGTATCCGATACCGATACCCGATACCACAAAAGTATCGGATCTCGGTATCGGAATTCCGATACCGCAAGTATCGGCCGATACCCGATACTTGCGGTATCGGAATGCTCAACACTAAATGGCACCAACACTGTGCCTGTACTTGGAAGCAAGAAATATATAAATAAAATACTAAAATTTATATAAAAAAAATAAAAAAATATATATATATATAGATATACATATATTTACTTAAGGACGGACAAGTTAAATAGGGGTTTAATCCTAGACTAAGGCACACAAAAGCCCAAGAGAAAAAAGCTATCCAAAAAATCACCAATATATAGGCTAAATACCGGCCAGAAGTATTAGTTAGCTATGCAAGAAAAAAAGTGCATAGTGCATATGAAATAATAATCATATCCCCATCATAAAAGGACCCCGCAATCAAGCAAAGAACAAAGTGTGCAAAAATATGCAAAGATTATTATCATTCAAGCGCAACATATGCAGCTGTGCCAAAAAACAGGAAAAATAGTGAGGGTGAAATAACTTAAAAAAATCACTAACAAAAATATATTATGTGTAATACATAAATAAGATGTTTATAAACAAAAGATGCGAGAATAATGTTATAAGGCGGTAACTAAACAATGGAAGAATAAGGAAACACAAAAGAATATAATACTAGTGGGAGGTATGAAGCATCAGAGTATAGGATGATGGGATCTACCTATATTAAAGGTGGGACAACGCTAGAGACCTATATGCGGTATCTAAAGGCTGTGTGCCAAAGAGAAGTGAGGCTGAAAATCGCCGTATATAATACACAATAAGTACCTGAACACGTCCGTCCACTCCAAGATACAGGACACCCCGACGCACGTTTCGGACGTTAGTCCTTCGTCAGGGGGTGATGTATCCATGGAACCGGAGCGGTTTAAATAAGACGCCGATTAGAGGAGGCGGGAGCGCAGGCGGCGCATGCGCCGTCAGGAGGACCCGGAAGTAGACAGCGCCCGCGTCATCCACCAGAGGACAGAACACTGTCATGGCAACACTGACGCGAGGTGTACACCTACCGGGACACAGACTACGCAGGCGCAGCGCCCCAGCGACCTCGAATAGACGAGCAAAGAGGAGAGTGCATGTAAGGGAAGGGGATGAACGGGAAAATGATGCGGAGGTAGAGATGTCCGGGGGAACCAGAAAGAATATGCGGAATAATAGATAAATAAAGAGGATAAGAACTAATGAAGAAAAATATATAATAAGAAACGTGAAAATAATTATGAAAAGGGGGACAATGTTTAATAAGTACATATAGGCATGTGTATATATACGGATAAGTATAAGTGCACAGAAGGAAGTAGTAATAATAAAGAGTGCACAAAACATTATTAGAGTGCACTAAAAAATAAATTAATAAAATCAAGAGCACAAAATAAGGAATAATGATATATCTAGTATAAGTATGTTATAAGAAGACAATAAATAACACATTGTATGTGAATATTTGTGCAAAAAAATATATGCACGTATATTCCGGGGTGTGCAAAATTATCCGCACACCAAAAATACATATACATGCGCTAAAATGAAAGAAACATACAAAAAAACATTATAAAGAAAAAGGGAGGGGAGGGGGGGAGAAGAAACAATACATAATAATAAAATAAAAAGGGTATATAATAACATATAAATAAAAAAGATGACGAAAAACTAAGCAGATCTTTTCTTATTTTTTCTTATTTTCTTATTTCAGACATGGTCCAAATGGAATCCGGCGCAGAAATCCAGCCGGAGAAACCATGACAACCCACGACGTCCAAGATAAAGAACACCCAGAACGAACTACATGGTAAGTGACTAAAAGTAGAATAAAATGGAATAATATTAATAACACTCTCAGATAATAAAAAAGGTAAATAATGGGAAATATAAATACACAACACATTATATATATAAAGGAGCAAAAATCTATTGATAATATATAAGGATGTGTGATAAAAGGATCACACAATAAAATTCTGACATATCTAAAAATATTTACTATTATTAGTAAAAATATTAAAAACATGTGTAAAATAATAAAATAGAAGTGGTTCCAAAGAAAAAGTAGAATGGTTCACAGAAAAGAAGGAAAATTGAAGTTTTCATTTAACCCCAGGGGTGAAACTGTTTTGAGAGTCCAGATCCACTTAGATTCCAATCTGGCTAAAGGCGTGCTGATCATGCCTGCTCTAGGAGTGGTTCTAACTAGGGTTGAGCGACCTTGACCTTTTTAGAGTCGAGCCGTGTTTCGCGAAACCCGACTATCTTAGAAGTCGAGTCGAGTGGAATCGGCCGATTATCGCGAAAAGTCGGGTATCGACCGAAACACAAAACCCAATGCAAGTCAATGGGGGAGCATAGTCGGCAGTGAGTGGAGGCCAGGAAAACACCTACACTGCCCATTTTAATGGCAAAAACATCCATTCTTGTTACTGAAGCTTGTCAATCTTAATTTACCTTATAATAATAGTTAGGCATTGGAAATTGGGGGTCATTTGGGTAAAGTTGTGGGGGGTAGGGCTGGTTCAAGTAATTAGTGGGCCCAGGAAATCTGGACCACGTCACGGCAGTGGAGCAGGGAGAGGTAAGTATTTCAACTTTGCAAGTGCTGTGATCCTGAGCAAGCAGGGGGGCCCACTCGTTGGCATTGGCACTGGCACAGGGCCCCTCAAAGTACAGCGGTGTGTTTGCACGGCGGGGGCGCCTCCCACCGGCAGCAACACTTTTGCGTACTATGAGAGGCCCTGTGCCAGTGACGTCACCAACTAGTATTCCTCCCCTCCCCCAAGTCACTAGGGGGACTTGTCAGGGAGTCACAAAAACACTGAACTTTAGGAAGGCAAAGTTTGACCAGCTTAGAGATGCCCTTAATCTGGTAGATTGGGACAATATCCTCAGAAATAAGAATACAGATAATAAATGGGAAATGTTTAAGAACATCCTAAATAGGCAGTGTAAGCGGTTTATACCTTGTGGGAATAAAAGGACTAGAAATAGGAAAAACCCAATGTGGCTAAACAAAGAAGTAAGACAGGCAATTAACAGTAAAAAGAAAGCATTTGCACTACTAAAGCAGGATGGCACCATTGAAGCTCTAAAAAACTATAGGGAGAAAAATACTTTATCTAAAAAACTAATTAAAGCTGCCAAAAAGGAAACAGAGAAGCACATTGCTAAGGAGAGTAAAACTAATCCCAAACTGTTCTTCAACTATATCAATAGTAAAAGAATAAAAACTGAAAATGTAGGCCCCTTAAAAAATAGTGAGGAAAGAATGGTTGTAGATGACGAGGAAAAAGCTAACATATTAAACACCTTCTTCTCCACGGTATTCACGGTGGAAAATGAAATGCTAGGTGAAATCCCAAGAAACAATGAAAACCCTATATTAAGGGTCACCAATCTAACCCAAGAAGAGGTGCGGAACCGGCTAAATAAAATTAAAATAGATAAATCTCCGGGTCCGGATGGCATACACCCACGAGTACTAAGAGAACTAAGTAATGTAATAGATAAACCATTATTTCTTATTTTTAGGGACTCTATAGCGACAGGGTCTGTTCCGCAGGATTGGCGCATAGCAAATGTGGTGCCAATATTCAAAAAGGGCTCTAAAAGTGAACCTGGAAATTATCGGCCAGTAAGTCTAACCTCTATTGTTGGTAAAATATTTGAAGGGTTTCTGAGGGATGTTATTCTGGATTATCTCAATGAGAATAACTGTTTAACTCCATATCAGCATGAGTTTATGAGAAATCGCTCCTGTCAAACCAATCTAATCAGTTTTTATGAAGAGGTAAGCTATAGGCTGGACCACGGTGAGTCATTGGACGTGGTATATCTCGATTTTTCCAAAGCGTTTGATACCGTGCCGCACAAGAGATTGGTACACAAAATGAGAATGCTTGGTCTGGGGGAAAATGTGTGTAAATGGGTTAGTAACTGGCTTAGTGATAGAAAGCAGAGGGTGGTTATAAATGGTATAGTCTCTAACTGGGTCGCTGTGACCAGTGGGGTACCGCAGGGGTCGGTATTGGGACCTGTTCTCTTCAACATATTCATTAATGATCTGGTAGAAGGTTTACACAGTAAAATATCGATATTTGCAGATGATACAAAACTATGTAAAGCAGTTAATACAAGAGAAGATAGTATTCTGCTACAGATGGATCTGGATAAGTTAGAAACTTGGGCTGAAAGGTGGCAGATGAGGTTTAACAATGATAAATGTAAGGTTATACACATGGGAAGAAGGAATCAATATCACCATTACACACTGAATGGGAAACCACTGGGTAAATCTGACAGGGAGAAGGACTTGGGGATCCTAGTTAATGATAAACTTACCTGGAGCAGCCAGTGCCAGGCAGCAGCTGCCAAGGCAAACAGGATCATGGGGTGCATTAAAAGAGGTCTGGATACACATGATGAGAGCATTATACTGCCTCTGTACAAATCCCTAGTTAGACCGCACATGGAGTACTGTGTCCAGTTTTGGGCACCGGTGCTCAGGAAGGATATAATGGAACTAGAGAGAGTACAAAGGAGGGCAACAAAATTAATAAAGGGGATGGGAGAACTACAATACCCAGATAGATTAGCGAAATTAGGATTATTTAGTCTAGAAAAAAGACGACTGAGAGGCGATCTAATAACCATGTATAAGTATATAAGGGGACAATACAAATATCTCGCTGAGGATCTGTTTATACCAAGGAAGGTGACGGGCACAAGGGGGCATTCTTTGCGTCTGGCGGAGAGAAGTTTTTTCCACCAACATAGAAGAGGATTCTTTACTGTTAGGGCGGTGAGAATCTGGAATTGCTTGCCTGAGGAGGTGGTGATGGCGAACTCAGTCGAGGGGTTCAAGAGAGGCCTGGATGTCTTCCTGGAGCAGAACAATATTGTATCATACAATTATTAGGTTCTGTAGAAGGACGTAGATCTGGGGATTTATTATGATGGAATATAGGCTGAACTGGATGGACAAATGTCTTTTTTCGGCCTTACTAACTATGTTACTATGTTACTATGTTACCTGATGAAGGAACCTGCACTTTCATCTGCACCTTCCTCTTTGTCCCCGTGTAAGGTGGTATGGTATGCGGGAAGAGGAACCTGACTTTCAGCAGGGTCACAATCTTGCTGTGTAGCGTGCACGGGGAATTTTGCGTTATGGGTCAATGTACCAGCAGACTCATCTATCACTGGCTGGGCAATGGGCAGGATGAGGAGGAAACACAGATATAGGCCCAAAGAATAAAGTTGGCTAAATGCAGTTCAAAATTGGTAACAGGACTAACCAGGGGGCATTGCTTTGTTCAGTGGAGGACAACTGGAATGAGAGGATGACACAGAGAGTTGGCCCAAATCAGTAAGTAGTCTAAATGCAGTTCAAAATTGGCAACAGTAGTAAACAGGCGGCACAGCTTTGTTCAGTGGAGGCGAACAGCAAGGAGTGGCAGACACCGATAGTAGGCCCCGACCCAACTAGTAGGCAAAATGCAGTCTAACATTAACAACTACTTAACGAGAGCCTGAAAATGGAATTTCAGGACAGGAAACCAGGAGAACAGCAAGGAGCGGCAGACACTGTTAGTAGGCCCCAAACCAACTAGTACGCCAAATGCAGTTGTTCCATTTAACAACTATTTAACAAGAGCCTGAAGATAGAAGCTCAGGAAAGGCAACCTGGAGAACACCTTGGAGCGGAAGACACCGTCTCTACAACCCAGACCCAACTTGTAGGCCTAATGCAGTGTTGTTTCAACAACTACTTAACGAGAGCTAGAAGATCGAAGCTATGGAGACTGGAGAGGCAACCTGGAGAACACCTTGGAGCGGAAGACACCGTCTCTATGACCCAGACCCAACTTGTAGGCATAATGTAGTGTTGTTTCAACAACTACTTAACACGAGCATGAAGATTGAAGCAATGGAGAGGCAACCTGGAGAACACCTTGGAGTGGAACACACCGTCTCTACACCCCAGACCCAACTAGTAGGCCTAATGCAGTGTTGTTTTCAACAACTACTAAACGAGAGCATGAAGATTGAAGCAATGGAGAGGCAACCTGGGGAACACCTTGGAGTGGAACACACCGTCTCTACACCCCAGACCCAACTTGTAGGCCTAATGCAGTGTTGTTTTCAACAACTACTTAACACGAGCATGAAGATTGAAGCAATGGAGAGGCAACCTGGAGAACACCTTGGAGTGGAACACACCGTCTCTACACCCCAGACCCAACTAGTAGGCCTAATGCAGTGTTGTTTTCAACAACTACTAAATGAGACCATGAAGATTGAAGCAATGGAGAGGCAACCTGGGGAACACCTTGGAGTGGAACACACCGTCTCTACACCCCAGACCCAACTTGTAGGCCTAATGCAGTGTTGTTTTCAACAACTACTTAAGACGAGCATGAAGATTGAAGCAATGGAGAGGCAACCTGGAGAACACCTTGGAGTGGAACACACCGTCTCTACACCCCATACCCAATTTGTAGGCCTAATGCAGTGTAGTTTCCAACAACTTCTAAACGAGAGCCTGAAGATCGAAGCAATGGCGAGGAAACCTGGGGAACACCTTGGAGTGGAACACACCGTCTCTACACCCCATACCCAATTTGTAGGCCTAATGCAGTGTAGTTTCCAACAACTACTAAACGAGAGCCAGAAGATCGAAGCAATGGAGAGGAAACCTGGGGAACACCTTGGAGTGGAACACACCGTCTCTACACCCCATACCCAATTTGTAGGCCTAATGCAGTGTAGTTTTCACCAACTACTAAACGAGAGTAGGAAGATCGAAGCAATGTGGACGAAACCTGGGGAACACCTTGGAGTGTAACACATCATCTCTCTACACCCCATACCCAATTTGTAGGCCTAATGCAGTGTAGTTTCCAACAACTACTAAACGAGAGCATTAAGATCGAAGCAATGGCGAGGAAACCTGGGGAACACCTTGGAGTGGAACACACCGTCTCTACACCCCATACCCAATTTGTAGGCCTAATGCAGTGTAGTTTCCAACAACTTCTAAACGAGAGCCTGAAGATCGAAGCAATGGCGAGGAAACCTGGGGAACACCTTGGAGTGGAACACACCGTCTCTACACCCCATACCCAATTTGTAGGCCTAATGCAGTGTAGTTTCCAACAACTACTAAACGAGAGCCAGAAGATCGAAGCAATGGAGAGGAAACCTGGGGAACACCTTGGAGTGGAACACACCGTCTCTACACCCCATACCCAATTTGTAGGCCTAATGCAGTGTAGTTTTCACCAACTACTAAACGAGAGTAGGAAGATCGAAGCAATGTGGACGAAACCTGGGGAACACCTTGGAGTGTAACACATCATCTCTCTACACCCCATACCCAATTTGTAGGCCTAATGCAGTGTAGTTTCCAACAACTACTAAACGAGAGCATTAAGATCGAAGCAATGGCGAGGAAACCTGGGGAACACCTTGGAGTGGAACACACCATCTCTCTACACCCCAGACCCAATTTGTAGGCCTAATGCAGTGTAGTTTTCACCAACTACTAAACGAGAGTAGGACGATCGAAGCAATGTGGACGAAACCTGGGGAACACCTTGGAGTGGAACACACCATCTCTCTACACCCCATACCCAATTTGTAGGCCTAATGCAGTGTAGTTTCCAACAACTACTAAACGAGAGCCTGAAGATAGAAGCTCAGGAAAGGCAACCTGGAGAACACCTTGGAGTGGAACACACCGTCTCTACACCCCATACCCAATTTGTAGGCCTAATGCATTGTAGTTTCCAACAACTACTAAACGAGAGCATTAAGATCGAAGCAATGTCGAGGAAACCTGGGGAACACCTTGGAGTGGAACACACCGTCTCTACACCCCATACCCAATTTGTAGGCCTAATGCAGTGTAGTTTTCACCAACTAGTAAACGAGAGTAGGAAGATCGAAGCAATGTGGACGAAACCTGGGTCACACCTTGGGGCGGCAGACACCGTTAGTAGGCCCTACCAAAGTTGTACCCCCAATGCAGTTTTAAAATTCCTAGAGGCTGAAAACAAGACTATTGACGCTCAGCTTTTTTAAAAGGAACACAGCTGAATTGAGTGTCGCAGACAGACACAGGTAGTAGGCCTTAAACCAAAAATGTGGCTCACTGCAGCTTAAAAAAGGTTACAGGGGTACACAGGCAGCATTGCTCTGGCAGTGGAGGACAATTTCAATAGTGGACCGCAGACAGACTTTGTACGCCTACTATTAAAAAAAGGATGCTCTATGCAATAAAAAATAGGTTCCAGGGGTACACGGGCAGCAGTGGTCTGGTCAGTGTAGTAGTAGTAGAAAGAACGGGCCGCAGACAGGCTTCGAAGGCCTAACATAAAAAAATATTGGACTGTAGGCACTTTAACATTGGTTCCAGGAGTACACGGGCAGCAGTAGACTGGTCAGTGTAGTAGTAGTAGAAAGAACGGGCCGCAGACAGGCTTCGAAGGCCTAACATAAAAAAATATTGGACTGTAGGCACTTTAACATTGGTTCCAGGGGTACACGGGCAGCAGTAGACTGGTCAGTGTAGTAGTAGTAGAAAGAACAGGCCGCAGACAGGCTTCGAAGGCCTAACATAAAAAAATATTGGACTGTAGGCACTTTAACATTGGTTCCAGGGGTACACGGGCAGCAGTAGACTGGTCAGTGTAGTAGTAGTAGAAAGAACGGGCCGCAGACAGGCATCGAAGGCCTAACAATAAAAAATATTGGACTGTAGGCACTTTAACATTGGTTCCAGGGGTACACGGGCAGCAGTACACTGGTCAGTGTAGGAGTAGTAGAAAGAACGGGCCGCAGACAGGCTTCGAAGGCCTAACATAAAAAAATATTGTGCTGTAGGCACTAAAAAATAGGTTCCAGGGGTACACAGGCAGCAGTAGACTGGTCAGTGTAGTAGTAGTAGAAAGAACGGGCCGCAGACAGGCTTCGAAGGCCTAACATAATAAAATGGGCTGGCTGTAGGCAATTTATGATTGTTTCCAGGGGTACACGGGCAGCAGTAGACAGGTCAGTGGAGGCCTAGTGGAAGGAGGGACGGCAGACAGGCTTCGAAGGCCTAACATAATAAAATTGGACAGGCTGTAGGCACTTTATAATTGGTTCCAGGGGTACACGGGCAGCAGTGGTCTGGTCAGTGGAGGCCTAGTGGAAGGAGGGACAGCAGACAGGCTTTGAAGGCCTAACATAATAAAATGGGCTGGCTGTAGGCAATTTAAAATTTGTTCCAGGGGTACACGGGCAGCAGTGGTCTGGTCAGTGGAGGCCTAGTGGAAGGAGGGACAGCAGACAGGCTTCGAAGGCCTAACATAATAAAATGGGCTGGCTGTAGGCAATTTAAAATTGGTTCCAGGGGTACACGGGCAGCAGTAGATAGGTCAGTGGAGGCCTAGTGGAAGGAGGGACCGCAGACAGGCTTCGAAGGCCTAACATAATAAAATTGGACAGGCTGTAGGCACTTTATAATTGGTTCCAGGGGTACACGGGCAGCAGTGGTCTGGTCAGTGGAGGCCTAGTGGAAGGAGGGACAGCAGACAGGCTTTGAAGGCCTAACATAATAAAATGGGCTGGCTGTAGGCAATTTAAAATTTGTTCCAGGGGTACACGGGCAGCAGTGGTCTGGTCAGTGGAGGCCTAGTGGAAGGAGGGACAGCAGACAGGCTTCGAAGGCCTAACATAATAAAATGGTCTGGCTGTAGGCAATTTAAAATTGGTTCCAGGGGTACACGGGCAGCAGTAGACAGGTCAGAGGAGGCCTAGTGGAAGGAGGGACCGCAGACAGGCTTCGAAGGCCTAACATAATAAAATGGGCTGGCTGTAGGCAATTTAAAATTGGTTCCAGGGGTACACGGGCAGCAGTGGTCTGGTCAGTGGAGGCCTAGTGGAAGGAGGGACAGCAGACAGGCTTCGAAGGCCTAAATTAATAAAATGGGCTGGCTGTAGGCAATTTAAAATTGGCTCCAGGGGTACACGGGCAGCAGTAGACAGGTCAGTGGAGGCCTAGTGGAAGGAGGAACCGCAGACAGGCTTCGAAGGCCTAACATAATAAAATGGGCTGGCTGTAGGCAATTTAAAATTGGTTCCAGGGGTACACTGGCAGCAGTGGTCTGGTCAGTGGAGGCCTAGTGGAAGGAGGGACAGCAGACAGGCTTCGAATGCCTAACATAATAAAATGGGCTGGCTGTAGGCAATTTAAAATTGGTTCCAGGGGTACACGGGCAGCAGTGGTCTGGTCAGTGGAGGCCTAGTGGAAGGAGGGACAGCAGACAGGCTTCGAAGGCCTAACATAATAAAATGGGCTGGCTGTAGGCAATTTAAAATTGGTTCCAGGGGTACACGGGCAGCAGTGGTCTGGTCAGTGGAGGCCTAGTGGAAGGATGGACAGCAGACAGGCTTCGAAGGCCTAACATAATAAAATGGGCTGGCTGTAGGCAATTTAAAATTGGTTCCAGGGGTACACGGGCAGCAGTAGACAGGTCAGTGGAGGCCTAGTGGAAGGAGGGACAGCAGACAGGCTTTGAAGGCCTAACATAATAAAATGGGCTGGCTGTAGGCAATTTAAAATTTGTTCCAGGGGTACACGGGCAGCAGTGGTCTGGTCAGTGGAGGCCTAGTGGAAGGAGGGACAGCAGACAGACTTCGAAGGCCTAACATAATAAAATGGTCTGGCTGTAGGCAATTTAAAATTGGTTCCAGGGGTACATGGGCAGCAGTAGACAGGTCAGAGGAGGCCTAGTGGAAGGAGGGACCGCAGACAGGCTTCGAAGGCCTAACATAATAAAATGGGCTGGCTGTAGGCAATTTAAAATTGGGTCCAGGGGTACACGGGCAGCAGTGGTCTGGTCAGTGGAGGCCTAGTGGAAGGAGGGACAGCAGACAGGCTTCGAAGGCCTAAATTAATAAAATGGGCTGGCTGTAGGCAATTTAAAATTGGCTCCAGGGGTACACGGGCAGCAGTAGACAGGTCAGTGGAGGCCTAGTGGAAGGAGGGACCGCAGACAGGCTTCGAAGGCCTAACATAATAAAATGGGCTGGCTGTAGGCAATTTAAAATTGGTTCCAGGGGTACACTGGCAGCAGTGGTCTGGTCAGTGGAGGCCTAGTGGAAGGAGGGACAGCAGACAGGCTTCGAATGCCTAACATAATAAAATGGGCAGGCTGTAGGCAATTTAAAAT
This sequence comes from Ranitomeya imitator, assembly GCF_032444005.1. Taxonomy (NCBI): domain Eukaryota; kingdom Metazoa; phylum Chordata; class Amphibia; order Anura; family Dendrobatidae; genus Ranitomeya; species Ranitomeya imitator. The sequence continues at coordinate 179,933,471 of NC_091282.1, forward strand.
TGGTTCCAGGGGTACACGGGCAGCAGTGGTCTGGTCAGTGGAGGCCTAGTGGAAGGAGGGACAGCAGACAGGCTTCGAAGGCCTAACATAATAAAATGGGCTGGCTGTAGGCAATTTAAAATTGGTTCCAGGGGTACACGGGCAGCAGTGGTCTGGTCAGTGGAGGCCTAGTGGAAGGATGGACAGCAGACAGGCTTCGAAGGCCTAACATAATAAAATGGGCTGGCTGTAGGCAATTTAAAATTGGTTCCAGGGGTACACGGGCAGCAGTAGACAGGTCAGTGGAGGCCTAGTGGAAGGAGGGACCGCAGACAGGCTTCGAAGGCCTAACATAATAAAATGGGCTGGCTGTAGGCAATTTAAAATTGGTTCCAGGGGTACACGGCAGCAGTGGTCTGGTCAGTGGAGGCCTAGTGGAAGGAGGGACAGCAGACAGGCTTCGAAGGCCTAACATAATAAAATGGGCTGGCTGTAGGCAATTTAAAATTGGTTCCAGGGGTACACGGGCAGCAGTAGACAGGTCAGTGGAGGCCTAGTGGAAGGAGGGACCGCAGACAGGCTTCGAAGGCCTAACATAATAAAATGGGCTGGCTGTAGGCAATTTAAAATTGGTTCCAGGGGTACACGGGCAGCAGTGGTCTGGTCAGTGGAGGCATAGTGGAAGGAGGGACAGCAGACAGGCTTCGAAGGCCTAACATAATAAAATGGGCTGGCTGTAGGCAATTTAAAATTGGTTCCAGGGGTACACGGGCAGCAGTGGTCTGGTCAGTGGAGGCATAGTGGAAGGAGGGACAGCAGACAGGCTTCGAAGGCCTAACATAATAAAATGGGCTGGCTGTAGGCAATTTAAAATTGGTTCCAGGGGTACACGGGCAGCAGTAGACAGGTCAGTGGAGGCCTAGTGGAAGGAGGGACCGCAGACAGGCTTCGAAGGCCTAACATAATAAAATGGGCTGGCTGTAGGCAATTTAAAATTGGTTCCAGGGGTACACGGGCAGCAGTGGTCTGGTCAGTGGAGGCCTAGTGGAAGGAGGGACAGCAGACAGGCTTTGAAGGCCTAACATAATAAAATGGGCTGGCTGTAGGCAATTTAAAATTTGTTCCAGGGGTACATGGGCAGCAGTGGTCTGGTCAGTGGAGGCCTAGTGGAAGGAGGGACAGCAGACAGGCTTCGAAGGCCTAACATAATAAAATGGGCTGGCTGTAGGCAATTTAAAATTGGTTCCAGGGGTACACGGGCAGCAGTAGACAGGTCAGTGGAGGCCTAGTGGAAGGAGGGACTGCAGACAGGCTTCGAAGGCCTATCATAATAAAATGGGCTGGCTGTAGGCAATTTAAAATTGGTTCCAGGGGTACACGGGCAGCAGTGGTCTGGTCAGTGGAGGCCTAGTGGAAGGAGGGACAGCAGACAGGCTTTGAAGGCCTAACATAATAAAATGGGCAGGCTGTAGGCAATTTAAAATTTGTTCCAGGGGTACATGGGCAGCAGTGGTCTGGTCAGTGGAGGCCTAGTGGAAGGAGGAACAGCAGACAGGCTTCGAATGCCTAACATAATAAAATGGGCAGGCTGTAGGCAATTTAAAATTGGTTCCAGGGGTACACGGGCAGCAGTGGTCTGGTCAGTGGAGGCCTAGTGGAAGGAGGGACAGCAGACAGGCTTCGAAGGCCTAACATAATAAAATGGGCTGGCTGTAGGCAATTTAAAATTGGTTCCAGGGGTACACGGGCAGCAGTGGTCTGGTCAGTGGAGGCCTAGTGGAAGGATGGACAGCAGACAGGCTTCGAAGGCCTAACATAATAAAATGGGCTGGCTGTAGGCAATTTAAAATTGGTTCCAGGGGTACACGGGCAGCAGTAGACAGGTCAGTGGAGGCCTAGTGGAAGGAGGGACCGCAGACAGGCTTCGAAGGCCTAACATAATAAAATGGGCTGGCTGTAGGCAATTTAAAATTGGTTCCAGGGGTACACGGCAGCAGTGGTCTGGTCAGTGGAGGCCTAGTGGAAGGAGGGACAGCAGACAGGCTTCGAAGGCCTAACATAATAAAATGGGCTGGCTGTAGGCAATTTAAAATTGGTTCCAGGGGTACACGGGCAGCAGTAGACAGGTCAGTGGAGGCCTAGTGGAAGGAGGGACCGCAGACAGGCTTCGAAGGCCTAACATAATAAAATGGGCTGGCTGTAGGCAATTTAAAATTGGTTCCAGGGGTACACGGGCAGCAGTGGTCTGGTCAGTGGAGGCATAGTGGAAGGAGGGACAGCAGACAGGCTTCGAAGGCCTAACATAATAAAATGGGCTGGCTGTAGGCAATTTAAAATTGGTTCCAGGGGTACACGGGCAGCAGTGGTCTGGTCAGTGGAGGCATAGTGGAAGGAGGGACAGCAGACAGGCTTCGAAGGCCTAACATAATAAAATGGGCTGGCTGTAGGCAATTTAAAATTGGTTCCAGGGGTACACGGGCAGCAGTAGACAGGACAGTGGAGGCCTAGTGGAAGGAGGGACCGCAGACAGGCTTCGAAGGCCTAACATAATAAAATGGGCTGGCTGTAGGCAATTTAAAATTGGTTCCAGGGGTACACGGGCAGCAGTGGTCTGGTCAGTGGAGGCCTAGTGGAAGGAGGGACAGCAGACAGGCTTTGAAGGCCTAACATAATAAAATGGGCTGGCTGTAGGCAATTTAAAATTTGTTCCAGGGGTACATGGGCAGCAGTGGTCTGGTCAGTGGAGGCCTAGTGGAAGGAGGGACAGCAGACAGGCTTCGAAGGCCTAACATAATAAAATGGGCTGGCTGTAGGCAATTTAAAATTGGTTCCAGGGGTACACGGGCAGCAGTAGACAGGTCAGTGGAGGCCTAGTGGAAGGAGGGACTGCAGACAGGCTTCGAAGGCCTATCATAATAAAATGGGCTGGCTGTAGGCAATTTAAAATTGGTTCCAGGGGTACACGGGCAGCAGTGGTCTGGTCAGTGGAGGCCTAGTGGAAGGAGGGACAGCAGACAGGCTTTGAAGGCCTAACATAATAAAATGGGCAGGCTGTAGGCAATTTAAAATTTGTTCCAGGGGTACATGGGCAGCAGTGGTCTGGTCAGTGGAGGCCTAGTGGAAGGAGGGACAGCAGACAGGCTTCGAAGGCCTAACATAATAAAATGGGCTGGCTGTAGGCAATTTAAAATTGGTTCCAGGGGTACACGGGCAGCAGTGGTCTGGTCAGTGGAGGCCTAGTGGAAGGAGGGACAGCAGACAGGCTTCGAAGGCCTAACATAATAAAATGGGCTGGCTGTAGGCAATTTAAAATTGGTTCCAGGGGTACACGGGCAGCAGTAGACAGGTCAGTGGAGGCCGATTGTAATGAGTGTCTGCCAGTTAGTAGTCCAAAACAATAAATAAATGTGAATGTCTCGCATTAAAACAAAACGAAAACACTAAAGGGTGCAATCATTAGGTTCAGGGGTGGGATCCTCTGCGTAGTTTCAGACCTACTAATTTAACGCAAAGTATTTACTGTGGTAAATAGAGGACACTGCTCCTGACTATGTTAAGTACCATCACACATGTCAACACAATGGTATTGTCAGTGGCAGGAATGGAAGGATGTCAGCACATAGACTAAACATTGGTGGAAGTGTGAGAGATAACTGTGGAAGTGGTAGAGCAATGTTTGACCTGGGGGTGGGTGAACTCTCTTGTGGCCGGCGGTACAGGCCCGGGGCCCCTCATGTTACAACAGTGTGTCTGACGTTGGGTGTGCACCACCACCGCCAGAGACACTTTATTGTACTATGAGGGACCCAGTGGCAATGCCGTCGACCAAAAGCGGGCACACCCACCTCTTCAGACAAACAGCACTCTCACGGGTGCTTGCGCCAAGTCGCGATACCACGGCCCCGTGTGGGGAGTTTGGCCATTTAGGGAGGTGTAAACATGTCGTATGCTGGACAATCAGCTGCAGCAAATTAGACATTAGAAAAGTAATTTACAGTAGTCCACAGGCAAGAGCTTTTCATAGGAAAGCTAGGTGTCGGCTGGGCAAGGTGGGGCAAAATAATTTGAAATCCAGTTGTGGTTCATTTTAATGAATGTTAGATCATCAACATTTTGGGTAGCCAGACGAGTCCTTTTTTCGGTTAATATTGAACCTGCAGCACTGAATACTCTTTCTGATAGGACACTAGCTGCCGGGCAAGCAAGCTCCTGCAATGCGTATTCTGCCAATTCTGGCCAGGTGTCTAATTTTGATGCCCAGTAATCAAATGGGAATGACGGTTGAGGGAGAACATCGATAAGGGATGAAAAATAGTTAGTAACCATACTGGACAAATGTTGTCTCCTGTCACTTTCAATTGATGCAGCAGTACCTGTCCTGTCTGCGGTCATAGCAAAATCACTCCACAACCTGGTCAGAAAACCCCTCTGTCCAACGCCACTTCTGATGTGTGCACCCCTAACACTCCTGGTCTGCTGCCCCCTGGAGCTCGTGTGAGAACGATCACGTGCGCTGTGTGCTGGGAATGCCTGAAGCAAACGGTCAACAAGAGTTGATTGTTTGGTTGCTAATATTAGTTCCAAGTTCTCATGTGGCATAATATTTTGCAATTTGCCTTTATAGCGTGGATCAAGGAGGCAGGCCAACCAGTAATCATCATCGTTCATCATTTTCGTAATGCGTGTGTCCCTTTTGAGGATACGTAAGGCATAATCCGCCATGTGGGCCAAAGTTCCAGTTGTCAAATCTGCGGTTGTGATTGGTTGAGGGGCAGTTTCAGGCAAATCTACGTCACTTGTGTCCCTCAAAAAACCAGAACCCGGCCTTGCCACGCAACCAATTTCCAGTGCCCCCGGGAAAGCTTCCTCATTAAAAATATACTCATCCCCATCATCCTCCTCGTCCTCCACCTCCTCTTCGCCCGCTACCTCGTCCTGTACACTGCCCTGACCAGACAATGGCTGACTGTCATCAAGGCTTTCCTCTTCCTCTGGTGCAGACGCCTGATCCTTTATGTGCGTCAAACTTTGCATCAGCAGACACATTAGGGGGATGCTCATGCTTATTATGGCGTTGTCTGCACTAACCAGCTGTGTGCATTCCTCAAAACACTGAAGGACTTGACACATGTCTTGTATCTTCGACCACTGCACACCTGACAACTCCATGTCTGCCATCCTACTGCCTGCCCGTGTATGTGTATCCTCCCACAAAAACATAACAGCCCGCCTCTGTTGGCACAGTCTCTGAAGCATGTGCAGTGTTGATTTCCACCTTGTTGCAACGTCTATGATTAGGCGATGCTGGGGAAGGTTCAAAGACCACTGATAGGTCTGCATACGGCTGGAGTGTACAGGCGACCGTCGGATATGTGAGCAAAGTCCACGCACTTTGAGGAGCAGGTCGGAGAACCCAGGATAAGTTTTCAATAAGCACTGCACCACCAGGTTTAAGGTGTGAGCCAGGCAAGGAATGTGTTTCAGTTGGGAAAGGGAGATGGCAGCCATGAAATTCCTTCCGTTATCACTCACTACCTTGCCTGCCTCAAGATCTACTGTGCCCAGCCACGACTGCGTTTCTTGTTGCAAGAACTCGGACAGAACTTCCGCGGTGTGTCTGTTGTCGCCCAAACACTTCATAGCCAATACAGCCTGCTGACGCTTGCCAGTAGCTGGCCCATAATGGGACAACTGGTGTGCAACAGTGTCAGCTGCCGATGGAGTGGTTGGCCGACTGCGGTCTGTGGAAGAGCTGTCGCTTCTGCAGGAGGACGAGGAGGAGTGGGTGCGAACGCCTACAGCCAACTGTTTCTTAGACCGTGGGCTAGGCACAACTGTCCCGAAATTGATGTCCCCTGTGGACCCTGGATCCACCACATTCACCCAGTGTGCCGTGATGGACACGTAACGTCCCTGGCCATGCCTACTGGTCCATGCATCTGTTGTGAGGTGCACATTTCTACTGACTGATTGCCTCAGTGCATGACAATGCGGTCTTTGACATGCTGGTGGAGGGCTGGGATGGCTTTTCTCACAAAGAAGTGTCGACTGGGTAGGTCATAGCGTGGTACTGCGTAGGCCATCAAGGCTTTCAACCAACCAGTAGGGCATCATCTCTAACGAGATTAGTCTAGCAATGTGGGCGTTCAAACCCTGTGTACGAGGATAAAAGGTTGAGTACTTTCTTTTCCTAACGAGAGTCTCTTGTAGGGTGAGCTGGACTGGAGAGGTGCATATGGTGGAACTAGCGGTGGTAATGATGGACATGGCGGATTGAGAGAGGGTTGGTGATGGTATCTGTTGTCAGGTGCGCCTTTGTACTCACAGATTGCCTGAGTGCATGGACGATGCGCTGTTTAACATGCTGGTGCAGGGCTGGGATGGCTTTTCTGGAAAAAAAGTGTCGACTGGGTAGCTCGTAGCGTGGTTCAGCGTACTCCATCAGGGCTTTGAAAGCTTCGCTTTCAACTAACCGGTAGGGCATCATCTCTAACGAGATTAGTCTAGCTATGTGGGCGTTAAAACCCTGTGTACGTGGATGCGAGGATAAGTACTTCCTTTTTCTAACCAGAGTCTCATGTAGGGTGAGCTGGACTGGAGAGCTGGAGATCGTGGAACTAGCGGGTGTGCCGGTGGATATGGCAGACTGATAGACGGTTGGAGACGGTATTGTTTCTGCCGGTGCCCTAGATGCAATATTTCCTCCTACAAAACTGGTGATTCCCTGACCCTGACTGCTTTTGGCTGGCAAAGAAACCTGCACAGATACTGCCGGTGGTGCGGAAAATGGTGGCCTTACAGTGACGGAAGGGATGTTGCGTTGCTGACTAGCTTCATTGGCCGAGGGTGCTACAACCTTAAGGGACGTTTGGTAGTTAGTCCAGGCTTGAAAATGCATAGTGGTTAAATGTCTATGCATGCAACTTGTATTGAGACTTTTCAGATTCTGTCCTCTGCTTAAGCTAGTTGAACATTTTTGACAGATGACTTTGCGCTGATCAATTGGATGTTGTTTAAAAAAATGCCAGACTGCACTCTTCCTAGCATCGGATCCTCTTTCAGGGATTGCAGACTGAGCTTTAACCGGATGGCCACGCTGTCCTCCAACAGGTTTTGGCTTTGACACGCGTTTTGGGCCAGATACGGGCCCGGCAGATGGAACCTGTTGCGATGTTGATGCCTGCTGCGGCCCCTCCTCCACCTCCGCTTCTGAACTACTGCCGCCTGCACCCTGTTCCCCCAATGGCTGCCAATCGGGGTCAACAACTGGGTCATCTATTACCTCCTCTTCTAGCTCGTGTGCAACTTCGTCTGTGTCACCGTGTCGGTTGGTGGTATAGCGTTCGTGACGGGGCAACATAGTCTCATCAGGGTCTGATTGTGGATCAGTACCCTGAGAGGGCAATGTTGTGGTCTGAGTCAAAGGACCAGCATTGTAGTCTGGCTGTGGCTGTGCATCAGTGCACTCCATGTCAGAATCTACTTGTAATGGGCATGGCCTGTTAAGTGTTTCACTTTCTAAGCCAGGGACGGTATGTGTAAAGAGCTCCATGGAGTAACCCGTTGTGTCGCCTGCTGCATCCTTCTCTCTTGTTGTTGTTTTTGCTGAAGAGGACAAGGAAGCGACTTGTCCCTGACCGTGAACATCCACAAGCGACGCGCTGCTTTTACATTTACCAGTTTCAGAAGAGGAGGCAAAAGAGCTAGAGGCTGAGTCTGCAAGGTAAGCCAAACCTTGCTGTTGCTGCTCCGGCTTTAAAAGCAGTTTTCCTACTCCCAGAAAAGAGAGCATTCGAGGCCTTGTGTAGCCAGACGACGAACCTGCTCCACAGCTCCAGACTTAGGTGGAATATTTTTTTTTCCCACGACCACCTGATGCTCCACTACCACTACCATCATTACCAGCTGACAATGAACGCCCACGGCCACGACCTCTTGCACCAGACTTCCTCATTGTTTTAAAAACTTAACCTAAGTAACTTTATTTGTTGCTGTCAAACAACTTACACGGTGAGCTATAACTTCAGTATCATTTCAATATCCCTTTACAGGTTGGTGAGACCACAAGGAAAATCAGGCACAATGTTACACACTCTGTTTTCTGTGGCACCAAATCACAGAGATGCCACACACGCAGGACTGTCACTCAAGCACAAATGTCAATATTAATCTCCCACCTATTTTTTTTTTTTTTCAGGGAGACTTTAGAAACAAAATAAAATAAAATGATTTTTTCAGGAAGAATTTAGAAACAAAATAAAATAAAATGATTTTTTTCAGGGACAATTTAGGAACCAAATAAAAAAAAAAAAAAGGCTGTCTATGCCCCACTGAGTGAGAGATGGCACACACAGGAGTCAGGAGTGGCACACAAGCCCAGAGGCCAATATTTTTCTCCCACTGATTGATTTATTGATTTTTACAGATAGATTTTAGAACCCAAATCAAGCAAAAAAATAAATAGGCTTTCTATGGCCCACAATTTGAGAGAGAGAGAGAGAGAGAGATGGCACACCCAGGAGTCAAGACTGGCACACAAGCAGAAAGGGCAATATTAATATCCCACTGTTTGTTTTTTTTTTTGTTTTTTTTCAGGGAGACGTTAGAAACAAAATAAAATAAAATGATTTTTTCAGGAAGAATTTAGAAACCAAATAAAATAAAATGATTTTTTCAGGGACAATTTAGAAACCAAATAAAAAAAAAAAAAAGCTTTCTATGGCCGAGTGAGAGATGGCACACACAGGAGTCAGGAGTGGCACGCAAGCCCAGAGGCCAATATTTTTCTCCCACTGATTGATGTACTGATTTTTTAGGTAGATTTTAGAACCCAAATCAAGCAAAAAAATAAATAGGCTTTCTATGGCCCACTGAGTGAGAGATGGCACACACAGGAGTCAGGAGTGGCACACAAGCCCAGAGGCCAATATTTTTCTCCCACTGATTGATGTCCACTGATTGATGTAGTGATTTTTTCAGGTAGATTTTAGAACCCAAATCAAGCAAAAAAATAAATAGGCTTTCTATGGCCCACTGAGTGAGAGATGGCACACACAGGAGTCAGGAGTGGCACACAAGCCCAGAGGCCAATATTTTTCTCCCACTGATTGATGTAGTGATTTTTTCAGGTAGATTTTAGAACCCAAATCATGCAAAAAAATAAATAGGCTTTCTATGGCCCACTGAGTGATAGATGGCACACACAGGAGTCAGGAGTGGCACACAAGCCCTGAGGCCAATATTTTTCTCCCACTGATTGATGTAGTGATTTTTTCAGGTAGATTTTAGAACCCAAATAAAGCAAAAAAATAAATAGGCTTTCTATGGCCCACTGAGTGAGAGATGGCACACACAGGATTCAGGAGTGGCACACAAGCCCAGAGGCCAATATTTTTCTCCCACTGATTGATGTAGTGATTTTTTCAGGTAGATTTTAGATCCCAAATCAAGCAAAAAAATAAATAGGCTTTCTATGGCCCACTGAGTGAGAGATGGCACACACAGGAGTCAGGAGTGGCACACAAGCCCTGAGGCCAATATTTTTCTCCCACTGATTGATGTAGTGATTTTTTCAGGTAGATTTTAGAACCCAAATAAAGCAAAAAAATAAATAGGCTTTCTATGGCCCACTGATTGAGAGATGGCACACACAGGAGTCAGGAGTGGCACACAAGCCCTGAGGCCAATATTTTTCTCCCACTGATTGATGTAGTGATTTTTTCAGGTAGATTTTAGAACCCAAATCAAGCAAAAAAATAAATAGGCTTTCTATGGCCCACTGAGTGAGAGATGGCACACACAGGAGTCAGGAGTGGCACACAAGCCCAGAGGCCAATATTTTTCTCCCACTGATTGATGTAGTGATTTTTTCAGGTAGATTTTAGAACCCAAATCATGCAAAAAAATAAATAGGCTTTCTATGGCCCACTGAGTGATAGATGGCACACACAGGAGTCAGGAGTGGCACACAAGCCCTGAGGCCAATATTTTTCTCCCACTGATTGATGTAGTGATTTTTTCAGGTAGATTTTAGAACCCAAATAAAGCAAAAAAATAAATAGGCTTTCTATGGCCCACTGAGTGAGAGATGGCACACACAGGATTCAGGAGTGGCACACAAGCCCAGAGGCCAATATTTTTCTCCCACTGATTGATGTAGTGATTTTTTCAGGTAGATTTTAGAACCCAAATCAAGCAAAAAAATAAATAGGCTTTCTATGGCCCACAGAGTGAGAGATGGCACACACAGGAGTCAGGAGTGGCACACAAGCCCAGAGGCCAATATTTATCTCCCACTGATTGATTTATTGATTTTTACAGGTAGATTTTAGAACCCAAATCAAGCAAAAAAATAAATAGGCTTTCTATGGCCCACAATTTGAGAGAGAGAGAGAGATGGCACACCCAGGAGTCAAGACTGGCACACAAGCAGAAAGGGCAATATTAATCTCCCACTGTTTTTTTTTTTTTTTTTTTCAGGGAGACGTTAGAAACAAAATAAAATAAAATGATTTTTTCAGGAATAATTTAGAAACCAAATAAAATAAAATGATTTTTTCAGGGACAATTTAGAAACCAAATAAAAAAAAAAAAAAGGCTTTCTATGGCCCACTGAGTGAGAGATGGCACACACAGGAGTCAGGAGTGGCACACAAGCCCAGAGGCCAATATTTATCTCCCACTGATTGATTTATTGATTTTTACAGGTAGATTTTAGAACCCAAATCAAGCAAAAAAATAAATAGGCTTTCTATGGCTCACTGAGTGAGAGATGGCACACACAGGGATGGCACTCTAGCAGAAATGCCAATCTTAATCTCCCACCAAAAAAAAAAAAAAACAGGGACTGTCCTACAATTACTATCTCCCTACAGTAATCTCAGCCAGGTATGGCAGGCAGCAATAAGGAGTGGACTGATGCACAAATTAAATAAAAAGTGTGGACAAACAAAAAAGATAGCTGTGCAGAAAGGAAGGAACAAGAGGATTTGTGCTTTGAAAAAAGCAGTTGGTTTGCACAGCGGCGTACACACAGCAATGCAGCTATCAGGGAGCCTTCTAGGGCAGCCCAATGAGCTACAGCGCTGAGGAAAAAAAAAAAAATGTAGCTTCCACTGTCCCTGCACACCGAAGGTGGTGTTGGACAGTGGAAATCGCTACAGCACAAGCGGTTTGGTGGTTAATGGACCCTGCCTAACGCTATCCCTGCTTCTGACGAAGTGGCAGCAACCTCTCCCTAAGCTCAGATCAGCAGCAGTAAGATGGCGGTTGGCGGGAACGCCCCTTTATAGCCCCTGTGACGCCGCAGACAGCAAGCCAATCACTGCAATGCCCTTCTCTAAGATGGTGGGGACCAGGACCTATGTCATCACGCTGCCCACACTCTGCGTTCACCTTCATTGGCTGAGAAATGGCGCTTTTCGCGTCATTGAAACGCGACTTTGGCGTGAAAGTCGTGTACCGCATGGCCGACCACGCACAGTGGTCGGATCGGGCTTCATGGAACCCGACTTTGCCAAAAGTCGGCGACTTTTGAAAATGAACGACCCGTTTCGCTCAACCCTAGTCGCCACTCCTCAAACGCCCACTTCATAGCCAACAACTCCCGATTGCCGACATCATAATTGCGTTCCGCAGGCGAAAACTTTCTGGAAAAAAAAGCACACGGTTTCATCAAAGAAGCATCAGACTCCCTCTGAGACAAGACGGCCCCTGCCCCAATCTCAGAAGTGTCGACCTCAACCTGAAAAGGAAGAGAAACATCCGGTTGACGCAACACAGGGGCAGAAGTAAATCGGCGTTTAAGCTCTTGAAAGGCCTCAACAGCCTCAGAGGACCAATTCGTCACATCAGCGCCTTTCTTCGTCAAATCAGTAAGGGGCTTAACCACACTGGAAAAGTTGGCAATGAAACGGCGATAGAAATTAGCAAAGCCCAAAAATGTTTGAAGACCCTTCACAGATGTGGGTTGGATCCAGTCATGAATAGCTTGGACCTTAACAGGATCCATTTCTATAGACGAGGGAGAAAAAACAAAACCCAAAAGAGAGACCTTCTGAACTCCAAATAGGCACTTAGACCCCTTCACAAATAAAGCATTATCACGAAGGATCTGGAACACCATCCTGACCTGCTTCACATGAGACTCCCAATCATTGGAAAAAATCAAAATATCATCCAAATATACGACCATGAATTTATCAAGATAATTGCGGAAAATATCATGCATGAAAGACTGGAACACAGATGGAGCATTAGAGAGCCCAAATGGCATCACAAGGTATTCAAAATGGCCTTCGGGCGTATTAAATGCAGTTTTCCATTCGTCACCCTGTTTAATACGAACAAGATTATATGCCCCTCGGAGATCAATCTTAGTAAACCAACTAGCCCCCTTAATCTGAGCAAACAAATCAGTAAGCAAAGGCAAGGAGTATTGGAATTTGACCGTGATCTTATTAAGAAGACGATAATCAATACAGGGTCTCAAGGAGCCATCCTTCTTAGCAACAAAAAAGAAACCCGCTCCCAATGGTGACGAAGAGGGCCGAATATGCCCTTTCTCCAAAGATTCCTTAACATAGCTCCGCATGGCGGCATGCTCTGGCACAGACAGATTGAAAAGTCGGCCCTTAGGGAACTTACAACCAGGAATCAAGTTAAGAGCACAATCACAGTCCCTATGTGGAGGAAGGGAACTGGACTTGGGCTCATCAAATACATCCTGGAAATCCGACAAAAACTCAGGGACCTCAGAAGAGGGGGAAGAGGAAATTGACATCAAAGGAACGTCACTATGTACCCCTTGACAACCCGAACTAGTCACAGACATAGTTTTCCAATCCAGCACCGGATTATGTTCCTGTAACCATGGAAATCCCAGCACAACAACATCATGCAGGTTATGCAACACCAGAAAACGGCAATCTTCCTGATGTGCAGGAGCCATGTACATAGTCATCTGTGTCCAGTACTGAGGTTTATCCTTAGCCAAGGGTGTAGCATCAATGCTCCTCAAAGGAATAGGGCTCTGCAAAGGCTGCAAGGAAAAACCACAGCGCCTGGCGAATTCTAAGTCCATTAAGTTCAGGGCAGCGCCTGAATCCACAAATGCCATGATAGAAAAGGACGACAATGAGCAAATCAGGGTCACAGATAAGAGAAATTTAGGCTGTATAGTACTAATGGTAACAGACCTAGCGACTCTCTTAGTACGCTTAGGGCAATCAGAGATAACATGAGCCGAATCACCACAGTAAAAACACAGCCTATTCTGACGTCTGAATTCCTGCCATTCTATTCTAGTCAAAATCCTATCACATTGCATAGGTTCAGGACTATGCTCAGAGGATACTGCCATATGGTGCACAGCTTTGCACTCGCGCAGACGCCGATCAATCTGAATGGCTAGAGACATAGATTCGTTCAAACCGGCAGGCGTACGAAAGCCCACCATAACATCTTTAAGGGTTTCAGAAAGACCTTTTCTGAAAATAGCAGCCAGAGCCTCTTCATTCCATTTAGTGAGCACAGACCATTTTCTAAATTTCTGGCAGTATAATTCTGCCGCTTTCTGACCTTGACACAAGGCCAACAGTGTTTTCTCAGCATGCTCTACAGAGTTAGGTTCGTCATACAATAATCCGAGCGCTTGAAAAAATGCATCTACATTCAATAATGCCGGATCCCCTGTTTCAAGAGAAAAAGCCCAGTCTTGCGTATCACCACGCAGCAAGGATATGATGATTTTCACCTGCTGAATGGGATCACCTGAAGAACGGGGTTTCAAAGCAAAAAACAATTTGCAGTTATTTTTAAAGTTCAAAAACTTGGATCTATCCCCAAAGAACAAATCCGGAGTAGGAATTCTGGGCTCTAAAGCCGGAGTCTGGACAACATAGTCCTGGATACTCTGTACTCTTGCAGCCAGTTGATCCACACGAGAAAACAAACCCTGAGCATCCATGCCAGAGCATATATCCAGCACCACCCAGATATCAAGAGGAAAAAAGAGGCAAACTAGAGCACAGAAATAAAAATGGTTCAGAACTTTCTTTTCCTTCTTTTGAGATACATTTAATTCATTTTCGGCCACTTGTACTGTTATGATCTGGTGGTTTAGGAACAACATGAGACAAGCTCTGAAGGAGGTGGTATCTGTACTGACCGCAAACCCTGAACCTTGCAGCGCAAATAGAAATAGCCGTGGGAGGTACCTGACGCTCCCTAGACCCCTCGGCACAGCCTAAGATCTAACTTCCCCTAAAGAAGGAAACAGGAAACCTATCTTGCCTCAGAGAAAATCCCCAAAGGAAAGATAGCCCCCCACAAATATTGACGGTGAGAGGAGGGGAAAATAACATACGCAGAGATGAAATCAGATTTTAGCATAGGAGGCCAGTCTAGCTTGATAGATAGGACAGGAAAGGATACTGTGCGGTCAGTATAAAAACTACAAAATCCACGCAGAGTTTACAAAATCTCCACACCTGACTAAAGGTGTGGAGGGTAAATCTGCTTCCCAGAGCTTCCAGCTAACAGAAAAAATCCATACTGACAAGCTGGACAAAAATAGAATGCACAGAACAATAGGTCCACAACATGTGGACTGAAATGAGCAAAGCCAGAACTTATCTTTGCTGAACTGGTCAGGAAACCAGGAGAATCCAAGCAGAGATGTGAATCCAGCCAGAGAACATTGACAAGTGGCATAGGCTGAAGACTAGAGCCAGGTTAAATAGCAGAGCCAGGAGAGACGATTAGTGAAAGCAGCTGCTAAAGCTAAACCCAAGGAGCGGCAGTTCCACTCAAAACCACCAGAGGGAGCCCAAGGGCAGAATTCACAAAAGTGCCATTTACAACCACCGGAGGGAGCCCAAGAACGGAATTCACAACAGGTGAAGGACACAAGGAAAAGTCTTGTTTTTGACCTGGAGCATCCACTGATGACTCGCTGCTTTTATATTTGGAACTTTCTGAAGAGGAGGGGAAAGAGCTAGAGGCTGAGTCAGCAAGGAAAGTCAAAACTTTTCCTGCTGCTCCGGCTTTAAAAGCTGTTTTCCTACTCCCAGATAAAGGATCCTTCCAGGCCTTGTGTAGCCAGACGATGACGCTGGCTCAACACCTCCAGCCTTAGGTGCTGTTGTGCTTTTGCCACTACCACCAGATGCACCACCACCATCAGTACCAGCTGGCAACCACCACCCACGGGCTCTTCCACCAGACTTCCTCATTTTTTTGGAAAAATCTAACCAAAATAACAACCGTCATATGGTACTGTAAAACAAGGTAGAAGATGTATATAAACTTGTTGAGAATTTAAATCTCCCTTTTTTTGGGGGGAGGCAGAACCAAAACTCAGGCCCAGTTTATAAAACAACACAATGTAAGTGGCAGAAAGTGGCTGGCTGATATACGACAAACTAACAGGACTGAAGTATATCCACTTTGTGAGAATTTGAATCTCCCTTTTTTGGGGGGAGACTGAACCAAAACTCAGGCCCAGTGTATATAACAACGCAATCTAAGTGGCAGAAAGTGGCTGGCTGACATACGACAAACTAACTGGACTGAAGGATATCCACTTTGTGAGAATTTGAATCTCACTTTTTTGGGGGGAGATTGAACCAAAACTCAGGCCCAGTGTATAAAACAACACAATGTAAGTGGCAGAAAGTGGCTGGAAGATATATGAAAAAATACAAGGACTGTAGTAGAATTTCAATCTCCCTACAATGATCTCAGGAAAAGTATGGCAGCAATAAAAAGGACTGCTGCACACAAAAGTGTGGACAAATAAACTAGATAACTGTGCAGAAAGGAGCAACAGGATTTTTGCTTTTAAAAAAGCAGTTGGTTTGCACAGCAGCGTGCAAACAGCAATGCAGCTATCAGGGAGCCTTATAGGGCAGCCTAATAAGCTACAGAGCTGATGCACAAAAATATAGCCTCCACTGTCCCTGCAAAAAAATGGTGGTGTTGGACAGTTGAAATCGCTACAGCACAAGCAGTTTGGGGGTTAATCTTCCCTCCGTAACTATATCCCTTCTTCTGATGAAGCTGCAGCAACCTCTCCCTATGCTAAGATCCGCAGAAGTAAGAAGGCGGCCGGTGTGCATGCCCCTTTATAGCTCCTGTGATGCTGCAGAAAGCAAGCCAATCACTGTCATGCCTTCTTTAAGATGGTGGGAACCGAGACCTATGTCATCATGCTGCCCACACTCTGCGTCCTCCTTCATTGGCTGAAAAATGGCGCTGAAAGCATCATACGAAATGCGACTTTTGCGCGCAGATCGCCTACCTCATGGCCGATCCCACACTAGGATCGGGTCGGGTTTCATGAAACCCGACTTTGCCGAAAGTCGGCGATTTTTGAATTTGTCCGATCCGTTTCGCTCAACCCTAGTAGCAGACACTAATGGAGCTTTTGGAGGTATGCAGTGACAGCTGTGTACTCACATACAGTGTCTGCAGGCTTTGCACTGATGTGGATATGCTCACCTAGACTCCCCTGCTTACCTAGTGCTGCAACCTCAAGACCCCCGATTTAGCCCTAAAAAGGACTGTCAGTTTCTCAGGAGTTGTGGACTGAACAGTTGCAGACCTACACTAACTCTTAAAAGCACGATTCTGACCCTATCTCAGCAGCAGCTCTCCCTACACTCGCTAAGTCCAGAACAGAATGCAGCGAGCAGGGCAGCGTCAGGTCTCTTATAGACCTGATGACGCTGTGCGGCCAGCCAATCACTGTAATACCACAATAAAGATGGCTGCAGCATGGCTAACAATCCATGCACTGTCATTAGCGCTAAAGAGTGCCAGAATTGCAAGGCGGAGACCCGGGCTCCCGTTGAATAATCACGGAAATACTCAGTGCTCGCCGAGTACACCGAGCATAGTGATACTCGGGTGAGTAACGAGTAGTGGCGAGCACATTAGCTCATCACTAGTTTTTAGTGCATTTCCGCAGCAGAAATGCATCTCAAACGCATGTAACCCGCACATGACTACAGTGTCTTGAAAATGTTTTCATACCCAGTCAACTTTCTACGTTTTTCACGTTACACCTATTATCGAGTTTTATGTGATATACCAACTGATAGTAGCAAGAATTTTTAAAGCGTAAAAGAAATGATACATGATTTTCTTAATAACTTAAAAATATAAATCTGAAAATTGTGACGTACATCAATACTTTGTAGCACCATCTTTCACTGCAATTACTGTTGCAAGTCTTTTGTATTATGTCTCTACCAGCTTTGCACATCTAATGGCTGAAATTTTTTTCCATTCTTTTTTGCAAATTAGCTCTAACTCAGTGAGATTGGATGAAGTAATCTGTGAACAGCAATTTCCAAGTTTTGCCACAGATTCTCAATGAGATTTAGGTATGGACTTTGACTGCGTCATTAAAACACATGAATACCGTATGTACTCGAGTATAAGCCGAGAATTTCAGCCTATTTTTTTAGGCTGAAATTGCCCCTCTCGGCTTATATTCGAGTCATTCCCAGGGGTTGGCAGGGGAGTGGGAGCAGCAGCTGTGTAACAATACTCACCTGCTCCTGGCGCGGTCCCTGGACGTCCCTGGTTCCCGGGCGCTGACAGCTTCTTCATGTAGTGAGCGGTCACATGGTACCGCTCATTACAGTAATGAATATAGACCCCGTTCCACTCCCATATGGGTGGAACCGCATATTCATTACTGTAATGAGCAGTACCATGTGACCGCTCAATACAGGAAGAAGCTGCTGGCGCTGGAGAACCAGTGACTGCACCGCGCCTGTAGCAGGTGGGTATAACGCAGTGCGTGATATGCACCTGTTCCTTGTTCTACCGACGGCCGCCACTGCATCTTCCCCGTCCTCTGCCATGATGCTCAGGTCAGAGGGCGCGGTAACATGATTAGTGTGCGCTCTGCCCTCTGCCTGAGCGTCAGTGCAGAGGTCGCGGAAGACACAGAGGCGCCCAGCTGTGAAACGGGGAAGGTGAGTATACCAAGTGCCAGGAGCCTGAGAGGTGAGTACGTCTTTTTTTTATTTTTTTTTAATTGCAGCAATAGCATATGGGGCAAATGTCTGTATGGAGCATCTTATGGGGCCATGTGCAGCATTATATGGGGGAAAATATCTGTATGGGGCCATGTGCAGCATTATATGGGGCAAATATCTGAATGGGGCCATAATCAGCATTTGTGCAGCATTATATGGGGCATATTTTAATATGGAGCATCTTATGGGGCCCATCATAAACTGTATGGAGCATTATATGGGGCTCCTGATTCAATATGGATATTCAAAAACACTTAAACTACTGATGTCTCAATTAATTTTAATTTTACTTTTATTGGTATCTATTTTTATTTTTGAAATTTACCAGTAGCTGCTGCATTTTCCACCCTAGGCTTATACTCGAGTCATTAAGATTTCCCAGTTTTTTGTGGCAAAATTAGGGGTCTTGGCTTATACTCGGGTCAGCTTATACTCGAGTATATACGGTATATTTTTATCTAAATCATTTCATTGTAGATCTGGCAGTATATTTAGGGTTGTTGTCCTGCTGGAAGGTAAATCTACACCCCAGTCTAAATTCTTTTGCAGCCACTAACAGGTTTCAAGTGAAACATCTCCACAGCATAATGCTGCAATCGCCATGTTTGATGGTGGGGATTGTGTTTTTGGGATGATGTGCAAGTGCTAGTCTTCTGCCACATACTGTATATGTTTTTGCATTTAGCCCAAACAGTTCTACTTTGGTCTCATTTGACCAGAGCATCTTCTTCAACATGTTAGCTGTGTCCCCATGTTTCTTTTTGGAAATTGCAAATGGGATTTCTTAGGGCTTGCTTTCAAAAGTGACTCTCTTGTTGCCACTCTTCCATAAAGGTTAGATTTGTGGACTATATGAATAATTTTTGTTTTGTAAACATATTCTCTTACCTGAGCTCTGGATCGCTGCAGCTTCTTCAGAGCAAAGATGGGCCTCTTGCCTGATTCTCTAGTTAGTGCTCTACTTGTTTAGTTTGTCAGTTTAGGGGGACCGCCATGTCTTGGTAGGTTTTAAGTCGTGCCATACTCTTTCCAGTTTTGGATGATGGATCGAACAATGCTCCATGAGATATTCAGTGCCTGGGATATATACACTGCTCAAAAAAATAAAGAGAACACTTAAACAACAGAATATAACTCCAAGTAAATCAAACTTCTGTGAAATCAAACTGTCCACTTAGGAAGCAACTGTTACGCTGATGATAGCGAGTGGCAAGAGTGAACCCACTGGACTCCCCCGAGCAAGTGCACCAGATGGTACCAACCCCTATGCAGGGATTATTTGGGAACAAGCTCAGGGACCTCTAGAACCATGGATGCCAGGACCAGGGGTCAGCTCGGGAGGAAAACTACCTAAGAAAGAACAGAGTGGGTAGGAGAGGCACAGAACGGAGAAGGGAGGAGAAAGGAGGTACGGACTGTAATAGGGAAACCAGATGGGATGGTGGGTAATGGAGATGAGGCAGGCTGAGTAGAATAGATGTGGAGGAGGTAAGCGAGCTGAGGAGGACAAGGGACGGAAACCAGGAAGGCACGGGTCGGGAGAAGAGTCTGCAAAAAAGAGTGAGTAAACAAAAGATAAATAGTTAGCTAAAAGAACACAATAATCAGGCGCCTCCACTAAGGGAGGATGGCCTGAAATACCCGACACCTGTCCGCAATTGGACAGGCAACACTGCTGGGTCAGGTCACTCAGGGGAAAAAAGAGAAGAGGACGTACGTGACTGGGTCCTAAAGCGCCTGCACAAGCCACAGAAACGCGTGACCGATGGCAGAGGAAGAGCACGCCGAAGTGCCCGTGCAGACTCCTGGAGGGGAGCACGGGCTGAAAAAGCGAGGGTGGCGCGAGCAGCGGTAGCCACGCCGCTGGCGAGCAGGGAGCACGGAGAGGTAACAATACCCTCTCTCTTACTCCCCCCTTGTCTACTCCTAGACAAAAAATTTTTAACCTCTTTCTGACCTCAGACGGGATGGTACCTCCGAGGTCAGATACCCCGCTTTGATGCAGGGCTCCGACGGTGAGCCCGCATCAAAGTCGGGACATGTCAGCTGTTTTGAACAGCTGACATGTGCCCGCAATAGCGGTGGGTGAAATCGCGATTCACCCATCGCTATTAACTAGTTAAATGCCGCTGTCAATCACTGACAGCGGCATTTAACCGGCGCTTCCGGTGCCCGGCCGGAAATGAGTGCATTGCCGACCCCCGTCACATGATCGGGGGTCAGCAATGCGTCAGAATGGTAACCATAAAGGTCCTTGAGGCCTCTATGGTTACTGATGCCAGCCTGCTGTGAGCGCCCCCTGTGATGCAAGCCTGCATTTCTTCTGCATAGCAGCGATCTAATGAGCGCTGCTATGTAGCAGAGCCGATCGCGTTGTGCCAGCTTCTAGCCTCCCATGTAAGCTATTGAATCATGGCAAAAGTAAAAAAAATTTAAAAAAAATTTGAAAAAAATAAAAAAATATAAAAGTTTAAATCACCCCCCTTTCGCCCCATTCATAACAAATCAATAAAAAAATCAAACCTACACATATTTGGTATTGCTGCATTCAGAATCACCTGATCTATCAATAAAAAAAAGGATTGACCTGATTGCTAAACAGCGTAGCGAGAAAAAAATTTGAAACGCCAAAATTACGTTTTTTTGGTTGCCACGACATTGCATAAAAAAGACAATAACGGGCGATCAAAAGAACGTATCTGCACCAAAATGCTATCATTAATAATGCCAGCTCAGCACGCAAAAAATAAGCCTTAACCCGACCCCAGATCATGAAAAATGGAGACGCTACGTGTATTGGAAAATGGCAAAAAAAAATTTTTTTTTAGCAAAGTTTATTCATTATTTTTAACACTTAGATAAAAGAAAATCTAGACATGTTAGGTGTCTATGAACTCATAATGACCTGGAGAATCATAATGGCTGGTCAATTTTAGCATTTAGTGAACCTACTAAAAAGCCAATCAAAAAACTAGTGTGGGATTGCACTTTTTTTGCAATTTCACCGCACTTAGAATTTTTTTCCGTTTTCTAGTACATGACATGCTAAAACCAATGATGTCGTTCAAAAGTACAACATGTTTCACAAAAAATAAGCCCTCACATGACCATATTGACGGAAAAATTAAAAAGTTATGGCTTTGGGAGGAAGCGGAGCATAAAAAGAACACGGAAAAATGGAAAATCCCAAGGTCATGAAGGGGTTAAGGTTGTGCGGAGCATTAATGTTCTCCTGGGGCTCCCAAGACCTCTCCTCGGGACCAAAGCCCTTCCAATCAATTAAAAAGAACGTCTTACCCCTGACCCTCTTAGAAGCAAGAATATATTTCACTAGGGTTGAGCGACCTTTACTTTTATAGGATCGGGTCGGGTTTCACGAAACCCGACTTTTTGAAAAGTCGGGTTGAGTGAAATCGGCCGATCCTATAAAAAAGTCGGGGTCGGGGTCGGCCGAAACTCGAAACCCAATGCAGTGCATTGGGTTTCCAATGGTTCCCAGGGTCTGAAGGAGCGGAAACTCTCCTTCAGGCCCTGCGATCCATATTTAAGTGTAAAATAAAGAATAAAAATAAAAAATATCACTATACTTACCCTCTGACGCGCCCTGGTACTAACCGGGAACCTTCCTTCCTTCGAATCAGCGCTTTCAGGACCTTGCGGTGACGTCGCGGCTTGTGATTGGTCGCACGACTGCCCATGTGACCGCCGCGCGACCAATCAGAAGCCGTGATGTCACCGCGACGTCACCGAAGGTCCTGGAAGCGCTGATTCTTAGGAAGGAAGGCTGCCGGAAAGAAGCAGGGCGCGTCCGAGGGTGAGTATATTCCTATTAGGCCGGGGTCACACTAGACCGTAATACGGACGAGTGCAAGGCGATAAAAAATCGCATAGCACTCGTCCCAATGTTAATCAATGGGGCAGCTCCCATCATCCGATATTTTCTCGGCCGTATTCAGGATCCGAGTGAAATCGCAGCATGCTGCGATTGTCAGCGTTTCTCGGCCGAGAATCGCCAATGAAAGTCTATGGGGGTGAGAAAAAATAGCACAGCACACGGACCATCAGTGTGACTTGCGAGAAATTCTCAGGCATTGGGCAGGTGACAGGAAAGGCTCAGCCATTATTTGCTCATTTTGCAAGTGTGTGAGAAAATCTCACCATACGGATGCCATACGGATGTCACACGGATGTCACACGGATCATTTAATGCGAGAAAATCGCATCCTCGCACTGCACACGGATCATTGTTTTGGTAACATTTGTGCGATTCTCGTCCGTCAAAAACGGACCGTTTTTTTATACGTTGTGTGTGTCCCCGGCCTTAGGTATATACTCACCCTCGGACGCGCCCTGCTTCTTTCCGGCAGCCTTCCTTCCTAAGAATCAGCGCTTCCAGGACCTTCGGTGACGTCGCGGTGATGTCACGGCTAGGGTTGAGCGACCTTGACTTCTGTAGGGTCGCGAAACCCGACTATCTCAAAAGTCGAGTCGAGTGAAACCGGCCGATTATGGCGAAAAGTCGAGGATCGACCGAAACGTGAAACCCAATGCAAAGTCAATGTTTTTTTTTTGTTTGTTTTTTTGTTTTTTTCTCTCTCTCTCTCTCTCTCTCTCTCTCTCTCTCCCCCCCCTCCGTCCATCCCTGAACTGAAAAGCTGGTGTTACACATTGCAAATCGCTACAGCGCACAAGCGACAACATGGCGATAGGCGTCCACGCCCCTAAGACCTATGTCATCACTCTGCCCATGCTCCTTCATTGGCTGAAAAAATGGCGCCAAGCACGTCATACGAAACGCGACTTTGGCGCGAAAGTCGCGTACCGCATGGCCGACCCCACACAGGGATCGGGTCGGGTTTCATGAAACCCGACTTTGCCAAAAGTCGGCGACTTTTGAAAATGAACGATCCGTTTCGCTCAACCCTAGTCATGGCTTCTGATTGGTCGCGCGGCGGTCACATGGGCGGTCGCGTGACCAATCACAAGCCGCGACGTCACCGCGACGTCACCGCAAGGTCCTGAAAGCGCTGATTCGAAGGAAGGAAGGTTCCCGGTTAGTACCAGGGCGCGTCAGAGGGTAAGTATAGCGATATTTTTTATTTTTATTCTTTATTTTACACTTAAATCTGAATTCCAATACCAATTCCCGATATCTTAAACATATCGGGAATCGGTATCGGAATTCCGATTCCAGATTCAGAAGATCGCCGACTTCATGGCTGACCCCACACAGGGGTCGGGTCGGGTTTCATGAAACCCGACTTTGCCAAAAGTCGGCGACTTCTGAAAGTGGCCGACTCGTTTCGCTCAACCCTATCTTTCACCTCAAAAACATTATCTGTATTGACCAGAGGAGGAGAGGAGCCAAGTGCAGAATGGAAGAGATTAAGTATGACAGGCTTCAGAAGAGAGACGTGGAAAACATTGGGAATACGAAGTGAGGCAGGCAACCTGAGTTTATAGGCAACATTGTTGATGTGCCAGAGGACTTCAAAAGGACCGATGTACCGAGGTCCTAACTTATAGGAAAGCATCTTCAATCGAATATATTTAGACAAAAGCCAGGCCCTCTCTCCAGGAAGAAAAATGTGAGCATCTAGACACCTCTTGTCAGCATTTCTCTTCATTCGTTCTCCAGCTTTCTCAAGCGCTTCTTTTGTCTCCAGCCAAATTTTAGAGAATTCCACAGTTGCTGAGTCGGCTGCAGGAACCCCAGAGGTGGCAGAGACAGGTAACGGAATTCCAGGATGCATATCCCAAACTACAAAAAATGGAGATTTGCCAGAAGACTCGTTGGAATGATTCTTATATGCGAACTCAGCCCATGGGAGAAGGGTAGACCAGTCGTCTTGGTGTGCATTGGAGAAATGACGAAGATAAGACGCCAAAACATGATTGACATGCTCCACTTGGCCGTTGGTTTGTGGATGATGGCCAGAAGAAAAGTCCAACTTAATCTCTAGGAGACCACATAAGGCCTTCCAAAACTGGGATGTAAATTGCACGCCTCGATCAGACACAATGTGTAACAGGAATCCATGAAGTTGGAAGACATGTTGGATGAAGAGCCTAGCTAACACAGGAGCGGAAGGCAATCCTGGCAATGGAACAAAGTGCGCCATCTTAGAGAACCGATCTACTACCACTAAAATTGTAGTTTAACTGGAAAAGCAAGGCAGATCCATGATAAAATTAAAGGCTATGTGCTGCCAAGGAGACAAAGGAACAGGTAACGGAAGAAGAAACCCCGAAGGCAATCGTCTGTGAACCTTGACCTTGGCACATGATTGAAATGCGACAATGAAGTCCGCCACATCTTGGCGGAGAGACGGCCACCAGTAAAATCGAGAAACGAGATCAAGAGTCTTTTTAAACCTGACATGACCAGACATTTTGGAGGAGTGTCCCCAACCTAACACCTCTGTCCTATCAGACTCAAGAACAAAGGTTTTTCCTGGCGGTGGGGGAATCATCCTCACAGAAGCCACCGTGATGATCTGATCTGCATCAATGATGTGAGAGGGCTCTTTTTCCAAGTCAGAGGACTGTAGAGACCGTGATAAAGCATCTGCCTTGACATTGTTCTGCCCAGGATGGAAATGCAGCTTAAAGTTGAAGTGAGCGAAGAATAAGGGCTACCTGGCCTGTCGTGGATTGAGCCTCTGGGCTGACCGAATGTAGGCCAGGTTCTTATGATCAGTAAAGATGTTAAAGGGATGAACGGCTCCCTCCAGCAAATAGCGCCACTCCTCCAACGCCATCTTGATGGCTAACAGCTCCCGATCTCTGATGGAATAGTTGCACTCCACAAGAGAAAACTCCTTGGAAAAGAATCCACAGGAGACCAACCGACCAGAAGAGGACCTCTGAAATAACACTGCGCCGCCCCAGTGGAAGATGCGTCTACTTACAGAACAAACAGTTTATCTGCCATGGGCCGATGTAGCCCCAGCGCAGTTGAAAAAGCTTGTTTAAAGCTTAAAAAGACACTCTCGGCCTCTGGGGACCAGGTTGCAGAGTTGACTCCCTTCCGAGTGAGACACAAGATTGGTTTGATTGTTGATGAGAAATGCGGGATAAACTGTTGGTAGTAATTAGCAAATCCAAGGAAGCGTTGGATAGCCTTTACCCCTAACGGACGTGGCCACTGGACAATCGCAGACAACTTCTCCAGATCCATCTACAATCCATACTCAGAAGCAATATATCCCAAAAAGGGCAAAGAAAACTGCTCAAAGAGGCATGTCTCCATTTTAGCATAAAGACTATTCTCCCATAGATGTTGCAGGACCAGACAGACGCTCTTTCTGTGAGAAGACAAATCCGGAGAGAAGACAATGATGTCATCAAGGTAGACCACAATGCTGGAGTAAAGCAGATCCCGGAAGATGTCATTAACAAATTCTTGAAATACTGCAGGAGCGTAACACAAGCCAAAGGGCATGACGAGATATTCATAATGTCCATCTTGGGTATTAAAAGCAGTCTTCCACTCATCTCCGGAGCGGATGTGGACAAGGTTGTAGGCTCCACGTAGATCCAGTTTAGAGAAAATCTGAATACCTCTCAGGCGATCGAAGAGCTCAGGAATTAGTGGTAGAGGATGCTTATTCTTAATCGTGATGTCATTCAGACCTATGTAATCGATGCAAGGCCGAAGGGAACCATCTTTTTTCTTCACAAAGAAGAAACCAGCACCAGCAGGATTTACGTATAAAACCCTTGGCAAGGTTCTCCCGGACGTATTCAGACATGGCAGACGTCTCAGCTAGAGATAATGGATACATTCGATCCCTAGGCGGGGTGGTTCCTGGTCGTAGTTCAAAGGGCAGTCATAGGGCCAGTGTGGTGAAAGAGTCTCAGCCTCTTTCTTATCAAAAACGTTGGTAAAGGACTAATAGGCAGAAGGCAGACCCACAGGACTGGAAGAGGTTTGGGAGACAGTGACCAGACGGACAGACCCGAGACATCTCTCTAAACACGGATGCCCCCACTGGAGAATCTCACCAGAACGCCAATCAAAGACGGGCTCGTGTGTCCGAAGCCAAGGAAGACTGAGAAGCAACAGATGCGACAAGTTGGGCAGAACATAGAGGGCAATCTTTTCTTAATACAGAGCCCCAATGTGCAGAATCACTTCCTCAGTGACCATGGAAACGGATTCTTGCAGGGGTTTACTGTCCATGGAGGCGATCATATGAGGACACTTTAAGGAGACCACCGGAATCCGATATTTCTTCACCTCCTTAAGCTGAATAAAGTTGTCTGCTGCGCCCGAATCCAAGTATGCCAGTTCAGAACCACCTCTCTGACCCTGGAAAATCTGAACAAAGAGAGTAAGAGGAGGAGAGGATTCAAACACACCTAGGGAGGGCTCTCTTACCTGACCTAGGTGAAGGCGTTTTCTGGCCTCTCAGGCAGAAAATGGGACGTACCACAGCAGTATAAGCACAGGCCCTGTGCTAGCCTCTCTCTCCTGCGTTACTCCGCCAGCTTAACTCGGTCCACCTGCATAGGCTCCTGTGCAGAACTCCCAGAAGAACCCAAAGACCGAGGACTGGGAGGTCTATGACCAGAAGAAGAGGAAGACCTAAAAGGTCTCCTTACTCTGGCGGCCTCTCGGGTGCGCTCCTGAAAGTGCAGGTCAATGTGCGCAGCAAGAGAAAAAAGCTCCTCCAAAGATGTCGGAGTATCCCGGCCGGCAAGCTCATCTTTAATTCTGCCAGACAAACCTCGCCAAAAGGCCCCTATTAACGCCTTGTTGTTCCACCCCAGTTCTGAGGACAAGGTGCAAAAGCATATGGCATATTGTCCAACAGTGAGAGTGCCCTGATGGAGATTAAAAAGGGACTCCGTAGTGGAAGTGAGTCACCCGGGCTTGTCAAAAAACCCCCGGAAAGTGTCCTTAAAGGTCACAAAACTGGAAACAATGGGTCGTCTCGCTCCCAAAGAGGATTCACCCAGGAAAGAGCCTCTCCCTCCAAATGGGAAACGATAAAGGCCACCTTAGCCCGATCAGTGGGGTACTGCTGGGGCAATAACTCAAAGTGTAAGCGACACTGATTGAGAAATCCCATGCACAGGTTGGGGTCATTGCCATAGCGAGGTGGTTTACCAAGACGAGGCGAAGATACTGGTGCGGAATCAAATACCCGGGATGATACCTGCGAGGACGCCGACTGCAAAGAAAGCAGTCGATCATCCACGGAAGCCATATAAGACAAGATGTGAGCCTAGGTATCCTACTGCTGGACCAACTCGTGCTGGAGACTAGATAGCTGGAAAGTATTCCCGGGATCAGCGGCCTGAAAGGCAGACAACCAGGAATCCATTGTCTTCATAAAAGATATGATGCGTGTCTGGTTTTCCCTCAAGAAAACCAGCTCTTTCTGGGCGGAGGCCCCGGCGGGGTCCATGGCCTGATTATGCTGTTACGCTGACGATCGCGAGTGGCAAGAGTGGACCCACTGGACCATAATACTGACCCTCCCCCAAGCGAGCGCATCAGATGGTAGCAACCCCTATACAGGGATCATTTGGGAGCAAGCTCAGGGACCTCTAGAACCATGGACGCCAGGACCAGGGGTCAGCTCAGGAGGAAAACTACTTAAGGAAGAAGGAAGGACAGAGTAGGTAGGAGAAGCACAGAATGGAGAAGGGAGGAGAAAGGAGATACGGACTGTAATAGGGAAGCCAGATGGAACGGTGGGTAATGGAGATGAGGCAGGCTGAGTAGAATAGATGTTGAGGAGGTAAGCGGGCTGAGGAGGACAAGGGACGGGAACCAGGAAGGCACGGGTCAGGAGAATAGTCTGCAAAAGAAGAGAGCGTAAACAAAAGATAAATAGTTAGCTGAGCAGGCACGTGCGAGTGGCAGCAGGGTAGCCTAAATATAGCTAAAAGAATGCGATAATCAGGCTCCTCCACTAAGGGAGGACGGCCTGAAATACCTGGCACCTGTCCGCAATTGGACAGGGAACACTGCCGGGTCAGGTCACTCAGGGGCACAAAAGAGAAGAGGACGCTCGCAGCCGGATCCAAGAGTGCCTGCGCAAGCCACAGGAGCACGTGACCGAAAGCGGAGGAAGAGTGCACTGAAGCACCCGTGCAGACTCCCAGTAGGGAGTACGGGCCGAAAAGCGAGGGAGCAAGGAAGCAGCGGCGCGAGCAGCGGCAGCCCTGACGCCGGCGAGCAGGGAGCGCTGAGAGGTAACACCAACACTGTTTGACAATCAATTTCACATGCTGTTGTGGAAATGGAATAGACAACAGATAGAAATTATTGGCAATTATCAAGGCACACTCAATAATGGAGTGGTTCTGCAGGTGGTGACCACAGACCACATCTCACTACCACTTCTGGCTGATATTTTGGTCACTTTTGAATGTTGGTTGTGCTTTCACACTGGTAACATGAGACAGACTCTGCAACCCACACAAGTGGCTCAAGTTGTGCAGCTCATCCAGGATGGCACATCAATGTGAGCTGTGGCAAGGTTTGCTGTGTCTGTCAGCGTAGTGTCCAGAGGCTGGAGGCGCTACCAGAAGACAGGCCAGCACCCCAGGAGATGTGGAGGGGACCGTAGGAGGGCAACAACCCAGCAGCAGGACCGCTACCTCAGCCTTTGTGCAAGAAGGAACAGGAGGAGCACTGCCAGAGCCCTGCAGAATGACCTTCAGCAGGCCACAAATGTGCATGTGTCTGCACAAATGGTTAGAAACTGACTCCCTGAGGATGGCACTGAGTTCCTGACATCCACAGATAGGGGTTGTGCTCACAGCCCAACACTGACGCTTGGCATTTTCCAAAGAACACCAGGATTGGCAAATTCGCCACTGGCGCCCTGTGCTCTTCACAGATTAAAGCAGGTTCACACTGAGCACATGTGACAGACATGACAGAGTCGGAGATGCCGTGGAGAGGGATCTGTTGTCCACCACAACCCCTTTTTATACCAGACCAATTCCCAAACCCCATAACCTCCCTATCCAACATCACTGAAGGGGGGCTTAATTGTCACCTCTCCAAATCGCACCTCACCACCTGTGCGCTCGACCCCATTCCATCCCACCTCCTCCCCAACCTCACCACCACACTTATCCCATCCCTAACCCACCTCTTTAACCTATCACTATCTTCTGGCACCTTCCCTTCCGCTTTCAAATATGCCACAATCAAGCCTATCCTTAAAAAGCCAACCCTCGATCCAACAGCTATGTCCAGCTATCGCCCAATATCACTGCTCCCATTGGCTTCCAAATTCCTGGAGCAGCACGTCCACTCTGAACTTTCCTCCCACCTCTCATCTAACTTGCTCTTTGACCATCTATAATCTGGTTTTTGCCCCCATCACTCAACTGAGACAGCCCTGACGAAAATCACTAATGACCTACTTACAGCCAAAGCTAATGGAAATTACTCTGTACTCCTCCTTCTAGACCTGTCCTCTGCTTTCGACACAGTTGACCACTGCCTCCTACTACAGATCCTCTCCTCCTTTGGCATAAAAGACCTCGCCCTATCCTGGATCTCCTCGTACCTTTCCAACCGCACATTCAGCGTCTCCCACTCCCACACTACCCCCTCATCCCACCCTCTATCTGCTGGAGTCCCCCAAGGCTCTGTTCTAGGACCCCTACTCTTCTCAATCTATACACTTGGCTTGGGACAACTGATAAAGTACCATGGATTCCAGTACCACCTCTATGCTGATGACACTCAGATCTACCTCTCTGGCCCAGACGTCACCACTCTGCTGTCCAGAATCCCGGAGTGTCTATCAGCCATATCCTCCTTCTTCTCCTCTCGCTTCCTCAAACTCAATGTGGGCAAATCTGAACTAATTATCTTTCCTCTATCTCATAGATCTTCCTTACCTGACCTATCTATCGCAATCAATGACATCATGCTTTCCCCCGTATTGGAAGTCCGCTGCTTCGGAGTAACCCTTGACTCTGCCCTGTCCTTCAATCCGCACATCCAAGCTCTTTCCACCTCCTGTCGCCTCCAGCTCAAAAATATCTCCAGAATCCGTCCTTTCCTCAACCATCAATCTACTAAAATGCTTGTGTATGCCCTCATCATCTCCCGCCTTGACTACTGCCACATCCTTTTCTGCGGCCTCCCTGCTAACACCCTTGCACCTCTCCAGTCCATCCTTAACTCTGCTGCCCGACTAATTCATCTCTCTCCTCGCTACTCCTCTGCTTCCCCCCTCTGCAAATCTCTTCACTGGCTCCCATTCCCTCAGCGTATCCAGTTCAAATTACTAATACTGCCTACAAAGCCATCCACAACCTGTCTCCTCCACATATCTCTGAACTAATCTCCCGATATTTTCCCTCACGTAATCTCTGGTCCTTCCAAGACCTCCTTCTCCTTCACACTTATTTGCTTCTCACCCAACCGCCTCCAAGACTTTTCCCGAGTATCCCCCATCCTCTGGAATTCTTTGCCCCAACACGTCCGACTATCAACCACATTCAGATCCTTCAGACGGAACCTGAAAACCCATCTCTTCAGGAAACCCTACAGCCTGCACTGTCATTGTTAGTTTGTTTTCTGTAAGTGATATCTGTAACTTGTATGTAACCCCTTCTCATGTACAGCACCATGGAATCAATGGTGCTATAAAAATAAATAATAATAATAATAATTACCAATTTGGCTGTGGGTCAGTAATGGTATGGGGCTTGCCAGAAGTAGCCTGACTGCCATTAGGTACCGAGATGAGTGCTGATGCGTTTGGCCCTGGGTTCCTCCTAATGCAGGAGAATACAATACCTCATGTGGCTGGAGTGTGTCAGCAGTTCCTGCAAGATGAAGGCATTGAAGCTATGGACTGTCCTGCCCATTCCCCAGACCTGAATCTGATTGAGCACATCTGAGACATCATGTCTCGCATCATCCACCAATGTCACATTGCACCACAGACTGTCCAGGAGTTGGCGGATGCTTTAGTCCAGGTCTGGAAGGAGATCCTTCATGAGACCATCCGCCGCCTCAACGGGAGCATGCCCAGGTGCTGTAAGGAGATCATACAGGCATGTGGAGACCACACACACTACTGAGCATCATTTCCTTGTCTTAAGGCATTTCCACTGAAGTTGGATCAGCCTGTAACTTCATTTTCCACTTTGATTTTGAGCATCATTCCAACTCCAGACCTCCGTGGGATATTAGTTGTGATTTACGTTGATCATTTTTAGGTTTTATTGTTCTCAACACATTCCACTATGTAATGAATAAAGATTTACAACTGGAATATTGCGTTCAGTGATGTCTAGGATGTGGGATTTTAGTGTTCCCTTTATTTTTTTGAGCAGTGTATATTTTTATAAACTAACCCTGCTGTATTTTTCTCTACAACTTTATCCCTGACATGTCTGGTGTGCTCCTTGGTTTTCATGACGCGCTAATATTTTGAAGCAAATGTCTGGGGAATTCACAGAACAACTGTAATTATACTGAGAAAAAATTACACACTTTACACAATTTTCAGATTTATGAATTTAAAATAATCAGAAAACCATGTATCATTTCCTTTATATTTCACAGATACTTGCTTGTTTGTGATGGCATATCACATAAAATCCCAATAAAAAAAAAATTAAGTTTGTGTAACGTGAAAAAGTTCATGAGGTATAAATACCATTTCAAGGCACTGTGTCTCTGATTTTCATAATGCAACAAGCTTGTATTCTGCTTACATAGGTGACTGGGAGCGGAAATGTCAGCAACCCTTTGATAAATTGGTGTCACCCAATATAAAAGTCTCGGATTCACTTCCCCAACTTATTTGCATGTATATTTATGTTCTATAATGCTGCTATTATTGGTCTAAGCCCCAGCTGTCAGCTCCATTGCAGTTTTACAAATGGAAGCAATTAAAACAAGAGTGACACAAACAGCAATTACTACAGCAATTAGGAAGCATAAAGCAGCCTATATACATGCGAAGCTGTATTCTACTACTTAGGTGATAGTCTATTCAGTTGTATTTCATGACAACAGTGTGTGTTGATTTTACATATCCATGCCTTTAATCCCTAATTCTCTACTAAAAAGAGAGTCCGAATACACTAAATCTAACAAAGAGCAGCTGTACCAATATCTAAAGAGTTGTGGCCCAGGTTACTCAACATGTTTGTGTGTTTCTGATAAGCAAGTTATCTCCTGCCAACATCCAAGCCTATGACATATGCCAAGATAAGTCTAGATTTTCCCTATGGCAAGAACACAATGGCTTTTTTTCCCTTCCTTCTGTGAAGTCTCTTCTAAATCTATGTAATTGTAGATGATTAAACTGACCGTTTACTGTGTTTTCCATCAGCTTCCGATATAATTAGATTTGTTTATTTGCTAAATTTTCTCTCTGACAACAATTTCACAGGCACAGCAGGAGAAAACCAGCCACAAAGTATATACAGTATGCAGAAAGCTGAAGTAAGGAATAGGCAATTAAAAGTACTTCATCGCCGCATATTTGTCTGACATATTAATAAATGAAATGAAAAACAACTTTTTTTCTGTTCTGCCTAAAAACTCAAACAACTATAAGAGATTTCTCTCTAGAATTCATGAACCTTTATTTTCCAAGTTGATGACAGGCTATATTCCCACAATGACCTCTTAATGAGTTTTTGATGTTGTAGAATATCCGCACCTATTATTTAAATTAGTTTACTTGTGTTTTTTTATTGAGTTTTTGTGTGATTTTTTTTTAACATGTGTCTTCATCTCATTTTTGACGTTGCATATTT
Organism: Ranitomeya imitator; assembly: GCF_032444005.1. Classification (NCBI taxonomy): domain Eukaryota; kingdom Metazoa; phylum Chordata; class Amphibia; order Anura; family Dendrobatidae; genus Ranitomeya; species Ranitomeya imitator. Next base: position 179,966,263 of record NC_091282.1, read on the forward strand.
TATCTCTCTTCGGTATGTCATACCATAAATAGAGCTGATTTGTTTTTGATACTTCCTGGTATTTGGTTTCAACAAAATGTTATTAATATAACTGGGTCTGGATTAAATACGTTTTTTTTTATACATTTTCGAGCTGGAAATGCACTTAAAACATATGTGTTGTTACTTGCAGATTTTCCACATCTAATGCAAGTCTATAGGGAAAGTTTGCACAGAAAACATTCCTGCAAGAGAAATTGACATGCTGTGGATTGGAAACACCCACCACCAGGTCACTTCACGTTGTGTTAAAAAGAAGCATGAGAATAAAAAAATAACAAAAAATTCACCAATAGTTCATCATGGGAATGCAAGCAAACAGTCTCAAACCACTACCATAATGTTAAATAGACAAAGTCCTTTATGTGCCACACAATGAAGACTTGGTGATGTACTGAAAATGGAGGTTGTGTATAGAAGGAGCTAGAGAGTGATTGATATACTGCAGATGGGAGCTCTATTATAGGGGCTGAGAATTGATGTTCTGCAGGAGAAGGGCTTGTATAGAAATGGTGGAAGAGAGATGTCTGTAGAGGTGTAATGGATGGGGCGGCAGTGGCTGAGGATCGCATTTGCGCTGGGTTAACGTTTCTGGCAAGGCACACACCATCGATAGGATGTACCATATTCACTAAGTGCGCGTGCGTCACTTAAGTAATTTGATTTTGTTCCCACACTGGATCAACACAGTGGCAGTTCTCCACCTCTATGGGAGTTGTTATTCCATCATAGTCAACTTTCACACTAGCAGTATTTGGTCAGTATTTTACCTCAGTATTTGTAAGCCAAAACCAGGAGTGGGTGATAAATGCAGAGGTGGTGACTAGTGTTGAGCGATACCGTCCGATACTTGAAAGTATCGGTATCGGATAGTATCGGCCGATACCCGAAAAATATCGGATATCGCCGATACCGATATCCGATACCAATACAAGTCAATGGGACATCAAGTATCGGAAGGTATTCTCATGGTTCCCAGGGTCTGAAGGAGAGGAAACTCTCCTTCAGGCCCTGGGATCCATAGGGATGTGAAAAATAAAGAATTAAAATAAAAAATATTGATATATTTACCTCTCCGGCGGCCCCTGAACTCAGCGCGGGTAACCGGCAGGCTTCTTTGTTCAAAATCAGCGCTTTTAGGACCTGAGAATCACGTCCCGGCTTCTGATTGGTCGCGGGCCGCCCATGTGACCGCCACGCGACCAATCACAAGCCGCGACGTCACCGCAAGCTATTAGCGCGCTCATTTTTGAAAAATGAGCGCGTTAATGACTTTCAAAGACGTAGCGGCTTGTGATTGGTCGCGGCCACGCGACCAACCACAAGCCGCGACGTCACCGCAAGCTATTAGCGCGCTCATTTTTGAAAAATGAGCGCGTTAATGGCTTTCAAAGACGTAGCGGCTTGTGATTGGTCGCGTGGCCGCGACCAATCACAAGCCGCGACGTCACCGCAAGCTATTAACGCGCTCATTTTTAAAAATGAGCGCGTTAATGGCTTTCAAAGACGTCGCGGCTTGTGATTGGTCGCGTGGCGGTCACATGGGCGGCCCGGGACGTGATTCTCAGGTCCTAAAAACGCTGATTTTGAACAACGAAGCCTGCCGGTTACCCGCGCTGAGTCCAGGGGCCGCCGGAGAGGTAAATATATCAATATTTTTTATTTTAATTCTTTATTTTACACATCTCTATGTATCCGATACCGATACCTGATACCACAAAAGTATCGGATCTCGGTATCGGAATTCCGATACCGCAAGTATCGGCCGATACCCGATACTTGCGGTATCGGAATGCTCAACACTAGTGGTGACGTGTTTCTATTATACTTTTCCTCAGATTCTTCCACTCCTGGTTTTGGCTTACAAATACTGATGTAAAATACTGAACAAATACTGTACGTGTGAACTTGGCCTAAGGCACATTATGTACAGTCTTTACATGAAGCATGAAAGCAATGGGGAATTTTATACAACAGCTCTATTGTTGGAATTGCTGCTGATCAAGGTTAGCTCTTATAAAAGTAGACATATAAGAGAATGAACAGTCGACTAGAAAAGAGAATTGAAACATTAGAACATTGTATTTCAGATTTTTTTATATCATAAATGCAGTTGTAAAGGATTTATTGAATTCTTCATAAAGCCATGATACTTACTTGTTAACGTCAGGTAGTCTTTAGCGCTTGCTATTTGTCTTCTTGTTTTATTATATTTACTGAAGAAATCACATTTACAAGTGGTTGTATTTATTTTATTGAAAACTATCTTTTTCATCACTGTGGCCTTAATTCTAAGTCCTAAAGCTGGGTTGTATCAATTGGTTACACTATTGCTCCACAATAGTTTTGTCTCTGTTTGGCCAAATTCATTCATTCAGTATTTGGTCAGTATTTCACATCAGTATTTGTAAGCCAAAACCAGGAGTGGGTGATAAATGCAGAAGTGGTGCATATGTTTCTATTATACTTTTCCTCTACTTGTTCCAAACCTGGTTTTGGCATACAAATACTGATGTAAAATACTGACCAAATACTGAAAATGTGACCGTGGCCTTTCTCTGAATATTCCCTAGGCCTGCGAAGAGTGACAATTCAGATTTGAGCTCATAGGGTGAGTGCAGTCCACGTTTAGGCCAGCGTCACACTAGAGAGAAATACGGACAAGGGAGAGGCACGAAAACAACGCATTGCACACAGACCAATGTTTCTCTATGGGGCAGCTTCCATCAGCCGTATATTTCTTGGCCGTATTTTATGGGCTGAGAAAATCGCAGCATGCTGCGATTGTCAGCGTATTCCTCCAAAAATATGCCAATGAAAGTCTATTGACACATATATATGCATACAGTACAGACCAAAGTTTGGACACACCTTCTCATTTAAAGATTTTTCTGTATTTTCAGGACTATGAAAATTGTAAATTCACACTGAAGGCATCAAAACTATGAATTAACATGTGTGGAATTATATACTTAACAAAAAAGTGTGAAACAACTGAAAATATGTCTTATATTCTAGGTTCTTCAAAGTAGCCACCTTTTGCTTTGATGACTGCTTTGCACACTCTTGGCATTCTCTTGATGAGCTTCAAGAGGTAGTCACCGGAAATAATCTTCCAATAATCTTGAAGGAATTCCCAGAGATGCTTAGCACTTGTTGGCCCTTTTGCCATCAAATTCTCACAAAGTGGATATACTTCTGTCCTGTTAGTTTGTCGTATATCAGCAAGCCACTTTCTGCCACTTAGATAGCGTTGTTATATACACTGGGCCTAAAGGCCCCTTCACATTAAGCGACGCTGCAGCGATACCGACAACGATCCGGATCGCTGCAGCGTCGCTGTTTGGTCGCTGGAAAGCTGTCACACAGACAGCTCTCCAGCGACCAACGATGCCGGTAACCAGGGTAAACATCGGGTAAATAAGCGCAGGGCCGCGCTTAGTAACCCGATGTTTACCCTGGTTACCATCCTAAAAGTAAAAAAAAAAACACTACATACATACCTACCGCTGTCTGTCCCCGGCGCTGTGCTCTGCACTCCTCCTGTACTGTCTGTGTGAGCACAGTGGCCGGAAAGCAGAGCGGTGACGTCACCGCTCTGCTTTCCGGCTGACCGACGCTCACAGCCAGTGCAGGAGGAGAGCAGAGCACAGCGCCGGGGACAGACAGCGGTAGGTATGTACTGTTTGTTTTTTTACTTTTAGGATGGTAACCAGGGTAAACATCGGGTTACTAAGCGCGGCCCTGCGCTTAGTTACCCGATGATTACCCTGGTTACCAGTGAAGACATCGCTGGATCGGTGTCACACACGCCGATCCAGCGATGTCCACGGGAGATCCAGCGACGAAATAAAGTTCTGGACTTTGTTCAGCGACCAACGATCTCCCAGCAGGGGCCTGATCATTGGTCGCTGTCACACATAACGATTTAATTAACGATATCGTTGCTACGTCACAAAATGCAACGATATCGTTAACAATATCGTTATGTGTGAAGGTACCTTAAGTTGTGGTTCCATCTCCCACCAAAAAAAGGGAGATTCAAATTCTCACAAAGTGGATATACTTCTGTCCTGTTAGCTTGTCATATATCAGCCAGCCACTTTCTGCCACTTAGATAGCGTTGTTATATACACTGGGCCTAAGTAGTGGTTCAGTCTCCCAAAAAAAGAGGGAGATTCAAATTCTCAAAAAATGAATATACTTCTGTCCTGTTAGTTTGTCGTATATCAGCCAGCCACTTTCTGCCACTTAGATAGCATTGGTATATACACTGGGCCTAAGTTGTAGTTCAGTCTCCCAAAAAAAAGAGGGAGCTTCAAATTCTCAAAAAGTGTAACGGGGTCTACCAAGCTGGGGTACCTCTTTCAGTACCACCTCGTGTTTCAGGAGGTCCACTCTGCTTTGGCTGGAGTCTTAATGAAGGACGCTAGCTGGAATCACTTGGTTACCTGGGAGCATATAAAATATCACTGCTTCTCCACGTATTTCCAGTCTGACAACACTTTGTTCACAGGACACAGAATATATCACACAGATACAGAGGGCAGGCCAGACATACATTACAATAGCCGCAGGGGGCCGGAGCCTGCCGATATTTACTGTGGGAATTACAAAGGTGGGGGATGAGAGAAGGGGGATATCTTGTCCCCTCTGCCCAGGGGCACAGCCTGTGGGCTGATGCATCTCACATGGAACCTATTATACATGCATATAACTGCACAACATATTCTGAGTGCTGAGTGGTTTCGTAAGGCTAGGTTCCCATTGCGTTAATGGGAACGTGCTAACGGACAGCGTTGCACGGTGAAATTAACGCCGTGCAACGCGTCCGTTAGCGCGCCCATTCACGGCAATGGGAATGCGCAGCAGTAGCGCGTGCCATGTTCGGCACGCGCTAGCGACACGCCGGTGTTTTGTGGCGCGTCGCGGACGCTGCTTGCAGCGTCCGAGGCGCGCCCGCGGTCCGTTCCCCGCTCTCGCAGATCGGGGATCTGCGAGAACGGGGACGTTACCGCGACCCCGGAACGCGGCCCTGGTAAAAACATTGCGTTAGCGCAATCTGCTAGCGCTAGCGCTAAACGGATTACACTAACGCAATGTGACCCTAGCCTAACAGTGGATATACTTCTGTCCTGTTAGTTTGTCGCATATCAGCCAGCCACTTTCTGCCTCTTAGATAGCATTGTTATATACACTGGGTCTAAGTAGTGGTTCGGTCTCCCCCAAAAAAGAGGGAGATTCAAATTCTCAAAAAGTGGATATACTTCTGTCCTGTTAGTTTGTCGTATGTCAGCCAGCAACTTTCTGCCCCTTAGATAGCGTTGTTATATACACTGGGCCTGAGTTTTGGTTTAGTCTCCCCCAAAGAAAGAGGGAGATTAAAATTCTCAAAAAGTGGATATACTTCTGTCCTGTTAGTTTGTCGTATATTAGCCAGCCACTTTCTGCCACTTAGATTGCGTTGTTATATACACTGGGCCTAAGTTGTGGTTCAGTCTCCCACCAAAAAAAAAGGAGATTCAAATTCTCACAAAGTGGATATACTTCTGTCCTGTTAGTTTGTCGTATATCAGCCAGCCACTTTCAGCCACTTACATTGTGTTGTTTTTTCCAAAGGCCTGAATTTTTGTTCAGTCTCCCCCCAAAAAAATGGAGATTTAAATTCACAACACGTTTATATACACCTTCTACCTTGTTTTACAGTACCATATAATGGTTGTTATTTTGGTTAGATTTTCCAAAAAATGAGGAAGTCAGGTGGAAGAGGCCGTGGGCGGTGGTTGCCAGCTGGTACTGATGGTGGTGGTGCATCTGGTGGTAGTGGCAAAAGCACAATAGCACCTAAGGCTGGAGGTGTTGAGCCAGCGTAATCATCTGGCTACACAAGGCCTCGAAGGCTCCCTTATCTGGGAGTAAGAAAATGGATTTTAAAGCCAGAGCAGCAGGAAAAAGTTTTGACTTTCCTTGCTGACTCAGCCTCCATTGACTCAGATCACTACATTGCCCTCGCAGTGTACTGAGCCAGAATCTGACCCTGATAAGACTATGGTGCCCCGTCCCGAACGCTGTAGCACCTTACACGGTGACACAGAGGAAGGTGCCCATGACATTGAAAAGGAGGTGATAGATGACCCAGTTGTTGACCAAGATTGGTAGCCATTGGGGGAAGAGGGTGCCGCTGCCAGTAGCTCAGAAGCGGAGGAGGACGATCCGCAGCAACCATCTACATCGCAACAGCTGGCATCTGGCAGGCCCGTATCAGGCCAAAAACGTTTGTCAAAAACAAAAACAGTTTTAGGACAGCGTGGCCATCCGGTGAAATTAGCACAGCGTGCAATGCCTGAAAAGGTATTCCATAGTAGGAAGAGTATAGTATGGGAAATTTTTAACCAAGATCCGAATGATCAGTCAAAAGTTATCTGTAAGAAATGTTCAAAGACCTTTAGCAGAGGGAAGAATCTTCAAAATTTAAATACAACATGCATGCTTACACATTTAACCAGCATGCACTTGCAAGCCTGCACTAAGTACCAAACGTCCCGTATCATTGGTGCACCTGCTCAGAATGAAGGTAATCATCAACGCTACATTGCTTCCCTCACTGTAAGGCCACCAGTTAGGACACCACCAGCAGCAAATGTGGAGGTATCGTCACAAGGCCAAAGCAGTCAGGGAATCACAAGGTTATTGGTAGGAAACGTATGTAGACCAACATCGAGAATACCATCACCAACCCTCTCTCAATCCGCCATGTCCATCATTACCACCGCTAGTTCCACCATATGCACCTCTCCAGTCCAGCTCACCCTACAAGAGACTCTCGTTAGGAAAAGAAAGTACTCAACCTTTTATCCTCGTACACAGGGTTTGAACGCCCACATTGCTAGACTAATCTCGTTAGAGATGATGCCCTACTGGTTGGTTGAAAGCCTTGATGGCCTACGCAGTACCACGCTATGACCTACCCAGTCGACACTTCTTTGTGAGAAAAGCCATCCCAGCCCTCCACCAGCATGTCAAAGACCGCATTGTCATGCACTGAGGCAATCAGTCAGTAGAAATGTGCACCTCACAACAGATGCATGGACCAGTAGGCATCGCCAGGGACGTTACGTGTCCATCACGGCACACTGGGTTAATGTGGTGGATGCAGGGTCCACAGGGGACAGCTATAGTGGTACAGTTCTGCCTAGCCCACAGTCTAGGAAACAGTTGGCTGTAGGCATTCGCCACCCCTCCTTCTCCTCCTCCTCCTCCTTCTCCAGAAGCGAAAGCTCGTCCACAGAGCGCAGTCGCACGACCACTCCATCCGCAGCTGCCAGTGTTGCACACCTGGTGTCCCATTATCGAACAGCTAGTGGTAAGTGTCAGCAGGCTGTGTTAGAAATGAAATGTTTTGGGTGACAACAGACACACCACGGAAGTATTGGCCGAGTACTTGCAGCAACAAACTCAGTCATGGCTGGGCAGTGTACATCTTGAGGCAGGCAAGGTAGTCAGTGATAACGGAGGGAATTTTATGGCTGCCATAGCCCTTTCAGAACTTAAACACATACCTTGCCTGGCTCACACCTTGAACCTGGTGGTGCAGTGCTGCCTCAAAAATTATCTGGAGTTACCAGCCCTGCTCCTGAAGGTGTGAATACTTTGCTCGCACATTCGCCGGTCGCCCGTACACTCCAGCCCTATGCTGAACCATCAGCGATCGCTAAATCTTCACCAGCACTGCCTAATAATCGACGTTGCAACAAGGTGGAACTTCACACTGCACATGGTTCAGAGGCTAAATATAAAGGACTCAAGGCATGGTACACATAAACGAATTATGTAAAGGAGGGAACCATCACCACCAATGTGCACCTATGGGATATATAATGGAACTCAATCAGAAAACACAAAGGAAAACCAAAACAAAGTCCAATATAAAGTATATATAGCAAAGTTTATTAAAATATATGGTAGATTGGTAGGGTGGAAAGAATACCAGAAAAAAGCACTACACCAGGGACATACAAATGGCAATCATTAATAGTAAATGTAGCCACAGTGGGAATTCAACATATATATGCATACTTATGTATATATGCCATGAAGATGTGATTAGCAGCAATACCAGAAACTATATAATAATGTGCATGTGCATCATTAATAAGGTGGCAAGAGAACCTAATAGCAAAAAAAAAAAACAATGCTAAACAGGGCCAATGTGTTTCTGATATTGCTGCTAATGTGTTTTATGGTTCAGAGGCTGTGTGAACAGAGGCGTGCTGTAATTAATTTGTGGGAGGATACACATACACGGGAAGGCAGTTGGATGGCAGACATGGAATTGTCTGGTGTGCAGTGGTCGAAGCTACAAGACCTCTGTCAAGTCCTTCAGTGTTTTGAGGAATTCACACGGCTGGTAAGTGCAGACGACGCCATCATAAGCATGAGCATCCCACTAATGCGTCTGCTGATGAAAAGTTTGACGCACATCAAGGAGCAGGCATCTGCGGCCGAGGAGGAGGGAAGCCTTGATGACAGTCAGCCATTGTCAGCTCAGGGAACTCTCCTGGACGAGGTGGCGGACGAAGAGGAGGAGGAGGAGGATGATGGGGATGAATATTTATGGGAGGAGGATGCTTCACAGGGGGCAAGAAAAACTGGTGGCATTGCAAGATCAGGTACAGGGTCTTTTGGGACACAAGTGATGTTGATTTGCAAGAAAGTGCTCCTCAACCCAGCACAAGCAGTAAATTGACACCTGGACCATTGGCCCACATGGCTGAGTATGCCTTGCGTATCCTAAAAAGGGACCCCCGCATTATCAAATTGATGACCGATGACGATAACTGGTTGACCTGTCTCCTGGATCCACGATATAAAGGAAAATGACAAAATATCATGCCACATGAGAACCTTGAGCAAATATTGGCTACTAAACAAGCAACTCTTGTAGACTGGCATTCCCAGCACACAGTGGCGGTGATGGTTCTCACACGAGCCATAGGGGGCAACATGGCAGAGGTGTTAGAGGGGCACAAATCCGAAGAGGTGTTGGACAGAGGGGTTTTATGACCAGGTTGAGCAATGACCACTGACACGACAGGTACTGCTGCATCGATTCAAAGTGACAGGAGACAGCATTTGTCCAGTATGGTTACAAACTTCTTTTCTTCCCTTATCGATGTTCTCCCTCACAGGTCATTCCCCTTTGATTACTGGGCATCTAAAATAGACACCTGGCCTGAATTGGCAGAATATGCATTACAGGAGCTCGCTTGCCCTGCTTCTAGTGTGCTATCAGAAAGAGTCTTCATTGCTGCTGGTTCAATATTGACCGAAAAAAGGACACGTCTGGCTAACCAGAATGTTGATGATCTAAACCTTCTTTAAAATGAACCAATCATGGATTTCAAATTATTTTGCCCCGCCTTCCCCTGCTGACACGTAGCTTACCTGAATAATTTCTTGCTTTTGGCCTCCTCTTACTGATTTCTCCAATTCCTCCATTTGCAGCTGCTGAATGTCCACCATAGGCCATTTTTATACCTCTCAAAATGGGTTGATGCCCCCCACAGGCCCTTGGTCACCACCTGGCGCAAGCACCCATGCGAGTGCCGTTTGCCTGGACAGGTGGGTGCGCCCACTCTTGGGCGACGGCACTGGCACAGGGTCCCTCATAGTACAATGAAGTGTTTCTGATAGTGGTGGTGCACAACCAACGTCAGACACACCGTTGTACTATGAGGGGCCCTGTGCCAGTACCGCCTCCCACAAGAGAGTGTCCCCCCCAGCTCGAACAGTGCTCTACCACTTGCAATACTTACCTCTCCCTGCTCCACCACTATGTAGTCTGTGCTGTTAAATCCTTCAATGGCACTGGCAATACAAAATTGTTGAAATAATAGATGATAGTTAAAATATACAAGGGCCCTGGCCTCCATTTAGACCAGTTAATACTTTGCGCCTACTACCACTGTCTGATACTCATCAGAGGAGCCCAGCCCAGTACCTAGCTATGCCACCTGTTTATTTATGAACTATTTTTGGCAGACATTTTGCCCACTTTATTATTTGTGCCTACCAACTGTGTCTGCTGTTGTGAATTCTGCTCTTGGGTTCCCTCCAGTGGTTGTAGGTGGGAATGCAGTTGTCTCTGAGTCACAGACCTGGCCAGGTGTATCGGATGATTACAATTCTGACTGGGATATTTAAGTGGGCAGGATCCTTTAGCCCTTGCCAGTAGTCAATGTTCCTTGTGAAGTGTTGGTTCACTTTCTGGCTTCTCCTGCTCGCTGCCTATTTCAGCAAAGATAAGTGTTTGGTTTTTGTTTCTGTGGCACACTGCCAGTGTGCCTGTTTCAGTTTTATTCCTGCTCTGATTGTAGGATTCACTGGAGTTGCAGATTTACGCTCCTACATCTTTTAGTAAAGATGTAGGAAGTTTTTGTATATTCTGCTGTGGATGTTTTGAAGGGTTTTTTATACTGACCGCACAGAACTCTGTCCTATCCTGTACTATCTAGCTAGAGTGGCCTCCTGTGCTAATCCTGTTTTTCTGCCTGTGTATGTTTTTTCCTCTATGACTCACCGCCAATATTTGTGGGGGGCTGTCTATCCTTTGGGGATTTTCTCTGAGGCAAGATAGTATTCCTATTTCCATCTTTAGGGGTATTTAGTTCTCCGGCTGTGACGAGGTGTCTAGGTGTGTTAGGTACACTCCACGGCTACTTCTAGTTGCGGTGTTAAGTTCAGGATTGCGGTCAGTACAGTGGCCACTTTCTCCAGTGAATGTTCTCATGCAGCTCCTAGGTCACCGGATCATAACAGTCTGCCACTCATTACAGTTTTCCTCCACTAAACAAAGCTAGGCCGCCTGTTTAGTCCTGTTACCAATTTTGAACTGCATTTAGCCTACTTTTTTATTGTGGGCCTACAAACTGTGTCTGCGCCACTCATTACAGTTGTCCTCCACTGAACAAAGCAATGCCGCCTGTTTGGTCCTGTTACCAATTTTGAACTGCATTTAGCCTACTTTATCATTTGGGCCTACTACCTGTGTCTGGCTGTCAGCCACTCATTACAGTTGTCCTTCACTGAACAAAGCAATGCCGCCTGTTTACTCCTGTTACCAGTTTTGAACTGCATTTAGCCTACTTCATTATTTGGGCCTAATACCTGTGTCTGGCTGTCAGCCACTCATTACAGTTGTCCTCCTCCACTGAACAAAGCAATGCCACCTGTGTACTCCTGTTACCAATTTTGAACTGCATTTAGCCTAATTTATCATTTGGGCCTACTACCTGTGTCTGCGCCACTCATTACAATTGTCCTCCACTGAACAAAGCTATGCCGCCTGTGTACTCCTGTTACCAATTCTGAACTGCATTTAGCCTACTTTATCATTTGGGCCTACTACCTGTGTCTGGTTGTCAGCCACTCATTACAGTTGTCCTCCTCCACTGAACAATGCAATGCCGCCTGTGTACTTCTGTTACCAATTTTGAACTGCATTTAGCCTACTTTATCATTTGGGCCTAGCTGTATACTATGAGGGCTGTGTTATATACTATGCGGGCTGTGTTATATACTATGCGAGATGTGCTATATACTATTTGGGCTGTGCTATATACTATGCGGGCTGTGTTATATATTATGCGGGCTGTGTTGTATACTGTGGGGGTATATTATATTTTATGGGGGAGGCTGTGTTATATACTATGTGACTGTGTCATATACTATTGGGGGTATATTATATTCTATGGGGGAGGCAGTCTTATATACTATGTGGCTGTGTTATATACTATGGGGGTACATTATATTCTATGGAGGATGCTGTGTTATATACTATGGGGGGCTACATTATATACTATGGGTAGATGGCCTATATTATATTCTATGGGGGGCTACATTATATACTATGGGGAGGTGGGATGTATTATATTCTATGGGGGGCTACATAACATTCTATGGGGGGCTGCATTAGACTTTATGAGGGAGGATTGCATCATACTCTATGATGGTCTACATTATATTCTATGGGGAGGTGGGCTGTATTATATTCTATTTGGGGCTACAATATATTATATGGGGGGTTATAATATTATACTGTATTGTATGAGGGATGATTGCATCATACTCTATGAGGGAGATACATTATACTATATGAGGGGGCTGCAATAAATTCTATGGGGGGGGTCACATTATACTCTGTGGGGTGGCTGCGTTATGCTCTACAGGGTGGCTGCATTATACTATATGTGGGCTGCATTATACTGTATCGAGGACTATGGGGAATACATTATACTATATGAAGAACTATGGGGTGCATTATACTATGGGAAGTGAATTGTACTTCATGGATGACTATGGCAGTGCATTATACTATATAGAGCACTATGAGGAGTTTATTATACTATTTGGAGGACTGAGCAGTGCATTTTAATATATGGAGGACTATGAGGAGTGCATTATACTCTATGGAGGACTATGGGAAGTGTGTTATACTATATGGAGGACTATGGGGCATATTATGCTATATGGAAGACTATGGGGTGTGCATTTCACAATATGAAGGACTATGGGAAGTGAATTATACTATATGGAGGACTATGAGGGACATTAAATTATATGGAGGGCTATGGGATGTATTATTCTAAACAAGCAAAATGCAGGATATTCATCGAGTGATTGGATTGTTTATGCCGGAAAAGAAATCATTGTTCATAGCATCACATCGTGAGTGTAAACTGTAGATATGCTGCTGATAACATGATACTGTATGGTGATCTATTAGTGATCATTCTGTCCCCATCATTCTTTCTCAGATGGTGGAAAGAGGCCTGGAAAGATTTCAATATTGTCGATCACACTCATTTAGCGGCCTGTAAATACAACCAAAATGCTTCTGTGTCATGTGCATATAGCATTTGGGGCCCCATTTTAAACTTTGCTTAGGGCCCAACTTTGCCTAAAACCAGCCCTGGATAAACCACAGTTAATTTATGATTTAAGGGAGGTAGAGGGCACTTACTTTTTTACACAAGGCCCTGTAGGTTTGGAGTTCTTTTTCCCTTAATAATAAAGACCTTCATCTAAAAACTGCTTTTTGTGTTTACTTGTGTTATCTTTGTCTAATATTAACATTTGTTTGGTGATCTGAAACATTAAGGTTGACAAACAAGCAAAACATTAGGATATCAGGAAGGGGCAAACACTTTTTCACACAACTGTATATAAAAGTATATATTGTAGAGATGTTTATATACTGTTGTGCTGTATATATAGTTTATAGTGTGGAATCCTTACTTTATACACAGGCACATTTGTACACTATATAGGGAATAAACAACTCCACATTATATTCTTTAACACTATATTAAGTGTGGAGCTGTGCATATAATTGATTGCAGCATATATTATGGAGCGACATATGCTGCGTATACTTCTCCTGTCCTATATACATGGTGAAATTCTCAGTATTTGCTCTTTTTGTGTATGTGTGTCTGTAAATCTATAATATAATGCTGGGAGCATCACTCTGTCTGAAGCCTTTATAGACTGCGCAAGCGCCTGCACAGTCTGGACCCTACAGAGTGACACATCCGGGGATGAGAATTGTGGCTCAGGAGATTGTGGTATGCATAAGCACTGAACGCATACCTCCGACAGAGAAGCAGGGACATGTCAGGAGGGTGAGTATGCGATATTCACCTGTCCCCGTTCTACCGCCGGACTCTGTCTTCTATGTCCTCTGGCTGTGATGTTAAGGTTAGAGGGTGCGATGATGTTTTTAGTGCGCCCCCTCTGACTGAACAGTCACAATCAGAGGATCAATAAGAAAGTGGCACGCGGCGTTGGAATGGGGACAAGTGAATATTGCAAGTGCCGGGGATCTGAGCAAGCAGTGACTTCGGCACATGACCCCCATAACTTGCTAGTGTCCTCCCTTGCTCAGGCCCTCGGCACTCGGCGCCCAGCAACGAGAGGTGAGTATGTCATTTTTTTTAATCGCAGCAGCAGCATACAGGGCATTTTATGCTATGGAGCATCTTATGGGGGCCATAAACCTTTATGGAGCAGTATATGGGGCACATTATACTATGGAGCATCTTATGGGGGCCATCAACCATTATGGAGCAGCATACAGGGCATATTATGCTGTGAAGCATCTTATGGGGGTCATCAACCTTTATGGAGCAGCATATGGGGCATATTATGCTATGGAGAAACTTATGGGGACCATCAACCTTTATGGAGCAGCATATTGGGCATATGGATGGGAGCAGCACATGACAGGATGGGGGCGCAGGATGGGGCAGCACATGACCGGATGGGGTGAAGGATGAGAGCAGCACATGACAGGATGGGGCGCAGGATGAGAGCAGCACATGACAGGATGGGGGCGTAGGATGGGTACAGCACATTACAGAATAGGGGAGCAGGATGGGAGCAGCATATGAGAGAATGGGGATGCAGGATGGAAGCAGCACATGACAGGATGGGGGAGCAGGATGAGTGCAGCACATTACAGAATGGGGCGCAGGATGGGGCAGCACATATCAGAATGGAGGCGCAGGATGGGAGCGGCACATGACAGCATGGGGGTGCAGGATGGGAGCATCACATGACAGGATGGAGCCGTAGGATGGGAGCACCACATGACAGGATTGGGGTACAGGATGGGAGCAGATAACAGGATGAGGGCAAAGGAAGAGAGTAGCACATGATAAGATGGAGGCGTACAAAACAGAATGAGGGTGCAGGATGGGTGCAGCACATTACAGAATGGAGGCGCAGGATGGTAGCAGCACATGACAGAATGGGGGCGCAGGATGGGAGCACCACATGACAGAAGGGGGGCGCAGGATGGGAGCAGCACCTGACAGGATGGGGGCGCAGGATGGTGGTAGCACATGACAGAATGGGGTGCAGGATGGGAGTAGCACATGACAGAATGGGGGAACAATATGGGAGCAGCACATGAGAGAATGGGGGTGGAGGATGGGAGCAGCATATGACAGGATGGGGGCTCAGGATGAGAGCAGCACATGACAGGATGGGGGCACAGGATGGGATCACCACATGACAGGATGGGGGCGTAGGATGAGAGCAGAACATGACATGATGGGGACGCCGGATGGGTGCAGCATATTACAGAATGGGGGGTGCAGGATGGGGGCAGCACATACAAGAATGGGGGCGCAGGATGGGAGCACCACAAGACAGGATGCGGGCGCAGGATGAGAGAAGAACATGACAGAATGGGGATGCAGGATGGGTGCAGCACATTACAAAATGGGGGCGCAGGATGGGGGCAGCACATACCAGAATGGGGTGTAGCATGGGAGCAGAACATGACAGGATGGGGATGCAGGATGAGAGCACCACATGACAGGATGGGGGCACAGGATGAGAGCAGAACATGACACGATGGGGACGCAGGATGGGTGCAGCACATTACAGAATGGGGGCGCAGGATGGAGGCAGCACATACCAGAATGGGGCACAGGATGGGAGCACCACATGACAGAATGGGGCCGCAGGATGGGAGCACCACATGACAGGGTTGGGGTGCAGGATGGGAGCACATGACAGGATGATGGCACAGGAAGAGAGCAGCACATGACAAGATGGAGGTGCACAAAGCAGGATGAGGGCGCAGGACGGGGGATGCACATGACAAGAAGGGGGTGCAGGATGGGAGCAGCATATGACAGAATGGGGCACAAGATGGTAGCAGCACATGACAAGATTAGAGCACAATATATATGCTCGCCACCTGGGTGTAGAACGGGTTCAATAGCTCGTATACATATAGTGTGTTAGAAGAATAATATATATAGCAGTAATGCAGTATAAATGTCACATATTTAATATTTGCACATATATTAGCGCATACAGTCTGATGCCGCACCTCTTGGTTTACGGATGCAATAGTGGCATTTGTCAAGATAGGATTCCATTTTAATAGCAAAATTGTTTTTTTTAACATACAAGTCCTTCAGTCTTATGTTATGTGTCAAACCAATTGATTTTGTATTATGGAACCCTTTGTGGAAAATCTATAATTACTGATAACTTCCAGCTGACATATTACTAATGGCTAAATAGTTTTCATGCTCTACATATTTTTGTGCAAGCACAATACATAAAGAATATATCAAGTCAAATTATGCAGATATATTCCTCTGATTGTAATGATTACCAAAATAAAATCAAACATGTTATTTCCTGGTTTGCATCTAAAATTGATTGGCTCACTAAAAGCTCTCATTAGAAGTTGACACAATTTACAGCAGCCGTTGGTGAAGTAAATAATTAACCATTTATTTGTTGCAGGATTTATGTGCCTTCAGGACAGCTTCTAGGTTTTCACTCCCACTAGGTATTAATATTTGCTTTATATAAGAATATTAAAGGAGGCCTGCTTTGTAAATCTTATGAGCTTCAGGATGGGGTTTAAAACTAACTTACTGTATTTTATTTGTGGCAGTTAATGCATTTCTTGAGCCAAAGCCACAAATTTATTTAATAGGAATGAAAAATATAGGACAGAATAATACTTCTATTTCCTGCTGGATCAATTTTTTGCCATGAATTAAAAAACTTACCATACTTAAATCCCCTCCAAAACAATGCTCTTTCCTATGTTTGATATTATACTAAATGTATATGTACCTACAGTAGTTCTACCAATTAACTTGGTAACAGGCCACGTGAGCCGGGGAGGGTGGGTGAGACCAGCATCTGCAGTGGTCCTCTACTCCATCCGTCATCGTGAACAATGATGATGGAGGAGCATGGAGCGTCAGATAGCACTTCCTCCCACATCATACTTCCTTGGTGTATGAGATGTGCGGCACTTCGCACCACAAGCTCAGGAGACCGGAGCATCGTGTGGAGCGAGAAGAAATGAGTATTGTAATGAAATGTAATTGAAATTGAAATGAGTATTGTATTATTATTTTTTTAAATCGATGACTGCTAGCCATTCTAAAGTATTGAGGACCATGGGGAGTCCATTATATTTTAAGGAGGATGATGGGGAGAGCACTATGTTCTTTGGAGGACCATGGAGAGTGCATGGTATTCTATGGAGGACCATGAGGAGAACATTATATTTTATGGAGAACCATGAGTAGAGAATTATATTCTATGGAGAACAATGGGGAGTGCATGATATTCTATGGAGGACCATGGGAAGTGCATTATAATCTATAGAGGACTATGTGGAGTGCATTATATTCAATGGAAGACCATGGGCAGTGCATTATATTTTATGGAGGACCATGGGGAGAGCATTATATTCTATGAAGAACAATGGGTAGAGCATTAAATTTTATGGAGATCCATGAGGAGAGCATTATATTATATGGAGGACCATGGAGAGTGTATTTTTTCTATGGAAGATCATGGGAAGTGCATTATATTCAATAGAGGACCATGGGGAGTGCAATGTATTATATCAGACTCTCACCTACCGTGGAAGCCTTCAAAAGGAACCTGAAGACCTACCTCTTCCGACAAGCCAACAATAACCCTAACAGTAAATAAATAACAGTTCCACCAAAGCTCTGCACGACCAGCTCTACACAAACTTACTGTATCCTCACCCATCCGTTGTAGACTGCAAGCCCTCCTGGGCAGGGTTCTCTCTCTCTCCTTCTGTACCAGTCAGTGATCTGTACTGTATTAAGTATGTTTAAGATTATTGTACTTGTGTTTTATTATGCACACCCCTTTTCACATGTAAGCCGCCATGGAATAAATGATGCTATAATAGTAAATAATATTAATAATTGGGAGTGCATTATACTATATGGAGGACTATGGGGAATGCAGAATACTATATGCTGGACTATGGGGAGTGCATTATACTATATGGAGGATTATAGACACATTATACTATATGGAGGAGTATATGGGGCCCATTATGCTATATAAATCGCTATGTGGGGGTCATTATAATATTTGGAGGGTTATGTGGGAGCCACTATAATATTTAGAGGGCTATGTGGCGGCCATTATACTGTATGCAAGCAATTATACAGTGTGAAGGTTTGTTTGGGTTCCATCATACTATGTGGAGGGCTGTGTGTTTGCCATTATATTGTATGGAGGGCTAGTGCAGGTTATTATACAGTGTTGAAAGGTGTGAGGCCATTATACTGTACATAGGCCTATTATTCTTCATTGACGGCTGTGTGAGGGTTACATCTGAGGGATCATAATGTGCTGCGGTCACCATACTTTGCCTTGGGAGTTGAGGTGGAGTACACTAGGGTCATTACACTATGCATGTGGAGGCTAATGTGGAGAAATTCACCATGGGGGTACCATACCGTGTTTGGTGGGTATTTTTGTTGTCATCATACTTTATGGGGCAATGAAAGAGAAATCTAGAACTTCAGCAGGAGTAAAATTACTTGGTAAAGGCTGAAAAGTTATGAGATATGCTCCTCTGTGACCCCAACTAATACGTTTTTACTCCCAGACCTCTGTCAGCCAGATACTCAGCTTCTGTGTAGTTTGTTTCTCTGTGCCTAGCATTCTGTGATGTGATCTTTCGTTGCCTGACCTTGTGCCTCGTTTTGATAATCCATCTGTTTAACCCCTTCGGCTTTGATCTGCTATCTCCTGGTATTCTAACCTGGGAACATTACCTGCCTGTGCCTTTATCTCTTCCTTCTGTGTTTGATTTACCCTCCTGGCTTTTGACCTCGGACTCCGTAACTATTCTATCTCCCGACTTGTCTGAGAGAATTGACTCAGCTTCACATTTTGTCTGGCCAATACGTTTTTCTTTTTTTGCCAGTATGGAGCCTGTTCACATGCTTTGTGACCGGGTGGTGATATTACATAGTAACATAGTAACATAGTTAGAAAGGCCGAAAAAAGACATTTGTCCATCCAGTTCAGCCTATATTCCATCATAATAAATACCCAGATCTACGTCCTTCTACAGAACCTAATAATTGTATGATACAATATTGTTCTGCTCCAGGAAGACATCCAGGCCTCTCTTGAACCCCTCGACTGAGTTCGCCATCACCACCTCCTCAGGCAAGCAATTCCAGATTCTCACTGCCCTAACAGTAAAGAATCCTCTTCTATGTTGGTGGAAAAACCTTCTCTCCTCCAGACGCAAAGAATGCCCCCTTGTGCCCGTCACCTTCCTTGGTATAAACAGATCCTCAGCGAGATATTTGTATTGTCCCCTTATATACTTATACATGGTTATTAGATCGCCCCTCAGTCGTCTTTTTTCTAGACTAAATAATCCTAATTTCGCTAATCTATCTGGGTATTGTAGTTCTCCCATCCCCTTTATTAATTTTGTTGCCCTCCTTTGTACTCTCTCTAGTTCCATTATATCCTTCCTGAGCACCGGTGCCCAAAACTGGACACAGTACTCCATGTGCGGTCTAACTAGGGATTTGTACAGAGGCAGTATAATGCTCTCATCATGTGTATCCAGACCTCTTTTAATGCACCCCATGATCCTGTTTGCCTTGGCAGCTGCTGCCTGGCACTGGCTGCTCCAGGTAAGTTTATCATTAACTAGGATCCCCAAGTCCTTCTCCCTGTCAGATTTACCCAGTGGTTTCCCGTTCAGTGTGTAATGGTGATATTGATTCCCTCTTCCCATGTGTATAACCTTACATTTATCATTGTTAAACCTCATCTGCCACCTTTCAGCCCAAGTTTCCAACTTATCCAGATCCATCTGTAGCAGAATACTATCTTCTCTTGTATTAACTGCTTTACATAGTTTTGTATCATCTGCAAATATCGATATTTTACTATGTAAACCTTCTACCAGATCATTAATGAATATGTTGAAGAGAACAGGTCCCAATACTGACCCCTGCGGTACCCCACTGGTCACAGCGACCCAGTTAGAGACTATACCATTTATAACCACCCTCTGCTTTCTATCACTAAGCCAGTTACTAACCCATTTACACACATTTTCCCCCAGACCAAGCATTCTCATTTTGTGTACCAACCTCTTGTGCGGCACGGTATCAAACGCTTTGGAAAAATCGAGATATACCACGTCCAATGACTCACCGTGGTCCAGTCTATAGCTTACCTCTTCATAAAAACTGATTAGATTGGTTTGACAGGAGCGATTTCTCATAAACCCATGCTGATATGGAGTTAAACAGTTATTCTCATTGAGATAATCCAGAATAACATCCCTCAGAAACCCTTCAAATATTTTACCAACAATAGAGGTTAGACTTACTGGCCTATAATTTCCAGGTTCACTTTTAGAGCCCTTTTTGAATATTGGCACCACATTTGCTATGCGCCAGTCCTGCGGAACAGACCCTGTCGCTATAGAGTCACTAAAAATAAGAAATAATGGTTTATCTATTACATTACTTAGTTCTCTTAGTACTCGTGGGTGCATGCCATCCGGACCCGGAGATTTATCTATTTTAATCTTATTTAGCCGGTTTCGCACCTCTTCTTGGGTTAGATTGGTGACCCTTAATATAGGGTTTTCATTGTTTCTTGGGATTTCACCTAGCATTTCATTTTCCACCGTGAATACCGTGGAGAAGAAGGTGTTTAATATGTTAGCTTTTTCCTCGTCATCTACAACCATTCTTTCCTCACTATTTTTTAAGGGGCCTACATTTTCAGTTTTTATTCTTTTACTATTGATATAGTTGAAGAACAGTTTGGGATTAGTTTTACTCTCCTTAGCAATGTGCTTCTCTGTTTCCTTTTTGGCAGCTTTAATTAGTTTTTTAGATAAAGTATTTTTCTCCCTATAGTTTTTTAGAGCTTCAATGGTGCCATCCTGCTTTAGTAGTGCAAATGCTTTCTTTTTACTGTTAATTGCCTGTCTTACTTCTTTGTTTAGCCACATTGGGTTTTTCCTATTTCTAGTCCTTTTATTCCCACAAGGTATAAACCGCTTACACTGCCTATTTAGGATGTTCTTAAACATTTCCCATTTATTATCTGTATTCTCATTTCTTAGGATATTGTCCCAGTCTACCAGATTAAGGGCATCTCTAAGCTGTTCAAACTTTGCCTTCCTAAAGTTCAATGTTTTTGTGACTCCCTGACAAGTCCCCCTAGTGAAAGACAGGTGAAACTGCACAATATTGTGGTCGCTATTTCCTAAATGCCCAACCACCTGCAGATTTGTTATTCTGTCAGGTCTATTAGATAGTATTAGGTCTAAAAGTGCTGCTCCTCTGGTTGGATTCTGCACCAATTGTGAAAGATAATTTTTCTTGGTTATTAGCAGAAACCTGTTGCCTTTATGGGTTTCACAGGTTTCTGTTTCCCAGTTAATATCCGGGTAGTTAAAGTCCCCCATAACCAGGACCTCATTATGGGTTGCAGCTTCATCTGTCTGCTTTAGAAGTAGACTTTCCATGCTTTCTGTTATATTTGGGGGTTTGTAACAGACCCCAATGAGAATTTTGTTACCATTTTTCCCTCCATGAATTTCAACCCATATGGACATGATATTGATGCAGATAACTCAGGATCTGGCTACAGAATTCCAGTTGCAGGGTCAGATAACTTATTTGATGAATACCACCTGTAGCCCTCCACTGTCGGCAGTGACTGTGATGTCAGTACCCTCTGATGTACAGTTGGCCTCTCCAAAATCTGTAGTTTCCCTCCCTGATAATTTTTTAGGAGAGAAAGACCAGTTTAGGGTATTCACAGAGAGCTATAGGTTATTTTTTACAGTGCGGCCATGGTCATCAGGGGAGGAGTTCCAATGGGTGGGAATAATGATGTCCTCACTGCAAGGAGGTCATCAGACCTGGGCTTTTTTTATGTCTCCACAAGAGCCAGAACGGTTTTGTTTTGATGCCTTTTTTGACAGTTTATGTCTGATATATGATGAACTCGACAGGATCCTGGTCGAAGAGGCTAAGATTGCGAACCTGACACAGATTGCACAGCTGAGGACTACTGTACTGAGTTCCAGCAGTGGTCCACTGAAGTTCTGTGGAACAATGCCGATCTCAGGTTCCAGTTCCATAAAGGCCTTTCTGAAACTCTTAATGATGCCCTTGTCTTTCATGATGACCCTTGTGCTCTGGCGGAGGCCATGACCCTGGCCATATGAATGGACTGCAGAATCCAGGAGAGAGCAGACTGCTTGTTATACTTCCCTGGAACAGGTCCATTTACCGGAGGTGGAGCCATTGGAGGTTAGAGTTGTCAGTATTCGTGTTGTGGAGAAAAGACATAGACAAGAACTTGGTCCCTGTACTGTGCTCTCTCTGGACATTTTCTCAAGAATTGCACAACTTGTCCCCAGGATAGCAAACCATTGGGAGAACATCTGAGTCTGGGGTATGGCCAAGATCACCCAGACTCCCAGATACCTTTTTTCTACTGAGAAAGTACTGATAAATGCAGTATTATCCTTCAAGAACCTGGTGTTGTCAACATTGGCGTTCATTAACTGTGTGTCTGCGGTTGACTTTATTAATTTGGGACTGGTTCAGAAGTTAGGGTTAGGGACAGTTAGTTTAGACAAGGCACTGTTAGCTCAGAATTTGCTCAAGATGGTAATGGTGGATTTTACAATCCAAGTGGGAATCCATCTACTGTTTTGTTTTGGATAATTTACCTGCTGGGTTTGTACTGGAGATTACATGGTTGCAGATTCACAATCCTGTTATTGATTAGTATTAGAAGGAGATTCTTAAATGGAACCCCAATTGTTGCAAGAAATGTCTCAAAACTGTACAAATATGCTCCACTAGCCTTAATGATACCTGAAGGACTTTGGAGATGTGTTTTCAGAAAAAGTGGCAGAGACAATAACTCCTCATCATCCTTATTAGTGATGAGTGAATACATTCGGCAATATTCATTACTCGCACGAATAGTATGGTATTCTGACTATTCATTAGGGACTATTTAAAGGCTGCCATCGCCATCTTGCGCACATTATAGCTGGAAACAGCAGAGGAAGAATGTCATTTTAGCGTAGGGAGAGTGAAAGGAGTGTAGGGAGAGTGAAAGGAGGTTATAGTGAGTGTTATTTATTCCAAAAAGCTCTTTTAAGAGTTGAAGATTGAGAAGAGATTATTTGTTAGGTGGGGATTTAAGCAGGGAGAGATTTAATAGGAGGGATGGGGGAAAGAAAGGCACCTGGGTGGTCTCAACATTGCAAGTACATGCTGCTGATCTCTGATATTTTCCACTGTGTTATATAGTAGTTAGTATTAGGAACTGTGGGATTAGAGTGAAATAGGGAGTGTTTCATCCACTACTAAAATATAAAAATCAGCTATTTGTAGATGGAAATAATATTAGGTAGAAACAGCATAAACAAAACAATTTTGGGGGGAGCTATATAATATTCCTGTATAGCAGCCTATAATATTTTTTTCTAACCACAAAATAATATTCCTCAGCGGCAGCAGATAGCAACATCTATTTTAAAATCTAATCGCCAAATAATATTCCTCATCTAGCAGGGGCAAAAATTTTCATTACTCTGCATTTGGAGTGTGTCAGCCAAAGAGATTGAAAAAAAATCATAATTTTCTATTGGTTTGAAAAATAGTGTTTCTTTATCTAGCAGTTATGTGATTAGCGCAATCTGGGTAGAGATAATCTTATGTGACAATTTAGCAGGGGCAATAATCTGCATTACTCCACATTTGAAGTGTGTCAGCAAGGCATAAATCATAATTTTTTATTGGTTTAAAAAATACAGTACCTTTATCCAGCAGTTGTGCGACTGGCGCAATCCAGGTAGAGATAATCTTACATGACAATTTAGCAGGGGCAATAATCTTCGTTACTCTGCATTTGGAGTGTCTCAGCAAGGCAATCCAAAAAATAATGTATGTTTCTATAGTTTTAATAAATAGTGTAACTTTATCTAGCAGTTGTGCGACTGGCGCTATCCGGATACAGGGTAGTGATCCGGGTAGTGATCTTCATTACTCAGCAATCATAATATTGTATTGGTTTAAAAAATTGCATATTTTTATCTAGCAGTTGTGTGACTGGTGCAATCCGGGGTACAGATAATTTTACATGACAATTAGCAGGTGTAATAATCTTCATTACTCCACATTTGGAGTGTGTTACAAGGCGATTGAAGAAAAATCATAATTTTCTATCTGTTTAAGAAATACAGTATCTTTATCTAGCAGTTATATAACTGGCGCAATCTGGGTATAGGTAATCTTACATAACAATTTAGCAGGGGCAATAATCTTCATTATTCCACATTTGGAGTGTGTCAGCAAGGCGATTTTTAAAAAATCATAATTTTCTATTGGTTTAAAAAATAAAGTTTCTTTATCTAGCAGATTTGTGACTGGCGCAAAGCCCGCAGAGATCTGCAAGTGTGACTATTTACCTGTAATTTATATCAGTCTGCTGTTGCCATGTATAATCAAGCTGCGATCTCCAAAAAAATAGCCACACATTGCTAGATACAGTGAATTTGTATATAAAACCTTTTCAAGGGTACTTGTGAAAAATAAAGCCAGTATTTTTTGGTTTTATAACCATAACACATTTAAGATGAGAAAGTGTAAAGTTAAGGGATGTGGATGTGGTGGTACTCGCCAAGGCCGAGTGACAGATCCGAAGGTGACTGTATCTAGTTCTAGGTTCCTGTCAATATTTGATCAGTGCGCTACACCACTAGCAAACCCAGACAAGTGCAAGGATGTTGTAGGTTGGGTGGCAGACAAACAGCACCGTGAAGTCTTCCACATGGTCCAGTCTCAGTAGCCAAGAGGCTGAGCCTCTGAATCCTCCACTTGGTATTTCTGCCACAAGGATGTTGTGGGTTGGGTGGCAGACAAACAGCACCGTGAAGTCTTCCACATGGTCCAGTCTCAGTAGCCAAGAGGCCGAGCCTCTGAATCCTCCACTTGGTATTTCTGCCTCCCACTACCAAGAGTCCCAGGAGACATATGATCCCAATGCTGGCCACTCTGAGGAACTGTTTACGTTCCCTTGTAATTTGTCAGGTCTCTCAATGAGCACCATTAAAGAGGGTCATGAGGAGGTGGAGTGCAGTAATGTCCAAACATTTGAGCACCCATGGCCAGGAGAAAGCCTCTTTGGAGAAGGTCAATTCATGTCTGAAGAGGTTAAGGATAATCATGAGGCACAGTTGCCATCAGGTCAGTCTCAAATTGCAATATGAAGGAGGATCAGATTGATGAATTGGAAGATGAGATGGTCGATGTTGAGGCCACTGATGTAACGGTGGCACGTCTAGCGAGCAAAGCAGTGCAGAGAGGAATGGATCCATAGCAAGAAAACAGGCAAGAAAAGGTAGTGGTTTGATCAGAGGTAAAACTCAGTCAACTGTTCCATAGAGTCCTTCCACTTGGCTAGATAACATGCCAAGGGTGTGTTTTTCCCCTGTATGGCTCTTTTTCCGAAAGTCCTTTAGATAAAACAACTGTAATTTGCAGCATTTGCTAAACCAAGCTAAGAAGAGGCAAGAACACTGCCAACCTGAGCACCACCAGCATGCAAAAGCACATGGCAGCCAAGTACCTCAGTAGGTAGGCAGAATGCCTGGGTACCAAATCCGTGTCTGAGGGTGAAACCACTGCCTTTTCTCCTGTGTTACGGCCTTCCCAATCTGCTGACAATGAAGCAGGCAGTGATGCCTCCTGCCCACAACCAGCAGTTGTACACAGACAACAGTCAGCTACCTTGTCCATTTCGTTGTCCCAGCACAGCATTCATTTGTTGCTGCCCCAAATGTTTACTAGAAAGCAGAAATATCCAGCTACCCATCCACAGATCCAAACGCTAAACATCCACATTGTCAGATTGCTAGCCCTGGAATTGTTCCCGTTTCAACTTGTGGGAATTGAGTCTTTCTGCGACCTCTTAGCAGTGGCAGCCCCATGGTACTCGATTCCCAGCCACCGCTTTTTTTCCCGGTGTGTCGTCTCTGCATTACATAAGCACGTGTTACAAAATATCAGCCGTGCTCTGGGCAACGCAGTCACATGGAAGGTCCACCTTACCACAGATATGTGGACAAGGTCTTGTGGACAGGGATGACAGATTTCCCTGACAGCACACTGTTTCAACCTGGTGGAGTCTGGGACAGAGTTAGAGGCAGGGACATCACACATCTTACCCACACCAAGAATTGTGGGCCAAACTTCCATGAGGGTTTCAGTCTCCCCCTATTCCACTTCCTGTCTCACCCTCTCCTCCTCCTCATCCTCAGCAGAACTAGCCTCCACATTACTCCCCAGACACCCAGATGGGAAATCTGCGGCACATCCTTGGGGAAGCGACAGCACTCTCTGTTGAAGCTAATCTGTTTAGGTGATAAAGCTCAAAATGCAGCCAAGCTGATGAAAGGGATAAAAGAGCAGACCAATCAGTGGCTCTCCCCTCTGAACCTCCAGTTGTGTGCAATAATGGGCAGAACTTGGTGGCGGCTTTATAGCTCAGCAAGCTGGTACAAATTCCATGCATGGCGCACGTGCTAAATTTGGTGGTACAGCATTTTATGCCTGTCCTACTTGCCAAAATAAGCTATCTCAGTGCACATTTCTGAAAGTCATCTCAGGCTTTCGCCTGTCTAGCTTCGCTGCAGCAGCATTTAATTTGCCTTTTCAACGACTGATTTGTGACCTGCCCAAACACTGGAATTTGACCTTCCATATGTTGGCAAGGCTTAGTGATCAGCAGAGGGCAGTCTCTGAGTTCCAGATTCTCAATGCACATCAGAGTAACACTCATCTTTCACACATAACAACTGCCGAGTGGTTGTGGATCACTGACCTACGTGAGGTTCTTCAAAGCTTTGAGTACTACATCAAGATGGTGAGCGCTGATGATGGTATTATGAGTGGAACCATCTCACTTCTCTGATTATTAAATTGTTCATTGCAGAATCTGAAAGAGGAAGCCTTGAATACTGAACAAATGGCTATGGAGAAAGATTGTACAGTGGCTGATACCACACAGCCCAGCCTCATACAGTATTCTCAGGCCAAATTTGGTAATAATAATAATAATAATAATTTTTATTTATATAGCGCCAACATATTCCGCAGCGCTTTACAAATTATAGAGGGGACTTGCACAGACAATAGACATTACAGCATAACAGAAATACAGTTCAAAACAGATACCAGGAGGAATGAGGGCCCTGCTCGCAAGCTTACAAACTATGAGGAAAAGGGGAGACACGAGAGGTGGATGGTAACAATTGCTATAGTTATTCGGACCAGCCATAGTGTAAGGCTCAGGTGTTCATGTACAGCTGCATAAAGTGAATGAAAACATAATGCGAGGAACCTGATTATGTTGTGTTTTTTTTTTTTTTTTTTAAATAGGCCACACAGGGATCGTTAGGTTAATGCATTGAGGCGGTAGGCCAGTCTGAACAAATGAGTTTTTAGGGCACACTTAAAACTGTGGGGATTGGGGTTTTAATCGTATTAACCTAGGTAGTGCATTCCAAAGAATCGGCGCAGCACGTGTAAAATCTTGGAGACGGGAGTGGGAGGTTCTGATTATTGAGGATGCTAACCTGAGGTCATTAGCGGAGCGGAGGGCACGGGTAGGGTGGTAGACTGGGACCAGGGAGGAGATGTAGGGTGGAGCTGAGCCATGGAGTGCTTTGTGGATGAGGGTAGTAGTTTTGTACTGGATTCTGGAGTGGATGGGTAGCCAGTGTAATGACTGGCACAAGGTAGAGGCATCGGTGTAACGGTTGGTGAGGAATATGATCCTGGCTGCAGCATTCAGGACAGATTGGAGCGGGGGAAGTTTGGTAAGAGGGAGGCCGATTTGTAGAGAGTTACAATAGTCCAGACGAGAATGAATAAGTGAAACAGTAAGAGTTTTTGCAGAGTTGAAAGTAAGAAAAGGGCGAATTCTAGAAATGTTTTTGAGATGCAGATAAGAAGAGCGAGCCTGAGATCGGATGTGGGGGGTGAATGAAAGGTCAGAATCAAGGATGACCCCAAGGCAGCGGGCATGTTGCTTTGGAGTAATGGTGGAACCGCATACGGAGATGGCAATGTCAGGCAAAGGTAGGTTAGTAGAGGGAGAGAACATGAGGAGTTCAGTTTTTGACAGGTTTAGTTTCAGATAGAGGGAGGACATGATGTTAGAGACAGCGGTAAGACAATCACTGGTGTTTTCTAATAAGGCAGGCGAGATATCAGGAGCAGAAGTGTATAATTGGGTGTCATCAGCATAGAGATGGTACTGGAAACCAAATCTACTGATTGTTTGTCCAATAGGGGAAGTATACAACGAGAAGAGGAGGGGGCCTAGGACTGATCCTTGAGGAACCCCAACAGTAAGGTGATGACGAGGAACAGGAGGAGGAGGATGAGGAAGAGGAACAGGATTTTTTGCTGTGCGCTCCAAAAGGGATTCCCAATCCCAGCTTCATGCTTGTCCAGCATAGATGGTCTGAAGAGGAGGAGGCTATGCATCATGAGGAGGAGAGGATGGTTATGGTTACTGTTCCTCCTGGTGAGGACACTGAACATTTGACTCTTTGTAGTCTGCCACACATAGCAGAGTTCATGTCCAGATGCGTTTCCCAAGACATTTTGTCCACCATGAAATACTGGCTATGCACTTATTTGACCCATGGTACAATGAGAAATTTGCTTCTCTAATGTCAGAGGCAGACATGCCATTTTCAGTGCATTCATGCCAGAGGGCCACAGTCGAAGACTTGCTCAAAAAATTAGCCTCAGACAATGCTTGTGTCAGAGGTAATGGCTCTTTTCGCCCACAAGGATTACAGGGGAGGGCCGCAAACACCCGGAACAACTCAGGGGGGTGGGGGAATGTCCACCAACTGAGCCATTTTTATGAGACTGTCCCATCAGCAAGGGCTATCTGTGCGTGTAATTATGATGAAGAGGAAGAAGTTGACCAAGAAAGTGAGGACTTCTTAAGTGACCATACAAGCATCCTTCCTGATTCTTCAGTGCCCTTTAACTATTGGTTGTCCAATCTGCACAAATGGCCTGACCTCTCCTTGTATGCCTTGGAGGTGCTGCCATGCCACTAGTGTGTTGTCTGAGGGGGTTTTCAGTTCAGCAGGTGCAAACATAACTGATAGGCGCAAATGGCTGTCAATGGAAAATGCAGACAGGCTGAGTCTTCTAAACTTAAACAAGGGCTGGATTTCCCCTGACTTTCTAAGCCCTACAGATAACAGCAACGTTATGTAAATGCAAGCCAAATGCTTTTTGGAAGTTGTCTTAACATCCATCCCTTACCATCCAAAACCATTTTGTTCAGGAAATCAACTCCTCCTCCTCCTGCTTCTACTACAAATACTTAGTGTTCATCTATATATACCCCACGAGGGTATTGCTTTGTACTTTTTGAACCTTTGCACATAGTCTCTCAATCTGTACCTGTTCTAATAACTGCAAAATGTATTGTGAGGTCCCCAATCACGGTCTCTTTTTAGCATGCATGATACAGACCTCTTGGGCAATTTTTTGAAAACTTTGCACATTGTGCAATGGTGAAACGTGTACTTTCTACCTCTACCTATTGTATTATCTGCAAAATGTATTCTGAGGTAGCCATCACGGTCTCTTTCAGCATGTATGATACAGACTCCTTGGGTAATTTTTGGAAAACTTTCAACATTGTGCAATGGTGAAACTTGTACTCCCTATCTCTACCTATTGTCATAAGTGCAAAGTGTATTGTGAGGTCCCCATCACAGTCTTTTTCAGCATTTATGATACAGATCCCTTCTGGTAAAACCTTTGTACACTGCTCAAAAAAATAAAGGGAACACTAAAATACCACATCCTAGATATCACTTAATGAAATATTTCAGTTGCAAAACTTAATTTATTACATAGTGTAATGTGTTAGGAACAATAAAACATAGAAACAATATGAATCAAAATGAATATCCCATGAAGGTCTGGATTTGGAATGATACTCAAAAACAAAGTGGAAAATCAAATTACAGGCTGATCCAACTTCAGTGGAAATGCCTCATGACAAGGAAATGATGTTCAGTTGTGTGTGTGTGTTGCCTCCATGTGCCTGTATGACCTCCTTACAATGCCTGGGCATGCTCCTGATGAGGCGGTGGATGGTCTCCTGAGGGATCTCCTCCCAGACCTGGACTAAAGCATCTGCAAACTCCTGGACAGTCTATGGTGCAACGTGACATTGGTAGATGTGTTTAACTGGATTCAGGTCTGGGGAACAGGCTGGCCAGTCCATAGCTTCAATGCCTTCATCTTGCAGGAACTGCTGACACACTCCAGCCACATGAGGTATGGCATTGTCCTGCAATGGCAGGAACCCAGGGCCATCTGCCCAAGCATATGGTCTCACAAAGGGACTGAGGATCTCATCTCACTACTAGTGTTGAGCATTCCGATACCGCAAGTATCGGGTATTGGCTGATATTTGCGGTATCAGAACTCCGATACCGAGTTCCGATACTGTCAGTATATCAGATACCGGAATCGGAAGTTCCCATAATTCAAAGAGCCAGAATTCAGCCAATGAGGAATGATTAGAAGTGTGGGCACATCCTGTTCTGCATGATAGGCATGTAACTACTGGCATGGCTGTGATTAGCTGCTGAAATTATGTCATGATGCACTACAATGCCGCCGCCATTTTGGGTTCACTCTGCTGTGAATTCAGTTAGGGACAGGACGCTGTGTTCTGACTAAGGGCCAGTTTTGAGATAGCGATTTGCTTCATTGTGCTTTACCCAGGCTAATTTAGCAACCGCTGTGTGAGAACCCTGTTTTTGCCTTGCAGCGCTGTTCACAGCTGTTTGCAAGGTCTCTGTGTGAGTGCAGCTCACGCTGTTGTCTGTTCTACAGCCACCGCTGGTTGTAGTCAGCTCACTGCCTCATACTATTCAATTGTCCTTTTTTGCATTAGTGCTGCCTGCAGCACATTTTTCCTGTTTTTCACCTATTAGTGGGTTTCCATTCGTATCCTGCTAAATTGTGGAAAAACACTATATAGGATTACATAGAGGAGCTTTTTTTGGCCTTGCAGTGCCGTTCACAGCTGTCTACATGGTCTGTGTGTGAGTGCAGCTCACTCTGTAGTCCGTTCTGTCACCACAGCCGGTTGTAGTCAGCTCAGAGTGCATCACTGCCTCATTCTGTTCCATTGTCCTTTTTTCAATTAGTGCTGCCTGCTGCACATTTTTTCAAATTTAGCCTATTAGCGGGTTTCCATACGTATCCTGCTAGATTGTGGAAAAACACTATATAGGACTATATAGAGGAGCTTTTTTTGGCCTTGCAGCGCCGTTCATGGCTGTCTGCACGGTTTGTGTGTGAGTGCAGCTCACTCTGTAGTCTGTTCTGCTGCCACAGCTGGTTGTAGTCAGCTCAGGGTGCGTCACTTCCTCATACTGTTCCATTGTCCTTTTTTCAATTAGTGCTGCCTGCTGCACATTTTTTCAAATTTAGCCTTTTAGTGGGTTTCCATCCGTATCCTGCTAGATTGTGGAAAAGCACTATATAGGATTACATAGAGGAGCTTTTTTTGGCCTTGCAGCGCCGTTCACGGCTGTCTGCACGGTCTGTGTGTGAGTGTAGCTCACTCTGTAGTCTGTTCTGCCGCCACAGCCGGTTGTAGTCAGCTCAGGGTGCATCACTGCCTCATACTGTTCCATTGTCCTTTTTTGAATTAGTGCTGCCTGCTGCACATTTTTTCAAATTTAGCCTATTAGTGGGTTTCCACCCGTATCCTGCTAGATTGTGGAAAAACACTATATAGGACTACATAGAGGAGCTTTTTTGGCCTTGCAGCGCCGTTCATGGCTGTCTGCATGGTCTGTGTGTGAGTGCAGCTCACTCTGTAGTCTGTTCTGCCGCCACAGCCGGTTGTAGTCAGCTCAGGGTGCATCATTGCCTCATACTGTTCCATTGTCCTTTTTTCAATTAGTGCTGCCTGCTGCACATTTTTTCAAATTTAGCCTATTAGTAGGTTTCCATCCGTATCCTGCTAGATTGTGGAAAAGCACTATATAGGAGTACATAGAGGAGCTTTTTTGGCCTTGCAGCACCGTTCACAGCTGTCTGCATGGTCTGTGTGTGAGTGCAGCTCACTCTGTAGTCTGTTCTGCCGCCACAGCCGGTTGTAGTCAGCTCAGGGTGCATCACTGCCTCATACTGTTCCATTGTACTTTTTTCAATTAGTGCTGCCTGCTGCACATTTTTTCAAATTTAGCCTATTAGTAGGTTTCTATCTGTATCCTGCTAGATCGTGGAAAAGCACTATATAGGGGTGCACAGAGGATTTTTTTGGCCTTGCAGCGCCGTTCACGGCTGTCTGCATGGTCTGTGTGTGAGTGCAGCTCACTCTGTAGTCTGTTCTGTGAAAAAAACAAAAAGTTCATAAAGTTCACCAAACACTCCACTTTACAGTTGTGTAGGCCACATTAGCTCATATTAAAGTCTAGTCCACACTTTAGAAAATTAGTGTTTCTTATACCTGTTAGGAGCTGTTCAGGAATAAGCACACTAAGCCCTTAGTACTTTTCTGCCTATCTTTATCAGTCTACCAAGATGAAGAAGGCAGGGAGTAAGGCACGTGGTTGTGGGCATGGAGCAGGGAGAGGACAGGGGGATTCTGTGCCTGCTGCGTGCACCGGTGACTCATCATCCCCCAGTTTCAGCAGGGAACAGTCCTTCATGCGCAGCTTTGTAGGAGATCACCGTACCCCGATGCTGTGGGAAGAACAAATTGAAGCCGTTGTCAGATGGATGGCAGCTAACGCATCAACTTCAATTAGTGCAACATCCTCTCAGGCACAGAGCACTGGAGAGCACCCATCTGTCTCTTCACCACCTGCCAAATTGCCCAGCCAGTCAGAGAGCCCAGGACAGGAGCCATCTCTACTTCTGTTCTCTGAATCTCTTGGCTTGGAAAGAGGGGGCCAGCCAAGCAGCATTCGAGAAATGGAAGAAGAGGCAGTATGCAGTGATGCCCAACAGCTTTGTCTCTCTGATTCTGAAGAGGCGGGTGGGCCAGTGCCTCCGGTCAGCACACCTCCATATGCATCTGATGATGAGACTCAGTTGCCACTTTCTCGTGCATACTGTGCTACCGAGACTACCCAGGAGAAGCAGTTGGTGGAAGATGGTAGTGTAGATCAGAGGTGTCAAACTGCATTCCTCGAGGGCCGCAAACAGGTCATGTTTTCAGGATTTCGTTGTAATGCACAAGGTGCTGGAATCATTCTGTGCAGGTGATTAAATTATCACCTGTGCAATACAAGGAAATCCTGAAAACATGACCTGTTTGCGGCCCTCAAGGAATGCAGTTTGGCACCTCTGGTGTAGATGATGAGGTCATTGACCTATCATGGCGTGAGGTATAGGAAGGTGGTGGGAGCAGCTCTGAGGAAGAGATTCCCCCAATGGCCCAAAGAGGGAGAGGGAGGGAGAAGACTGTGTCGCCTGTAGCCTCCACTTCGGCACCCATTAGGAGCATGCCTCTTACAAAAGCCCAAACGGGTGCTCCCAAAACTTGCAGTGCCTGGTCCTTTTTTGACACAGTTGCAGATGACATTTGCTTTGTCAAATGCAAGCTGTGTCATCAGAAAGTCAAAAGAAGGAAAAGTGTCAGCAACCTCACTACCACAAATATGTGGAAACATGTGCGGACCAAGTACGTGGTGGAGTTACAAAAAGCACACTGAAGACCTAGGCCAACCAACAGTGGCACCTACCACCTCTTCAGCTCGTGTTGTAGCCTCTTTCTCCAGCTCAAACACAGCTGGTTCGGCTTCCTCACAGGATCACGATGGAAGAACCTCTGGCACTGTTGTCCAGAGACCCAGTGTAATTCCACCCACAGCACCAGGTTCCCAGTCATCCTCACACTCCCAGCCCAGTCTACAGCCATCAGTAGCACAGGCATGGGAGAAAAGGAGGCCATTCTCGGCAAACCACCCCTGAGCACAGGCTCTGAATGCTGGCATTGCAAAACTACTGTCCCTAGAAATGCTGTCATTCAGGCTGGTGGAAACTGACACCTTCCGTATCTTGATGGCATTGGCAGTCCCACAATACAATGTGCCCAGCCGCTTTTATTTCAGCAGGCAAGCCATCCCTGCCCTGCAAAAGCATGCTAAACGCCATCAGTAGCAAGATCCACTTCAATATCGACGTGTGGACCAGTCACCATGGACAGGGACGAAACCTTTCCCTCACTGCCCATTGGGTCAATGTTGTGGAGCTGGGTACAGATCTTGCGAGTGGTGGTGTACGTGTTCTGCCAACTCCAAGGATTGCAGGAATCCAGTCTGTACACATTGACTCCTCCTCATACTCCAGTTCCTCTGAATCATCGCTGCAGGAGCCGTCACGGTCTACCTCCACCTTGACCCGTGAACGCTTACCTGTTACGACCGATATGAGCACAGCCGTGGCCAAACGTCAACAGGCTGTACTGAAATTAATTTCTTTGGGGAATCGAAGCCACACAGTGCAGGAGCTCTGGAATGCCATCAAGCAGGAGAGCGATGTGTGGTTTGTGCCAGCCAGACACTGACACAGACACTGTGGGTCGTGATCTCGGGCAGCGCAGCCGCACAGGCGCAGTCAGCCTGACACCAAATGATGTCAGAAGACGGACAGCGCTAACTGCGCATGCCCAAGGTTTAACATAACAGCACATGCTCCGGGGCAGTTTCAAAGAACGCTCAGGAGGCGACGCCCAGCTACAAGGGGGTATGAATGCCGGCTGTGCTGCCTCTCATTACAAAGGAAAGTCTCACCACCGGGATGGTTTCACGGTATGATGGGACACATTTAATAATAGTGTTTAGTTCAGCGTGTGCAAGGAGCATAACTAAAAGAGCCACCTTTTCCTTGTGCAGTATTACTGCTGCACAAGGTGGCTCTTTCAGCTACTAATGCCTGGGGGGGTTAAAGGTTCCCTTTCAAATTGCTCCAATTAGGCATCGGCCTACACTCTGCTTCTAGCATTGACCCTGGGCTTCAACACTGCTAGTTGCTGCTCGGAAGTGCCATCTGCACAGTCAACACTTGCTGCCGTGTTAGTGGGGTTCAGTAACGTCAGCTGCTCCTCTGCTGTGTATCCGGCAATTGCTCCTGCTACCTTCACACTCACACTACTACAGATTTGAAACTTGCTCCAATTAGGCCTCGGCCTACACTCTGTTTTCCTGTAATCCCTGGGCTCCAACACTGCCAGTTGCTGCTCGGAAGTGCTGTCTGCACAGAGAAAAACACTCGCTCCTGTGTTAGTGGGGTTCAGTACCGTCAGCTGCTCCCCTGCTGTGTATCCGGCAATAGCTTCTGCAACCTCCACACTCACACTACTACAGATTTGAAACTTGCTCCAATTAGGCCTCGGCCTACACCCTGATTGACCCTGGGCTCCAACACCGCCATTTGGTGCTCGAAAGTGCCGTCTGCACAGAGAAAAACACTCGTTCCTGTGTTAGTGGGGGTTCAGTAACGTCAGCTGCTCACCTGCTGTGTATCCAGCAATTGCTCCTGCTACCTCCACACTCATACTACTACAGATTTGAAACTTGCTCCAATTAGGCTCGGCCTACACTCTGTTTCTCCTGTAATCCCTGGGCTCCAACACTGCCAGTTGCTGCTCCGAAGTGCTGTCTGCACAGTCAACATTTGCTGCCGTGTTATTGGGTTTCAGTAAAGTCAGCTCATCCCCAGCTGTATATCCGGCAATTGCTCCTGCTACCTCCACACTGACACTACTACAGAAATTAAAGGGAACCTGTACCTCCCAGGCATTTGTAACTGAAAGAGCCACCTTGTGCATCACTAATGCTGCATTTGAACAAGGTGGCTCTTTTAGTTATGCTCCTTGCACACGCTGAACTTAACACTTATAAAATGTGTCCCCTCATACTGTGAAACCATCCTGGAGGTGGGACTTTCCTTCGTAATGAGATGCAGCACAGCCGTCATTTATATCCCTTTGTTGCCAGGCGCCACCTCCTGAGCGTTGTTTGAATCTGTCCCAGAGCCTGCGCTGTTATGTTAAACCTTGGGCATGGGCAGTTAGCGCTGCCCGTCTTCTGACATCATTTGGTGTCAGGCTGAGTGCGCCTGTGCGGGCGCGCTGCCCGAGATCCCACGTCGCAGTGTCTTCTGATTTATTCAAACTGCGGGGCTGGGATTTATGGCCATGGGCAGTGCATATTTGTGCCTGTCACTCATCTCCTTCCGCCTTCTTCAGACTGTGCGCCGTCAGCTGATCCCTAATTACATGCCACGGCCGTGACGCCGGACATTCTGAAGAAGGCAGAAGTAAATGAGTGAGAGGCGAAGATATGCACTGCGCATGCCCATGAATCCCAGCCAAGCAGTGAGAATAAATCAGAAGACACTGCGAGGCGGGATCTCGAGCAGCGTGCCTGCACAGGTGCAGCCAGCCTGCCAACAAATGATGTCAGAAGACGGGCAGTGCTTACTGCCCATGCCCAAGGTTTAACATAACAGCGCAGGCTCCTGGACAGTTTCAAACAACGCTGAGGAGGTGGCGCCCGGCGACAAGGGGGTATGAATGATGGCTGTGCCCCGTCAGATTTGGAATGAAAGTCCCGCCTCCAGGACTTTCACGGTATGAGGGGACACATTTTATAAGTGTTTAGTTCAGCGTGTGCAAGGAGCATAACTAAAAGAGCCACCTTTTCCTTGTGCAGCATTACTGCTGCACAAGGTGGCTCTTTCAGTTAGTAGAAGCATCAAGGAAGATACACAAAAAGGGAAAATCAAAAACCATGTAACATATAATCCCCTTAAAAAATATATTTTAATCAAATATTCTTAAAAATACCACTTCCCAGTGAGAACAGAAAAAAAATATAGGTATATACATGAATCTACTAAGTGCACCTGTCCTCATACAATAACCCTGCGCTCACGTGCTGTCCCATCCTATCAGTGGAGGTTGGCACCCTGATAGATTATTTGGCGCCCCCACTCCGTGACGGCTAAAAACCTGCTAGCCCTGTTAAGTAGCTAACCAGCTATAGGGGGGAAAACA
Organism: Ranitomeya imitator; assembly: GCF_032444005.1. Taxonomy (NCBI): domain Eukaryota; kingdom Metazoa; phylum Chordata; class Amphibia; order Anura; family Dendrobatidae; genus Ranitomeya; species Ranitomeya imitator. The sequence continues at coordinate 180,003,331 of NC_091282.1, forward strand.
ATGAGCAATTGAAAGAAATGAAAAAAGCGTAGGGTAAAAGAAAACTAAGGTGCACACAAAAATGTATAATATCAACCTCCTGTATTAAAGTCCCATATAGGACGACAAAACGCTATAAATATGTATTTAGAGCACACAGATAATTATGCTCATGGCGTTTTTGGTATAGCGATCCTATTGCACCGCTGAAAAAAATACAACTATGTGCATAGATGATGAGACATTCAATAGGAGGAAAGATATAAAGTAACAGCTGACCTGGTTCAGTCCGAGTAAAAACCTGTGCATGACAACACTCCCCTGTTGAAATTAAACAGTAATTATAGTCCGTGCATTCAAGAATGTTCAACAGTATTGCATATCTCAGTATAGTTACTGGTACCTATAGGCCCACAATAGTTTCCTCGTGCAGTACTGGACAAGAAAGAATAGTGAACGAATGCACTCAGCTGCACATTGGATGAAATGATATGCAGACGCCAATAAGCATTAATAACTAATGGTAGTTGCCTATATGCATGCACAGTACGGTAGACCAAAGTGAATGGTTCCAGAAGCAGCCAGTGAAGGGGGTATTAACCCCAGAGCAGACACTTAGCTGTCAGTAGAACGCCCCAATGCGTTTCCCCGTCATACGGTTCCTCAGGGGGCAAAAAAGATGATGAATCGGAGGTCAAAGATGCAGGTGCCCTGATGCCTAGGCAGACCTGGTTAGATCCCAGGAGAGGGGAATTATATATAGTGAAGTGTGACACCTGCTGACCAATCAGCAGGAAGCCACCCACCCCTCCCCTCCCCCAATTTCCGGAAACACCGGGTATAATAGACCATCAAACATGGTTCATAAATGTGTACCAATAAACAAGCATATGTCCATAGCAATATAGGGCTCCCACCCCCAAATAAACAAACGGATCATTGATCAAATGAAGGATGAATCACATACCGCACTGGGCACTGATCCCCGAGTCCATTCACCGCCGCATGGTATGTGCTGGGCGTCGCCATCATGTACATCAGACGCCAGATTGCGCCTGCGCCCGGCCCACAAGCAAAAGCCAGGAAGGAGGCGCGCGCGCACTACATACCAAAAAAACTCCAGAGGCCAGGGCACACATAATTCGTGCTGGGCGCCGCCATATTTGATGTGATTTAATGAACCGCGCATGCGCCTGATCCCACAAGAAGCGTAGGAGCGGCGCAGGCGCACCAGGCACACAGGGGATCAAAAGACCAGTGCGCACGCGCCATCCGTACAAGCAAAAGATCGGCGCGCACGCACTGAGGCTAAGCCTAACCAGACAAAAGCACCCCGGCTCCCCCAGCGGAGGGGCGGAAGATGAGAACAAACAACAGATGTGCCCTAAAAACTGGCAACAAAACAGCCCCAATAACCAGGCTAACTACAGTATCATATGGCAGATATGCCATTATATAAGAGGAGTTAGCTCCCAAAAGGAGCACCCACTACAAATACGAAATAGTGTAGTATAGGCGAAAAATCCCAGGAGAGCGCCTACTCCAAGTGCGTGATGGTATAAGAGGAGCTCACTCCCCAAGGGTGCCAACTCCGATAGCCCATGGGGGTAGAAAATGTGAAGAAATATAAAAATAATAGTAAACACAAAGATGCCTAACAGCGAAACAGTATCGGGAATATCCATGCGGTATTTATTATAGGGAGATAATCAGTATACAAAATGGATGTTAGTCACAATCGACACCTACATAAAAACTGTAGAATTTGATATAGCGGTTCCAGACTCAGGTACCCCATTCATCAATGCACCCTGGGACAGGCGCAAGAACATAGTCTCATGGTATATAACAAATAAGCGAATATGCTGTATTATAAAAAGCATGTATAGGTTAGAGATTCGTTCAATCCTCTTGGCGACATAGATTGCATACGAAAAATCCATTCTGCTTCTCGTTTTAGGAGGGCCTGATCGAAGTCACCTCCTCGTGTCTTGGGTTTGAGCAGTTCAATCATGCAGAAAGTAATCCCTTCCAAGGTGCCCCCATGAACCTGATTGACATGTCGGGCAACAGGGGTATCCCTGTTGTGCCTAATGTCCCCGAGTTGTTCCCCAAATCTCGTTCTGAGCTCCCTTTTGGTTTTACCAATATAGTCAAGGGGACAAGGGCAGGTGATCTTGTATACTACTCCAGTTGATTTGCAATTGCCAAAATCTCTGATAACGAAGCATCTACCATTAGCCGCACTGCTGAATTGTTTAGTCTGTCTGACATATTGGCACTTAGAGCAGTTGCCACATCTGAAGAAACCAAGCGGTCTCCTCTCAAGCCACTTGCCTGCTCCCTGTGGTTTCTGATATAAGCTATGTACCAACCGATCCCCAATTGATCTCCCCCTTCTATAGGTGATGCTGGGTGCAGGGGAGATGAAATCTTTAAGGTTCGGATCCGCCTGGAGCACACCCCAGTGCCTTCTAATAATCTTATATATTCTGTCAGATTGATTATCAAAGGTCCCTATGAGTCTGACCAGGTCTGGAGCATCCCTAGATTTTTACCGAGTCCTCAGTAAGGTCGACCTGTCACTCTCAAGTGTCTCCCTATAGGATTTAGTGAGGACTTCAGGGGATAGCCTCTCTCCCTAAATCTACGATGTAATTCACCAGCTTGATGTTTGAACGTGTCCACCTCGGAGCAGTTCCTACGAATACGCAGAAACTGCCCTTTTGGTATTCCATGTTTAAGGGGGGTGGGGTGATGGCTGTGCCACTGTAGCAGGCTATTCGTTGCAGTTGACTTGCGATAAGTGTTTGTACTGATACCCCCATTGCTGTTTTTTGAGATTGTGAGGTCCAGGAAAGCAATAGTATGTTCCTGATATTCGGACGTGAATCTCATTCCGATATTGTTAATGTTGATCTCCTTCACAAATCTCTCAAAATCAGCCCCTGGGCCAGACCAAAGAATCAAAATATCGTCAATGTATCTGGCCCAGAGGCCGATATGGGGTTGCCACCATCTTTCATCCTCCGGAAAGACATAGGTTTCCTCCCACCAGCCCAGGAACAGATTAGCATACGTGGGGGCACAAGGGCTCCCCATCGCTGTGCCCCTGAGCTGGTGGAAGTACTTACCGTTAAAAATGAAGAAGTTCCGGGTGAGGGTGAAGAGGAGAAGCTGTTTGATGAAATTGTTATGTTCGATGCATTCAATCGCTCGCGTCCTCAAGAAGTGGTCAACCGCCTTCATACCAATGTCATGGGGAATGCTACTGTACAGCGCCTCCACATCAATGGAGGCAAGTATCACATGGGGCTCTACAGCAACATCCTCCAGCATACCCAAAAGATGCGATGTGTCCCTCACATACGAGGGAAGTGATAGAACAAAATGCCTCAGGATCTGATCTATATAAATACCAATATTCTGAGATATTGAGTCAATTCCTGCCACAATCGGGCGGCCTTTTAACGGGTCAAAGCCCTTATGCACTTTTGGGAGGGCATAAAAAGTTGACACAGTAGGGGAAGTGGGAGCAAGGAAGGAATACTCGTTCTTAGATATAAGCCTCCTGCCTGCAGCTATGTCCAATATACCCATTAGCTCATCAGAGTAGGTTTTTGTGGGATCTCCCGGTAGGGTTTCATAGGTATGATGATCATTTAGGAGTAAGCCACACATCTGGAGATACTTAGGATGGTCTAAAATAACAAGATTACCACCTTTATCAGATGATTTGAAAATCAGGTTGGTATTTTTTTCTAGCCTCTTTAGAGCTATAGACTCGTTCATTGACAGATTATGATCACTGTACATGTGATTGTTAGAGATCTTACAAAAATGTCAACACTAGTGACGTCGCTAGTGGGTGGCATTTTTTTACTCCTCCTAAGGGATGTAAAAGGTCCTTCACCCCTCCCTCTCTCATTCTCGTGTAGGAGACCCACTAGGGCATTATATCCCTCGAGATCTTCCTCACTAAAACCCAGATCTCTACACTTCTCCCAATCGTTTTTTTGGAAGAACAGTTTCCACTTATGGTTACGGCCAAAAAGATTAATGTCTTTTACCCAGTTGAAGCAGTTATACATATTCGTGGGGACAAAATTCAAACCCTTCTGCAAGACAGCATATTCTTCCCTTGAGAATACAAACGCGGTCAGGTTAATAATCTGACCCTGTGCTATTGGGGCCTTCTCCTCAGATTGTAGTTTGCCAGTGGTCTGTTGTCTAAAAAAGACGATGCTGTAGTAGACGAGGAGGAAGGCGCCTGTGGCATAGATCCAAAGACGCCTGGGGGTCCCCTTGCTCCCCTTCCCCTTCCCCCCCTTCCCTTTTGTCTGTATTGATTCTTGGTTGGCCGCCATTTGGATATTCTATCGTGAAATGGGACAAGGCCCTGTTCAGACCGTTCTGTGTCCGATGTGTCTATGTCAGATGAAGAGGCGTCCACAGAATTTTGAGGCTGATAGTCATAGGCCTTATTGTCTTTGAATTCGTTCAGATCCCTAGTGAACTGTGAGTGTTTTCTATCTTTCAGCCTATTTTGAAATTTCTCTATGGACGTTTGTAAAAAGTTCTCTCTTCTAGTGTACTCAGGGTCCGATTTTTGTTTTTGGACCTGTTCAATCAATGAATTCAGTTTTTTGCTGGATTCCTCAAAAAGTCTATTTTCTTCTGCAAACAATATCTGCATGAAGTGAATAGAAGAATCAATAGACTCCTTTGTCCAGGCTGCCAGCACAGTTTGGTTTGCGGTCCGAGGGGAAGGTCTAATTGGAATTCGTAGTCCTTTGGGCACGATTTTATTTTTAATATAGTTTTCCAACCCTTTTATCTCCCACCACGATTTTATATTATCTTTGTAACACAAATAGATATCTTTGAAGAGGTTCTGAAGGGAGGGATTCTCTGTATTCTGAAGGGGAGTATCACTAATAGAGAAAACTATGTTTGCATCCTGTGCCCACACATCAGTATTAATGGGACCTGAGAGGAAACCCGCCATACCAGAAAATTATCAGTAGAAGCATCAAAGAAGATACACAAAAAGGGAAAATCAAAAACCGTGTAACATATAATCCCCTTAAAAAATATATTTTAATCAAATATTCTTAAAAATACCACTTCCCAGTGAGAACAGAAAAAAATATAGGTATGAGTATATACATGAATCTACTAAGTGCACCTGTCCTCATACAATAACCCTGCGCTCACCTGCTGTCCCTTCCTATCAGTGGAGGTTGGAACCCTGATAGATTATTTGGCGCCCCCACTCCGTAACGGCTAACACCTGCTAGCCCTGTTAAGTAGCTAACCAGCTATAGGGGGGAAAACAATGAGCAATTGAAAGAAATGAAAAAAGCGTAGGGTAAAAGAAAACTAAGGTGCACACTAAAATGTATAATATCAACCTCCTGTATTAAAGTCCCATATAGGACGACAAAACGCTATAAATATGTATTTAGAGCACACAGATAATTATGCTCATGGCATTTTTGGTATAGCGATCCTATTGCACTGCTGAAAAAAATACAACTATGTGCATGGATGATGAGACATTCAATAGGAGGAAAGATATAAAGTAACAGCTGACCTGGTTCAGTCCGAGTAAAAACCTGTGCATGACAACACTCCCCTGTTGAAATTAAACAGTAATTATAGTCCGTGCATTCAAGAATGTTCAACAGTATTGCATATCTCAGTATAGTTACTGGTACCTATAGGCCCACAATAGTTTCCTCGTGCAGTACTGGACAAGAAAGAATAGTGAACGAATGCACTCAGCTGCACATTGGATGAAATGATATCTAATTATATCAATTAGAACTGTCGTACTACCTCTACCCTCACCTCCCAGTGTGTCTGTGCTGTCTAGTTTTTCTCTCCCTTACAATGTGTCTCTCCCGTCCCATGCTTCCACTCCTAATGTGTCTACTAACCTCCTTGACCTCCCAGACACCACAAGTTTAGTTAGCCCTTCCCCTGGAACCCCTTCATTGTCTACACATAGCCAATCCTCCCAGCTCCACACCCCCTAGGTCCTTAACCCTTAACATTTCCCCCTTGATGTTTCGCAAAAGTTAATTTTTTCTTGGTTTATGTGGTTAAATAAATTTGTGTTGTTTTCCTCAATCACTGCTTGTTCTTTGTCTCTTTCATCGCCGACAACACACACCATGTGCCGTCTACACACACTGTTTTTGCCACCTCATAGCTCCATGAGACACAATCTGCTGCCCCTCTTCTTTATTTGCTTTACACTGCAGCTTTGCTTCTTGTGTGTGTCATGGAGCTATGAGGTGGCAAAACACAAAGAGGACTGAAAATCCTCCAAAAATATATATTAATACAGCACAAAATGTTAGGGCTTAGCAATGCTCACCTGCCCAGGTGTCAGCACTAGTGCACTCAGGATGCTGGGTTTTCTGCATCCTGAGTGCACTAGTTCAGACACACGGGCAGGTGAGTAAAGATATGAGGTGGATGAGCTCTATCATCTTTTCAATCTGTATTAATATACTGAACTATAGAAATGCAGACTGAAGAGACGATGGAGCTAATCCAACGTCACCTACCATAGCACTGACCGCAGAGAGAAGAGGTGTAGTGTAAAGCATGGGTTACGTAACCCAATTTGTTTATAGCAAAATAAGTAAAAATAGCGGCGCTAGTGCAGATGGAAGTGAGACGCAGCAGGTAATATTCTGTACCACACTCAGAAAAATGAATAAAATATATAAAGAATGCGTGTAACCTGCGCTGTCTATTATATATACAAAAATCAAACAATCACAGTGCGAAATTACCTGTCAGGTGAAGAATATTGATCGAATTTGGAGTGTATATATATACTCAAACAGGTGCAATAAGCAACTATAGGGGAAAAAGGAACAAGAAAAGGAAGATCAATAAATAATTCCTGTTTAAAAATATATAGTGAAGATACCGCTATACTATATATACTAATCTTATCAAAATGGTAAAAAATATATAAAAATATATTATGATAAAATGATATGCTCCTGTAGTTTGAGCGCTGTTAGTGAAACACCTGTAGCTGACTGAAAATAGAATCAGTATAGTAGCAGACAAGTGCTCGTATGTAGTGCAATACAAACGTAGCAGCTACACGTGTAGTCCCAGTGCAGTACCTGTAATGTAGATAGCTGTCTGAAAGATCTCCGTAGTTGCTGCAAATGGATGCTGCTGAATGCTCAGCTTGTGGACACGAGAATGGTAGTCTTCCAAGCGGCTTATGCAGGCGCTGTCCCGGCCGGTGACAGACGCTTGCGCGGCCGCGGCTTGAAAGTCCTGGTAATATGCTTCGCAGGACCTGCAGTGACGTTCGGGTCACGTGTTCTTGAGTCACGTGGTGCCCCTGGAGACACTACGGATCGCAGTGGGAGCCAAAACCAACGCGTTTCGGAATGACGCGGATTCCTTCATCAGGGCCGGGACAGCGCCTGCATAAGCCGCTTGGAAGACTACCATTCTCGTGTCCACAAGCTGAGCATTCAGCAGCATCCATTTGCAGCAACTACGGAGATCTTTCAGACAGCTATCTACATTACAGGTACTGCACTGGGACTACACGTGTAGCTGCTACGTTTGTATTGCACTACATACGAGCACTTGTCTGCTACTATACTGATTCTATTTTCAGTCAGCTACAGGTGTTTCACTAACAGCGCTCAAACTACAGGAGCATATCATTTTATCATAATATATTTTTATATATTTTTTACCATTTTGATAAGATTAGTATATATAGTATAGCGGTATCTTCACTATATATTTTTAAACAGGAATTATTTATTGATCTTCCTTTTCTTGTTCCTTTTTCCCCTATAGTTGCTTATTGCACCTGTTTGAGTATATATATACACTCCAAATTCGATCAATATTCTTCACCTGACAGGTAATTTCGCACTGTGATTGTTTGATTTTTGTATATATAATAGACAGCGCAGGTTACACGCACCCAATTTGTTTATAATCCAATCCTGATCTCATGCAATCTGCATGATACAGCGAGCGGATTTTATAAAAACTGTAGTTGTGAACCGGTGATCACCTTATTAAACCTTTAAATAAATTCCACAGGTCAACAAAAAAAATTTTTTTTTCTGGTGTCCAAAATATTTTAATGAATTTAGGGTATTTTTGGGGTGCTGATTCTGAATATGCTATCAGTTTTGCCAGATTGGCTCAAGTTTTTGAGATTTTTGGTATCTTATTTATAGCACTTGTTGGTAAATGCGACGCATCATCTCATTAATTTCTTTGGATTAGTACTTGAACTGAGCAGTTCTCAATATAGTTTTGTGTTAATTAGTGTTCTAAAAGTTTGTTCATAGCTTGATTTTTGCACTAACTTTATGTTGTTGTCTGTTTTCCAGTGAAATGCATGAACTCATTAAGAAGAAGTTGTCTTAACGATCCAAACTCATTCTGTTACATTTGTGGTGAATACACACTGCCAAAACATAGAAGAAACATAACAGACTTCGTAAAAAAAGTGTATTTTGCCTATTTTGGGGTTATGCTTGGGGACCAATACAAGTTTTGGGCACCACACATAGTGTGCAAAGCATGTATCGAATTATTACGAAAATGGAGCAAAGGACAAAGAAAAATCTTCAAATTTGGTGTTCCAATGGTGTGGAGAGAGCAAAAAAATCATCATGATGACTGTTATTTCTGTGCAGTGCAAGTGCAAGGATTCAATAAGCATAAGAAACAAAAATGGGAGTATCCTAACATGGAATCTGCAAGAAGGCCTGTCCCTCATTGTGAAGATGTGCCTGTACCTGTGTTTACCATGTTACCTGACCTTCCCCCACCTGATGATGATGAAATGCAGGGTATGGAGCTAAACATCAGTTCTGGAAGTGAACTAGAATATGAAGGAAGTTTCAGAACACCTACGCAATTTACCCAAGGAGAGCTCAACGATCTAATAAGAGACCTCAACCTCTCAAAAAGTGCATCCGAACTTTTAGCTTCAAGGCTAAGTGAAAAAAATTGTCTGACGCCTGGAACTAAAATTACATCTTACAGGACCAGAGAAGAAGCACTTCTTCAATATGTCTGTGAAGATGACCTACTTGTATATTGTAAGGATATTCCTGGCCTGATGCTGCAAATGGGTTTACAAGTATATCGTCCTGAAGACTGGAGGCTTTTCATAGATAGTTCTAAAAGGAGTTTGAAATGTGTTTTGTTGAACAATGGCAATCAGTGTGCATCTCTTCCAGTAGCTCACTCAACTAAACTTGCAGAACAATACAAAAATGTCAAAATGGTCTTGGAGAAACTGTGCTACCATGAACATTCGTGGCTGATATGTGTTGATTTAAAAATGGTCAACTTTTTACTTGGACAGCAAAGTGGATACACAAAGTATCCTTGCTTCATCTGCATGTGGGATAGTAGAGCAAAACATCAGCACTGGGAGAAACTGAATTGGCCTCCAAGGGACACCTTGACAGTAGGAGCATCAAACATAGTGAACGAACCTTTGGTGGACAGGGAAAAAATCATTCTACCACCACTTCACATAAAGTTAGGATTAATGAAGCAGTTCGTCAAGGCATTAGACAAAGATGGTAATTGCTTCATGTACATCTGCAGATCTTTCCCTGGTCTTAGTAGCGAAAAACTGAAGGCAGGAATCTTTGATGGTCCTCAAATTCGGAAACTCATTAAAGATTCAAATTTTCCTAAGGAAATGAATGACATTGAAGCTGCTGCATGGTGTAGTTTTGTGTTGGTAGTGAAGAACTTCTTGGGAAATCAAAAGGCAGACAATTATGAAGAACTGGTACAAAACATGCTATTGAGATTTAGAAATCTGGGTGTACACATGAGCATTAAATTGCATTATCTTCACAGTCACTTGGACAGATTTCCAGAAAACCTTGGAGATTTTAGCGAAGAACAAGGGGAGAGATTTCATCAGGATATTATGGTGATGGAGGAAAGGTACCAAGGCAGATGGGACAGACATATGATGGCTGATTACTGCTGGAATCTACAGCGTGACTGCCCGAATAGCTCACATAGAAGAAAATCATATAAAAAGCGCTTTTCCAGCGATTAAATATCTCCTATCTTTCATGTCTTGTTCATTTTTGAAGATAACTTTCTAAAACTAGTTAAAATAAACTAAAATCAACATTTACTTTGTTAAATTTATTGTATTCATGACAATATCAATAAAGTTAATGCGCGTGTAGCAAATTACGTCTTTTTTTTACACATTTTACGAAAAATCTCAAAAACTTGAGCCAATCTGGCAAAACTGATGACATATTCAGAATCAGCACCCCAAAGTTACCCTAAATTTGATGAAATATCTTTGGCACCAAAAATGCTGTTGACCATTATTATAATATAGAGGGCACTTGGAACAGGTGTTTAACTAGAGGTGTTTTATTGTCAGCAAACATTAAAGGTAAATTTTAATAATTCCAGGTACATAACAATGCATAACATTACAAGAACACTAAACCATTTCATCTTGCCAGGACACATGTCCACTCTCAGAAACAAAGTAGGACACAAATGCATCCCTCATTTGGGTATCTTCAACTGTTGTCCTGAGAGAGTGATGATGGTAATCTGGCAATGGGTTACAAACAGTCTCATCAAGTTCAACGTTGGGTCGTTCTTTAGCCATTATTGTATGTAGTTGTGCAGAACCCCACACGCCTTGACAACCTCATCGACTGTCTCAATTTTTAGATTAATGGCTGTCCCTAAAATGCGATATTTCAAGACAAGCATACCAAAGGCACACTCAACTGTTCTTCGTGCCCTGGTCAGTCGGTAAGTAAAAATCCATTTTGTGTGTGTCAAGTCCTGACTGGAGTATGGTTTAATGAGGTTTCCACACATCTGAAGGGCCTCATCCCCAACAACAAATGGCAGTGGCGGGACTTGAGTGTTGGGAAGAGGCCGTGGCAGGGGGAAATTGAAATGATTGCCATACAACCGTTGGCCCTTGTCCAAGTTTTTAAATGTCTGGGAGTCATTAACACCGCCAAATTATCCAATGTCCTCGGCGACAAAACTACAGTCCGCAGCTGCAATTGCCATGAGTACTATGGAAAATTTTTTTTTATAATTAAAGTACTCGGATCCAGTTCCAGCCGGTTTGGTAATCCGGATATGTTTTCCATCCACTGCTCCCAAACAGTTGGGGAAATTACAAATTTGCCTGTATTTATCAGCATTTTCCTGCCAGATTTCCATGGTGGGTAGGGGGATAAATTCCTCACGGAGAACATCCCACAAAGCCCAGCAGGTGTCTGTGACAATCCCAGATAGTGTGGAAATCCCTATCCAGACCTGGAAATGGAGCAATGAAAAGCTGTATCCGGTAGCCAGGAATCTGCTGAACAGAGAAAGGAAAAAAAATTCATAACAATAATATTTATGACAGAGGTTTTGCAAAACAGAAAGAAAGAAAAATGAAAAGGACATGGCTTTTAGGACAATAATATTTAGGACAGTTTTTTTGCAAAACAAAAAAGGGAAAAATATTAAGTACTTTGCAGAACAATAATAATTATGACAGGCGTTAATGTTTAAATATTACGTACCTTAGTGTCACCAGCAGACGTTCCTCAGCAGGAATTGCTCTACAGAGCTGGGTGTCCTGCCTGCTGATGGCTCATTGTACATGAACCAGAAAATCCATGAAGCTGTCTTGAGACATCCTCATGTACTCAAAATATTTCTTAGGGTTTTCACGGAGATTACTGAATAAGGAGTGGTAGGCTCCACGGCTTTGTAGGAGTTCAACAATTCGGTGCTGCCAAAAGCGCCGACGCTGTCTTCTCTGTTTTTCTCTTTTCCGGTCTTGCTCACAAGCAAATGCAAAGGAAAGAAACAAGTGGACATTGAAATCCAGATTCTGATAGAAACTCACCATGCGAAGATCCATCTTGACACAGGATATAGGAGCAAAATCTGAGAATTTCATCTGTACAAGGGTTTATATACAGAAATCCCATGAGACATGTCCATTTGGCGTGGCTTTTATCAAGGAAATTCTCTTGAAAAATGTTTTCCTATCTAATACATGCTCATGAAAATTGCAAACGTATGCAAAAACGGATGCAAACTCATGCAAATGTTGCTTTTTTTCCCGTCATGCATAAGCTGATGTGGATAAAAAATGCAGCGTTATCATCCATTTGCATGTGTTTTTGCATGCGTTTCCGGTTGCAGATGATACGCTGTGGACTCAACCTAGCTTTACTGATGCGGCACATGATCAGCACACGGATGCCAAACGTATGTCACACACAGACATGGATAGCAATGGTACTGGTTTTACAAGTACCAGTAATATAAGGACATGTGAAAGAGGCCTAACATGGTGGAAATCTGAGGATGGAGACTTCCACATGTGAGAAGAATGTTAGCAGGCGTGATCATACTTGATTCCTAATGGAGATGGCACAGATACCTGGTATTATTGCTGGAAGGTGACTTCTTTAATTTGCTACCCATTGGTGAGTTGTTCAGTTGTCTTTATTGTGACCACATAGGTATATATCCAGCCCAGGACATTAGCGATATGGGAGTTTCCTCTATAGTTATGTCGTCATGTCCCATCACTTTTTTTTTGTTATTTCACATTCTTACAAACATTATTAACTTTCAAAATATCAACATAATAAATAGCATTGTTCATATGTTCTATATGGCTAATAGATGACCCCAAAATATTGTTAACATTATTTTTTTTACACAGCTATATTTTTTAGCACAGTCAAGGCTGTAGTATTAAGACCAAATATATACCAAAAATACCCCCCACAATATCCCTTTTGCTATTATTGTCAATGGTTATGTTTACAGATTTATTTCTTGGTGTATTCCACAAATGAACACCACTGCTTAGTTAGTATTTGTGAAGAGCAGAACAAAAATGATTACCTCAATGAACAAAAATAAAAAAAAAGAATTTGTGATAAATATTGACCTGTCCATTCAAGGACATTTTAGCTATAGTATGAAATCCTGTTTTTCTTGTCTGTGGAATTGCCTTTGTACTGTTTGTTGTGAAACTGCCGCCCACGAAACTGTTTTCTTTTCTTTTCTTTCTTTCCTGTTTTGTCTCTTTGTTTAAACATGCAAAACTTGTATAACCACTAACAACTATATAAAGAAGGGATAGCACATTGAAGGCAGGCGCGCTTCAGAGACTTCCCAGTGATACACTATACAAGACGTGTCTTGTGTATTATTTCTGGTGATTCACCACTTCCAAAGGCTGCTCCGACTGAGTGTGATCCCGACATTTCCTGGCGCCCGAACAGGGACCCGAGGTCTGTGTATTCCTTCAAGAACACCGGCAGAATACGAACGAAAAGAGAATCTGGGATAATGGACGGCAGATGAACAAAAACCTGGCCAGGTAAGAGACACTGTTAGATCTCTTATATCTGCCCTGCACTGTCCGTAAGATTTTCTGTGTCGTGTTCTTTAGCGGGTAGTTCTAGTAGAGGAGGATACCTATAGCTCGGGTTCTTGAACTATTTAGGAATTGATCACCTCACGGAGTACGGCATTGAATGAGAGTGAATGTGAATAGAAGGTGTGTGGAAGTTGGGAATAGCCCTATAAGCCGCCCAGGGGGTTGAAACAGAAGAAGTGACTGTCCCACTGGGCAACGTGGTTGCGTCCTTTCGGGGAGACCTCCGCGCCTATGTTCAATCTCTGATCCTGTCTTTGACAAAAACCTGGTGACGGATAAGTGTATGATAGTATGAGCCCAGGACAGATAAATTAGCCTGGGACAAGAATACGTTGTATGTGATAGTATAAGCCCAGGACAGATAAATTAGCCTGGGACAAGATACGTTGTATGTTCTTTTTCTGTCTGGTTGCATTTGTGTTGTTTGCTATAGGTGTAGGAATCAGGATTTTCTTACATCAACACGGTTTAAACATCCTAGCTCCTTAGGAAGAAGGTAACGAGGTATTCTCATACCCAAACGCCACCTAGGGCAAGAAAAAGACATCCTAGCTCCTTAGGAAGAAGGTAACGAGGTATTCTCATACCCAAACGCCACCTAGGGCAAGAAAGCTCAGGATAAGAAAATGGGGAATAAGCAAACAAAGTCGGAACCAGAAGAATTAGATATCTATACTATCATAAAGGAGAGAAGTGGTGAAGATGCCACTAAGAGGCTGAAAAAGATTTTTAGTAAGTTTGGAGTTACTAGGGCAGAAGCTTTTAGTAGAAAACTATGGGAAGGAATTCAGGAAAGGAAAAAAGGCATAATCAGAGACAAGAAATGGATAGATCAGATCCAAGCATTGATTGATGTCTCTAGGGTAGCAGAAAATGAGGGATGGACATATAATCAACAGAGTAAAAAAGTGGTGTATTAGACCCACAGGCTGTGGAGAAAAACAAAATGTGGAATCTAAAAATACCCCACCCCCATACCTTAACCCACATGCCCCATCTTTTCTCCAAACACCACCTCAAAGTTTAGCCGGACCAGGAGGATGGGTATGTCCGCACTGTGGACAACAAAATCCAGACTGGAGAAATGATTGCCTAGCCTGTGGTACACCTAGACATGGCGCTGTACTTGCCCCTGTTAGGGTAGTACCAAGACCCTTTAGGGAACCTGGTGCTGACGAAGTAATGGGAACTAGATATCACCAAACTCGACAATATTTCCCTTGGTCCCCCGCTGAAGGCATGTCTCTCTTGCATAACGCACCAGATCCCACCCAGTGTCCAGTTAGATTTGCACAATATATACAGCAAATTATGCAGACTCACGCTGGAGTTTGGGCAGATGGAGAAGAATTATGTAGAATGAAAATGACTCCTGGACTCTTCCAGGAGCTATTAGCAAATCTACAGGTACATAGGCCCCAAGCAGGAGATGGTGCCTTACAAACGATAGAATCAGGTACACAATTTGTAGATCACTTAATGGTTTTCATGAGGGAGAGACAGAGGCAGAGAGGAACAACGGGAGTGGTGGCTCAGAAATCTGGACAATCAGTAGACGAATATTATCTAAGTGTAGAAAATAATTTCAGAGATGAAGGCATGGATCTAACCGCTCCAGGAATGATGAGGTTAGTTACAAAAACCTTTATAGATGGATTGTCTCCAAAAGTGAAGGAAAAGCTTAAGGCCGCAACCCCTGATTGGAGAACCTTGGAAGACCCACACCTGGCTAGACAGAAAGCTGTAGGGATAGAAATGGACTTAAGAGAAAATTCTAAGCCAGTAAGAATTGCACAGGCTAATACTGGCTCTGATAATCAAAAGTTTACTTGTCATTACTGTAAGAAGCCAGGACATTTCCAAAGGGAATGTAGGAAGAGAAAAACAGATATAGATTCAGGAACCTTTGTACCCAAAAATAGGATAAATAACCCAGTGCCTGATCAAACAGACAGCTCAGAATGACTGAAAGTTATGCAGGTCTCTCTTCCTTCTAGAAGACCAATAATACAAGTTGAAGTTGAGGGTAAAAATGTACCTTTTCTGATAGATACGGGAGCAACATCCTCCATTTTAAATCAGGACTTTTTACCATATCCTGACAATATATCCTCAAAGGTTACATATGCAGAAGGGTATGATGGTAAAATTCAGGCGTTGCCCTTTACAAAACCTTTAAATGTGAGCTTTGGCCCTAAAACTTTTGTATCCAAATTTTTATTTGCTAAAGGTGCACCTACCTGCTTGTTGGGTACTGATGTCTTAAGTAAAATGCATGCAAACATCCATTTTAGAGAAGATGGCACAGTTATGCGGACCATCCCTGAAGATGCAGAAACTCTGGAACCATATGTTAGAATACAGGCAATGGAGGATTTTCCCGAAATTTACACTCAACAAGCAAAAATTGACTTGTCTCGGGTTCCTGACAGCCTATGGGCAAAAGGAGACACTGATGTAGGATTTTTATCAGTAGCTCCTATACTGTTATAAACTGCCCCGGGAACCATATTACCTCAGCTTAGGCAATACCCCATCAGCGCCCAGCAAGAACAGGCGATTTCTCAACAAATTCAGGATTATGTGTTACAAGGTGTTTTGGTAGAAATCAGGTCACCCGCCAATACACCCTTATATCCTGTTAAAAAGAAAGTGTCCTCCAAAGAAACTATGGTGAAATATCGCATGGTGCACGACTTACGGGAAATCAATAAGGTTTTGGCACCGGTCACCCCTGTGGTACCGAATCCTCATACCTTACTGTCTCAAATTCCCAGCACTGCTGCATATTTTACAGTAATTGACTTATCAAACGCATTTTTTTCTGTGCCACTACATAAGAACTGTTGGCATTTGTTTGCCTTTACATTCAAGGGTAAACAATTAGCATGGACAAGATTGCCACAAGGTATGGTACACTCACCAACTTTGTACTCTGAAGCAATGCAGACCGTGCTAAAAAATTTCATCCCAGAACCAGGAGTAGTCATTCTACAGTATGTAGATGACTTACTTATTTGTTGCCCTGATGAACAGACGGCAGTTACCTCAACTGTTAATTTCTTAATTTTCCTAGCGCAAGAAGGCTGTTAAGTAAATAGACAGAAACTCCAGGCTTGTCAACAAACAGTCGTGTTTTTAGGTCACTGCATATCACAGGGCATCAGACACCTCACACCTCAACGTACGGAAGCCATACGTAACATGCTTGAACCCAGGAATCACAAACAGCTGCGTGCTTTCCTAGGTATTGTTTCACACTGTAGACAGTGGATCATACATGCAAGTCAACTCATGCAGCCTTTATATGACTGTATTGCCAACACACCATATTCACTCAGTGAAGAGGCTAAACAGTCATTTTCCTCTTTGAAAACAGCACTGGTATCAGCTCCGGCTTTGGGACTCCCAGACTACACTAAACCTTTTCAATTGATGGCAGCTGAGATATCCTCACATGCTACAGGGGTGCTCACACAAAAACATGGAAACAAACAGAGACCTGTGGCATACATATCAGCTCATCTGGACCCTGTAGCTAGAGCCGCACCTTCTTGTGTAAGAGTAGTAGCCGCAATTTCACTGTTATTAGATAAAGCTTCTGAGATTGTTCTTGATCACCCACTTCTAGTTCAGACCACTCATGATGTACATGGCATTCTTAACCAGGTCCAACCTAAACATATTTCAATGGCCAGACACCTCCGTCTCCAATGTTCCCTACTACTGCCGCCCAACATTTCCTTTGCCAGGATTCAGACTCTTAATCTCGCGTCTTTGCTCCCTTTAGAGTCTGAGGGGGGTACCATACCTGAGGAAACTGCACTCTCCAACTCCTTTGAAACTGCACTCTCCAACTCCTTTGACCCATCAAAGTCAATGCATGATTGTGTACAATTAATGGAACAAGAGACTCAGGGCTTATGTAATGTACGTGACAAGCCACTCTGTAATGCTACATTTGAACTTTTCATAGATGGCAGTAGATATGCAGATATGAATGGACAATTTCATACAGGTTATGCGGTAGTAACTCAGCATGAAGTGCTGAAAGCAGAACCTCTCCCTGCTAATCAGTCTGCACAAGAAGCAGAACTTACGGCATTAGTTGAAGCTCTAAAAATAGCCAAAGATCAGACAGCAAACATATACACTGATTCTAGATATGCACATGGCATTATTTTCGATTTTGGCGTAATATGGAGAGCCAGAGGTTATATGACTGCTTCAGGCCAACCTGTTAAACATGCCTCCCTCATTAGACAGATTCTGGAGGCAGCACAAGAAACTAAAGAAATAGCGGTGATAAAGGTAGCTGCACATGTGAGACTCGACACCGAGGAAGCCAGGGGTAACGATAAAGCCGATAAGGCAGCAAAACAGGCAGCACGTAAACCCTTACATCATGCCCACACACTAGATAGCTCTGAAGATGATGAGGAAAGATTGAAGGAAGCTCAGAAACAGGTAGACGACGAAGAACGAGGGCAGTGGCAGAAAAAAGGGGCAGAAGATCAGCAAGGATTATGGAAAAAAGGAACTTTGTTGTGTTTACCCAGAGCCTGGTACCCCGCAGTGGCAAGTGACCTCCACCTACCCACGCATGTGTCGGCAAATGGTATGACGCTCAAGGTAAAAGAAAGGTGGTTGGCTCCAGGCTTTGGTAATTTTGCTCGGAACATGTGTGCTGCATGCGCTATATGCCTGGCACACAATCCAGGTCAGGCCATTAAAACCCCAACCAAGCATCATGTAAGACCACTGTATCCCTTTCAAAGACTCCAGATCGACTACATCCAACTTCCTAGGTACAATGGATACGAATATGTGCTTGTGTGTGTGGACATGTTCTCAGGGTGGCCAGAGGCTTATCCAGTTCGTAAAGCCTCAGCAAAAACTACTGCCATTAAAATAGCACATGAACTGATACCCCGTTACGGCATGCCTGAGGTGATCGAGTCAGATAGGGGTACCCATTTTACTGGGGAAATATTCCAGAATGTTATGAAAATGTTGGGAGTAGAAAACCAGTTTCACACTCCATATCATCCACAGAGTTCAGGTAAAGTGGAAAGATTAAATGGGACAATAAAATTAAAAATCCAGAAGGCCATGGCAGAAACAGGAAAGCCTTGGACCGAGTGTCTACCACTTGCCCTGTATTCCATCCGAAACACCCCAAGGGGGAAGGCTAAGCTGTCACCACATGAGATTCTTTTTGGTAGAGCAGCAAATTTGGGTTGTTATTTTCCACAACAACTGATGTTGAATACTGAGACTTTAACTGCTTATGTACAAGAATTACAAAAACGTTTAACTAAAGTGCATTCGCAAGTTTTTGCTTCCCTTCCAGATCCAGAAAATCTCGAAGGAGGCCACAAGTTGGAACCTGGTGATCAAGTCTACGTGAAAAGACACACCAGGAAGACTCTGGAACCGAGATTTGACGGACCTTTCCAAGTCCTGTTAACAACTCCAACAGCAGTCAAGCTTGAAGGAAAGGCATCATGGATACATGCAAGCCATTGCAAAAAAGCAGTATAAGACTCATGATATTGATGTTAATAATGTTAACCTCAACGGAGGCATGGGAAAGACTGAATTCTCTAGCCCCTTTGAACAATAGATTCGTACAACATCATAGAAAATTAGTGCATGACTTGTTAAATAATACGCAACCCCTGGCAGATTGTTGGATCTGTACCCATTCACCAGTATCAGCCACAAGTATACCTTTTCTAGCAGTTCCCGTGTCAGCTGAAGAAATATTCGCTTGGCCTAATTGTTCAGACAACCTGGCCAGCAACCAACCTGGCAATACTAGACTATGGAATACTACAATCGCCATACCAATTGTGGGATGGGTAGAATTTCCTTGGTGGCAGGGCAATCTTACAGGAAAAATAGACAACTTACAATATTTAGCATTCAAGGGAGGAAAATGGGTACCTAGGAATAAGACTGGATTAACTGATTTAGGACAGGTCCCCACTGAAAATCTACAGCTCAGTTTCAGTACAACCACCCCTTCCTCTGATGCTTTCAAACCTACAGTATTGGAAAGATACATACATAATAGAAAATGGGAACATTCTGAGTTGTTCCCCCAAGGTGATGCAGACAGTTGTACAAGTAAGCCGGGGAACCTGGTTTGTAATGAATCCAATGAGTATGTCAACGGAATGCATGTATGTGGGAATCCCGCAGCCGGGTACTGTAGCCCCTTGGGACAAAAACCCTCTTGGTGTATGCTTCAGAATGTATCTAGTTTTGTGGATTTGGCTCACAGATTGGTATTGCAGCACTCAGCTTTGTGGGATCTGCCTGAGGGTACATTTTGGATATGCGGAGAAGGAGCATATAAATGGCTTCCCGTAGGTATAAAGGGTACTTGTACATTAGGACGCCTAACCCCGGCTACTTTCATAATTTCAAATAAACAAGTGAATATGCAAGCCGTGCCCAAGCACACACTGTATAAAAGAGCTGCAGATAACTCACCACGTCCCTCGGGGAGGCCGCATATAGTACTAATGGGAATTCCCAACAAAATTGCTAGTACCATTTTTATTTATCCTATGTTAACACAAATGTGGGATAAATTAGTTAGAGCCACGGATTATCTAGATGATCAGATTTGGGATATATTGGACATATTAAATACTAGTATAGCTGTACAGAATCAGCTTATAATAGTCACTAACCAACATACCCTGGTATTGGATTACCTAACTGCCTCACAAGGGGGTATGTGTCAAATCATCGGACCCACCTGCTGTCATTATATAGACCCGAATAGTACTATGAGTATGAGATTTAAATTAAAAGACGTACAACGACTCAGGGATCAGTATGACAAAGACAATGACCAAAATAAGGATAGCTGGTGGTCAGATACCTTTTCTTTTCTTAACCCGGCCAATTGGTTCAGAGGGATCGGTGGGTGGGTTACCGGGCTTATGCAAAGCCTAATACATACAGTTATGGTTATTGTAATTATATATGTATTATTCAAGGTTGTACTCAAGGGTATCTCGGTATGCACAAATAAATTTTGTGTAATGGATGCGAGAATATAAAGTTTTTTTTTGTAATATCACAAAAAGAATGACTAAAATGATCGACAAGGTTTTGAATGGAATATGTCAAAGGGGGGATTGTGAAGAGCAGAACAAAAATGATTACCTCAATGAACAAAAATAAAAAAAAAGAATTTGTGATAAATATTGACCTGTCCATTCAAGGACATTTTAGCTATAGTATGAAATCCTGTTTTTCTTGTCTGTGGAATTGCCTTTGTACTGTTTGTTGTGAAACTGCCGCCCACGAAACTGTTTTCTTTTCTTTTCTTTCTTTCCTGTTTTGTCTCTTTGTTTAAACATGCAAAACTTGTATAACCACTAACAACTATATAAAGAAGGGATAGCACATTGAAGGCAGGCGCGCTTCAGAGACTTCCCAGTGATACACTATACAAGACGTGTCTTGTGTATTATTTCTGGTGATTCACCACTTCAAAAGGCTGCTCCGACTGAGTGTGATCCCGACATTTCACATATATTTTAGCAACTATTTGCCAATCCTCAAATGAAAACACCTATACCAACTACAAATAATAGAATATGTGGTGCAACAATACACAAATAGAATATATTGTAATCTTTCATATCCCTGTTTTTTGTGATTACTCAGGAGGAAATATTGCTCCTACAATGTTCATCTGTCATTGCACCTTTTGTCTTACTACATCGCACATACTAAAAGGATAGTGGTTTTTTGTTTTGCAGCTGAATAGTTTTGTCATTATTTGATATGGTCATCAAAGAAAAATCCAAAGCAAACATGCTATAAAAATACCAACATTTGCTGAGAACAGAGCTGATCACATTGCCTTAACAGATTGTCTTGACAGTGTCGCATATAGAGATTGAACTGACAGTTTAAAAAAAAAGATGAAAGGCAAAGAAAATGGGAGAAAAAAGGACACACTTGTCTATTTTCCACACATCGTATTGCGCGATAAATTACATTTCACTGTTACAGGTTAACTTGAGGTATTATTTGAAAAGTTTGAATTTGATTCAGCTTACAGACAAAAAACCCTGCAATGATCTGCAACCTCCATGATCCCCAGACACTGCAACAAATGTACATAGAGCTATTACCACTTTCATCCTATGAATGAACCATCCAGGTGACAGCTACAAAATGCAATTACCAATATAACCTCCATCTGCTAGTTATTAATATTAGTTTTCTCTGTAAGATACCAAAAAATAACTGCTCCAGGAAATTTTCTGCTCAAATATTTGCAAGTTTAAATATATGCTTGCATGATAATTAGTGTTGAGCGATACCTTCCGATATTCGGAAGTATCGGTATCGGATTGGATCGGCTGATATCGACAAAATATCGGATATCGCCGATACCGATACCCGAAACCAATGCAAGTCAATGCGACAAAAATATCGGAATTAAAATAAACCCTTTCTTTCCTTGTGGTTAATTCCACATGAAGGAAAACAACTAAGAATAACGTAGAATGTATCGGGGGAGGTGGAGGAGACATTAACCCCTTCCCGACCTTTGACGCATACGCTGCGTCATGAAAGTCGGTGCCATTCCGACCCATGACGCAGCATATGCGTCATGGAAAGATCGCGTCCCTGCAGATCGGGTGAAAGGGTTAACTCCAATTTCACCCGGCCTGCAGGGACAGGAGGAGTGGTAGTTTAGCCCAGGTGGGGTGGCTTCACCCCCCCCCGTGGCTACGATCGCTCTGATTGGCTGTTGAAAGTGAAACTGCCAATCAGAGCGATTTGTAATATTTTACCTAAAAAACTGGTGAAATATTACAATCCAGCCATGGCCGATGCTGCAATATCATCGGCCATGGCTGGAAACATTGATGTGCCCCCACCCCACCCCACCCCACCGATCGCCCCCCCAGCCCCCCGATCTGTGGTCCGCTCCCCTCCGTCCTGTGCTCCGCTCCCCCGTCCTCCTGTCCGCTCCCCCCGTGCTCCAATCACACCCCCCGTGCTCCAATCAAACCCCCCGCACTCCGATTCCCCTCCCCGCACAGCGATCCCCCCCCGCACAGCGATCCCCCCCGTGCTCCGATCCACCCCCCCGCACAGTGATCCCCCGCTCCGTGCTCCAATCCACCCCCCCGTGTTCCGATCCACCCCCCCATGCTCCGATCCACCCCCCGTGCTCCGACGCCCCCCACCCCCCCGTGCCCTGATCTCCCCCCCCCCCTTATACTTACCCGGCCTCCCGGGGTCCGTCCGTCTTCTTTCCTGGGCGCCGCCATCTTCCAAAATGGCGGGCGCATGTGCAGTGCGCCCGCCGAATCTGCCGGCCGCCCCCCCCCCCCTTTGTCTCCCCCATAGGTAGGGACAATAAAAAAAAATAAAGAATTTTTTTTTCCACTAAGGTTGGGGTAAGAACTAGGGTTAGGGTTAGGGTTAGGGGTAGGGTTAGGGTTAGGGGTAGGGTTAGGGGTAGGGTTAGGGGTAGGGTTAGGGGTAGGGGTAGGGGTAGGGTTAGGGTTCGGGATGTGCACACGTATTCTGGTCCTCTGTGGATTTTTCCGCAGAGGATTTGATAAATCCGCAGTGCTAAACCGCTGTGGATTTATCGCGGATTTACCGCGGTTTTTCTGCGCATTTCACTGCGGTTTTACAACTGCGATTTTCTATTGGAGCAGTTGTAAAACCGCTGCGGAATCCGCAGAAAGAAGTGACATGCTGCGGAATGTAAACCGCTGCGTTTCCGTGCAGTTTTTCCGCAGCATGTGTACAGCGATTTTTGGTTCCCATAGTTTTACATTGAACTGTAAACTCATGGGAAACTGCTGCGGATCCGCAGTGTTTTCCGCAGCGTGTGCACATACCTTTAGAATTAGGCCATGTGCACACGGTGCGGATTTGGCTGCGGATCCGCAGCAGTGTTCCACCAGGTTTACAGTACCATGTAAACATATAGAAAACCAAATCCGCTGTGCCCATGGTGCGGAAAATACCGCGCGGGAACGCTGCGTTGTATTTTCCGCAGCATGTCAATTCTTTGTCCGGATTCCGCAGCGTTTTACACCTGTTCCTCAATAGGAATCCGCAGGTGAAATCCGCACAAAAAACACTGGCAATCCGCGGTAAATCCGCAGGTAAAACGCAGTGCCTTTTACCCGCGAATTTTTCAAAAATGGTGCTGAAAAATCTCATACGAATCCGCAACGTTGGCACATAGCCTTAGGTAGGGTTGAGCGAAACGGGTCGTTCATTTTCAAAAGTCGCCGACTTTTGGCAAAGTCGGGTTTCATGAAACCCGATCCGACCCCTGTGCGGGGTCGGCCATGTGGTACGCGACTTTCGCGCCAAAGTCGCGTTTCAATGACGCGAAAAGCGCCATTTCTCAGTCAATGAAGGTAAACGCAGAGTGTGGGCAGCGTGATGACATAGGTCCTGGTCCCCACCATCTTAGAAAAGGGCATTGCAGTGATTGGCTTGCTGTCTGTGGCGTCACAGGGGCTATAAAGGGGTGTTCCCGCCGACCGCCATGTTACTGCTGCTGATCTGAGCTTAGGGAGAGGTTGCTGCCGCTTCGTCAGAAGCAGGGATAGTGTTAGGCAGGGTCCATTAACCACCAAACTGCTTGTGCTGTAGCGATTTCCACTGCCCAACACCACCTTCCCTGATAGCTGCATTGCTGTGTGTACACCGCTGTTCAAACCAACTGCTTTTTTCAAAGCACAAATCCTCTTGTTCCTTCCTTTCTGCACAGCTATCTTTTTTGTTTGTTCACACTTTTTATTTAATTTGTGCATCAGTCCACTCCTTATTGCTGCCTGCCATACCTGGCTGAGATTACTGCAGGGAGATAGTAATTGAAGGACACTCCCTTTTTCTTTTTTTTTTTTTTGTGGGAGATTAAGATTGACATTTCTGCTAGAGTGCCATCCCTGTGTGTGCCATCTCTCACTCAGTGGGCCATAGAAAGCCTATTTATTTTTTTGCTTGATTTGGGTTATAAAATCTACCTGAAAAAATCACTACATCAATCAGTGGGAGAAAAATATTGGCCTCAGGGCTTGTGTGCCACTCTTGACTCCTGTGTGTGCCATCTCTCAGTCAGTGGGCCATAGAAAGCCTATTTATTTTTTTGCTTGATTTGGTTCTAAAATCTACCTGAAAAAATCACTACATCAATCAGTGGGAGAAAAATATTGGCCTCAGGGCTTGTGTGCCACTCCTGACTCTTGTGTGCATCATCACTCACTCAGTGGGCCATAGAAAGCCTATTTTTTTTGCTTTATTTGGGTTCTAAATTCTACCTGAAAAAATCAATAAATCAATCAGTGGGAGATTAATATTGGCCTTTAGGCTTGTGTGCCAGTCCTAAGCGTGCCATCTCTCTCTCTCAGATAGTGGGCCATAGAAAGCCTATTTATTATTTTTTTTATTGGGTTTATAAATTTTCCCTGGAACAAAAAAAAAAAAGTGGGAGATTAATATTGGCCTCTGGGCTTGTGTGCCAGTCCTGAGCGTGCCATCTCTCTCACAAATAGTGGGCCATAGAAAGCCTATTTATTTTTTT
This sequence comes from Ranitomeya imitator, assembly GCF_032444005.1. Lineage (NCBI taxonomy): Eukaryota > Metazoa > Chordata > Amphibia > Anura > Dendrobatidae > Ranitomeya > Ranitomeya imitator. Next base: position 180,028,404 of record NC_091282.1, read on the forward strand.
TTTTTTGGTTTTATAAATTCTCCCTGAAAAAAAAAGGGAGATTAATATTGGCCTTTGGGCTTGTGTGCCAGTCCTAAGCGTGCCGTCTCTCTCTCTCAGATAGTGGGCCATAGAAAGCCTATTTATTATTTTTTTTATTGGGTTTATAAATTTTCCCTGAAAAAAAAAAAAAAGTGGGAGATTAATATTGGCCTCTGGGCTTGTGTGCCAGTCCTGAGCATGCCATCTCTCTCACAAATAGTGGGCCATAGAAAGCCTATTTATTTTTTTGGTTGATTTGGGTTCTAAATTCTACCTGAAAAAATCAATAAATCAATCAGTGGGAGATAAATATTGGCCTCTGGGCTTGTGTGCCACTCCTGACTCCTGTGTGCGTCATCTCTCACTCAGTGGGCCATAGAAAGCCTATTTTTTGTTTTATTTGTTTTATAAATTCTCCCTGAAAAAATCATTTTTATTTTAGTTGGTTTCTAAATTCTTCCTGAAAAAATCATTTTTTTTTTTATTATTTTTTTTTTCTAAAGTCTCCCTGGAAAAAAAAAAAAAATCAAATCAGTGGGAGATTAATATTGCCCTTTCTGCTTGTGTGCCAGTCTTGACTCCTGGGTGTGCCATCTCTCTCTCTCTCTCCAATTGTGGGATATAGAAAGCCTATTATTTTTTTAGCTTGATTTGGGTTCCAAAATCTACCTGAAAAAATCACTACATCAATCATTGGGAGAACAATATTGGCCTCTGGGCTTGTGTGCCACTCCTGACTCCTGTGTGCGTCATCTCTCACTCCGTGGGCCATAGAAAGCCTATTTTTTCTTTTATTTGTTTTCTAAATTCTCCCTGAAAAAATCATTTTATTTTATTTGGTTTCTAAATTCTTCCTGAAAAAATCATTTTATTCTATTATTTTTTTTTCCTAAAGTCTCCCTGAAAAAAAAAAATCAAATCAGTGGGAGATTAATATTGCCCTTTCTGCTTGTGTGCCAGTCTTGACTCCTGGGTGTGCCATCTCTCTCTCTCTCTCCAATTGTGGGCCATAGAAAGCCTATTATTTTTTTAGCTTGATTTGGGTTCCAAAATCTACCTGAAAAAATCACTACATCAATCAGTGGGAGATAAATATTGGCCTCTGGGCTTGTGTGCCACTCCTGACTCCTGTGTGCGTCATCTCTCACTCAGTGGGCCATAGAAAGCCTTTTTTTGTTTTATTTGTTTTCTAAATTCTCCCTGAAAAAATCATTTTATTTTATTTGGTTTCTAAATTCTTCCTGAAAAAATCATTTTATTCTATTATTTTTTTTTCCTAAAGTCTCCCTGAAAAAAAAAAAAAATCAAATCAGTGAGAGATTAATATTGCCCTTTCTGCTTGTGTGCCAGTCTTGACTCCTGGGTGTGCCATCTCTCTCTCTCTCTCTCCAATTGTGGGCCATAGAAAGCCTATTATTTTTTTAGCTTGATTTGGGTTCCAAAATCTACCTGAAAAAATCACTACATCAATCAGTGGGAGATAAATATTGGCCTCTGGGCTTGTGTGCCACTCCTGACTCCTGTGTGCGTCATCTCTCACTCAGTGGGCCATAGAAAGCCTTTTTTTGTTTTATTTGTTTTCTAAATTCTCCCTGAAAAAATCATTTTATTTTATTTGGTTTCTAAATTCTTCCTGAAAAAATCATTTTATTCTATTATTTTTTTTTCCTAAAGTCTCCCTGAAAAAAAAAAAAAATCAAATCAGTGGGAGATTAATATTTACATTTGTGCTTCAGTGACAGTCCTGCGTGTGTGGCATCTCTCTCATTTGTTGCCACCAACAACAGAGTGTGTAACATTGTGCCTGATTTTCGTTGTGGTCTCACTCACCTGTAAAGGGGTAGCTAAATCATACTGAAGTTATAGCTCACCGTGTAAGTTGTGTGACAGCAACAAATACCGTTAGTTTGGTTACGTTTTTAAAACAATGAGGAAGTCTGGTGGAAGAGGTCGTGGCCGGGGGCGTTCATTGTCAGCTGGTAATGAGAGTAGTGGTAGTGGTGGAGCATCAGCTGGTCGTGGGAAAAAAATATTGCACCTAAGTCTGGAGCTGTGGAGCCAGGTTCGTCGTCTGGCTACACAAGGCCTCGAACGCTCCCTTTTCTGGGAGTAGGAAAACCGCTTTTAAAGCCGGAGCAGCAAGAGCAAGTTTTGGCTTATCTTGCTGACTCAGCCTCTAGTTCTTTTGCCTCCTCTCGTGAAACTGGTAAATGTCAAAGCAGCGCGTCGTTAGTGGATGTTCACGGTCAGGGACAAGTCGCTTCCTTGTCCTCTTCAGCAAAAACAACAACAGAGAAGAATGCAGCAGGCGACACAACGGGTTACTCCATGGAGCTCTTTACACATACCGTCCCTGGCTTAGAAAGTGAAGCAGTTAACAGTCCATGCCCATTACAAGTTGAATCTGACATGGAGTGCACTGATGCACAGCCACAGCCAGACTACTATGCTGGTCCTTTGACTCAGACCACAACATTGCCCTCGCAGGGTAATGATCAAGAATCAGACCCTGATGAGACTATGTTGCCCCATCACGAACGCTATACCACCGACCGACACGGTGACACAGACGAAGTTGCACACGAGCTACAAGAAGAGGTAATAGATGACCCAGTTCTTGACCCCGATTGGCAGCCATTGGGGGAACAGGGTGCAGGCGGCAGCAGTTCTGAAGCGGAGGAGGAGGGGCCGCAGCAGGCATCAACATCGCAACAGGTTCCATCTGCCGGGCCCGTATCTTGTCCAAAACGCGTGGCAAAGCCAAAACCTGTTGGAGGACAGCGTGGCCATCCAGTTAAAGCTCAGTCTGCAATGCCTGAAAAGGTATCCGATGCTAGAAAGAGTGCAGTCTGGCATTTTTTTAAACAACATCCAATTGATCAGCGCAAAGTCATCTGTCAAAAATGTTCAACTACCTTAAGCAGAGGACAGAATCTGAAAAGTCTCAATACAAGTTGCATGCATAGACATTTAACCACCATGCATTTGCAAGCCTGGACTAACTACCAAACGTCCCTTAAGGTTGTAGCACCCTCGGCCAATGAAGCTAGTCAGCAACGCAACATCCCTTCCGGCAGTGTAGGGCCACCATTTTCCGCACCACCTGCAGTATCTGTGCAGGTTTCTTTGCCAGGCCAAAGCAGTCAGGGTCAGGGAATCACCAGTTTCGTAGTAGGAAACACTGCATCTAGGGCACCAGCGGCAACAATACCATCTCCCACCGTCTCTCAGTCTGCCATGTCCACCGGCACCCCCGCTAGTTCCACGATCTCCAGCTCTCCAGTCCAGCTCACCCTACATGAGACTATGGTTAGAAAAAGGAAGTACTTAGCCTCGCATCCGCGTACACAGGGTTTGAACGCCCACATAGCTAGACTAATCTCGTTAGAGATGATGCCCTACCGGTTAGATGAAAGCGAAGCTTTCAAAGCCCTGATGGACTACGCTGTACCACGCTACGAGCTACCCAGTCGACACTTTTTTTCCAGAAAAGCCATCCCAGCCCTCCACCAGCATGTTAAAGAGCGCATCGTCCATGCACTCAGGCAATCTGTGAGCACAAAGGTGCACCTGACAACAGATGCATGGATCAGTAGGCATGGCCAGGGACGTTACGTGTCCATCACGGCACACTGGGTGAATGTTGTGGATGCAGGGTCCACAGGGGACAGCAAGTTTGGGACAGTTCTGCCTAGCCCATGGTCTAGGAAACAGTTGGCTGTAGCCGTTCGCACCCCCTCCTCCTCCTCTTCGTCCTCCTGCAGAAGCGAGAGCTCGTCCACAGACCGCAGTCGCACAACCACTCCATCCGCAGCTGCCACTGTTGCACACCAGGTCTCCCATTATGGGGCAGCTACTGGCAAACGTCAGCAGGCTGTGTTGGCTATGAAGTGTTTGGGCGACAACAGACACACCACGGAAGTTCTGTCCGAGTTCTTGCAGAAAGAAACGCAGTCGTGGCTGGGCACTGTAGATCTTGAGGCAGGCAAGGTAGTGAGTGATAACGGAAGGAATTTCATGGCTGCCATCTCCCTTTCCCAACTGAAACACATTCCTTGCCTGGCTCACACCTTAAACCTGGTGGTGCAGTGCTTCCTGAAAAGTTATCCGGGGTTATCCGACCTGCTCCTCAAAGTGCGTGGACTTTGCTCACATATCCGCCGTTCGCCCGTACACTCCAGCCGTATGCAGACCTATCAGCGTTCTTTGAACCTTCCCCAGCATCGCCTAATCATAGACGTTGCAACAAGGTGGAACTCAACACTGCACATGCTTCAGAGACTGTGCGAACAGAGGCGGGCTGTTATGTTTTTGTGGGAGGATACACATACACGGGCAGGCAGTAGGATGGCAGACATGGAGTTGTCAGGTGTGCAGTGGTCGAAGATTCAAGACGTGTCAAGTCCTTCAGTGTTTTGAGGAATGCACACGGCTGGTTAGTGCAGACAATGTCATAATAAGCATGAGCATCCCCCTAATGCGTCTGCTGATGCAAAGTTTGACGCACATAAAGGATCAGGCGTCTGCAGATGAGGAAGAGGAAAGCCTTGATGACAGTCAGCCATTGTCTGGCCAGGGCAGTGTACAGGACGAGTTAGCGGGCGAAGAGGAGGAGGAGGACGAGGAGGATGATGGGGATGATTATATTTTTAATGAGGAAGCTTTTCCGGGGCCACTGGAAATTGGTGGCGCGGCAAGGCCGGGTTCTGGTTTTTGGAGGGACACAAGTGACGTGGATTTGCCTGAAACTGCCCCTCAACCAAGCACAACCGCAGATTTGAGAACTGGAACTTTGGCCCACATGGCGGATTATGCCTTACGTATCCTCAAAAGGGACACAAGCATAACTAAAATGATGAACGATGACGATTACTGGTTGGCCTGCCTCCTTGATCCTCGCTATAAAGGCAAATTGCAAAATATAATGCCACATGAGAACTTGGAACTAATATTAGCAACCAAACAATCAACTTTTGTTGACCGTTTGCTTCTGGCATTCCCTGCACACAGCGCCCGTGATCGTTCTCACACGAGCTGCAGGGGCCAGCAGACCAGAGGAGTTAGAGGGGCAGAAATCAGAAGTGGCGTTGGCCAGAGCGGTTTTCTGACCAGGTTGTGGAGTGATTTTGCTATGACCGCAGACAGGACAGGTACTGCAGCATCAATTCAAAGTGACAGGAGACAACATTTGTCCAGTATGGTTACAAACTATTTTTCATCCCTTATCGATGTTCTCCCTCAACCGTCATTCCCATTTGATTACTGGGCATCAAAATTAGACACCTGGCCAGAATTGGCAGAATATGCATTGCAGGAGCTTGCTTGCCCGGCAGCTAGTTTCCTATCAGAAAGAGTATTCAGTGCTGCAGGTTCAATACTAACAGAAAAAAGGACTCGTCTGGCTACCCAAAATGTAGATGATCTAACCTTCATTAAAATGAACCACAACTGGATTTCGAAATCTTTTGCCCCACCTTGCCCGGCTGACACCTAGCTTTCCTATGAAAAGGTCTTGCCTGTGGACTATTCTGAATGCCTTTTCCAATCTCGTAATTTTCTGCACCTGATTGTCCAGCATACGACATGTTTACACCTCACTAAATGGCCAAACTCCCCACACGGGGCCGTGGTGTTGACACTTGGCGACAGCACCCGTGAGAGTGCTGTTTGTCTGAAGAGGTGGGTGTGCCCGCTTTTGGTCGACGGCACTGCCACTGGGTCCCTCCTAGTACAATAAAGTGTCTCTGGCGGTGGTGGTGCGCACCCAACGTCAGACACACCGTTGTAATATGAGGGGCCCTGGGTCTGTACCGCCGGCCACAAGACAGTTCCCCCCCCAGCTCAAACAGTGCTCTACCACTTGCAAAATTATCTCACAGCTCCACCAATGTTTAGTCTATGCGCTGACATCCTTCAATGCCTGCCACTGACAATACCATTGTACTGACATTTTTGTTATGTTAGGCCTTCGAAGCCTGTCGGCGGTCACTCCTTCCACTATGCCTCCACTGACCACACCACTGCTGCCCGTGTACCCCTGGAACCAATTTAAAATTGCCTACAGCCATGTGTTATTATTTTAGGCCTTCATTGCCTGGCTGCGGTCACTCCTTACAATATGCCTCCACTGACCACACCACTGCTGCCCGTGTACCCCTGGAACCAATTTAAAATTGCCTACAGCCAGCCCAATTTTTTTATTTTAGGCCTTCGATGCCTGTCTGCTGTCCGTTCTTTCTACTACTACTACACTGACCAGGCCACTGCTGCCCGTGTACCCCTGGAACCAATTTAAAATTGCCTACAGCCATGTGTTATTATTTTAGGCCTTCGATGCCTGTCTGCGGTCACTCCTTACAATATGCCTCCACTGACCACACCACTGCTGCCCGTGTACCCCTGGAACCAATTTAAAATTGCCTACAGCCAGCCCAATTTTTTTATTTTAGGCCTTCGATGCCTGTCTGCGGTCACTCCTTCCAGTAGGCCTCCACTGACCACACCACTGCTGCCCGTGTACCCCTGGAACCAATTTAAAATTGCCTACAGCCAGCCCAATTTTTTTATTTTAGGCCTTCGATGCCTGTCTGCGGTCACTCCTTCCACTAGGCCTCCACTGATCACACCACTGCTGCCCGTGTACCCCTGGAACCAATTTAAAATTGCCTACAGCCATGTGTTATTATTTTAGGCCTTCGATGCCTGTCTGCGGTCACTCCTTACAATATGCCTCCACTGACCACACCACTGCTGCCCGTGTACCCCTGGAACCAATTTAAAATTGCCTACAGCCAGCCCAATTTTTTTATTTTAGGCCTTCGATGCCTGTCTGCAGTCCGTTCTTTCTACTACTACTACACTGACCAGGCCACTGCTGCCCGTGTACCCCTGGAACCAATTTAAAATTACCTACAGCCATGTGTTATTATTTTAGGCCTTCGATGCCTGTCTGCGGTCACTCCTTACAATATGCCTCCACTGACCACACCACTGCTGCCCGTGTACCCCTGGAACCAATTTAAAATTGCCTACAGCCAGCCCAATTTTTTTATTTTAGGCCTTCGATGCCTGTCTGCGGTCACTCCTTACAATATGCCTCCACTGACCACACCACTGCTGCCCGTGTACCCCTGGAACCAATTTAAAATTGCCTACAGCCAGCCCAATTTTTTTATTTTAGGCCTTTGATGCCTTTCTGCGGTCTGTTCTTTCTACTACTACTACACTGACCAGGCCACTGCTGCCCGTGTACCCCTGGAACCAATTTAAAATTGCCTACAGCCATGTGTTATTATTTTAGGCCTTCGATGCCTGTCTGCGGTCACTCCTTCCACTAGGCCTCCACTGACCACACCACTGCTGCCCGTGTACCCCTGGAACCTATTTATAATTGCATAGAGCATCCTTTTTTTAATAGTAGGCGTACAAAATCTGTCTGCGGTTCACTATTGAAATTGTCCTCCACTGCCCAGAGCACTGCAGCTTGTGTACCCCTGTAACTTTTTTCTGCTGCAGTGAGCCGCATTTTTGGTTTGAGTCCTACTACCTGTGTCTGTCTGCGACACTCAATTCAGCTGTGTTCCTTTTAAAAAAGCTGAGCGTTAATAGTCTTGTTTTCAGCCTCTAGGAATTTTAAAACTGCATTGGGTGTACAACTTTGGTAGGGCCTACTAACGGTGTCTGCCTCCCCAAGGTTTTCCCCAGGTTTCCTCTCCATTGCTTCAATCTTCATGCTCTCGTTTAGTAGTTATTGGAAACTACGCTGCATTAGGCCTACAAATTGGGTATGGGGTGTAGAGAGATGGTGTGTTCCACTCCAAGGTGTTCTCCAGGTTTCCTCTCCATTGCTTCAATCTTCATGCTCTCGTTTAGTAGTTGTTGGAAACTACGCTGCATTAGGCCTACAAATTGGGTATGGGGTGTAGAGAGATGGTGTGTTCCACTCCAAGGTGTTCTCCAGGTTGCCTTTCCTGAGCTTCGATCTTCATGCTCTCGTTTAGTAGTTGTTGGAAACTACGCTGCATTAGGCCTACAAATTGGGTATGGGGTGTAGAGAGATGGTGTGTTCCACTCCAAGGTGTTCGCCAGGTTGCCTTTCCTGAGCTTCAATCTTCATGCTCTCGTTTAGTAGTTGTTGGAAACTACGCTGCATTAGGCCTACAAATTGGGTATGGGGTGTAGAGAGATGGTGTGTTCCACTCCAAGGTGTTCCCCAGGTTTCCTCGCCATTGCTTCGATCTTCATGCTCTCGTTTAGTAGTTGTTGGAAACTACGCTGCATTAGGCCTACAAATTGGGTATGGGGTGTAGAGAGATGGTGTGTTCCACTCCAAGGTGTTCTCCAGGTTGCCTTTCCTGAGCTTCGATCTTCATGCTCTCGTTTAGTAGTTGTTGGAAACTACGCTGCATTAGGCCTACAAATTGGGTATGGGGTGTAGAGAGATGGTGTGTTCCACTCCAAGGTATTCTCCAGGTTGCCTTTCCTGAGCTTCGATCTTCATGCTCTCGTTTAGTAGTTGTTGGAAACTACGCTGCATTAGGCCTACAAATTGGGTATGGGGTGTAGAGAAATGGTGTGTTCCACTCCAAGGTGTTCCCCAGGTTTCGTCCACATTGCTTCGGTCTTCCGACTCTCATTTAGTAGTTGTAGAAAACTACACTGCATTAGGCCTACAAATTGGGTATGGGGTGTAGAGAGACGGTGTGTTACACTCCAAGGTGTTCCCCAGGTTTCGTCCACATTGCTTCGATCTTCCGACTCTCGTTTAGTAGTTGTTGAAAACTACACTGCATTAGGCCTACAAATTGGGTATGGGGTGTAGAGAGATGGTGTGTTCCACTCCAAGGTGTTCTCCAGGTTGCCTTTCCTGAACTTCTATCTTCAGGCTCTCATTAAATTGTAGTTAAATGGAACAACTGCATTTGGCGTACTAGTTGGTTTGGGGCCTACTATCGGTGTCTGCCACTCCTTGCTGTTCTCCTGGTTTCCTGTCCTGAAATTCCATTTTCAGGCTCTTGTTAAGTAGTTGTTAATGTTAGACTGCATTTGGCCTACTAGTTGGGTTGGGGCCTACTATCGGTGTCTGCCACTCCTTGCTGTTCTCCTCAACTGAACAAAGCTGTGCCGCCTGTTTACTACGGTTGCCAATTTTGAACTGCATTTCGACTACTTACTGATTTGGGCCTACTCTCTGTGTCAGCCTCTCATTCCAGTTGTCCTCCACTGCAATGCCCCCTGGTTAGTCCTGTGTTACCAATTTTGAACTGCATTTAGCCCACTTTATTCTTTGGGCCTATATCTGTGTTTCCTACTCATCCTGCCCATTGCCCAGCTAGTGATAGATGAGTCTGCTGGTACATTGACCCATAACGCAAAATTCCCCGTGCACGCTACACAGCAAGATTGTGACCCTGCTGAAAGTCAGGTTCCTCTTCCCGCATACCATACCACCTTACACGGGGACAAAGAGGAAGGTGCAGATGAAAGTGCAGGTTCCTTCATCAGGTGGGGGGAGGAATACTAGTTGGCGACGTCACTGGCACAGGGCCTCTCATAGTACGCAAAAGTGTTGCTGCCGGTGGGAGGCGCCCCCGCCGTGCAAACACACCGCTGTACTTTGAGGGGCCCTGTGCCAGTGCCAATGCCAACGAGTGGGCCCCCCCTGCTTGCTCAGGATCACAGCACTTGCAAAGTTGAAATACTTACCTCTCCCTGCTCCACTGCCGTGACGTGGTCCAGATTTACTGGGCCCACTAATTACTTGAACCAGCCCTACCCCCCACAACTTTAGCCAAATGACCACCAATTTCAAATGCCTTCCAATTATTATAAGGTAAATTATGATTGACAAGCTTCTTTAACAAGAATGGATGTTTTTGCCATTAAAATGGGCAGTGTAGGTGTTTTCCTGGCCTCCACTCACTGCCGACTATGCTCCCCCATTGACTTGCATTGGGTTTCGTGTTTCGGGCGATACCCGACTTTTCGCGATAATCGGCCGATTCCACTCGACTCGACTTCTAAGATAGTCGGGTTTCGCGAAACACGGCTCGACTCTAAAAAGGTCAAGGTCGCTCAACCCTAGCCTTAGGGTTAGGGTTGGGTTGGAATTAGGGTTGTGGTTAGGGTTAGGGGTGTGTTGGGGTTAGGGGTGTGTTGGGGTTAGGGTTGTGATTAGGGTTACGGCTACAGTTGGGATAAGGTTTAGGGGTGTGTTGGAGTTAGAATTGAGGGGTTTCCACTGTTTAGGCACATCAGGGGGTCTCCAAACGCAGCATGGCGCCACCATTGATTCCAGCTAGGGTTGAGCGACCTTGACCTTTTTAGAGTCGAGCCGTGTTTCGCGAAACCCGACTGTCTTAGAAGTCGAGTCGAGTGGATTCGGCCGATTATCGCGAAAAGTCGGGTATCGACCGAAACACGAAACCCAATGCAAGTCAATGGGGGAGCATAGTCGGCAGTGAGTGGAGGCCAGGAAAACACCAACACTGCCAATTTTAATGGCAAAAACATCCATTCTTGTTACAGAAGCTTGTCAATCATAATTTACCTTATAATAATTGGAAGGCATTTGAAATTGGGGGTCATTTGGCTAAAGTTGTGGGGGGTAGGGCTGGTTCAAGTAATTAGTGGGCCCAGGAAATCTGGAACACGTCACGGCAGTGGAGCAGGGAGAGGTAAGTATTTCAACTTTGCAAGTGCTGAGATCCTGAGCAAGCAGGGGGGGCCCACTCGTTGGCATTGGCACTGGCACAGGGCCCCTCAAAGTACAGCGGTGTGTTTGCACGGCGGGGGCGCCTCCCACCGGCAGCAACACTTTTGCGTACTATGAGAGGCCCTGTGCCAGTGACGTCGCCAACTAGTATTCCTCCCCTCACCTGATTAAGGAACCTGCACTTTCATCTGCACCTTCCTCTTTGTCCCCGTGTAAGGTGGTATGGTATGCAGGAAGAGGAACCTGACTTTCAGCAGGGTCACAATCTTGCTGTGTAGCGTGCACGGGGAATTTTGCGTTATGGGTCAATGTACCAGCAGACTCATCTATCACTGGCTGGGCAATGGGCAGGATGAGGAGGAAACACAGATATAGGCCCAAAGAATAAAGTGGGCTAAATGCAGTTCAAAATTGGTAACACAGGACTAACCAGGGGGCATTGCAGTGGAGGACAACTGGAATGAGAGGCTGACACAGAGAGTAGGCCCAAATCAGTAAGTAGTCGAAATGCAGTTCAAAATTGGCAACCGTAGTAAACAGGCGGCACAGCTTTGTTCAGTGGAGGAGAACAGCAAGGAGTGGCAGACACCGATAGTAGGCCCCAACCCAACTAGTAGGCCAAATGCAGTCTAACATTAACAACTACTTAACGAGAGCCTGAAAATGGAATTTCAGGACAGGAAACCAGGAGAACAGCAAGGAGCGGCAGACACTGTTAGTAGGCCCCAAACCAACTAGTACGCCAAATGCAGTTGTTCCATTTAACCACTGTTTAACAAGAGCCTGAAGATAGAAGCTCAGCAAAGGCAACCTGGAGAACACCTTGGAGTGGAACACACCGTCTCTACACCCCATACCCAATTTGTAGGCCTAATGCAGCGTAGTTTCCAACAACTACTAAACGAGAGCATGAAGATCGAAGCAATGGAGAGGAAACCTGGGGAACACCTTGGAGTGGAACACACCATCTCTCTACACCCCATACCCATTTTGTAGGCCAAATGCAGCGTAGTTTCCAACAACTACTAAACGAGAGCATGAAGATCGAAGCAATGGAGAGGAAACCTGGGGAACACCTTGGAGTGGAACACACCATCTCTCTACACCCCATACCCAATTTGTAGGCCTAATGCAGTGTAGTTTTCTACAACTACTAAACGAGAGTCGGAAGACCGAAGCAATGCGGACGAAACCTGGGGAACACCTTTTAGTGTAACACACCATCTCTCTACACCCCATACCCAATTTGTAGGCCTAATTCAGTGTAGTTTTCTACAACTACTAAACGAGAGTCGGAAGACCAAAGCAATGTGGACGAAACCTGGGGCACACCTTGGGGCGGCAGACACCGTTAGTAGGCCCTACCAAAGTTGTACCCCCAAAGCACTTTTAAAATTCCTAGAGGCTGAAAACAAGACTATTGACGCTCTGCTTTTTTCAAAGGAACACAGCTGAATTGAGTGGCGCAGACAGACACAGGTAGTAGGCCTTAAACCAAAAATGTGGCTCACTGCAGCTTAAAAAAGTTACAGGGGTACACAGGCAGCATTGCTCTGGGCAGTGGAGGACAATTTCAATAGTGGACCGCACACAGACTTTGTACGCCTACTATTAAAAAAATGATGCTCTATGCAATTAAAAATTGGTTCCATGGGTCCACGGGCAGCAGTGGTGTGGTCAGTGGACGAGTATTGGAAGGAGGGACCGCAGACAGGCGTAGTAGGCCTAACATAACAAAATTAGGCTGTAGGCACTTTAAAAATGGTTCCAGGGGTACACGGGCAGCAGTGGTGTGGTCAGTGGAGGAAAATTTGAATTAGGGACTGCAGACAGACTTTGTAGGCTGTCCCCTGTGGACCATGCATCCAACACATTAACCCAGTGCGCCGTAATGGACACGTAATTTTTTGTGGACATGCCTACTGGTCCATGCGTCTCTTGTCAGGTGCACCTTTCAACTGTTTGATTGCCTGAGTGCTATGACAATGCAGACTTTTTCATGCCGGTGGAGGGCTGGGATAGCTTTTCTCGCAAAAGAAATGTCGACTGGGTAGCTTGAACCGTGGTACAGTGTAGTTCATCTGGGCTTTCTAAATATAAAACAAAGAAAAAAAGGAGGCTCCATGCACTTTCAGCTGGGTTCCAGGGGTACACGGCCAGCATTGGTCTGGTCAGTGGAGAACTATTGGAAGGAAGGACCGCAGACTGGCTTCGAAGGCCTAACATAAAAAAATTGGGCTGTAGACACTTTATAATTGGTTCCAGGGCTACACGGGCAGCAGTAGACAGGTCAGTGGAGGCCTAGTGGAAGGAGTGCCCGCAGACAGGCATCGAAGGCCTAACATAATAACAGATGGCTGTAGGCAATTTTACATTGGTTCCAGGGGTACACGGGCAGCAGTGGTGTGGTCAGTGGAGGCCTAGTGGAAGGAGTGCCCGCAGACAGGCATCGAAGGCCTAACATAATAACAGATGGCTGTAGGCAATTTTAAATTGGTTCCAGGGGAACATGGCAGCAGTGGCCTGGTCAGTGGAGGCCTAGTGGAAGGAGTGACCACAGACAGGCATCGAAGGCCTAACATAATAACAGATGGCTGTAGGCAATTTTACATTGGTTCCAGGGGTACACGGGCAGCAGTGGTGTGGTCAGTGGAGGCCTAGTGGAAGGAGTGACCGCAGACAGGCATCGAAGGCCTAACATAATAACAGATGGCTGTAGGCAATTTTAAATTGGTTCCAGGTGAACACGGCCAGCAGTGGCCTGGTCAGCGGAGGATAATTGTAATGAGTGTCTGCCAGTTAGTAGTCCAAAACAATACATAAATGTGAATGTCTGACATTAAAATCCAGCGAAAACACTAAAGGGTGCAATCTTTAGGTACAGGGGTGGGATCCTCTGCGTTGTTTCTGACCTACTAATTTGGCGCAAAGTTTTTACTTGGGTAAATAGAGGACACTGCCCCTGACTATGTTAAGTACCATTATACATGTCAACACAATGGTATTGTCAGTGGCAGGATTGGAAGGATGTCAGCGCATAGTCTAAACATTGGTGGAAGTGTGAGAGATAATTGTGGAAGTGGCAGAGCAATGTTTGACCTGGGGGTGGGTGAACTCTCTTGTGGACGGCGGTACAGGCCCAGGGCCCCTCATGTTACAACAGTGTGTCTGACGTTGGGTGCGCACCACCACCGCCAGAGACACTTTATTGTACTATGAGGGACCCAGTGGCAGTGCCGTCGTCCAAAAGCGGGCACACCCACCTCTTCAGACAAACAGCACTCTCACGGGTGCTTGCGCCAAGTCGCGATACCCCGGCCCCGTGTGGGGAGTTTGGCCATTTAGGGAGGTGTAAACATGTCGTATGCTGGACAATCAGCTGCAGCAAATTAGACATTCGAAAAGAAATTCACAGTAGTCCACAGGCAAGAGCTTTTCGTAGGAAACCTAGGTGTCTGCCGGGCAAGGTGGGGCAAAAGAATTCGAAATCCAGTTGTGGTTCATTTTAATGAATGTTAGATCATCAACATTTTGGGTAGCCAGACGAGTCCTTTTTTCGGTTAATATTGAACCTGCAGCACTGAATACTCTTTCTGATAGGACACTAGCTGCCGGGCAAGCAAGCTCCTGCAATGCATATTCTGCCAATTCTGGCCAGGTGTCTAATTTTGATGCCCAGTAATCAAATGGGAATGACGGTTGAGGGAGAACATCGATAAGGGATGAAAAATAGTTAGTATCCATACTGGACAAATGTTGTCTCCTGTCACTTTCAATTGATGCAGCAGTACCTGTCCTGTATGCGGTCATAGCAAAATCACTCCACAACCTGGTCAGAAAACCCCTCTGTCCAACGCCACTTCTGATGTGTGCACCCCTAACACTCCTGGTCTGCTGCCCCCTGGAGCTCGTGTGAGAACGATCACGGGCGCTGTGTGCTGGGAATGCCTGAAGCAAACGGTCAACAAGAGTTGATTGTTTGGTTGCTAATATTAGTTCCAAGTTCTCATGTGGCATAATATTTTGCAATTTGCCTTTATAGCGAGGATCAAGGAGGCAGGCCAACCAGTAATCATCATCGTTCATCATTTTAGTAATGCATGTGTCCCTTTTGAGGATACGTAAAGCATAATCCGCCATGTGGGCCAAAGTTCCAGTTGTCAAATCTGCGGTTGTGATTGGTTGAGGGGCAGTTTCAGGCAAATCTACGTCACTTGTGTCCCTCAAAAAACCAGAACCCGGCCTTGCCACGCCACCAATTTCCAGTGCCCCCGGGAAAGCTTCCTCATTAAAAATATACTCATCCCCATCATCCTCCTCGTCCTCCACCTCCTCTTCGCCCGCTACCTCGTCCTGTACACTGCCCTGACCAGACAATGGCTGACTGTCATCAAGGCTTTCCTCTTCCTCTGGTGCAGACGCCTGATCCTTTATGTGCATCAAACTTTGCATCAGCAGACACATTAGGGGGATGCTCATGCTTATTATGGCGATGTCTGCACTAACCAGCCGTGTGCATTCCTCAAAACACTGAAGGACTTGACACATGTCTTGTATCTTCGACCACTGCACACCTGACAACTCCATGTCTGCCATCCTACTGCCTGCCCGTGTATGTGTATCCTCCCACAAAAACATAACAGCCCGCCTCTGTTGGCACAGTCTCTGAAGCATGTGCAATGTTGAGTTCCACCTTGTTGCAACGTCTATGATTAGGCGATGCTGGGGAAGGTTCAAAGACCGCTGATAGGTCTGCATACGGCTGGAGTGTACAGGCGAACGTCGGATATGTGAGCAAAGTCCACGCACTTTGAGGAGCAGGTCGGAGAACCCAGGATAAGTTTTCAATAAGCACTGCACCACCAGGTTTAAGGTGTGAGCTAGGCAAGGAATGTGTTTCAGTTGGGAAAGGGAGATGGCAGCCATGAAATTCCTTCCGTTATCACTCACTACCTTGCCTGCCTCAAGATCTACTGTGCCCAGCCACGACTGCGTTTCTTGTTGCAAGAACTCGGACAGAACTTCCGCGGTGTATCTGTTGTCGCCCAAACACTTCATAGCCAATACAGCCTGCTGAAGCTTGCCAGTAGCTGGCCCATAATGGGACAACTGGTGTGCAACAGTGTCAGCTGCCGATGGAGTGGTTGGCCGACTGCGGTCTGTGGAAGAGCTGTCGCTTCTGCAGGAGGACGAGGAGGAGGGGGTGCAAACGCCTACAGCCAACTGTTTCCTAGACCGTGGGCTAGGCACAACTGTCCCGAAATTGATGTCCCCTGTGGACCCTGCATCCACCACATTCACCCAGTGTGCCGTGATGGACACGTAACGTCCCAGGCCATGCCTACTGGTCCATGCATCTGTAGTCAGGTGCACCTTTGTACTCACAGATTGCCTGAGTGAATGGACGATGCGCTGTTTAACATGCTGGTGCAGGGCTGGGATGGCTTTTCTGGAAAAAAAGTGTCGACTGGGTAGCTCGTAGCGTGGTTCAGCGTACTCCATCAGGGCTTTGAAAGCTTCACTTTCAACTAACCGGTAGGGCATCATCTCTAATGAGATTAGTCTAGCTATGTGGGCGTTAAAACCCTGTGTACGCGGATGCGAGGATAAGTACTTCCTTTTTCTAACCAGAGTCTCATGTAGGGTGAGCTGGACTGGAGAGCTGGAGATCGTGGAACTTGCGGGTGTGCCGGTGGACATGGCAGACTGAGAGACGGTTGGAGACGGTATTATTTCCGCCGGTGCCCTAGATGCAATATTTCCTCCTACAAAACTGGTGATTCCCTGACCCTGACTGCTTTTGACTGGCAAAGAAACCTGCACAGATACTGCCGGTGGTGCGGAAAATGGTGGCCTTACAGTGACGGAAGGGATGTTGCGTTGCTGACTAGCTTCATTGGCCGAGGGTGCTACAACCTTAAGGGACGTTTGGTAGTTAGTCCAGGCTTGAAAATGCATGGTGGTTAAATGTCTATGCATGCAACTTGTATTTAGACTTTTCAGATTCTGACCTCTGCTTAAGCTAGTTGAACATTTTTGACAGATGACTTTGCGCTGATCAATTGGATGTTGTTTAAAAAATTGCCAGACTGCACTCTTCCTAGCATCGGATCCCTTTTCAGGGATTGCAGACTGAGCTTTAACCGGATGGCCACGCTGTCCTCCAACAGGTTTTGGCTTTGACACGCGTTTTGGGCCAGATACGGGCCCGGCAGATGGAACCTGTTGCGATGTTGATGCCTGCTGCGGCCCCTCCTCCACCTCCGCTTCTGAACTACTGCCGCCTGCACCCTGTTCCCCCAATGGCTGCCAATCGGGGTCAACAACTGGGTCATCTATTACCTCCTCTTCTAGCTCGTGTGCAACTTCGTCTGTGTCACCGTGTCGGTCGGTGGTATAGCGTTCGTGACGGGGCAACATAGTCTCATCAGGGTCTGATTGTGGATCAGTACCCTGAGAGGGCAATGTTGTGGTCTGAGTCAAAGGACCAGCATAGTAGTCAGGCTGTGGCTGTGCATCAGTGCACTCCATGTCAGAATCTACTTGTAATGGGCATGGCCTGTTAAGTGTTTCACTTTCTAAGCCAGGGACGGTATGTGTAAAGAGCTCCATGGAGTAACCCGTTGTGTCGCCTGCTGCATCCTTCTCTCTTGTTGTTGTTTTTGCTGAAGAGAACAAGGAAGCGACTTGTCCCTGACCGTGAACATCCACAAGCGACGCGCTGCTTTTACATTTACCAGTTTCAGAAGAGGAGGCAAAAGAGCTAGAGGCTGAGTCTGCAAGGTAAGCCAAAACTTGCTGTTGCTGCTCCGGCTTTAAAAGCTGTTTTCCTACTCCCAGAAAAGAGAGCGTTCGAGGCCTTGTGTAGCCAGACGACGAACCTGGCTCCACAGCTCCAGACTTAGGTGGAATATTTTTTTTCCCACGACCACCTGATGCTCCACTACCACTACCATCATTACCAGCTGACAATGAACGCCCACGGCCACGACCTCTTGCACCAGACTTCCTCATTGTTTTAAAAACTTAACCAAAGTAACTTTATTTGTTGCTGTCAAACAACTTACACGGTGACCTATAACTTCAGTATGATTTCAATATCCCTTTACAGGTTGGTGAGACCACAAGGAAAATCAGGCACAATGTTACACACTCTGTTTTCTGTGGCACCAAATCACAGAGATGCCACACACGCAGGACTGTCAGTCAAGCACAAATGTCAATATTAATCTCCCACTGTTTTATTTATTTTATTTTTTTTTTCAGGGAGACTTTAGAAACAAAATAAAATAAAATGATTTTTTCAGGAAGAATTTAGAAACCAAATAAGATAAAAGGATTTTTTCAAGGACAATTTAGAAACCAAAAAAAAAAAAAAAAAAGGCTGTCTATGCCCCACTGAGTGAGAGATGGCACACACAGGAGTCAGGAGTGGCACACAAGCCCAGAGGCCAATATTTTTCTCCCACTGATTGATGTAGTGATTTTTTCAGGTAGATTTTGGAACCCAAATCAAGCAAAAAAAAAAAATATGCTTTGTATGGCCCACAATTTGAGAGAGAGAGAGAGAGATGCCACACCCAGGAGTCAAGACTGGCACACAAGCAGAAAGGGCAATATTAATCTCCCACTGTTTTATTTTTTATTTTTTATTTTTTTCAGGGAGACTTTAGAAACAAAATAAAATAAAATGATTTTTTCAGGAAGAATTTAGAAACCCAATAAAATAAAATGATTTTTTCAAGGACAATTTAGAAACCAAATAAAAAAAAAAAAAGGCTGTCTATGCCCCACTGAGTGAGAGATGGCACACACAGGAGTCAGGAGTGGCACACAAGCCCAGAGGCCAATATTTTTCTCCCACTGATTGATGTAGTGATTTTTTCAGGTAGATTTTGGAACCCAAATCAAGCAAAAAAATAAATAAGCTTTCTATGGCCCACAATTTGAGAGAGAGAGAGAGAGAGATGGCACACCCAGGAGTCAAGACTGGCACACAAGCAGAAAGGGCAATATTAATCTCCCACTGTTTTATTTATTTATTTATTTTTTCAGGGAGACTTTAGAAACAAAATAAAATAAAATGATTTTTTCAGGAAGAATTTAGAAACCAAATAAAATAAAATGATTTTTTCAAGGACAATTTAGAAACCAAAGAAAAAAAAAAGGCTTTCTATGCCCCACTGAGTGAGAGATGGCACACACAGGAGTCAGGAGTGGCACACAAGCCCAGAGGCCAATATTTTTCTCCCACTGATTGATGTAGTGATTTTGGAACCCAAATCAAGCAAAAAAATAAATAGGCTTTCTATGGCCCACAATTTGAGAGAGAGAGAGAGATGGCACACCCAGGAGTCAAGACTGGCACACAAGGAGAAAGGGCAATATTAATCTCCCACTGTTTTATTTTTTATTTTTCAGGGAGACTTTAGAAACAAAATAAAATAAAATGATTTTTTCAGGAAGAATTTAGAAACCAAATAAAATAAAATGATTTTTTCAAGGACAATTTAGAAACCAAAAAAAAAAAAAAAAGGCTTTCTATGCCCCACTGAGTGAGAGATGGCACACACAGGAGTCAGGAGTGGCACACAAGCCCAGAGGCCAATATTTTTCTCCCACTGATTGATGTAGTGATTTTTTCAGGTAGATTTTGGAACCCAAATCAAGCAAAAAAAAAAATAGGCTTTCTATGGCCCACAATTTGAGAGAGAGAGAGAGAGAGAGAGAGAGAGAGACATGGCACACCCAGGAGTCAAGACTGGCACACAAGCAGAAAGGGCAATATTAATCTCCCACTGTTTTATTTATTTATTTTTTTTTTCAGGGAGACTTTAGAAACAAAATAAAATAAAATGATTTTTTCAGGAAGAATTTAGAAACCGAATAAAATAAAATGATTTTTTCAAGGACAATTTAGAAACCAAATAAAAAAAAAAAAGGCTTTCTATGCCCCACTGAGTGAGAGATGGCACACACAGGAGTGAGGAGTGGCACACAAGCCCAGAGGCCAATATTTTTCTCCCACTGATTGATGTAGTGATTTTTTCAGGTAGATTTTGGAACCCAAATCAAGCAAAAAAATAAATAGGCTTTCTATGGCCCACAATTTGAGAGAGAGAGAGAGAGATAGATGGCACACCCAGGAGTCAAGACAGGCACACAAGCAGAAAGGGCAATATTAATCTCCCACTGTTTTATTTTATTTTTATTTTTTCAGGGAGACTTTAGAAATAAAATAAAATGATTTTTTCAGGAAGAATTTAGAAACCAAATAAAATAAAATGATTTTTTCAAGGACAATTTAGAATCCAAAAAAAAAAAAAGGCTTTCTATGCCCCACTGAGTGAGAGATGGCACACACAGGAGTCAGGAGTGGCACACAAGCCCAGAGGCCAATATTTATCTCCCACTGATTGATGTAGTGATTTTTTCAGGTAGATTTTAGAACCCAAATCAAGCAAAAAAATAAATAGGCTTTCTATGGCCCACTGAGTGAGAGATGGCACACACAGGAGTCAGGAGTGGCACACAAGCCTTGAGGCCAATATTTTTCTCCCACTGATTGATGTAGTGATTTTTTCAGGTAGATTTTAGAACCCAAATCAAGCAAAAAAATAAATAGGCTTTCTATGGCCCACTGAGTGAGAGATGGCACACACAGGAGTCAGGAGTGGCACACAAGCCCAGAGGCCAATATTTATCACCCACTGATTGACGTAGTAATTTTTTCAGGTAGATTTTAGAACCCAAATCAAGCAAAAAAATAAATAGGCTTTCTATGGCCCACTGAGTGAGAGATGGCACACAAAGGAGTCAGGAGTGGCACACAAGCCCTGAGGCCAATATTTTTCTCCCACTGATTGATGTAGTGATTTTTTCAGGTAGATTTTAGAACCCAAATCAAGCAAAAAAGTAAATAGGCTTTCTATGGCCCACTGAGTGAGAGATGGCACACACAGGAGTCAGGAGTGGCACACAAGCCCTGAGGCCAATATTTTTCTCCCACTGATTGATGTAGTGATTTTTTCAGGTAGATTTTAGAACCCAAATCAAGCAAAAAAATAAATAGGCTTTCTATGGCCCACTGAGTGAGAGATGGCACACACAGGAGTCAGGAGTGGCACACAAGCCCTGAGGCCAATATTTTTCTCCCACTGATTGATGTAGTGATTTTTTCAGGTAGATTTTAGAACCCAAATCAAGCAAAAAAATAAATAGGCTTTCTATGGCCCACTGAGTGAGAGATGGCACACACAGGAGTCAGGAGTGGCACACAAGCCATGAGGCCAATATTTATCTCCCACTGATTGATGTAGTGATTTTTTCAGGTGGGATTTAGAACCCAAATCAAGCAAAAAAATAAATAGGCTTTCTATGGCCCACTGAGTGAGAGATGGCACACACAGGGATGGCACTCTAGCAGAAATGCCAATCTTAATCTCCCACAAAAAAAAAAAAAAAAAAAAAAAACAGGGACTGTCCTACAATTACTATCTCCCTGCAGTAATCTCAGCCAAGTACGGCAGGCAGCAATAAGGAGTGGGCTGATGCACAAATTAAATAAAAAGTGTGGACAAACAAACAAGATAGCTGTGCAGAACAACAGGATTTGTGCTTTGAAAAAAGCAGTTGGTTTGCACAGCGGCGTACACACAGCTATGCAGCTATCACGGAGCCTTCTAGGGCAGCCCAATGAGCTACAGCGCTGAGAAAAAAAAAAAAATGTAGCTGCCACTGTCCCTGCACACCGAAGGTGGTGTTGGACAGTGGAAATCGCTACAGCACAAGCGGTTTGGTGGTTAATGGACCCTGCCTAACACTATCCCTGCTTCTGACGAAGCGGCAGCAACCTCTCCCTAAGCTCAGATCAGCAGCAGTAAGATGGCGGTCGGCGGGAACGCCCCTTTATAGCCCCTGTGACGCCGCAGACAGCAAGCCAATCACTGCAATGCCCTTCTCTAAGATGGTGGGGACCAGGACCTATGTCATCACGCTGCCCACACTCTGCGTCCACCTTCATTGGCTGAGAAATGGCGCTTTTCGAGTCATTGAAACGCGACTTTGGCGCGAAAGTCGCGTACCGCATGGCCGACCCCGCACAGGGGTCGGATCGGGTTTCATGAAACCCGACTTTGCCAAAAGTCGGCGACTTTTGAAAATGAACGACCCATTTCGCTCAACCCTAATTCCAGCCAATCTTGTATTCAAAAAGTCAAATGGTGCTCCCTCACTTCCGAGCCCCGACGTGTGCCAAAACAGTGGTTTACCCCCACATATGGGGTACCAGCATACTCAGGACAAACTGCGCAACAATTACTGGGGTCCAATTTCTCCTGTTACCCTTGAGAAAATAAAAAATAGTTTGCTAAAAAATTATTTTTGAGGAAAGAAAACGTATTTATTATTTTCACGGCTCTGCGTTATAAACTTCTGTAAAGCACTTGGGGGTTGAAAGTGCTCACCACATATCTAGATAAGTTCCTTTGGGGGTCTAGTTTCCAAAATGGGGTCACTTGTGGGGGGTTTCTACTGTTTAGGCACACCAGGGGCTCTGCAAACGCAACGTGACGCCCGCATACCATTCCATCAAAGTCTGCATTTCAAAAGTCACTACTTCCCTTCTGAGCCCTCACGTGTGCCTAAACAGTGGTTTACCCCCACACATGGGGTATCAGCTTACTCAGGAGAAACTGGACAACAACTTTTGTGGTCCAATTTCTCCTGTAACACTTGGGAAAATAAAAAATTCTGGGCTAAAAAATTATTTTTGAGGAAAGAAAACGTATTTATTATTTTCACGGCTCTGCGTTATAAACTTCTGTGAAGCACTTGGGGGTTCAAAGTGCTCACCACATATCTAGATAATTTCATTTCGGGGTCTAGTTTCCGAAATGGGGTCACTTGTGGGGGGTTTCTACTGTTTAGTCACATCAGGGGCTCTGCAAATGCAACGTGACGCCCGTAGAGCATTCCATCAAAGTCTGTATTTCAAAACGTCACTACTTCACTTCCGAGCCCCGGCAAGTGCCCAAATAATAGTTTACCCCCACATATGGGGTATCACCGTACTCTGGAGAAACTGGACAACAAATATTGGGGTTAAATTTCTCCTGTTAACCTTGGGAAAATTAAAAAATTCTGGGCTAAAAAATTATTTTTGAGGAAAGAAAGCGTATTTATTATTTTCACTGCTCTGTGTTATGAACTTCTGTGAAGCACTTGGGGGTTCAAAGTGCTCACCTCACATCTACATAAGTTCCTTTCGGGGTCTAGTTTCCAAAATGGGGTCACTTGTGGGGGGTTTCTACTGTTTAGCCACATCAGGGGCTCTGCAAACGCAACGTGACGCCCGCAGAGCATTCCATCAAAGTCTGCATTTCAAAACGTCACTATTTCACTTCCGAGCCCCAGCATGTGCCTAAACAGTGGTTTACCCCCACATATGGGGTATAAGCGTACTCAGGAGAAACTGGACAACAACTTTTGGGGTCAAATTTCTCCCGTTACCCTTGGGAAAATAAAAAATTGCGGGCTAAAAAATCATTTTTGAGAAAAGAAATTTTTTTTTTTCATGGCTCTGCGTTATAAACTTCTGTGAAGCACTTGAGGGTTCAAAATGCTCACCACACATCTAGATTAGTTCCTTTGGGGGTCTAGTTTCCAAAATGGGGTCATTTGTGGGGGATCTCCAATGTTTAGGCACACAGGGGCTCTCCAAACGCGACATGGTGTCCGCTAATGATTGGAGCTTATTTTCCATTTAAAAAGCCAAATGGCGTGCCTTCCTGTCATGATCCCAATGGCAGGGGATCACAAAAAGGACAAGCACAGATACAAACAAGCTCTAGGGCGATGGAACCTGAGCTGACCGCGACCCTGAACCTAACACACAAATAAAAGTAGCCGGGGAACGTGCCTACGATGATCCTAGACGTCTCGCTCCAGCCGAAGATCTAACTTCCCCTATCAGAAGAAACACAGACCTCTCTTGCCTCCAGAGAAATACCCCACAGCAAATAGCAGCCCCCCACATATAATGACGGTGAAATGAGAGGAAAGCACATACGTAGTATGAAAACAGTTTCAGCAAAATGAGGCCCGCTAAAGCTAGATAGCAGAGGATAGAAAAGTGAACTGCGCGGTCAGCGAAAAACCCTTCAAAAAACCATCCTGAAATTACTTGAACTCATGTGCCAACTCATGGTACATGAAAAGCAATTTCAGCCCACTAGAGCAACCAGCAGCAGAGAATCACATATCTGCAGGCTGGACTAAAAACCAAATTAAGCAAAACACAAAACAGGAAAATCCAAACTTAGCTTGTCCAGAAGGTTCTAGGAGCAGGGAGCAGAGGTAACAAGACACACTGGATACATTGATAACCGGCGAGGAAATGCCAGCAAAGCCAGGTTAAATAGGAAACTCCCATATGCTGATGGAACAGGTGGAACCCAGAAACCCAGGAAAGACAAGTCACCCAGTACCATCAGTAACCACCAGAGGGAGCCCAAAAACAGAACTCACAACAGTACCCCCCCCCTTGAGGAGGGGTCACCGAACCCTCACGAGAACCACCAGGGCGACCAGGATGAGCCCTATGAAAAGCGCGAACCAAATCATCAGCATGAACATCCGAGGCAACCACCCAAGAATTATCCTCCTGACCATAACCCTTCCACTTGACCAAATACTGGAGTTTCCGTCTGGAAACACGAGAATCCAAGATCTTCTCCACAACATACTCCAATTCTCCCTCCCCCAGCACTGGAGCAGGAGGCTCAAGAGAAGGAACAACAGGTACCTCATACTTCCGCAACAACGACCGATGAAACACATTATGAATAGCAAACGATGCCGGGAGATCCAAACGAAACGACACAGGGTTAAGAATTTCCAAGATCCTATAGGGACCGATGAACGGAGGCTTGAACTTAGGAGAAGAGACCTTCATAGGAACAAAACGAGAAGACAACCACACCAAGTCACCAACAAGAAGTCGAGGACCCACGCGGCGACGGCGATTAGCAAACTGCTGAGCCTTCTCCTGGGACAACTTCAAATTGTCCACCACATGACTCCAAATCCGATGCAACCTATCCACCACCATGTCCACTCCAGGACAATCAGAAGGTTCCACCTGACCAGAGGAAAAACGAGGATGAAACCCCGAATTACAAAAGAAAGGAGAAACCAAGGTAGCAGAACTAGCCCGATTATTAAGCGCAAACTCGGCCAGCGGCAAAAAGGTAACCCAGTCATCCTGATCAGCAGAAACAAAACACCTTAAATAAGTTTCCAAGGTCTGATTAGTTCGTTCAGTCTGGCCATTCGTCTGAGGATGGAATGCAGACGAAAAGGACAAATCAATGCCCATCTTAGCACAGAAAGTCCGCCAAAATCTAGACACAAACTGGGATCCCCTGTCAGAAACGATGTTCTCAGGAATCCCATGCAAAAGAACCACATTCTGAAAAAACAGAGGGACCAACTCAGAGGAGGAAGGCAACTTAGGCAAGGGTACCAGATGAACCATTTTAGAAAAGCGATCACACACAACCCAGATGACGGACATTTTTTGAGAGACAGGGAGATCCGAAATAAAGTCCATGGAAATGTGCGTCCAAGGCCTCTTCGGGATAGGCAAAGGTGACAACAATCCACTGGCCCGAGAACAGCAAGGCTTAGCCCGGGCACAAACCTCACAAGACTGCACAAAAGAACGCACATCCCTCGACAAGGAAGGCCACCAAAAAGACCTGGCCACCAAGTCTCTAGTACCAAATATTCCAGGATGACCTGCCAACGCAGAAGAATGGACCTCGGAGATGACTCTACTGGTCCAATTATCCGGAACAAACAGTCTCTCAGGCGGACAACGATCAGGTTTAGCCACCTGAAACTCCTGCAAAGCACGTCGCAAGTCTGGGGAGACAGCAGACAAAATCACCCCATCCCTAAGGATACCAGAGGGCTCAGAATTTCCAAGGGAGTCAGGCACAAAACTCCTAGAAAGAGCATCCGCCTTCACATTCTTTGAACCTGGCAGGTATGAAACCACAAAATTGAAACGAGAGAAAAACAGTGACCAACGAGCCTGTCTAGGATTCAGACGCCTGGCAGACTCAAGGTAAATCAAATTTTTGTGATCAGTCAAGACCACCACACGATGTCTAGCACCCTCTAGCCAATGACGCCACTCCTCAAATGCCCACTTCATGGCCAAAAGTTCCCGATTACCAACATCATAATTCCGCTCAGCCGGCGAAAACTTTCTAGAAAAAAACGCGCATGGCTTCATCACTGAGCCATCGGAGCTTCTCTGTGACAAAACCGCCCCCGCTCCAATCTCGGAAGCATCAACCTCAACCTGAAAAGGGAGCGAAACATCTGGCTGACGCAACACAGGAGCAGAAGAAAACCGGCGCTTAAGTTCCTGAAAGGCCTCCACAGCCGCAGGAGACCAATTAGCAACATCAGCACCCTTCTTAGTCAAATCCGTCAAAGGCTTAACAACACTAGAAAAATTAGTTATAAAACGACGATAGAAATTAGCAAAGCCCAAGAACTTCTGTAGACTCTTAAGAGATGTAGGCTGCGTCCAGTCACAAATAGCCTGAACCTTGACGGGATCCATCTCAATAGTAGAAGGGGAAAAAATATACCCCAAGAAAGAAATCTTCTGGACTCCAAAGAGACACTTTGAGCCTTTTACAAACAAGGAATTGGCCCGCAGGACCTGAAACACCTTCCTGACCTGCTGAACATGAGACTCCCAGTCATCAGAAAAAACCAAAATATCATCCAAATACACAATCATAAATTTATCCAGATATTCACGGAAAATATCGTGCATAAAGGACTGGAAGACTGAAGGAGCATTAGAAAGTCCAAAAGGCATTACCAAATACTCAAAATGGCCCTCAGGCGTATTAAATGCGGTTTTCCACTCATCACCTTGCTTTATTCGTATGAGATTATACGCACCCCGAAGATCAATCTTAGTGAACCATTTAGCCCCCTTAATGCGAGCAAACAAATCAGTCAACAATGGCAAAGGATACTGATATTTTACGGTAATCTTATTCAAAAGACGATAATCTATACAAGGCCTCAAGGAACCATCTTTTTTGGCCACGAAAAAAAAACCTGCTCCCAAAGGGGACAAAGATGGACGAATATGTCCCTTTTCCAAGGACTCCTTAACATAATCCCGCATAGCAGTATGCTCTGGCACTGACAGATTGAACAAACGACCTTTAGGAAATTTACTGCCTGGAATTAAATTTATAGCACAATCGCAATCCCTGTGAGGAGGAAGCGAACTGAGCTCAGGCTCCTCAAAAACATCCCGATAGTCAGACAAAAACACAGGAATCTCAGAAGGAGTAGATGAAGCGATAGAAATCGGAGGTGCATCATCATGAACCCCCTGACAACCCCATGGCAGACCAAGTACTAGAACATCATGCAAATTATACAGTACCAGGAAGCGAATCACCTCCTGATGAACGGGAGTCATACGCATGGTCACTTGTGTCCAGTACTGAGGTTTATTCATAGCCAAAGGTGTAGAGTCAATTCCCTTCAAAGGAATAGGGACTTCCAGAGGCTCCAGACTAAACCCACAGCGATTGGCAAATGACCAATCCATAAGACTCAGGGCAGCGCCTGAATCCACATAGGCATCGACGGAAATGGATGATAATGAACAAATCAGAGTCACAGACAGAATGAACTTAGACTGTAAAGTACTAATGGCAACAGACTTATCAACCTTTTTTGTGCGTTTAGAGCATGCTGATATAACATGAGCTGAATCACCACAATAAAAGCACAACCCTTTTTTCCGCCTATACTTTTGCCGTTCACTTCTGGACTGAATTCTATCACATTGCATTATCTCAGGTGACGGTTCAGACGACACCGCCAAATGATGCACAGGTTTGCGCTCCCGTAAACGCCGATCAATCTGAACAGCCATAGTCATAGACTCATTCAGACCAGCAGGCGCAGGGAACCCCACCATAACATCTTTAATGGCCTCAGAAAGGCCATCTCTAAACTTTGCAGCCAGAGCGCACTCATTCCACTGAGTAAGTACCGACCACCTCCGAAATTTTTGACGAAGAGTGGTGGTGGTGGGAGACTCACTACTGAGAGGCACCGAAGCAGCCATCTGCAGACCGCACATAACTGCAAGAGAAGTATGCTGCCTTCCAGGTGCGATGATCAAGGATGTGACCGATAGGATACCAAAGCTCTTCAGCTCCAAGGACGTCCACCCATTTTTTCTGATACATGTTGGCACCAATGACACGGCAAGGAAGGACCTACCGACAATCTGCAAGGACTTTGAAGAGTTGGGGAAGAAAGTAAAGGAACTGGATGCACAGGTAGTTTTTTCTTCTATCCTTCCAGTAGACGGGCATGGCACCAGGAGATGGAACAGGATCCTTGATGCAAACAACTGGCTAAGACGATGGTGCAGACAACAAGGATTTGGATTCCTGGACCACGGTGTGAATTACTGGTATGATGGACTCCTCGCCAGAGACGGACTACACCTCAACAAACCTGGGAAACACACATTCGCCAGAAGACTCGCTACACTCATCAGGAGGGCGTTAAACTAGAAGAAGAGGGGACGGGAAGAAAAACATTAGACTCGAACAAAGACGACCCAGGAAAACATACTCAGAAGGGAGGTAAGAACATTTCTAAAACAATCCACAGTGAGGAGATTGGAACAAAACAAAATCCTCTAAACTGTATGCTCGCAAACGCCAGAAGCCTGACAAACAAGATGGAAGAACTAGAAGCAGAAATATCTACAGGTAACTTTGACATAGTGGGAATAACCGAGACATGGTTAGATGAAAGCTATGACTGGGCAGTTAACTTACAGGGTTACAGTCTGTTTAGAAAGGATCGTAAAAATCGGAGAGGAGGAGGGGTTTGTCTCTATGTAAAGTCTTGTCTAAAGTCCACTTTAAGGGAGGATATTAGCGAAGGGAATGAGGATGTCGAGTCCATATGGGTTGAAATTCATGGAGGGAAAAATGGTAACAAAATTCTCATTGGGGTCTGTTACAAACCCCCAAATATAACAGAAAGCATGGAAAGTCTACTTCTAAAGCAGATAGATGAAGCTGCAACCCATAATGAGGTCCTGGTTATGGGGGACTTTAACTACCCGGATATTAACTGGGAAACAGAAACCTGTGAAACCCATAAAGGCAACAGGTTTCTGCTAATAACCAAGAAAAATTATCTTTCACAATTGGTGCAGAATCCAACCAGAGGAGCAGCACTTTTAGACCTAATACTATCTAATAGACCTGACAGAATAACAAATCTGCAGGTGGTTGGGCATTTAGGAAATAGCGACCACAATATTGTGCAGTTTCACCTGTCTTTCACTAGGGGGACTTGTCAGGGAGTCACAAAAACATTGAACTTTAGGAAGGCAAAGTTTGAACAGCTTAGAGATGCCCTTAATCTGGTAGACTGGGACAATATCCTCAGAAATGAGAATACAGATAATAAATGGGAAATGTTTAAGAACATCCTAAATAGGCAGTGTAAGCGGTTTATACCTTGTGGGAATAAAAGGACTAGAAATAGGAAAAACCCAATGTGGCTAAACAAAGAAGTAAGACAGGCAATTAACAGTAAAAAGAAAGCATTTGCACTACTAAAGCAGGATGGCACCATTGAAGCTCTAAAAAACTATAGGGAGAAAAATACTTTATCTAAAAAACTAATTAAAGCTGCCAAAAAGGAAACAGAGAAGCACATTGCTAAGGAGAGTAAAACTAATCCCAAACTGTTCTTCAACTATATCAATAGTAAAAGAATAAAAACTGAAAATGTAGGCCCCTTAAAAAATAGTGAGGAAAGAATGGTTGTAGATGACGAGGAAAAAGCTAACATATTAAACACCTTCTTCTCCACGGTATTCACGGTGGAAAATGAAATGCTAGGTGAAATCCCAAGAAACAATGAAAACCCTATATTAAGGGTCACCAATCTAACCCAAGAAGAGGTGCGAAACCGGCTAAATAAGATTAAAATAGATAAATCTCCGGGTCCGGATGGCATACACCCACGAGTACTAAGAGAACTAAGTAATGTAATAGATAAACCATTATTTCTTATTTTTAGTGACTCTATAGCGACAGGGTCTGTTCCGCAGGACTGGCGCATAGCAAATGTGGTGCCAATATTCAAAAAGGGCTCTAAAAGTGAACCTGGAAATTATAGGCCAGTAAGTCTAACCTCTATTGTTGGTAAAATATTTGAAGGGTTTCTGAGGGATGTTATTCTGGATTATCTCAATGAGAATAACTGTTTAACTCCATATCAGCATGGGTTTATGAGAAATCGCTCCTGTCAAACCAATCTAATCAGTTTTTATGAAGAGGTAAGCTATAGACTGGACCACGGTGAGTCATTGGACGTGGTATATCTCGATTTTTCCAAAGCGTTTGATACCGTGCCGCACAAGAGGTTGGTACACAAAATGAGAATGCTTGGTCTGGGGGAAAATGTGTGTAAATGGGTTAGTAACTGGCTTAGTGATAGAAAGCAGAGGGTGGTTATAAATGGTATAGTCTCTAACTGGGTCGCTGTGACCAGTGGGGTACCGCAGGGGTCAGTATTGGGACCTGTTCTCTTCAACATATTCATTAATGATCTGGTAGAAGGTTTACACAGTAAAATATCGATATTTGCAGATGATACAAAACTATGTAAAGCAGTTAATACAAGAGAAGATAGTATTCTGCTACAGATGGATCTGGATAAGTTGGAAACTTGGGCTGAAAGGTGGCAGATGAGGTTTAACAATGATAAATGTAAGGTTATACACATGGGAAAAGGGAATCAATATCACCATTACACACTGAACGGGAAACCACTGGGTAAATCTGACAGGGAGAAGGACTTGGGGATCCTAGTTAATGATAAACTTACCTGGAGCAGCCAGTGCCAGGCAGCAGCTGCCAAGGCAAACAGGATCATGGGGTGCATTAAAAGAGGTCTGGATACACATGATGAGAGCATTATACTGCCTCTGTACAAATCCCTAGTTAGACCGCACATGGAGTACTGTGTCCAGTTTTGGGCACCGGTGCTCAGGAAGGATATAATGGAACTAGAGAGAGTACAAAGGAGGGCAACAAAATTAATAAAGGGGATGGGAGAACTACAATACCCAGATAGATTAGCGAAATTAGGATTATTTAGTCTAGAAAAAAGACGACTGAGGGGCGATCTAATAACCATGTATAAGTATATAAGGGGACAATACAAATATCTCGCTGAGGATCTGTTTATACCAAGGAAGGTGACGGGCACAAGGGGGCATTCTTTGCGTCTGGAGGAGAGAAGGTTTTTCCACCAACATAGAAGAGGATTCTTTACTGTTAGGGCAGTGAGAATCTGGAATTGCTTGCCTGAGGAGGTGGTGATGGCGAACTCAGTCGAGGGGTTCAAGAGAGGCCTGGATGTCTTCCTGGAGCAGAACAAGATTGTATCATACAATTATTAGGTTCTGTAGAAGGACGTAGATCTGGGGATTTATTATGATGGAATATAGGCTGAACTGGATGGACAAATGTCTTTTTTCGGCCTTACTAACTATGTTACTATGTTACTATGTAATAAATTTCTGCTTCATCTTGCCCCTGAGAGAGGGCCAACAAAGCTTTTTCAGCCTGAATCTCTTGGTTAGGTTCCTCATAGAGCAAACCCAATGCCAGAAAAAACGCATCTGCATTAAGCAACGCAGGGTCCCCTGGTGCCAATGCAAATGCCCAATCCTGAGGGTCACCCCGCAGGAAAGATATAATTATCTTGACTTGCTGAGCAGGGTCTCCAGAGGAGCGAGATTTCAAAGAAAGAAACAACTTGCAATTGTTCCTAAAATTCAGAAAACGAGATCTATCTCCAGAAAAAAACTCTGGGACAGGAATTCTAGGTTCAGACATAGGAGTATGTACAACAAAATCCTGTATATTTTGAACCTTAGTGGCAAGATTATTCAGGCTGGAAGCCAAACTCTGGACGTCCATGATAAACAGCTGAGATCAGAGCCATTCAAAGATTAAGAGGAGGAGGAAGTAGCCAGGCTGCAATAAGGCTAGGCAGCAAACTCTGAGGGGAAAAAAAAAAACTTCCTCAGACTACTTATCCTCCTACTTCAGCCAATACAATTAACACTTTGTGGGCCGGTTATACTGTCATGATCCCAATGGCAGGGGATCACAAAAAGGACAAGCACAGATACAAACAAGCTCTAGGGCGATGGAACCTGAGCTGACCGCGACCCTGAACCTAACACACAAATAAAAGTAGCCGGGGAACGTGCCTACGATGATCCTAGACGTCTCGCTCCAGCCGAAGATCTAACTTCCCCTATCAGAAGAAACACAGACCTCTCTTGCCTCCAGAGAAATACCCCACAGCAAATAGCAGCCCCCCACATATAATGACGGTGAAATGAGAGGAAAGCACATACGTAGTATGAAAACAGTTTCAGCAAAATGAGGCCCGCTAAAGCTAGATAGCAGAGGATACAAAAGTGAACTGCGCAGTCAGCGAAAAACCCTTCAAAAAACCATCCTGAAATTACTTGAACTCATGTGCCAACTCATGGTACATGAAAAGCAATTTCAGCCCACTAGAGCAACCAGCAGCAGAGAATCACATATCTGCAGGCTGGACTAAAAACCAAATTAAGCAAAACACAAAACAGGAAAATCCAAACTTAGCTTGTCCAGAAGGTTCTAGGAGCAGGGAGCAGAGGTAACAAGACACACTGGATACATTGATAACCGGCGAGGAAATGCCAGCAAAGCCAGGTTAAATAGGAAACTCCCATATGCTGATGGAACAGGTGGAACCCAGAAACCCAGGAAAGACAAGTCACCCAGTACCATCAGTAACCACCAGAGGGAGCCCAAAAACAGAACTCACAACACCTTCCCTTCTGAGCCCTGCCGTGCGCCCAAACAGTGGTTTACCCCCACATATGGGGTATCTGCGTACTCAGGACAAACTGGACAACAACATTTGTGGTCCAATTTCTCCTATTACCATTGGCAAAATAGGAAATTCCAGGCTAAAAAATCATTTTTGAGAAAAGAAAAATTATTTTTTATTTTCATGGCTCTGCATTATAAACTTCTGTGAAGCACCTGGGGGTGCTCAGTATGCATCTAGATAAGTTCCTTGGGGGGTCTAGTTTCCAAAATGGGGTCACTTGTGGGGGAGCTCCATTGCATAGGCACACAGGGGCACTCCAAATGCGACATGGTGTCCGCTAACAATTGGAGCTAATTTTCCATTCAAAAAGTCAAAAGGCGCGCCTTCCCTTTCGAGCCCTGCCGTGTGCCGAAACAGTGGTTTACCCCCACATATGAGGTATCGGCGTACTTGGGAGAAATTGCTCAACAAATTTTAGGATCCATTTTATCCTATTGCCCATGTGAAAATGAAAAAATTGAGGTGAAAAGAAATTTTTTGTGAAAAAAAAGTACTTTTTCATTTTTACGGATCAATTTGTGAAGCACCTGAGGGTTTAAAGTGCTCACTAGGCATCTAGATAAGTTCCTTGGGGTGTCCAGTTTCCAAAATGGGGTCACTTGTGGGGGAGCTCCAATGTTTAAGCACACAGGGTCTCTCCAAACGCGACATGGTGTCCGCTAACGATGGAAATAATTTTTCATTCAAAAAGTCAAATGGCGCTCCTTCCCTTCCGAGCCTTACCATGTGCCCAAACAGTGGTTTACCCCCACATGTGAGGTATCGGTGTACTCAGGAGAAATTGCCAAACAAATTTTAGGATCCATTTTATCCTGTTGTCCATGTGAAAATGAAAAAATTGAGGCTAAAAGAATTTTTTCGTGAAAAAAAAGTACTTTTTCATTTTTACGGATCAATTTGTGAAGCACATGGGGGTTTAAAGGGCTCACTATGCATCTAGATAAGTTGCTTGGGGGGTCTAGTTTCCAAAATGGGGTCACTTGTGGGGGAGCTCCAATTTTTAGGCACACGGGGGCTCTCCAAACGTGACATGGTGTCCGCTAAAGAGTGCAGCCAATTTTTCATTCAAAAAGTCAAATGGCGCTCCTTCCCTTCCAAGCCCTGCCGTGCGCCCAAACAGTGGTTTACCCCCACATATTAGGTATCAGCATACTCAGGACAAATTGGACAACAACTTTCGTGGTTCAGTTTCTCTTTTTACCATTGGGAAAATAAAAAAATTGTTGCTGAAAGATCATTTTTGTGACTAAAAAGTTAAATGTTCATTTTTTCCTTCCATGTTGCTTCTGCTGCTGTGAAGCACCTGAAGGGTTAATAAACTTCTGGAATGTGGTTTTGTGCACCTTGAGGGGTGCAGTTTTTAGAATGGTGTCACTTTTGGGTATTTTCAGCCATATAGACCCCTCAAACTGACTTCAAATGTGAGGTGGTCCCTAAAAAAAATGGTTTTGTAAATTTGGTTGTAAAAATGAGAAATCGCTGGTCAAATTTTAACCCTTATAACTTCCTAGCAAAAAAAAATTTTGTTTCCAAAATTGTGCTGATGTAAAGTAGACGTGTGGGAAATGTTATTTATTAACTATTTTGTGTCACATAACTCTCTGGTTTAACAGAATAAAAATTCAAAATGTGAAAATTGCGAAATGTTCAAAATTTTCGCCAAATTTCCGTTTTTATCACAAATAAGCACAGAATTTATTGACCTAAATTTACCACTAACATGAAGCCCAATATGTCCCGAAAAAAGAATCTCAGAACCGCTAGGATCCGTTGAAGCGTTCCTGAGTTATTACCTCATAAAGGGACACTGGTCAGAATTGCAAAAAACGGCAAGGTCTTTAAGGTCAAAATAGGCTGGGTCATGAAGGGGTTAAAGGCATAGAGGTTTAGCTCAATCAAATGATAGAGCAGGAATTAATTTTTTTTAAGACGTTCAGAGTTACAAAGATATTGACTATGTTTAGATTTTTTATATTTTGTCAAATATTTATGTTTCACTGCTTCCATGCTCTGCACCGTTTTTTAACTTCTCCCACACTTTCCTCTTCATCATCTTCAGCAGCAGCATCTTTTTCATCAACATCTTCTTCACCTTATTCATCTTCTTCTTCACCTTCTTCCTATTATTCTTTTTGTAAAAATTCTCCATATTCTTCTTATTCAACTCTTATTCTTCATCATATTTTACAGTACTTCTTCATCTTCTTCATATTCTTCTTCTTCATCATATTCTTATTTGTGACAGGCATTCCTGTAGTTGTTATCTATAAAAGTTTGAAGATTACACCTTCCATTCTGCCTGTCACAAAAGATTTACAACAGTATTTGTCCGCGTTCAGTTTTGCCTGCAGCAGCAGGTATCTTCCAGGGGCACCACGAGGAGGAACGGACTCACCCCCATAAACTGCTTAGTCTTCTTCTGCTTATAATTTAGATATCTTTTGCTCTAATTTTTAGTCTTATGCTTAATGTTTTTCTGCTTTTTGTTCTGCAGCTTCTTGTTCTTTTGCTTCTCGGTCTTCAGGGTCATCATCTTTATGGTATTGAACTTGGAACTATAGCAGGAAGTACAAGAAGGCTGAGGAACTGCCGAGAACCAGCTGACGGTACTGGAACCCGGATGGCTACCCGAAGGTAGAAGAGCCAATGGCACGATTGAGGACCAGCTGACGGTACTGGAACCCGGTTACTAGGCAGGAGGTACCCGTGCCTGAAAGCACTACCAAGGACCACCTGACGTTGGTGGAACTCAGATACCCAGAAGGAGGCCCCTAAGCCAAAGGCTCTGCCCAGAACCAGCTGACGGTGCTGGAACCAGGATGGGGAGCAGAAGGCAGAAGAGCAAAAGACACTGCCGAGAACCAGCTGATGGTACTGGAACCCGGATGGCGATCCGAAGGTAGAAGAGCCAATGGAACGACCGAGAACCAGGTGACGGTACAGGAACCCGGTTACTAAGCAGGAGGTACCCATGCCTGAAAGCACTACCAAGGACCACCTGACATTGGTGGAACTCGGATACACAGAAGGAGGCACCTAAGCCAAAGACTCTACCCGGAACCAGCTGATGTTGCTGGAACCAGGGGGACCTAGTCAAGATTGTCTTCCCAAGAACCAGCTAATGGTGCTGGAACTCAGATAGGCAGCAGAAGGTCCACAGGAAAAGAAACAATAGCTAGGCTGCGAGCCGGCCGCAGTTACCGAAAAACCACAGTCCTATAGGGGGAGCTTGTCCTATTGGTACTACTGAACCTGCCTTGATTGCCACTTCCCGCAGCCCACATTGGAAGCACCTAAACTGCAGGCACCATGGAGTCGGCTAACCCGACCGCAACATGACAGGACAACATTTTGGAGTCTAAGTGACCTTGACACAACCCGGAAACAGCTGGCGTGCTGGAACCAGGCTGGGCAGGAGGGAATACCCATGCCAAAGACACTGCTGAGAACCAGCTGACAGTACTGGAACCCGGATGCATTGCCCAAGGTGCAAGAGCCAATGGCACGACCGAGGACCAGCTGACGGTACTGGAACCCGGTTACTAAGCAGGAGGTACCCGTGCCTGAAAGCACTACCAATGACCAACTGACGTTGGTGGAACTCGGATACCCAGAAGGAGGCACCTAAGCCAAAGGCTCTGCCCGGAACCAGCTGACGGTGCTGGAACCAGGATGGGGAGCAGAAGGCAGAAGAGCAAAAGACACTGCCGAGAACCAACTGACGGTACTCGAACCCAGATGGCAACCCGAATGTAGAAGAGCCAATGGCACGACCGAGGACCAGCTAATGCTACTGGAACCCAGTTACTAAGCAGGAGGTACCCGTGCCTGAAAACACTACCAAGGACCACCTGACGTTGGTGGAACTCAGATACCCAGAAGGAGGCACCTAAGCCAAAGGCTCTGCCTAAAACCAGCTGACGTTGCTGGAACCAGGGGGACCTAGTTAAGATTGTCTTCCCAAGAACCAGCTAACGGTGTTGGAACTCAGATAGGCAGCAAAAAGTCCACAGGAAAAGAAACAATAGCTAGGCCCCAAGCTGGCCGCAGTTACTGAAAAACCACACTCCTTGAGGGGGAGCTTGTCCTATTGGCACTCCTGAACCAGCCTTGATTGCCACTTCCTGCCGCGCACATAGGAAGCACCTAAACTGCAGGCACCATGGAGTCGGCTAACCCGACCGCAACACGGCAGGACAATGTTTTGGAGTCTAAGTGACCTTGACACTACCCGGAAACAGCTGGCGTGCTGGAACCAGGCTGGGCAGGAGGGAGTACCCATGCCAAAGACACTGCCAAGAACCAGCTGACGGTTCTGGAACCTGGATGCGTTGCCCAAGGTGCAAGAGCCAATGGCATGACCGAGGACCAGGTGACGGTACTGGAACCAGGATGGGGAGCAGAAGGCAGAAGCGCAAAAGATGCTGCCGAGAACCAGCTGACGGTACTGGAACCCGGATGGTGACCCGAAGGTAGGAGAGCCAATGGCACGACCGAGGACCAGCTGACAGTACTGGAAGCTGGGTACTAAGCAGGGGGTACCTGTGCCTGAAAGCACTACCAAGAAACCACCTGACGTTGGTGGAACTCGGATACCCAGAAGGAGGCATCTAAGCCAAAGGCTCTGCCCAGAACTAGCGGACGTTGCTGGAACCAGGGTGACCTATTCAAGATTGTCTTCCCAAGAACCAGCTAACGGTGTTGGAACTCAGATAGGCAGCAGAAGGTCCACAGTTACCGAAAAACCACAGTCCTACAGGGGGAGCTTGTCCTTTTGGCACTACTGAACCAGCCTTGATTGCCACTTCCCGCAGCGCACATAGGAAGCACCTAAACTGCAGGCACCATGGTGTCGGCTAACCCGACCGCAACACGACAGGACAACGTTTTGGAGTCTAAGTGACCTTGACACTACCCGGAAACAGCTGGTGTGCTGGAACCAGGCTGGGCTGGAGGGAGTACCCGTGCCAAAGACACTTCTGAGCAGCAACTGGCGGTGTTGGAGCCCAGGGTCATTGCTAGAAACTGACTGTAATAATTGCCGCACACACAGCTGGGGATCAGCTGTTGTTACTAAACCCCAATAGCAGAGGAGCAGCTGTTAACTGTGCAGACAGCACTTCCGAGCATGAACTGGCAGTGTAAGTGCCCAGGGACAGCAGGAGGAGCAGAGTGTAGGCTGAAGCCTGCACTGGAGGCAGTTTAATATCTGACGTTGTGCCAGCATGGCGGTCGCAGGACACGTTGCTGGCTACACTGCAGGGGAGCAGCTGGCGTTACTGAACCCCACTGACACATGAGCGAGTGTTTTTCTCTGTGCAGCCTGCACTTCCGAGCACCGACTGGGGGTATTGGAGCCCTGGGAATCTAGGAGAAGCAGAGTGTAGGCCGAGGCCTGCACTGGAGGCAGGTTAATGTCTGTTGTGTCTGCGTGGTGGTCGCAGGACACGTTGCTGGCTACACAGCAGGGGGATAGCTGGCATTACAGAACCCCACTGACACATGAGCGAGTGTTTTTCTCTGTGCAGCCTGCACTTTCGAGCACCAACTGGCGGTATTGGAGCCCAGGGTATCTAGGAGGAGCAGCGTGTAGGCCGAGGCCTGCACTGGAGGCAGGTTAATGTCTGTTGTGTCTGTGTGGCGATCGCAGGACACGTTGCTGGCTACACAGCAGGGGAACAGCTTCCGTTACTGAACCCCACTGACACATGAGCAAGTGTTTTTCTCTGTGCAGCCTGCACTTCCGAGCACCAACTGGCGGTATTGGAGCCCAGGGAATCTAGAAGGAGCAGAGTGTAGGCCGAGGCCTGCACTGGAGGCAGGTTAATGTCTGTTGTGCCTGCGTGGCGGTCACAGGACACGTTGCTGGCTACACAGCAGGAGAGCAGCTGGCATTACTGAACCCCACTGACACATGAGCGAGTGTTTTTTTCTGTGTAGGCATCACTTTCAGGCACCCACTGACGGTATTGGAGCCCGGTGAATCATGGAGGAGCAGAGCGTAGGCCGAGGCCTGCAATGGAGGCAGGTTAATGTCTGTTGTTGTGCCAGCATGGCGCTCGCAGGACACGTTGCTGGCTACACAGCAGGGGAACAGCTGGCGTTACTGAACCCCACTGACACATGAGTGAGTGTTTTTCTCTGTGCAGCCTGCACTTCCGAGCACCAACTGGCAGTCTTGGAGCCCAGGGAATCTAGGAGGAGCAGAGTGTAGGACAAGGCCTGCACTGGAGGCAGGTTAATGTCTGTTATGTCTGCGTGGCGGTCGCAGGACACGTTGCCGGATACACAGCAGGGGAGCAGCTGGCATTACTGAACCCCACTGACACATGAGCGAGTGTTTTCTCTGTGCAGCCAGCACTTCCGGGCACCAACTGGCGGTATTGGAGCCCGGGGAATCATGGAGGAGCCGAGTGTAGGCTGAGGCCTGCAATGGAGGCAGGTTAATGTCTGTTGTTGTGCCAGCGTGGCGGTCACTGGACACATTGCCGGATACACAGCAGGGGAGCAGCTGGCGTTACTGAACCTCACTGACACATGAGCGAGTGTTTTTCTCTGTGCAGCCAGCACCTCTGGGCACCAACTGGTGGTATTGGAGCCTGGGGAATCATGGAGGAGCAGAGTGTAGGCCGAGGCCTGCAATGGAGGCAGGTTAATGTCTGTTGTTGTGCCAGCGTGGCGGTCGCTGGACACGTTGCCGGATACACAGCAGGGGAGCAGCTGGCGTTACTGAACCCCTCTGACACATGAGCGAGTGTTTTTCTCTGTGCAGCCTGCACTTCCGACCACCAACTGGCAGTATTGGAGCCCAGGGAATCTAGGAGGAGCAGAGTGCAGGCCGAGGCCTGCACTGGAGGCAGGTTAATGTCTGTTGTGTCTGCGTGGTGATCGCAGGACACATTGCTGTCTACACAGCAGGGGAACAGCTTCCGTTACTGAACCCCACTGACACATGAGCGAGTGTTTTTCTCTGTGCAGCCCGCACTTTTAAACACCAACTGGCGGTATTGAAGCCCAGGGAATCTAGGAGGAGCAGAGTGTAGGTCGAGGCCTGCACTGGAGGCAGGTTAATGTCTATTGTGTCTGCGTGGCGGTCGCAGGACATGTTGCCGGCTACACAGCAGGGGAACAGCTGGGGTTACTTAACCCCACTGACACATGAGCGAGTGTTTTTCTCTGTGCAGCCTGCACTTCCGAGCCTCAACTGGCAGTATTGGAGCCCAGGGAATCATGGAGGAGCAGAGTGTAGGCCGAGGCCTGCAATGGAGGCAGGTTAATGTCTGTTGTTGTGCCAGCGTGGTGGCCGCTGGACACGTTGCTGGATACACAGCTGGCGTTACTGAACCCCACTGACACATGAGTGAGTGGTTTTCTCTGTGCAGCCAGCACTTCCGGGCACCAACTGGCGGTACTAGAGCCCGGGGAATCATGGAGGAGCAGAGTGTAGGCCGAAGCCTGCAATGGGGGCAGGTTAATGTCTGTTGTTGTGCCAGCATGGCGGTTGCTGGACACATTGCTGGTTCCACAGCAGGGGAGCAGCTGGCGTTACTGAACTCCAATAACACTGCGTCATGTGTTGACTGTGCAGTCGGCACTTCTGAGCAGAAACTGGCGGTGTTGGAGCCCAGGGATTCAAGTTCAGGTGGTAGAAACATGAACAAAACAGGAGACCTGGATGCTTTTGCCAACCAAGTAGTTAATCTGGAGGAGGAGTGGCAAATTCCTGCAAGATCCAGGCCTTGTTCATTTTCAGAAAGGTAAGCCGGTCAATGTTATCGGAGGATAGTCGCGTGCAACGATCTGTTAGTACGCCACCTGCGGAACTAAAGACACATTCCGATAATACACTAGCAGCAGGTGCAAGCCAGCACCTCCAATACATACTGGCTAAGCTCTGGCCATGTATCCAGCTTAAAGACCCAAAACTTGAAGGGGGAAGAGCCGTCTGGGAGTACGCAGAGAGGGCAAGACATGTAGTCTGTCACCATCTGACGGAAACGTTGCCTCCTGCTGAGTGGACCCATCTGTGATGGCGGGCACACAAAACTTTGCCACTGTTGGGCAACACTGTTCTTGCCTTGTGCTGAGGCACTGCTTCTGCTCCCTCTTTGTACAGAGCTTCCTCCACTGCCTCGACGCACTGAGCTGCTTTGTAAAGCACTAGCAGCACTTCTCTCGATTGGACTGGCGAAGATGATAGACTGCACCAGTATGTCTTGGTACTCCCGCATTTTACGCTCTCGCTGTAATGGTGTTATGAGGGTTTGTAAGTTGTCATGGTAGCGTGGATCTAGGAGGGTGTACACCCAATAATCAGCCATGGTAAGAATGTGGGCGATGCGGCGGTCGTTTCTCAAGCACTGCAGCATGAAATCAAACATGTGCTGCAGACTGCCAATTGGCCAAGAAACGCTGTCCCCTGCTTGAGGTGTGATCTCTGCCTGCTCTGTATCACCCTACCCTCGCTCTACATACTGACTACTGGAGATTTGTGTAACTCTCTCCTCTGGACAGATGTCTTCCTTCTTCATTGACTCCTCCTCATCCTCCTCACAAAGTGTCCCCTGCCTATGCCTTTGTGAGGAACCACGTAGCGCAGACTGTCCAGAAGCAGATGGCATTTCTAACTCCTCATCCTCCACCTCTTTCACCACCTCATCCCTTAGCGCTTGCAGTGTTCTTTCAAGCAGGCAGATAAGGGGTACAGTCATGCTGACTAGTACATCATCTGTACTCGCCATCCGCGTGGAATCATCGAAGGCATGCAAAACCTGGCAGACATCGTTCATAGTGGCCCACTCAGTGGTTGTGAAGTCTGAACGGCGCACAGTGTGAGTTTTTGCACCGGAAGCAGCTGGTACTCCATTACTGCTGGCTGCTGCTCACACAACCGCTCCAACATATGTAACGTTGAATTCCACCTGGTGGGTAGGTGACATATGATGCAATGTTCCGGGAGGCGGAATGCAGAGTTGCAATGCGCGATCTTGCCATGCTGGAACGCCGCAAGTGAGCACACTCTAGGCAGACCTTGTGCAGAAGTGCATCAAGATCCGGATAGTCCCTAAAATAACTCTGAGCGACCAAGTTGAGCACATGTGCAAGACATGGGATGTGAGTGAGGTTGCCTAGGCCCAGAGCTGCCACCCGATTTTGGCCATTGTCACACACTACCATGCCTGGCTGGAGCTTCGCTGGCACAAACCACACATCGCTCTCCTGCTTGATGGCATTCCGGAGCTCCTGCACTGTGTGGCTTCGATTCCCCAAATAAATTAATTTCAATACAGCCTGTTGATGTTTGGCCATGGCTGTGCTCATATCGGTCAGATCAGGTAAGCGTTCACGGGTCCATGTGGAGGTGGACCATGACGGCTCCTGCAGCGATGATTCTGAGGAACTGGAGTATGAGGAGGAGTCAATGTGCACAGACTGGATTCCTGCAGGAGTTGGCAGAACACGTAGAGTGCCACTCTCTCGATCTGTACCCGGCTCCACAACATTAACCCAATGGGCGGTGAGGGAAAGGTATCGTCCCTGTCCATGGTGACTGGTCCACCCATCATTGGTGAGGTGGACCTTGCTACTGACAGCGTTTAGTAGCGCATGTTTAATTTTTCCCTCCACATGCTTTTGCAGGGCAGGGACGGCTTGCCTGCTGAAATAAAAGCAGCTGGGCACATTGTATTGTGGGACTGCCAATGCCATCAAGTTACGGAAGCTGTCAGTCTCCACCAGCCTGAATGAGAGCATTTCAAGGGACAGTAGTTTTGCAATGCCTGCATAAAAAGCCTGTGCTCGTGGGTGGTTTGCCGAGAATGGCCGCCTTTTCTCCCATGCCTGTGCTACCAATGGCTGTAGAGTGGGGTGGAAGTGTGAAGATGACTGGGAACGTGGTGCTGTGGGTGGAATTACACTGGGTCTCTGGACATTGGTGCCAGAGGTTCTTCCATGGTGATCCTGTGAGGAATCCGAACCAGCTGTGTGTGAGCTGGAGGAAGAAGCTACAACACGAGCTGAAGAGGTGGTAGGTGCTGCTGTAGGTTGGCCTAGGTCTTCAGTGTGTTTTTGTAACTGCACCACATGCTTGGTCCGCACATGTTTCCACATATTTGTGGTATTGAGGTTGCTGACACTTTTCCCTCGTTTGATTTTCTGATGACACAGCTTGCATTTGACAAAACAAATGTCAGCAGCAACTGCATCAAAAAAGGACCAGGCACTGCAAGTCTTGGGAGTGCCCGCTTTGGCTTTCGGAAGAGGCATGCTCCTAATGGGTGCCAAAGTTGAGGCTACAGGCACCGCAGTCTTCCCCCTCCCTCTCCCTCTTTGGGCCGTTCGGGGAATTGCAGAGCTGCTCCCACCACCTTCCTGTACCTCATGCAATGATAAGTCAAGGACCTCATCATCTACGCTAACCTCTTCCATCAACTGCTTCTCCTGTGTAGTCTCGGCAGCAGAGTATGCACCAGAAAGTGGCACCTGAGTCTCATCATCAGATGCATACTGAGGTGTGCTGACCGGAGGCACTGTCCCACCCACCTCTTCAGATTCAGAGAGACAAAGCTGTTGGGCATCACTGCATACTGCCTCTTCTTCACATTCTAGAATGCTGCTTGGCTGGCCCCCTATTTCCAAGCCAAGAGATTCAGACAACAGAAGTAGAGATGACTCCTGTCCTGGGTTCCCTGACTGCCTGGGCAATTTGGCAGGTGGTGAAGAGACAGATGGTTGCTCTTCAGTGCTCTGTGCCTGAGAGGATGTGGCACTAATTGAAGTCGATGCATTAGCTGCCATCCATCCGACAACGGCTTCAACTTGTTCGTCCCGCAGCAGCGGGGTACAGCGAACTCCTACAAACCTGCGCATGAAGGTCTGTTCCCTGCTAAAACTGGGGGATAATGAGTCACCGGTGGCCGCAGCAGGCACAGAATCCCCACGTCCTCTCGCTGCTCCACGCCCACGACCACGAGCCTTACTCCCTGCCTTCTTCATCTTGGTAGACTGATAAAGATAGGAAGAAAAGTACTAAGGGCTTAGTGCGCTTATTCCTGAACAGATGCTAAAAGGTATAAGAAACACTAATTTTATAATTAGTCTGTCCCTGCACATCAGGAGCCCTGGGGACCCAGCTTCACCTGTGGGAAGCCATACCATCCCTGCTGCCATAACATCATCCCAGAGGATCCCTTTAAGCAGCGTTGGTCACCCTTGACTGAGTAGCACAGGTGGCGTCACAAACTTTTATTATTTCACAAACCCCTTTAAAGACCGTCCCTTTTACTTGGGTGCCCAGAGCCACGGAACGGGTCACCACTG
Source organism: Ranitomeya imitator (assembly GCF_032444005.1). Lineage (NCBI taxonomy): Eukaryota > Metazoa > Chordata > Amphibia > Anura > Dendrobatidae > Ranitomeya > Ranitomeya imitator. Next base: position 180,072,508 of record NC_091282.1, read on the forward strand.
CCGTGACACATCCCTTTAATTACCGGACCTGGTACTGAGTACCCCACGGCCCTGGCGGGCGTTCCAACTTTGGCGTCACAAACAGGATGGACCAACCCAGCAAACTGGGTCTTGTGCACCTCAGAGGCTGTGCTTTATTGAGATTATGCCCATCAATGAGAGAAGTCCGTCACCTGGTCTGGGATGGCGGGAAGAAGAGGAAGATCCACCCACAAAGACAGGCATGGTGGAGTGAAACTGGGAGAACCAGTCTGAGAAGGAAGTATCTTAAAGCGACATGGTGGAGGGAGGTGAGCGAGCACCGAAGTGTGGGGTGGAGCAGGAGGACTCTCCCAGCCAGGGTCTGCAAGATCCATACCCATCACAGAAGCTGGATCCGGACCTCCTGCGGAGAGAAGGGGAAGAGCTCACCCGGCAGCTCGTGCAGATGCAGCTGGAGTCTGTGGCCGGGTGGAAACAGGCCTTCCTCGGAAACCTCATTGGGAGATCGCCAGCAACCTTGTCCGTTCCAGAGCGAGAAAAATGATCCAGTGCTCCGTAAGAAAAGGTAAAGGGTGCAACCCTGACCCCGGCAGCAGAAGGCCCAATGGCTAGGCCCGAGTCACCACCACCGCTGTACACAACCGACCAGGGTTTTAGATCCTTCAGTGAAATGTCACCGTACACCGAGGGAGCCCCGGCCTTAAGTCCTGCAGCAACCCCTGCACCAAGCGACATCCTGGTGGGCCCCCTATCGACCCCACCGATGGCGAGGCCTCGAGGAGTAGTTTGTCTGTTATACCAGGACCGGGGAGACGGTAGCTTGGGTCAAATGGCAGCCCCACTAATTCCAACCTGCGGGCCACGGGTTAGCTATACAGAACCAGTGGTGTTTGAAGAAGGACCCGCGGAGGAGGACATGATAGCACTTCAAGGGGAAATCTCCATTCTAACATGGCAAGAGCCCTGGAGACATTGGGAGGAGCGGTAGAAACAGCCATGAGAGGTGCTGCAGCTCCCAGAAGGAATAAGAACAGAACAGTTTGTAGAGACAGTGAAGGAGGGAAAGGAGCAAAGGAGAGTTGAGAGCTGGAGAGAGAAGCTGCAACTGGGCTTCCTCCACGCTGACCACAGATACTGGTAGCCAGAAGACCGAGATTGTGGGGGTAACTCTATGCCCCACGGCAGGTTGTAAGTTACCTGTCCACCATTGACACCCCGGGACACAATAGCAGAATAGAGCCCAGGTTGTGATAGACATCCTGTAAAAAAAGGCTCGAGCTACCTGTCGTATGGGTAGTGTCCTACCCAAATGGGGACAGAAGAAACGAGAGGACCTTGTGTGAGGCTTAAGGCAGCAAGGAACTACACCACAGCGCTAGTATAAAGGCTTCCAACCCCACATGGTAAAAGAGAGTCCAGATTCGCTTCCAAGCTGGCCGGACCGTACCTGTACCTGTGATCCGATACCCTAGACTGTGGCTTCCTGAATTCATCAGTAAAAAGGTAAAGAGACTGCAACCCCTGTGTTCTCCGTTTCTTTCTACACCATCTACCATCTGTCCCTACACATCGGGAGCCCTGGGGACTCAGCTTCACCTGTGGTAAGCCATACATCTCTGCTGCCATAACATCATCCCAGAGGAACCCTTTAAGCAGCGTCGGTCACCCCTGAACGAGTACCACAAGTGGGGTCATAAGCTTTTATTATTTCACAAACCACTTTAAAGACCGTCCCTTTTACTTGGGCATCCAGGGCCACGGACCGGGTCTCCGCCGCAGTGACACATCCCTTTAAGTACCGGACCCGGTACTGAATGAATACCCCACGGCCCTGATGGGCATTCTATTAGTAACAAAATAATTTTTCTGTCGCCTCTGGATCAGGCTTTTATAACACACTAGGTGCTACAAACAGTTTGAAAGTGAGATGTCCCCTAATGCATGAGGTTAGTAACAGAAGAATTTTGGGGGGCCTCTGGAACAGGCCTCTATAATACACTATATCAGTAGTCCCCAACTCCAGGCCTCGAGGGCCGCCAACAGTGCAGGTTTTCAGGATTTCCTTAGTATTGCACAGGGGTTGGAATCATCACCTGTGCAGATGATCACATTACCACCGATGCAATACTAAAGAAATCCTGAAAACCTGCACTGTTGGCGGCCCTCGAGGCCTGGAGTTGGGGACCCCTGCACTAGATGCTACAAACAGTTTGAAAGTGAGATGTCCCCTACTGTGTGATGTTAGAAGCAGAAGAATTTTGGGGGGCCTGTGGATCAAGCCTCTATAACACACTTGATGCTGCAAACAATTTGAAAGTCGGGTCCCCTACTGCATGACGTTTAGCAACAGAAAAAAATGTTGGGTTATGTGCGTGAGATCTGCAGATAGCTTAATTTCAACCCAACAAAATGACAAAGTGGGATTCAGCAGGCTATTTCACATTTAGCTAGCGAGAAAATTTTTTTAGAATGCAATACTCATTCATGGAGCAAAATAGAAGCAGTGCACAACACACTTGTATGACATGTGCCCTGCTGCCTTTGTCTGTGGACATCAGAAATGGCAAAAAAAATGGTGCTGGAAGGTCAATTTCACAGCCACACTGGACAGTACTGTAGCTAGCTAAACTATCTGATGAAAAAACCTAGCTAACTAGCTAAAAGTTTGCTGCTAAAAGTGCCAGTGTCAGGAGCAGCCTCTCTGTGCTGTTAGTGTAAAAAAAAACAAGATGTCTGCTATTTATTTGGAGAGGGACCAAACAAGCCGTGGTGTCAGAATATTATGGATGTTTCCTGCGCCCTGATTGGCTAGCTGCAATGTGCACACACAAAGTTAGGGACAAAAATTACAAGAAAGCTACGCTGAGCTCTGCAAACCCCCTCACCTCATCAAATACATGCCAAACGCTCATGATACACCACAGTTATCATTACTAAAGTGCTGAAAATACTTTTGTGGCCATGCAAATATTTTCCCGCACTTTTTACCGAATGTTACCGTTTTTTTCCAATTTTATTACATTTTGCTCGTGTTTCTGATCATGAATCTGAATATCCAATATTCATGCCGAATATATGTTTGACGATTTCTGAACAAATTCGCTCATCACTAGGGTTTGAGCGAAACGGGTCGAAAATATTCAAAAGTCGCCGACTTTTGGCAAGGTCGGGTTTCATGAAACCCGACCCGACCCCTGTGTGGGGTCGGCCATGAAGTCAGCGATCTTTTGAATCTGGAATCGGAATTCCGATACCGATTCCCGATATGTTTAAGATATCGGGAATTGGTATCGGAATTCAGATTTAAGTGTAAAATAAAGAATTAAAATAAAAAATATCGCAATACTTACCCTCTGACACGCCCTGGTACTAACCGGGAACCTTCCTCCTTCGAATCAGCGCTTCCAGGACCTTGCGGTGACGTCGCGGTGACGTCGCGGCTTGTGATTGGTCGCGCGGCCGCCCATGTGACTGCTCGCGCGACCAATCAGAAGCCGTGACGTCACCGAAGGTCCTTCAAGCGCTGATTCTTAGGAAGGAAGGCTGTCGGAAAGAAGCAGGGCGCGTCCGAGGGTGAGTATATACCTAATAGGAATATACTCACCCTCGGACGCACCCTGCTTCTTTCCGGCAGCCTTCCTTCCTAAGAATCAGCGCTTGCAGGACCTTTGGTGACGTTGCAGTGACGTCACGGCTTCAGATTGGTTGCGCGAGCGGTCACATGGGCGGCCGCGCGACCAATCACAAGCCGCGACGTCACCGCAAGGTCCTGGAAGCGCTGATTCGAAGGAGGAAGGTTCCCGGTTAGTACCAGGGCGCGTCAGAGGGTAAGTATTGCGATATTTTTTATTTTAATTCTTTATTTTACACTAAAATATGGATCGCAGGGCCTGAAGGAGAGTTTCCTCTTCTTCAGACCCTGGGAACCATTGGAAACCCAATGCACTGCATTGGGTTTCGGGTTTCGGCCGACCTCGACCCCAACTTTTTTATAGGATCGGCCGATTTCACTCGACCTGACTTTTGAAAAAGTCAGGTTTCGTGAAACCCGACCTGATCCTATAAAAGTAAAGGTCGCTCAACCCTACTCATCACTAGTGAACAGCAGGCTGCTAGTTATACTTCCCCGGAGAAGGTCCATTAACCCGAGGTTACAGTTGCCAGTCTTCTGGCTGTGAAGAGAAGACAGAGGCAAAATTTCAGCCAAAAACCATTGTGAGAACATCTGCGTCTGGGTGATGGTCAATGACGTCACCGAGACTCCCAGGTACCTTTTTATTCCTCTGATAAAGTACTGCTAAATATGATTTCCTTTGGGAACCAGGTGTTATCAACATTGGCGTTCGTTGACTGTGGGTCCGCTGCTAACTTTACAGTATTGATTCAGGACTGGTTCTGAAGTAAAGGTTAGGGGCAGTTAGTTTAGAAAGACCCATTCAAGTCATCACGCTTGATAAGGCACCGATAGCTCACAATTTGGTAAGGAGCGCAAAGGTGGATTTCACTCTCCAAGTGGGAGCCCTCCATTCTGAATCCATCTCCTATTTTGTGTTGGATAATTTATCTGCTGGATTGGTACTGGGTTTTCCATGGTTGCAGATTCACAATCCTGTGTTTTATTGGTGTCAGAAGGAGATTGTGAAATGGAACAATTGTTATAAGAAATGTCTAAAAAAAACCATACAAGTATGCTCTGCTAGTCTGAAGGGTCTTCCGGGGTACCTGAAGGACTTTGGAGACGTGTTCTCGGAAAAAGAGGTGGAGATACTACCTCCCCATCGTCCCTATGATTGTGCTATTGATCTTCTTCCTGGTGCCAAATTGCCAAAATCTTGCCTTCACAATTTGTCGGGACCTGAACAAACCGCCATGAAAGAATATGTTAACAAAAGTTTACGGAAGGGTCATGTCGTCCTTCCTTCTCAATTATAGCTGCTGGATTTTTCTTTGTTAAAAAAAGATGGAGGTCTCTGTCCTTGCCTTGATTTCTGAGAACTAAACAAGATAATGGTCAAAAATGCTTGCTTGCCTCCACTCAGCCCCGACATACTGTATATAATCAACTTCTGGCGGCTAGGGTTTTACCTAAACTTGATCTTAGACTGGCTTACAATTTGCTAGGCATCCGGAAGGGTGATGAGTGGAAAATGGCATTTTTAATGTCTGAGGGTCTTTTCAAAAACCTTGACATGCCTTTTGGATTATACAATGCACATGCTTTTTCAAAATACTATGAATTATATTTTCTCTGATTGCATTGGAATATATGTTGTGATTTACCTTGATGACATTCCAACTTTCTCACCAGATTTGGACACTCACCAGGAACACGTCCGTGTTGTTTTACAGAGATTGAGGGAGAACTCTCTGCTAAATTAGAGAAATGTGTTTTTTTTTCTGTTCAGGAAATCTCTTTATTGGGGTTTATCTTGTCAGCAGAAGGGTTTAAAATGGACCCTGGAAAGGTTCAGGCCATAATTGATTGAGTTCAACCCTGTGATCTGCTTTGCAGCAGTTTCTGGGTTTCGCCAACTATTATAGAAAATTTTTCAAGGGGTTTTTGCAGATTGCTAAACCACTTACTGGCCTTGCTTGTAAAAGCAAATCTCAAGGTTTGGTTGCTGGGTGCTATCAGGGATTTCGAAAGATTAAAATAGTGTTTCATGTCTGCTCCCATACTAATTCAACCTGATCCACAAAAACCGTTCATTCTGGAGGTGGATGCTTCGGAGATCGGAGTGAGTGCAGTTTTATCACAGGAGCCCAAAACTCTGACTAACCTGTGTGCATTTGCTTTTTTTCTAAAACATTTGCACCAACAGAGAGAAATTATGATGTTGGGAATCAAGAGTTACTTGCTGTCAAATTTGCCTTTGAGGAATGGAGGCATTTTTGGGACGGGTCGGTTCATCCAGTTATGGTGATCGCTAATCACAATAATCTGCCTTACATTGAATCAACTAGAAGGTTAACTCCTAGACAGGCTAGATGGTCCTTGTTTTTTTCTCGGTTTAATTTTTCTATTACATTCAGGCCAGGATCTAAGAATGTGAAAGCTGATACAATATCTTAGTCTAGATTCCATTTCATAGAAACATAGAATCATAAAATGGTAGAGTTGGAAGGGACCTCCTTGGTCATCTGGTCCAACCCCCTGCTCAAAGCAGGATTCACTAAATCATCCAAGACAGATATCTGTCCAGCCTCTATTTGAAGACTTCCATGGAAGGAGAACTCACCACCTCTCGTGGCAGCCTGTTCCACTCATTGATCACCCTAACTGTCAAAAAAAATTCTAATATCTAATCTGTGTCTCCTCCCATTCAGTTTCATCCCATTTCTTCTAGTCTTTCATTGTTCAAATGAGAATATAGATGATCTTTCTACAATGTGACAGCCCTTGAGATATTTGCAGACAGCTATTAAGTCTCCTCTCAGTCTTCATTTTTGCAATCTAAATCGTTCCTCATAGGACATGGTTTGCAGACCTGTCACCATTCTGGTCGCTCTTCTCTGAACTTGCTCCAGTTTGTTGATGTCTTTTTTAAAATGTGGTGCCCAAAACTGGACACAGTATTCCAGATGAGGTCTGAACAAAGAGGAGTAGAGGGCAATAATGACTTTGCATGATCTAGATCTAGACTGTATGCTTCTGTTGATACATCCCAGAATTGCATCTGCTGCTGCATCACACTGTTGACTCATGTTCAGTTTATGTTCTATTATTATACTCAAGTCTTTTTCACATGTGCTATTGCTTAGCCCTATTCCTCCCATTCTGTATATGCTTTCTTCATTTTTATTGCCAATTTCTCCTCCCGAACTTTCATCCTCCTTTATTCCTCAGGATATTGTGGTTTCTATGGTAACCTCGGAATTGTAAGAGAAGATTTGTGAAGTCCAGTCATTGGCTCCTTCCGCTTCCCCAGGGTCCAAATTACTTGTGACTGTGAAGATGATTGCATGTGTTACAATAATTTCAAGATCATGGTCATCCTGGGGTTTCTGCTACACGGAGAGCTGTTGCTAGACTTTTTTGGTGGCCGTCCATGCATAATGATATTAAAGACTTTGTATCTGCTTGTGAAGTCTGCGCACGCGCCAAAGTCAGTCATAGCTAGTCGGCTGGGGAATTGGCTGCATTGCCAATTCCAGAAATACCATGGGCTCATTTGTCCATGGACTTCATAACAGATTTGCCTCTGTCTGATGAGAAGACTTTTATCTGGGAGGTAGTTGATCGATTGAGCAAACAAGCTCATTTTGTTCCTTTGTCAGGATTACCTAATGCAGAGACACTCTCAAGGCTGTTTATTTCTCATATTGTAAGGTTATATGGGATCCCTCTGAACATTGTGTCTAATAGGGGAGTACAATTTGTCTCTAAATTTTGCAGAGCTTTTATACTAGGGATTGACTTGTCATTTTCATTTGCTTATCATCCTGAAACCAATGGTCAGACTGAGAGGACAAATCAATCTTCGGAACAAATTTTAAGGTGCTTGTGGTGGCTCGACAGGAGGACTGGTCATCATTTTTACCTTTCGCTGACTTTGCTTTTAACAGTCGAGTAAATCAATCTACCGGAACCTCACAGTTCTTCTGTAATTATGGTTTTCATCACCATTTTGATTAATTTCTAAGTTCTTAGTTCTTAATGTCCTGGGGTGGTGGTCGCTGTACAGAGAATTGGGGATGTCTGGAGGGAGGTTTAAAAGAATATTGGGACTGCTCAGATTCGCCAAAAACGAAGGACCGATAGAAGACGTTCGGTGGGTCCGGTTTTTAAGATTTTCCCAGGAGACCTGCATGCCATGTGCAAGCCATTGGAGGATAGACATGCCAGGGGAGTGCAGATGGGTAAGTGAACAGAATGGTTTCTCTGCAGGGTGGAGGAAGGTGACACATGCAAGGGTGCTGGGGCTCTTGTAACAGTTACTCATCAGGAGGGCGTTAAACTAGAAGAAGAGGGGACGGGAAGAAAAACATTAGACTTGAACAAAGAAGACCTAGGAAAACATACTCAGATGGGAGGTAAGAACATTTCTAAAACAATCCACAGCGAGGAGATTGGAACAAAACAAAATCCTCTAAACTGCATGCTCGCAAACGCCAGAAGCCTGACAAACAAGATGGAAGAACTAGAAGCAGAAATATCTACAGGTAACTTTGACATAGTGGGAATAACCGAGACATGGTTAGATGAAAGCTATGACTGGGCAGTTAACTTACAGGGTTACAGTCTGTTTAGAAAGGATCGTAAAAATCGGAGAGGAGGAGGGGTTTGTCTCTATGTAAAGTCTTGTCTAAAGTCCACTTTAAGGGAGGATATTAGCGAAGGAAATGAGGATGTCGAGTCCATATGGGTCGAAATTCATGGAGGGAAAAATGGTAACAAAATTCTCATTGGGGTCTGTTACAAACCCCCAAATATAACAGAAACCATGGAAAGTCTACTTCTAAAGCAGATAGATGAAGCTGCAACCCATAATGAGGTCCTGGTTATGGGGGACTTTAACTACCCGGATATTAACTGGGAAACAGAAACCTGTGAAACCCATAAAGACAACAGGTTTCTGCTAATAACCAAGAAAAATTATCTTTCACAATTGGTGCAGAATCCAACCAGAGGAGCAGCACTTTTAGACCTAATACTATCTAATAGACCTGACAGAATAACAAATCTGCAGGTGGTTGGGCATCTAGGAAATAGCGACCACAATATTGTGCAGTTTCACCTGTCTTTCACTAGGGGGACTTGTCAGGGAGTCACAAAAACACTGAACTTTAGGAAGGAAAAGTTTGACCAGCTTAGAGATGCCCTTAATCTGGTAGACTGGGACAATATCCTCAGAAATAAGAATACAGATAATAAATGGGAAATGTTTAAGAACATCCTAAATAGGCAGTGTAAGCTGTTTATACCTTGTGGGAATAAAAGGACTAGAAATAGGAAAAACCCAATGTGGCTAAACAAAGAAGTAAGACAGGCAATTAACAGTAAAAAGAAAGCATTTGCACTACTAAAGCAGGATGGCACCATTGAAGCTCTAAAAAACTATAGGGAGAAAAATACTTTATCTAAAAAATTAATTAAAGCTGCCAAAAAGGAAACAGAGAAGCACATTGCTAAGGAGAGTAAAACTAATCCCAAACTGTTCTTCAACTATATCAATAGTAAAAGAATAAAAACTGAAAATGTAGGCCCCTTAAAAAATAGTGAGGAAAGAATGGTTGTAGATGACGAGGAAAAAGCTAACATATTAAACACCTTCTTCTCCACGGTATTCACGGTGGAAAATGAAATGCTAGGTGAAATCCCAAGAAACAATGAAAACCCTATATTAAGGGTCACCAATCTAACCCAAGAAGAGGTGCGAAACCGGCTAAATAAGATTAAAATAGATAAATCTCCAGGTCCGGATGGCATACACCCACGAGTACTAAGAGAACTAAGTAATGTAATAGATAAACCATTATTTCTTATTTTTAGGGACTCTATAGCGACAGGGTCTGTTCCGCAGGACTGGCGCATAGCAAATGTGGTGCCAATATTCAAAAAGGGCTCTAAAAGTGAACCTGGAAATTATAGGCCAGTAAGTCTAACCTCTATTGTTGGTAAAATATTCGAAGGGTTTCTGAGGGATGTTATTCTGGATTATCTCAATGAGAATAACTCTTTAACTCCATATCAGCATGGGTTTAAGAGAAATTGCTCCTGTCAAACCAATCTAATCAGTTTTTATGAAGAGGTAAGCTATAGGCTGGACCACGGTGAGTCATTGGACGTGGTATATCTCGATTTTTCCAAAGCGTTTGATACCGTGCCGCACAAGAGGTTGGTACACAAAATGAGAATGCTTGGTCTGGGGGAAAATGTGTGTAAATGGGTTAGTAACTGGCTTAGTGATAGAAAGCAGAGGGTGGTTATAAATGGTATAGTCTCTAACTGGGTCGCTGTGACCAGTGGGGTACCGCAGGGGTCAGTATTGGGACCTGTTCTCTTCAACATATTCATTAATGATCTGGTAGAAGGTTTACACAGTAAAATATCGATATTTGCAGATGATACAAAACTATGTAAAGCAGTTAATACAAGAGAAGATAGTATTCTGCTACAGATGGATCTGGATAAGTTGGAAACTTGGGCTGAAAGGTGGCAGATGAGGTTTAACAGTGATAAATGTAAGGTTATACACATGGGAAGAAGGAATCAATATCACCATTACACACTGAATGGGAAACCACTGGGTAAATCTGACAGGGAGAAGGACTTGGGGATCCTAGTTAATGATAAACTTACCTGGAGCAGCCAGTGCCAGGCAGCAGCTGCCAAGGCAAACAGGATCATGGGGTGCATTAAAAGAGGTCTGGATACACATGATGAGAGCATTATACTGCCTCTGTACAAATCCCTAGTTAGACCGCACATGGAGTACTGTGTCCAGTTTTGGGCACCGGTGTCCAGTTTTGGGCACCGGTGCTCAAGAAGGATATAATGGAACTAGAGAGAGTACAAAGGAGGGCAACAAAATTAATAAAGGGGATGGGAGAACTACAATACCCAGATAGATTAGCGAAATTAGGATTATTTAGTCTAGAAAAAAGACGACTGAGGGGCGATCTAATAACCATGTATAAGTATATAAGGGGACAATACAAATATCTCGCTGAGGATCTGTTTATACCAAGGAAGGTGACGGGCACAAGGGGGCATTCTTTGCGTCTGCAGGAGAGAAGGTTTTTCCACCAACTTAGAAGAGGATTCTTTACTGTTAGGGCAGTGAGAATCTGGAATTGCTTGCCTGAGGAGGTGGTGATGGCGAACTCAGTCGAGGGGTTCAAGAGAGGCCTGGATGTCTTCCTGGAGCAGAACAATATTGTATCATACAATTATTAGGTTCTGTAGAAGGACGTAGATCTGGGTATTTATAATGATGGAATATAGGCTGAACTGGATGGACAAATGTCTTTTTTCGGCCTTACTAACTATGTTACTATGTTACTTTTTAACAGAAGAATGAAATAAATTTTGTTTTTATTGATAATGACTCCGAAAGCAATGTTTTTCTTATATTGTACAAAAATAGTTATTTTTAGGAAATATGCTTGACAGGACAATTTCAGTTTTCGATTGTTAGGTTCAGTACGCCTAGCTAATATATAATCTCACTGTTTGTCCATTACTCAAAGAGACATCATCTCAAATGAAGAAAGTACTGAATATAAAGGTTTATGAGTTACATGTTACTCATAGCATTTTTTACATGTGTTCAAGTAGGGTTCCACACTAGGGTTGAGCGACTTTTACTTTTATAGGATCGGGTCGGGTTTCACGAAACCCAACTTTTTCAAAAGTCGGGTTGAGTGAAATCGGCCGATCCTATAAAAAAGTCGGGGTCGGCCGAAACACGAAACCCAATGCAGTGCATTGGGTTTCCTATGGTTCCCAGGGTCTCAAGGAGAGGAAACTCTCCTTCAGGCCCTGGGATCCATATTTAAGTGTAAAATAAAGAATTAAAATAAAAAATATTGCTATACTCACCCTCTGATGCGACCTGGTACTAACCGGCAGCCTTCCTTCCTTAGAATCAGCGCGTGAAGGGCCTTAGATGACGTCGCGGCTTGTGATTGGTCGCGCGACCGCCCATGTGACCGCTCGCGCGACCAATCACAAGCCGCGACGTCACCGAAGGTCCTTCAAGCGCTGATTCTTAGGAAGGAAGGCTGCCGGAAAGAAGCAGGGCGCGTCCGAGGGTGAGTATATTCCTATTAGTATATTGAAAATATTGTATTCAGATATCAGATGTGTGACCAAAAATCTAAATTATATCCCCAAGCCTGTGTCTACAAGACTCAGAACCAAATGAAATGTGTCTGTCCTTTAAAGGTGGTTTTAAATGTAGTTTATCACGGTGAAGTTTATGCACATTGAAGAGTTTCTACTCACTCGGTTGCTTTTGAGGTAGGCACGTGAAGTAGTTTCAGGAAAATGTCGAGGCTGATTTATTAAAACTTCATAAACCACTGACAATAACAAAACATTCTTTTCCAGCACAATATGAAACAACAAAGTTAATAGTCCATACAGTAGTACGGATTCACCTGCTCAAATTAGTGTCCAGCTCTTTAGTCCTTAGCAAACACAAACACTGGAGATCTGCATCCCTACACACACAGACCCCGAATGAGACAACTGGTCTCCATTTTTTTTATCTGTCATAACATGCCTAGAGGTGGGGATATGTGAGCAGCCAGCGCCACCCATCACTCTGACTTCTCCTAAACTCAGCCCTGATATGCCCTATTAACTCTCTGAGCGCTATATGTGCTGATTTCCCAGGTTTACATCATTGAAGTTACCAACCTAGATGATACAAATCTCCCTTTGAGGATCTGTTTGGTGGCCATCTTACAACATATTTAAATTGTATTTATACATTTATTTTGATTTATTTATGATTTACTCATCCTGTTCCAACAAAATAAATCTCCTATAAAATCATTCATCAACTATAATAAAACTCATGTATATCTGATGGAGTACCAGTCATGTGATTTAATACATGAAAATTGAAAATTAGAATATCTAAACATATGAAAGGGGCACAACCTAAACCCAATTCCCAACAGACTAAGCATTCTCTTTCTTGTGTATCTCTCTGTTTTCTAGTAAAACATGGAGGTGATCTATCTCACCTGATGGTATGTGGTATTTAAAGCGAAGCTGTCAGCAGGATTTTGCTCAGGAAACTACAGACACTGCCAGGTTGGTGCTGTTATACTGATTAAAATGATACATTAGTTAATTAAATCCATCTAGTAGTAGTTGTTTAATCTGTATTTTCAGTTTTCAGTTAATGAGATTCTCGTGCTTTAGGGCTGGCCTGACATCTGACAGCGTTACCTCTCAGCGCTCTGACAGACTCAGAGTTACCGCCAATACGAACTACCACGCTGGTGTATTCCCATGCTGTCATACAGATGACAGCGTGGGAAACCTCATAGGAAGCCAGTAAAATGCAAAACAAAAGCTCAGCAAATCCATAACAAATCCGCAAACATTGTTCTACCTGCGTTTTTGCTGTGGATTTGACCAACTCAATTGAAGTCAATTGGTGAAAAACGCTGCTGAAACGCAAAAAGAATTGACATGCTGCAGAAAAAAAACACACTGTAATTACTTAAGGAAAATTACTGATCATGTGCACAACACTACAGAATTGTCATTGAATTAGCTTGCATAAGGATTCTATAGTGTTTTTGGCCCATTTCCGTGTGGGGAAAAGACTCTGTGAAAATGCATCAAAAATGCATTGTGTGCTCATAGCCTAAACAACAACCACAAGATGGATTTCATCAACCCAGGTATCATTTTAATCAGTATAACAAAGCCAACCTGTCAGTGCCTGTAGGATACTTGGCAAAATACTGCTGACAGAGTCACTTCAAAGACTTAACTATCCACCTAGAGGAGGAGACTGATCAGTTCTTCTATTAGCTTGTGAGGCATATTGGATATTATGTATGGAGACTCATGCTCCAGCAGGTTTGAATTACAATACTGATTTGTTATGTTATTAATTTCTCATTATTGAATTGAAAAATAAGTATAAATATTTGGAAAATATGTAGTATATAATATCTCAATGTATTATTCCCTTTAGTACCAACCAATTAAATAAAACAACATATTTGCTTTAGAGTAGATATGGGAGGAGTTACTGACTTATATAATTATGAACCTGACTACAATCCCTGACAGAAGTTCTGTCGCTGATCCATATCATGTAAATAAAAGCTTATAACCTGACGTTAAATTCATCCTATTGATTGGATAAATTATTCTTTTGAAAGCTGAAACCTTCTGAAATGTGGTTTAGGTTAAGAAAATAAATTGGCATCAGTGCAGAAATATTGATCAGTTAATGGACACAGAATGGTCAGATTTTGGCAAGACAAAAGTTTGGTCGCCCAAAGAAATTAATGTGATATTCAAACAAATAATTAACTTAAAATACAAATATATGTTGCATAACATTGGTGAATGAAGTTGTGGTGCTATTAAAGTCATATTTAATATTTTGTGTGACTTCTATGAGCTTGAAGGACTGCATCCATGCGGTTCAACAATGATTCACACAATTTATTAATGAAGTAATCAGGAATAGCAAAGAATGCAGTCTTACATGCCTCCCAGAGTTCATCTAGATTCTTTGGTTTTGTCTTCCAAGCTTCCTCTTTCATCCTACCCCAAACATGCTCAATGATGTTCATGTCTGGTGACTGGGCTGGCCAGTCCTTGAGCACCTTGATCTTTTTTGCCTGGAGGAGCTTTGTTGTAGAGATGGATGTATGAGATGGAGCACCATCCTGATGCAGAATTTGGCCCCTTTTATGATTTGGGATATAAGAGGTAGCTAATACTTCTTGATATTTTAGGTCATTGATATTGCCTTCCATCTTGAAAATGTTTTGCATAACCCCATACTGAATGTAACCCCAGACCATGATCTTTCCACCACCAAATTTAACTGTTTTCTGGGTGTATTTTGGATCGATACGGGCTACAGTACGTCTCCTGCAGTATTTGCGGCGGCTATGGTGTAATTCTACTGAGGATTCATCACAGAAACCCACTTTCTGCCACTTTTCCAGCGTCCATCTGTTTAGCAAACTGTGGGACTTTGCAAATGCCACACGTTTTTTTATTTGCCTTTTGTTTAGTGCTGGCTTCTGGGCACTGATTTGACCATGGAGGCCATTTCGAGAAAGAATCCTGTTCTAGTTGACATAGGGACTTGAGGTGACCAGGCCTGTTGGAGATCTGCTGCAGTGGAAGAGGGGCTTGCTTTGGATTTTCAAACCAACAAACATTCCTCCTGAGCAGTTGACATGTGGGGTCTGCTGGACCTGGGCTTGTCAAACCCATCTCCAGTCTCTTCAAATCTTTTTTTAATTCTTTGTACTTGACGCTGAGACACATTAAGGCTATGTGCACATGTTGCGGATTTTGCTGCGGATCCACATCAGATCTGCAGCTGCGGGTCTGTAGCAGTTTTCCATGAGTTTACAGTACCATGTAAATCTATGGAAAACAGAAACCACTGTGCCCATGCTGCGGAAAAAAACGCACAGAAACGCTGCAGTTTACATTCCGCAGCATGTCAATTCTTTGTGCGGATTCCGCAGCGGTTTACACCTGCTCCTCTATAGGAATCCGCAGCTGTAAAACCGCAGGTGGAATCCGCACAAAATCCGCATAAAACCCGCGGTAATTCCGTAGTAAATCCGCAGGTGACATAAGCCAAAGAAGAAACAAAGACCTTGGTCCTACAAAATTCTAACAGAGGAAGGAAGAAGACTAAGGAGTAGTGTTGAGCATTCCGATACCGCAAGTATCGGGTATCAGCCGATATTTGCGGTATCGGAATTCCGATACCGAGTTCCGATATTTTTGTGATATCGGGAATCGGTATCGGGATTAAGATTCATGTGTAAAATAAAGAATAAAAATAAAAAATATTGATATAATTACCCTCGGACGCGCCCTGGTTGTCACCGCTGCAACCGCCATGCTTCCATTCCTAAGAATGAGCGCGTTAAGGACTTTCGATGATGTCGCGGCTTGTGATTGGTCGCTGAGCGGTCATGTGACCGCTCACGCAACCAATCACAAGCCGCAACGTTTATTTTTATTCTTTATTTTACACATGAATATGGATCCCAGGGCCTGAAGGAGAGTTTCCTCTCCTTCAGACTCTGGGAACCATAGAGGATACCTTAGGATATTTGTGTCCCATTGACTTGTATTGGTATCGGATATCGGTATCGGCGATATCCGATATTTTTCGGCCGATACCATCCGATACCGATACTTTCAAATATCGGACGGTATCGCTCAAAACTACTAAGGAGCAATCAGAGGTATCTGAGGAAAAGGCAAGAAAGAGATGATTCATTGCCTTTTGAACAGTATCTGGACACCCAAGAAAACGAGGCAGCAAGTACAGGTCAAGTACCAACAGTGACAACTGACCATCAGGGTGAGGATTCGGCCAGAGACAGGCAATATCAGAAGGCATATTACCAGAATCAGAAGAACTACAAGATGTGCTTTTTGCCAGTGTTTGTCAAATGTGCAGCTTGGCTGCAGCCGGATGTTGTCATTTCTCTGGAGCTCAGGCAGATCCTTTGCAGATTTATTGTAATAGAAAGCTTGCCTATCTTGATTCTTCTGTAATTTAGCTTTGATGTTTCCCAACAACTTTGGCTTTAACAGATGACTAGCAGTTGGTAAGAGTGTCTTTGTATGCCTACTCATGAGCCTCTGTGCCGGACCGCTGTCTAGGCCTTGGGTGGGTGTGTTTCTATGATCCATCCGTACATCCGTACCTGCCTGTTTTGCTTTCTGCATGAGCTTTTTTGCCATTTTTACTGCTGACTCTGCTTTCCCATTACTCTGAGGATATCTCGGAGAAGACATCTGGTGTTCAAATTCCCATTTCTTGCTGAAGGCTTTGAACTATTCCGATGTAAACTGTGCCCCATTGTCTGAGAAAACGATATCTGGAATGCCATACCTGGCAAAATGGGCCTTGAGTTTTGCTGTTCTCGCCCTTGTGTCTTGCAACAAATCAACCTCCCAAAAGTTTGAAAAGTAGTCAGGTATTCTTTGTCATTTCATGCGAACAAGTCCATTCCTATTTTTGATCATTGCTTATGTGGAATTTCAAGAGGTTGTTTATCACTGCACAACGCACATATTTCACATTGTGCTAGATAAATTTTAATGTGGTCATTCATTCCTGCCAAAAAACAGATTTTCGTGCGCGAAGTAGACATCCTTCTATGTCTAAGTAAGAAGAGTGCAATGTTTTCAGTATGTCTCTTCTGAGAACTTCTAGTATAACAGCCCTCTCTCCTTTAAAGATGATCCCTTGCTGCACTGACAATTCATCTCTTATGTGGAAGAATGAAGAAACTTCCCTTGGAGCATGTTGCTTATATTTTGGCACTGTAAGGTAGTTACACATATTGATGGTTTCAATGTCTTTTTCCTCATCATTTGTTATAGGAAGGTAAGCTCTGCTTAGCGTATGTGCAATCAGTAAGTACCTTCCTGAACAGTACCCGATATCAAAATCATATTTTTGAAGTCGTAACAGCATGCGCTGTAGTCTCTTTGGAGCATTTAATAATGGTTTCTTTGTAATGCTCTCCAAAGGTTTGTGATCTGACTGCACTGTTACCGGTCGACCATAGATGTACTGGTGAAACTTCTCCATCCCAAATAACACAGCCAGTATTTCCTTCTAAATCTGAGCATATCCCTGTTCTGTTGTTGTAAGGGCTCTGCTTGCAAATGTGAGTGGCTGTTTGTTCTGCTTTACTGTAGCTCCAAGGCCTTTTTCTGAAGCATCACATTGTACCACCACTTCTCGATCTGGATCAAAGTACTTTATGGTTGCTGTATCTGCAATAGCCTTCTTTACTGATCAGAAAGCAGTCTCCTGGCTTTCTTTCCATTTTCAGAAGACATCTTTGTGGATGAGCTGTCTCAGTGGCTCACACATGTCTGACAGATGTCTGCAAAATTTGGAGAGATAATTTACCATGCCCAAAAATCATTGTACTCCACTAACATCAGTAGGGGGAGGCAAATCTTGCATTGCTCTCACCTTTTCAGGATCCACTTTTACACTGTTTGAAGTCAGATGATGTCAAATATATGCAATTTCTGTCATTTTTAGTTTGAATTTGTCTATGTTCAGCTTTATTTGACTTGCTCTGCATCTGTCCAAAAATTGTATCATCTTCTGATCATGATCTTTGATTGAATATTCCATATCTTCACCTTCTCCCACTAATAGGATATTATCTGCTATTGTTTTCACTCCAGGAAGTCCTTCCAAAGCCTGCATTAATTTCTGCTGGAACACCTTTGGAGCCAGGGGCGGATTATCAGAGGGTCAATATGGGCGGTAGCCCAGGGCCCAGTGGTCTGGGGGGGCCCTGGGCTACCGCACAGATTAATCCTCTGATAATCGTCTGTGAATGCCCGCCGGGCGGCATTTATGTGCCCCCGAACTCGGTGGGCAGAGAGAGGGGGCCCGCATTGGGCCCCGTCTCATCTGCTCACCGGGCCCTTTCCGGCGCTGCGGCGGTTTCCTATTGATGTGCGGGCGCGCGCCCGCACATCTATAGTTAACAGCAACAGCCGCCAGCCAATTGGAGGCTGGCAGCTGAAGTCGGCCGCAGCGCACACGTCGCCGGCGTCTGACGTCATTGTCAGTCGCCGGCGAGTGTGCGCTGCTGAAGGGAGCTTGCCGCCGGGAGCGCGGACAGGTGAGGAGACTGTTTGTTTTTTTTTGATCAGTTAAACGGTGGACACACTGGGGGGCAATGCTGGAGGTAGGACACACTGGGGGGCAATGCTGGAGACACTGGGACAGGTTGGAGGACACATTGGGGGCAATGCTGGAGGACACACTGGGGGGCAATGCTGGAGGACACACTGGGGGCAATGCTGGACAAACTGGGGCAGATTGGAGGACACACTGGGGGCAATGCTGGAGGACACACTGGGGCAATGCTGGAGACACTGGGGCAGATTGCTGGAGGACACACTGGGGGCAATGCTTGAGACAGTGGGGCAGATTGCTGGAGACAGTGGGGCAGATTGCTGGAGACAGTGGGGCAGATTGCTGGAGACAGTGGGGCAGATTGCTGGAGACAGTGGGGCAATGCTGGAGATAGTGGGGCAATGCTGGAGACAGTGGGGCAATGCTGGAGACAGTGGGGCAATGTTGGGGACAGTGGGGCAATGCCGGGGACAGTGGGGCAATGCTGGGGACAGTGGGGCAATGCTGGAGACAGTGGGGCAATGCTGGAGACAGTGGGGCAATGCTGGAGACAGTGGGGCAATGCTGAAGACAGTGGGGCAATGCTGGAGACAGTGTGGCAATGCTGGAGACAGTGGGGCAGATTGCTGGAGACAGTGGGGCAATACTGGAGACAGTGGGGCAATGCTGGGGACAGTGGGGCAATGCTGTAGACAGTGGGGCAATGCTGGAGACAGTGGGGCAATGCTGGAGACAGTGAGGCAATGCTGGAGACAGTGGGGCAATGCTGGAGACAGTGGGGCAATGCTGGAGACTGTGGGGCAATGCTGGAGACTGTGGGGCAATGCTGGAGACAGTGGAGCAGATTGCTGGAGGACACACTGGGGGTAATGCTGGAGGACACACTGGGGGGAAATGCTGGAGACACTGGGGCAGATTGGAGGACACACGGGGCAGATTGCTGGAGACAGTGGGGCAGATTGCTGGAGACAGTGGGGCTGATTGCTGGAGACAGTGGGGCAGATTGCTGGGGACAGTGGGGCAATGCTGGGGACAGTGGGGCAATGCTGGGGACAGTGGGGCAATGCTGGGGACAGTGGGGCAATGCTGAGGACAGCGGGGCAATGCTGGAGACAGTGGGGCAGATTGCTGGAGACAGTGGGGCAGATTGCTGGAGACAGTGGGGCAGATTGCCGGACACACTGGGGGCAGGACTGGAGGCATGGGCAGAATGTAGACACGGGGCATGATTGGAGACACGGGGTAGAATGAAAGACATGGGGCAGGATTGGATCATGGGGCAGGATGGATATGATGGAGACAGATGGGGCAGGATGGGGAGATCATATGGGGCAGGATGGATACTCATGAGTGCAGGATGGAAGAACATATGGCTGGAGCGAGGAATGAGATACATGGGGTGGGGAATAGTATTACCATAGGGGCTAATTAAGGGATATTATTACTGCAGTGATGGATTTATTTTATTTTTTGAGTATACTGTTTTAAATGGGGGGGCGGTCCTGTTACTGTGCAGAGTGACACTATATCGCCTTTTTCTCTTCATGTGGTATAATGTAGAAGTTGTGAAAAATTAAGTAATGTGTTCTACAAGCGGAGCTCGAGATAACTGTGTTATTTCCTGCAGAAACGAGTCCTGGCTGGAAGAAATGATGGCGGTCTGTGCTGGATGAAAGATGAAGGACTTCACCTAGAGACGTCACTGGTGAGTCAGTGTTACCTATACACTGACACTATACACTGTATACTATATACAGAGGTCCTGTGTATAATGTCACCAGTGATCACTGTATTACCTCTACACAGACACTGCATACTAAGTACAGATCTCCTGTGAATACTGGCACTTATGGTGATAGTATTGTGGGTTTTTTTATTATTTTTTTTACTGATCAGTATTGTAGTATTCAGTCACTATGTGGTGGTAATATGTGGTCTGGAAATGGTGTTGTGGTATTTGTCCCTTGTATGTGCTATTTGGTCACCAAGTGGTAATATGTGGTCTTGACATGGTGCGGTGGTATTTGTTCCTTGTATGTGATATTATTCGATGACTGTGGTTGTAATTTGTGGTCTGGTCATGGTACGGTGGTAATTGTTCCTTGTATGTGATATTATTGGTCAAGATATACCTAAATTGTATTGCAGATTTTAACAAATATTGAATAGGTTACAGTAGAGTAGGGCCCGGCCATTTTTCTGGAATAATCTGGTTCAGGTATATCATGACCCCCGTCACATGACCCCCGTCACATGACCCCCGTCACATGACCGGGGGGGCCCACAGTGTGTGAACAGCCCGGGGCCCTGGCTACCCTTAATCCACCCCTGTCTGGAGCAGGTTTTAGTCCATGGGCATTCTCAGCAATTTATAGCGTCCAAATGGTGAAGAAAATGTCAATAAACTTAATTCTTCAGCCAGTTCCACATGCCAGAATCCATTTTTATATCACATACAGAAAATATTTTAGTCTTTGATAGAGCTGGTAGAACGTCATCTAATGTCAGAATTGGGTAATGATGTCTTTTCAGCGCCTTGTTGAGTAGCTTAGGATCAATGCATACTCTTAACTTGCCTGATGGTTTCTGCACTATGACCAAACTGCTGATCCAATCCGTGCTCTTATGGACTGGTGCTATCATGCCTCTTCTCTGTAAATCTTGCAGTTCTACTTTCAGTGGTTGCATTAAAGCTACTGACACTCTTCTTGTAGGTAATATGGTAGGCTGCACAGTGTCCTCAATTTATAGACTATATTTACCTTCAAAGCACCCATCACCTTCAAATAAATCAGCATACTTCATTTTTATTTTCTGAATATCCAAATTGCTCTCTGCCTTTAGTTTGATATTTTGTATATCCTGGGATATGTCAACAGACATGATGTTCTGAGACTGTGCTTTTATTAAGTCCATTGCCTGAACTGATTTTACTCCCAGTAATGGTATATGGCTACCACCACGCAACACGGTAAATTCAACTCTATAACTTTTTCTGTTAAATGGGTATTTTTAGCTTACATGTCCCCATCGGTTTCAGAATGCTTTTGCTGTACATCACCAGTACCTTGCCAGTTGGCCCAATAGAAACCTGTTTGTTCAGCAGAGCACATGGAATTACATTGCAGCTTGCTCTGCAATCCAGCTGAAATCTAATGGGCTTCTCGTCCAACAAGAATGTTGCATAAAGCTGCTTGGCATCCTTGACTACTGACAGCCTGACTACATTGACTTTCTATGCTGCAGGCTGCAGTTGTAGCCATGTAATGTCCTCTGCACTATCAGTGTCTGGTGTCACAGTGTGGAGCTGTCTGTACTGTTTGCCTGTTCCCAGCCTGCAGACTGCTGAGAAATGATTCTTCTTGCCACATGACCTGCAGGTTTCCCCATATGCTGAACACTTGTTTGCTTTCTCTCTCATGTCTTTTCCCACAATACTTGCAGTGGACAGTGCTTATAGGGGAGCTTGGTCTTGCCTTTCCTTTCATAGATACTGCATGTACCTTATCATTCTCACTGGTGCCTGCCATCATCTTCAGGCTGTGTTTTGTCAGCTCAGCAGCCCTGCAGATTTGCATGCATTTCTCTAAAGTCATGTCTTCCTCTCTCAGTAATCTTTCTTTGAGATGACTGTCTTTTATGCCACACATCATTCTGTCTCGGATTAAACTGTCCCTGATCTCTCCAAAGCCACATGTTGCTGCAAGTCTCCTCAGCTCTGTCAGATATCTGTCCACATTTTCACCATCCTTCTGATGTCTTGTGAAAAAATTATATCTTTTCACTGTCTCATTCTTCTTTGGGTCACAGTGTTTATCAAATGCCTGCACTTCATCTGCTAGGAAGAGGTTGTCTGAGTCTGGGAGTAAGGTGTGGGCTAATTCTCTGTCATTTCCACAATTAGGTAATAAAACAGCTTTACTTTCGTTTGTCATCATTGGGGGCCACTGTCAGATCCACATACAGTGTAAACTCATCCTTCCAATGTCTCCAAGTCTGGGACAGATTACATGACGTGACATCCAGTGTCTGAGGGGGCTTCAGACCAGTCTCCATTTTGCCGAAATGTCAGGGAATCTGTACTTACAGGTGCTGTGATCCTCTGTATAGTGCCAGCCTCACACAAACTCGGAGGATTTGCAGGTTCTGTGCCCTGCTGCCACCATGTTCTGTTAGTTGCTTCCCATCATGGATCACATTGTGTTGGTAATTACAGGCTGTTTATTACATGCTGTGTCATCCTCCATTACATGAGCCTCTACCACAACTGACCAACAAGTTCCAACACAACAATACAATAGAACACACATTAAAGTAGTGAGACCCCAATCGGCCAAATCATCATATAACATATTGCTACAGGCACTTGTACTTCACTGCAGATTGGGGAGGCTGGTGCCGGAAAAAGGCAGCTGGCAGAATGGATAGGGAAGAGATATAGTATAATTTTAACTGCAATTCCTGCACAGTAAACTTCTGCTAATTTGCATAGCAATTCAACATTACACTTCTGTGAAACATATTTCTAAAGTAAAGCTATACGTATATGCTAGCCACCTTAGGGAGAGAGCCAAGTTGGGCTAAATGTAGCGGGACGAAAGAGACCGAAAAGCCCTCTACTTAAAGGAAATACATAGTGGATGCTTTCCTGAAACGGAAAGTACTTGCAAGCAGCATAATACAAAGAATAGCAGGTTTACCCAGAATCCCTTGCAGTAGGCGGAGCTATGCAAATCATCTCTTTCCACCCCAGTCTAATCCACAGCGCTTGGAACCGCCAAGCGTGCAATGCTGCGGATTAGTTTCTAAATTTACACAGCCAACCAATTCCTACCTGTGGACACGTGTTTAGGGCTTTAGGCCCTCATCAGCACAGGGCTGGAATTGGTTGGCTGTATGGAGTGGGGCTCGGTGAACAAGCGATACATATATGCTAGCCACCTTAGGGAGAGACCCAAGTTGGGCTAAATGTAGCGGGACGAAAGAGACCGAAAAGCCCTCTACTTAAAGGAAATACATAGTGGATGCTTTCCTGAAACGGAAAGTACTTGCAAGCAGCATAATACAAAGAATAGCAGGTTTACCCAGAAACCCTTGCAGTAGGCGGAGCTATGCAAATCATCTCTTTCCACCCCAGTCTAATCCACAGCGCTTGGAACCGCCAAGCGTGCAATGCTGCGGATTAGTTTCTAAATTTACACAGCCAACCAATTCCTACCTGTGGACACGTGTTTCAGGCTTTAGGCCCTCATCAGCACAGGGCTGGAATTGGTTGTCTGTATGGAGTGGGGCTCGGTGAGCAAGCGATACATATATGCTAGCCACCTTAGGGAGAGACCCAAGTTGGGCTAAATGTAGCGGGACGAAAGAGACCGAAAAGCCCTCTACTTAAAGGAAATACATAGTGGATGCTTTCCTGAAACGGAAAGTACTTGCAAGCAGCATAATACAAAGAATAGCAGGTTTACCCAGAATCCCTTGCAGTGGGCGGAGCTATGCAAATCATCTCTTTCCACCCCAGTCTTATCCACAGCGCTTGAAAGAGATGATTTGCATAGCTCCGCCTACTGCAAGGGATTATGGGTAAACCTGCTATTCTTTGTATTATGCTGCTTGCAAGTACTTTCCGTTTCAGGAAAGCATCCACTATGTAAAGTAAAGCTATGGATGCAATCTGCATTATAGTGCCTATCCAGCTAAAAGAAACAAAGGGGTCTGGTATCATGTTATCCAGACTGAGAATGCTCTCAGTGGGAAAATCTAGAAAATCTTGTAGTTATGTTACTACATGGCTATCATAAATAAATTAAATTTTGTTACAAAGCAAGCTTTCGAGACTTCCTAGGTCCCTTCCTTCCATATTGGGACCCCCTTCACACTGTCCTCTCACACTGTGTCCTCTCTATATTATTCCCTCTCATCACACTCCCCCCTCCTTGGTATACTGTTCCCTCTGGCTGTAACCATACTCTGTTCTCCCATGATTCGCCCCTGCTTCTCAGTGTCTATTCTGTGCCCACTCACTTTTCTCCCCCATACTGTCTCCTCACACTATTCCCCTCTCGCCTCATACTGTCTCCTTTCACATCCCCCTGCTTACCATACTGTCTCCTCATACAGTTACCCCCTCACTCTCTATACTACTGCCTGCTCACACATATCCCCATCTCCACATACTGTGTCTGCACACATCCCATCACCCTCACTCCCCATACTGTGTCCATATACGTTTTCCCATGACTACTCTTATTGTGTCCACATACATTACCCCATTCGCCCCATATTGTCTGCGCCCATCCCTCCACTCAACATACTGTGTCTGCACCAATCTCTCATACTGTTTCCTCATACATGCTCCCATACTGTTTCCTCATACATGCCCTAAATCTCTCCATCTCCAGCCCAAATCTCCCTCCACACATTAAATTCAAACATCCCCAGTCCAAATCTCCCCACACACATTAAATCCCCCATCTCTAGTCCAAATCTCCTCCCACACATTAAATCTCCCATCACCACTGCAAATCTCCCCACACACACATTAAATCCCCTCATCACCACTCCAAATCTCCCATCACACATTAAATCCCCATTCCAAATCTCCCACGACACAGTAAATCACCCCATGCCCACTCCAATTCCCCCAACCCCAGTCAGTATGGGGGAGAAAAGTGAGTGGGTACAGAATAGACACTGATTAGTAGGGGCAAAGCATGGGGAAACAGTGTAAGGGTACAGCCAGGAGGGAACAGTATACCAAGGAGGGGGGAGTGTGATGAGAGGGAATAATATAGTGACTGGGCCCTATAGGGGGACACAGTGTGAGAGGACAGTGTGAAGAGGGGTCCCAGTATGGAAAGGAGAGGGCAGTGTGAAGAGCATGTACCATAAGAAAGATAGTGTGGAGGTCATATTTTGTGCAGAAAATATAGTGAGGGGCAATTATTTATTCAGGGGCTCAGCATAGAGCAGATATCTTAATTCAGAAGCATTATAATCTGACATCTTTTAGGGCATATGGCTATGTCATGATCCGTTCCAGGGTTTAATTCTGTCTGCCCTTTTTCAGGGCGGATCATGTCAAGGGTTAACTTTGCTCTGCCTCATTCTGGGTTCAGGTATTTAGCTCCTATGCATCTTGCTGGCAGTGTCAGCTATAGTTCTGCCTTCGGCGTGTGAACCTGACTCTGGTAGACCTTGATTTTTCCTGCTGTGATCCCTGACTTGCCCCATGCCTGTTGACTCCCTCTGTCTGCCCTTTTCCCAGCGCCTCCCTGTTTGTCGGTTTCTCTGGTTTCTGACTTGGCTTGTATTCGGACTTGCTTCTGCCTTTTGACTTTGTCTTATCCACTCCTGACCGTTGCTGAACCTCCTGGCTTGTTCCTGACCACGTGTACTTCTGATCCTTTTAGTATTTCTGCCTCTGTTTTTTGACTCGGCTTGTCTGTCCACTCTCTTGCCATTTGGTGGCACCTGTGCTGCTGCTCTGTGGTGCTTCACTGTGTACGCAGTCTCACTTCCCTCTCAAGCTCCCTCTGGTGGAGGTTGCGCTATACTGCACCGCATGAGCATGACAGGATATTTGCAGCAAAAGACCGGAGAAGATGTACAGTTAGGGCCAGAAATATTTGGACAGTGACACAATTTTCGCGAGTTGGGCTCTGCATGCCACCACATTGGATTTGAAATGAAACCTCTACAACAGAATTCAAGTGCAGATTGTAACGTTTAATTTGAAGGGTTGAACAAAAATATCTGATAGAAAATGTAGGAATTGTACACATTTCTTTACAAACACTCCACATTTTAGGAGGTCAAAAGTAATTGGACAAATAAACATAACCCAAACAAAATATTTTTATTTTCAATATTTTGTTGCAAATCCTTTGGAGGCAATCACTGCCTTAAGTCTGGAACCCATGGACATCACCAAACGCTGGGTTTCCTCCTTCTTAATGCTTTGCCAGGCCTTTACAGCCGCAGCCTTCAGGTCTTGCTTGTTTGTGGGTCTTTCCGTCTTAAGTCTGGATTTGAGCAAGTGAAATGCATGCTCAATTGGGTTTAGATCTGGAGATTGACTTGGCCATTGCAGAATGTGCCACTTTTTGGCACTCATGAACTCCTGGGTAGCTTTGGCTGTATGCTTGGGGTCATTGTCCATCTGTACTATGAAGCGCCGTCCAATCAACTTTACAGCATTTGGCTGAATCTGGGCTGAAAGTATATCCCGGTACACTTCAGAATTCATCCGGCTACTCTTGTCTGCTCTTATGTCATCAATAAACACAAGTGACCCAGTGCCATTGAAGCCATGCATGCCCATGCCATCACATTGCCTCCACCATGTTTTACAGAGGATGCGGTGTGCCTTGGATCATGTGCCGTTCCCTTTCTTCTCCAAACTTTTTTCTTCCCATCATTCTGGTACAGGTTGATCTTTGTCTCATCTGTCCATAGAATACTTTTCCAGAACTGAGCTGGCTTCTTGAGGTGTTTTTCTGCAAATTTAACTCTGGCCTGTCTATTTTTGGTATTGATGAATGGTTTGCATCTAGATGTGAACCCTTTGTATTTACTGTCATGGAGTCTTCTCTTTACTGTTGACTTAGAGACAGATACACCTACTTCACTGAGAGTGTTCTGGACTTCAGTTGATGTTGTGAACGGGTTCTTCTTCACCAAATTAAGTATGCGGCG
Organism: Ranitomeya imitator; assembly: GCF_032444005.1. Classification (NCBI taxonomy): domain Eukaryota; kingdom Metazoa; phylum Chordata; class Amphibia; order Anura; family Dendrobatidae; genus Ranitomeya; species Ranitomeya imitator. The sequence goes on from NC_091282.1 coordinate 180,099,552, forward strand.
ATCATCCACCACTGTTGTCATCCGTGGACGCCCAGGCCTTTTTGAGTTCCCAAGCTCACCAGTCAATTCCTTTTTTCTCAGAATGTACCCAACTGTTGATTTTGCTACTCCAAGCATGTCTGCTATCTCTCTGATGGATTTTTTCTTTTTTTTCAGCCTCAGGATGTTCTGCTTCACCTCAATTGAGAGTTCCTTTGACCGCATGTTGTCTGCTCACAGAAACAGCTTCCAAATGCAAAACCACACACCTGGAATCCACCCCTGACCTTTTAACTACTTCATTGATTACAGGTTAACGAGGGAGACGCCTTCAGAGTTAATTGCAGCCCTTAGAGTCCATTGTCCAATTACTTTTGGTCCCTTGAAAAAGAGGACGCTATGCATTACAGAGCTATGATTCCTAAACCCTTTCTCCGATTTGGATGTGGAAACTATCATATTGCAGCTGGGAGTGTGCACTTTCAGCCCATATTATATATATAATTGTATTTCTGAACATGTTTTTGTAAACAGCTAAAATAACAAAACTTGTGTCACTGTCCAAATATTTCTGGCCCTAACTGTAAGTCTGCAGAGACTGCTGTGGATGAGAAAACACATCATTGGGTCTGGACATGCTGAAGAAAAGAAGAATGACTCCAGAGACAACGTCATCTATAAGGTACCGTGATGTAAATAGTATTTGTTATACTGAGTAATTCTCATGTTTTTATTTATGTTAGGAGCATTAAAGAGGTTGTCCAGGTTTGTGCTGAGTCTACAGTCATTCTATGTGACTGCAGACTTCTGAATTCTCACAGTGCTCACTGCACACTGTTTGGATTCTCTTGTACTGGCAATTTACATACATGCAGTCACATGCTGACTAGACATGTGTGGCCTCACTCAATGAAAATGAACAGAGTGAGACCGGTCACATTTAGTCGGAATGTGACCAGAAATATACAAATCACATGCTTCTGCTGTAATGACCGTCCACTCTTGCCACCAGCAAGGGAGAATGCTAAAAGTGTGCAGTGCATTCATTGTGAGAATTCAGAAACCTGCAATGTAAGGATTCAGCTCACTATCATGATTCAGCTCTGCAGGTTCCAGTAGTCATCACATTGATACTTCACTCATATGCGATTTTCATTCTTATGGTCCTGTGGCAATGAGCTTCTCTACTTGCTTCTCTCAGTTTTTCACTAAACATTGAAAGCATTAGGGAGAGAAGCTCGTCGGTACATGACTAAGTGTGCAAATCGCATATGTGCTTGGGAGGGGGGGTGCCAAACTGAATTCTTTCCCCAGGTGCCAGAAAACCTAGATACGACTTTGTTAAGGAGGAAAGGGTAGCAGGCTCCTTTTTGACTACATCACGTCTGCTGTGTAGAGTGTCAGTGCATACAGCAAAAACTGGAGAATAATGTGGGGGTAACAGGAGCAATGTGCGTATGTGTATTTCAGAAGATTTTATCTGTGTGAATGTATGTGGGATGTGTATCTGTGTATTGTGGGGATGTGTGGGCTCATACTGTAGGGGGGCTGTGTGTGAACTCATACTGAATAGAAAATAATGGAGATTCATCTCACCCTTGTGATGTCTTCTCACAGCCCATGAGAATGGTCTGAGCACGGAAAAGTGTCTCTGCTTGACCCTATATAATTATTTAGGTAAAAGATGGTATCCAGCTCCGGTTGTAAAATGAAAAGTCGTGAGATTATTTAACAAACATTTTTTACAAGATTAAATTAACATTAAAAAAGTGCAAAACAAAAACACAATAGTACAAACCACAAAGACATTAATAGTGCAACATACCGTATATACTCGAGTATAAGCCGACCCGAGTATAAGCCGACCCCCCTAATTTTGCCACAAAAAACTGGGAAAACTTATTGACTCGAGTATAAGCCTAGGGTAGAAAATGCAGCAGCTACCGGTGAATTTCAAAAATAAAAATAGATGCTCCATACCGTTCATTATTGCCCCATAGATGCTCCATATACAACTGTGCTATATACAATGCTCTGCACCGTTGATTATGGCCCCATAGATGCTCCTTATAATGCTGTGCCATATATAATGCTCTGCACCTTTGATTATGGCCCCATAGATGCCCCTTATAATGCTGTGCCATATATGCTCTGCACCTTTGATTATGGCCCCATAGGTGCTCCTTATAATGCTGTGCCATATATGCTCTGCACCTTTGATTATGGCCCCATAGGTGCTCCTTATAATGTTGTGCCATATATGCTCTGCACCTTTGATTATGGCCCCATAGATGCCCCTTATAATGCTGTGCCATATATAATGCTCTGCACCTTTGATTATGGAAACAGGAACACATGGGCTACTTGCACAGTGAACAAGTCTGTATGATCATGTTCACACACCACCAAGAAACCTGAAGACACAAAAGAGAATAGTAAAACCAAAAACACTCAGTTTGAAAAAATGTTGCAGTAATCCGCAAGTGCTAGTAAAAGATGTAAAAAACAGGGTATTTGGTTGATACGTTTTTTGCAAAAAATGTATACTAAGCTGCTCTACCAATCTTCACGGTATACCCTTATCAGAGCAGTCCTAACTAATGTATGCAATCCCTATCTGATGTATTTAAAAACCTGATCATCTGTATATAACCTGTGTGAACAGGGTTCAGAGAGGAAAAATCCATGTGTGCATACAGGGTAGAACAGCTTTTGTGCAGATAGCCCAAGAGGAGTGGTGGAACTCCCCAGTCTTGTAGACACAAGAGAACAATTATGGAAACAGGAACACATGGGCTACTTGCACAGTGAACAAGTCTGTATGATCATGTTCACACACCACCAAGAAACCTGAAGACACAAAAGAGAATAGTAAAACCAAAAACACTCAGTTTGAAAAAATGTTGCAGTAATCCGCAAGTGCTAGTAAAAGATGTAAAAAACAGGGTATTTGGTTGATACGTTTTTTGCAAAAAATGTATACTAAGCTGCTCTACCAATCTTCACGGTATACCCTTATCAGATCAGGCCTAACTAATGTATGCAATCCCTATCTGATGTATTTAAAAACCTGATCATCTGTATATAACCTGTGTGAACAGGGTTCAGAGAGGAAAAATCCATGTGTGCATACAGGGTAGAACAGCTTTTGTGCAGATAGCCCAAGAGGAGTGGTGGAACTCCCCAGTCTTGTAGACACAAGAGAACAATTATGGAAACAGGAACACATGGGCTACTTGCACAGTGAACAAGTCTGTATGATCATGTTCACACACCACCAAGAAACCTGAAGACACAAAAGAGAATAGTAAAACCAAAAACACTCAGTTTGAAAAAATGTTGCAGTAATCAGCAAGTGCTAGTAAAAGATGTAAAAAACAGGGTATTTGGTTGATACGTTTTTTGCAAAAAATGTATACTAAGCTGCTCTACCAATCTTCACGGTATACCCTTATCAGAGCAGTCCTAACTAATGTATGCAATCCCTATCTGATGTATTTAAAAACCTGATCATCTGTATATAAGCCTTTGATTATGGCCCCATAAATGCTCCTTATAATGCTGTGCCATATATGCTCTGCACCTTTGATTATGGCCCCATAGGTGCTCCTTATAATGTTGTGCCATATATGTTCTGCACCTTTGATTATGGCCCCATAGGTGCTCCTTATAATGCTGTGCCATATATGCTCTGCACCTTTGATTATGGCCCCATAGGTGCTCCTTATAATGCTGTGCCATATATGTTCTGCACCTTTGATTATGGCCCCATAGGTGCTCCTTATAATGCTGTGCCATATATGTTCTGCACCTTTGATTATGGCCCCATAGGTGCTCCTTATAATGCTGTGCCATATATGCTCTGCACCTTTGATTATGGCCCCATAAATGCTCCTTATAATGCTGTGCCACATATGCTCTGCACCTTTGATTATGGCCCCATAGATGCTCCTTATAATGCTGTGCCATATATGCTCTGCACCTTTGATTATGGCCCCATAGATGCCCCTTATAATGCTGTGCCCTATATATGCTCTGCACCTTTGATTATGGCCCCATAAATGCTCCTTATAATGCTGTGCCATATATGCTCTGCACCTTTGATTATGGCCCCATAGATGCTCCTTATAATGTTGTGCCATATATAATGCTCTGCACCTTTGATTATGGCCCCATAAATGCTCCTTATAATGCTGTGCCATATATGTTCTGCACCTTTGATTATGGCCCCATAGGTGCTCCTTATAATGCTGTGCCATATATGTTCTGCACCTTTGATTATGGTCCCATAGGTGCTCCTTATAATGCTGTGCCATATATGTTCTGCACCTTTGATTATGGCCCCATAGGTGCTCCTTATAATGTTGTGCCATATATGCTCTGCACCTTTGATTATGGCCCCATAGATGCCCCTTATAATGCTGTGCCATATATGCTCTGCACCTTTGATTATGGCCCCATAAATGCTCCTTATAATGCTGTGCCATATATGCTCTGCACCTTTGATTATGGCCCCATAAATGCTCCTTATAATGCTGTGCCATATATGCTCTGCACCTTTGATTATGGCCCCATAGGTGCTCCTTATAATGCTGTGCCATATATGTTCTGCACCTTTGATTATGGCCCCATAAATGCTCCTTATAATGCTGTGCCATATATGCTCTGCACCTTTGATTATGGCCCCATAGGTGCTCCTTATAATGCTGTGCCATATATGCTCTGCACCTTTGATTATGGCCCCATAAATGCTCCTTATAATGTTGTGCCATATATGCTCTGCACCTTTGATTATGGCCCCATAGGTGCTCCTTATAATGCTGTGCCATATATGCTCTGCACCTTTGATTATGGCCCCATAGATGCTCCTTATAATGCTGTGCCATATATGCTCTGCACCTTTGATTATGGCCCCATAGATGCCCCTTATAATGTTGTGCCATATATGCTCTGCACCTTTGATTATGGCCCCATAGGTGCTCCTTATAATGCTGTGCCATATATGCTCTGCACCTTTGATTATGGCCCCATAGGTGCTCCTTATAATGCTGTGCCATATATGTTCTGCACCTTTGATTATGGCCCCATAAATGCTCCTTATAATGCTGTGCCATATATGCTCTGCACCTTTGATTATGGCCCCATAGGTGCTCCTTATAATGCTGTGCCATATATGCTCTGCACCTTTGATTATGGCCCCATAAATGCTCCTTATAAAGCTGTGCCATATATGCTCTGCACCTTTGATTATGGCCCCATAGGTGCTCCTTATAATGCTGTGCCATATATGCTCTGCACCTTTGATTATGGCCCCATAAATGCTCCTTATAATGTTGTGCCATATATGCTCTGCACCTTTGATTATGGCCCCATAGGTGCTCCTTATAATGTTGTGCCATATATGCTCTGCACCTTTGATTATGGCCCCATAGATGCTCCTTATAATGCTGTGCCATATATGCTCTGCACCTTTGATTATGGCCCCATAGGTGCTCCTTATAATGCTGTGCCATATATGCTCTGCACCTTTGATTATGGCCCCATAGGTGCTCCTTATAATGCTGTGCCATATATGCTCTGCACCTTTGATTATGGCCCCATAGATGCCCCTTATAATGCTGTGCCATATATGCTCTGCACCTTTGATTATGGCCCCATAGATGCCCCTTATAATGTTGTGCCATATATGCTCTGCACCTTTGATTATGGCCCCATAGATGCTCCTTATAATGCTGTTCCATATATGCTCTGCACCTTTGATTATGGCCCCATAGGTGCTCCTTATAATGCTGTGCCATATATACTCTGCACCTTTGATTATGGCCCCATAGATGCCCCTTATAATGTTGTGCCATATATGCTCTGCACCTTTGATTATGGCCCCATAGGTGCCCCTTATAATGTTGTGCCATATATAATGCTCTGCACCTTTGATTATGGCCCCATAGATGCTCCTTATAATGCTGTGCCATATATGCTCTGCACCTTTGATTATGGCCCCATAGGTGCTCCTTATAAAGCTGTGCCATATATGCTCTGCACCTTTGATTATGGCCCCATAGATGCCCCTTATAAAGCTGTGCCATATATGCTCTGCACCTTTGATTATGGCCCCATAGATGCCCCTTATAATGTTGTGCCATATATGCTCTGCACCTTTGATTATGGCCCCATAAATGCTCCTTATAATGCTGTGCCATATATGTTCTGCACCTTTGATTATGGCCCCATAGGTGCTCCTTATAAAGCTGTGCCATATATGCTCTGCACCTTTGATTATGGCCCCATAGATGCCCCTTATAATGCTGTGCCATATATGCTCTGCACCTTTGATTATGGCCCCATAGGTGCTCCTTATAAAGCTGTGCCATATATGCTCTGCACCTTTGATTATGGCCCCATAGATGCCCCTTATAATGCTGTGCCATATATGCTCTGCACCTTTGATTATGGCCCCATAGATGCTCCTTATAATGCTGTGCCATATATGCTCTGCACCTTTGATTATGGTCCCATAGATGCCCCTTATAATGCTGTGCCATATATGCTCTGCACCGTTGATTATGGCCCCATAGATGCTCCTTATAATGCTGTGCCATATATGCTCTGCACCTTTGATTATGGCCCCATAGATGCCCCTTATAATGTTGTGCCATACAGGTCCTTCTCAAAAAATTAGCATATAGTGTTAAATTTCATTATTTACCATAATGTAATGATTACAATTAAACTTTCATATATTATAGATTCATTATCCACCAACTGAAATTTGTCAGGTCTTTTATTGTTTTAATACAGATGATTTTGGCATACATCTCCTGATAACCCAAAAAACCTGTCTCAATAAATTAGCATATCAAGAAAAGGTTCTCTAAACGACCTATTACCCTAATCTTCTGAATCAACTAATTAACTCTAAACACATGCAAAAGATACCTGAGGCTTTTATAAACTCCCTGCCTGGTTCATTACTCAAAACCCCCATCATGGGTAAGACTAGCGACCTGACAGATGTCAAGAAGGCCATCATTGACACCCTCAAGCAAGAGGGTAAGACCCAGAAAGAAATTTCTCAACAAATAGGCTGTTCCCAGAGTGCTGTATCAAGGCACCTCAATGGTAAGTCTGTTGGAAGGAAACAATGTGGCAGAAAACGCTGTACAACGAGAAGAGGAGACCGGACCCTGAGGAAGATTGTGGAGAAGGACCGATTCCAGACCTTGGGGAACCTGAGGAAGCAGTGGACTGAGTCTGGTGTGGAAACATCCAGAGCCACCGTGCACAGGCGTGTGCAGGAAATGGGCTACAGGTGCCGCATTCCCCAGGTAAAGCCACTTTTGAACCATAAACAGCGGCAGAAGCGCCTGACCTGGGCTACAGAGAAGCAGCACTGGACTGTTGCTAAGTGGTCCCAAGTACTTTTTTCTGATGAAAGCAAATTTTGCATGTCATTCGGAAATCAAGGTGCCAGAGTCTGGAGGAAGACTGGGGAGAAGGAAATGCCAAAATGCCTGAAGTCCAGTGTCAAGTACCCACAGTCAGTGATGGTGTGGGGTGCCATGTCAGCTGCTGGTGTTGGTTCACTGTGTTTCATCAAGGGCAGGGTCAATGCAGCTAGCTATCAGGAGATTTTGGAGCACTTCATGCTTCCATCGGCTGAAATGCTTTATGGAGATGAAGATTTCATTTTTCAGCACGACCTGGCACCTGCTCACAGTGCCAAAACCACTGGTAAATGGTTTACTGACCATGGTATTACTGTGCTCAATTGGCCTGCCAACTCTTCTGACCTGAACCCCATAGAGAATCTGTGGGATATTGTGAAGAGAAAGTTGAGAGACGCAAGACCCAACACTCTGGATGAGCTTAAGGCCGCTATTGAAGCATCCTGGGCCTCCATAACATCTCAGCAGTGTCACAGGCTGATTGCCTCCATGCCATGCCGCATTGAAGCAGTCATTTCTGCCAAAGGATTCCCGACCAAGTATTGAGTGCATAACTGAACATTATTATTTGATGGTTTTTTTGTTTGTTATTAAAAAACACTTTTATTTGATTGGATGGGTGAAATATGCTAATTTATTGAGACAGGTTTTTTGGGTTATCAGGAGTTGTATGCCAAAATCATCAGTATTAAAACAATAAAAGACCTGACAAATTTCAGTTGGTGGATAATGAATCTATAATATATGAAAGTTTAATTGTAATCATTACATTATGGTAAATAATGAAATTTAACACTATATGCTAATTTTTTGAGAAGGACCTGTATATGCTCTGCACCTTTGATTATGGCCCCATAGATGCTCCTTATAATGCTGTGCCATATATGCTCTGCACCTTTGATTATGGCCCCATAGATGCTCCTTATAAAGCTGTGCCATATAGAATGCGGCTGCAATAAAAAAAAAAATCACATACTCACCTCTCTTCTCAGGACGGCGGCGCTTTCAATAATTACCTGCTCCTCTGCGGCTCCGTCTCCAGCACTGACGCTCAGCAGAGGGCGCGCACTGACTACGTCACAGCGCCCTCTAACCTGAGCGTCACTGCTAGAGGACGCTGCAGACGGAGCCGCACCGGAGCGAGGAGCAGGTAATTATAGTGCTGCGCTCCCCTTACCTGCTGCGGCGCGGTCCCTGCAGTCCCTGCCTTCTCCGGCGCTGCAGCTTCTTCCTGTAATTGAGCGGTCACATGGCACCGATCATTTACAGCAATGAATATGCGGCTCCTCCCCTATGGGGGTGGAGCCGCCTATTCATTTCTGTAATGAGCGGTGCCATGTGACCGCTCAGTACAGGAAGAATCTGCAGCGCCGGGGAAGCAGGGACTGCAGGGACCGCGCCGCAGCAGGTAAGTATGACTACACAGCCCCCGCTCCCCCTTCCCTGCCGACACCTGGGTATATGACTCGAGTATAAGCCGAGAGGGGGACTTTCAGCCCAAAAAAATGGGCTGATAATCTCGGCTTATACTCGAGTATATACGGTAATTTCTTTCTTTAAATTTAATCCTAGAGAGCAAATGTAACCAAAAAGCCTCCCTGTCACACAACTTTTTTCTCTATCTCCACCATGTAAATTCTTATAAACCTGTTCTATTGCAAATACATTAAAATGTACAATCTGTCTATCATGAGCTTTGATAAAATGATTTGATGCATTGGAGACATGACGAATCGTGGGTTGAGTAATATCATAGAGATGTTCTCTGATTATATCTTTTAACTTCCCAATAGTAGATCCCACATATAAGAGTTTACAAGCTGAACATTCAAATATATATACTACGTGATCTGAGTTACAATTCAAAAAAACATTTTATTTTAAAATTCTTTTGGTCCTTTGAAAAGAAAAAAGTCTTTTTTTTTACAACGTAAGCAGGTTTTATAGGAATGTTGTCCACATTCAAAAAAACCCATGGTGGATAACCAGTTTGAGGATTTTTTTGTTTTATTTGCATCATAAAGGCTGGGGGACAAAAAATTGCCCCTGGCAGGGGCGCATCTGGACACAATTGTATATTGAAAATTCTGTTATTCCGATTTTACATGCCTTGCCTAAAACGCACAAGAACATCTTCCCACCTCCCATGCATCCCATAGTATCAGGGATAGGATCGTTTAGTGAACATGATGGAGAATGGTTAGACACAATCTTACAACCACTATTTAAAAGTGTACATGGCCATTTTAAAAGACTCTAAGGATGTATTGAATATGTTCAATAAGGGCACCTGGGACCCTCAGTGGACATGGTTAACCTGTGACGTTGTTGCCTTTTATACATCCATCCCACATAAGATTGCCTTGCATGCAGTTCAATTCCATTTACACAAATATATTAGATATAAACTATCAGCATTTGGACAGAGACGAAAAGGACTGTAGCAAAAGGTCACCGGATTGAATCCCAAAACCAAGCCATGACAATTTTATAGCAGAGGCTGGGTACAGAGGTACAAGGAATTGACAGATCTGCACTATAATGCTCCTGCGAATTCTGCTTCTGTTGCCAAGCACCACTGTATTCACTCTGTAGTTGCAGTGTTGGTTATAGAGATGTCAGAACCAGAAGCTCAGGATGGCGTGCTCTGTCCAGCCATTAAGTTTAGAATGGCAGGGACCTTTCATGCCGTTCTTTCTGACAGTATGGTTGGATGTGCTGTCCAGCTGAAGTTATTAACTCACCGTTCCAGCCAAATGGAGAGGCACACACTCTACTAATTGATTGAGAAGAAAACACCGCAGACACGCTGCTGCTGCTGACATCAGTATCCGACATCTGCGTGCAACAAAACAATACATTTTTAGTACACACACATCCGACGGACAATACAGACTCCCATGATGTATACAGAGATATATAATGTATAGAAATGTACTTACATTTCCTGTGATCTCTTGCAAGACTCTGTCACGTGCAGTAGGCCTCAGGAGAAATGTGTGGGTGGGATATTCCTCATTTGGCCGAAATCACATTTGTTGTCACATGACCACATGTGACCACCCTCAAACGCTATTAAAACGTGTGGTTCTTTTTGGAAATTTTTCATGATTTGCGTCTGACTGCGTTTGCCATAGCCTTCTATGGCAGAATGAACGCTTCCGTTAGTATTGCGTTAGCTTGGCCGGACCCGAAAACGCTGCGAGCCGCGTTCAAGGTCCGTCAGAAAAAAAACGTTATGTGACAAACGCATACCAATTTTGGGATGCGTCATGATGCGTCAGACAATGCAAGTCTATGGGCGCGTTAGTATGTGCGTTACATTGCGTTTTTACTACTTAAAAACGTGTCCGTTAGACGGACTCACCTAGTGCAATGTGAACCTAGCCTTAGAAAGCTGCTGGAAGCTGTCAGATATAGTTTAGTATTTCCCTGGCTAGGTTTGTGTCTTTTATGATTGTTTGGTTTAGTGTATTCCTGTTCTGACACCGGCTTGTTTCTGACTATTCTTACAGATCCTGAGTATGTCCTTGATGTGACCTCTCTGCTCTGACCCAGCTTGGCAACCATTCCTACCTCTGGATGGCAGTCTTTCCATGAGTCCAATTGTAAAACCAGATCCCTGTACAAGAGAAAAAGAGTATTGGGATTTTGTCAAGTCTGTCCAAGGCAGCCTTTTGAGCCTGTAGCCGCAGGCAAACGGTAGAAAAGCAAAGCCATGTCTAAAGGCCACAGGTCATTTAAACAGAAATATATTAAGTGAAATAACTGGTATAGGGGTGTGCTGAAGCTGTCGGTACCTTGATTGACAGCTTGGCCATCCAATTTGGTACAGGGGCATGCTGAGCTGTCAATATGTTGATTGGCAGCTCAGCTGCACAATCTGAGACTGTGAGGCGTTGGCTGTCTCCATGTGTTCATTATTCCAGTTATTGCCATGCTTCTTAACAGAGCTGTGTCTCCTAGAACTCTGCCAGACATACATTCAGCCTGTGAGGTTTGTGCTTTCCTGTGCCTTGAGTTCTGTATGCTTGATCTGTTTCCTGACTTTGAACTTCGTTCTGATCATCCACCCGTTTAACCCTTTCAGCTCTGATCTGTTATCCTCTCAGTACTCTGACCTCGGAATGTTACTTGACTACTCTTTTGTCTTTTCCTTCTGTTTATGATGTACAGTGCCTTGCAAAAGTATTTGGCCCCCCTAGAACTTTTGAACCTTTTCCCGCATATTATGCTTCAAACATAAAGATACCAAATGTAAATTTTTGGTGAAGAAACAACAACAAGTGGAACACAATTGTGAGGTTGAACGAAATTTATTGGTCGGCGATCTTTGCACCAAAGTCGCGTTTCATATGACGCGTTCAGCGCCATTTCTCAGCCAATGAAGGTGGACACAGAGTGTGGGCAGCGTGATGACATAGGTCTCAGTCCCCACCATCTTAGAGAAGGGCATTACAGTGATTGGCTTGCTTTCTGCGGCGTCACAGGGGCTATAAAGGGGCGTGCACGCCGACCGCCATCTTACTTCTGCCGATCTGAGCATAGGGAGAGGTTGCTGTAGCTTCGTCTGAAGCAGGGATATTGTTAAGAAGGGAATATTTACCCCATAACCGCTTGTGCTGTAGTGATTTCCACTGTCCAACACCACCTTTTCTTTGCAGGGACAGTGGAGGCTAGATTTCTGTGCATCAGCTCTGTAGCTTATAAGGCTCCCTGATAGCTGCATTGCTGTTTGTACGCCGCTGTGCAAACCAACTGCTTTTTTCAAAGCAAAAATCCTGTTACTCCTTCTTTTCTGCACAGTTCTCTTGTTTCTTTGTCCACACTCTTGTGAGCAGTCCTTTTTATTGCTGCCATACTTGTCCTTTGATGATTGTAGGGAGATTGAAATTCTACTACAGCCCTTGCATTTTTTGATATATCTGCCAACCACTTTCTGCCACTCAAACTGTGCAGTGTAATACAGTGGGCCTGATTTTTTCCTGCTGTCTCCTACACATAAAAAAGGGAGATTTATATTGCCATTGAGTGCATCTGCATCAGTCCTGTTTGTGGCATCTGTCATCCACTTTCTGCCACTCAAACTGTGTAGTGTAATACAGTGGCCCTGATTTTTTCCTGCATTCTCCCACACATAAAAAAGGGAGATTTATATTGCCACTGAGTGCATCTGCGTCAGTCCTGTTTGTGGCATCTATCATCCACTTTCTGCCACTCAAACTGTGTAGTGTAATACAGTGGCCCTGATTTTTTCCTGCATTCTCCCACACATAAAAAAGGGAGATTTATATTGCCACTGAGTGCATCTGCGTCAGTCCTGTTTGTGGCATCTGTCATCCACTTTCTGCCACTTAAACTGAAGTGTAATACAGTGGGCCTGATTTTTTCCTGCATTCTCCCACACATAAAAAAGGGAGATTTATATTGCCACTGAGTGCATCTGCGTCAGTCCTGCTTGTGGCATCTGTCATACACTTTCTGCCACTCAAACTGTGTAGTGTAATACAGTGGCCCTGATTTTTTCCTGCTGTCTCCCACACATAAAAAAGGGAGATTTATATTGCCACTGAGTGCATCTGTGTCAGTCCTGTTTGTGGCATCTGTCATCCACTTTCTGCCTCTCAAACTGTGTAGTGTAATACAGTGGGCCAGATTTTCCCAACAGTCTCACACACCTATAAAGGGAGATTTAAACTCACAACAAGTTTACGTACACCTTCTAACTGGTTTTACAGTACCATATAACGTTTGATAGTTTGGTTACATTTTTCCAAGAATGAGGAAGTCTGGTGGAAGAGGTCGTGGCCGTGCGCGGTCATTGCCAGCTGGTAATGATGGTAGTGGGGGTGGAGCATCAGGTGTTCGTGGGAAAAGCAATATATCACCTAAGTCTCGAGTTGTTGAGCCAGCGTCATCGTCTGGCTACACAAGGCCTCAAACGCTACCTTTTCTGGGAGTAGGAAAACCACTTTTAAAGCCGGAGCAGCAGGAACAAGTTTTGGCATTCCTTGCTGACTCTGCCTCTAGCTCTTAAGCCTGCTCTTCGGAAAGTGCAAAATTTAAAAGCAGCGCATCGTCAGTGAATGCTCCCGGTCAGGAACAAGTCGCTTCCTTGTGTCCTTCACCCAGAACAACAGAGAAGGATTCGTCAGGCGACACAACAGGTTACTCCATGGAGCTCTTTACACATACCGTGCCTGGGTTAGAAAGGGAAATTGTTAACAGGCCATGCCCATTACAAGATGAATCGGACATGGAGTGCACAGATGCACAGCCACAGCTAGATTATTATGCTGTTCCATTGACTCAGATCACAACATTGCCCTCACAGTGTACTGAGCCAGAATCTGACCCTGATGAGACTATGGTGCCTTGTCCCGAACGCTATAGCACCGGCCCGTATCTGGCCAAAAACGTGTGTCAAAACTAAAAACAGTTGTAGGACAGCGTGGTCATCCGGTTAAAGTAGCTCAGTGTGCAATGCCTGAAAAGGTATCCGATAGTAGGAAGATTGCATCCGATAGTAGGAAGTCTGGCAATTTTTTAACCAAGATCCAAATGATCAGTGCAAAGTCATCTGTAAGACATGCTCAAGGACCTTCAGCAGAGGTCAGAATGTGAAAAATCTAAATACAAGTTGCATGCGTAGACATTTAACCACCATGCACTTGTAAGCCTGGACTAACTACCAAACGTCCTGTAACGTTGTTGCACCCTCTCACAATGAAGCTAGTCAGCAACGTTACATTCCTTCCCTCACTGTGAGCCCACCATTTATGACACCACCTGCAGCAAATGTGGAGGTTTTGCTGCAAGGCCAAAGCAGTCAGGGAATCACCAGGTTCGTGGTAGGAAACACTGTATGTAGGCCAACTGCAAGAATAACATCACCAACCCTCTCTCAGTCTGCCATGTCCACCATCACCCCCGCTAGTTCCACCATATGCAGCTCTCCAGTCCAGCTCACCCTACAAGAGACTCTCATTAGGAAAATGAAGTACTCATCCTCTCATCCGCGTACACAGGGATTGAACGCCCACATTGCTAGACTAATCTCGATAGAGATGATGCCCTACCGGTTAGTTGAAAGCGAAGCTTTCAAAGCCCTGATGGACTACGCAGTACCACGCTACGACCTACCCAGTCGACACTTCTTTGAGAGAAAAGCCATCCCAGCCCTCCACCAGCATGTAAAAGACCGCATTGTCCATTCACTCAGGCAATCTGTCCGTAGAAAGGTGCACCTCACAACAGATGCATGGACCAGTAGGCATGGCCAGTGACGTTACGTGTCCATCACGGCACACTGGGTTAATGTGGTGGATGCAGGGTCCTGAGGGGACAGCCATATTGGGACAGCTCTGCCTAGCCCACGGTCTAGGAAACAGTTGGCTGTAGGCGTTCGCCACCCCTCCTTCTCCTCCTCGTCCTACAGCAGAAGCGAGAGCTCGTCCACAGACCGCAGTTGCACGACCGCTCCATCTGTGGCTGCCACTGTTGCACACGAGGTATCCCATTATGGAACAGCTAGTGGCAAGCGTCAGCAAGCTGTGTTGGGAATGAAGTGTTTGGGCGACAACAGACACACCGCGGAAGTTCTGTCCGAGTTCTTACAGCAAGAAACTCAGTCATGGCTGGGCAGTGTACATCTTGAGGCAGGCAAGGTAGTCATTGATAGCGGAAAGAATTTTATGGCTGCCATAGCCCTTTCACAACTGAAACACATTCCTTGCCTGGCTCACATCTTGAACCTGGTGGTGCAGTGCTTCCTGAAAAGTTATCCGGGGTTACCCGACCTGCTCCTGAAGGTGCGCAGACTTTGCTCGCACATCCGCCGTTCGCCCGTACACTCCAGCCATATGCAGAACCATCAGCGATCTTTGAAGCTTCCCCAGCACTGCCTAATAATCGACATTGCAACAAGGTGGAACTCCACACTGCACATGCTTCAGAGGCTGTGCGCACAAAGGCGTGCTGTTATGTATTTGTGGGAGGATACACATACACGGGCAGGCAGTTGGATGGCAGACATGGAGTTGTCAGGTGTGCAGTGGTCGAAGCTACAAGACCTGTGTCAAGTCCTTCAGTGTTTTGAGGAATGCACACACCTGGTGAATGCAGACGACGCCATCACAAGCATGAGCATCCCCCCAATGCGTCTGCTGATGCAAAGTTTGACGCACATAAAGGAGCAGGCGTCTGCAGCCGAGAACGAGGGAAGCCTTAATGACAGTCAGCCATTGTCTGGTCAGGGAAGTCTACTGGACGAGGTGGCAGGCGAAAAAGAGGAGGACGAGGAGGATGATGGGGATGAATATTTTTTGGATGAGTAAGCTTCTCAGGGGGCAATAGAAACTGGTGGCGTTGCAAGGTCAGGTTCAGGGTTTTTGAGGGAGACAAGTGACGTTGATTGCCCAGCAGCTAGTGTGCTATCAGAAAGAGTATTCAGTGCTGCTGGTTCAATACTGACCGAAAAAAGCTGGCTACCCAAAATGTTGATGATCTCACCTTCATTAAAATGAACCAATCATAGATTTCTAATTATTTTGCCCCACCTTTCCAGGCTGACACCTAGCTTTCCTGTAAAAAGGTCTTGCTTTTGGACTGGTCTTACTGACTGTTCCAATTTCTCCATTTGCAGCTGCTGTATGTCCAACATACGACATTTTTACACCTCCCTAAATGGGCTGACTTCCCCCATGGAGCCGTGGTCACCACTTGGCGCAAGCACCCGTGAGAGTTCCGTTTGTCTGAAGAGGTGGGTGTGCCCACTTTTGGGCGACGGCACTGGCACAGGGTCCCTCATAGTACAATGATGTGTCTCTGGCGGTGATGGTGCGCTCCCCCAATGTCAGACACACCGTTGTAACTTGAGGGGCCCTGGGCCAGTACCGCTGGCCACGAGAGAGTGCTCCCCCCAAGCTCAAACAGTGCTCTACCACTTGCAAAATTATCTCTCACTGCTACACCACTGTTTAGTCTATGCGGTTAAATCCGTCAATGGCACTGCCAATATCAATTTGTTGACATATATGATGCTAGTAAAAATATTCAGGGGCCTTGTCCTACATTTACACCAGTTAATACTTTGCGCCAAATACCAATGTCTGCAAGTCAGCAGAGGAGCCCACCCCTGTACCTAGGTATGCCACCTGTTTATTTGTTATTTTTTTTTTTGCCAGACATTAACCTCAATTTATTATTTTGGCCTACTAACTGTGTCAGACACTCCTTCCAATTGTCCTCCGCTGACCACACCAATGCTGCCTGTTTACCCCTGGAACCTATTTAAAAGTGCATAGAGCCTACTTTTTTTATTTTAGGCCTAGTAAGTCTGTCTGCGGTCCCTCCTTCCAATTGTACTCCACTGACCACACCAATGCTGCCTGTGTACCCCTGGAACCTATTTAAAAGTGCATAGTGCCTACTTTTTTTATTTTAGGCCTAGTAAGTCTGTCTGCGGTCCCTCCTTCCAATAGTCCTCCACTGACCACACCAATGCTGCCTGTGTACCCATGGAACATTTTTTAAACTGCTTTGAGCCAACTTTTTAGTTTAAGGCCTACTACCTGTGTCTGTCTGCGCCACTCAATATAGCTGTCCTCCTCTTAAAAAAGCTGAGCTTCAATTGTCAGGTTTTCAGCCTATCGGAATTTGAGAACTGCATTGGGACTACTAGTTTGGTTGGGGCCTACTAACGGTGTCTGCCGCTCCTTGGTGTTCTACTGGTTTTTAATCATTAGCTTCAATCTTCAGGCTTTCGTCCTATGTTTTTTAAAATATTAAACTGCATTTGGCCTACTAGTTTGGTTGTGGCCTACTAACGGTGTCTGCCGCTCCTAGGTGTTCTCCTGGTTTACTTTCCCGAGCTTCAATCTTCAGGCTTTCGTTAAGTAGTTTTAATATTGAACTGCATTTGGCCTACTACTTTGGTTGGGGCCTACTAATGGTGTCTGCCGCTCCTAGGTGTTCTCCTGGTTTACTTTCCCGAGCTTCAATCTTCAGGCTTTCGTTAAGTAGTTTTAATATTGAATTGCATTTGGCCTACTACTTTGGTTGGGGCCTTACTAACAGTGTCTGCCGCTCCGAGGTTTTCTCCTGGTTTCCTTTACTGAGCTTCTATCTTCAGGCTTTCATTAAGTAGTTTTAATATTACACTGCATTTGCCCTACTAGTTTTGTTGGGGCCTACTAACGGTGTCTGCTGCTCCTAGGTGTTCTCCTGGTTTCCTTTACTGAGCTTCTATCTTCAGGCTTTCATTAAGTAGTTTTAATAATATAAAGCATGTGGCCTACTAGTTTGGTTGGGGCCTACTAACGGTGTCTGCCGCTCCAAGGTTTTCTCCTGGTTTCCTGAGCTTCTATCTTCAGGCTTTCATTAAGTAGTTTTAATGTTACACTGCATTTGGCCTACTAGTTTGGTTGGGGCCTACTAACGGTGTCTGCCGCTCCAAGATGTTCTCCTGGTTTCCTTTCCAGAGCTTCTATCTTCAGGCTTTCATTAAGTAGTTTTTAGATTACACTGCATTTGGCCTACTAGTTTGGTTGGGGCCTACTAACGGTGTCTGCCGCTCCAAGGTTTTCTCCTGGTTTCCTTTCCTGAGCTTCTATCTTCAGGCTTTCATTAAGTAGTTTTAATATTACACTGCATTTGGCCTACTAGTTTGGTTGGGGCCTACTAACGGTGTCTGCCGCTCCTAGGTGTTCTCCTGGTTTACTTTCCCGAGCTTCAATCTTCAGGCTTTCGTTAAGTAGTTTTAATATTGAATTGCATTTGGCCTACTACTTTGGTTGGGGCCTTACTAACGGTGTCTGCCGCTCCGAGGTTTTCTCCTGGTTTCCTTTCCAGAGCTTCTATCTTCAGGCTTTCATTAAGTAGTTTTAATATTACACTGCATTTGCCCTACTAGTTTTGTTGGGGCCTACTAACGGTGTCTTCTGCTCCTAGGTGTTCTCCTGGTTTCCTTTACTGAGCTTCTATCTTCAGGCTTTCATTAAGTAGTTTTAATAATATAAAGCATGTGGCCTACTAGTTTGGTTGGGGCCTACTAACGGTGTCTGCCGCTCCAAGGTTTTCTCCTGGTTTCCTGAGCTTCTATCTTCAGGCTTTCATTAAGTAGTTTTAATATTACACTGCATTTGGCCTACTAGTTTGGTTGGGGCCTACTAACGGTGTCTGCCGCTCCAAGGTTTTCTCCTGGTTTCCTTTCCTGAGCTTCTATCTTCAGGCTTTCATTAAGTAGTTTTAATATTACACTGCATTTGGCCTACTAGTTTGGTTGGGGCCTACTAACGGTGTCTGCCGCTCCTTGCTGTTCTCCTCCACTGAACAAAGCAGTGCCGCCTGTTTACTACTGTTACCAATTTTGAACTGCATTTAGCCTACTTACTGATTTGGGCCTACTCACTGTGTCAGCCTCTCATTACAGTTGTCCTCCACTGAAAAAAGCAATGCCGCCTGGTTAGTCCTGTTACCAATTTTGAAATGCATTTAGCCCACTTTATTATTTGGGCCTATATCTGTGTTTCCTCCTCATCCTGCCCATTACCCAGCCAGTGCTAGATGAGTCTGCTGGTACATTGACCCAGACCACTACATTCCCCTTGCATGCTACACAGCCAGAATCTGACCCTGCTGAAAGTCAGGTTCCCCTTCCCGCATACTATACCACCTTACACGGGGACAAAGAGGAAGGTGCAGATGAAAGTGCAGGTTTCATCATCAGGTGGAGGGGAATACTCGTTGGCGACGTCACTGGCACAGGGCCCCTCATAGTACGCAAAAGTGTCACTGCCGGTGGGAGGCGCCTCCGCCGTGCAAACACACCGCCGTACTTTGATTAACCCTGTGCCAGTGCCAATGCGAACGAGTGGGCCCCCCCTGCTTGCTCAGGATCACAGCACTTGCAAAGTTGAAATACTTACCTCTCCCTGCTCCACTGGCGTGACGTGGTCCATGTTTCCTGGGCCCACTAAATACTTGAACCAGCCATACCCCCCACAACTTTAGCCAAATGACCCCCAATTTCCAATGCCTAACTATTATTATAAGGTAAATTAAGATTGACAAGCTTCAGTAACAAGAATGGATGTTTTTGCCATTAAAATGGGCACTATAGGTGTTTTCCTGGCCTCCACTCACTGCCGACTATGCTTCCCCATTGACTTGCATTGGGTTTCGTGTTTCAGTTGATCCCCGACTTTTCGCGATAATCGGCCGATTTCACTCGACTCGACTTTTGAGATAGTCGGGTTTCACGAAACCCGACTCGATCCTAAAAAAGTAAAAGTCGCTCAACCCTAGTCTTAACTGTTTTTTAGATATAGGCAAAAAAGGCGTCAGTAAAAAGTGCGGTGTGCACATATATGGCGACTCTAAATCAAATAATCAAAAATAGGAGAACCGAGAGTCAAAACTGGCCACAAAATTTCACAAGAGGTAATATTTATTAAATAAATCCTAAACAAAAATACAAGTAAATAATAATCACAGGTATAAAGTGCATAGCAACTAAATCCTAGGGCCACGCCCCCTGAAGAAGCGGTAACGATAGAACGCGAAACGCGCGTTGGGGAACGTGAGCCAGGACCTGGACAGGACTCCTCCTGTACACATGGGTAATTCATCCATTTGACTTCTTCCTTATGTGATTATTTATTAGCATACTTAGTGTATGTGGTGATCTTTGTAATGTGGCCACTGGGAGTAGATTTTCCATTAAGATCACCACATGTCTGAAGTAGTATAGCCCTTGTGTGAGCAGCACCTTATTTTTGACATTTATCATTAAATGTACTGTTTTCCCCATACTCATTTGGGCCCTGTCTTGTGTACCTGGGTGACACGGATGTACCCTAGGATATAGTTGCTATGCACTTTATACCTGTGATTATTATTTACTTGTATTTTTGTTTAGGATTTATTTAATAAATATTACCTCTTGTGAAATTTTGTGGCCAGTTTTGACTCTCGGTTCTCCTATTTTTGATTTTTAGATATGTTGCTCTCAGTTTTTAAATAAGTTAATTTTTTTGTGAAATGGATAAATGTTTAAATTTCAAGTTCTTATCTGTGCTCTATTTTTTGTTGTGAATAAAATATACTTATGAGCGATTTCCAAATCTTTGCATTCTTGTATTATTTACATGTTACACAGCATCCCAACTTTTTTGGAATTAGGATACATATACACACGGTCAAAATTGTTGCTACCCCTCTTTTCTTGACAGAAAAGCCCATAATGGTCACAGAAATAACTTGAATCTGACAAAAGTAATAATAAATAATAGATCTCTGAAAATGAACAAATAAAAGTCAGACATTGATTTTCATCCATGCTTCCACAGGATTAAAAAAAAAACTCATGAAATAAGCCTGGACAGAAGTGATGGTACCCGTGAAAATAATGTGACAAAAGGTACATGATAAATCAGGGTGTGTCCACTAACTAGCATCACAGGTGTCTACAATCTTGGAATCAGTGAGTGGGCCAGTATATAGGGCTACAGATACTCACTGTGCTGTTTGGTGACATGGTGTGTATCACACTCAACATGAACCAGGGGAAGCAAAGGAAAGAGTTTTCTCAGGAGATTAGAAAGAAAATTATAGACAAACATCTTAAAGGTAAAAAAAAATTATAAGACCATTTCCAAGCAGCTTGATGCTCCTATGACTACAGTTGGATATATTATTCAGAAATTTAAGTTCAATGGGACTGTAGACAACCTCCCTGGATGTGGCCGCAGGAGGAAAATTAATAACAAATCAAAGAGACATATAATACGAATAGTAACAAAAGAGCCCAGAAAAACTTCTAAACAGATTAAAGGTGAACTTCAAGCTCAAAGAACATCAGTGTCAGATCGCACCATCTGTTGTTGTATGAACCAAAGTGGACTTCATGCAAAATGACCAAAGAGGATACCATTGTTGAAAAAAAATCATAAAAAAAGCCAGACTGGAATTTGCCAAATTTGTCAATATTGACAAGCCACAAAGCTTCTGGGAGAATTTTCTATGGACAGATGAGACAAAAATGAAATTTGGGGGCAAAGCACATCAGCTCTATGTTCACAGATGGAAAAATGAAGCATATAAAAAAAGGACACTGTCCCTACTGTGAAACATGGAGGAGGCTCTGTTATGTTCTGTGGCTGCTTTGCTGCATCTGGCACAGGGTGTCTAGAATCTATGCAGGGTACAATGAAATCTCAAGACTATCAAGGGATTCTAGAGAGAAATGTGCTGCCCATTATCAGAAATCTTAGTCTCAGTCACAGGTCATGGGTAGTGTTGAGCATTCCGATACCGCAAGTATCGGGTATCGGCCGATACTTGCGGTATCGGAATTCCGATACCGAGATCCGATATTTTTGTGATATCGGGTATCGGTATCGGAAGTGTAAAATAAAGAATTAAAATAAAAAATATTGTTATATTCACCTCTCCGGCGGCCCCTGGACATCAGCGGGAGGATCCGGCGTCCGGCACGGCTTCTTTCTTCAAAATGCGCGCCTTCAGGACCTGTGGAATGACGTCCCGGCTTCTGATTGGTCGCGTGCCGCCCATGTGACCGCCACGCGACCAATCAGAAGCCGCGACGTCATTCCTCAGCTAAAGTCCTAGAATGAGCGCCTTCTAGGACCTGAGGAATGACGTCGCGGCTTCTGATTGGTCGCGTGGCGGTCACATGGGCGGCACGCGACCAATCAGAAGCCGGGACGTCATTCCACAGGTCCTGAAGGCGCGCATTTTGAAGAAAGAAGCCGTGCCGGACGCCGGATCCTCCCGCTGATGTCCAGGGGCCGCCGGAGAGGTGAATATAACAATATTTTTTATTTTAATTCTTTATTTTACACTTTAATATGGATCCCAGGGCCTGAAGGAGAGTTTCCTCTCCTTCAGACCCTGGGAACCATGAGAATACCTTCCGATACTTGATGTCCCATTGACTTGTATTGGTATCGGATATCGGTATCGGCGATATCCGATATTTTTCGGGTATCGGCCGATACTATCCGATACCGATACTTTCAAGTATCGGACGGTATCGCTCAACACTAGTCATGGGTCTTGCAATAGGATAATGACCCAAAACACACAGCTAAAAACACCAAAGTATGGCTAAGAGGAAACATTGGACCATTCTGAAGTGATTTTCTATGAACCCTGACGTAAATCCTTTTGAGCATCTTTGGAGAGAGCTGAAACATGCCGTCTGGAAAAGGCAACCTTCAAACACAAGACAACTGGAGCAGTTTGCTCTTGAGGAGTAGGCCAAATACCTGTCACGAGGCGCAGAGGTCTCATTGACAGTTACTGGAATCTTTTGGTTGCAGTGATTGCCTCAAAAGGTTGTGCAACAAAATATTACGTTAAGGGTACCATCATTTCTGTCCAGGCCTATTTCATGAGTTTTATTTTTTTAACTATTCTGTGGACGCATGGTTGAAAAGCAATGTCTGACTTTCATTTGTTAATTTTCATAGATCTTTTATTTATTATTACTTTTGTCAGATTCAAGTTATTTCTGTGACCATTGTGGGTTTTTCTGTCATTAAACGAGGGGTACCAAAAATTTTGATCACTGTGTATATGGTAAATGTCTATCTACTTTATACTGTATATGTAAAATATTTAAACACTTACCAAGAATAATCTGGCGTAATTGAGGGTTCAGTATTTGTAATATGCTTATATAGAAGCTGAGTTAATATCATTCATGTTTATCTGTCTGTAAAACAGGATATCCATCATATATGGAAATTCTCTGATGTGCAGGATGCAGCTGACTCTTTGTATTGTGAGATTACTCTACTTCCTTTCAATGTGCTGGAATCCTGCCACAGAGCCGCCATCGCCTCTCACAGAGGTGCTCATTACCACAATGAGTTATGTTATTAAGCACAGTATAATAAAATCCATCTCTCATACAGAATGTTGCACTTAAATCATGCTGAATAGTAGCAGGTGGCTCAACAACAAGCCGCTTTCAGATCTGGTAGAGACTTCCTCTAACATTGACAAATGAGCTCTTATATGTTTTTATTGTTTCATGCTCAGTGATCTGTAAGACATGAGAAGTTCATCTAAGTGTTTCACATATTTCTATGTTCTGTAAGGTGTATTTGAAATAAATTAAACCTCAGTGATGCTAATATAGAGGTTTCATTACTAACTGAAGCTTTGCAGATAACATTTCTGTACAGAGTTATTTCCAAACATTTCAAGAGTTTTATTATATTTTGCAGATGTAAGTAATTGTAAGGCTGGGTTCACACTGCGTTATGGGCGTCCGTTAGACGGACTACGTTACACCGCGGCATAAACGCGGTGTAACGTAGTCCGTTAAGGCCGCCATTAATTCCTATGTTGGACGCATCACTAGCGCACGCACACAATGGGCGCGCTCTAGGGGTGTGCCGTCATTGAGTGACGGACCCTGCAGCATTTCCGGATCCGTCACTGCTAGCGCAGATAGAGCTAGCAGCGCTATTTGCGCTAGTGCGATGGAGAATGTCGTCACTTGCGTCAGCAGCCGGTTCACGTATGTGTTGAATGGGCTGCTGTTTAACGCAATGTGAACCCGGCCTAATCCAAAGTTTTTAAAGAAGGAAATATTTGTTCCGACATAAACAGTATTGCGATTTATGTGGAAGCATAAGGGTTAGTGCGTACGCTCGATCACTGGCCTGGCTATCTTTACAAAGACAGTATGGAACGAGACTCATCCCATTGAATGCCTGTACTCTTTCCCCATGGGCAAAATACTATTCAGACAACACAGGGTGAGGGTACCACACTTCTATAAAATTTTATTGAATCATTAACTGTCAACAACACATAGTACATTCCCAGCAAGTACACAAAATGGTGCAAATGACAGTCTCGCCCTTCCACTAGCTCTCCAGGATTAGAACCTCCGCATCCAGGACCAACTACCCCAACCAATAGCACTCCGCTTTTGGCAAGCACCCGCAGAGTAAAGGTAGCGGCAAGCTTAGAAAGCTGACCAAAAACGGTGGGGTATGTGACCATGTGATCTGAGTGTCCCAGCCTGTGCCCTCCAAACAACTTTGTACGCTTGGAGATTGGCAGTGGAGCAGATCTGTATTTCACAACTGGAACTGTTGTTCCTTTGCTGATGTCCTGTAGTGTCACCCACGATGACAAGAGTAGACTCCTTTTTTATCACACAGCTCTAATTTCAAAGTATTGTCCTACAGGATAGGGGAAAGGAAGTGGGAAGTAATCCTTCATTGGTCAATTATTCAGTTAGACTGCATATTTTTCTTCCAAGTTTTGCAGACTAGTACAACGTAAGGTTCTGACGCAATACATAATCAGCAGTCAGTCCAAAAAATAACATACAAGGGTCAAGGGACAGTCTCTCATGAAACAATGGCTCATGTCCCTTGACCTATTGAACAAAGCAACAGTACATGTGGTACAATTAGGAACTATTTACTCATCACAATTGGCCAGATTAAATCTGTGTCGGCGCATTCCTCCTCCATCTTAACTATTGCTAGATGTAATAGGCTTCTGATCATCCATCTCTAGGATTTTATCATCATTCTTGTAAGTTTTGTAGTCTCCGGCTAGAGGGTCCATCATCTTCTTCTGTGTAAGAGTCATATCTCCTGCATTCACCAAAGACTCTCTTGCTGTCACCATACTCCCTCCTTAATCTTCTATCCTTGAACTCCTTTTCCATCAAGGAGTTTAAGCAAGTCATATTCAAATCCTCTACCAGTAATTTTTCTGCCACTGCAAATTTATTGACCACCAGACAGACGTTGGCTCTTATTTTCCTTATTATCTAGTGATAACTACCGCTAGCTCACATGGGCTCACATTTTTTGGCCACATTTTGTGCTAAGCATCTCATGTGTTTTTTCATAGAGTTCACAAACCATTATGCTATTAAAATTTCATGTATCACACATTCCTTTGCTTTAGTACAATTGAGTGCAGCCATTCATCTATTTGCTATGTAAGTTGTTTTTAGTTATGCACCAGTTCAGACTAGTTCGCTGTTCAGTCAGTTCACCATTACTTGTTAAGTATTGTGGCAAGGCACAGATCTGGCCAAGATTACAACAGAATTTCTGCAGTACTCAAGGATCTTAAGAGCACAGTGGCCTCCATAATCCTTAAATGGAAGAAGTTTGGGACCACCAGAAGTCTTTCTAGACCTGGCCATCCAGCCAAACAGAGCAATCGTGGGAGAAGAGCCTTGGTGAGGGAGGTAAAGAAGAACCTCAATATCACTGTGGCTGAGATCCAGAGAAGCAGTAGGGAGATGGGAGAAAGTTCAGCAAAGTTTAACTATCACTGCAGCCCTCTACTATTTGGGCCTTTATGGCAGAGTGGATTGATGGAAGCCTCTTGTCAGTGCAAGACATATGAAAGCCCACATAGTGTTAGCTAAAAAACACATGAAGGACTCCCAGACTATGAGAAATAAGATTCTCTGGTCTAATGAGACGAAGATAGACCTTTTTGGTGCTAATTCTAAGCGGTATGTGTGGAGAAAACCAGGCACTGCTCATCACCTGCCCAATACAATCCCAACAGTGAAACATGGTGGTGGCAGCATCATGCTATGGGGGTGTTTTTCAGCTGCAGGGACAGGAAGACTGGTTGCCATTGTAGGAAACATGAATGCAGCCAAGAACAAAAATATCCTGGATGAATCCCTCTTCCAGAGTGCTCTGGACCTGAGACTTGGCCAAAAGTTCACCTTCCAACACGAAAATTACCCTAAGCACACATCTAAAAGAACAAAGGAGTGGCTTCTGAACATCTCTGTGACCATTCTTGACTGGCCCTGCCAGAGCCCTGACCTAAACCCAATTGAGCATTACTGGAGATACCTGAAAATGGCTGTCCACCAACATTCACCATCCAACCTGATGGAACTGGAGAGGAACTGCAAGGAAGCATGGCAGAGGATCCCCAAATCCAGGTGTGAAAAACTTGATGCATAATTCTCAAGAAGACTCATAGCTGTACAAGCTCAAAAGGGTACTTCTACTCAATACTGAGCAAAGGGTGTGAATACTTATGACCATGTGATATTTCAGTTTTACTTTTTCAATAAATGTGCTAAAATTTCTACATTTCTGTTTTTTTTTCAGTCTAGATGGGGTGCAGAGTGTACATTAATGAGAAAAAAAATAAACTTTTTTGAATTTACCAAATGGCTGCAATGAAACAAAAAGTGAAAAATTTAATTAGGTATGAATACTTTCCGTACCCACTATATGTGTCTATTATTATGGTGCTGTTTATATAGCAATCCACTGGACTCCAGCAGTAGTGTATGCATAGCATGGTGAACCGCACAGTTTCATAGCTCCCCTGGACCTGTATAGGAAATGGTATATATTTTAAATTAGAATATATACCATGTAGTCTTCAGGGAGCATAGTCTTTAGGGGCGTGGTCTTTAGGGGCATGTATAATATCTGTAAAGACCATATGTGAATTTGAAAACTCCTATGTAGAAAAAAAATACCAGAAAAAAATTTTGTGAAATATATGTAGTCAATAGTGTTGAGCGATACCGTCCGATATTTGAAAGTATCAGTATCGGATGGTATCAGCCGATATCCGAAAAATATCAGATATCGCCGATACCGATATCCGATACCAATACAAGTCAATGGGACACAAATATCGGAAGGTATCCTCTATGGTTCCCATATTCATGCGACCAATCACAAGCCGCGACGTCATCGAACATCCTTAACGCGCTCATTCTTAGGAACGGAAGCATGGCGGTTGCAGCGGTGACAACCAGGGCGCGTCCGAGGGTGAGTATATCAATATTTTTTATTTTTATTCTTTATTTTACACATGAATCTTAATCCCGATACCGATTCCCGATATCACAAAAATATCGGAACTCGGTATCGGAATTCCGATACCGCAAATATCGGCCGATACCCGATACTTGCTGTATCGGAATGCTCAACACTAGTAGTCAATGAATATTACCACAAATATATGATCCGCAAAAGAATATTCATCAGACACAAAATCATAATATCAATGATACTTTATTTGAACATAGTAGACAACAAATCATCACCATAAAAATTAATGATCATAAAAATAAAAACTTTATTAAAGTTGATAGAAGGATGACATAAAAATATATTTAAAAACAACTATGTATGTGCAGGGCAGGGCATGCCACACTGATTGGCACCCAGTAAAATAATAATAGATAAAATATCAAAATAAATAGTAGTAATCAGTACACCAAAAAATATATGTATATATAAAATATTGTGAAAAAAATATATCTGTGAATATATTCTATTGTTTGTGCCTATAAATATTTCATGATAAAAAATAGTAATAATCAAAGTGCTGGTGCCATTAAATATTAATTAAAAATAAATCACAAGCAAAACAATGAAAAATATATATATAGTAAAAAGCGGTTCTGAAATTTTAATCATAAATATTCTGATTATAAATAATTCATGAACAAACACATGAAAAAGTGCACACTTCAAATCATTTGTGCATAAGTGCAAACACCAAAAGTGCAAAAATTAATAAATAATACGCAAATGTGATCCAGAATATACAAAATATCCAGTGCACAAAAAAAACCCACAATACCAACCCGTCTTAGCTCACCACTGTCCCTGCACACACCACTCCAATGCACGTTTTGCTTCCGCTTCATCAGGGAGTGATGAGGGCAAGGTACAGAGATGTTATATAGCATCAATATCAGCTGCACATAATTACAATAAGGAGATGACATAAGTATATAGCGCCGCAACAACCCACGCGGCCGCCACCATCACTGAGGACGGTAACCAGAAGTGCGTCACCGAGTGCGTCCATGGGACACAGTCAGCGGCGCATCTCCCAGGTAACCAGCCGCAGGACAGGGAGGGCGCATGCGCATTGCGGCGCACGACATCACCACAGCAATATTAAATATGGGACAAACTAGAAAATAAGTATATGAAAGAAAGGGAAATATATTAATTCATCACACAATCTCAATAAACAATAAATATACAAATCATTATTTATACCTTAAAGTACAATAAATATTATAAAAATCATTGTATATAAAATTTAAGATGTAGAAAATATAATACAATATATTTAATATATAAGCTATCCTAATCATATAAACTGACAATATGATCATAAATAAAAAATATACATTATTTAATTATAATAAAAATTCATCACATATGATCTTTATTACATTATTGCCCGAACACTGAATTTTATATATTTGCCTCAAGCAAGCCTGAATCACTATTAAACCCACCTTAAAGAATTCTAAAATAATATGTTTAAAAGAATGCTAAACTACAGAAAACTTGAAAAGCCCCATTGCTCATTCAAACCCTTTGGATTCATGCTCTGCAGCAGTGTAATCCATTTACACTCCTTCTGTGCTAAAATCCAACTAAAATCTCCTCTTCTGTTGCCCAAATGAATTCGGTCAATGCCCTTAACTTTTAATAAATGGGATTGATGAGGGTGGAACTGTCGAAAATGTCTAGCCAAAGGTTTTAATTTGGACAGATTTCCCCTATCATCAGCCCCAATTTTATCAGCAGCTTTTATATCCTTAATGTGTTCCAAAACACGAACACGCAATTCTCATGTAGTCATGCCTACATACATGAGGTTACATGGACAGGAAGCCTGATAAATAACCATAGCTGTGCGACAATATATAAATTGTTACATTTTATACTCAGATGTATTCTTGGAATCATAAAATACATTTGTTTTAACCATCTATTGACAAGCTTTACATGTCCCACAGCTAATGGAACCCACTTGGGACCTTTAGAGTCAAACATAAATTGGGAAACAGGGTGCACATAATGGCCATGAACTAATGATTCGCATAATGTTTTGCTTCGTTTCACAGTAATTAAGGGCTTTTTAGGTAGTAATCTAGATAGACTAGGATCTTGCAAAAGAATAGGCCAAAATTTGGAAATAATATTCGTCATTTCATGCCATCTAGAATGATACTTTGTAATAAAATGTACATGTCCATCAGTTTTTTTTTATTATTATCTTTATTCTTGGATACTAATAATGATTGCCGATCCGTTTCTCTGGCTTTTATATAAGCCCTCTGGACAACATCTCTTCTATATCCACGTTTTAAAAATCTATCCGTAAGATCTTCAGCTTGTTCCTCAAAGACATCAATTCCGGTCACAAAGTCATCTAGTCCTTAACCCCTTCATGACCCAGCCTATTTTGACCTTAAAGACCTTGCCGTTTTTTGCAATTCTGACCAGTGTCCCTTTATGAGGTAATAACTCAGGAACGCTTCAACGAATCCTAGCGGTTCTGAGATTGTTTTTTCGTGACATATTGGGCTTCATGTTAGTGGTAAATTTAGGTCAATAAATTCTGCGTTTATTTGTGAGAAAAACGGAAATTTGGCGAAAATTTTGAAAATTTTGCAATTTTCACATTTTGAATTTTTATTCTGTTAAACCAGAGAGTTATGTGACACAAAATAGTTAATAAATAACATTTCCCACATGTTTACTTTACATCAGCACAATTTTGGAAACAAAATTTTTTTTTGCTAGGAAGTTATAAGGGTTAAAATTTGACCAGCGATTTCTCATTTTTACAACGAAATTTACAAAACCATTTTTTTTAGGGACCACCTCACATTTGAAGTCAGTTTGAGGGGTCTATATGGCTGAAAATACTCAAAAGTGACACCATTCTAAAAACTGCACCCCTCAAGGTACTCAAAACCGCATTCAAGAAGTTTATTATCCCTTCAGGTGCTTCACAGCAGCAGAAGCAACATGGAAGGAAAAAATGAACATTTAACTTTTTAGTCACAAAAATTATTTTTAGCAACAATTTTTTTATTTTCCCAATGGTAAAAGGAGAAACTGAACCACGAAAGTTGTTGTCCAATTTGTCCTGAGTACGCTGATACCTCATATGTGGGGGTAAACCACTGTTTGGGCGCATGGCAGGGCTTGGAAGGGAAGGAGCGCCATTTGACTTTTTGAATCAAAAATTGGCTCCACTCTTTAGCGGACACCATGTCACGTTTGGAGAGCCCCCGTGTGCCTAAAAATTGGAGCTCCCCCACAAGTGACCCCATTTTGGAAACTAGACGCCCCAAGGAACTTATCTAGATGCATAGTGAGCACTTTGAACCCCCAGGTGCTTCACAAATTGATCCGTAAAAATGAAAAAGTACTTTTTTTTCACAAAAAAAAAATTTCGCCTCAATTTTTTCATTTTCACATGGGCAACAGGATAAAATGGAACCTAAAATTTGTTGGGCAATTTCTCCTGAGTACACTGATACCTCATATGTGGGGGTAAACCACTGTTTGGGCACATGGTAAGGCTCGGAAGGGAAGGAGCGCCATTTGACTTTTTGAATGAAAAATTATCTCCATCGTTAGCGGACACCATGTCGCGTTTGGAGAGCTCCTGTGTGCCTAAACTTTAGCGCTCCCCCACAAGTGACCCCATTTTGGAAACTAGACCCCCCAAGGAACTTATTTAGATGCCTAGTGAGCACTTTAAACCCTCAGGTGCTTCACAAATTGATCTGTAAAAATGAAAAAGTACTTTTTTTTCACAAAAAAATTCTTTTCGCCTCAATTTTTTCATTTTCACATGGGCAATAGGATAAAATGGATCATAAAATTTGTTGGGCAATTTCTCCCGAGTACGCCGATACCTCATATGTGGGGGTAAACCACTGTTTGGGCACTCGGCAGGGCTCGGAAGGGAAGGCGCGCCATTTGACTTTTTGAATGGAAAATTAGCTCCAATTGTTAGCGGACACCATGTCACGTTTGGAGAGCCCCTGTGTGCCTAAACATTGGAGATCCCCAGAAATGACCCTATTTTGGAAACTAGACCCCCCAAAGAACTAATCTAGATGTGTGATGAGGACTTTGAACCCCCAAGTGCTTCACAGAAGTTTATAACGCAGAGCCATGAAAATTAAAAAAAAAAAATTATTTTCTCAAAAATGATCTTTTAGCCTGCAATTTTTTATTTTCCCAAGGGTAACAGGAGAAATTTGACCCCAAAAGTTGTTGTCCAGTTTCTCCTGAGTACGCTGATACCCCATATGTGGGGGTAAACCACTGTTTGGGCACATGCCGGGGCTCGGAAGTGAAGTAGTGACGTTTTGAAATGCAGACTTTGATGGAATGCTCTGTGGGTGTCACGTTGCGTTTGCAGAGCCCCTGATGTGGCTTAACAGTAGAAACCCCCCACAAGTGACCCCATTTTGGAAACTAGACCCCGAAAGGAACTTATCTAGATGTGTGGTGAGCACTTTGAACCCCCAAGTGCTTCACAGAAGTTTATAATGCAGAGCCGTGAAAATAATAAATACGTTTTCTTTCCTCAAAAATTATTATTTAGCCCAGAATTTTTTCATTTTCCCAAGGGTAACAGGAGAAATTGGACCCCAAAAGTTGTTGTCCAGTTTCTCCTGAGTACGGTGATACCCCATATGTGGGGGTAAACTACTGTTTGGGCACATGCCGGGGCTCGGAAGTGAAGTAGTGACGTTTTGAAATGCAGACTTTAATGGAATGCTCTGCGGGCGTCACGTTGCGTTTGCAGAGCCCCTGATGTGGCTAAACAGTAGAAACCCCCCACAAGTGTCCCCATTTTGGAAACTAGACCCCGAAAGGAACTTATCTAGATGTGTGGTGAGCACTTTGAACCCCCAAGTGCTTCATAGAAGTTTATAATGCAGAGCCGTGAAAATAATAAATACGTTTTCTTTCCTCAAAAATAATTATTTAGCCCAGAATTTTTTATTTTCCCAAGGGTTACAGGAGAAATTGGACCCCAAAAGTTGTTGTCCAGTTTCTCCTGAGTACGCTGATACCCCATGTGTGGAGGTAAAACACTGTTTGGGCACACGTCGGGGCTCAGAAGGGAAGTAGTGACTTTTGAAATGCAGACTTTGATGGAATGGTCTGCGGGTGTCACGTTGCGTTTGCAGAGCCCCTGGTGTGCCTAAACAGTAGAAACCCCCCACAAGTGACCCCATTTTAGAAACTAGACCCCCCAAGGAACTTATTTAGATATGTGGTGAGCACTTTGAACCCCCAAGTGCTTCACAGACGTTTACAACGCAGAGCCGTGAAAATAAAAAATAATTTTTCTTTCCTCAAAAATGATGTTTTAGCAAGCATTTTTTTATTTTCACAAGGGTAACAGGAGAAATTGGACCCCAGTAATTGTTGCGCAGTTTATCCTGAGTATGCTGGTACCCCATATGTGGGGGTAAACCACTGTTTGGGCACACGTCTGGGCTCGGAATTGAGGGAGCACCATTTGACTTTTTGGATACGAGATTGGTTGGAATCAATGGTGGCGCCATGTTGCGTTTGGAGACCCCTGATGTGCCTAAACAGTGGTAACCCCTCAATTCTACCTCCAACACTTACCCCCCCACACCCCTAACTCTAATCCCAACTGTAGCCATAACGCTAATCACAACCCTAACCCCAACACACCCCTAACCACAACCCTAACCCCAACCCTAATTCCAATCCTAACCCTAAGGCTATGTGCCCACGTTGCGGATTCGTGTGAGATTTTTCAGCATCATTTTTGAAAAATCCGCGGGTAAAAGGCACTGCGTTTTACCTGCGGATTTTCCGCGGATTTCCAGTGTTTTTTGTGCGGATTTCACCTGCGGATTCCTATTGAGGAACAGGTGTAAAACGCTGCGGAATCCGCACAAAGAATTGACATGCTGCGGAAAATACAACGCAGCGTTTCCGCGCGGTATTTTCCGCACCATGGGCACAGCGGATTTGGTTTCCATATGTTTACATGGTACTGTAAACCTGATGGAACACTGCTGCGGATCCGCAGCCAAATCCGCACCGTGTGCACATAGCCTAATTCTAAAGGTATGTGCATACGCTGCGGAAAACGCTGCGGATCCGCAGCAGTTTCCCATGAGTTTACAGTTCAATGTAAACATATGGGAAACAAAAATCGCTGTACACATGCTGCGGAAAAACTGCACGGAAACGCAGCGGTTTACATTCCGCAGCATGTCACTTCTTTGTGCGGATTCCGCAGCGGTTTTACAAGTGCTCCAATAGAAAATCGCAGTTGTAAAACCGCAGTGAAATGAGCAGAAAAAACGCGGTAAATCCGCCATAAATCCGCAGCGGTTTAGCACCGCGGATTTATCAAATCCGCAGCGGAAAAATCCGCAGAGGACCAGAATACGTGTGAACATACCGAAACCCTAACCCTACCCCTACCCCTAACCCTAGCCCTAACCCTACCCCTAACCCTAACCCTAGCCATAACCCTAACCCTAACCCTAGCCCTAACCCTAACCCTAACCCTAGCCCTAACCCTAACCCTAACCCTACCCCTAACCCTAACCCTACCCCTAACCCTAACCCTATTCTAACATTAGTGGAAAAAAAAATTCTTTATTTTTTTATTGTCCCTACCTATGGGGGTGACAAAGGGGGGGGGGTCATTTATTATTTTTTTTATTTTGGTCACTGAGATATAATCTATCTCAGTGATCAAAATGCACTCTGGAACGAATCTGCCGGCCGGCAGATTCGGCGGGCGCACAGCGCATGCGCCCGCCATTTTGGAAGATGGCGGCGCCCGGGAGGAAGACGGACGGACCCCGGCAGGATCGGTAAGTATGATGGGGTGGGGGGGAGCATGGGGGGGTGCTCGGAGCATGGGGGGTGGATCGGAGCGCGGGAGGGGTGGAACGGAGCACGGGGGGTGCATTGGAGCATCGGGGGATGGATCGGACTGCAGGGAGGTGGATCGGACTGCAGGGGGGGTGGATCGGAGTGCAGGGGGGGTGATTGGAGCACGGGGAGGGTGATTGGAGCACGGGGGAGCGGACAAGAGCACGGGGGGAGCGGAGCACAGGACGGAGGGGAGCCGGAGCAGTGTACCGGACAGATCGGGGGGCTGCGGGGGCGATCAGTGGGGTGGGGTGGGGGCACATTAGTGTTTCCAGCCATGGCCGATGATATTGCAGCATCGGCCATGGCTGGATTGTAATATTTCACCCGTTATAATAGGTGAAATATTACAAATCGCTCTGATTGGCAGTTTCACTTTCAACAGCCAATCAGAGCGATCGTAGCCACGGGGGGGTGAAGCCACCCCCCTGGGCTAAACTACCACTCCCCCTGTCCCTGCAGATCGGGTGAAATGGGAGTTAACCCTTTCACCGGATCTGCAGGGACACGATCTTTCCATGACGCCACATAGGCGTCATGGGTCGGATTGGCACCGACTTTCATGACGCCTACGTGGCGTCATGGGTCGGGAAGGGGTTAAAAATTGTCCTGTTGGTATTGCACGAATAACATGAGCTGGATGCGATGATTGGCATGCAATAATGCATTAACACTAGTCTCTTTCCGATAAATGGACGTATGAAGTAGTCCTGAATCATCAACCGATATTCCAAGGTCCAAAAAATTGATAGAATCTTGCTTAATAGTGCAGGTGAGTTTTATATTGATGGTATTTGTATTTAGATATTGCAGAAAATCCTCCAAATCTACTCGTGACCCCTGGCATGTCTTCCTGTTCTGCAATGAGATCCTCTAGTGCCTGTAATGACCGAAACGAAGAAAAACATTGCGCGAATCATTAGTTCATAGCCATTATGTGCATCCTGTTTCCCAATTTACAGTATTTATTACTCTAAAGGTCCCAAGTGGGGTTCCATTAGCTGTGGGACATGTATAGCTGGTCAATATATGGTTAAAACAAATGTATTTAATGATTCCATGAATACATCTGAGTATAAAATTTAACATTTTATAAATTGTAGCACAGCTATGGTTATTTATCAGGTTTCCTGTCCATGTAACCTCATGTATGCAGGCATGACTACAAGAGATGAGCAGTGTTCGAGTCGAACTGTTCGCCAATCTCAAATTCTAGCTGTTTTGGGCGTTGTTCGAGTCGTTCGATGAACCTGAACAATTTGCTTAAAATTCGGCTGTTCGAGTTTCTGTTCGATAACTGTTTGTTCAGCAAAAGCCTCGCTTGATTTGCACATTAAAGCTGTTTATCATTGTTAATAGACTGGTTCAGTGTATAGTGGGCGGGGGGGCAGGGGATAGATCTGTGCTGAAATAACGCTGATCTCTATTTTTTTTTTTTTTCCCGCATTTACAGTGGGGCGGTGCAGCCTCTCAACCTATCAGCAGTGCACACACACAGCAATGTGCATGTGATGCACATAAGCAAGGGCATGTGTCATTGGCTGTGTATGTCACATGTCCTTGCTCTATAAGAACCAGCCATTTGCGCCGTCACCACCATTTCCTCACTGCTGCAGCTTAGTGCTAGACGGCACCGCTGCTGCTGTGGCCGCTATACAGACAAAGAGTGTTTTTTTGGAGCGAATTGTCAGAGAGATAGGTTTAGGGAGTCGGAAGGAGTCAGGACTAGTTGTAATATCAGCCCTTTTCAGGGTAGGTTACAGCAGTTCTTAGCACTGTTTGCCAGGCAGGTGTGCAAGTGTTTTTCACAGCATTTGGTGTAATCTAGCTCAGCCAATTCTTTTGGGCTAGTAGCATTGTCTGATAGTCATCTGAGTAGCCTGCTTGTGAAACTACACCGCCTGTTTATCTCTATTTTCACTACATCTAATCCAGTTAATAGTTTTGGGCCTAGGAGCAGTGTCTGCACGTTAGCAGAGTGGCCCGCCTGTAAAACAAACTGTACCGCCTGTGTATCTCTAGTTTCACTGCATCTAATCCAGTTATTAGTTTAGAGCCTAGGAGCAGTGTCTGCATGTCAGCAGAGTAGTATTGGGTATTCTAGAATATGCATGTCCACGTAGTATATTGCCTAACCACGTACTATATATTGCCCAGACATGTAGTATATTGCCTAACCAAGTAGTATATTGCCCAGCCACGTAGTATATTGCCTAACCATGTAGTATATTGCCCAGCCACGTAGTATATTGCCCAGCCACGTAGTATATCGCCCAGCCACGTAGTATATTGCCCAGCCACCTAGTATACTGCCCAGTCACCTAGTATATTGCCCAGCCACCTAGTATATTGCCCAGCCACATAGTATATTGCCCAGCCACATAGTATATTGCCCAGTCACATAGTATACAGCACAGAGCCACATAGTATACAGCACAGACATGTGGTATATTGCCCAGCCATGTAGTATATTGCCCAGCCACGTAGTATATTGCCTAACCACGTAGTATATTGCCCAGCCACGTAGTATATTGCCCAGCCACGTAGTATATTGCCCAGCCACGTAGTATATTGCCCAGGAATGTAGTATATTGCCCAGCCACCTAGTATATTGCCCAGCCACCTAGTATATTGCCCAGCCACATAGTATATTGCCCAGCCACATAGTATATTGCCCAGTCACATAGTATACAGCACAGAGCCACATGGTATACAGCACAGACACGTAGTCACATAGTATACTGCCCAGCCACATAGTATATTGCACAGCCACGTAGTATATTACCCAGTCACGTAGTATACAGCATAGAGCCACATAGTATACAGCACAGACACGTATACTGCCCAGTCACGTGGTATAGTGGCCAGTCACGTAGTATGCACCATATCCCTGTTAAAAAAAAGAATTAAAATAAAAAATAGTTACATACTCACCTTCTGGATCGAAGCGGCCGGTTACCGATGCTCGTCGCGCGCTCCAGTCTGAAGAGTGCATTGCGGTCTCGCAAGATGATGACGTAGCGGTCTCACGAGACCCCACGTCATCATCTCGCGAGACCGCAATGCATGGAGCGGTCACCAGGGCGTCACGAGGAGCATCGGTAACTGGCCGCTTCGATCCGGGGGCCAACCGAGGGTGAGTATGTAACTATTTTTTATTTTTTTTATTTTTTTTAACATTAGATATTTTTACTATTCATGCTGCATAGGCAGCATGAATAGTAAAAAGTTGGTCACACAGGGTTAATAGCAGCGTTAACCGAGTGCGTTACACCGCGGTCAACGCTGCCATTAACCCTGTGTGAGCGCTGACTGGAGAGGAGTACGGAGCGGGCACTGACTGCGGGGAGGAAGGAGTGGCCATTTTCTTCCAGACTGTGCCGTCGCTGATTGGTCGTGGCTGTTTTGCCGCGACCGATCAGCGACTTGGATTCCATGACAGACAAAGGCCGCGACCAATGAATATCCATGACAGACAGGACAGACAGACAGAAAGACGGAAGTGACCCTTAGACAATTATACAGTATATATATATATATATATTAAATATTTCTCTGTTTATGTATTTTTTCTGATTTTTATTGTATCTAATTTTGTTAAAATTTCTATTTTTTTATCTTTTTTTTCTTTTTTAAAGAACGGAAGTGTATTTTTTGAGAAACATTTTAGTATTCAAATGGGAATCAAATTAGAATGACATGTTTTCTACCAATAGGTTTGTTATTCTTTATGTGCAACTTTTTTTATATTTTTCATGGTTTTATACATAAAAGAACAATGATTAGAATGAATCACTCCTCTTTTTCCTCTTTTGTATGCTGTCCCTCTCTCACACTGGCAAAAGACTATATAAGAAGGGTCAAATTAATTTTCTCAATACAACTAAAGAAGGCTGCAAACAGCCTAAACGCGTTGTTCATATAGTTCTTATTTGTTTAATATCAGCTTGAATACAATTTTACCTACAAGCAACCTGAAATTTCCGCACCTTGATTTCTCTCAGAGGCAAAGACTGGGCACCATTCCCTGGTCCTCCATTCTGGCATAAAATGACACTGGTCAGAATTGAAAAATTTGACCTGGTCAGGGAAATGAAAGCATGTTTTGGTGATTAGGGGTTAAAGTAAGCTGCATATTATTTGTGGCTTGCTTTGACAATTTTTTTTTAATTGTTATGCGTCAAAAAATAGTGAAGTTTTTGGGAGTTACAAAAACGCAAACATTCTGAAAACAGTCACTTGCACTCTAGTGTGACAATTAGGTCTTAGGATGTATCAAAGGGCTAAAGACCATATTGATTTGTGATTCACCTCTACTGTATATGGATCTAACCTTTCCTACTGTCGATGGCTATTGGACAAAGTGAAGGAAAAGAGGAATCATGTTTGGAAGATGACCTTGGTCTTTACTACCCGGGGACAGTGGTGAGGAATTATTAGTTCTCCCCTTCCTCCATCTATCATGTATCTAATACAAAGTTATACACTAGAAAGGATTGTGCTACATGCATATTCTAAGATAATATCTTATGCTTTTCTACATATGCCATTATTTTAAATGCTGATTTTTAAATCTCCAGTTATTATCTCCTTAGATAAAAGATATTGCATTTTATGAACAGCACATCAGTGTCCTGCATATCTAAGAACTGTGACACATCGCTCAGGACTAACAATTCTGTATAGCCAGTATTCATGTTAGATTAATGGGGCTTATATTACATAGCCTCAGGCAGATCTGCTTTACTAGATCCAATAATAATTGTAATACATTTCTTCTGACAGCTTTTTATGCGTTACATGTGCCCTAAGTGTTAAATATATGCCTGGGCCGTAACTATGCATTTGTATGCCCAAAATGTACACTGCCTGCATAAAAGGTGATTCCTCTACTATTTGCCAAGCAGTTAAATTAATGTACTTTACCCAGCAAAACATTAATCATTTAGTTTATCTATCTACCCTATATCGTTTGAACATAGTAAGCCTAGTTGGGAAGAGTTATTACTATTGTAATATCGAACATTCTTTTATTACTGTAAATTACTGTTTGTAATTATAATTAACACTTATATTCGTCAGAAGAGTCTACCTGGCATTGCACAATAAAACAATACGCAGAACATCACATAATTTCTAAGTATGAAGTGTGTAAAAGAAGTGGACATCTGTACTTTCACAGAAAAACATGTCTGCAAGCACTAGAGAAAAATAGCATTATGTTCTTCCTGGGCACTGAGAATAAAAGTCATGTTTAAGTCTAAAAAGGAACAAGAAGTAATTCTAATACAGGAAAAAATCTAAAGGGAATCACAGAATCAAAATTTCTATGTGTAGTACGGTTTGCTTGGGTTTTATGGTGGCCTAATATGTTATATTTAATATTGAAGCTCAGCTACCTTACATTTTTATCATTACAATATGAAAATCTGAACATGATTACGAGGAATTCCAAACCTTCTTTGCACAGCTGGAAAATAAAGCTAGTCTCCCCTCGATACCAGGCTTCACAGGCTAAAAAGTGACAATCCCTACAGCTGCCTTGTGGCACCTTTCATCATTTTTACTTAGTTTTTTCCAAGTTAAGAAAAAAAACGTCAAGGCCTCACTTTCCAAAATGAGAAGCATTGTCAGCTTTATAAATAATTTTTGCATTGAGTGGCATCTTTTTTCAAAAACAAGTTTTGCATAACAATGGCATAATTGAACAGACAAATTCCTGTCAATAACGTGCAAACAAAGAAAAGACAAGCTTTTACAGGGCGCTTATGGTCATGCTAAAAAAAAAAATAACATATACTGAACCTTGAAAGAGAAGCTTACTATTTGTGAGTGATGAAAATATTCCACTCATGTAGATTTCAAAGGTGCCACAAAATCACATTGGCTTGCAGTTTCCACTCCTGGACACCAAAAAAAGAATTAGATATCGTATGGACAACTAAACATGCAAAGAAAAATTGAAGAAGCACCAGTTCCCTGCCAAAAGGAAAATCTGAAACAAATAGCTGTTTCAAATATTATACTGTTAATAAATATATATATATATATATATATTTTTTTTTTTAATTGCTAATTGTATAAGTTTTTAAATATACTACCTATTATATTGGAAGACAGTTACAGTTGTTCTGTTAGTTGCTTCCCGTCATGGATCACTCTGTGTTGGTAATCATAGGCTGTTTATTACATGCCGTGTAATCCTCCATTACATGAGTCTCTGCAACAACAGACCAGCAAGTTCCAACAACACAATAGAACACACATAAAAGTAGTGAGACCCCTAGAGGCCAAATTACCATATAATATATTGCTGCAACAGTCATGTTAATCATTACCAGCTATGTTATTGATAGAAGGCCATGTGGACATGGGGGGACAGAGGACTGGTTCACCTCACAACAAATTAAGCCATACACATTTGACAGCTATCAACTGAAAGATGCTTTAACTCATTGTTTGTCCCATAGTCTTTTCACCCATCTCTCCAATATATAGGAGCACTGTTACTCAGCTGTCCGGAGTATCCTGGGCTCTGCTATCTCCCTTTGGGTTTGCTGCCCTCTGTTGTGCTACATGTTGAGTTTTGCAATTTGCCTTGCATGGATAAAAAGATCAAGTCCCTAGACCTATTTCAGGCCCATTGACACACAATTTGTGTCTTGCAATTGGGATTTTAGACTTTTTTGTTTGGTGTGCTTCACTTTCTGTACATACCATCCTTTAATTTGCTTCATCCCAGCTGGGTCCCAGTGCATTTATCCTGCTGTTGCTGTTGCTCTTGAGATTCTTGAGTGTGTCAAGCCTTTGATTCCTTTTGTGCCCACACTCACCTAAGGCTTGGAGGATGCATCTCACCAAGAGAGTCTAATATAATTCCGAAGCACTTTTGCTTTTTACTTATTTAGTTACAGCAGGGTTTTTGCTCATATTGTTTCTAGTAGGTTTTGTATGTTTTATGGCCATTGTGAACATGCGTTTATGTGCAGCATGTATACCAACTCGAGCCAAGCTCAATTTTTTGTTTTTTCTTTGTATTTTTGCATTCTGTGAAAGCTGGGGTGTGGCCTCCCTTTCCTGAGCTGGAAATCACATTTAAAGACTTCCCCGGACTGGTGTCCATTGGTTGGGACCAGATCCTTTTGTCTGCCCTTATTCACATACTGTGGTCAACACTGACACAGAGTAAGGTTTTTAATATTAGACAGTGTAGGACCTCCCGATCAAAGTCACCTTGTCGCGGTGGGATGGCTTTTATGCTCTTTTTGATCAAAAACAGTATTACTAAGAACTCTGTGTTATTTGAATGAATTTTTGCATTTAACTTATTTAGTTACAGCAGGGTTTTTGCTCATTTTGTTTCTTGTAGGTTTTGTATGTTGCTCTTGAGATTCCTTAGTGTGTCAAGTCTTTGATTCCTTTTGTGCCCACACTCACCTAAGGCTTGGAGGATCCACCTCGCCAAGTGAGTCTAACAGAATCCCAAGATTTTGGATTCCAAAGATGCAGAAGCCACTACACCATTGCTGTGGGATATGAATGAACTGCCTGGACTGGTGGTGCAACTTGCTATCAGTCAACTTTAACTTGTCCAGGCCGTGCAAAATCCCTCAGCCACCATAGATGCAGTATCTCAGACTCCTGCACATTCACCACCAGTTCCTCAACACCTGCTATAGCCTAATACTCACCTGCTACATTTTACAATTTGCCCAATCCTGCATTAATGTGATGATCTTAAGACTTGTCGAGGTTTTGTGAAGCAATGCATTGTGCATGTTCAGTTGGGTCCTCAGCAATTTGTTTTTTAACGGTTCACAGTGGAATATAATTTTTCTTTACTGTGTGGAGATGACCTAGCATAACCTGTGCCATTGTGAAAGCTTAAAATGCATTCTCTACCTAACTCAATTCCGGCAAATGTTTGATGAACCAGGCTGTGTTCATTCAGCTGCTGATTCCACACGATAGCTAAGACAAGGGATTAACTCTGTCACACATTATTTTGAATATTCTCAAACTTCCACAAAGATAATTGCCCAAACCTGCTTCCCTGGCTGAATTAGCTGACATCAATTCTGTTTAGGAGTCTTCTGGGAAATTTCAATTTGTTACAGTGTTCAGCCAAGAACCTTGCCTCCCTCAGGCTATTTCATTCCTACTAGTGTAACTAGAGTCCAATGGGCCCCAATGCAAGATTTGGACAGGGCCCCCTCCAATCCTTAGATATATATATATGTCCTCCATTCTGGTCCTTTCCTGGTACATTGTCACGATTCTGTTGTCAGGTGTCGGGATCAGGGGCTCCTTCCCTGTTCCAAATGCTAGCGGTGCCCTAGCTCACCCTGTTCCACAGATTACTTCTGATGGTGAAGACGCTGGGGCCACACACCTGGTCTTAGCTCCCGAATCCGCCTTTAGTTTGTACCCATTTCCCACCCATGGAAGAGGGAAGTAGTAGTCTACCACAATACACCAACCAGACTAACAAGGTAATACAATAAAGGACAAAGGAAAATACCAATCATACAAATATACTCACACAAACAAC
Organism: Ranitomeya imitator; assembly: GCF_032444005.1. NCBI lineage: Eukaryota > Metazoa > Chordata > Amphibia > Anura > Dendrobatidae > Ranitomeya > Ranitomeya imitator. The sequence continues at coordinate 180,142,301 of NC_091282.1, forward strand.
AGAGGTAAACACTGGGGAATGGAGTATGGGGTATAACCAAAGTAGAAGAAGTGAGGGAATTAGCACACAACCAAAACCTAGGAAGTGATGAAGCGAATGATAGATGGATCCCCAAATGTGTGCAAAACACCATCCAAAAATTGGAAATAAAATGTACCAATCAATCAGAAGGTATCCCATGTAATTTTACAATCTCTCCGATGAAAATTTGCACCAAGGTCTTAGGGTTAAGTAAAGCGGGTTATACTGAATCTGTCCAGAACCACCACTGTTATGAACAGGTAATTCAGAACCACAATGGACCTTGAAGTTCAGAGCACACAAAGTGACCTGACAATTACTAAAAACATAGGACGAGCTCTGAGACGTGGGAACTCTGCTGACCGCAATCCCTAATCCTATCCAACCACACTAGAGGTAGCCGTGGAGCGCTCCTGACCAGACCTATGCGCCTCGAGCACAGCCTGAGAAACTAGCTAGCCCTAAGAAAGAAAAATAAGCCTAGCTAGCCTCAGAGAAATACCCCAAAGGAAAAGGCAACCCCCCACATATAATGACTGTGAGTTGAGATGAAAATACAAACGCAGAGATGAAATAGATTTAGCAAAGTGAGGCCCAACTTACTGAACAGACCGAAGATAGGAAAGATTGCTTTGCGGTCAACACAAAACCCTACAAACAACCACGCAGAGGGGGCAAAAAGACCCTCCGCACCGACTAACGGTACGGAGGTGCTCCCTCTGCGTCCCAGAGCTTCCAGCAAGCAAAAAAAACCAATATAGCAAGCTGGACAGAAAAAATAGCAAACAAAAATAACACAAGCAAAACTTAGCTTATGCAGGAATACAGGCCACAAGAACGATCCAGGAGAAAGCAAGACCAATACTAAAACATTGACTGGAGGCCAGGATCAAAGCACTAGGTGGAGTTAAATAGAGCAGCACCTAACGACTTAACCTCATCACCTGAGGAAGGAAACTCAGAAGCCGCAGTGCCACTCTCATCCACCAAAGGAAGCTCATAGAACCAGCCGAAGTACCACTCACGACCACAGGAGGGAGCTTGGCCACAGAATTCACAACAGTACCCCCCCCCTTGAGGAGGGGTCACCGAACCCTCACCAGAGCCCCCAGGCCGACCAGGATGAGCCACATGAAAGGCACGAACCAGATCGGCAGCATGGACATCAGAGGCAAAGACCCAGGAATTATCTTCCTGACCATAACCTTTCCACTTAACCAGATACTGGAGTTTCCGTCTCGAAACACGAGAATCCAAAATCTTCTCCACTATATACTCCAACTCCCCTTCAACCAAAACCGGAGCAGGAGGATCAATAGATGGAACCACAGGTGCCACGTATCTCCGCAACAATGACCTATGGAACACGTTATGGATGGAAAAAGAAGCTGGAAGAGTCAAACGAAAAGACACAGGATTAAGAACCTCAGAAATCCTATATGGACCAATGAAACGAGGCTTAAACTTAGGAGAGGAAACCTTCATAGGAATATAACGAGATAACAACCAAACCAAATCCCCAACACGAAGTCGGGGAAACACACAGCGCCTGCGGTTAGCGAAACGTTGAGCCTTTTCCTGGGACAAAGTCAAATTGTCCACTACATGAGTCCAAATCTCCTGCAACCTATCCACCACAGTATCCACCCCAGGACAGTCCGAAGACTCAACCTGCCCTGAAGAGAAACGAGGGTGGAACCCAGAATTGCAGAGAGACTGCGAAACCAAAGTAGCCGAGCTGGCCCGATTATTAAGGGCGAACTCAGCCAAAGGCAAAAAGGACACCCAATCATCCTGATAAGCAGAAACAAAACATCTCAGATATGTTTCCAAGGTCTGATTGGTTCGTTCAGTCTGGCCATTTGTCTGAGGATGGAAAGCCGAGGAAAAAGACAAATCAATGCCCATCCTAGCAAAAAAGGCTCGCCAAAACCTCGAAACAAACTGGGAACCTCTGTCAAAAACGATGTTCTCTGGAATGCCATGTAAACGAACCACATGCTGGAAAAACAATGGCACCAAATCAGAGGAGGAAGGCAATTTAGACAAGGGCACCAAATGGACCATCTTAGAGAAGCGATCACAAACCACCCAAATGACCGACATTCTTTGAGAGACGGGGAGATCCGAAATAAAATCCATAGAGATATGTGTCCAAGGCCTCTTCGGGACCGGCAAGGGCAAAAGCAACCCACTGGCACGAGAACAGCAGGGCTTAGCCCGAGCACAAATCCCACAGGACTGCACAAAAGAACGCACATCCCGCGACAGAGACGGCCACCAAAAGGATCTAGCCACCAAATCTCTGGTACCAAAGATTCCAGGATGACCAGCCAACACCGAACAATGAACCTCAGAGATAACTTTATTCGTCCACCTATCAGGGACAAACAGTTTCTCCGCTGGGCAACGGTCAGGTCTATTAGCCTGAAATTTTTGCAGCACCCGCCGCAAATCAGGGGAGATGGCAGACAAAATTACCCCCTCTTTGAGAACACCCGCCGGCTCAGGCAAACCCGGAGAATCGGGCACAAAACTCCTAGACAGGGCATCCGCCTTCACATTTTTAGAGCCCGGAAGGTATGAAACCACAAAGTCAAAACGGGAGAAAAACAGCGACCAACGAGCCTGTCTAGGATTCAACCGTTTGGCAGACTCGAGATAAGTCAAGTTCTTGTGATCAGTCAAGACCACCACGCGATCCTTAGCTCCTTCAAGCCAATGACGCCACTCCTCGAATGCCCACTTCATGGCTAGCAACTCTCGATTGCCAACATCATAATTTCGCTAAGCAGGCGAAAATTTCCTGGAAAAGAAGGCGCATGGTTTCATCCCCGAGCAATCAGAACTTCTCTGCGACAAAACAGCCCCTGCTCCAATTTCAGAAGCATCAACCTCGACCTGGAACGGAAGCGAAACATCTGGCTGGCACAACACAGGGGCAGAAGAAAAACGACGCTTCAACTCCTGAAAAGCTTCCACAGCAGCAGAAGACCAATTGACCACATCAGCACCCTTCTTGGTTAAATCAGTCAACGGTTTAGCAACACTAGAAAAATTATTGATGAAGCGACGATAAAAATTAGCAAAGCCCAGGAACTTCTGCAGACTCTTCAGAGATGTTGGCTGAGTCCAATCATAAATGGCCTGAACTTTAACAGGGTCCATCTCGATAGTAGAAGGAGAAAAAATGAACCCCAAAAATGAAACCTTCTGAACACCAAAGAGACACTTTGACCACTTCACAAACAAAGAATTAGCACGCAGGACCTGGAACACCATTCTGACCTGCTTCACATGAGACTCCCAATCATCCGAGAAGACCAAAATATCATCCAAGTATACAATCAGGAATTTATCCAGGTACTCTCGGAAGATGTCATGCATAAAGGACTGAAACACTGATGGAGCATTAGAAAGCCCGAATGGCATAACCAGGTACTCAAAATGGCCTTCGGGCGTATTAAATGCTGTTTTCCATTCATCGCCCCGTTTAATACGCACAAGATTATATGCACCACGAAGATCTATCTTGGTGAACCAACTAGCCCCCTTAATCCGAGCAAACGAATCATACAGCAGCGGCAAGGGGTACTGAAATTTGACCGTAATTTTATTTAGAAGGCGGTAATCTATACAAGGTCTTAGCGAACCATCCTTCTTGGCCACAAAAAAGAACCCCGCTCCCAATGGCGACGATGAAGGGCGAATATGACCCTTCTCCAAAGACTCCTTCACGTAACTCCGCATAGCGGCGTGCTCAGGTACAGATAAATTAAACAGTCGACCGTTAGGAAACTTACTACCAGGAATCAAATCGATAGCACAATCACAATCCCTATGCGGAGGTAGGGCATTGGACTTGGGCTCATCGAATACATCCCGGTAATCAGACAAGAACTCTGGGACCTCAGAAGGGGTGGATGATGAGAGAGACAGAAATGGAACATCACCATGTACCCCATGACAACCCCAGCTGGACACAGACATTGATTTCCAAACTAATACTAGGTTATGTAATTGTAGCCATGGCAACCCCAACACGACCACATCATGCAGATTATGCAACACCAGAAAGCGAATATCCTCCTGGTGCGCAGGAGCCATGCACATGGTCAGCTGGGTCCAATACTGAGGCTTATTCTTGGCCAAAGGCGTAGCATCAATTCCTCTCAATGGAATAGGACACTGCAAGGGCTCTAAGACAAACCCACAGCGCCTAGCAAACTCTAAGTCCATCAAATTCAGGGCAGCGCCTGAATCCACAAATGCCATGACAGAATAGGAAGACAAAGAGCAGATCAAAGTAACGGACAAAAGAAATTTCGACTGTACCGTACCAATGGTGGCAGACCTAGCGAACCGCTTAGTGCGCTTAGGACAATCGGAGATAGCATGAGTGGAATCACCACAGTAGAAACACAGCCCATTCTGAGGTCTGCGTTCTTGCCTTTCAGCTCTGGTCAAAGTCCTATCGCACTGCATAGGCTCAGGTTTATGCTCAGATAATACCGCCAAATGGTGCACAGATTTACGCTCACGCAAGCGTCGACCGATCTGAATGGCCAAAGACATAGACTCATTCAGACCAGCAGGCATAGGAAATCCCACCATGACATCCTTAAGGGCTTCAGAGAGACCCTTTCTGAAAATAGCTGCCAGCGCACATTCATTCCATTGAGTGAGCACGGACCACTTTCTAAACTTCTGACAATAAATCTCTATCTCATCCTGACCCTGACACAGAGCCAGCAAATTTTTTTCTGCCTGAGCCACTGAATTAGGTTCATCGTACAGCAATCCGAGCGCCAGAAAAAAACGCATCAATATTATATAATGTAGGATCTCCTGGCGCAAGGGAAAATGCCCAGTCTTGAGGGTCGCCACGTAATAAAGAAATAATGATCTTAACTTGTTGAACTGGGTCACCAGAGGAGCGGGGTTTCAAAGCCAGAAATAGTTTACAATTATTTTTAAAATTCAAAAACTTAGCTCTATCTCCAGAAAATAACTCAGGAATAGGAATTTTAGGTTCTAACATAGGATTCTGAACCACTAAATCTTGAATATTCTGTACATTTATAGCGAGATTATCCTTCAAAGAGAACAGACCCTGAATGTCCATGTCCACACCTGTGTTCTGAACCACCCTGATGTAAAGGGGAAAAGAAAGACAGAACACAGTGCAAAGAAAAAAAAATGGTCTCAGAACTTCTCTTTTCCCTCTATTGAGAAGCATTAGTACTTTGGGCCTCCAGTACTGTTATGAACAGGTAATTCAGAACCACAATGGACCTTGAAGTTCAGAGCACACAAAGTGACCTGACAATTACCAAAAACATAGGACGAGCTCTGAGACGTGGGAAATCTGCTGATCGCAATCCCTAATCCTATCCAACCACACTAGAGGTAGCCGTGGAGCGCTCCTGACCAGACCTATGCGCCTCGAGCACAGCCTGAGAAACTAGCTAGCCATAAGAAAGAAAAATAAGCCTAGCTAGCCTCAGAGAAATACCCCAAAGGAAAAGGCAGCCCCCCACATATAATGACTGTGAGTTGAGATGAAAATACAAACGCAGAGATGAAATAGATTTAGCAAAGTGAGGCCCAACTTACTGAACACACCGAAGATAGGAAAGATTGCTTTGCGGTCAACACAAAACCCTACAAACAACCACGCAGAGGGGGCAAAAAGACCCTCCGCACCGACTAACGGTACGGAGGTGCTCCCTCTGCGTCCCAGAGCTTCCAGCAAGCAAGAAAAACCAATATAGCAAGCTGGACAGAAAAAATAGCAAACAAAAATAACACAAGCAAAACTTAGCTTATGCAGGAAGACAGGCCACAGGAACGATCCAGGAGAAAGCAAGACCAATACTATAACATTGACTGGAGGCCAGGATCAAAGCACTAGGTGGAGTTAAATAGAGCAGCACCTAACGACTTAACCTCATCACCTGAGGAAGGAAACTCAGAAGCCGCAGTACCACTCTCATCCACCAAAGGAAGCTCATAGACAGAACCAGCCGAAATACCACTCACGACCACAAGAGGGAGCTTGGCCACAGAATTCACAACACACCACCTGCCTACACAGGTAGATCAGTAATACAATTGACCGATAAATGAGTCCAAGGTCCACTGGGAATCAGCAATGGCTGGAGAGGCCCCTGCTCACCATGTCCCCTCTCACCAGGTCAACAGCCCTGTCCGTTTCCCCATCCTTTCCCCGGCAATACTGGCCGTAGCCTTGACAATTTCAGACCCAGTATCATACAGGTACCCGCAGCCTGGTCTTCCTCCTTACACCTGTGTAATGGGATTAAGACTCTAGACTTCTTTGTTTGGTATGCTCTACCTTCTGCGCATGTTGTGTATTAACTTGCTTCCATCTCTGCTAGGTTCCACTGCATCTGTCCAAATACTTGCTAGTTTTTTAATGTGCTAACTCTTTGCTTCCAACATACCATCATGCCTGCTTCATTAACGCCCAGTCTCTGTATGCCTACCCGACTGGGGGCTTAGCGGATCCTCCTCACCAGGTAAACCTAACAAGTACTCAGTTAGCCATGCTTTCGGTTGGCAGGTTATCTCAGGCAGAACAATGCAATTGGCAGTCCAGAATCGGAGATGTGTGATCGACATCTCTCTCATCCATCAGTCAGCTGGTGCCCTCATACACATTTAACAGTCGTCCAAATTCGTCAATATAAGTGGGATCAATTCTAATGTGCATAGGGGCTCTAAGTAAAGACTTTCAATATATACTGGGCACCTCAGTTTAGGTTCAGTTGGTTTGCGCAATTTGATTTTTGTTTGCTCATTTGGAGATCCTTGTCAGTCAGAGGATAATTGAATCTATAATTGTCTAAGGCAGAACCTCGTATAGAAATGAAGATAGTCTTTTGGAAGTGAGCAAATAAATATATAGCAATAGTAAAGGTAAATAACATAGGGGACTTAGTTGACACTTTTTTGATAAAAATAGTGTCAACTGAGCACCGTATGTGCTGAATATACAACTGAACATGAGGTTCTTCGTTTAACATTCTGATCAGACTGTATGAAGCCTATTGCCACATCACGGCGAACCTCTTAGTGGGTCCCTATCTCCCTAACGGAGTGGAGCCATGCGCCGAAAAGCGCCGCCGGGTTAACTGTGTTAAAACTGATAGACCTTGGAATAAGCCAACTTGTTGCATTCGATATTTTGCCTGAATGTCCACCTTTTGGCTTCCGAATGGATGGACTTAATTTCATAATCTTCCAACTGTCATCGCACTCACATAATGCACTTAGGAAACTTTCTTGGCCAAAAGACCGCTATCGATGAACTGAATGATGCTGTTTCTCTTTTCTTGGGAAATCATCTTCATGTTATGCCTCAATTCGAACCAATGACCTTTCACTTGAGAATCAACCTAATAATACACTAAGCTATTAGGGAATGTGAGAACAGGTTGTATTTTGTAGTATTTAAGAAGAAAAATATTTTTCTACCACCAGGAGCAAAACAGGAATAATGCAGTGACATAACAGCAATCTGCATAACTAATCATATGCTAAATAGTTGCAAGTCAAATTTATGTATGATATAGCCAAAATGATTGTCTATAAAAATTATGGTAGTCTCACAATCAAAGCAGTAGGAGATGGTGAAATATTTAGCCCTAAAGTCACAAGTTCAAAACATTGTTACCCTTTTGGTTTTTACTGTATATCTCAGCATTAAAGCAGCTAGTGCCATTTGTTCTGCCCTTATGGTGGCTACTGCAACAGGACAGCAGGATGCTCACACCAAGCCGTGTGTTATAAACATTTATAGGGGTTGTCCTATGAGCTTCTGCAGGAGTACACTGCTCAGCAGCCTCTCAGCATCTTCCTTGGAGGAGGTGCTTCAGACAAGAAACAAGGTTACTTTGTTGGCCCAAATTTTGCTCTTTACAATGCTGATATATGAAACAGCCTTACTACTGCAGCTGCAAAGGAACTCGGAGGCACTGAAGTTGGCCAGGATCTGCAGCTGACAGTGAACTCCAGCAATTCTGGCTAGGCTCAGAGCAGTAACGATTTGACTAAAATATTTTTGGTGAAGCAGACAGTGAGGGGTTTTAGGAGGGGAATAGTCATGTGGATGGTAGGTGTCCTGTTTCTTTTACTGTTTTACAGAGATTGGGGGGAATTTTCGAATCAATATGTAGTGCAGAGTTTGAAGTGTGTCTTTTTCAGTTAACGTTATCCCTTGATTTCTTTGGGGCATTGAGAGTTGGAGAAATGGCATCACCTAGCAAAAGAATAGTAGGATGGCTCCTAGCTAGGGATGTTATGGCTACATCCGAAGGTCCAAAACTGACCAGCTGGTAATTTTGGGTGCAGTAAAGGATTCTTTGATGTGTCTGGAAAGGTATTTTCTATGTTTTAATGTTTATCAGCCCCATTGTGAGGGTCTCTTGCTGTGTAACGTGAACGGGTCTTTCCTGTCTAAATAGGGGATGGGTTGGAACAAGGTGTTATAGGAGGTACATAATAGGGCTCAGATGGACAGGGCTCCTGATATCAAAAGGGCCATAGCATTTCGGTGTAGGGGGTATTGGTCATTTGAGGTGGTCAAAGGCTGTTATAAATTGGTCTGGGGGATCCATTGGGATACGGATTCCTCAATTTGGAATTTAGATATGGTTCTGTATATGGTGAATTTTTGGGGGGAGTTACGGCAAGGGTTTGTTGGATCCCCAGGAAGTTAAGGTGCTCCCGAGCCACTGGAGTAACAGCTTGGAGTAATTTATGGTACCTTTTATGTTCACATTTTTATGTTTGTTAGTTACCAGATTTTGGGAGCTTCAAGGACCCCTCCCAGCATTATCATTGTATGTTTGTTTAAATATAGGCTGCTGTGGCTATAATTATTTAAATACATTATCGTGTTCTCATTTTATTTTATTGGGTATTAAGGGGGTTGTGGTATTATTTAATCAGGATAAGAATAAGACGGGTTATCCCATACCCCAGTGTCAATCGCTTTGTAAGTAAGGTTTATTAAAGAGGAAAGTCAGGAAATTTAAAAGAGGGAAATCACAATCAGGGAGTTGCTCAAAGTAATGCACCTATCTCAGACATTTATGATCTATCGATACAATAAATCAAACGTCTGATGGGGATCTCAGTTCTGAGATATTGCCTCTTTTGGATGCCTCTCTGAATTAACTTCAATGATTGTTATAACAACTAAGCATGCTTTATAGAGGCAGGAGCCTCCTCTAGACTGTTTAGCTATTCACAGAAGAAACGTTGAAGTGAAAAAAAAGGCATCAGATACAGCAGTCACCATTCATAGTGGCCAACAGGAGGAACTGTATATAATCACGCCAATCATTGTCAATATAATTTATGCATATGGAAGGTTAACTACTTTCACAACAATAGTATTTCATCGTAAGAGACTGAAAATTTTTAGTGAAAGTCTTCAAATACATTTTCATGTTTTTTCCATCTTCTTTCATGTGAATAATTGACCATTCTGATATAAGGAAAGCTGTGTGTTGCCTCGTTTTTAGGGTCGCAGACGGTCAATCTGGATTGCTGGAAAATGATATGTACAAAAGAACATTGTTACAACTGAAGTCATGTACAATAAATACAATTCTTCCATGTGCTCATGTTTCAAAGTTTGTTAATCAGTTTTTTGCAATATTTTTACAAGCTTCACAACACAGCCCTCAGTCCTCAAGAGTCTGCTTCAAATACTGTATTATTGTCATGTTGTCTTGTATACAGCCAGTGAAGAATGTCTACCGGCTTTTCTTATATTAAAGGCTTATGCACACAGCCATATTACGAGTCTCTTTTGTACAGCTCTGTAATAGGGCTCCATGTAGATACCTTTCTTTGCCTTTGAGACATATGGAATTTTGTTCAGTCATATGTTATTCAATCCCACTCTCTTCAGAAGTACAGTAGAAAGTACACAAGTATACTCCATTAGGAGAGTTACCATTCAACACCACTAAGCACGACTATATAGTTTCTATTAAGAAAGTTTAAAAAAAATAGTGCACTAAGATCTTTACAACACTGCTGTAAAGGAGTAATTCATCCCACTGATCAGTTATGCAAATAGAGGCAAAGGGGCAACCTGTTTGGTGACCATCGTTTAGAACTAAAACAAAAGAACTGGATACAGAAGTTTTTCTGATCTAAAAAACAGCAACCAAATAAACCCCATAACAATCAATGAGACCTCCTTCTTCTGTTTGACTGAAAGCCATCTAAGCCGACTATGTCATGTATAGGAGCGCTCGCCGCTCACTTGTCCGAGTGCCCCTGTGTTCTCTATGAGAAAGCGAACAACTTAGGTTAGGTTCACATCGCTTTAGTGCTATCCGTTTAACGGATCCGTTAAACGGATGCGCTAACGCTGATGCACAAAATCTCTTTTTTTATACAATCACGCTAATGCATGGTACCATTGCATTGGCAAGCGTTAGCGATAGAGGTCTATTCACAGCAAACGCGTCCGTTCACTGTGCGTTAGACCTAGCTTACCCGAAAACACGGTAGACCACATTCGAGGGTGCGTCACAAAGTAACGCATCATCGCTAATGCATGCTGATTTTGACATACTGTACGTTATGATGTGTTACGATAATGGAAGTCTATGGGTGCATTAATTGATCCATTAAACTTATCGCCCAAACGCAATGTGAACCTTCCCTAACAGAGAACAATGCGATCAGGAGTCCAAATTCGACATGTTCGATCAGCATCACTCTTGATCATCAGATGGCCAGCTCCTCGATATACAGTAGACCATTGGCCGAACATTAGTCTAATGTGTAAGGGAACCTTAAGAAAACCAAATAGATGAGTCATATTTACTTTTGTGCATTTAAGTTAGTATTTTGCATTAGTATTTGGCAGTGAAAACCACGTGGAACACACAGTGAAAAACTATTATGGAAATATTTTCATATCTTCCATCTTTTTCACCCACTCCTAATAATACCTTACAAATAGTGATGCAAAATAATGGCCAAATATTGCCACTAATTTGGCACAAAAGCTGTATAGGAATGGCCTTTACCACCGTTACTATGTATATTTTGCTTGACCCAATGTGTCTGCTTTTTCCACTTTCTTGTTTTGTGTTCAGTGAATGAATATTGACACCTCTGAACACTTACAGCATTATTGGTTGCAAAAGGGCATAGATTTCCTGGCGTCCAGTCAGAATTAGGAGGAACCCTGTATCAGTGTCAGACCACAACTAGCAGCATTGCCGGTGTAAATATTGCAGCTTGCCACTACAATGAGTTAGGATGAGGTTTATTAGAGTACAAGCTGAAGAGCCCGACATTGCCTGGGCATAGAAACTGTGTTTAGTTCTAACAAATTATAATGATTATATTGCACATAAAGCACAGCTTTACTCCTTTATAGTCACCTCCTCCGGCAGCACCTCACATTCCTCTTCCATATACAATTGGAAACACTTGATCCTGAGAGAAATTGCACTAACTGCAATAAAGCAACCAACTCTTGACATGATCCTATAGGCATAGAAGTCAATGGCTGACACTTTTTTCCCTGAACGGTTGCCTGTTGCAGGATTTGTCTGAGGTATTTCAAAGTGATAGCCATCCTATCCCTGACAAAAGATAATTGGATATCGCAGTGCATCATAGGACCTGTGAGTTTCTGCCATCCGTTGCAGACCATTGTTCCTTTTCTGAAGCACAATGTCAAGTTTGTGAAACTCAATACCCACAATCAAAATAGCTACCTCATCAAATGTGGGGGCATTGAAACGCCACTGATGCTCACCTTGTTGTATTTTGTCAACTCTGATTACAACTTTGTAATCGTCACTTGGCATGCATTCAAGTGCAGTCTTGAAAAGTTGAACATATGGATTGCTTAAATGAAGGAATCGCTGCAAGTTAGTGACAATATCAAGGCAAGTGTTTGGAATTAAAGATCATCTCTATTGAGCCTCTGCTTCTACATTTCCCATGAAGTACAGTTTAAGAAATTGAGGTTCCTTTCCTTGTAATGGAAGTACTGAGCCATTTGAGTGGTAAATCTGTCCTTGAACTTTGAACATGGTCATAAATCCAGTTGAAAAAACTTCTCTTTTTATGCCCCAAATGATGTCATTTGGAAGCAGTAGTTGCACTTCCTGATAGAACTATGTGGAGTGGGCGTGGCTTGATACACACACGCACACACACAAAGCTTTATATATATATATATATATATATATATATATATATATATATATATAATTAATGTCTGCAGGCATGCCAAATCTCAGGGTGTGGTAAAAGCCGTAGCTATAAAAGTAATCTATTCAAATGATCTATACAAAGATTAACAATTAACACTGATATTACCACTATACTGTGACCATATAATGGTAGATACCAGTATGGCAGAGCACATAAGAGATTACAGTACAGTAATTGATGGTGACTTACAGCTGATGTTCTCTCTGTGGGGTCATTTATTTTTCCAGAGGAGTCCCTCACACTCTATGGAAGACCCCAGTAGGCCCCTACATTGTATGCAGGTATACAGGGCCTGCAGTAGACCCTCCCACCTTGTATGCATGGTCCCACAGTAGCCCACCCACAATGTATGCATGGCCCCCAGTATCCCCCACCCTGTATGCATGGTCCCCATTATAGCAGTAGGCCCCCACACTGTATTCAGGACCTCCAGTAGCCTCCCCACACTGTATGCATGGCCTCCAGTAGCCCCCCTTACATTTTATGTATGACCCCATAGTAGCCCTCCCACATTGTATGCATGGCCCCAGTAGCCCCCCACACTGTATGCAGGGCCACAGTAGCCCTCCCACATTGTATGTGTGGTCCCAAATAGCCATCCCCCACATTGTATGCATAGCCCCCAGTAGCCCCTCCACTGTTTACATGTCACCCTGTATTCCAGTTGCCCACCCACACAAGATGAATGACCCCCAGTAAACTCCATTAGCATTATAAAAATAAAATAAAAACATCTTATACTCATCTAACCATGGATCCTGAGGAGTCCGCCGGCAGACAGGACCAAGATGTGGGCAGTGAAACGAGGTGATGTCATCACGCTTGAATGCAAAGTCCCGGCATGATGATGTCATCATTGCACGCTGTTACAGGCCTTGAGTCTCCCTGCTCTACTGCAGATTTTAACTGTATCAGCTTGCTGTGCACGCCGATACAGTGTATTGTCACTGCTGCTTTGCATCTCCGGGTGGGTCCCTGTGAGCGTGGACCCGGCGTTACTGCACCCTCTGTTCCCCAGGTAGCTGCGCTACTGGGTGTGATAATTCTCAGGAGAACACACTGAAACAAAGACTTGCTGAGGGGCTGTAACTAAGCTGAGTGGATGCAGGTAGTGTCTTTACTTATTATGCAGCCATGTATTCGTCTATTTGATAATAAGTAAAAATTGCCTGCATTTATTCTTGGTGCATAAATAAATAAGGTCTTTATTTCTTCATTGGATCTTATAATTCACACCTCAGCATTGTCATAGTTTTTACTAGTGCCGTAAATGAATCACAGAAACTTTTAAATTGGAGAAAGAACTGATCTAACAGGTTTTTTTTTTTTTTTTTGGGGGGGGGTCGTCCAGATATCCAGAAAACCTAATAAAAACTAAAGAAGGGAAGTATAGAGTTTGGAGATGTAGAGATTCAATAAGACATGGTAACTAAGCCTTTGTTTTACACTTTCTCTTTCTGTCTCTGGGAAATATTTCCTCTTTTAGGTTTTAGAACCTAGTATGGTATTTTTTTTAAAAACATTCTGGGATTCTATGCATGTTTATGGGTATGTTTAATTGTCTATTGGTATGTGATTGAGTGAATGATTGATATTAGTTGAATTCAGGGCAGTAAAATTGTTACCATGATTCTGTCAGTAAGAGCAACCTGAAGAAAAAGAGCATGCTTGACTTGCTGGGATTTCTCACAGAGACTCACAGAGGATGAGGTTGATGATAGCTTCCTGAGCAAGCAGTGAGGAATAGCCAGGGAACCTGTCACCCCGAAAATCGCGGGTAAGGTAAGCCCACCGGCATCAGGGGCTTATCTACAGCATTCTCGATGTTACCTGAAAGAGGAGAAAAAGACGTTAGATTATACTCACCCAGGGGCGGTCCCGCTGCTGGTCCGGTCGGATGGGCATCTCTGGTCCGCTGCGGCGCCTCCCATCTTCATTCCAAGACGTCCTCTTCTGATCTTCAGCCACGGCTTCGGCGCAGGCGTACTTTGTCTGCCCTGTTGAGGGAAGAGCAAAGTACTGCAGTGCGCAGGCGCCGGGCCTCTCTGACCTTTCCGGCACCTGCGCACTGCAGTACTTTGTTCTGCCCTCAACAGGGCAGACAAAGTAGGCCTGCGCCGGAGCCGTGGCTGAAGATCAGAAGAGGACGTCTTGGAATGAAGATGGGAGGCGCCGCAGCGGACCAGAGACGCCCATCCGACCGGACCAGCAGCGGGACTGCCCTGGGTGAGTATAATCTAACGTTTTTTTCTCCTCTTTCAGGTAACATCGGGGGCTTATCTACAGCATTACAGAATGCTGTAGATAAGCCCCTGATGCCGGTGGGCTTATCTCACCTGCGATTTTCGGGGTGACAGGTTCCCTTTAACGTATAGGATAGTTAAGTGTTTAGACAGTGCAGAGTCTTGTCTCAATGTGCTTGTTCTGTTATTGTCATGCAATCTTTTGACCAACCACGATAGGTGATATATTTGATTCAGATTAGGTGATATATTTACTTCAGATATAAAAATATATACTGTAAGAAACATTAAGTTATCACATTGCATGGAGAAGGTGACTGACCTAATGCCAAGTGACAGACTGATTCTTTCCCTCAATATATTCTGAGACTCTTTCCTACATAGAGAACAGTGAATTTTATATATCTGAAATTGGTGTATTGTTTTTCCCTCTGTGTTTTATGGTTTCCTTATAATTAAGAGCCAAGAAAGTAATGCCGAAATTGAGGGAGGACAGATAATACAGAATGTACTCTCTTTTTGAGATATAAGGTTGGATTATGAAACTAGAGATTATTTCACGCTGTTAGAAATTAGTTTCATAAGATTGGACATTATTTTAAGGTGTTTGAGATTAGTGTCTTGATATTTCAAGATACCAGAAATTAGTTTCTTAAAAGGAATCTGGATTGTAAGGCCAGAGATTATTCCAAGGTACCTGGAATTAGTTTTGCCGAACTTCAAGTGTCAAGACGCATTGGATAAAGCCATAGATATAGTGAGTGGTAGAATGGCAAGTATTGAAGGTATTGAATGGCACAGAAAATGCAGGACCCAGCCCCCAATGCTCCAACTCTGATTCCAGACCAAGTCTAGTTTACCGAGACATGTAGGACCCTGATAATGATTGTTTAGTACTAATGAAAACTGATATTTAAGAACTTGAGAATGTTGTTGAAACTCAATTTCTAATGCAGATTATGGGCTTTTTATAGATGGCCCCACAAACAAATATAATAGGGGTCCATGCACAGGATATGCGGTGACTACCTTGGAAGATGTGCCAATACAGGAACCTCTCTTGATCTCCTAGTCATTTAAGACTCAAGGTACTTGCTCTAGTGTGTACAATAGCTGAAGCTCAAGACAACATACATTTTTGGAGTGAGATGTGACTATAGACTCATCTAAAGGATTAGAGATTTTGTTGGGTCCTCAGGTAGGAATTCATGTAATGTTTAAAAGTATCTGGAGATGGCCAGTGTATACTCAGCCACTCGCATATCTAGGACTTGCGACCTAGCGGGAAATACCGGTGACTCCCACTAGGGCCAGTGTAACAATCAGAGGTGCATACTGAGACTACGACAGTCCTCAGAGTGGAGCCTGTTAACCTGAGACATAAAGGCATTAATAGTCATTTAACTGTTAGATAATATGAACATTAAGAACAGTGTATGTACTAGAACATTGCATAGATATAATATTTATTTGTGTTCTGAAAGTGTCGTAGCATACTGTGTTGACCTTGCTTCTGTTACCCATAATATAGTGTTTACTTGTATATATAGATATATAGTATATACTGATAGATAGATTTTCTTTTTGTTTTAGTCAAAAAAATAGTTGTCAAGCACGTGGTTAGTGGTCCCACTGCTCTATGGCTGGGCTTTCCTTGATGGAGCATAACTAAGCAGCTACCTGATATTCACTGGAGCCTCTGATGGTGAGGTCAAGCTTGTGTGGCAGGTAGCTGCTAGGTGCCACTCTAGGGCAGTGTCCGGAGCATACCAGCTGACCGCAAGAATCAGATACACTGGATCGCATTGTGTGTTCCAGAAATGATAGGATTTGCATGGTATAAGTTGCATGGAGATGGTCAGATCTGACTTTAGTCAAATGTGACATAATTTCAAGTGACATATTTTAAGTGTATCATCTGAAATACACCACAATGATAACCCACAGAATACTCTCCTTCACGCTGTCATGCCCTGATCCATCTGCTTTCATTCACAGGTATGTCTGAACAATCTCCTACTCTGGAATAGCCATAGCACCCCTGAATCCCATGTACTTCTCTCCCTCTTTCCTAACTGCAGATACGTCTGAATGATCTCCTACTCTGTAATAGCCACTGCACCCCTGAATCCCATGTACTTCTCTCCCTCTTTCCTAACTGCTGGTACGTTTAAACGATCTCCTACTCTGCAATAGCCACTGAACCCCTGAATCCCATGTACTTCTCTCCCTCTTTCCTAACTGCAGATACGTCTGAATGATCTCCTACTCTGGAATAGCCACTGCACCCCTGAATCCAATGTACTTCTCTCGCTCTTTCCTAACTGCTGGTACGTCTGAACGATCTCCTACTCTGTAATAGCCACTGCACCCCGGAATCCCATGTACTTCTCTCCCTCTTTCCTAACTGCTGGTACGTCTGAACGATCTCCTACTTTGGAATAGCCACTGCATCCCTGAATCCCATGTACTTCTCTCCCTCTTTCCTAACTGCTGGTACGTCAGAACGATCTCCTACTCTGGAATAGCCACTGCACCCCTGAATCCCATGTACTTATCTCCCTCTTTCCTAACTGCTGAGCCGCCGCCTCTCCATCGCCAGAGCTGCCGCCTCTCCATCGCCAGAGCCACCGCCTCGCCATCGCCAGAACTGCCGCCTCGCCATCGCCGCCTCGCCCCTACCTTCTGCCTCTTCCCCACTATCCCATAGAATGTAAGTCCGCAAAGACAGGGTCCTCTCCCCTCTGTACCAGTCTGTCACTGTAAACCTGTTTACTGTAAACAATATCTTTAACTCTGTATGTAAACCCTTTCTCATGTACAGCACCATGGAATTAATGGTGCTATATAAATAAATAATAATAATAATGACCACTGGTACAGGTTCACACTGTGCACTCTCTGGATAGCAGACAGGATGGCCACTGGGACAGGTGCAGAATGTGTGTTTTCAGGATAGGAGACAGGACTGCCACTGGGACAGGTACAAACTGTGCTGTTTCTAAATAGCAGACAGGATGGTCACTGGTATAGGTTCAGACTGTGCAACTTCTGAGTGAGGAAGCGGGATACAGGTTAAGCAAAGCAGTGTCAGATTAGACAAAGCAGACAAGGAGACCTAACAGAAAGCAGGCAAGTGTCAACTAATTTTGCACAAACATTGCCTTAAGTAGTAAGTGTCTCCCATCTATTGGCTGGGAACTCTATAGGAGAGCCCACACTGTCTCTTTAAAGGACAGGAAGCGCACCCTAAGTGCGCTGTCTGTTGTGAATTCTGTGGCTGAATTCACTCCTGTGGTCACAAGTGGTACTGCAGCTTCTGGGCTTCCTCCCTCAGGTGTTCTGGTGAGCTCATTGGCTGCCTTGTTATATAACTCCACCTGATTCTGTCTTCCTTGCTCCTTGTCAATGTTCCAGTGTTGGATCTGAGCTTCTGGATCTTTCCTGTGGCCTGCTGCTCTGCTTAGATAAGTGCTTCTTTGCTTTTGTTGCTGTTTTTTCTGTCCAGCTTGTCTATTCATTTTTGCTGGAAGCTCTGAGACGCAAAGGGTGTACCGCCGTGCCGTTAGTTCGGCACGGTAGGTCTTTTTGCCCCCTTTGCGTGGTTTTTTGCTTTAGGGTTTTTTGTAGACTGCAAAGTTCTCTTTGCTATCCTCGCTCTATCTAGAATATCGGGCCTCACTTTGCTGAATCTATTTCATCCCTAAGTTTTGTCTTTTCATCTTGCTAACAGTCATTATATGTGGGGGGCTGCCTTTACCTTTGGGGTATTTCTCTGAGGCAAGTCAGGCTTGTATTTCTATCTTCAGGCTAGTCAGTTCCTCAGGCTGTGCCGAGTTGCATAGGTAGTGTCAGGCGCAATCCACAGCTGCCTTTAGTTGTGTTTAGGATAGGTTCAGGTATTGCGGTCTACAGAGATTCCACGTCTCAGAGCTCGTTCTATTGTTTTTGGGTTATTGTCAGATCACTGTATGTGCTCTGATTACTGCACACTGTGTTACTGGATTGCCTACATAACAGTACAAGGAACATAACAGTACAAGGAGCCAAGCTAATGATTCTCAATAGAGGGAAAAAAGAAGTTCTGACATCATTTTTTTTTTTCTCAGCTCTGTGTTCAGTCTTTTTTTTCCCCTAGACATTAGGGTGCTTCAGGACACAGCTGTGGACATGGATATTCAGGCTCTGTGCTCTTCAATGGATAATCTTGTTATAAATGTACAAAAGATTCAAGATACAATTGATCAGAAATCTATGCTAGAACCAAGAATTCCTATTCCTGATTTGTTTTTTGGTGATAGAACTAAGTTTCTGAGCTTCAAAAATAATTGTAAGCTATTTCTGGCCTTGAAACCTCATTCTTCTGGTAATTCAGTTCAACAGGTTTTGATTATTATTTCTTTTTTGCGCGGCGACCCTCAGGACTGGGCATTTTCTCTTGCGCCAGGAGACCCTGCATTGAGTGGTGTCGATGCGTTTTTCCTGGCGCTCGGATTGCTGTACGATGAGCCTAATTCAGTGGATCAGGCTGAGAAAAATTTGCTGGCTTTGTGCCAGGGTCAGGATGATATAGAAGTATATTGTCAGAAATTTAGGAAGTGGTCAGTACTCACTCTGTGGAATGAATCTGCGCTGGCAGCTTTGTTCAGAAAGGGTCTCTCTGAGGCTCTTAAGGATGTCATGGTGGGTTTTCCTATGACTGCTGGTTTGAATGAGTCTATGTCTTTGGCCATTCAGATCGGTCGTCGCTTGCGCGAGCGTAAATTTGTGCACCATCTGGCGGTATTGTCTGAGATTAAACCTGAGCCTATGCAGTGCGATAGGACTATGACCAGAGTTGAACGGCAAGAACACAGACGTCTGAATGGGCTGTGTTTCTACTGTGGTGATTCCACTCATGCTATTTCTGATTGTCCTAAGCGCACTAAGCGGTTCGATAGGTCTGCCGTCATTGGTACTGTACAGTCCAAATTCCTTCTGTCCATTACCTTGATATGCTCTTTGTCATCGTATTCTGTCATGGCGTTTGTGGATTCAGGCGCTGCCCTGAATCTGATGGATTTGGATTATGCTAAACGTTGTGGGTTTTTCTTGGAGCCTTTGCGGTGTCCTATTCCGTTGAGAGGAATTGATGCTACACCTTTGGCCAAGAATAAACCTCAGTACTGGGCCCAGCTGACCATGTGCATGGCTCCTGCACATCAGGAAGTTATTCGCTTTCTGGTGCTACATAATCTGCATGATGTGGTCGTGTTGGGGTTGCCATGGCTACAAACCCATAATCCAGTATTGGATTGGAACTCTATGTCGGTATCCAGCTGGGGTTGTCAGGGGGTACATGGTGATGTTCCATTTTTGTCTATTTCGTCATCCACTCCTTCTGAGGTCCCAGAGTTCTTGTCTGATTATCAGGATGTATTTGAAGAGCCCAAGTCCGATGCCCTACGTCCGCATAGGGATTGTGATTGTGCTATCAATTTGATTCCTGGTAGTAAATTCCCTAAAGGTTGTTTATTTAATTTATCCGTGCCTGAACACACTGCTATGCGCAGTTATGTGAAGGAATCCCTGGAGAAGGGACATATTCGCCCATCGTCATCACCACTGGGAGCAGGGTTCTTTTTTGTAGCCAAGAAGGATGGTTCGCTGAGACCGTGTATTGATTACCGCCTTCTTAATAAGATCACTGTTAAGTTTCAGTATCCCTTGCCATTGTTATCTGACTTGTTTGCTCGGATTAAGGGGGCTAGTTGGTTCACTAAGATAGATCTTCGTGGTGCGTATAATCTGGTGAGAATCAGGCAAGGAGATGAATGGAAAACGGCATTTAATACGCCCGAGGGTCATTTTGAGTATCTAGTGATGCCGTTCGGACTTGCCAATGCTCCATCTGTTTTTCAGTCTTTTATGCATGACATCTTCCGTGAGTATCTGGATAAATTCCTGATTGTTTACTTGGATGACATTTTGATCTTCTCAGATGATTGGGAGTCTCATGTGAAGCAGGTCAGAATGGTTTTCCAGGTCCTGCGTGCTAATTCTTTGTTCGTGAAGGGATCTAAGTGTCTCTTCGGTGTGCAGAAAGTTTCATTTTTGGGGTTCATCTTTTCCCCTTCTACTATCGAGATGGATCCGGTTAAGGTCCAAGCCATCCAGGATTGGACTCAGCCGACATCTCTAAAAAGTCTGCAAAAGTTCCTGGGCTTTGCTAATTTTTATCGTCGCTTCATCTGTAATTTTTCTAGCATTGCCAAACCATTGACCGATTTGACCAAGAAGGGTGCTGATTTGGTTAATTGGTCTTCTGCTGCCGTGGAAGCTTTTCAGGAGTTGAAGTGTCGTTTTTGTTCTGCCCCTGTGTTGTGTCAACCAGATGTTTCTCTTCCGTTCCAGGTCGAGGTTGATGCTTCTGAGATTGGAGCAGGGGCGGTTTTGTCACAGAGAGGTTCTGGTTGCTCAGTGTTGAAACCTTGTGCTTTCTTTTCCAGGAAGTTTTCTGCTGCTGAGCGTAATTATGATGTGGGCAACCGAGAGTTGCTGGCCATGAAGTGGGCATTCGAGGAGTGGCGTCATTGGCTTGAAGGAGCTAAGCATCGCGTGGTGGTATTGACTGATCATAAGAACCTTACTTATCTCGAGTCTGCCAAGCGCTTGAATCCTAGACAGGCCCGTTGGTCGTTATTTTTTGCTCGCTTCGATTTTGTGATTTCGTACCTTCCGGGCTCTAAAAATGTGAAGGCGGATGCTCTGTCTAGGAGTTTTGTGCCCGACTCTCCGGGTTTATCTGAGCCGGCGAGTATCCTCAAGGAAGGAGTCATTGTGTCTGCCATCTCCCCTGATTTGCGGCGAGTGTTGCAAAAATTTCAGGCTAATAAACCTGATCGTTGTCCGGCCGAGAAACTGTTCGTCCCTGATAGGTGGACTAGTAAAGTTATCTCTGAACTTCATTGTTCGGTGTTGGCTGGTCATCCAGGAATCTTTGGTACCAGAGAGTTAGTGGCTAGATCCTTCTGGTGGCCATCTCTGTCACGGGATGTACGTACTTTTGTGCAGTCCTGTGGGATTTGTGCTAGGGCCAAGCCCTGCTGTTCACGTGCCAGTGGGTTGCTTTTGCCCTTGCCGGTCCCGAAGAGGCCTTGGACACATATTTCGATGGATTTCATTTCTGACCTTCCCGTTTCTCAAAAGATGTCAGTCATTTGGGTGGTCTGTGATCGCTTTTCTAAAATGGTCCATCTGGTGCCCTTGGTTAAATTGCCTTCCTCCTCTGATTTGGTGCCTTTGTTCTTCCAGCATGTGGTTCGTTTGCATGGCATTCCTGAGAATATTGTTTCTGACAGAGGTTCCCAGTTTGTTTCAAGGTTCTGGCGAGCCTTTTGTGGTAGGATGGGCATTGACCTATCTTTTTCCTCGGCTTTCCATCCTCAGACTAATGGCCAGACCGAATGAACCAATCAGACCTTGGAAACATATCTGAGATGTTTTGTTTCTGCAGACCAGGATGATTGGGTGTCCTTTTTGCCGTTGGCTGAGTTCGCCCTTAATAATCGGGCCAGCTCGGCTACCTTGGTCTCTCCATTTTTCTGCAATTCTGGGTTCCATCCTCGTTTCTCTTCAGGACAGGTTGAGTCTTCGGACTGTCCTGGTGTGGATTCTGTGGTGGACAGGTTGCAGCAGATCTGGACTCAGGTAGTGGACAATTTGACCTTGTCCCAGGAGAAGGCTCAACTTTTCGCTAATCGCAGACGCCGTGTGGGTCCCCGACTTCGTGTTGGGGATCTGGTTTGGTTATCTTCTCGTCATATTCCTATGAAGGTTTCCTCTCCTAAATTTAAACCTCGTCTTATTGGTCCGTATAGGATTTCTGAGATTCTTAATCCTGTGTCCTTTCGTCTGACCCTCCCGGACTCCTTTTCCATACATAATGTATTCCATAGGTCGTTGTTGCGGAGATACGTGGCACCTATGGTTCCATCTGTTGAGCCTCCTGCCCCTGTTTTGGTGGAGGGGGAATTGGAGTATATTGTGGAGAAAATTTTGGATTCTCGTGTCTCTAGACGGAAACTCCAGTATCTGGTTAAATGGAAGGGTTATGCTCAGGAAGATAATTCCTGGGTTTTTGCCTCTGAAGCCCATGCTCCAGATCTTGTTCGTGCCTTTCATGTGGCTCATCCTGGTCGGCCTGGGGGCTCTGGTGAGGGTTCGGTGACCCCTCCTCAAGGGGGGGGTACTGTTGTGAATTCTGCGGCTGAATTCACTCCTGTGGTCACAAGTGGTACTGCAGCTTCTGGGCTTCCTCCCTCAGGTGTTCTGGTGAGCTCGTTGGCTGCCTTGTTATTTAACTCCACCTGATTCTGTCTTCCTTGCTCCTTGTCAATGTTCCAGTGTTGGATCTGAGCTTTTGGATTTTTCCTGTGGCCTGCTGCTCTGCTTAGATAAGTGCTTCTTTGCTTTTGTTGCTG
This sequence comes from Ranitomeya imitator, assembly GCF_032444005.1. Classification (NCBI taxonomy): domain Eukaryota; kingdom Metazoa; phylum Chordata; class Amphibia; order Anura; family Dendrobatidae; genus Ranitomeya; species Ranitomeya imitator. The sequence goes on from NC_091282.1 coordinate 180,165,312, forward strand.
TTTTTTCTGTCCAGCTTGTCTATTCGTTTTTGCTGGAAGCTCAGAGATGCAAAGGGTGTACCGCCGTGCCGTTAGTTCGGCACGGTGGGTCTTTTTGCCCCCTTTGCGTGGTGTTTTGCTTTAGGGTTTTTTGTAGACTGCAAAGTTCTCTTTGCTATCCTCGCTCTATCTAGAATATCGGGCCTCACTTTGCTGAATCTATTTCATCCCTACGTTTTGTCTTTTCATCTTGCTAACAGTCATTATATGTGGGGGGCTGCCTTTTCCTTTGGGGTATTTCTCTGAGGCAAGTCAGGCTTGTATTTCTATCTTCAGGCTAGTCAGTTCCTCAGGCTGTGCCGAGTTGCATAGGTAGTGTCAGGCGCAATCCACAGCTGCCTTTAGTTGTGTTTAGGATAGGTTCAGGTATTGCGGTCTACAGAGATTCCACGTCTCAGAGCTCGTTCTATTGTTTTTGGGTTATTGTCAGATCACTGTATGTGCTCTGATTACTGCACACTGTGTTACTGGATTGCCTACATAACAGCTGTCCAAAGATTTGCCAGATGTGCACAGGCCATGTGGAAAGGGAGAGGAGGCAGGAGATGTGCACAGGCAGCCAGGGAGATGAGTAAGTCATGTCCTTGCTGGATGGTGGGAGCAGAGGCACACAAGAACACTAGTGACACATTAGTGTTGGTTAAGTACCCCTGTCTCCTCATTGTCAGCACTGTTGCATCCAAGTAACCTGCTCAAAGCTGAATAGGACACTAAAGTTAAAGATTCAGGATATGGTTGTAAAAATAAGGAAGCCTTTGACTGAATATCTGTCAATATCTTTATATTCAGTCAAAATCCCTCCCAGGAGAAAGACAAGACTCTTTTTTGTGTTCTGCTAAGACAGGATGTTATTTCCATCAGCTGTTACAGCACTTACACTGGGACCTGACAGGATATATAATGTCAGTGCTCTACAAAAGAACCTGACATAAATTTATTACGATGTTTTCAAGTACATTCCAGACCCAAACAGGCTAGAGAAGTAAAACTTGGAGACTGGGTTATAGTGAAGAAGCATGTGAGAAAACGATTGAAGCCTAAAGTTGAAGGGACATTCCAAATCCAATTAACTACCCCAAATTCAGTTCAAACTGCAAAGAAAGAGCTCTTGTAAACCCACCCTTGTATGCATACTGCTCATAGGAAAAAGGTTTCAATAACGGACAGTAAAAGTCAGACCACATCATGCATGTATTTCCGATAAGTGGCTTTTTGCTAATTATAGTTATGAATACTGTTACAGAACCCCCCAGCACCAAGAATGTTATGCAGTATATGTATGTAGAATAGTTTTCATGTGAAATGCATCAGTCCACAGGCTGCTCCCCTGGACAAGATATTCTCTTTCTGACCTCCCCCCACCTTTGTAATTCCCACAGTAAATTGTGACAGGCTCCGGCCCCCTGCGGCTATTGTAATGTATGTCTGGCCTGCTGTTTTCCTATTGGCCGGCCCTGTGTATCTGTGTTATATATTCTGTGTGCTGTAAATAAAGGGTGTTCTGAGACTGGAAATACGTGGAGAAGCAGGCAGCTTTTATATGCTCTCATGTAATCAAGAGATTCCTGCCAGCGTCATTCATTCAGAATCTAGCAAAAGCCAGAGTGGACCTTCTGAAACATGGGGTGGTACTGAAAGAGGTACCACAGCTTGGTAGACCCCGTTACAAATACAATACAGGAAAAACAAATGTATCTCCAAGACTGGTGGAATAAAAAGGGATAAGACATTTCTTCTTTGGCGGTATTACGCAGCGTCTCTGAAAAAAATAATTGACCATTTGATACATGATGACATATAGGTATTAGAGATGATTGAATTGGTTCTATGAAAATTGAGTTCAAGATTAATTTTATGTTATTTGAGGTTCCATCAAATTTTTGTGGTGCAACCTTAGATTTGCTCCAAAAATGTCCACCGCCTTTCTACGCATTGCAGAAGATTGCATCAGTGCGAGAAGGCTGTCATGACTTCAGTGGGAAACCCACGAGCTTCCCCATAATACCTTGCAGCTATCTCATACCATGGTATAGAGAATCAGAAAAGACCATCTTAGCCAGTCAGGGATTGCAGCAGCCATTAAAGGGTGATTTCAGGATAGTGTTCAGTGTATATCAGAGTTCACAGATCAGCAATAGATACAGGAATAGTAGACTGAGCTTTTATGGTCAGCAGAGTCTTGCCTCTCTTTCTGGCCTGTAAAGTGTAAGCTGTTATGATCAGAGGGATCCTCTCTCTATACCACCAATAACGTGTAAGACCTTAAGGTTCTCTCTCTGTCATCTCCTCCACTTGTATTTTTTGAGCAATTACAAGCTTTTCAACACTGAAATTCACACAAATTTATTTCCTGCAAATCCAATTTTTGGGGAAAATTTGGCATGGTTAGCGAATTTAAATGTAAAAAATTTGCTCATCTCTAGTAAAAGGATTACCACCTTGAAAGTGACATGCTTTCATATTTACAATGATGTCACTTTAGTAGTTCTATGGCCCTGGATTTTTGGCATATGTGCCAATGCACTTGCATCTGAATTCTGTTACCTAAGATATTTAATTCATAGAACTAAAGAAGTAAATGCAAGAGAATCGAATAATTCTACTCTGTGTTTTTATCGTATTTGAGGCAAAATTGTCTTCTTGACAATAGAATGCAATAGATCTAATGGACCAACTCTGGAAATTGTCTTATACAAATATTAACAGTGGCCCATGACACACAAGTATACATATTTTTTTTGTTCTATATACAGAGACCCTAGAAGCATTTACATCTAGTCACAATCATTTCATAGTCATTTTTTCCTCAGAATAATAATAACTGCACAATACCCAAGGCCCCCATATTTTATAACTCTATTACATTTATGATCTGCAATGCTGATAAGTCTTTCATTTCTGCATTTCTAAAAATCCATTTTGTTTGTAATCTTTTGAAAGTTAATTTCCTGTTGTTTCTATGAAGCATTAATGCACTTCTATTCGCTGAGTTTATTGCTTTTATTAAAGCATTCACATTGTTTGTGTTATTGGCATCACCAAGCCGTCTGGATAGCAGACTAAAGGTTAAGGGATAACAAAGTGAATAGTCAGTATACCCATATGGTGAAGATATGTTCTTATTGTACCTGCTATAGAAAGCCTATAGATTAGTGATGAGCGAACATGCTCGGATAACGTGTTATCCGAGCATACTTGGGTGTTATCAAGTATCATGAGCATGCTTGGACAATATATTCAAGTCCCTGCCACTGCATATTTTGCGGCAGTAGACACCCACAATGCATGCAGGGATTGCCTGTTTGTTAGACAATCCCAGCATGTGTTGAGACTGTCTACCACTGCAAAACATTCAGCCGAAGGGACATGAAAATATTATCTGAGCACGCCCAAGATACTCAGATAACACCCGAGCATGCTTGGATAAAACACTATCCGAGCACGTTCGCTCATCACTAATCTACGAGGGGCGATCCAAAAGTAATGATAATCGGTTATTTCTATTGCACACAGAAATTAAAATAAAATGTTTTCGTCTCTCTTAGGTACCCACTAGTCCAGGAAAAAAAAAATCACTTAAATAGACCACGATTCCCGGGAGCTACATTCATTTGAATATGAACTGCCGAGGAGTGAACATCAAAATGGAAAAAAACGAGCTCAGAGCTGTCATCAAATACCTCTGCTTGAAATAAATGACTACCAAAGACATACACAGCGACTTGGTGGAAACATTGGGGGACTCTTCTCCTCCATATTCCACAGTTGCATGCTGGGCCAAGGAATTTAAGCTGGGAAGAACATCGATGGAAGATGAACATCGTGAAGGACGCCCATCCACGTCCCTCAATGAAGAAAACGTGAAAAAAGTTGAAGAAGTTGTATTGGCAGATCGAAGAGTGACTATCAGGCATGTAGCTGAGGTCACAGGGATCTCATATGGCAGTATTCAAAGAATCCTTGCAAAAGAATTGCATATGAGAAAGGTCTCCGCGCGTTGGGTGCCAAAAATGTTAACCGACGAGCAAAAGAAGCAAATCTCGAAAAGTTCCAAGCAGACAAGGACATTTTTTTGTCACGTTTTTTGACCATGGACAAGACCTGGATCCACCACTTTGATCCCGAAACTAAACAACAATCGATGACGTGGAAACGAGCCGACGAACTGACGCCGAAGAAATTCAAAGTGTCAAGCTCAGCAGGGAAGGTTATGGCGTCCGTTTTTTGGGACGCTGAAGGAATTATTATGATGGACTATTTGGAGAAGGAAGCCAATATTACGGGCTCCTACTACGCAGAACAAATAAGAAGATTGCTGGAGGCTATCAAGGAGAAAAGGCGCGGCAAACTGCGGGCTGGAGTGCTGTTTCACCAAGATAACGCGCCGGCTCACAAAGCTGCAGTTGCCATGGCTACCATTCAAGAAGCGGGTTTTGAACTATTGGCCAGATCTAGCCCCCAGTGACTTCTTTCTCTTTCCTCGGCTCAAGGAACACCTCCTGGGCAAGAAATTTGATGACAATAGCGACGTGATAACCGCTGTTGGGGATTTTTTTGAGGGTCAAGATCAAGAATTTTTTTCTAAGGGAATTCTAAGTTTAGAAAAGAGATGGACTAAATGTATAGACTTGTTAGGAGACTATGTAAAAAAATAAAAAAATTTTTTGACTATATTCATTGTGTTTAGTATTGATTATCATTACTTTTGGATCGCCCCTCGTATAGGCTTTCTATAGCAGGCACTCAGATAACATCCAAGCATGCTCGAATTAGCCAGCACCTCCACCAGTCAGATTGGATTGCCGAGATTTCAATCAACACACTGACAGCTCAGCACGATCCTGCACCAGACTGGATGACTGAGCTGTCAATCAAAGTACTGACAGCTTCAGCATGCCCCTGTACTGAACTGGATGGCTGAGTTGTCAGTAACTGCATCTCAAACACATTGAGGGGTGGAACTATGACAGCACCAATGCAGAATAAAACACATAAAATTAGACATCTCTTCCTCCAGAGGTATATAGTGTCCGTTACAGGTTGACACCGACCCTGAAATGTAGATTTCAAGTTCTTTGGGACCATAGGCCAGCACACTCTCCAGCACATTACTTAGATTAACCGGTCCTCTTATCTAAGACCATGGAACTTGTATCATTCCGAATCCAACAACAGCTGACCAAAAGTTCATGGGTGGGCACAGTCCCATTTCTTCATCCTGGTTGGGACAACAGATAGTCAATTTCCTCCTTTCCATCTCCAATGAACAACCATTCCTTTAATTGCTCAATGCTGCTCACATATCAGGCTCGCAGTCACTTGAGGAAAAGTTCATGGAAGACATAGGGCAGAGTCCATGGGGCAATGTACACAGTCAATGGGGAAAAAAAGGTTTGGAACCCTTTAAAAGTTCACAGACCTTTAATCCAACAGGGAGATGTGCAAACATACACAAAACAAAACAGAGAGGAACACAAAACTTTCAGCTGTTCTGGCCAGCATCCAGGGTTCCCAGTCAATTCTGGGTCTTCTGTTCATCTGAGCACTGAGCTAATGTTCACATGTGCAACCAGCACAACTAGGCCTGCTCAACGTTCAACTCCTTTTTCTCTCTGATTCAGGTGTCCGCGCTTCAATTCTTCTCCCTTAAGGGACCCTGGGGATTGCCTTCACCTGCTCCCTGGAGCTTGGTTCCCATGACCTGGCTTCAGGGAGTGCTGGAATTTCCCAAATATAGATGTGGTACCATTGCCTGGTTTTGTGTGTGAGGTGGGGACCCACACTCGAGCCACCTCTATGACTCTCTCCTAGGCTCTTTAGTTCTGCAGGAAGGGTTCATCCTGCTCTTTGCCTTCCCAAATCACTCCTGCGGCGTACCATCGCTGACATTCCTCCTTTTTTAAAGAAGTTTACCCTGATACTGGATTTCAGTTCTGGCTCTCCCATTCTCAGTCCTCAGGAACCTCGGAGATGAAGGCTGCATCCTCACATCGAGCCTTACCTGCCCAGTGGCATCACTTCCCTCACTCCTTCCTCCAATGAACCATCCTGCTCTTGGAGCGCCCCCAGACACAGGGCCACGAGTTCTCGGTACCGGGCCTCTCTGGTTCGGTTCTGAGGCTGTCACGGTGGCTAGACCCGGCCTGTGACCCTGCTATGGGGCGTCCAGTAAAGGGATTTGTACAGTCTGTCAATGGTTCGTGACACTACCTGTGGTGTTCGGTCAGGGTGACCGACGCTGCTGTGGGGTCCACTGGGGGTGATGGAATGGCAGCTGGATGGTATAACTTCCCACAGGTGAAGTATGTCCCCAGGGCTTCCCAGTAAGGTGGATGGTGATGGTGTAAGGCGCAGTCAATAACGAGGACACAAGGCTGCAGTCTCTTTACCTCTTTACTGAAGGCTTCAGGATCCTCAATCCAGAGTACGTTCAACAAGGCCATCAGAGACCGGCCGGTCCGATGGACACTTCCAGAGTTTCCCTCGCAGATGGAAATCGTTGCCTACCAATAACGCCTGTATGTTGTAGTCCTACCCTGCTGAGCATTCGGAATAGTCCTCACAACTGCTGTTCTCGTTCGTTCGTTCTATACAGCTCTATCTCTCTCTCTCGTTCTTTGGTTCCAGATGTTGCTAGTTTCTAACGTCCCCCAGATATGTTATGGCTAGGACCCCACCCGTTTGACGGGAAGGCTTGGAGGTCTTCCGGGACCCTAGAGACGCCCCTCTCCCAATGTTGCCCCCTATGTCTTCGTAGGTGTAAAAGGTAGACAGCCAACCTATAATCAACTGTCCAGCGGAATTTGAAGTAAGGCCTGAAGTCAGTTACTCCTACGGTGATCTGGCCACCGACTACGCGCCTCAGTAAGATGTTGCCTTCCTCTCTCGGCACGACTCTTACTGGCTCTCCTTTGTGCTGATCTCGTTTACACTGTTCCACAATATTCTTCCCCTCTTGTCTCTCTCTTAGGATACCGCCGCAAGGTGTGCAGGCGCGGTTCCGTCACGTTCTGTTCTGTTCGCTAGGCACCTGCTAGGTTCCCACGCCTGATAGGGACCCCCCTGTGTCTTCTCCCTGCAACACCCCCTGCCACGGGATGCTGCCTGGTTCCAACCCAGTCAGCTTCTAACTAACTTCCTCCCCAGCCCCTAGATTTACCAGTGTGAGGAGTGGCCCAATAAATAAAGCCTTTTGCTCCCCCTAGTGGCCGGAGTGTGAAGTGTAATGTGTTCTGGTGATACCTGGACTAACAACCAACGTAATGTATCATGGAACAAAGTATACAAATTTCATATCAAGGCAAGGGGTATGGAAATTTATGGCTTTATTAACAGGGTCCCACTGATTACATATCAATCAAAACTTTTGTATAATGCATAAAAATATAAACAAAAGAATATTTTAATTATTCAATAATAAAATATGAACACTGGCAGATTATGTATGAAAAAAGGGGGGGAAGGTTATATATATATCTTTTTAGCAATAAAACCAACCAACAGGATATAATATATGTCTTTAAAGATTACATAAATATTTTATATTGATCCACCAAAAATGGATAATCTACAGGGGGGAGGTAGGGGGATTAAAATTGTACACACACCTGAACCAAACAACTTACTAAATAAAGTGACTGGTGCAAGAGAGAGGTAGAGAAGGAGTACCCAATAAATGTTATGGTTTACATAAATAGCACTCTGTGTATTGATACCTTAAAATATGTTATTATTATAATTATATTCATGTGCAATAGTCCTCAATGAGGTGACAGGTAAAAAAAGGGGGGGAGTTTTGAATAATATAATCAAATTCCTAGCTGGTATCAATCACGCTATAATATCCCACTACTAAAAAACTAAATTGGAGTGAGCAAAGGTGAAAAAATTTTTTTCTTTTATATGTATAAAAAAGCAAATTTGTATATATATATGTCACACAATCCAATGTGTAAATGTGCAAACTAAAGTGACAAGTGCAAACCGGAAAAAGGAAGAAATGGGGAATCAAAAATAAGAATTAATTATATATCGCCACTCTGACTAAGATAAAACTATATTGATACCGAGGGTTATGAATGAAATACCAAAGAGAGTTATATAGGTAGAAAAGGCTCCCACCTGGGTAAATGTGGTAGTAACTAACGATGATAGTAATTGGTGGTGATAGTGGAAATAAGGTGCGCTTGTGCCAATAATAATTAACCTAACCAAGTACCCATGATCAAAGAATTAAGGTGCCACAATTAATAACTATACCTGGGGAGGTGCTGCCAATGTTCGCGCTACCCGACGCGCGTTTCGGAACGTGCAATCTTCCTTCGTCAGGGGTCCCCCCCTTTTTTTACCTGTCACCTCATTGAGGACTATTGCACATGAATATAATTATAATAATAACATATTTTAAGGTATCAATACACAGAGTGCTATTTATGTAAACCATAAAATTTATTGGGTACTCCTTCTCTACCTCTCTCTTGCACCAGTCACTTTATTTAGTAAGTTGTTTGGTTCAGGTGTGTGTACAATTTTAATCCCCCTACCTCCCCCCTGTAGATTATCCATTTTTGGTGCATCAATATAAAATATTTATGTAATCTTTAAAGACATATATTATATCCTGTTGGTTGGTTTTATTGCTAAAAAGATATATATATATAACCTTCCCCCCCTTTTTTTATACATAATCTGCCAGTGTTCATATTTTGTTATTGAATAATTAAAATATTCTTTTGTTTATATTTTTATGCATTATACAAAAGTTTTGATTGATATGTAATCAGTGGCACCCTGTTAATAAAGCCATAAATTTCCATACCCCTTGCCTTGATATGAAATTTGTATACTTTGTTCCATGATACATTACGTTGGTTGTTAGTCCTTTCTCACAGTGGTCCCTTCACTGTACGGTTTCACAACGCACCTTGGTGGTTTTGGTCACCGCTTTATTTTAGACTATAATAAGTTATTATTTTTATTTTAATTATTTTTGGTTGCATTGTGTTTTATAACTAATTGATACCTGGTCAGGATAACTCTTTAGTGCCATCAGACGTACCGCTGCTCCCCTTAGTGGCAGAGCGCTAAACTGCAACGACCAGGTCTCTGGGGCGCTGCACTCCCCCCCGGTTAAATCCAGTACTCCTGGACTGGGAAGAAGAACAACAATATAATGCAGTGAAAGACATACACAATTTTGAATGCTAAGAACAAGTAAATAGAAAAGGTGCTTCCCTTTATGGGAGGTAAGGACATTTGAACGTTGCAAACAATAACAAGATAAATATTTTTAAATAACATTTTTGACTATAAATAACTCTCAGTACCCAGCCGGGTATGCTACTAAGTGCAAATTTTTGAACCATAAACTAACTCTTCCTTTAAGGGCGTATAAGCTGAACCCACTAAAGGCCTACTATCAAGTACTACAAAAACTCAACTTTTTTTTCCGTTCTCACTTCACCAATGCAGGACCGCCTAGCTCCTTGGCTGGGCCTACTGTCATTGGGCCGACTATCTTCCTACAGTTCTCAGGAGGACTCTCTCTCTAACCCCTACGGGTTCACTTTAAGCTTTCCTGTCCTCAATCTCTATCAACATTATCTAAATTTGAACATCATTAACATTTTAACTTTTATTGCAATCATGTAAACATCCCCTTTAAGAGGGACCCAAGTCTCTAGTGCAGACTCTCTCTCTGTCTGCAAGTTCCCGGAAAGCAAGACCTTCTGCGTCATGTCCAGCAGCATTATCTTCGCAAAGTCTTCTTTCCCTTGTAAAACCAGTAGGGAGCACCTTTAAGAAGGTGCAAACTATATACAAAACAGTTCTGAATCATTCACCGCCCATGATCCGGCAGTCTTTAAACAATGATGAACTTGTACAAAAGTAGAAAAAGGAATGGAAGACAATAGGGATCCCGGGTAAACAAAGGGATCCCTAGGAGTTAACCCTGGATGGGTTTAAAGGTAGCCGCAGGAAACAGTGAACTATATACAATTCTCAGGTCTTTGAGGTTTAGTTCTGGGAAGGTTGTGGTCTCACCTCACAGACCACTCCTCTCCGTTGAGCACGGGTGGGATCCACAGTCACACGCGGGGCCTGGCTCACTTGGTGGTCCGCAACAGGGACCCCTTCATCGGGAGCTCCAGCTTCAACCTTTAGGACTGCGCATCGCTGGACACCCCTGGCCACCCAGCCGGCCTCCCTCCGCCACCGGGTATAGGTTACAGCATCACCTGGCCTCAGATCACGGGTCTCCTCACTTGTCCCGTAGCGGGGCTCCACCTCGCTCCGGTTGACACGGACCTGCAGGGGTTCTCCGATCTCCTGGATAACCCCCCTCTCCTGCCTGGGGTTGTAGAAGACCACCACTCCCCAGTGCGACGGCGGAACCTTCTCCTCTCCAGTGAGGTCTATCACGTCCGCAGGCCACGGCTGTTTCCTCGAAGCCGCCACTAGGCGTCGCTGGTGTTCCGTCACCGGCAGGATTCTTAAGTCCCGCTCTTGCGGGGCGCAACTCCCTGGCCGGGTGCAAAGTCCTGACGCAGCCAGAGTGGGCAGAGGAGGGGACACAGGGGACAAACGGATCCCCGTCGGGTGGCCCAACCGGGAACTCACTTGGGCACGGGCTTCCAGGTAACGTGCCAGCCGCCGAGCCTCGGCGGCAGCCACCCAGCCATCAGGCATCCGCCCTCCAGGTTTTCCCTCAGGCGGCTTTACAGCAGTCACGTCTTGCAGCGGCGGTGACTCTGAGATCGCTGCGGGCGATACAGGCCTGTGCCTGGCCGGGTTGTCTCCATGCGGTGGCCTGGGAGTCGCCATCTTTGTCCTCTTCTCCACATCTTCTTCTCGGGCTCTTTTTCGAGGGCGGCTCCGTCCCCACATAGAGGATGAGAAGGCAGACCTCAGCGGCTGACGGGCCCGCCCTCAGGATACAACAGTACTTAGATTGGGCGGCCATTATCTTTCGCGCTCTTCAGTTCTTTCACACCCACTTCCACGCCCTTCTTTTTCCCTTGCGCTCCTCGTGGCGCTATAATGGCGGCAGTTTTGGCGGTAATCTTGCAGCAGATAGCAACACACAGTCCTTGCAATAAATCACAGTCCAACACATTTCAGTCACAGTTCCAAGGCACACATGACCTGCTTCTCAGGCTTAAGTACGATCCTGTTCTTGACGCCAAGTTGGAGCGCCCCCAGACACAGGGCCACGAGTTCTCGGTACCGGGCCTCTCTGGTTCGGTTCTGAGGCTGTCACGGTGGCTAGACTTGGTCCGTGACCCTGCTAAGGGGCGTCCAGTAAAGGGATTTGTACAGTCTGTCAATGGTTCGTGACGCCACCTGTGGTGTTCGGTCAGGGTGACCGACGCTGCAGTGGGGTCCACTGGGGGTGATGGAATGGCAGCTGGATGGTATAACTTCCCACAGGTGAAGTATGTCCCCAGGGCTTCCCAGTAAGGTGGATGGTGATGGTGTAAGGCGCAGTCAATAATGAGGACACAAGGCTGCAGTCTCTTTACCTCTTTACTGAAGGCTTCAGGATCCTCAATCCAGAGTACGTTCAACCAGGCTATCAGCGACAGGCCGGTCCGATGGGCACTTCCAGAGTTTCCCTCGCAGATGGAAATCGTTGCCTACCAATAGCGCCTGTATGTTGTAGTCCTACCCTGCTGAGCATTCGGAATAGTCCTCACAACTGCTGTTCTCGTTCGCTCGTTCTCTACAGCTCTCTCTCTCTCTCTCTCGTTCTTTGGTTCCAGATGTTGCTAGTTTCTAACGTCCCCCAGATATGTTATGGCTAGGACGCCACCCATTTGACGGGAAGGCTTGGAGGTCTTCCGGGACCCTAGAGACGCCCCTCTCCCAATGTTGCCCCCTATGTCTTCATAGGTGTAAAAGGTATACAGCCAACCTATAATCAACTGTCCAGCGGAATTTGAAGTAAGGCCTGAAGTCAGTTACTCCTACGGTGATCCGGCAACCGATTACGCGCCTCAGTAAGATGTTGCCTTCCTCTCTCGGCACGACTCTTACTGGCTCTCCTTTGTGCTGATCTCATTTACACTGTTCCACAATATTCTTCCCCTCTTGTCTCTCTCTTAGGATACCGCCACAAGGTGTGCAGGTGCGGTTCCGTCACGTTCTGTTCTGCTCGCTAGGCACCTGCCAGGTTCCCACGCCTGACAGGGACCCCCCTGTGTCTTCTCCCTGCAACATCCCCTGCCACGGGATGTTGCTTGGTTCCAACCCAGTCAGCTTCTAACTAACTTCCTCCCCAGCCCCTAGTGTTACCAGTGTGAGGAGTGGCCCAATAAATAAAGCCTTTTGCTCCCCCTAGTGGCCGGAGTGTGAAGTGTACTGTGTTCTGGTGATACCTGGTCAGGATAACTCTTTAGTGCCATCAGACGTACAGCTGCTCCACCTTAATGGCAGAGCGCTATACTGCAACGACCAGGTCTCTGGGGCGCTGCACTCTGATTCCTCCATTGCTTCTGTCACATCCTCGAAGGCCTCACTCGACTTTCTCACCTCGCTACTTTCACACCGACTCACTAGCAATGAATGGTGTAGCCCCTTCAGGCCTCTGACGCCAGTCATGTTCCCGCCTCTTCTAAGGTGTAGCCACTTCTGACTCACCTGCCTGTTTCTTGAAAGTTTCCACCCATTCTCCTTTAGCTTGCTGCAATGGTTGTGGTTTATTTTTCTTTCGCCGCACCCACCGGTAGTGGGCACTGTCCACTACAGTTTGACTCCTCCAGGCAGGACCGCAGGCCGGATGGATTATCGCTGTATTCTGATATGCCACCGGAGCTTCCACACCTCGTGTGCCACCGTCCACCATCTTGGGCCTAGCTGCAATCGCCAACTTTACTTTCACAGAAACCTTCCCTGCATCCTTTAAGGCTTCTTGTTCTATGATTCAATCCTGCCAACAAAGTCAAATCTAAATTACTGGAGGGCAGTAGCTGTGGGAGAACTGCTGCTCCATGATGCACTAGCACTCTACAGGAAAAATCGTGTCCTAGTCCCAATGTGTAGCCCTGTGTGGGGTGCATCACACTCACTTATAGTCAGCTGGCTTCCGCTGTCTCCAGGCCTCCATCTTCAGGAGCTGCTGCACATAAATCAGGGGACACCTGGTTCATTTCAATACAAAGAAGTTTACAGGACAGTTCAAGCTCATCAGATTTTAACAAGTACAACACTTCTTTTTTTGTTTCCTTGGCACAGCACACTCTCAACAATGCTATCTGTTCCACCTGGACTATCTCTAGGTTTACTGATTTAGTCAGCCTCAGGGATTTCCCGTGCAGTTTCACAGTACACCAGGGATCTGTTACCTTTGCTACATGCGGTTCCACATTCATCTTCCTCTGTATGCTGGAGGATGAGGCACAAGCCTTAAGTTCCGAATGTTGCAGGAATGTCAGCAGGGAATTTTTGTAAGGCCTCCCACTGCACTGAACAATAGATTATTGCTTTCGCTATCAGCCCACCACATCTTGAAGTTGACCATGACTAACGAACTTTCCCATCTCCCTGTCTATCAGGAAGCAGTGCTTTTTTGCTGACTTTCACCTTCCCCACTATGGCTTAAGGTACCGTCACACATAACGATATCGTTAACGATATCGTTGTTTTTTGTGACGTAGCAACGATATCGTTAACTAAATCGTTATGCGTGACAGCGACCAACAATCAGGCCCCTGCTGGGAGATCATTGGTCGCTGAGGAAAGTTCAGAACTTTATTTTGTTGCTGGACTTCCCGCTGACATCGCTGGATCGGCGTGTGTGACGCCGATCCAGCGATGTCTTCACTGGTAACCAGGGTAAACATCGGGTTACTAAGTGCAGGGCCGCGCTTAGTAACCCGATGTTTACCCTGGTTACCAGCGTAAACATTAAAAAAACAAACACTACATACTTACCTTCAGCTGTCTGTCCTCGGCGCTGTGCTTCTCTGCACTCCTCCTGCATCCTGTGTCAGCGCCGGCCAGCCGGAAAGTAGAGCGGTGACATCACCGCTGTGCTTTCCGGCTGACCGGCGCTGACAGTGCAGAGGAAAGCAGAGCGCCGGGGGACAGACAGCTGAAGGTAAGTATGTAGTGTTTGTTTTTTTAACGTTTACGCTGGTAACCAGGGTAAACATTGGGTTACTAAGCGCGGCCCTGCGCTTAGTAACCCGATGTTTACCCTGGTTACCAGGGGACTGGCATCGTTGGTCGCTGGAGAGCTGTCTGTGTGACAGCTCTCCAGCGACCAAACAGCGACGCTGCAGCGATCGGGATCGTTGTCTGGATCGCTGCAGCGTCGCTTAATGTGACGGTACCTTTAAGGTTTATGCCAGACAAATTCATTGGATTAAGGGAGCAGCTGCCAAAATACCACTACAAAGCAGCAAACAGTTATTTGAAGCTGCTGGTGCCTCTGGAGTCTCTCAAACCTCAAGGTGTAGGATCCTTCAAAGGCTTACTGTGGTGCATAAACCTACTATTCGGCCACCCCTAAACAGTGCTCACAAGCAGAAATGGTTGCAGTGGGCCCAGACATACATGAAGACTAATTTTCAAACAGTCTTGTTTACTGATGAGTATCGAGCAACCCTGGATGGACCAGATGAATAGAGTAGTGGATGGTTCGTGGATGGCCACCATGTCCCAACAAGGCTGTAAGAGGGTGAACTGTAGTCCCACTGAGAGGGCACTAGGACCCTGTGGTTTTTGCCTGTTGCAGCAGAGGACAGACCTCCCAGAGACAATGTGTGCTGCGGGGTGGGGTCTAGTGTCTCGAGTGTAAAGTGAAAGTAGGAAGTGAGAGCTGAGAGAGAAAAGGCGGGAAGAAAAGGAGAAGCTGCTGTGAGATCTTAAAAAGAGACTGTGTGGATTTACTGCAAGTGTTTTTGGAGGAAAAGAAGCTTTTGAGAGACTTTTTGTTGCTAACGTTCCCCTGGAGAAGAGCTAACCTTTTGTTTAACTCTGTGAGAGACTTGTGTTGCTAACGTTTCCTGGAGAGGAGCTAACCCTTTATCTAAGAAAAGACGGAGACTTTGCTAAGAACCCAGTACGAATTTGGAAGTCTGTGGATTCCCTGTGCATTGAGTGGAGGAACAAGTCTGGACAGACTGCTGATACAGAGACGGACGGATTGTCGTGGAACCATTCCTAGGAGCTACAGAAGCAGAGACTACATCGTGAGACCACTAACTAAGTCCCCGGCGTTTGGGCTCGGCATCGGCCGACAAGACAAGAGGAGCTTGCTGTAACTTATTGGCGCTGAAGATATGAACTGGCTACAGCCTCTGCGGATTCCTGCCTGAGAGGAAATCCATCTCAGGATACGGTACCATAGTTATAGATACCCGGGTATCTCTGCTCAGAGTGTTAAATTGTTACTTTAGAGGTGTATCTTATATTAGAGTTGTGTAAGTTATACTCAATGTGCCATTCCAGGGGCTCCCTTAATAACACTACATTCAATTTACACTTGTTCCTGTTTTTAGTTGCCTGTTAGGTAAATTTCTTACTAGTCTGTTGTAGTACACAGTTCTCAGGAGACCTTTGAGTGGCACAGTGATTTCAGCTGCTGCTGAATTAGTGTATCTTTGGGGTGCATCTGCCTTAATATTCTCCATATTACCTTGATTAATTTGCCTTTGAGTAAATACCGTTGGAGATTTCTGCCTTGGTCTTGGTTTGTGACTCACTGGATCTTATTCGGACCTCTGGTCATTACATTTTTGGCGTAGTCGGCAGGATCCAGTGTTTGTCATGGACGAGGGCGAGGGTGGAAATGACCCCGCTGTATCCGCATCCTCCTCGGGGGTTGGGGTTCCCCTGGCAGCCGCTGCGACTCCGGGAGGGTATGTGCCTGTAGGAGCTTTACTTCAGCACATGCCGAAATACGATGGGCGCAATATGGCGTTGCAAGATTGGGCTGAGAGAATCCGGAGTATTCTGCGCATGTGTAATTTGACCCCCGCGTTACGCGCTGAGCTGGCATTAAATGCACTGGAGGGTGATATTAGGCGTATGGTGATGGTGCGCCCAGAATCAGAGAGGGATACATTAGAAAAGATTTTGGAACTGTTAGAGGGGAGTTTGGGGGGCCGAGCGCGTGTGGCCCAGCTTCGGTCCCTATTCTTTAATCGTCCCCAGAGAGAGTGTGAGTCCCTGATGCAGTACTCTAATATTTTACAAGAGATGTTGAATGAGATGCAGCGACTAGACCCGGGGGCCATGGGGGCGTTCCGGGAGGTAGACCGCTTGCTCCGGGACCAATTCATCACCGGTTTAGCCCATAGACTTCTCCGGGACAAGCTGTTGGAAATGGCCCGGGTTGCACCAGAGTTATCTTTCTGGCAGATTTACCGAGCTGCAGTGGAAAGGGAAGAGAAATCAGCCTATGTTCCCGAGGGGTCAGTGAACAGTGCCCAGCTGGAGGAAGGTGTGTCATCAGGGTCGGGGGGAGAGGGGCTTGTAAGCGTGGTACAAGCTTTGCGTGCTGAGGTGAAGGAGTTGAAGCTGAAATTGTCTCAACTGACAGTTGATCCCGCCTCTACCACCTCACGGGAACCTCCTGCCCCACCCCCTGGAACGGTGACCCCGCAAATGGCCAGGTCGTCCTATCAGAATGAGTCAAGCCCTCGCCCACGAGGAACAATCACCTGCTGGAAGTGTGGCCGCCAGGGACACATCTCGCGTTACTGCCGGGCGCTTACAGCCCCAGAAACCCCGTCGCCGGCTTTAAACTTCCGGCCGCTGCCATGAGAGGGCGAGCAGCAGCGGCCCCACCCACACAAAGCCCTCGACGGAATGAACAAGATTTGTTTGCATGTAGTCCAGTGATAGAAGCAGAGTTTGAAGGGCGGAAGATGAGGTGCTTGGTTGACACGGGATCCGAATGTACTATAATGCCTCTAGAAGTATATGAGAGATACTTCAGTCGACTAGTGATTCCAGAGGATGGCCGAGTGATACGACTGACCGCCGCAAATAATGGTCAATTGTCAGTCAAAGGGATCGTGTGGATGCAACTAAAAATGTTTGGTCAAGAGCTGGGGCAGAAAGGGGTAGTACTGGTGGATCACCCCCCTAGAAGAGGGATGGAAGTGACGCTCGGAATGAACGTGCTGCGAGATTTGAATCACCAGATGTATGCCAGTGAAGGACCCCGATACTGGGCCCGTGCGACAAGACACCGACCTACACAGAGAATTCTACACCGTCTAGTGCTGAGTTGCGACTTGCTGAAAAGTGCGGTCCCAGGTGGCCGGGTGGGCCGGGTCCGAGTGACTTCGAGGGCCCCGATCCTGCTGGGACCCAGACAAGAGGAACTCTTAATGCTGCCTGTGGGAGCTGCACAGAGATTGAATGGGCTTGAAGTGCTACTTGAGCCCGCCCGAGAGGGTTCCTCATTTGCCAAGGTACATGTGGCCCGGTCTTTGGCGATTGTGAAGAATGGACGAGTGCCGGTCCGATGCATCAATGTTTTAGATGAAGCTGTTGCAATTCCCGCTGGGACCATACTGGCTGAACTGTTCGTGCCGGCAGAGAAGGTGCCAGAAAATGCAGGGTTCGAATTGCGACCAGACCAACAGTCATCCTGGACATTCGCGGTCGAGGTAGGCCGGACTGAACCTCCTACGGAGGAATGGAATGTTCATGTGATCATGGAGCAGATGGGAGTGGATCGGGAGAAGCTGACCCCCGTGCAGTTGGAGAGAGTTTTGTGGGAACATCAAGAGACATTTTCCCGACATGGAGAGGACTTCGGGTGTACCCAGACGATTGAGCATGAGATTCCAACGGGGGATACTCCACCCATTAGAGAAAGATATCGTCAAATTCCTCCGGCGCTCTATCAAGAGGTGAAGAGCATGGTGGCCAGTATGCTGGACAACCAAGTGATCCGAGAGAGCCGGAGTCCCTGGGCGGCCCCTGTAGTCTTGGTCCGCAAGAAGGATGGGACACTCCGATTTTGTGTGGACTATCGGAAATTGAATGCCCACACCGTACGGGACGCATATCCTTTACCCCGTATTGAAGAATCCCTGTCGGCCCTGGGTCGGGCCAAGTATTTCTCAACGTTGGATTTGGCAAGCGGGTACTGGCAGGTCCCAATGGCTGAAAAAGATCGGGCCAAGACGGCGTTTGTCTTGCCAATGGGGCTCTTTGAGTTCAACCGGATGCCCTTTGGCCTCGCTACCGCCCCAGGAACCTTCCAACGCCTGATGGAACATTGCTTGGGCGATCTAAATTTTGAATCAGTCCTGATATATCTAGACGACATTGTGGTGTTCGGAACCTCATTTGAAGATCATCTGGAGAAGCTGCTTCAAGTTCTCCGGCGGCTCAAGAGCTACGGCCTGAAAATAAAGCCAAAAAAATGTCAACTGTTACGAAACCAGATTGAATATTTGGGACATCTGGTGACCCCGGACGGGGTACTACCTTTAGCCAGTAAGATTAAGGCGGTACAAGAGTGGCCACCTCCTTGTGACCTGCGAGAAGTGCGGGCCTTCCTGGGCCTAGCAGGATACTATCGGCGGTTTGTGCCTAAATTCTCACAAGTGGTGAGTCCCTTGAATAAACTTTTGAGAGGGACAGCGCTGGGTCCTCGAAATCGCCCCATTCCATGGGGGCCCCTACAGAAAAAGGCATTTGATGGAGTGAAAACCGCCCTAACGAGTGCCCCATTGCTGGCCTACGCCCGGTTTGACACCCCTTTTTTTGTTGTATACCGATGGTAGTCTTCATGGGTTGGGGGCAGTACTAGCACAGGTGCAGGACGGCCGAGAACGAGTGATTTCTTATGGCAGTAGATCTTTAAGAGACTCCGAGCGAAATCCGGCTAACTACAGCTCATTCCGGCTGGAATTGCTGGCCCTGGTGTGGGCAATGACAGAACGCTTCGCCGAGTATCTAACAGGGGCTGAGGTGCTAGTCATGACAGATAACAACCCGCTAGCTCACTTAGAGAATGCAAAACTGGGGGCGTTGGAGCAGCGGTGGGTCGCCAGACTGGCCAAGTTCAATTACCGCATTAAATTTCGCTCTGGTCGAGAGAACGGCAATGCAGATGCATTGTCAAGGGTGCCCCTTGGGTCATCCGGGGAAGATGTTGACGAACAACTTGAGGATACTGAAACTCCAGCTTTGGGGCAGATACCTATCTTCCAAAGTGTGGTACACTCAAGTGGGGTGGCCACCGGGATGCCCTGTGTCCTGGGTAAAACACCCTCAGATTGGACAAGAGTCCAGGATGAGTGTCCGGACATTGCGCTTGTGCGCCGTTGGGTACAAAACAAGGCCTGGCCCAGTGCAGAGGACAAGGCTCAGTTGTCCATGGAAGGAATGAAACTCCTTCGACAATGGGATAAATTGTGTGTGGAGCAAGGTCTTTTGTATCGTAAGGTGTACCTGCCATCGGAGCTGCAGCATCGGTACCAACTGATAATTTCTGTGGGGATGGGGCCAGTGGTCGCTCGTGAGGCGCATGAGAAGGGGGCCCATTTTGGAAGTGAAAAGACACTTCAGTGGTTGCAGCGAGTCCTCTACTGCCCTGAGTTGGGAGGGATGGTGGCCGACGCGTGTCGGCAGTGCCGAATTTGTGGGCTCAACAAAAGCCCTGAGCAGCGGGCTCCCACACAGTCTATTAAGACTTCAGCTCCACTGGAGCTACTCATGATTGACTACGTGTTGATAGGGTACTCTACGTCAGGGTACTCCTATTGCCTGGTGATGACAGATCACTTTACCAAGTATGCTGTAGCGGTGCCGACAAGAGATCAGACGGCCAAGTCGGCGGCTGAGGCAGTGTGCCGACATTTCTTCCAAGTGTTCGGGTGTCCGCAGAGAATACATTCAGATCAAGGGGCCTGCTTTCAGGGGATGCTGATGAAAGAGTTGCTCTATGGTATCGAGCAGTCGAGAACAACGCCTTACCACCCTCAGGGTAACGGGGCGTGTGAGCGTTTTAATCGGACCCTGTTGCAAATGTTGAGGTCCTTAGAGAGTCAGCAACAGACATGCTGGCCTGAGTATCTCCCCGAATTGATGTGGGCTTACAATAACAGGGTGCACAGTACTACTGGTTACTCACCACACATGTTGATGTTTGGTAGACCTGGCCGAGACATTTAGGATTTGAACATGCCAGATCCCTCCTCCGCCCCCCTTCGGACTGCATCCGAGTGGGTACGAGAGCATCGGCGGCGGTTGAGGGTGGTGCATCAGGTGGTGGGCGACCGCCTTCGACAGGTGGTCCATAAGGACACGCGACCTGTACAAACAGAGCTGTTCTCTCCGGGGGACAGAGTGTTGGTGAGGACAAAACGACGGTCAGGAAAGCTGAGTGACCGATGGGAGGCGATACCGTATCTGATAAAAAAACAGGTGAACCCTGAGATTCCAGTGTACGAGGTCGAACCGGTGGGGACAGGGGTACCAACCCGTAATTTGCATCGTAACATGTTACAACGGTGCTGGTTTGAAGATTCGGCGCCTACCCCCCTAGAGCCAGAGGCCATGTTCCAAGGGTCGGAAGCTCTGAATGATCTTGAGTTTGATGGTGTGCTTACTCCTGCGCCTGCTTATTTGCCCCCTGTGACCGATCTGGCCTCGGGTGATGAGAATGTTGGGGATATGGAGGATGTTGTTGAGGAGAGTGCATCAGGTCAACTGCTTGGTCCTGACGCTGTATCACAGGACATCGAGCCGCAGGAGGAGACAACTCCACTTACGCCCACTAACACGACCACGGAAGAGACTCTAGCTCCCTCTAAGGTCGCACCTGTTGATGTAGGACTCAGGAGAACTACACGATCTACGGCAGGAATACCGCCTCAGCGATATGCTCAAGATGAATTTGAGTGGGAAGGTATGTCGAGGACACCAACCTCTAGTGGGGTGGCATGTAAGAGGGTGAACTGTAGTCCCACTGAGAGGGCACTAGGACCCTGTGGTTTTTGCCTGTTGCAGCAGAGGACAGACCTCCCAGAGACAATGTGTGCTGCGGGGTGGGGTCTAGTGTCTCGAGTGTAAAGTGAAAGTAGGAAGTGAGAGCTGAGAGAGAAAAGGCGGGAAGAAAAGGAGAAGCTGCTGTGAGATCTTAAAAAGAGACTGTGTGGATTTACTGCAAGTGTTTTTGGAGGAAAAGAAGCTTTTGAGAGACTTTTTGTTGCTAACGTTCCCCTGGAGAAGAGCTAACCTTTTGTTTAACTCTGTGAGAGACTTGTGTTGCTAACGTTTCCTGGAGAGGAGCTAACCCTTTATCTAAGAAAAGACGGAGACTTTGCTAAGAACCCAGTACGAATTTGGAAGTCTGTGGATTCCCTGTGCATTGAGTGGAGGAACAAGTCTGGACAGACTGCTGATACAGAGACGGACGGATTGTCGTGGAACCATTCCTAGGAGCTACAGAAGCAGAGACTACATCGTGAGACCACTAACTAAGTCCCCGGCGTTTGGGCTCGGCATCGGCCGACAAGACAAGAGGAGCTTGCTGTAACTTATTGGCGCTGAAGATATGAACTGGCTACAGCCTCTGCGGATTCCTGCCTGAGAGGAAATCCATCTCAGGATACGGTACCATAGTTATAGATACCCGGGTATCTCTGCTCAGAGTGTTAAATTGTTACTTTAGAGGTGTATCTTATATTAGAGTTGTGTAAGTTATACTCAATGTGCCATTCCAGGGGCTCCCTTAATAACACTACATTCAATTTACACTTGTTCCTGTTTTTAGTTGCCTGTTAGGTAAATTTCTTACTAGTCTGTTGTAGTACACAGTTCTCAGGAGACCTTTGAGTGGCACAGTGATTTCAGCTGCTGCTGAATTAGTGTATCTTTGGGGTGCATCTGCCTTAATATTCTCCATATTACCTTGATTAATTTGCCTTTGAGTAAATACCGTTGGAGATTTCTGCCTTGGTCTTGGTTTGTGACTCACTGGATCTTATTCGGACCTCTGGTCATTACATTTTTGGCGTAGTCGGCAGGATCCAGTGTTTGTCATGGACGAGGGCGAGGGTGGAAATGACCCCGCTGTATCCGCATCCTCCTCGGGGGTTGGGGTTCCCCTGGCAGCCGCTGCGACTCCGGGAGGGTATGTGCCTGTAGGAGCTTTACTTCAGCACATGCCGAAATACGATGGGCGCAATATGGCGTTGCAAGATTGGGCTGAGAGAATCCGGAGTATTCTGCGCATGTGTAATTTGACCCCCGCGTTACGCGCTGAGCTGGCATTAAATGCACTGGAGGGTGATATTAGGCGTATGGTGATGGTGCGCCCAGAATCAGAGAGGGATACATTAGAAAAGATTTTGGAACTGTTAGAGGGGAGTTTGGGGGGCCGAGCGCGTGTGGCCCAGCTTCGGTCCCTATTCTTTAATCGTCCCCAGAGAGAGTGTGAGTCCCTGATGCAGTACTCTAATATTTTACAAGAGATGTTGAATGAGATGCAGCGACTAGACCCGGGGGCCATGGGGGCGTTCCGGGAGGTAGACCGCTTGCTCCGGGACCAATTCATCACCGGTTTAGCCCATAGACTTCTCCGGGACAAGCTGTTGGAAATGGCCCGGGTTGCACCAGAGTTATCTTTCTGGCAGATTTACCGAGCTGCAGTGGAAAGGGAAGAGAAATCAGCCTATGTTCCCGAGGGGTCAGTGAACAGTGCCCAGCTGGAGGAAGGTGTGTCATCAGGGTCGGGGGGAGAGGGGCTTGTAAGCGTGGTACAAGCTTTGCGTGCTGAGGTGAAGGAGTTGAAGCTGAAATTGTCTCAACTGACAGTTGATCCCGCCTCTACCACCTCACGGGAACCTCCTGCCCCACCCCCTGGAACGGTGACCCCGCAAATGGCCAGGTCGTCCTATCAGAATGAGTCAAGCCCTCGCCCACGAGGAACAATCACCTGCTGGAAGTGTGGCCGCCAGGGACACATCTCGCGTTACTGCCGGGCGCTTACAGCCCCAGAAACCCCGTCGCCGGCTTTAAACTTCCGGCCGCTGCCATGAGAGGGCGAGCAGCAGCGGCCCCACCCACACAAAGCCCTCGACGGAATGAACAAGATTTGTTTGCATGTAGTCCAGTGATAGAAGCAGAGTTTGAAGGGCGGAAGATGAGGTGCTTGGTTGACACGGGATCCGAATGTACTATAATGCCTCTAGAAGTATATGAGAGATACTTCAGTCGACTAGTGATTCCAGAGGATGGCCGAGTGATACGACTGACCGCCGCAAATAATGGTCAATTGTCAGTCAAAGGGATCGTGTGGATGCAACTAAAAATGTTTGGTCAAGAGCTGGGGCAGAAAGGGGTAGTACTGGTGGATCACCCCCCTAGAAGAGGGATGGAAGTGACGCTCGGAATGAACGTGCTGCGAGATTTGAATCACCAGATGTATGCCAGTGAAGGACCCCGATACTGGGCCCGTGCGACAAGACACCGACCTACACAGAGAATTCTACACCGTCTAGTGCTGAGTTGCGACTTGCTGAAAAGTGCGGTCCCAGGTGGCCGGGTGGGCCGGGTCCGAGTGACTTCGAGGGCCCCGATCCTGCTGGGACCCAGACAAGAGGAACTCTTAATGCTGCCTGTGGGAGCTGCACAGAGATTGAATGGGCTTGAAGTGCTACTTGAGCCCGCCCGAGAGGGTTCCTCATTTGCCAAGGTACATGTGGCCCGGTCTTTGGCGATTGTGAAGAATGGACGAGTGCCGGTCCGATGCATCAATGTTTTAGATGAAGCTGTTGCAATTCCCGCTGGGACCATACTGGCTGAACTGTTCGTGCCGGCAGAGAAGGTGCCAGAAAATGCAGGGTTCGAATTGCGACCAGACCAACAGTCATCCTGGACATTCGCGGTCGAGGTAGGCCGGACTGAACCTCCTACGGAGGAATGGAATGTTCATGTGATCATGGAGCAGATGGGAGTGGATCGGGAGAAGCTGACCCCCGTGCAGTTGGAGAGAGTTTTGTGGGAACATCAAGAGACATTTTCCCGACATGGAGAGGACTTCGGGTGTACCCAGACGATTGAGCATGAGATTCCAACGGGGGATACTCCACCCATTAGAGAAAGATATCGTCAAATTCCTCCGGCGCTCTATCAAGAGGTGAAGAGCATGGTGGCCAGTATGCTGGACAACCAAGTGATCCGAGAGAGCCGGAGTCCCTGGGCGGCCCCTGTAGTCTTGGTCCGCAAGAAGGATGGGACACTCCGATTTTGTGTGGACTATCGGAAATTGAATGCCCACACCGTACGGGACGCATATCCTTTACCCCGTATTGAAGAATCCCTGTCGGCCCTGGGTCGGGCCAAGTATTTCTCAACGTTGGATTTGGCAAGCGGGTACTGGCAGGTCCCAATGGCTGAAAAAGATCGGGCCAAGACGGCGTTTGTCTTGCCAATGGGGCTCTTTGAGTTCAACCGGATGCCCTTTGGCCTCGCTACCGCCCCAGGAACCTTCCAACGCCTGATGGAACATTGCTTGGGCGATCTAAATTTTGAATCAGTCCTGATATATCTAGACGACATTGTGGTGTTCGGAACCTCATTTGAAGATCATCTGGAGAAGCTGCGTCAAGTTCTCCGGCGGCTCAAGAGCTACGGCCTGAAAATAAAGCCAAAAAAATGTCAACTGTTACGAAACCAGATTGAATATTTGGGGCATCTGGTGACCCCGGACGGGGTACTACCTTTAGCCAGTAAGATTAAGGCGGTACAAGAGTGGCCACCTCCTTGTGACCTGCGAGAAGTGCGGGCCTTCCTGGGCCTAGCAGGATACTATCGGCGGTTTGTGCCTAAATTCTCACAAGTGGTGAGTCCCTTGAATAAACTTTTGAGAGGGACAGCGCTGGGTCCTCGAAATCGCCCCATTCCATGGGGGCCCCTACAGAAAAAGGCATTTGATGGAGTGAAAACCGCCCTAACGAGTGCCCCATTGCTGGCCTACGCCCGGTTTGACACCCCTTTTTTTGTTGTATACCGATGGTAGTCTTCATGGGTTGGGGGCAGTACTAGCACAGGTTCAGGACGGCCGAGAACGAGTGATTTCTTATGGCAGTAGATCTTTAAGAGACTCCGAGCGAAATCCGGCTAACTACAGCTCATTCCGGCTGGAATTGCTGGCCCTGGTGTGGGCAATGACAGAACGCTTCGCCGAGTATCTAACAGGGGCTGAGGTGCTAGTCATGACAGATAACAACCCGCTAGCTCACTTAGAGAATGCAAAACTGGGGGCGTTGGAGCAGCGGTGGGTCGCCAGACTGGCCAAGTTCAATTACCGCATTAAATTTCGCTCTGGTCGAGAGAACGGCAATGCAGATGCATTGTCAAGGGTGCCCCTTGGGTCATCCGGGGAAGATGTTGACGAACAACTTGAGGATACTGAAACTCCAGCTTTGGGGCAGATACCTATCTTCCAAAGTGTGGTACACTCAAGTGGGGTGGCCACCGGGATGCCCTGTGTCCTGGGTAAAACACCCTCAGATTGGACAAGAGTCCAGGATGAGTGTCCGGACATTGCGCTTGTGCGCCGTTGGGTACAAAACAAGGCCTGGCCCAGTGCAGAGGACAAGGCTCAGTTGTCCATGGAAGGAATGAAACTCCTTCGACAATGGGATAAATTGTGTGTGGAGCAAGGTCTTTTGTATCGTAAGGTGTACCTGCCATCGGAGCTGCAGCATCGGTACCAACTGATAATTTCTGTGGGGATGGGGCCAGTGGTCGCTCGTGAGGCGCATGAGAAGGGGGCCCATTTTGGAAGTGAAAAGACACTTCAGTGGTTGCAGCGAGTCCTCTACTGCCCTGAGTTGGGAGGGATGGTGGCCGACGCGTGTCGGCAGTGCCGAATTTGTGGGCTCAACAAAAGCCCTGAGCAGCGGGCTCCCACACAGTCTATTAAGACTTCAGCTCCACTGGAGCTACTCATGATTGACTACGTGTTGATAGGGTACTCTACGTCAGGGTACTCCTATTGCCTGGTGATGACAGATCACTTTACCAAGTATGCTGTAGCGGTGCCGACAAGAGATCAGACGGCCAAGTCGGCGGCTGAGGCAGTGTGCCGACATTTCTTCCAAGTGTTCGGGTGTCCGCAGAGAATACATTCAGATCAAGGGGCCTGCTTTCAGGGGATGCTGATGAAAGAGTTGCACCAGCTCTATGGTATCGAGCAGTCGAGAACAACGCCTTACCACCCTCAGGGTAACGGGGCGTGTGAGCGTTTTAATCGGACCCTGTTGCAAATGTTGAGGTCCTTAGAGAGTCAGCAACAGACATGCTGGCCTGAGTATCTCCCCGAATTGATGTGGGCTTACAATAACAGGGTGCACAGTACTACTGGTTACTCACCACACATGTTGATGTTTGGTAGACCTGGCCGAGACATTGAGGATTTGAACATGCCAGATCCCTCCTCCGCCCCCCTTCGGACTGCATCCGAGTGGGTACGAGAGCATCGGCGGCGGTTGAGGGTGGTGCATCAGGTGGTGGGCGACCGCCTTCGACAGGTGGTCCATAAGGACACGCGACCTGTACAAACAGAGCTGTTCTCTCCGGGGGACAGAGTGTTGGTGAGGACAAAACGACGGTCAGGAAAGCTGAGTGACCGATGGGAGGCGATACCGTATCTGATAAAAAAACAGGTGAACCCTGAGATTCCAGTGTACGAGGTCGAACCGGTGGGGACAGGGGTACCAACCCGTAATTTGCATCGTAACATGTTACAACGGTGCTGGTTTGAAGATTCGGCGCCTACCCCCCTAGAGCCAGAGGCCATGTTCCAAGGGTCGGAAGCTCTGAATGATCTTGAGTTTGATGGTGTGCTTACTCCTGCGCCTGCTTATTTGCCCCCTGTGACCGATCTGGCCTCGGGTGATGAGAATGTTGGGGATATGGAGGATGTTGTTGAGGAGAGTGCATCAGGTCAACTGCTTGGTCCTGACGCTGTATCACAGGACATCGAGCCGCAGGAGGAGACAACTCCACTTACGCCCACTAACACGACCACGGAAGAGACTCTAGCTCCCTCTAAGGTCGCACCTGTTGATGTAGGACTCAGGAGAACTACACGATCTACGGCAGGAATACCGCCTCAGCGATATGCTCAAGATGAATTTGAGTGGGAAGGTATGTCGAGGACACCAACCTCTAGTGGGGTGGCATGTAAGAGGGTGAACTGTAGTCCCACTGAGAGGGCACTAGGACCCTGTGGTTTTTGCCTGTTGCAGCAGAGGACAGACCTCCCAGAGACAATGTGTGCTGCGGGGTGGGGTCTAGTGTCTCGAGTGTAAAGTGAAAGTAGGAAGTGAGAGCTGAGAGAGAAAAGGCGGGAAGAAAAGGAGAAGCTGCTGTGAGATCTTAAAAAGAGACTGTGTGGATTTACTGCAAGTGTTTTTGGAGGAAAAGAAGCTTTTGAGAGACTTTTTGTTGCTAACGTTCCCCTGGAGAAGAGCTAACCTTTTGTTTAACTCTGTGAGAGACTTGTGTTGCTAACGTTTCCTGAAGAGGAGCTAACCCTTTATCTAAGAAAAGACGGAGACTTTGCTAAGAACCCAGTACGAATTTGGAAGTCTGTGGATTCCCTGTGCATTGAGTGGAGGAACAAGTCTGGACAGACTGCTGATACAGAGACGGACGGATTGTCGTGGAACCATTCCTAGGAGCTACAGGAGCAGAGACTACATCGTGAGACCACTAACTAAGTCCCCGGCGTTTGGGCTCGGCATCGGCCGACAAGACAAGAGGAGCTTGCTGTAACTTATTGGCGCTGAAGATATGAACTGGCTACAGCCTCTGCGGATTCCTGCCTGAGAGGAAATCCATCTCAGGATACGGTACCATAGTTATAGATACCCGGGTATCTCTGCTCAGAGTGTTAAATTGTTACTTTAGAGGTGTATCTTATATTAGAGTTGTGTAAGTTATACTCAATGTGCCATTCCAGGGGCTCCCTTAATAACACTACATTCAATTTACACTTGTTCCTGTTTTTAGTTGCCTGTTAGGTAAATTTCTTACTAGTCTGTTGTAGTACACAGTTCTCAGGAGACCTTTGAGTGGCACAGTGATTTCAGCTGCTGCTGAATTAGTGTATCTTTGGGGTGCATCTGCCTTAATATTCTCCATATTACCTTGATTAATTTGCCTTTGAGTAAATACCGTTGGAGATTTCTGCCTTGGTCTTGGTTTGTGACTCACTGGATCTTATTCGGACCTCTGGTCATTACAAGGCTGCGACGTCAGCAAGGAGGTGGAGGAGTCATGTTTTAGGCCGAAATCATAGGGAAACAGCTGGTAGGCCCCTTTAAGGTTCCTGAAGGTGTGAAAATGACCTCTGCAAAGTATATATAGTTTCTGACTGACAACTTTCTTCCATGGTATGAAAAGCAGAAACGTGCCTTCAGGAGAAAAATCATCTTCATGCATGACAATGCACCATCTCATGCTGCAAAAGAATACCTATCCTGCTATGAGCATAAAAGGAGATAAACTCATGGTGTGGCCACCATATTCCCCTGACCTCAACCCTATAGAGAACCTTTGGAGTATCATCAAGCAAAAGATCTATGAGGGTGGGAGGCAGTTCACATCAAAACAGGAGATCTGGGAGGCTATTCTGACTTCATGCAAAGAAATTCAAGCAGAAACTCTACAAAAACTCACAAGTTCAATGGATGTGGATCGCCCCCGTAGGGCAGTGGGTACTCGGTACCGGGTCCTTCAGTTCTCAAGGGGGATGTCACGGTGGCTGACCCGGTCCGTGGCCCTCGGGAGGTCCGAAAATAAAAGGGAAAGGTCTTTAAAGGTGTATGTTCATGATGCCACCTGTGGTATTCAGTCAGGGTGACCGACGCTGCTTAGGGGTCTGCTGGGGTGATGTTATGGCAGCTAGATGGTATACCTTCCCACAGGTGAAGTGTATCAACACAAGGTTGCAGTCTCTTTACCTATTTACTGAAGGCTTCAGCATCCACAGTCCAGAGCACCAGATCACAGGGTAGGCAGAATCCCGCCGGTTTGGAGGCAAATCCAGAGTCCCCTTATCCAGGTGGAAATCTGTAGCCTAACTCTAGAGCCTGGGTACCTTCCTGCTGAGCTTCTCGTAAGGTCCTCACAACTGATGTTGGTGTTCTAGATGTTATGTCTTTCTCTGTCCCCAGATGGATAGGAACATGTTGTGAATTCTGTGGCAGAGCTCCCTCCTGTGGTCACAAGTGGTACTTCGGCTAATTCTCTCTGTGAGCTTCTGTTGGTGGAGGGAAGTGGTACTGCGGCTTCTGAGTTTCCTCCCTCAGGTGATCTGGTGAGGTCGTTAGGTGCTTCTCTACTTAACTCCACCTAATGCTTTGATCCTGGCTTCCTGTCAATGTTCCAGTGTTGGACTTGCTTTTCCCTGGATCATTCCCGTGGCCTACTGCTCTGCATAGCTAAGTTCTTCTTTGCTATTTGTTTGCTATTTTTTCTGTCCAGCTTGTCTAATTTGTTGCTGGAAGCTCTGGGACGCAAAGGGTGTACCTCCGTGCCGTTAATTCGGTGCGGAGGGTCTTTTTGCCCCCTTTGCGTGGTTTTCTTTAGGGTTTTGTGTAGACCGCAAAGTTACCTTTCTATCCTCGCTCTGTTAAGAAAGTCGGGCCTCACTTTGCTGAATCTATTTCATCTCTACGTTTGTCTTTTCATCTTAACACACAGTCATTATATGTGGGGGGCTGCCTTTTCCTTTGGGGTATTTCTCTGAGGCAAGGTAGGCTTATTTTCTATCTTCAGGCTAGTTAGTTTCTCAGGCTGTGCCGAGTTGCATAGGCAGAGTTAGGCGCAATCCACGGCTGCCTCTAGTGTTGTTTGGAGAGGATTAGGGATTGCGGTCTGCAGAGTTCCCACGTCTCAGAGCTCGTTCTATGATTTTGGGTTATTGTCAGATCACTGTATGTGCTCTGACCGCTATGTCCATTGTGGTACTGAATTGCCTTTCATAACAGGAACAAGCCCATTTGACTGATGGCCTGAAGCTTTTTACAGGGACTCTAGCATGCCACGGCCCCCACAAGTTGCCATCGTGCCTCCTGGGTATAGGGTGGATCAGTAACTTGGAATTAGCTGTCCTGCCGGTCTCTGGAGCAAGGCATAAAGGACTGTTGCTCCCTCGGTGTTCTGGCTACCGGATCCTGCGCCACAGAAGGAGGCAGCCTGTATATGGCAGAACTCCTTCTGGTTTCCTCGCCTTTTGCTATGACTTCTTCACCCTCTCTACAACACAGTTCTCTGTTCGTGTCTCTTTCTTAGGATGCTGCCGCACGTGGGGCAGGCGCAGCTCCGTGGCCTTCTGTCTAGGCCTCTGACAGGCTCCCACCCCTGTCAGGGACCATCTCTGTCAGCAACTCCTCGATGTTCCTCCTTCCTCTCTGTCTGCCTGACAGGAACTAACTAACTTCCTATCCAGTCCACCAGTTTTACCTAATTGTGAAAAGTGCCCTAATAAATAGGAGCAAAGCTCCCCCTGGTGGACTGGAGTATGAAATGTGTTGCATGTTTGTGATACCTGGTAAAGAGATCTCTTTTTTCGCCTTCAAATGTAATATCACTCCCCTTAGAGGAGAATTATATTACTGCAACGACCAGGACCCTGGGGACTGGGAAAAGAAAACAACAATACATTAGCAAAAAGACATGCAAATTTTTGAATGCTATAAAACAAGTTAATATATAGTAAGCTCCCCTTTATGGGAGGTGAGGACAATTGAATGTTTCAAACAAAAACATATTTGCATTGCTGACCTACTGTTGTGAATTCCGCTCTTGGGCTCCCTCCGGTGGTTGTAAGTGGCACTTTTGTGAGTTCTGCTCTTGGGCTCCCTCTTGTGGTTTCAAGTGGTATGGCTGCTCCTTGGAGTTAGCTGTCATCAGCTGCCTCCACTTATCGTCTCTTCTGCTCGGCTATTTAGGCCTGGCTGTTCCTTCAGCCAGTGCCACTTGTAAATGGTTCCTGGTTGGATTCACATCTCTTTGGATTTCCCTGTTATCCTGACCAGTTCAGCAAAGCTAAGTTTTTGCTTGTGCTTTTCTGTTCACAGATTGTGGACTTATCCGTTCAGTGCTTTCTATGTTTGTCCAGCGTTATCAGTATGAATTAATTCTGTCTTGCTGGAAGCTCTGGGAAGCAGATTTACCCTCCACACCTTTAGTCAGGTGTGGAGATTTTTTTTGTAAACTCTGCGTGGATTTTTGTAGTGTTTTATACTGACCGCACAGTATTCCATCCTGTCCTATCTATCAAGCTAGACTGGCCTCCTGTGCTCATCCTGGTTTCATTCTGTGTATGTCTTTTTCCTCTCCACTCACAGTCATTATTTGTGGGGGGCTAATCTATCCTCTGGGGATTTTCTCTGAGGCAAGATAGTTTTCCTGCTTCTGTCTTTAGGGGTAGTTAGCTTTTAGGCTGTGTCGAGATGCCTAGGGAGAGTTAGGAACATTCCACGGCTACTTCTAGTGTTGTGTTGAGCTTAGGGACTGCGGTCAGTACAATTACCACTTCCTTCAGAGCTCGTTCCATGTTGCTCCTAGACCACCGCATCATAACAGTACAAGTGGCCAAAAATGAAATAAATGCATCTCAAAAGAAGGAAAAGAAAGTTCTGAACCATTTTTTTTTCTGTGCTCTGGTTTGTCTTTTTTTTCCTCTTGATATCTGGGTGGTTCAGGATATATGCTTTGGCATGGATGTTCAGGGTTTGTTTTCTCGTGTGGATCAACTTGCTGCAAGAGTACAGAGTATCAGGGACTATGTTGTCCAGACTCCGGCTTTAGAGCCTAGAATTCCTACTCCTGATTTGTTTTTTGGGGACAGATCCAAGTTTTTGAACTTTAAAAATAACTGCAGATTGTTTTTTGCCTTGAAACCCTGTTCTTCTGGTGATCCCATTCAGCAAGTAAAAATCATCATATCCTTGCTGCGTGGTGACCCTCAAGACTGGGCTTTTTCTCTTGAAACAGGGGATCCAGCATTATTGAATGTTGATGCATTTTTTCAAGCGCTCGGATTATTGTATGACGAACCTAATTCTGTGGATCATGCAGAAAAAACCCTGTTGGCCTTGTGTCAAGGTCAGGAAGCGGCAGATTTATACTGCCAGAAATTTAGAAAATGGTCTGTGCTCACTAAATGGAATGAAGAGGCTCTGGCTGCTATTTTCAGAAAAGGTCTTTCTGAAGCCCTTAAAGATGTTATGGTGGGCTTTCCTACGCCTGCCGGTTTGAGCGAATCTATGTCTCTAGCCATTCAGATCGATCGGCGTCTGCGCGAGCGCAAAGCTGTGCACCATATGGCAGTATCCTCTGAGCAGAGTCCAGAACCTATGCAATGTGATAGGATTTTGACTAGAACAGAACGGCAGGAATTCAGACGTCAGAATAGGCTGTGTTTTTATTGTGGTGATTCTGCTCATGTTATCTCTGATTGCCCTAAGCGTACTAAGAGAGTCGCTAGGTCTGTTACCATGAGTACTATACAGCCTAAATTTCTCTTATCTGTGACCCTGATTTGCTCATTGTCGTCCTTTTCTGTCATGGCATTTGTGGATTCAGGCGCTGCCCTGAACTTAATGGACTTATAATTCGCCAGGCGCTGTGGTTTTTCCTTACAGCCTTTGCAGAGCCCAATTCCTTTGAGGGGTATTGATGCTACACCCTTGGCCAAGGATAAACCTCAGTACTGGACACAGATGACTATGTACATGGCTCCAGCACATCAGGAAGATTGCTGTTTTCTGGTGTTGCATAACCTGCATGATGTTGTTGTACTGGGTTTTCCATGGTTACAGGAACATAATCCGGTGCTGGATTGGAAAACTATGTCGGTGACTAGTTGGGGTTGTCAAGGGGTACATAGTGACGTTCCTTTGATGTCCATTTCCTCTTCCCCCTCTTCTGAGGTCCCTGAGTTTTTGTCGGATTTCCAGGATGTATTTGATGAGCCCAAGTCCAGTTCCCTTCCTCCGCACAGGGACTGTGATTATGCTATTAACTTGATTCCTGGTTGCAAGTTCCCTAAGGGCCGACTTTTCAATCTGTCTGTGCCAGAGCATGTCGCCATGCGGAGTTATGTTAAGGAGTCTTTGGAGAAGGGGCATATTCGGCCCTCTTCGTCACCATTGGGACCGGGTTTCTTTTTTATTGCTAAGAAGGATGGCTCCTTGAGACCCTGTATTGATTATCGTCTTCTTAATAAGATCACGGTCAAATTCCAATACCCCTTGCCTTTGCTTACTGATTTGTTTGCTCAGATTGAGGGGGCTAGTTGGTTTACTAAGATTGACCTCCGAGGGGCATATAATCTTGTTCGTATTAAACAGGGTGACGAATGGAAAACTGCATTTAATACGCCCGAAGGCCATTTTGAATATCTTGTGATGCCATTTGGGCTCTCTAATGCTCCATCTGTGTTTCAGTCTTTCATGCATGATATTTTCCGCAATTATCTTGATAAATTCATGGTCGTATATTTGGATGATATTTAGATTTTTTCCGATGATTGGGAGTCTCATGTGAAGCAGGTCAGGATGGTGTTCCAGATCCTTCGTGATAATGCTTTGTTTGTGAAGGGGCCTAAGTGCCTATTCGGAGTTCAGAAGGTCTCTTTTTTGGGTTTTATTTTTTCTCCCTCGTCTATAGAAATGGATCCTGTTAAGGTCCATGCTATTCATGACAGGATCCAACCCACATCTGTGAAGGGTCTTCAAAAATTTTTGGGCTTTGCTAATTTCTATCGCCGTTTCATTGCCAACTTTTCCAGTGTGGTTAAGCCCCTTACTGATTTGACGAAGAAAGGCGCTGATGTGACGAATTGGTCCTCTGAGGCTGTTGAGGCCTTCCAGGAGCTTAAACGCCGATTTACTTCTGCCTATGTGTTGCGTCAGCCGGATGTTTCTTTTCCTTTTCAGGTTGAGGTCGACGCTTCTGAGATTGGGGCAGGGGCCGTTTTGTCTCAGAGGGAGTCTGATGGTTCTTTGATGAAACCGTGTGCTTTTTTTTCCAGAAAGTTTTCGCCTGCGGAACGCAATTATGATGTCGGCAATCGGGAGTTGTTGGCTATGAAGTGGGCGTTTGAGGAGTGGCGACATTGGCTTGAGGGAGCTAAACACCGCGTTGTGGTCCTGACCGATCATAAGAATCTAATTTACCTCGAGTCGGCCAAGCGGCTGAATCCTAGACAGGCTCGATGGTCCCTGTTTTTCTCCCGTTTTGATTTTGTGGTCTCGTATCTTCCGGGATCTAAGAATGTTAAGGCTGATGCCCTCTCTAGGAGTTTTTCGCCTGATTCTCCTGAAGTCCTTGAGCCGGTTGGCATTCTTAAGGAGGGGGTGATTCTTTCTGCTATCTCCCCTGATTTGCGGCGGGTGCTTCAGGAATTTCAGGCTGATAGGCCTGACCGCTGTCCAGTGGGGAAGCTGTTTGTTCCTGATAGATGGACAAGTAAGGTTATTTCTGAGGTTCATTGTTCGGTGTTGGCTGGTCATCCTGGGATTTTTGGTACCAGAGATTTGGTTGCTAGGTCCTTTTGGTGGCCTTCCTTGTCGCGCGATGTGCGTGCTTTTGTGCAGTCCTGTGAGACTTGCGCCCGGGCCAAGCCTTGCTGTTCCCGTGCTAGTGGGTTGCTTTTGCCTTTGCCGGTCCCTGAGAGGCCCTGGACGCATATTTCCATGGATTTTATTTCGGATCTTCCTGTTTCCCAGAAGATGTCTGTTATCTGGGTTGTTTGTGACCGGTTCTCTAAAATGGTCCATCTGGTACCTTTGCCTTAGTTGCCTTCCTCCTCAGATCTGGTTCCATTATTTTTTCAGCATGTGGTTCGTTTGCATGGCATTCCGGAGAATGTTGTCTCTGACAGAGGTTCTCAGTTTGTCTCTAGATTTTGGCGGGCCTTTTGTGCTAGGATGGGCATTGATTTGTCTTTTTCTTCGGCGTTTCATCCTCAGACTAATTTCCAAACTGAGCAAACTAATCAGACCTTGGAGACCTATTTGAGATGCTTTGTGTCTGCTGATCAGGATGATTGGGTGTCTTTCTTGCCGTTGGCCGAGTTTGCCCTTAATAATCGGGCTAGTTCGGCTAC
The DNA here is from genome assembly GCF_032444005.1 of Ranitomeya imitator. NCBI lineage: Eukaryota > Metazoa > Chordata > Amphibia > Anura > Dendrobatidae > Ranitomeya > Ranitomeya imitator. The sequence goes on from NC_091282.1 coordinate 180,200,461, forward strand.
TTTGGTTTCACCTTTCTTTTGTAATTTTGTTTTTCATCCTCGTTTTTCTTCTGGGCAGGTTGAGCCTTCTGATTGTCCTGGTGTTGATTCTGTGGTGGACAGGCTGCAGCAGATTTGGACTCATGTGGTGGACAATTTGATGTTGTCTCAGGAAAGGGCTCAACCTTTTGCTAACCGCCGTCGGTGTGTTGGTCCCCGGCTTCGTGTGGGGGATTTGGTTTGGTTGTCTTCTCGTCATGTTGCTATGAAGGTTTCTTCCCCTAAGTTTAAGCCTCGGTTTATTGGTCCTTATAAAATTTCTGAAATTATTAATCCGGTGTCTTTTCGTTTGGCTCTTCCAGCCTCTTTTGCCATTCATAATGTTTTCCATAGATCTTTGTTGCGGAGATATGTGGTGCCCGTTGTTCCCTTGGTTGACCCTCCTGCCCCGGTGTTGGTTGAGGGAGAGTTGGAATATGAGGTTGAGAAGATTTTGGATTCTTGTTTTTCGAGGCGGAGGCTTCAGTATCTTGTCAAGTGGAAGGGTTATGGCCAGGAGGATAATTCTTGGGTTGTTGCCTCCGATGTCCATGCAACCGATTTGGTTCGTGCTTTTCATTTGGCTCGTCCTGATCGGCCTGGGGGCTCTGGTGAGGGTTCGGTGACCCCTCCTCAAGGGGGGGGTACTGTTGTGAATTCCGCTCTTGGGCTCCCTCCGGTGGTTGTAAGTGGCACTTTTGTGAGTTCTGCTCTTGGGCTCCCTCTTGTGGTTTCAAGTGTTATGGCTGCTCCTTGGAGTTAGCTGTCATCAGCTGCCTCCACTTATCGTCTCTTCTGCTCGGCTATTTAGGCCTGGCTGTTCCTTCAGCCAGTGCCACTTGTAAATGGTTCCTGGTTGGATTCACATCTCTTTGGATTTCCCTGTTATCCTGACCAGTTCAGCAAAGCTAAGTTTTTGCTTGCGCTTTTCTGTTCACAGATTGTGGACTTATCCATTCAGTGCTTTCTATGTTTGTCCAGCGTTATCAGTATGAATTAATTCTGTCTTGCTGGAAGCTCTGGGAAGCAGATTTACCCTCCACACCTTTAGTCAGGTGTGGAGATTTTTTTTGTAAACTCTGCGTGGATTTTTGTAGTGTTTTATACTGACCGCACAGTATTCCATCCTGTCCTATCTATCAAGCTAGACTGGCCTCCTGTGCTCATCCTGGTTTCATTCTGTGTATGTCTTTTTCCTCTCCACTCACAGTCATTATTTGTGGGGGGCTAATCTATCCTCTGGGGATTTTCTCTGAGGCAAGATAGTTTTCCTGCTTCTGTATTTAGGGGTAGTTAGCTCTTAGGCTGTGACGAGATGCCTAGGGAGAGTTAGGAGCATTCCACGGCTACTTCTAGTGTTGTGTTGAGCTTAGGGACTGCGGTCAGTACAGTTACCACTTCCTTCAGAGCTCGTTCCATGTTGCTCCTAGACCACCGCATCATAACACCTACTTCTATAGCTGACCATTTTAATAACAGATGTATTAACTAACTATGAAATGGAATTACCCTTATAGGTACACTATCTATTAAGTGCAATGGCAAACATTTTCAAGTGCAAACAATTATTCTTTCCTAAAGGTACCGTCACACTAAGAGACGCTGCAGCGATACCGACAACGATGTCGATCGCTGCAGCGTCGCTGTTTGGTCGCTGGAGAGCTGTCACACAGACAGCTCTCCAGCGACCAACGATGCCGGTAACCAGGGTAAACATCGGGTTACTAAGCGCAGGGCCGCGCTAAGTAACCCAATGTTTACCCTGGTTACCATCGTAAAAGTAAAAAAAACAAACACTGCATACTTACCTTCCGCTGTCTGTCCCCGACGCTGTGCTTTCCTGCACTGGCTGTGAGCACAGCGGCCGGAAAGCAGAGCGGTGACGTCACCGCTGTGCTTTACGGCTGGCCGGCGCTCACAGCCAGTGCAGGAAAGCACAGCGGGGGACAGACAGCGGGATGTAAGTATGTAGTGTTTATTTTTTTTAACTTTTACGCTGGTAACCAGGGTAAACATCGGGATACTAAGCACGGCCCTGCGCTTAGTAACCCAATGTTTACCCTGGTTACTAGTGGAGACATCACTGAATCAGCGTCACACACGCCGATTCAGAGATGTCTGCAGGGAGTCCAGCGGCGAAATAAAGTGCTGGACTTTCTGCAGCGACCAACGACATCACAGCAGGATCCTGATCGCTGCTGCGTGTCAAACTGGACGATATCGCTTGCCAGGACGCTGCAACATCACGGATCGCTAGCGATATTGTTCAGTGTGATGGTAACTTAAGTGCAATAATCATCAACTAACCCCCCCCCCGGGATCACTGCATTTCCTTCAGTTTATTCAAAGTACATTATCAAACATTTTCTTATTATCTAGATTTCTGGCTACATTCTATCAACTATGTCAACATCATTACTATCTAAATCTAAATTTCTAACTTTATCTGCTATACTAACCCTGTAATATACCAACTTCTTAGCAAAGTGCAACTATTCAACATTCCCTCCAAGGGCGAACTCAAGTCTTTCAATGAGGTAGTGCAAACAATCAATCACATCAAGATTCAAGTCAGTTTAGCAATATCAGTGACGTGATGCAATGGAACCCTTGACGAACCCCCAACATTGGCTTGGGTGGGCTACAAGACGTGTATCCTGACCCGGAATTCTACCACACCAACTGGTTTTTCTTCAGGTCTGAAAAGCAAAGCACTCTCTACAACAAGATTAACAGCAGTTTCTGTTAGAGACAGTCTGTGTAAAAGCCCCCTTTGTAAAACCAGTAGGAAGCACCTTTAAGAAGGTGCCAACTATTTACAAGGACAGTTTGTGATCATGCATAATTCATGATTCTGCAGTTCATTGAAACAATAATGAAACTTGTGCAAACTGAGGATCCCTTTAAATGTGGGACCCCTTTAAGAAATAACCCTGGACGGGTTTAAAGTAGGAAAAGGAAAGTTTGGTAACTATTTACAATCTTTCAGAGTTCAGTTATTTACTGAAACAGTTCTGGTGGTAGCACTGGTGGGGGCAGTCCTCTGGGATAAGAACGGCTGCTCGGCATTACATATAGCGCATCTGCACTCTGGATTGGAGTCTGCGTGCTTACAGTCCTCTGCTTCACTAAGGGACCAGCGCATCTAGAACACAGAACAATAGGTGCTCTTTCAGGAATGGCGGCTGATGTTTTCCTCGGCTGGCCAGATGAGGGTGGTGTTGGGCAATGTGGAGCCTCCGGTGACAATGGCTCTGAGTCTCGTGACGTGATCTTACTTCATCCAGCTCGCGTTTATGCACATGGAGGGCATAACACCCCTTATCTCCCCAGTGCCTGGTGTAAGTAACACAATCACCAGGGTGGAGGTCTCTATCAGGGTGACCCTCCATCAAATGCGCCTCTACGTCACGCCGATTCATGAAAACCTCAGGATAGAGGTCCGGCTCTTTGATGAATCCCCAGCCGGTATCAAGGTGGAACACTACTACAGTGCCGCACCTCCGTGGGCCCCGGTCTCCATGGCCCATCTTGCAGGCCCGGGCTTTGGCCTGCAGATCCCGATCATGTGCGGCCTGGCGCTTAAGTTGTTTCTTTCTCTCCCACTCCTCATGCTGCAGGGCCAGCTGTCGGTGATATTCTTGCTGGGAGACGACCTCAATGCTCTCTCCTTCCTGCTGAGCCTCCCCAGGAAACCCGATCAGATCGGTGGTGGTATGGGTCCATCTGAATGTCACCCACTCTCCCTGGACATCCACAGTCTTCTTAGTGGGCTGCAGTGGGATGTCGGAGGTCCTCAAGGTCTCCCAGGGCCTTTCCCAGTCGAGGCAGCTACACACCCGGCCAGGTGGTGGTGGTGGAGGGGAGTCGACGGGCACTAGCAGGGTCTTGTCGGTGGCCCGGGGCAGGTTCAGTTTGCTTACCTGCCGCCGTGGTATCACTGGTACTGATCTCTTCCTCTGCAGGCTGCGGCTCTGTTGGCTGGCTACGCTGCTGCTCCTGGACGCTAGCAGCTGTGTGATACCACGACTTCCGGAGCTGGCAGAACAGTTCTTCCACTTCAGTGCCGAGAACCTCTGGGTTCATACATGGCGGGGGGGCCTCTCCGGCTTCCGATTAGTGGACAGCACTGTGGGTATTCTCCTCCTCCTCCTGGTGACCTCCGCTCGCCATCTTGCCAACCAGGGTAGTGTCTGCTTCCTCCTCCGGTTCCTGCTCCTCCTTTTCTGGAGGGCAGTTCCTTCTTCCTCCACTATCCAAGACTAGGAGGCGGATTCCTTTGGTTCATGGGCATATTTTTCTGAAGTATTAGTATCTGTGGGGGGCTGGCTCCATTTTCGCGCCGTTCTTCCTGGCTACGCCCACGATGACACACCCCACTCCTCCTGCACTCCGCATGGCGCTATAATGGCGGCGGTTTTGATGGGAATTTTTGGCGGTCTTTTGCAATACACAGTTCTTTAAGCAAATCACAGTTCAAGCACAATTCTGGCACAATCTCTAGGCACACATGACCCGATTTGCAGGCTTAAGTAGATACTGTTCGTGACGCCAAAGTTTGGGTTGCCCCCGTAGGGCAGTGGGTACTCGGTGTTGTGAATTCTGTTGTCGAGCTCCCTCCTGTGGTCGTGAATGGTACTTCGGTGAGTTCTGTCCGTGGGCTCCCTCTGGTGGCTGTGAGTGGAGCTGCTGCTTCTGAGGTTCCTTACACAGGCGACGGGGTTTATCCTTTGGTTTGCTGCTCTATTTAACTCCACTTAGATTGTTACTCCATGCCAGCTGTCAATGTTTCTGCATTGCTTCAGTTCGCTCTTGGATCTTTCTGAGACCTGTCTCTTCCTGCAAGAAGCTAAGTCCCCGTTCGTTATTTTCTGTTCATGGTTTTCTAGTCCAGCTTGCTTTCATTATTTTGTCTTGCTAGCTGGAAGCTCTGGGATGCAGGGTGGCGCCTCCGCACCGTGAGTCGGTGCGGGGGTCTTTTTGCACACTCTGCGTGGTCTTTTGTAGTTTTTGTGCTGACCGCAAAGATACCTTTCCTATCCTCTGTCTATTTAGTTAGTCTGGCCTCCCTGTGCTAAAACCTGTTTCATTTCTGTGTTTGTGACTTTCATTTTAACTCACAGTCAATATTTGTTGGGGGCTGCCTTTTCCTTTGGGGAAATTTCTCAGAGGCAAGGTAGGCTTTACTTTCTTTCTCTAGGGCTAGCTAGTTCTTAGGCTGTGACGAGGCGCCTAGGGAGCGTCAGGAGCGCTCCACGGCTATTTCTAGTGGGTGTGATAGGATTAGGGATTGCGGTCAGCAGAGCTCCCACATCCCAGAGCTTGTCCTGTTTGAGGTTTAACTATCAGGTCATTCCTGGTGCTCCTAACCACCAGGTCATAACAGTACAGCTGGCCTAAAGTATTAATGCATCTCAATAGAGGGATAAGAGAAGCTTAGACCATTTTTTTTTTCTTTGCACTGTGTTTTGTCTTTCTTTTTCCCTAGACCGTTGGGTGGTTCAGGACACAGGTGTAGAGATGGTCATTCAAGGTCTGTCCTCTTGTGTGGATCATCTCTTGTTGCGTGGTGACCCTCAAGACTGGGCATTTTCCCTTGCGCCAGGAGATCCTGCATTGCGTGATGTTGATGCGTTTTTTCTGGTGCTTGGATTGCTTTATGATGAACCAAATTCCGTGGATCAGGCAGAGAAAATCTTGCTGGCATTGTGTCAGGGTCAGGATGAAGCGGAGGTGTACTGTCAGAAGTTTAGAAAGTGGTCTGTGCTTACTCAGTGGAATGAATGTGCCCTGGCGGCAATTTTCAGAAAGGGTCTTTCTGAAGCCCTTAAGGATGTCATGGTTGGATTTCCCACGCCTGCTGGTCTGAATGAGTCTATGTCCTTGGCCATTCAGATCGATCGGCGCTTGCGTGAGCGCAAAGCTGTGCACCATTTGGCGGTGTTCTCTGAGAATAGGCCTGAGCCCATGCAGTGTGATAGGACTTTGACCAGAGCTGAACGGCAAGAACACAGACGTCGGAATAGACTGTGTTTTTACTGTGGTGAATCCACTCATGCTATCTCCGATTGTCCTAAGCGCACTAAGCGGTTCGCTAGGTCTGCCACCATTGGTACAGTACAGTCTAAATTTCTTTTGTCCGTTACTCTGATTTGCTCTCTGTCGTCCTATTCTGTTATGGCATTTGTGGATTCAGGCGCTGCCTTGAATTTGATGGACTTGGAGTTTGCCAGGCGCTGTGGTTTTCTCTTGGAGCCCTTGCAGTATCCTATTCCATTGAGAGGAATTGATGCTACGCCTTTGGCCAAGAATAAGCCTCAGTACTGGACTCATTTGACCATGTGCATGGCTCCTGCACATCAGGAGGATATTCGCTTTTTGGTGTTGCATAATCTGCATGATGTGGTCGTTTTGGGGTTGCCATGGCTACAGGTCCATAATCCAGTATTGGATTGGAAATCTATGTCTGTGTCCGGCTGGGGTTGTCAAGGGGTACATGGTGATGTTCCATTGTTGTCAATTTCGCCTTCCACTCCTTCTGAAGTCCCTGAGTTTTTATCAGATTACCGGGATGTATTTGAGGAGCCAAAATCCGGTACCCTATCTCCTCATAGGGATTGCGATTGTGCTATTAATTTGATTCCCGGTGGTAAGTTTCCTAAGGGCCGACTGTTTAATTTATCTGTGCCAGAGCACGCTGCTATGCGGAGCTATATAAAGGAATCCTTGGAGAAGGGTCATATTCGCCCGTCGTCATCACCATTGGGAGCAGGGTTCTTTTTTGTGGCCAAGAAGGATGGCTCTTTAAGACCTTGTATTGATTACCACCTTCTTAATAAGATCACAGTCAAATTTCAGTATCCTTTGCCGCTGATGTCTGATCTCTTTGCTCGGATTAAGGGGGCTAGTTGGTTCACCAAGATAGATCTTTGAGGGGCGTATAATCTTGTGCGAATTAAACAGGGCGATGAATGGAAAACAGCATTTAATATGCCCGAGGGCCATTTTGAGTACCTGGTTATGCCATTCGGGCTTTCTAATGCTCCATCTGTGTTTCAGTCCTTTATGCATGACATCTTCCGAGAGTACCTGGATAGATTCATGATTGTATATTTGGATGACATTTTGGTCTTTTCGGATGATTGGGAGTCTCATGTGAAGCAGGTCAGAATGGTCTTCCAGGTCCTTCGTGCGAATTCTTTGTTTGTGAAGGGGTCTAAGTGTCTCTTTGGAGTTCAGAAGGTTTCGTTTTTGGGTTTCATTTTTTCCCCTTCTACTATCGAGATGGACCCTGTTAAGGTCCAGGCCATTTATGATTGGACTCAGCCGACATCGGTGAAGAGCCTACAGAAGTTCCTGGGCTTTGCTAATATTTACCGTCGCTTCATCGCTAATTTTTCTAGTGTTGCTAAACCGTTGACTGATTTAACCAAGAAAGGTGCTGATGTGGTCAAGTGGTCCTCTGCGGCTGTAGAGGCTTTTCAGGAGTTGAAGCGTCATTTTTCTTCTGCCCCTGTGCTGTGCCAGCCAGATGTTTCGCTCCCGTTTCAGGTCGAGGTTCATGCTTCTGAGATTGGAGCAGGGGCTGTTTTGTCGCAAAGAAGTTCTGATGGCTCGGTGATGAAACCTTGTGCCTTCTTTTCTAGAAAATTCTCGCCTGCTGAGCGCAATTATGATGTTGGCAATCGAGAGTTGTTGGCCATGAAGTGGGCATTCGAGGCGTGGCGACATTGGCTTGAAGGAGCTAAACATCGCGTGGTGGTCTTGACGGATCACAAGAATTTGACTTATCTCGAGTCTGCCAAACGGTTGAATCCTAGACAGGCTCGATGGTCGCTCTTTTTCTCCCGTTTTGATTTTGTGGTTTCATACCTTCCGGGATCTAAGAATGTGAAGGCTGATGCCCTGTCAAGGAGTTTTGTGCCTGACTCTCCGGGTGTTCCGGAGCCAGCGGGTATTCTTAAAGAGGGGGTAATTTTGTCTGCCATCTCCCCTGATTTGCGGCGCGTGCTGTAGAAGTTTCAGGCTGATAAACCTGACCGTTGTCCTATGGAGAAACTGTTTGTCCCTGATAGATGGACTAGTAGAGTTATCTCTGAGGTTCATTGTTCGGTGTTGGCTGGTCATCCTGGAATCTTTGGTACCAGAGATTTGGTGACTAGATCCTTTTGGTGGCCTTCTTTGTCAAGGGATGTGCGATCTTTTGTGCAGTCCTGTGGGACTTGTGCTCGGGCTAAGCCCTGCTGTTCTCGTGCCAGTGGGTTGCTTTTGCCCTTGCCGGTCCCAAAGAGGCCCTGGACGCATATTTCCATGGATTTTATTTCTGATCTCCCTGTTTCTCAAAGGATGTCGGTCATTTGGGTGGTTTGTGATCGCTTCTCTAAGATGTTCCATTTGGTACCCTTGTCTAAATTACCTTCCTCCTCTGATTTGGTGCCATTGTTTTTCCAGCATGTGGTTCATTTGCATGGCATTCCGGAGAACATCGTCTCGGACAGAGGTTCCCAGTTTGTTTCAAGGTTTTGGCGGTCCTTTTGTGCTAAGATGGGCATTGATTTGTCTTTTTCTTCGGCTTTCCATCCTCAGACTAATGGCCAAACCGAACGAACTAATCAGACTTTGGAAACATATCTGAGATGCTTTGTTTCTGCTGATCAGGATGATTGGGTGTCCTTCTTGCCTTTGGCTGAGTTCACCCTTAATAATCGGGCCAGCTCGGCTACTTTGGTTTCTCCTTTTTTCTGCAATTCTGGTTTCCATCCTCGTTTCTCTTCAGGGCAAGTTGAGCCTTCGGACTGTCCTGGTGTGGATACCGTGGTGGACAGGTTGCAGCAGATTTGGACTCATGTGGTGGACAATTTGACATTGTCCCAGGAGAAGGCTCAACGTTTCGCTAACTGCCGGCGCTCTGTTGGTCCCCGACTTCGGGTTGGGGATTTGGTTTGGTTGTCATCTCGTCATGTTCCTATGAAGGTTTCCTCTCCTAAGTTTAAGCCTCGTTTCATTGGGCCATATAAGATTTCTGAAATTCTTAATCCTGTGTCATTTCGTTTGGACCTTCCAGCTTCTTTTGCCATCCATAATGTGTTCCATAGGTCGTTGTTGTGGAGATACGTGGCGCCTATGGTTCCCTCCGTTGATCCTCCTGCCCCGGTGTTGGTCGAGGGGGAGTTGGAGTATGTGGTGGAGAAGATTTTGGATTCTCGTGTTTCAAGACGGAAACTCCAGTACCTGGTCAAGTGGAAGGGTTATGGTCAGGAGGATAATTCCTGGGTTTTTGTCTCTGATGTTCATGCTGCCGATCTAGTTCGTGCCTTTCATTTGGCTCATCCTGATCAGCCTGGGGGCTCTGGTGAGGGTTCGGTGACCCCTCCTCAAGGGGTGGGTACTGTTGTGAATTCTGTTGTCGAGCTCCCTTCTGTGGTCGTGAATGGTACTTCGGTGAGTTCTGTCCATGGGCTCCCTCTGGTGGCTGTGAGTGGAGCTGCTGCTTCTGAGGTTCCTTACACAGGTGACGGGGTTTATCCTTTGGTTTGCTGCTCTATTTAACTCCACTTAGATCGTTACTCCATGCCAGCTGTCAATGTTTCTGCATTGCTTCAGTTCGCTCTTGGATCTTTCTGAGACCTGTCTCTTCCTGCAAGAAGCTAAGTCCCCGTTCGTTATTTTCTGTTCATGGTTTTCTAGTCCAGCTTGCTTTCATTATTTTGTCTTGCTAGCTGGAAGCTCTGGGATGCAGGGTGGCGCCTCCGCACCGTGAGTCGGTGCGAGGGTCTTTTTGCACACTCTGCGTGGTCTTTTGTAGTTTTTGTGCTGACCGCAAAGATACCTTTCCTATCCTCTGTCTATTTAGTTAGTCTGGCCTCCCTGTGCTAAAACCTGTTTCATTTCTGTGTTTGTGACTTTCATCTTAACTCACAGTTAGTTTTGAGCATTCCGATACCGCAAGTATCGGGTATCGGCCGATACTTGCGGTATCGGAATTCCGATACCGAATTCCGATACTTCCCGCGTATCGGATACCGGAATCGGAAGTTCCCAGAATTCAAACTGAACGCAGCAGCCAATGAGGAATGATTGGAAGTGTGGGCACATCCTGTTTAGCATGGTGGGCATGTAAGTACTGGCAATGCTGTGATTGACTGCTGAAATGATGTCACTCTGCACTATAAAAAATGCTGCCGCCATTTTGCGCTCACTCTGCTGTGATTTCAGTTAGGGACAGGACGCTGTGTTCTAACTGAGGGCCAGTTGAGATAGCTAATTGCTTTATTTTCCTTTCCCAAGGCTAATTTTGCAAAACGCTGTGTGTTCTTCACTGTTCACCTTGCTCTTGCCTTGCAGCGCTGTTTTAACAGCGTTCTGCAAGGTCTCTGTGTGTGTGTGTGTGTGCAGCTCACTCTGTAGTCTGTGTGCAGCCATATACCCGGTTGTATTCAGCTCAGGGGGGGTTCACACTGCCTCACACAGTTGTCCTTTTTTGCTCATAGTGCAGCCTGCTGCACATTTTTTCTCAAATTTCCTATTAGTGTTTTTCCACCCGTCTCCAGCTAAATTGTGGAAAAACACTACATAGGAAAACCTAGAGGGGGGTTTTTGGGCCTTGCAGCGCCGTTTACGGCTGTCTGCACAGTCTCCGTGTGAGCCCAGCTCGCCCTGTAGTCTGTGTGCAGCCATAGCCGGTTGGATTCAGCTCAGGGTTCGTTACTGCCTCATACCTTGAAAAAATTTTTCCTTTTTTTCAAATAGTGCAGCCTGTTTAAAATTTCAAAAAAAATTTCCTATTAGTGTTTTTCCACCCGTCTCTAGCTAAATTGTGGAAAAACACTACATAGAATAACCTAGAGGGGTTTTTTTGGGCCTTGCAGTGCCGTTTACGGCTGTCTGCACGGTCTCCGTGTGAGCGCAGCTCGCCCTGTAGTCTGTGTGCAGCCATAGCCGGTTGGATTCAGCTCAGGGTGCGTTACTGCCTCATACCTTGAAAAAATTTTTCCTTTTTTTCAAATAGTGCAGCCTGTTTAAAATTTTAAAAAAATTTCCTATTAGTGTCTTTCCACCCGTCTCCAGCTAAATTGTGGAAAAACACTACATAGGATAACCTAGAGGAGGGTTTTTGGGCCTTGCAGCGCCGTTTACGGCTGTCTGCACGGTCTCCGTGTGAGCGCAGCTCGCCCTGTAGTCTGTGTGCAGCCATAGCCGGTTGGATTCAGCTCAGGGTGCGTTACTGCCTCATACCTTGAAAAAAAATTTCCTTTTTTTCAAATAGTGCAGCCTGTTTAAAAATTTTTAAAAATTTCCTATTAGTGTCTTTCCACCCGTCTCCAGCTAAATAGTGGAAAAACACTACATAGGATAACCTAGAGGAGGGTTTTTGGGCCTTGCAGCGCCGTTTACGGCTGTCTGCACGGTCCCCGTGTGAGTTAAATTTGCTCTGTAGTCCGATCTGCAGAAAAAAAAAAGGAAAGTTCACCAAACACCACTTAACACTTGTGTAGGCCACATTTGAAAAATAATAAAGTTTAGTCCACACTTTACAACATTAGTGTTTCTTACACCTGTTAGGAGGAGCATTTCAGGAATAAGCACACTAAGGCCTTAGTACTTTTCTGCTTATCTTTATCTGTCAACCAAGATGAAGAGGGCAGGGAGTAAGGCACGTGGGCGTGGGCGCGGAGCAGGGAGAGGAGCAGGGAGAGGACGTGGTGATTCTGTGCCTGCTGCGGGCACCGGTGACTCGTCGTCACTCAGTTTCAGCAGGGAACAGTCCTTCATGCGCAGCTTTGTCGGAGAGCGCCGTGCACCGCTGCTGCGTGAAGATCAAATTGAAGCCGTTGTCGGGTGGATGGCAGCTAACGCCTCGGCATCGACTTCAGTTAGTGCCACATCCTCTCAGGCACAGAGCACTGGAGAGCAGCCATCTGTCTCTTCACCACCTGCCAAATTGGCCAGGCAGTCAGAGAGCCCAGGACAGGAGCCGTCTCTACTTCTGTTCTCTGAATCTCTTGGCTTGGAAACAGGGGGCCAGCCAAGCAGCATTGGAGAAATGGAAGAAGAGGCAGTGTGCAGTGATGCCCAACAGCTTTGTCTCTCTGACTCTGAAGAGGCGGGTGGGCCAGTGCCTGCGGTGACCACAGCGCAGTACGCATCTGATGATGAAACTCAGGTGCCGCTTTCTGGTGCGTACTGTGCTGCCGAGACTACCCAAGAGGAGCAGTTGGTGGCAGAGGGTAGAGGAGATGATGAGGTCGTTGACCCATCGTGGCGTGAGGAACAGGAAGGTGGTGGGAGCAGCTCTGAGGAAGAGATTCCCCTTACGGGCCAAAGAGGGAAAGGGAGGGGGAAGACTGCGGAGCCTCTAGCCTCCACTTTGGCACCCGTTAGGAGCCTGTCTCTTTCCAAAGCCAAAAAGGGCGCTCCCAAGACTTGCAGTGCCTGGTCCTTTTTTGACACAGTTGCAGATGACATTTGTTTTGTCAAATGCAAACTGTGTCATCAGAAAGTCAAAAGAGGGAAAAGTGTCAGCAACCTCAATACCACAAATATGTGGAAACATGTGCGGACCAGGCACGCAGTGGAGTTACAGAAACACACTGAAGATGTAGGCCAACCAACAGCGGCAGCTACCACCTCTTCAGCTCGTGTTGCTTCTTCCTCCAGCTCACGCACAGCTGGTTTGGCTTCCTCCCAGGATCGCCATGGAAGAACCTCTGGCACTGTTGTCCAGAGACCTTGTGTAATTCCACCCACAGCACCACCTTCCCAGTCATCCTCACACTCCCAGTCTACTCTACAGCCATCGGTAGTACAGGCATGGGAGAAAAGGCGGGCATTCTCGGCCAACCACCCCCGAGCACAGGCTCTGAATGCAGGCATTGCCAAACTGTTGTCCCTGGAAATGCTCTCATTCAGGCTGGTGGAGACTAACAGCTTCCGTGACTTGATGGCATTGGCAGTCCCACAGTACAAGGTGCCCAGCCGCTTTTACTTCAGCAGGCAAGATTTCCCTGCCCTGCACAGGCATGTTGAGGGAAACATAAAACATGCGCTACTGAACGCCGTCAGTAGCAAGGTACACCTCACCACCGATGCATGGACCAGTCAGCATGGACAGGGGCGATACGTTTCCCTCACTGCCCATTGGGTTAATGTTGTTGAGCCAGGTACAGATCGTGCGAGTGGCGCAGGACGTGTCCTGCCCACTCCAAGGATTGCAGGAATCCAGTCTGTACGCATTGACTCCTCCTCTTACACAAGTTCCTCAGAATCATCTCTGCAGGAGCCATCACAGTCCACCTCCACATGGACCCGTGAACGTTTACCTATGACCGACATGAGCACAGCCGTGGCCAAACGTCAGCAGGCCGTCTTGAAACTAGTTTCATTGGGGAATCGAAGCCACACAGCGCAGGAGCTCTGGAATGCCATCAAGCAGGAGAGCGATGTGTGGTTACTGCCAGCGAATCTCCAGCCAGGCATGGTAGTGTGTGACAATGGCCGAAATCTGGTGGCAGCTTTGGCCCTTGGCAACCTCACTCACATCCCATGTCTGGCACATGTGCTCAATTTGGTTGTGCAGAGTTTTCTGAGGGACTATCCGGATCTTGATGCACTGCTGCACAAGGTCCGCCTAGAGTGTGCTCTCTTGCGGCGTTCCAGCTTGGCAAGATCCCGCATTGCTGCTCTGCAGCGCCGATTCCGCCTTCCGGAACACCGCATCATATGTGACCTACCTACCCGGTGGAATTCCACGTTACATATGTTGGAGCGGTTGTGTGAGCAGCAGCAAGCAGTTATGGAGTACCAGCTGCATCAGGCGCAAAGAAGTCGCAGTCAGCGCCGATCAGAGTGGGCCACTATGAAGGACGTCTGCCAGGTTTTGCGTCCTTTTGATTATTCCACGCGGATGGCAAGTGCAGATGATGCACTAGTCAGCATGACTGTCCCCCTTATCTGCCTGCTTCAGCAAACTTTGCAAGGGTTAAGGGATGATGTTGTGGAAGAGGTGGAGGATGAGGAGTCACCTTTTCCATCAGCTTCTGGAGAGTCAGCGCCACGTGGTTCCTCACAAAGGGGTACGCAGGGGCCACTTTGTGAGGAGGATGAGGAGGAGTCAATGGAGGAGGAAGAGCTCCGTCCAGAGGAGGGAGCGACACAATTGTCCAGTGGTCAGTGTGTACAGCGAGGGTGGGGTGATGACGAGTGGGCAGAGATCATGTCTCAAGCAGGGGACAGCGTTTCTGGGCCAGTTGGCAGTCTGCAGCACATGGTGGATTTCATGCTGCAGTGCCTGAGAAACGACCGCCGCATCGACCACATTCTCAACATGCCTGATTATTGGGTGTTCACCCTCCTCGATCCTCGCTACCGGGACAACGTCCAAACCCTCATCCCAGCGTTGACCCGGGAGCGTAAATTGCGGGAGTACCACGACACACTGGTGAATTCCATCATCTTCTCCAGTCCAACTGAGAGGAGTGCTGCTAGTGCTTTACAAAGCAGCTCAGTGCGTCGAGGCAGTGGGGGAGGCTCTGCCCAAAGAGGGAGCAGAAGCAGTGCCTCTGCCCAAGGCAAGCCCAGTATGGCACAACTCTGGCACACTTTTGTGTGCCCGCCCCAAATGTCTACACCATCACCGGCGGCTCCAGTCAGCGGGAGGCAACGGTTCCGTCAGATGGTGACAGACTACATGGCTTGCCCTCTTACTGTACTCCCAGACGGCTCTTCCCCGTTCAAGTTTTGGGTCTCTAAGCTGGATACATGGCCAGAGCTAAGCCAGTATGCATTGGAGGTGCTGGCTTGCCCTGCGGCTAGTGTCTTATCGGAACGTGTCTTTAGTGCTGCAGGTGGTGTACTAACAGACCGTCGCATGCGACTATCCTCCGATAACGTTGACCGGCTTACTTTCCTGAAAATGAACCAGGCCTGGATCTCGCAGGAATTTGCCACTCCTCTGCCTGATTAAGTAATTGGGTGTCATCCAGGTCTCCTGCTGTGTTCATCTTTCTACCACCTGAACTGCTATTCCTGGGCTCCAACACCGCCAGTTGCGGCTCAGAAGTGCAGGCTGCACAGTAAAAACATACGACCCAGTGTTATTGGGTTTCAGTAACGTCAGCTGATCCCCAGCTGTGTAGCCGGCAATGTGTCCTGCGACCGCCACGCTGGCACAACAACCTAAATGTAAGGGAACCTTTTGTTACTGAAAGAGCCATCTTGTGCAGCAATAATGCTGCACAAGGAAAAGGTAGCTCTTTTAGTTTAGCTCCTTGCACACGCAGAACTTAACACTTATATAATGTGTTCACTGATACCGTTATACCGTCCCGGAGCTGGGACTTTCCTTCGTAATGTGATGCAGCACAGCCGTCATTCCTACCCCCTTGGCGCCATGCGCTGCCTCCTCAGCGTTGTTTTAAGCTGTCACGGAGCCTGCGCTGTTCTGTTATCCCTTGGCCATGCCCTATTTGCGCTGCCTGTCTTCTGACATAATTTGGTGTCAGGCTGGCTGCGCCTGTGCGGCCGCGCTGCCCGAGATCCCGCCTCGCAGTGTCTTCTGATTGAATCACACTGCGGGCCTGGGATCCATGGGCATGCGCAGTGCATATCTTCCCCTCGGGCTCTCGCTCATCTCCCTCCGCCTTCTTTAGACTGTGCGCCGTCAGCTGATCCCTAATCCCACGGCCGTGACACCGCACAGTCTGAAGAAGAGGGAAGGAGGGGAGTGAGAGTCGAGGATATGCACTGTGCATGCCCATGGATCCGAGGCCCGCAGTGGGATTACGTTAGACGACACTGCGAGGTGGGATCTGGAGCAGCGTGGACGCACAGGCACTGACAGCCTGACACCAAATTATGTCAGAAGACAGGCAGCGCTAATTGGGCATGGCCAAGGGATAACAGAACAGCGCAGGCTCCGTGACAGCTTAAAACAACGCTGAGGAGGCAGCGCACGGCACCAAGGGGATAGGAATGACAGCTGTGCTGTGTCCCATTACGAAGGAAATTTGCACCTCCGGGACGGTTTTACGGTATAAGGGGACACATTTTTAGTGTTTACTTCTGTGTTTGCAAGGAGCATAATTAAAAGAGCAACCTTTTCCTTTTGCATCCTTAGTGCTGCACAAGATGGCTCTTTCAGCTACAAATGTCTTGGGGGGGGGGGGGGGGGGTTAAAGGTTCCCTTTCAACTTGCTCCAATCAGGCTTCGGCCTACACTCTGTTCCTCTGCTCCTCCTGCTGTCCCTGGGCTCTAACACCGCCAGTTGGTGCCTGGAAGTGCTGTCTGCACAGTCAACAGTCGCTCCCCTGTTATTGGGGTTCAGTAACGTCAGCTGATCCCCAGCTGTGTGTGCGGCAATACCTCCAATCTGCTCCTCCTGCTGTCCCTGGGCTCTAACACCGCCAGTTGGTGCCTGGATGTGCTGTCTGCACAGTCAACAGTCGCTCCTCTGTTATTGGGGTTCAGTAACGTCAGCTGATCCCCAGCTGTGTGTGCGGCAATACCTCCAATCTGCTCCTCCTGCTGTCCCTGGGCTCTAACACCACCAGTTGGTGCCTGGAAGTGCTGTCTGCACAGTCAACAGTCGCTCCTCTGTTATTGGGGTTCAGTAACGTCAGGTGATCCCCAGCTGTGTGTGCGGCAATACCTCCAATCTGCTCCTCCTGCTGTCCCTGGGCTCTAACACCGCCAGTTGGTGCCTGGAAGTGCTGTCTGCACAGTCAACAGTCGCTCCTCTGTTATTGGGGTTCAGTAACGTCAGCTGATCCCCAGCTGTGTATCCGGCAACGTGTCATGCGACCGCCACGCTGGCACAACTAAAATGTAAGGGGACCTTTCCCCCCCCCCAGGCGTTTGTTACTGAAAGAGTCACCTTGTGCAGCACTAATACTGCACAAGGAAAAGGTCGCTCTTGAAATTATGCTCCTTGCAAACGCTGAACAACACACTCATGTAATGTGTCCCCTCACACCGTCCAACCGTCCCGGAGGTGGGACTTTCCTTTGTAATGTGACGCAGCACAGCCGTCATTGCTACCCCCTTGGCACCGTGCGCTGCCTCCTTAGCGTTGTTTGATTCCGTCATGGACCCTGCGCTGTTATGTTATCCCTTGGCCATGCACAGTTTGCGCTGCCCGTCCTCTGACATCATTTGTTGTCATCCTGGCTGCGCCTGTGCGTCCACGCTGCCCGAAATCCCACCTCGCAGTGTCGTCTAATGTGATCCCACAGTGGGCCTGGTATCCATGGCAATGCGCAGTGCATATACTAGCCTCTCACTCCCCTTCTTCACGCTTCTTCAGACTAGGCGGCGTCAGCTGATCCCTAATAGCATGCCACGGCCGTGACGCCGCACAGTCTGAAGAAGCAGGAAGGAGGTGAGTGAGAGGCGATGATATGCACTGCGCATGCCCTTGGATCCCTGGCCCGCAGTGGGATTACATTAGATGACACTGCGAGGTTGGATCTCGGGCAGCTTGGACGCACAGGCACTGCCAGCCTGACACCTAAATGATGTCAGAAGACGGGCACCGCTAACTGTGCATGGCCAAGGGATAACATTACAGCGCGGGCTCCTTGACAGAACCAAACAACGTTGAGGAGGTGGCGCACGGCACCAAGGGGGTTGGAATGACAGCTGTGCTGTGTCACATTACAAAGGAAAGTCCCACTTCCGGGACGGTTTGACGGTGTGAGGGGACACATTATATGAGTGTGTACTTCAGCGTTTGCAAGGAGCATAATTTTCGGAGCCACCATTTTCCATGTGCAGTATTACTGCTGTACAAGATAGCTCTTTCAGCAACAAATGCTTGGGGGGGCGGGGGGAGGTTAAAGGTTCCCTTTCAACTTGCTCCACTGCAGGCTTCGGCCTACACTCTGCTCCTCTTTGATTCCCTGGGTTTCAACACTGTCAGTTGGGACCTGGAAGTGTTGTCTACACAGAAAAAAACACTAGCTGATGTGTCAGTGGGGTTCAGCACCGCCAGCTGTTCCCCTGCTGTGTAGTCGGCAACGTGTCCAGCACAAGCCACGCTGGCACAACAGAACAAAAGCTGCCACCAGTGCAGGCTTCGGCCTACACTCTGCTCCTCTCCTCCTCCTGCTGCCCCTGGGCTCAAACACCGCTAGTTTTTGCCCGGAAGTGCTAGCTGCACAGAGAAAAACACCAGCCAATGTGTTAGTGGGGTTCAGCACCGCCAGCTGTTCCCCTGCTGTGTAGCCGGCAACGTGACCTGCAAACGCCACGCAGGCACATGAACTGAAATTAAAGGGACCCTGCCACCCACCCCAAGGTGTTTCTATGTATAACAGCCACCTTTTACAGCAGTACTGCTGCATTTGTACAAGGTGGCTGACTTTTTCTCCTTGCCCACGTTTAATTAAACACGTACTAAATGTGTCTCATTGAGACCATTCCACTGTCCCTGAGGTGTGACTTTCCTTTCTAATGATACGCAGCACCACCCTTGGTAGCGCTTCCCGTCTTTTGACATCATTGGTTAGCTGGCTGCGCCTGTGCGTCTGACCTGCTTGAAGCAACGCCCCTCGGTGTCTTATTTTTTTGGACAGCGAGGGTGTGATTGATGGGCATGTGCAGTGCATATGTTTGCCTGTGTTCACTCATCTCCTTCCGCCTTCTTCAGACTGGGTGGCCTCATGGCCGTGGCATGCGATAAGGGATCAGATGAGGCCGCCCAGTCTGAAGCAGGTGTAAGGACATGTGTGAGCGCCAAACATATTTACTGCACAAGGCCACGAATCCCAGCCACGCAGTGTGAATTTTTGAAAACACACTGTGGGTCTGGGATTCATGTCCATCGCTAACCGCAACGGCCGAAATGAAATGAGGTCATAAGACAGGAAGCGCTCACAGCGCATGGCCAAGGGATAACAATAGCGCAGTCTCCTGTACAGCAAATAACAACGCTCAGGAAGCTGCGCCCATGCACCAAGGTGTTATTTTGGACACCTGTGCTGCGTCTCCTTAAAAAGCCAAGTCAAGCCTCCACTACTGTTTGACAGTATAATGGGCTAAATAGTGTACATGTTTTATTCAGCGTGTGCAAGGAGCAAAATTAATAGAGCAACCTTTTACTTGTGCAGCATTAATGCTGCACAAGGTGTGGCTCTTGTACCTTGCAACACCTGAGGGGGGGTTAAAGGTTACCTTTGAAATTGGTTCAACTAGGCTTCGGCCTACACTCTGCTCCTCTCCTCCTCCTGCTGCCCCTGGGCTCAAACACCGCTAGTTTTTGCCCGGAAGTGCTAGCTGCACAGAGAAAAACACCAGCCAATGTGTTAGTGGGGTTCAGCACCGCCAGCTGTTCCCCTGCTGTGTAGCCGGCAACGTGACCTGCAAACGCCACGCAGGCACATGAACTGAAATTGAAGGGAGCCTGCCCCCCACCCCCAGGTGTTTCTATGTATAATAGCCACCTTGTACAGCAGTACTGCTGCATTTGTACAAGGTGGCTGACTTTTTCTCCTTGCCCACGTTTAATTAAACACGTACTAAATGTGTCTCATTGAGACCATTCCACTGTCCCTGAGGTGTGACTTTCCTTTTTAATGACACGCAGCACCCCCATTGCTAGCGCTGCCCGTCTTCTGACATCATTGGTTGGCTGGCTGTGCCTGTGCGTCCGCCCTGCCCGACGCAACGCCCCTCGTTGTCTCATATATTATGACTGCGAGGGTGTGATTGATGGGCACGAGCAGTGCATATCTTCGCCTGTCTTCACTCCCCTCCTTCCGCCTTCTTCAGACTGTGCGGCCTCATGGCCGTGGCAGGCGATAAGGGATCAGCTGAGGCCGCCCAGTCTGAAGCAGGTGTAAGGACATGTGTGAGCGGCGAACATATTTACTGCACAAGGCCACGAATCCCAGCACCGCAGTGTGACTTTATAAAAAGGCACTGTGGGTCTGGGATTTATGGCCATCGTTAACCGCACTGGCCAACATGAAATGAGGTCATAAGACGGCCTGCACTAACAGGGTATTGCCAAGGGATAACACAAGAGCGCAGACTACTGTACTGCAAATAACAACGCTCAGGAATCTGCGCCCAGCACCTAGGTGTAAATTTTGACACCTGTGCTGCGTCTTCTTAAAAAGAAAAGTCACGCCTCCACTACTGATTGACAGTATAATGGGCTAAATAGTGTACGTGTTTTATTCAGCGTGTGCAAGGAGCAAAATTAAGAGAGCAACCTTTGACTTATGCAGCATTAATGCTGTTCAAGGTGTGGCTCTTGTACCTTGCAACACCTGAGGGGGGGTTAAAGGTTACCTTTGAAATTGGTTCAACTAGGCTTCGGCCTACACTCTGCTCCTCTCCTCCTCCTGCTGCCCCTGGGCTCAAACACCGCTAGTTTTTGCCCGGAAGTGCTAGCTGCACAGAGAAAAACACCAGCCAATGTGTTAGTGGGGTTCAGCACCGCCAGCTGTTCCCCTGCTGTGTAGCCGGCAACGTGACCTGCAAACGCCACGCAGGCACATGAACTGAAATTGAAGGGAGCCTGCCCCCCACCTCTAGGTGTTTCTATGTATAACGGCCACCTTGTACAGCAGTAATGCTGCATTTGTACAAGGTGGCTGACTTTTTCTACTTGCCCACGTGGAACTCAACACGTACAAAATGTGTCTCATTGAGACCATTCCACTGTCCCTGAGGTGTGACTTTCCTTTCTAATGATACGCCGCACCACCCTTGGTAGCGCTTCCCGTCTTTTGACATCATTGGTTAGCTGGCTGTGCCTGTGCGTCCGCCCTGCTCGAAAAAACGCCCCTCGGTTTCTTATTTATTTTGTCAGCGAGGGTGTGGTTTATGGGCACGAGCAGTGCATATGTTTGCCTGTGTTCACTCATCTGCTTCCGCCTTCTTCAGACTGGGTGGCCTCATGGCCGCGGCATGCGATAAGGGATCAGATGAGGCCGCCCAGTCTGAAGCAGGTGTAAGGACGTGTGAGCGGCGAAAATATTTACTGCTCAAGGCCACGAATCCCAGCACCGCAGTTTGACTTTATAAAAAGGCACTGTGGGTCTGGGATTTATGGCCATCGTTAACCGCAGCGGCCAACATGAAATGAGGTCATAAGACGGGCAGCGCTAACAGGGCAGTGCCAAGGGATAACACAAGAGCGCAGACTCCTGTACAGCAAATAACAACGCTCAGGAAGCTGCGCCAAGCACCAAGGCGTTATTTGGGACACCTGTGCTGCGTCTCCTTAAAAAGCCAAGTCACGCCTCCACTACAGTTTGACTGTAGAATGGGCTAAATTGTGTACGTCTTTCATTCAGCGTGTGTAAGTAGACAAATTAATAGAGCAACCTTTGACTTGTGCAGCATTAATACTGCACAAGGTGTGTCTCTTGTACTTTGTAACACCTGAGGGGGGGTTAAAGGTTTCCTTTGAAATTGGTTCAACTAGGCTTCGGCCTACACTCTGCTCCTCTCCTCCTCCTGCTGTCCCCGGGCTCTAACACCGCTAGTTTTTGCCCTGAAGTGCTTGCTGCACAGAGAAAAACACCCGCCATTGTGTCAGTGGGGTTCAGCAACGCCAGCTGTTCCCCCACTGTGTAGCCGGCAAAGTGTCCTGCAAACGCAACGCAGACACAAAGCTGCCTCCAGTGCAGGCTTCGGCCTACACTCTGCTCCCCCTGCTTACCCTTTGCTCCAACACAGCTAGTTGGGGCTCTAGGAAGACAATCTTTAATAGGCAACGCATCCGGGTTCCAGCACCGCCAGCTGGTTCTCGGCAGTGTTTTTGTCACGGGTACTCCCTCGAGCCCAGCCTGGTTCCAGCACCGTCAGCTGTTTCCGGGTACTGTCAAACTCACTGAGACGCCTATGCGTTGCCCCGTCGTGTTGCGGTCGAGTTAGCCAACTCCAGGGTGCCTCCAGTTTAGGAGCTTCCTATGTGGGCTGCATGAATTGGTAGTCAAGGCTGGTTCTGTAGTGCCAGTAGGCCAAGCTCCCCCTGTAGGACTGTTGGGGTTCGGTAACTGCGGCTGCCTCGCGGCCTAGCTGTTCTCTCCTCTCCTGTGGACCTTCGGGTCCACCACCTGGTTCCAGCACCGTCAGCTGGTTCCGGGCCGGGCCTTTGGCTTAGGTGCCTCCTCCTGGGTATCCGAGTTCTGCCAACGTCAGGCGGTCCTTGGTAGTGCTTTTAAGCGCAGGCACCTACAGCTTATTAACCGGGTTCCAGCACCGTCAGCTGGTCCTCGGTCGTGCCATTGGCTCTTGCACACTGGGGCAACGCATCTGGGTTCCAGCACCGCCAGCTGGTTCTCGGCAGTGTTTTTGTCACGGGTACTCCCTCGTGCCCAGCCTGGTTCCAGCACCGTCAGCTGTTTCCGGGTACTGTCAAACTCACTGAGACGCCTATGCTTGCCCCGTCGTGTTGCGGTCGGGTTAGCCAACTCCAGGGTGCCTCCAGTTTAGGAGCTTCCTATGTGGGCTGCATGAATTGGTAGTCAAGGCTGGTTCTGTAGTGCCAGTAGGCCAAGCTCCCCCTGTAGGACTGTTGGGGTTCGGTAACTGCGGCTGCCTCGCGGCCTAGCTGTTATCCCCTCTCCTGTGGACCTTGTGGTCCACCACCTGGTTCCAGCACCGTCAGCTGGTTCCGGGCCGAGCCTTTGGCTCAGGTGCCTCCTCCTGGGTATCCGAGTTCTGCCAACGTCAGGCGGTCCTTGGTAGTGCTTTTGAGCGCAGGCACCTACAGCTTATTAACCGGGTTCCAGCACCGTCAGCTGGTCCTCGGTCGTGCCATTGTCTCTTGCACACTGGGGCAACGCATCTGGGTTCCAGCACCACCAGCTGGTTCTCGGCTGTGTTTTTGTCACGGGTACTCCCTCGTGTCCAGCCTGGTTCCAGCACCGTCAGCTGTTTCCGGGTACTGTCAAACTCACTGAGATGCCTATGCGTTGCCCCGTCATGTTGCGGTCGAGTTAGCCAACTCCAGGGTGCCTCAAGTTTAGGAGCTTCCTATGTGGGCTGCATGAATTGGTAGTCAAGGCTGGTTCTGTAGTGCCAGTAGGCCAAGCTCCCCCTGTAGGACTGTTGGGGTTCGGTAACTGCGGCTGCCTCGCGGCCTAGCTGTTCTCTCCTCTCCTGTGGACCTTCCGGTCCACCACCTGGTTCCAGCACCGTCAGCTGGTTCCAGGCCGAGCCTTTGGCTTAGGTGCCTCCTCCTGGGTATCCGAGTTCCGCCAACGTCAGGCGGTCCTTGGTAGTGCTTTTAAGCGCAGGCACCTACAGCTTAGTAACCGGGTTCCAGCACCGTCAGCTGGTCCTCGGTCGTGCCATTGGCTCTTGCACACTGGGGCAACGCATCTGGGTTCCAGCACCGCCAGCTGGTTCTCGGCAGTGTTTTTGTCACGGGTACTCCCTCGTGCACAGCCTGGTTCCAGCACCGTCAGCTGTTTCCGGGTACTGTCAAACTCACTGAGACGCCTATGCTTGCCCCGTCGTGTTGCGGTCGGGTTAGCCAACTCCAGGGTGCCTCCAGTTTAGGAGCTTCCTATGTGGGCTGCATGAATTGGTAGTCAAGGCTGGTTCTGTAGTGCCAGTAGGCCAAGCTCCCCCTGTAGGACTGTTGGGGTTCGGTAACTGCGGCTGCCTCGCGGCCTAGCTGTTCTCTCCTCTCCTGTGGACCTTCGGGTCCACCACCTGGTTCCAGCACCGTCAGCTGGTTCTCGGCAGTGTCTTTTGCTCTTGTACCTTCTGCTCCCCATCCTGGTTCCAGTACCGTCAGCTGGTTCCGGGCAGAGCCTTTGGCTTAGGTGCCTCCTTCTGGGTATCCAAGTTCCACCAACGTCAGGTGGTCCTTGGTAGTGCTTTCAGGCACGGGTACCTCCTGCTTAGTAACCGGGTTCCAGTAACGTCAGCTGGTCCTCGTTAGTTCCATTGGCTCTTGGACCTTCGGCTACCCATCCGGGTTCCAGTACCATCAGCTGGTTCTCGGCAGTGTCTTTTGCTCTTGTACCTTCTGCTCCCCATCCTGGTTCCAGTAACGTCAGCTGGTTCTGGGCAGAGCCTTTGGCTTACGTGCCTCCTTCTGGGTATCCAAGTTCCGCCAACGTCAGGCGGTCCTTGGTAGTGCTTTTTAGCACGGGTACCTCCTGCTTAGTAACCGGGTTCCAGTAACGTCAGCTGGTCCTCGGTAGTTCCATAGGCTCTTGAACCTTCGGGTAGCCATCCGAGTTCCAGTTCCATCAGCTGGTTCTTGGCATTTTCTCAGCCTTCTTGTACCTTCTGCTACATTTCCAAGTTGAAGACCCTAAAGTCGACGACCCGGAAGACCACCCCGATGACGACGACGACGGCAGAGACGACGACGGCGTAGACGACCCTGGAGACGACGACCCTGGAGACGACGACATGGAAGACCAAGAAGCAGAAGAACAAGAGGCTGCAGAACAAAGAGCAGAAGAACATTAAGCATAACACTTAATATCAGAGCAAAAGATATTATCTAAATTATATGCAGAAGAAGACTAAGCAGTAGTGTTGAGCGATACCGTCCGATACTTGAAAGTATCGGTATCGGATAGTATCGGCCGATACCCGAAAAATATCGGATATCGCCGATACCGATATCCGATACCAATACAAGTCAATGGGACATCAAGTATCGGAAGGTATTCTCATGGTTCCCAGGGTCTGAAGGAGAGGAAACTCTCCTTCAGGCCCTGGGATCCATAGGGAGGTGTAAAATAAAGAATAAAAATAAAAAATATTGATATATTTACCTCTCCGGCGGCCCCTGAACTCAGCGCGGGTAACCGGCAGGCTTCGTTGTTCAAAATCAGCGCTTTTAGGACCTGAGAAACACGTCCCGGCTTCTGATTGGTCGCGGGCCGCCCATGTGACCGCCACGCGACCAATCACAAGCCGCGACGTCACCGCAAGCTATTAGCGCGCTCATTTTTGAAAAATGAGCGCGTTAATGACTTTCAAAGACGTAGCGGCTTGTGATTGGTCGCGGCCACGCGACCAATCACAAGCCGCGACGTCACCGCAAGCTATTAACGCGCTCATTTTTAAAAATGAGCGCGTTAATGGCTTTCAAAGACGTAGCGGGTTGTGATTGGTCGCGGCCGCGACCAATCACAAGCCGCGACGTCACCGCAAGCTATTGACGCGCTCATTTTTAAAAATGAGCGCGTTAATGGCTTTGAAAGACATAGCGGCTTGTGATTGGTCGCGTGGCCGCGACCAATCACAAGCCGCGACGTCACCGCAAGCTATTGACGCGCTCATTTTTAAAAATGAGCGCGTTAATGGCTTTGAAAGACATAGCGGCTTGTGATTGGTCGCGTGGCCGCGACCAATCACAAGCCGCGACGTCACCGCAAGCTATTGACGTGCTCATTTTTAAAAATGAGCGCGTTAATGGCTTTGAAAGACATAGCGGCTTGTGATTGGTCGCGTGGCCGCGACCAATCACAAGCCGCGACGTCACCGCAAGCTATTAGCGCGCTCATTTTTGAAAAATGAGCGTGTTAATGACTTTCAAAGACGTAGCGGCTTGTGATTGGTCGCGGCCACGCGACCAATCACAAGCCGCTATGTCTTTCAAAGCCATTAACGCGCTCATTTTTAAAAATGAGCGCGTCAATAGCTTGCGGTGACGTCGCGGCTTGTGATTGGTCGCGGCCGCGACCAATCACAACCCGCTACGTCTTTGAAAGCCATTAACGCGCTCATTTTTAAAAATGAGCGCGTTAATAGCTTGCGGTGACGTCGCGGCTTGTAATTGGTCGCGTGGCCGCGACCAATCACAAGCCGCTACGTCTTTGAAAGTCATTAACGCGCTCATTTTTCAAAAATAAGCGCGCTAATAGCTTGCGGTGACGTCGCGGCTTGTGATTGGTCGCGTGGCCGCGACCAATCACAAGCCGCTACGTCTTTGAAAGTCATTAACGCGCTCATTTTTCAAAAATGAGCGCGCTAATAGCTTGCGGTGACGTCGCGGCTTGTGATTGGTCGCGTGGCCGCGACCAATCACAAGCCGCTACGTCTTTGAAAGTCATTAACGCGCTCATTTTTCAAAAATGAGCGCGCTAATAGCTTGCGGTGACGTCGCGGCTTGTGATTGGTCGCGTGGTGGTCACATGGGCGGCCCGCGACCAATCAGAAGCGGGGACGTGTTTCTCAGGTCCTAAAAGCGCTGATTTTGAACAACGAAGCCTGCCGGTTATCCGCGGACTCACCAGGGGCCGCCGGAGAGGTAAATATATCAATATTTTTTATTTTAATTCTTTATTTTACACATCTCTATGTATCCGATACCGATACCCGATACCACAAAAGTATCGGATCTCGGTATCGGAATTCCGATACCGCAAGTATCGGCCGATACCCGATACTTGCGGTATCGGAATGCTCAACACTACTAAGCAGTGTATGGGGGTGAGTCCGTTCCTCCTCGTGGTGCCCCTGGATGAAGCCTGATGCTGCAGGCCAAACTGAACGCGGACAAATGTAACTTTTGTGACTGGCAGAACGGAAGGTGTAATCTTCAAACTTTTATAGATAACAACTACGGGAATGCCTGTCACAAATGAGAATATGATGAAGAAGTAGAATAGGAAGAATAATAATAGTTGAATAAAATGAATATGTAGAATAGGAAGAATAATAATAGTTGAATAAAATGAATATGAAGAATGTAATAAAAAAAAAAAATAGGTAGAAGATGAAGAAGAAGATGAATAAGGTGAAGAAGTTGATGTCAAAGATGCTGATGATGATGATGAAGATGAAAGTGTGGGAAAAGTAAAAAAAAAAAAGGGGAAGGGCGTGGAATAGTGAAACATCAATATCTGACAAAATAAAAAAAAGTTACATAGTCAATATCTTAGTCACTACGAACGTCTTTAAAAAAAAAAAGGCTATTCTATTTGATTGCGCTAAACCTCTATGACTTTAATGTCTCCGCCACCTCCCCAAACACATCCTGCATTATTCTTTGTTGTTTTCCTTCATGTAGAATGAACCTACAAGGAAAGAAAGGGTTTATTTTAATTCCGATGTTTTGGTCCCATTGACTTGCATTGGGATCGGGTATCGGTATCGGCGATATCCGATATTTTTTGAATATCGGCCGATCCTATCCGATACTGATACTTTCCGATATCGGAAGGTATCGCTCAACACTACTCACAGTTAATATTTGTGGGAGGCTGCCTTTTCCTTTGGGGAAATTTCTCTGAGGCAAGGTAGGCTTTACTTAACAACTCGGTACGGGTTCCTTCGGTTCTCAAGGGGGATGTCAAGGTGGCTGACCCGGTCCATGGCCCTTAGGAGGTCCGTTAATAAAAGGGAAATGTCTTTAAAGGGGTATGTTCATGATGCCACCTGTGGTATTCGGTCAGGGTGACCGACGCTGTGGATGGTGAATGGTGTAAGGCACAGTGAAGAACGAGGACACAAGGTTGCAGTCTCTTTAACTTTTTACTGAAAGCTTCAGCATCCACAGTCCAGAGCACCAGATCACAGGTCAGGCAGAGTCCGGCCGGTTTGGAGGCAAATCCAGAGTCCCCTTATCCAGGTGGAAATCACTAGCCTTCCTCTAGCGCCTGGGTGTTGTAGTACCTTCCTGCTGAGCTTCTCATAAGGTCCTCACAACTGATGTTAGTGTTCTAGATGTTATGTCTCTCTCTGTCCCCCAGATGGATAGGAACAAACCCGTATGACTGATGGCCTGAAGCTTTTTACAGGGACGCTAGCACGCCCCGGCCCCCACAAGTTGCTACCGTGCCTCCTGGGTATAGGGTGGATCAGTAATTTGGAATTAGCTGTCCTGCCGGTCTCTGGAGCAAGGCATAAAGGACTGTTGCTCCCTCGGTGTTCTGGCTACCGGATCCTGCGCCTCAGAAGGAGGCAGCCTGTATATGGCAGAACTCCTTCTGGTTTCCTCTCCTTTTGCTATGACTTCTTCACCCTCTCTACAACACAGTTCTCTGTTTGTGTCTCTTTCTTAGGATGCTGCCGCACGTGGGGCAGGTGCAGCTCCGTGGTCTTCTGTCTAGGCCTCTGACAGGCTCCCAGCCCTGTCAGGGACCATCCTTGTCAGCAACTCCTCGATGTTCCTCCTTCCTCTCTGTTGGCCTGACAGGAACTCACTAACTTCCTATCCAGGCCACCAGTTTTACCTTATTGTGAAGAGTGCCCTAATAAATAGGAGCATAGCTCCCCCTCGTGGACGGGAGTATGAAATGTGTTGCATGTTTGTGATATCTGGTAAAGAGATCTCTTTTATTGCCTTCAAATGTAACATCACTCCCCCCTAGAGGAGAATTATATTACTGCAACAACCAGGACCCTGGGGCGCTGCAGATGCAAGAATTGTGAAGGTGATATCAAAGAAGGGTTCCTATGTTAACTTGTAACTTGGCCTGTTAGGATGTTTTGGAGTTAAATTGCTTTTTTGCTCAGTGAATGTGACCTCCTAATGCTGCACATTACACAAATGAGCATTTTCAGTTCTTTAAAACACATCATATAAAAATTCTACTGTGCCTAATATTTTGCAACAGTGCATTTTGAGTTTTTATACATTTTGGAGATTATACTGTCATCATTGGGAGGTTTCTTCAATAAAATTCGATGTATACTCTAACGAGTAATTACTTTTATCAGACCGACTGTCATTTGCACAGACCATTTAGGAAAATTCGAGAAAACATGTCATTTGCATTATAATTTGGAACATGGTGTACATTTAATATATATATATATATATATATATATATATATATGTATAGAGAGAGAGAGATAAAAAAAACGGAAAACAGCACAAAAATTAAAGAAAAACGGGCTTTAATGCCTGAACGGCGTGGCAACGTTTCCGATATGGTATCCTTTCTCAAGCTTGAGAAAGGATACCATATCCGAAACATTGCCACGCCGTTCAGGCATTAAAGCCCGTTTTTCTTTAATTTTTGTGCTGTATTCCTTTTTTTATCTCTATTATTGGAAGCCATTTGAACATTGGTTGGGAAAGCGCTGCACGACAACTGCAGTAATACATGATGCTGTTCCAATTATATACTTAACAAAAAAGTGTGAAACAACTGAAATTATGTCTTATATTCTAGGTTCTTCAAAGTAGCCACCTTTTGCTTTGATGACTGCTTTGCACACTCTTGGCATTCTCTTGATGAGCTTCAAGAGGTAGTCACCGGGAATGGGCTTCCAACAATCTTGAAGGAGTTCCCAGAGATGCTTAGCACTTGTTGGCTCTTTTGCCTTCACTCTGCGGTCCAGCTCACCCCAAACTATCTCGATTGGGTCCAGGTCTGGTAACTGTGGAGGCCAGGTCATCTGGTGTAGCACCCCATCCACACAGCCTGGAGGTGTGTTTGGGGTCATTGTCCTGTTGAAAAATAAATGATGGTCCAACTTAACACAAACTGGATGGAATAGCATGCCTCTGCAAGATGCTGTGGTAGCTATGCTGGTTCATTATGCCTTCAATTTTGAATAAATCCCCAACAGTGTCACCAGCAAAGCACCCCCACACCATCACACTCCTCCTCCATGCTTCATGGTGGGAAACAGGCATGTAGAGTCCATCTGTTCACCTTTTCTGCGTCGCACAAAGACACGGTAGTTGGAACCAAAGATCTCAAATTTGGACTCATCAGACCAAAGCACTGATTTCCACTGGTCTAATGTCCATTTCTTGTGTTCTTTAGCCCAAACAAGTCTCTTCTGCTTGTTGCCTGTCCTTAGCAGTGGTTTCCTAGCAGCTATTTTACCATGAAGGCCTGTTGCACAAAGTCTCCTCTTAACAGTTGTTGTAGAGATGTGTCTGCTGCTAGAACTCTGTGTGGCATTGACCTGGTCTCTAATCTGAGCTGCTGTTAACCTACAATTTCTGAGGCTGGTGACTCGGATAAACTTATCCTCAGAAGCAGAGGTGACTCTTGGTCTTCCTTTCCTGGGGCGGTCCTCATGTGAGCCAGTTTCTTTGTAGCACTTGATGGTTTTTGCCACTGCATTTGGGGACACTTTCAAAGTATTCCAAATTTTTCAGACTGACTGACTTTCATTTCTTAAATTAATGATGGCCACTCATTTTTCTTTACTTAGTTGCTTTTTTCTTGCCATAATACAAATTCTAACAGTCTATTCAGTAGGACTATCAGCTGTGTATCCACCAGACTTCTGCACAACTGTGTAGTATGTTATATATTTTTAATATGATTTCAATACTCCAATTAATGAATATGAATAATAGAGATATTGATTGGTTTTATTATATAATATATCAATAGAGCCCACAGAAAGCTAATTGAAAACTTGTCCAGCCACATGTTAATTGTCCAGATAGTCAGTACCTAGTCATTTAAATTTAGTGTGCAGTTTACATTTATCTTCAAGATGAGAACCAAGGGAATATCATGCAAAAACTAATTAGACAGATACTTGTTAAGCCCTGAGGGATGCCAGGTGGTGTTCTTATCTATTTGGCCTGAAGACTTCAGTACACATACCATGACATAGATCAAAAGCCTTCAGATAAGATTCAATGGTCAGTTTTAACATATAAATGGAAGTATTGCCTGAGACTGGGGGGCAGAGACAGAAACACAGAGACAGATTGGATGAGAGAGGACACTTTGTGCTTGGGGCTCTTGCTTCCTGGATCGATCAGTGATGAACTCCTACCATCCTCTGTAATTTATTACTATTGATTATGTGTTATTTTGAGTGACTGTTTATATTTATTATCTATTACTAAGTAAATTCATATTAGTTTATTCAATTGTCGTGTGAGCATTTATTTATTCATCACAATTCTTTGAACCTTAACAAAACAACACAACTGATGGTCCCAACCACATTTATAAGGCAAAAAATCAGGCTTATTAAACCTGACAGGGCACACCTGTGAAGTGAAAACCATTCCTGGTGTCTACCTCTTGAAGCTCATCAAGAGAATGCCAAGAGTATGCAAAGCAGTCATCAGAGCAAAACGTGGCTACTTTAGACTATAGGAAAGATATATATCTTTGTACCATGTTGGCCAGTAGATAGAAAAATATTTAGAATTGAGAGTCCTCAGTGGTTGATACCTTTTAATGGCTAACTGAAAAGATGGTAACAAATTGATGCTATGCTGGAGTATCTGAAGAGGAATTTCCTCATGACCCAATATCGCATGGGTTTACTAGGGACCTTTCCTGTCAGACTAATCTGTTCAATTTCTATGAAGAGGTAAGTTCCGGACTGGACCAAGGGAACGCAGCGGACGTAGTGTATTTGGACTTTTCAAAAGCTTTTGATACGGTGCTACACAAAAGGTTGATACATAAAATGAGAATAATAGGGATAGGAAAATATGTGTAAGTGGGTTAAGAGCTGGCTCAGGGATAGGACACAAAGAGTGGTTATTGATGGAGCACACTCGGACTGGGTCGCGGAAAGCAGTGGGGTACCACAGGGGTCAGTATTGGGCCCTCTTCTTTTTAACATATTTATTAATGACCTTGTAGGGGGCATACAGAGCAGGATTTCAATATTTCCAGATGACACTAAACTCTGCAGGGTAATCAATACAGAGGAGGACAATTTTATATTACAGAATGATTTTTGTAAACTAGAAGCTGGGGCTGATAAATGGCAAATGAGCTTTAATGGGGATAAATGTAAGGTCATGCACTTGGGTAGAAGTAATAAGTAATAAGATGTATAACTATGTGCTTAATTGTAAAACAATGGGCAAAACTGTCAATGAAAAAGACCTGGGTGTATGGGTGGATGACAAACTCACATTTAGTGGCCAGTGTCATGCAGCTGCTACAAAGGCAAATAAAATAATGGGATGCATTAAAAGAGGCATAGATGCTCATGAGGAGAACATAATTTTACCTCTATACAAGTCACTAGTTCAACCACACATAGAATATTGTGTACAGTTCTGGTCTCTGGTGTATAAAAAAGACATAGCTGAACTATAGTGGGTGCAGAGAAGAGCAACCAGGGTAATTAGATGCTTGGGGGTCTGCAATACCAAGGTAGGTTATTACACTTGGGGCTATTTAGTTTGGAAAAACGAAGGCTAAGGGGTGATCTTATTTTAATGTATAACTATATGAGAGGACAGTACAAAGACCTTTCTGATGATCTTTTTAATCATAGACCTGAGACAGGGACAAGGGGCA
Source organism: Ranitomeya imitator (assembly GCF_032444005.1). Taxonomy (NCBI): domain Eukaryota; kingdom Metazoa; phylum Chordata; class Amphibia; order Anura; family Dendrobatidae; genus Ranitomeya; species Ranitomeya imitator. Next base: position 180,232,657 of record NC_091282.1, read on the forward strand.
TCCTCTACGTCTGGAGGAAAGAAGGTTTAGGCATAATAACAGACGCGGGTTCTTTACTGTAAGAGCAGTGAGACTATGGAACTCTCTGCGGTATGATGTTGTAATGAGTGATTCATTACTAAAAATTTAAGAGGGGACTGGATACCTTTCTTGAAAAGTATAATTTCACTGGTTATATATACTAGATTCCTTGATAGGGTGTTGATCCAGGGACCTAGTCTGATTGCTGTATGTGGAGTTGGGAAAGAATTTTTTTCCCCAGTGTGGAGCTTACCATTTGCCACATGGGTTTTTTTGCCTTCCTCTGGATGAACATGTTAGGGCATGTTAGGTTAGGCTATGAGTTGATCTAGATGGACTTAAAGTCTTCCTTCAACCTTAATAACTATGTTACTATCATGTAATCATTGAGCCAGGTCAGGAACTGTTGAGGCTGCGTCACATGTTGCCCGGGGGAAGGAATAGGGGACTGGACAGGTCAGTCTCATCACCTGGGAAGATGGGGCGTGTTTAAGCTGAAAACAGAGCTGAAAGTGTGCGAAACGGCAGTTAGTCTCCCGTTGGCAGCGCGAGCAGAAGGAGGCATGTAGTGTGCTCCGCAGGATGACAGACAGCATGGAGACGAGCTGTGGCAGAGATTAAGTGAGCGCCATGGTAATCCACTATGACATCCTCTCCATGGCAACAACAACATAATCATTGCAAGGTCAACAACTATGACATCCTTGTCGCCATGGCAACCACTGTGACATCATTGTTACAATGGTAACCTACTATGACATCATCCGCTCCATAGCAACCACTATGACATCATTGTCGCCTTGATGACCCAATATATCATCATCACCATGGCAACCAATGTGACATCATTGCCGTCATCTTCACCATGGCAACCCAATATGGCATCATCGTTACCATTGCAGCCACTATGAGATTATCGCCACCATGGCACCCCACTATGACATCACCCTTTCCATGGCACCACTATTACATAATTCAATCTATGCAACCAGTATGACATCATCATCACCATGGCTACCCACTATGACATCGTTGTTGCCATGGCTACCCACTTTTATATTATTGTCACCATGTCAATCATTATGATATCATTGTCTCCATTACAACCCATTATGACATCATCATTGCCATGGCAACCACGATGACATCATTGTCACAATGGCAAAACATTAAGACATCATTGTTGCCTTGGCAACAGCGATATAATTTTCGCAATATTAACCACTGTGACATAGTTGCCATGACAATTACTATGACATCATCACCATGGCAACCCGATATGACATCATCGTCACTATAAACAACGACGCCCCCGGAAGAAGCAGGAGGCAAAATGCGCGTCGGGGTGAGGGGACGCCACTAATACAAGGTAAAATTTTATTTTCTGCATGGTACTACACTTAGTATCCACACTGGACTGCTGTAGATGGTTATCTTGGGTCACACCTGTCCTGATTAGTATTTCTGTCCTCTATTAGGCCACTGTGCCGTTTATTATAATTTCTGTGTAGACATATAATGCATAATATATATAATATAATGCATTGTCTGGTTCATCATATGTTGGCCATTCCATTTGGATTATGCTATGGCATTGCCACTTTTTGGTGTGTATTATTGCTTGTATTGATTTGTTGTATCTTTTAGTACATACTATATACTATTGAGTGTATACATATTTATAGCCTTATAGTGTGGTGTCCCCTACTGTAATTTTTAACTTTTTTATCTTGTTATTTTAAAAAAGTTATTAATAAACATTGGTTTTAACTATGATTGGGATCGCTTCTTCTTCTCACATGGAATGATGTGGGATTAGTTGTTTATATAGTTGTGAAGTGCCCTGGTACTGGGAAAGACAGATGTTGAATGGATCATTGTCACCATGGCAACCAACTATGACACCATCTTTTTCTTGGTAATCACAATGACATCATTGTCGCCATGGCAACCACTATTACAGCATAATTGACATGGCAACTAATATGACATCATCAACATGGCAACATACTATGGTATCATCGTTGCCATGGCAACAACTATGATATCATTGTCGATTTTTAAAAGGAATTAATAAATATTGCTTTAAGGGTTTTTATGTTCACTTTTCTGAGTGTTCCTTTATATATATATATATATATATATATATATACATATATATATATATATATATATATATATATGTATATATCTACTACATCTTATAATTGGGCTCAGCCTAAGGCTGGAGTCACGCAATCATATTCTCTTTTATTCAAGAGCTTCAAGACAATTATGTGAATCACACTGATGAAACTGTGGTCAGAGTTTAATCACAGTGTGATCATAGTGCCATCTGAATTTCTCAGATGTGGAGAAGATGGAAAAAAATTCTCTATTCTGTCAGTCCATAAAAATCCCAGGGAAGAGGTGGCATGTTTAAGCCAAAAATAGAGCTGAAAGCGCACGAAGCAGCAGTTAGTCTCCTGCCGGCAGCGCGAGCAGAAGGAGGTGAGCGGTGTTCTCCGCAGGGTGATAGTGTGGAGACGAGCTGCGGCAGAGATTAAGTGAGTGCCATGGTAATCCACTATGACATCATCCTCTTCATGGTAACCACTGTGACATCATCATTGCCATGGCAACAACAAAGACATCATCGTTGCCACGTCAACAACTATGACATCCTTGTGGCCATGGCAACCACTGTGACATTATTGTCACCCTGACAACTCACTATGACATCATTCTCACCATGGCAACCCAATATGACATCATCCCCACCATGGCAACCACTATGGCATCATTGTCACCTTGATGACACAATATGATATCATCGTCGCCATGGCAACCACTATGGCATAACTGCCACCATGAAAACCCACTATGAGATTATCTTCACCATGGCAACCCACTTTGACACCATCGTCATAATGGCAATCAATGTGACATCATTGTCATCATGACAACCCACTATAACATAATTGTTGCTACTGCAACCCATTATGACATTATTGTTACACTATAACATCATCGTCGCTGTGGCAACCTACCATGACATCATTTGCCACCATGGCAACTACTATGACATCTTTGTCACCCATTATGACATCATCAATATCGTCACCATGGCAACCATAATGACATCAATGTCACCAAATCAATCCATTATGATGTCATTATTGCCATTGCAACCCATTATGACATTGTCTTACCCAATTGCAACAAACTATGACATCATTGTTGCTATGTGAACAGCTATGACATCCTTGTCACCATGGCAACCTCTGTTACACAATTTTCACCATACCAACTCACTATGACATCATCGTCACCATGGCAACCCACTATGATATCATCTGCACCATGGCAACAACTATGACATCATCGTCTCCATTGCAAACCAGTATGGCGCCCTCATCGCCATGACTACCCACTATGACATCATCATCACCATGACTACCCAATATGATATGACCATCGCCACGGCAACCACTGTCATCATTGCTGCCATGAACACCCACTATGAGATTATCTTCACCATGGCAACCAATGTGACATCATTGTCATCATGACTACCCACTATAACATAGTTGTCACCATTGCAACCCATTATGACATCGTCACCATGGCATTATTGTCACTATAACAACCCACTATGACATCATCATTGCTGTGACGAACACTATGTCATCATTGTCGCCATGACAACCCACTATAACATAATAGTTGCAATTGCAACCCATTATGACATCATCCTTGCCATGGCAACCATTTTGACATCATTGTCACCATGGCAACCACTATATAATCATCATTGCCATGGCAACCCATTATACCATCATCCGCTGCATGGCAACCACTATGAAATCATTGTCACCATGACTACCCACTATGACATCAGCTTCGCAATGGCAACCACTGTGACATGTTCGTTGCCATGGCAACTACGATGACATCGTGACCATGGCAGCACACTATGACATCATCGTAGCCATGGCAACAACTATGAATTCATTGTGACCATGGTAACACATCATGACATCATCATCACCATGTCAACCAGGATGACTTCATCATCTCCACGGCAACCCATGACATCATCGTGGCCATGGCAACAACTACATCATCATTGCTATGGCACCCTATATGACATCATCGTCACCATGGCAACCACTGTAACATCATTGTCGCCATGACAACTCACTAAGACATCATTGCCATAGCAACCCAATATGACATCATCTTCACTATTGCAGCCCACTATGACATCATCCTCTCCATTTCAAACACTATGACATCAGCATCGCCATGACTACCCACTATGACCTTATTGTTGCCATGACAACTATTTTGACATCATCATTGCCATGGAAACTACTATGATATCATCGTCACCATGGCATCACACTACGTCATCATCGTCGCTATTGCAACCATTGTTATCATTAGCGTCTTCATGGCAACCCATTATGACACAGTCATTGCCATGGCAGCCACTATGACATCATCATAACTAGAGTTGAGCGACTTTTACTTTTTTAGGATCGAGTCAGGTTTCACGAAACCCGACTTTGTCAAAAGTCGAGTCGGGTGAAATCGGCCGATTATTGCGAAAAGTCGGGGCTGACCGAAACACGAAACTCAATGCAAGTCAATGGGGAATCAAAGTCGTCAGTGAGTGGAGGACAGGAAAACACCTACAGTGTCCATTTTAATGCCAAAAACATCAATTCTTATTTCTTAAGCTTGTCAATCTTAATTTACTTTATAATAATAGTTAGATAAAGCAAAAAAGAAAAAGATAAAAGGTAAGCAGCACAGCCCAAGGAACCAGAGAGAGCTGGATGTGTACTTCAATAGCAGATGCCCGACAGCTGATCAGAGGTGCTCGCATGGAACATGGAGTTGAATAGCATGTGAATCACAAAGAAGCTGCAACAGCACTCACCGATCCTGGAGTTAGACAGTCCTTTATTCAAGCATGTGAGAAAACATCTTCATGGCTCGGGGGTGTGCAATAATAACAGGAGTGTGCAGGGGTCGACTCCTGCACACTCCTGTTATTATTGCACACCCCCTAGCCGTGAAGATGTTTTCTCACATGCTTGAATAAAGGACTGTCTAACTCCAGGATCGGTGAGTGCTGTTGCAGCTTCTTTGTGATTCACATAATAATAGTTAGGCATTGAAAACAGGGGGTCGTTTGGCTAAAGTTGTGGGGGATAGGGCTGGCTCAAGATTTTCGTGGGCCCAGGAAACACGGAATACATCACCGAGGTGGAGCAGGGAGAGGTAAGTATTTCAACTTTGCAAGTGCTGTGATCCTAAACAAGCAGGGGGGCCCACTCGTTGGCACTTGGCACTAGCACTCATAGTACGGTGGTGTGTTTGACAGCGGGTGGCGCCTCCCACTGCCAGAGACATTTTTGCGTACTATGAGGGGCCCTGTGCCAGTGACGTCGCCAACAAGTATGCCCCCTCTCACCTGATGAAGGACCCTGCACTTTTATCTGCACCTTCCTCTTTGTCCCCGTGTAAGGTGGTATAGTATGCGGGAAGGGGAACCTGTCTTTCAGCAGGGTCAGATTCTGGCTGTGTAGAGTGCAAGGGGAATGTAGTGGTCTGAGTCAATGTACCAGCAGACTCATCTAGCAGTGGAGCAGGGAGAGGTAAGTATTGCAAGTGGTAGAGCACTGTTCGAACTGGGGGGAACACTCTCTCGTGGGCAGTGGTACTGGCACAGGGCTCCTCATATTACGACAGTGTGTCTGACATTGCTTGTGCACCACCACTGTCAGAGACACTTCATTGTACTATGAGGGACCCTGTGCCAGTGCCGTCGCCCAAGAGTGGGCGCACCCACCTGTCCAGGCAAACGGCACTCGCACGGGTGCTTGCACCAGGTGGTGACCACGGCCCTGTGGGGGGAGACAGCCCATTTAGGGAGGTATAAAAATGGCCTATGGTGGACATTCAGCAGCTGCAAATGGCGGAATTGGAGAAGTCAGTAAGAGGAGGCCAAAAGCAAGACATTTTTCAGGCAAGCTACATGTCAGCAGGAGAAGGTGGGGCAAAATAATATGAAATCCATGATTGGTTCATTTTAATGAAGGTTAGATCATCAACATTCTGGGTAGCCAGACGTGTCTTTTTCGGTCAGTATTGAACCAGCAGCACTGAAGGCTCTTTCTGATAGCACACTAGAAGCAGGGCAAGTGAGCTCCTGTAATGCATATTCTGCCAATTCAGGCCAGGTGTCTATTTTAGATACCCAGTAAAGGGGAATGACCTGTGAGGGAGAACATCAATAAGGGAGGAAAAGTAGTTCATAACCATACTGGACAAATGCTGTCTCCTGTCACTTTGAATCGATGCAGCAGTACCTGTCGTGTCAGCGTTCATTGCAAAACTACTCCACAACCTGGTCATAAAACCTCTCTGTCCAATGCCACTTCAGATTTGAGGACCTCTAACACCTCTGCCATGTTGCCCCTTACGGCTCGTGTGAGAACCATCACCGCCGCTGTGCGCTGGGAATGCCCGAACCAAACGGTCTACAAGAGTTGATTGTTTGGTAGCCAATATTTGTTCAAGGTTCTCATGTGGCATGATATTTTGTAATTTTCCTTTATGTCGTGGATCCAGGAGGCTTGCCAACCAGTAATCGTCATCGGTCATCATTTTGATAATGCGTGGGTCCTTTTTTAGGATACGCAAGGCATACTCAGCCATGTGGGCCAATGATCCAGGTGTGAATTCACTGCTTGTGCTGGGTTGAGGAGCACTTTCTTGCAAATCAACATCACTTGTCTCCCGCAAAAACCCTGTACCTGACCTTGCAATGCCACCAGTTTCTATTGCCCCCTGTGAAGCATCCTCCTCCCATAAATATTCATCCCCATCATCCTCCTCCTCTTTGTCCGCCACCTCGTCCAGTGTCATGCCCTCAGCCGCAGGTCCGGTCTCCGCTGCGCAGGGAGGCCGGCGCCTATTACACAGCTTTGCTCACCCTGTCCATGGCTCCAGACGTTCAGCGGCTCCTTTCTCTGCTAAGAACCTGCATCCTCTTGGCAGGTATCCTGGAAATGCTCTTAGGAGCCGCGCCCTGCTTCCTACACATACTTAAAACAGCAGGACACCTGTTCGCTATTAGGGCTGTCTGTGTCATGATGCTCTGTGCATAAAAAGCACCCCCCACTTATGGGAGGTGCCTGTGCATCGTGTTCATTCTCTGGATAGTTGCCCCAGCTTCAGGTCACACTCTGCTCTGCTCTGCACCTTAATGATACCTCTATTTTCACAGAGTCCTCTTCTGGCGATTCCCATCCTGGACTCCTCTGGTCTCTCCGGTTCCCACTCCAAGTTGTCTTGCCTCTTCTCATGGAACCCTCCAGACCCAGCTACTGGTGGGATCAACCTTTCTGGACTTCATGGAGCTCATGGGATTCTCTCCACCAGCAGGCCCAAGTATTCTACTGTGTTGCTAGATTGTCAGTACGGGTCGTCCTCTGGTCCTGGTTTCGTGGCATTCAGGCCACCTGGTGTTGTGACGGGGGAATCCCTGTATAGGGGTACACCTAGCCCGGTGCTCCACTACGTGGTACAGTGTTATGATCCAGAGGTTCTTTCCCTCTTACTCAGTTTTCCTTTTTGTTTTTACTTTGTTAATAAATAGCTTTTGGTTTATGAGATCCACTCTCCTGTCTTTTGAGTATCGGGTATACAGCCGCCACTGCACCATCAGTGGTCTAGTGAGTCCACTATACCTTGTCCCACCCTGTGGGCGTTACATCCAGGAGAGTTCCCTGAGCAGACAATGGCTAACTGTCATCAAGGCTTCCCTCCTCCTCGGCTGCAGATGCCAGCTCCTTAATGTGCGTCAAACTTTGCATCAGCAGACGCATTAGTGGGATGCTCATGCTTATGAGTCTGCACTTACCAGCCGTCAGCGTTCCTCAAAACACTGAAGGATTTGACAGAGGTCTTGGAGCTTCGACCACTGCACACCAGACAACTCCATGTCTGCCATCCAACTGCCTGCCCGTGTATGTGTATCCTCCCACAAATTAATTACAGCACGCCTCTGTTTGCACAGCCTCTGAACCATGTGCAGTGTGGAGTTCCACCTTGTTGCAACGTCGATTATTAGGCGGTGCTGGGGAAGATTCAGCGATCGCTGATGGTTCAGCATAAGGCTGGAGAGTACGGGCGACCGGCGGATGTGCGAGCAAAGTCTTCGCACCTTCAGGAGCAGGGCTGGTAACTCCGGATAATTTTTGAGGAAGCACAGCACCACCAGGTTCAAGGTGTGAGCCAGGCAAGGTATGTGTTTTAAGTTCTGAAAGGGCTATGGCAGCCATAAAATTCCTTCTGTTATCACTGACTACCTTGCCTGCCTCAAGATGTACACTGCCCAGCCATGACTGAGTTTGTTGCTGCAAGTACTCGGCCAGTACTTCCACGGTGTGTCTGTTGTCGCCCAAACACTTCATTTCTATCACAGCCTGCTGACGCTTACCACTAGCTGTTCGATAATGGGACACCTCGTGTGCAACACTGGCAGCTGCGGAAGGAGTGGTCGTGCGACTGCGCTCTGTGGACGAGCTTTCGCTTCTGGAGGAGGAGGAGGGATGGCGAATACCTACAGCCAACTGTTTCCTAGACCATGGGCTAGGCAGAACTGTCCCACTATGGCTGTCCCCTGTGGACCCTGCATCCACCACATTAACCCAGTGTGCCGAGATGGACACGTAACATCCCTGGCCATGCCTACTGGTCCATGCATCTGTTGTGAGGTGCACCTTTCTACTGACTGATTGCCTCAGTGCATGGACAATGCGGTTTTTGACATGCTAGTGGAGGGCTGGGTTGGATTTTCTCGCAAAGAAGTGTCGAATGGGTATGTCATAGCGTGGTACTGCGAAGGCCATCCGGGCTTTGAAAGCTTCACTTTCAACCAAATGGTAGGGCATCATCTCTAACGAGATTAGTCTAGCAGTGTGGGCATTCAAACCCTGTGTACAGGGATGAGAGGATGAGTACTTTCTTTTCCTAACGAGAGTCTCTTGTAGGGTGAGCTGGACTGGAGAGGTGCATATGGTGGAACTAGCAGTGGTGGTGGTGGTGGATATGGCGGATTGAGAGAGGGTTGGTGATAGTATTCTCGATGTTGGCCTACATACAGTGTTTCCTACCAATAACCTTGTGATTCCCTGACTGCTTTGGCCTTGCGACGATACCTCCACATTTGCTGCTGGTGGTGTCCTAACCGGTGGGCTTACAGTGAGGGAAGCAATGTAGCGTTGCTGGCTACTTTCATTCTGAGCAGGTGCACCAACGGTACTTGACGTTTGGTAGTTAGTCCAGGCTTGCAATTGCATGCTGGTTAAATATCTAAGCATGCACGTTGTATTTAAATTTTGAAGATTCTTCCCTCTGCTAAAGGTCTTTGAGCATTTCTTACAGATAACTTTTGACTGATCATTCGGATCTTGGTTACAAAATTGCCACACTGCACTCTTCCTACTATGGAATACCTTTTCAGGCATTGCACGCTGTGCTACTTTCACCGGATGGCCACGCTGTCCTAAAACTGTTTTTGTTTTTGACAAACGTTTTTGGCCTGATACGGGCCTGCCAGATGACAGCTGTTGCGATGCAGATGGCTGCTGCGGATCATCCTCCTCCACTTCAGAGCTACTGGCAGCGGCACCCTCTTCCCCCAATGGCTGCCAATCTGGGTCAACAACTGGGTCATCTATCACCTCCTCTTCAATGTCATGTGCATCTTCCTCTGTGTCACCGTGTAAGGTGCTATAGCTTTTGGGACGGGGCACCATAGTCTCATCAGGGTCAGATTCTGGCTCAGTACACTGCGAGGGCAATGTAGTGATCTGAGTCAATGGAACAGCATTATAATCTAGCTGTGGCTGTGCATCAGTGTACTCCATGTCCGGTTCATCTTGTAATGGGCAGTTAACAATTTCCCGTTGTAACCCAGGCACGGTTTGTGTAAAAAGCTCCATGGAGTAACCTGTAGTGTCGCCTGACGCATCCTTCACTTTTGGTTTGGGTGAAGGACACAAGGAAACGTCTTGTTCCTGACTGGGAGCATCCACTGACGACTCACTGCTTTTATATTTGGAACTTTCTGAAGAGGAGGCGAAAGAGCTAGAGGCTGAGTCAGCAAGGAAAGCCAAAACTTTTTCCTGCTGCTCCGGCTTTAAAAACCGTTTTCCTACTCCCAGATAAGGGAGCCTTCGAGGCCTTGTGTAGCCAGACAATGACGCTGGCTCAACACCTCCAGCCTTAGGTGCTATTGTGCTTTTGCCACTACCACCAGATGCACCACCACCACCATCAGTACAAGCTCGCAACCACCGCCCACGGCCTCTTCCACCAGACTTCCTCATTTTTTGGAAAATCTAACCAAAATAACAACCGTTATATGGTACTGTAAAACAAGGTAGAAGGTATATATAAACGTGTTGAGATTTTAAATCTCCCTTTTTTTTGGGAGACCTGACAAAAAATCAGGCCCTGTGCAAAAAACAACACAATGTAATTAGCTGAAAGTGGCTGGCTGATATACGAAAGACTAACAGGACAGAAGTATATCCACTTTGTGAGAATTTGAATCTCCCCTTTTTTTTGGGAGACTAAACCAAACATCAGGCCCTGTGCATAAAACAACACAATGTAAGTGGCAGAAAGTGGCTGGCTGATATACCACAAACTAACAGGACTGAAATATATCCACTTTGTGATAATTTGAATCTCTCTTTTTTTAGGGGGGAGACTAAACCAAACCTCAGGCCCTGTGCATAAAACAACACAATGTAAGTGGCAGAAAGTGGCTGGCTGATATACCACAAACTAACAGGACTGAAATATATCCACTTTGTGATAATTTGAATCTCACTTATTTTTTTGGGAGTCTAAACCAAACCTCAGGCCCTGTGCATAAAACAACACAATGTAAGTAGCAGAAAGTGGCTGGCTGATATACCACAAACTAACAGGACTGAAATATATCCACTTTGTGATAATTTGAATCTCACTTTTTTTTTTTGGGGGGGGGGGGAGACTAAACCAAACCTCAGGCCCTGTGCATAAACAACACAATGTAAGTGGCAGAAAGTGGCTGGCTGATATACCACAAACTAACAGGACTGAAATATATCCACTTTGTGATAATTTGAATCTCACTTATTTTTTTGGGAGTCTAAACCAAACCTCAGGCCCTGTGCATAAAACAACACAATGTAAGTAGCAGAAAGTGGCTGGCTGATATACCACAAAACTAACAGGACTGAAATATATCCACTTTGTGATAATTTGAATCTTACTTTTTTTGGGGGGAGACTAAACCAAACCTCAGGCCCTGTGCATAAAACAACACAATGTAAGTGGCAGAAAGTGGCTGGAAAATATATGAAAAAATATGAGGACTGTAGTACAATTTCAATCTCCGTACAATGATCTCAGGACAAGTATGGCAGCAATAAAAGGACTGCTACACCCAAAAGTGTGAACAAATAAACAAGATAACTGTGCAGAAAGGAGCAACAGGATTTTTGCTTTTAAAAAAGCAGTTGGTTTGCACAGAGGCTTGCAAACAGCAATGCAGCTATCAGGGAGCCTTATAAGGCAGCCTAATAAGCTACAGAGCTGATGTACAAAAATATAGCCTCCACTGTCCCTGCAAAAAAATGGTGGTGTTGGACAGTGGAAATCACTACAGCACAAGCAGTTTCGGGGCTTAATCTTCCCTCCCTAACTATATCCCTTCTTCTGATGAAGCTGCGGCAACCTCTCCCTATGCTACGATCGGCAGAAGTAAGATGGCTGTCGACGTGCACGCCCCTTTATAGCCCCTGTGACGCCGTAGAAAGCAAGCCAATCACTGTCATGCCCTTCTCTAAGATGGTGGGGACCGAGACCTATGTCATCACGCTACCCACACTCTGCGTCCTCCTTCATTGGCTGAAAAATGGCGCTGAACGCGTCATACGAAACGCGACTTTGGTGCAAAGATCGCCAACCTCATGGCCGATCCCACACAAGGATCGGGTCAGGTTTCATGAAACCCGACTTTGCCGAAAGTCGGCGATTTTTGGATTTGTCCGATCCGTTTCAATCAACCCTAATCATAACCATGCCAACACACTGTGACATCATCATTGCTATGGCAGCAACAAGTACATCTTTGTTGTCATGGCAACCTCGGTGACATAATTGTCACCATGACAATTCATTATGACATCATGGTCGCTATAGCAGCCACTATGAAATCATCGCCGCCATGACAACCCAAATTGACATCATCCTCTTCATGGCAATCACTATGACATCATCTTCACCATGGCAAACCACTTTGACATCATTGTCACCATGGCAACCACTGACATAATTGTCTCAATGGCAAATACTACATCATCGGCACCGTGGCAACACACTATGATATTGTTGCCATGGCAACAACTATGACATCAACATCGATTTTGAACGGAGTTAATAAATATTGTTTTAAGGGTATTTATGTTCACTTTTCTGAATATTCCATTATATATATACTAGATGGCAGCCCGATTCTAAAGAATCGGGAGTCTAGAATCCATATATACTTTATTTATTCAAATGTAAGAATAATACAATTAATAAATAATAGTAAGAAAGAACAAAAATAATAGGCAGTATATGGAGAAAACACCAAACAAAAGTTCAAAATTGGTGTGAAAATGTCACTGAACCACTTCACAACTAAATATATATAGTTTTGGTAAATGGTATTATCATTTTTTTGACGAAATTCGGCAGGAGCTTGAAGAGCAACGTCACTGGGCCCGCCTCCACGCAGTAGAAACTTGCTGTGAGGTAAAAATTCAAAAATCACACCAAAATGGCGGGCGGAGTGTGTCACAGTACAGCACGTTTCTGATTGGTCGCTCGCAGCAGGCGGCAACCAATCAGACACTGGACACTGTTGACGTCACTTATCTCCGGACATTAGCTCCGGACATTAGCTCCGGACATTAGCTCCGGACGAAGCCACGGAAGTAGGCACAAATTGCAGGAAGTAGTATTCTAGGCAATTATATAATATATATATATATATATATATATATATATATACTACGTCTTATACTTGAGCTCAGCCTAATTCTGGAGTCATGCCACTGTATTCTCTTTCATCCAAGAGAGTCGGTTCGATTATGTGAGTCACACTGATGAAACTGATGAGAGTCACTCTGATGGTCAGAGTTTGATCATAGTGTGATCATAGTGTCATCTAAATTTCTCAGATATGGAGAAGATGGAAAAAATCTTTATTCTGTCAGTCCGTAAAAATCCCACTTGCATGTCATCCGACTGCATTCCAATGTTTTCTGAGTGTGATACTATTTATGGATGCAAATTGTGCATGGTTTTTACTTCAGACAGACTCAGTTCAAGAAAAAGTCATACATGTACATGGCTCCATTGAAAAACATTATTCCAAGTGCAATCTCATGATTTGTTTGAAAATACGGTCTTGGCAACCCAATATGACATCATCGTCGCCATGGCAACCATGATGACATCATCATCGCCATGGCACCCCACTATGACTACCACTATAACATCATCGTCGCCATGGCAATTACTATGACATCATCACCACCATTGCAACACACTACGATATCATCATCATATAGTATATCATATACTATAGTCTTAAGAAGTTCTGCTCTGGTTTTTTTCTGAAGCTATTACATTTTTCAATAGAAGTCTTTTTCCCTGGGCAACCCAACCCACTGTTTTGCAGATGTCGACTGATAGAAGGACACATAATGTGACCCTGACCAATGAAAAGCACTGGGAGTCTTTGCTGGATACAGGTCTTGGATGATCAGGGACAGGGCTGCCACTAGGAATTTTGGGGCCCCATACTGGTAAAAACTTTTAACCCCTTGAGACTCCACCCAGGCTCCACCCCAACTCCACCTCCACCCTTGGAACCTTCCACACTCCCTTCACCCACACCACACTCCCTACTGTACTCTAATCTATTAAATATAAATATATTTTTATGTATTTTTCTTTAAGGGAATGATTCACATAAATTTTTTTAAATGACCATTAATACCACATACAAGGGACAAATACAGCCACACCATGACCAGACCACATATTACCACCAAATAGTGACCTATAATACCACATACAAGGGACAAATACCACCACACCATGACCAGACCACATATTGCCACCACTTAGTGACCAAATAATACCACAAATAAGGAACAAATAGCACCACACCATGACCAGATCACATATTACCACCACATAGTCACTGATCATTAATAAAAAAAAATCACAATACTAAGTGACGTTACACAGGAACTCTGTATTTACGGTCAGTGTACAGGTAAGACAGTGATCACCCGTGGCATTATACACAGGAGCTCTGTATATAGTGTCAGTGTACAGGTAATACAGTGATCACCCGTGACATTATAAACAGGAGCTCTGTATATAGTGTATAGTGTACAGGTAATACAGGGATCACCAGAGACATTATACACAGGACCTCTGTACATAGTATACAGTGTATATGTAACACGCTGACTCACCAGTGACATCTCTGTTGTGAGTTCTGTTTTTGGGCTCCCTCTGGTGGTTACTGATGGTACTGGGTGACTTGTCTTTCCCGGGTTTCTGGGTTTCACCTGTTCCATCAGCATATGGGAGTTTCCTATTTAACCTGGCCTTGCTGGCATTTCCTTGCCGGTTATCAATGTATCCAGTGTGTCTTGTTACCTCTGCTCCCTTCTCCTAGAACCTTCTGGTCAAGCTAAGTTTGGATTTTCCTGTTTTGGTGTTTTGCTTTATTTGGTTTTTAGTCCAGCCTGCAGATATGTGATTCTTGCTGCTGGTTGCTCTAGTGGGCTGAAATTGCTCCTCATGTACCATGAGTTGGCACATGAGTTCAAGTAATTTCAGGATGGTTTTTTGAAGGGTTTTTCGCTGACCGCGCAGTTCACTTTTGTATCCTCTGCTATCTAGCTTTAGCGGGCCTCATTTTGCTGAAACTGTTTTCATACTGCGTATGTGCTTTCCTCTCATTTCACCGTCATTATATGTGGGGGGCTGCTATTTCTGTGGGGGATTTCTCTGGAGGCAAGAGAGGTCTGTGTTTCTACTAATAGGGGAAGTTAGATCTTCGGCTGGAGCGAGACGTCTAGGATCATCGTAGGCACGTTCCCCGGCTACTTTTATTTGTGTGTTAGGTTCAGGGTCGCGGTCAGCTCAGGTTCCATCGCCCTAGAGCTTGTTTGTATCTGTGCTTGTCCTTTGGTGATCCCCTGCCATTGGGATCATGACAGTATAACCGGCCCACAAAGTGTTAATTGTATTGGCTGAAGTAGGAGGATAAGTAGTCTGAGGAAGTTTTTTTTTTTTTTTTTTTTCCTTCTCTTTCCCTCAGAGTTTGCTGCCTAGCCTTATTGCAGCCTGGCTACTTCCTCCTCCTCTTAATCTTTGAATGGCTCTGATCCCAGCTGTTTATCATGGACGTCCAGAGTTTGGCTTCCAGCCTGAATAATCTTGCCACTAAGGTTCAAAATATACAGGATTTTGTTGTACATGCTCCTATGTCTGAACCTAGAATTCCTGTCCCAGAGTTTTTTTCTGGAGATAGATCTCGTTTTCTGAATTTTAGGAACAATTGCAAGTTGTTTCTTTCTCTGAAATCTCGCTCCTCTGGAGACCCTGCTCAGCAAGTCAAGATAATTATATCTTTCCTGCGGGGTGACCCTCAGGATTGGGCATTTGCATTGGCACCAGGGGACCCTGCGTTGCTTAATGCGGATGCGTTTTTTCTGGCATTGGGTTTGCTCTATGAGGAACCTAACCAAGAGATTCAGGCTGAAAAAGCTTTGTTGGCCCTCTCTCAGGGGCAAGATGAAGCAGAAATTTATTGTCAAAAATTTCGGAAGTGGTCGGTGCTTACTCAGTGGAATGAGTGCGCTCTGGCTGCAAAGTTCAGAGATGGCCTTTCTGAGGCCATTAAAGATGTTATGGTGGGGTTCCCTGCGCCTGCTGGACTGAATGAGTCTATGACTATGGCTGTTCAGATTGATCGGCGTTTACGGGAGCGCAAACCTGTGCATCATTTGGCGGTGTCGTCTGAACCGTCACCTGAGATAATGCAATGTGATAGAATTCAGTCCAGAAGTGAACGGCAAAAGTATAGGCGGAAAAAAGGGTTGTGCTTTTATTGTGGTGATTCAGCTCATGTTATATCAGCATGCTCTAAACGCACAAAAAAGGTTGATAAGTCTGTTGCCATTAGTACTTTACAGTCTAAGTTCATTCTGTCTGTGACTCTGATTTGTTCATTATCATCCATTTCCGTCGATGCCTATGTGGATTCAGGCGCTGCCCTGAGTCTTATGGATTGGTCATTTGCCAATCGCTGTGGGTTTAGTCTGGAGCCTCTGGAAGTCCCTATTCCTTTGAAGGGAATTGACTCTACACCTTTGGCTATGAATAAACCTCAGTACTGGACACAAGTGACCATGCGTATGACTCCCGTTCATCAGGAGGTGATTCGCTTCCTGGTACTGTATAATTTGCATGATGTTCTAGTACTTGGTCTGCCATGGTTACAAACTCATAATCCAGTCTTTGACTGGAAAAAAATGTCTGTGTTAAGCTGGGGTTGTCAGGGGGTTCATGATGATGCACCTCCGATTTCTATCGCTTCATCTACTCCTTCTGAGATTCCTGTGTTTTTGTCTGACTATCGGGATGTTTTTGAGGAGCCTAAGCTCAGTTCGCTTCCTCCTCACAGGGATTGCGATTGTGCTATAAATTTAATTCCAGGCAGTAAATTTCCTAAAGGTCGTTTGTTCAATCTGTCAGTGCCAGAGCATACTGCTATGCGGGATTATGTTAAGGAGTCCTTGGAAAAGGGACATATTCGTCCATCTTTGTCCCCTTTGGGAGCAGGTTTTGTTTTCGTGGCCAAAAAAGATGGTTCCTTGAGGCCTTGTATAGATTATCGTCTTTTGAATAAGATTACCGTAAAATATCAGTATCCTTTGCCATTGTTGACTGATTTGTTTGCTCGCATTAAGGGGGCTAAATGGTTCACTAAGATTGATCTTCGGGGTGCGTATAATCTTATACGAATAAAGCAAGGTGATGAGTGGAAAACCGCATTTAATACGCCTGAGGGCCATTTTGAGTATTTGGTAATGCCTTTTGGACTTTCTAATGCTCCTTCAGTCTTCCAGTCCTTTATGCACGATATTTTCCGTGAATATCTGGATAAATTTATGATTGTGTATTTGGATGATATTTTGGTTTTTTCTGATGACTGGGAGTCTCATGTTCAGCAGGTCAGGAAGGTGTTTCAGGTCCTGCGGGCCAATTCCTTGTTTGTAAAAGGCTCAAAGTGTCTCTTTGGAGTCCAGAAGATTTCTTTCTTGGGGTATATTTTTTCCCCTTCTACTATTGAGATGGATCCCGTCAAGGTTCAGTCTATTTGTGACTGGACGCAGCCTACATCTCTTAAGAGTCTACAGAAGTTCTTGGGCTTTGCTAATTTCTATCGTCGTTTTATAACTAATTTTTCTAGTGTTGTTAAGCCTTTGACGGATTTGACTAAGAAGGGTGCTGATGTTGCTAATTGGTCTCCTGCGGCTGTGGAGGCCTTTCAGGAACTTAAGCGCCGGTTTTCTTCTGCTCCTGTGTTGCGTCAGCCAGATGTTTCGCTCCCTTTTCAGGTTGAGGTTGATGCTTCCGAGATTGGAGCGGGGGCGGTTTTGTCACAGAGAAGCTCCGATGGCTCAGTGATGAAGCCATGCGCGTTTTTTTCTAGAAAGTTTTTGCCGGCTGAGCGGAATTATGATGTTGGTAATCGGGAACTTTTGGCCATGAAGTGGGCATTTGAGGAGTGGCGTCATTGGCTAGAGGGTGCTAGACATCGTGTGGTGGTCTTGACTGATCACAAAAATTTGATTTACCTTGAGTCTGCCAGGCGTCTGAATCCTAGACAGGCTCGTTGGTCACTGTTTTTCTCTCGTTTCAATTTTGTGGTTTCATACCTGCCAGGTTCAAAGAATGTGAAGGCGGATGCTCTTTCTAGGAGTTTTGTGCCTGACTCCCTTGGAAATTCTGAGCCCTCTGGTATCCTTAGGGATGGGGTGATTTTGTCTGCTGTCTCCCCAGACTTGCGACGTGCTTTGCAGGAGTTTCAGGCGGGTAAACCTGATCGTTGTCCGCCTGAGAGACTGTTTGTTCCGGATAATTGAACCAGTAGAGTCATCTCCGAGGTCCATTCTTCTGCAGGTCTTGGCAGGTCATCCTGGAATATTTGGTACTAGAGACTTGGTGGCCAGGTCTTTTTGGTGGCCTTCCTTGTCGAGGGATGTGCGTTCTTTTGTGCAGTCTTGTGAGGTTTGTGCTCGGGCTAAGCCTTGCTGTTCTCGGGCCAGTGGATTGTTGTCACCTTTGCCTATCCCGAAGAGGCCTTGGACGCACATTTCCATGGACTTTATTTCGGATCTCCCTGTCTCTCAAAAAATGTCCGTCATCTGGGTTGTGTGTGATCGCTTTTCTAAAATGGTTCATCTGGTACCCTTGCCTAAGTTGCCTTCCTCCTCTGAGTTGGTCCCTCTGTTTTTTCAGAATGTGGTTCGTTTGCATGGGATTCCTGAGAACATCGTTTCTGACAGGGGATCCCAGTTTGTGTCTAGATTTTGGCGGACGTTCTGTGCTAAGATGGGCATTGATTTGTCCTTTTCGTCTGCATTCCATCCTCAGACGAATGGCCAGACTGAACGAACTAATCAGACCTTGGAAACTTATTTAAGGTGTTTTGTTTCTGCTGATCAGGATGACTGGGTTACCTTTTTGCCGCTGGCCGAGTTTGCCCTTAATAATCGGGCTAGTTCTGCTACCTTGGTTTCTCCTTTCTTTTGTAATTCGGGGTTTCATCCTCGTTTTTCCTCTGGTCAGGTGGAACCTTCTGATTGTCCTGGAGTGGACATGGTGGTGGATAGGTTGCACCGGATTTGGAGTCATGTGGTGGACAATTTGAAGTTGTCCCAGGAGAAGGCTCAGCAGTTTGCTAATCGCCGTCGCCGCGTGGGTCCTCGACTTCTTGTTGGTGACTTGGTAACATAGTAACATAGTAACATAGTTAGTAAGGCCGAAAAAAGACATTTGTCCATCCAGTTCAGCCTGTATTCCATTATAATTAATACCCAGATCTACGTCCTTCTACAGAACCTAATAATTGTATGATACAATATTGTTCTGCTCCAGGAAGACATCCAGGCCTCTCTTGAACCCCTCGACTGAGTTCGCCATCACCACCTCCTCAGGCAAGCAATTCCAGATTCTCACTGCCCTAACAGTAAAGAATCCTCTTCTATGTTGGTGGAAAAACCTTCTCTCCTCCAGACGCAAAGAATGCCCCCTTGTGCCCGTCACCTTCCTTGGTATAAACAGATCCTCAGCGAGATATTTGTATTGTCCCCTTATATACTTATACATGGTTATTAGATCGCCCCTCAGTCGTCTTTTTTCTAGACTAAATAATCCTAATTTCGCTAATCTATCTGGGTATTGTAGTTCTCCCATCCCCTTTATTAATTTTGTTGCCCTCCTTTGTACTCTCTCTAGTTCCATTATATCCTTCCTGAGCACCGGTGCCCAAAACTGGACACAGTACTCCATGTGCGGTCTAACTAGGGATTTGTACAGAGGCAGTATAATGCTCTCATCATGTGTATCCAGACCTCTTTTAATGCACCCCATGATCCTGTTTGCCTTGGCAGCTGCTGCCTGGCACTGGCTGCTCCAGGTAAGTTGTGGTGTGGTTGTCTTCTCGTTTTGTTCCTATGAAGGTCTCTTCTCCTAAGTTCAAGCCTCGGTTCATCGGTCCCTATAGGATCTTGGAAATTCTTAACCCTGTGTCGTTTCGTTTGGATCTCCCGGCATCGTTTGCTATTCATAATGTGTTCCATCGGTCGTTGTTGCGGAAGTATGAGGTACCTGTTGTTCCTTCGCTTGAGCCTCCTGCTCCAGTGCTGGTGGAGGGAGAATTGGAGTATGTTGTGGAGAAGATCTTGGATTCTCGTGTTTCCAGACGGAAACTCCAGTATTTGGTCAAGTGGAAGGGTTATGGTCAGGAGGATAATTCTTGGGTGGTTGCCTCGGATGTTCATGCTGATGATTTGGTTCGCGCTTTTCATAGGGCTCATCCTGGTCGCCCTGGTGGTTCTCGTGAGGGTTCGGTGACCCCTCCTCAAGGGGGGGGTACTGTTGTGAGTTCTGTTTTTGGGCTCCCTCTGGTGGTTACTGATGGTACTGGGTGACTTGTCTTTCCCGGGTTTCTGGGTTTCACCTGTTCCATCAGCATATGGGAGTTTCCTATTTAACCTGGCCTTGCTGGCATTTCCTTGCCGGTTATCAATGTATCCAGTGTGTCTTGTTACCTCTGCTCCCTGCTCCTAGAACCTTCTGGTCAAGCTAAGTTTGGATTTTCCTGTTTTGGTGTTTTGCTTTATTTGGTTTTTAGTCCAGCCTGCAGATATGTGATTCTTGCTGCTGGTTGCTCTAGTGGGCTGAAATTGCTCCTCATGTACCATGAGTTGGCACATGAGTTCAAGTAATTTCAGGATGGTTTTTTGAAGGGTTTTTCGCTGACCGCGCAGTTCACTTTTGTATCCTCTGCTATCTAGCTTTAGCGGGCCTCATTTTGCTGAAACTGTTTTCATACTGCGTATGTGCTTTCCTCTCATTTCACCGTCATTATATGTGGGGGGCTGCTATTTCTGTGGGGGATTTCTCTGGAGGCAAGAGAGGTCTGTGTTTCTACTAATAGGGGAAGTTAGATCTTCGGCTGGAGCGAGACGTCTAGGATCATCGTAGGCACGTTCCCCGGCTACTTTTATTTGTGTGTTAGGTTCAGGGTCGCGGTCAGCTCAGGTTCCATCGCCCTAGAGCTTGTTTGTATCTGTGCTTGTCCTTTGGTGATCCCCTGCCATTGGGATCATGACACATCTCTCACTGAAGTCCTTCATCTTTGTCTTTGCTTTTCTTTTTCATGCAGCGCAGACTGCCATCACTTCTTCCAGCCAGGACTCATCTCTACATAAAATAACAAAAATAACACATAGTTACCTAGAGCACTGCTTCCAGAGCACATTCCCCACTTTTTCCCTTTCTTCTACACTGCACATCTGAATATATACTGCGTGCAGAATTATTAGGCAAGTTGTATTTCAGAGGATTATTTTTATTATTGATCAACAACTATGTTCTCAATCAATCCAAAAGACTCAAATATCAAAGCTTAATATTTTTGGAAGTTGGAGTGTTTTTTTTTTTATTTGGCTTTCTTAGGAGGAAATTTGTTTGTGCAGATAACTATTACTGTGCAGAATTATTAGGCAACTTAATAAAAACCAAATATATTCCCATCTCACTTGTTTATTTACACCAGGTAAACCAATATTACAGCACAAAATTTAGAAATAAACATTTCTGACATGCAAAAACAAGACTAAAAAAAGATTAATGACCAATATAGCCACCTTTCTTTATGATGACACTCAACAGCCTTCCATCCATAGATTCTGTCAGTTGCTTGATCTGTTTACGATCAACATTTTGTGCAGCAGCCACCACAGCCTCCCAGACATTGTTCCGAGAGGTGTACTGTTTTCCCTCCCTGTAGATTTCACATTTTATGGGGGACCACAGGTTCTCTATGGGGTTCAGAGCAGGTGAACAAGGGGGCCATGTCATTATTTTTTCTTCTTTGAGACCCTTACTGACCAGAAACGCTGTGGAGTAGTTGGAGGCATGTGATGGAGCATTGTCCTGCATGAAAATCATGTTTTCCTTGGACGATACTGACTTCTTCCTGTACCACTGCTTGAAGAAGTCTTCCAGGAACTGGCAGTAGGTCTGGGAGTTAAGCTTCACTCCATCCTCAACCCGAAAAGGTTCAGTACCCCACCTCCACCTTGCTGGTGTCTGAGTCGGAGTGGAGCTCTCTGCCCTTTACTGATCCAGCCTCTGGCCCATCAAGCGTCACTCTCATTTCATCAGTCCATAAAACCTTTGAAAAGTCATTCTTAAGATATTTATTGGCCCAGTCTTGATGTTTTGTCTTATGTTTCTGTTTCTTGTTCAAAGGTGGTCGTTTTTCAGCCTTCCTTACCTTGGCCATGTCCCTGAGTATCGCACATCTTGTGCTTTTTGATACTCCAGTAACGTTGCATCTCTGAAATATGGCACAACTGGTGGCAAATGGCATCTTGGCAGCTTCACGCTTGATTTTCCTCAATTCATAAGCAGTTATTTTGCGCCTTTTTTGCCCAATACGCTTCTTGGGACCCTGTTGGCTGTTTGCCATGAACCGCTTGTTTGTTCGGTGATCACGCTTCAAAAGTTTGGCAATTTCAACACTGCTGCATCCCTCTGCAAGACATCTCACAATTTTGGACTTTTCAGAGCCCGTCAAATCTCTCTTCTGACCCATTTTGCCAAAGGAAAGAAAGTTGCCTGATAATTAAGCACACCTTATGTAGGGTGTTGATGTCATTAGACAACACTCCTCCTCATTACAGAGATGCACGTCACCTGATTTACTTAATTTGTAGTTGGCTCTCAAGCCTGAACAGCCTGGAGTAGGACAACATGTATAAAAAGTATCATGTGATCCAAAAAACAACTTGACTAATAATTCTGCACGCAGTGTAGATATGCACCCACCATTAATATATAATTGGTTATTAGGCAACCCACGATTCCAAATATAAATTAGAATCCGCCACTATGCCCCAATTAACTATACATAGCCACTTTCTCCACCTAATAAATATTTTAATTAATTGGCACCTGTACTCTTTTCCCAATTCATTACCAGTTACTGCATACTCAATGCCCCCACTATGTACCTCCCGCTCCCTTGATATTTACTTGCCCCATCCACACCAATTCATTGTCATGTCTTCTCTCTCTCCCATCCTCTATTCATTATCAACAGCTCTCCACCCACAATATATCATTTACTCTCCCACCCTCAAAATTCATTATTTGCTCTCCCCCAGATAATCATTTGCTCTCCCCACCTTCAATTCAATTGATGTCACCTGTCCCTCACTCTCAATTAATCATTTGCAGTCTCCCGTCCCCTCCCCCAATTCATCATGTGCAGCCCCCTTCCAACTTCATCATGTGCAGTCTTCTTCCCCCCACTTCATCATGTTCAGTCCCCTTCCCCACTTCATCATGTGCAGTCCCTTTCCCCCACTTCATCATGTGCAGTCCCCTTCCCCCACTTCATCATGTGCAGCACCCTTTCCCTAACTTCATCCTGTGCAGTCCCACATATCCCCCAGACTTCATGTGCAGTTCCCTTTAACCCCCACTTCATCATATGCAGTACCCTTTAACCACCCCATTTCATCATGTGCAGGCCCGTTTATCCCAACTTCATCATGCGCAGTCCCCTTTACCCTCACCACTTCATCATTTGCAGTCCCCTTTACTCCCCCACTTCATCATGTGCAGTCCCCTTTAACGCTCACTTCATATTGTGAAATCCCCTTTAATCCCCCCAATTTCATCATGTGCAGTCCTCTTTAACCCCTTAATGACCACCGATACGTCTTTTAACTGACCTGAGATATAAGAGAATAGCCTCCCCATACAGGTGACAATCCAGCAGCTGTCGGCCGGACAATATAGCTGACAACTTGCTGCATCAGCCACGATCAGTGTTTGCACCATCCAACTCTGTTTAACCCCTTAGATGCTGCTGTCAATAGTGACTACATCATATAAATAGTTAACGGAGTGTGGAGGCTTCCTCTTTATCCCAATTGGTGCCCTCAGATCATGATTTTGTAGTCCTGATGTTTGCTATGGCAGGTCATTACTAAATAGTGGCCTTAGAGTCTGATGGCTGTTGTAACCTGTTCAGAAGTTAGTGGCATTTAGGTGGTAAAAATACACATTTTCATTTCTGTCATGCCACTTTGCATTAATTCCTGAAAATCACCTGAAGGGTTCATAAACTACCTGACAGCAGTTTTCAATATGTCAAGGGGTGCTGTTTTTAAAATGTTATAACTTTTCGGGGTTTCCCAATATATGGGATGCCTAACGGCACTTCAAACATGGATAGGTCCCTAAAAAAATTTCCTTGAAGAAATGAAAAATTGCTGTCTCATTTTTAAACCAACTAAAATGTTAACAAAATAAAAGAACATTTTATAAATGGTACTGATGTAAAATAGACATGTGTTATGGCTGGCAATCAGGCAACACAGCGTGCAGTAATCAGCGCACATACAGAGATCTGGCAATAACCAAAAACAATAGGACGAGCTCTGAGACGTGGAATCTCTGTAGACTGCAGTACCTGATCTATCCTCACACAACTATAAGCAGCAGTGGATTGCGCCTATCAACTACCTATGCAACTCGGCACTGCCTGAGGAGCTGACTAGCCTGAAGATAGAAATACAAGCCTGACTTACCTCAGAGAAATACCCCAAAGGAATAGGCAGCCCCCCACATATAATGACTGTTAGCAAGATGAAAAGACAAACGTAGGAATGAAATAGATTCAGCAAAGTGAGGCCCGATATTCTAGACAGAGCGAGGATAGCAAAGAGAACTATGCAGTCTACAAAAAACCCTAAAACGAAAACCACGCAAAGGGGCAAAAAGACCCACCGTGCCGAACTAACAGCACGGCGGTGCACCCCTTTGCTTCTCAGAGCTTCCAGCAAAAGTTAATAGCAAGCTGGACAGAAAAAACAGAAAACAAACTAGAAGCACTTATCTAGCAGAGCAGCAGGCCCAAGGAAAGATGCAGTAGCTCAGATCCAACACTGGAACATTGACAAGGAGCAAGGAAGACAGACTCAGGTGGAGCTAAATAGCAAGGCAGCCAACGAGCTCACCAAAACACCTGAGGAAGGAAGCCCAGAGACTGCAATACCACTTGTGACCACAGAAGTGAACTCAGCCACAGAATTCACAACAGTACCCCCCCTTGAGGAGGGGTCACCGAACCCTCACCAGAACCCCCAGGCCGACCAGGATGAGCCACATGAAAGGCACGAACAAGATCTGGGGCATGGACATCAGAGGCAAAAACCCAGGAATTATCTTCCTGAGCATAACCCTTCCATTTGACCAGATACTGGAGTTTCCGTCTAGAGACACGAGAATCCAAAATCTTCTCCACAATATACTCCAATTCCCCCTCCACCAAAACAGGGGCAGGAGGCTCCACAGATGGAACCATAGGTGCCACGTATCTCCTCAACAACGACCTATGGAATACATTATGTATGGAAAAGGAGTCTGGGAGGGTCAGACGAAAAGACACCGGATTGAGAATCTCAGAAATCCTATACGGACCAATAAAACGAGGTTTAAATTTAGGAGAGGAAACCTTCATAGGTATATGACGAGAAGATAACCAAACCAGATCCCCAACACGAAGTCGGGGTCCCACACGGCGTCTGCGATTAGCGAAAAGCTGAGCCTTCTCCTGGGACAAGGTCAAATTGTCCACTACCTGAGTCCAGATCTGCTGCAACCTGTCCACCACATAATCCACACCAGGACAGTCCGAAGACTCAACCTGTCCTGAAGAGAAACGAGGATGGAACCCAGAATTGCAGAAAAATGGAGAGACCAAGGTAGCCGAGCTGGCCCGATTATTAAGGGCGAACTCAGCCAACGGCAAAAATGACACCCAATCATCCTGGTCAGCGGAAACAAAACATCTCAGATATGTTTCCAAGGTCTGATTGGTTCGTTCGGTCTGGCCATTAGTCTGAGGATGGAAGGCCGAGGAAAAAGATAGGTCAATGCCCATCCTACCACAAAAGGCTCGCCAGAACCTCGAGACAAACTGGGAACCTCTGTCAGAAACAATATTCTCAGGAATGCCATGTAAACAAACCACATGCTGGAAGAACAAAGGCACCAAATCAGAGGAGGAAGGCAATTTAACCAAGGGCACCAGATGGACCATTTTAGAAAAGCGATCACAGACCACCCAAATGACCGACATTTTTTGAGAAACGGGAAGGTCAGAAATGAAATCCATCGAAATATGTGTCCAAGGCCTCTTCGGGACCGGCAAGGGCAAAAGCAACCCACTGGCACGTGAACAGCAGGGCTTAGCCCTAGCACAAATTCCACAGGACTGCACAAAAGCACGCACATCCCGTGACAGAGATGGCCACCAGAAGGATCTAGCAACCAACTCCCTGGTACCAAAGATTCCTGGATGACCGGCCAGCACCGAACAATGAAGTTCAGAGATAACTTTACTAGTCCACCTATCAGGGACGAACAGTTTCTCGGCCGGACAACGATCAGGTTTATTAGCCTGAAATTTCTGCAACACTCTCCGCAAATCAGGGGAGATGGCAGACACAATGACTCCTTCCTTGAGGATACTCGCCGGCTCAGATAACCCCGGAGAGTCGGGCACAAAACTCCTAGACAGAGCATCCGCCTTCACATTTTTAGAGCCCGGAAGGTATGAAATCACAAAATCAAAACGAGCAAAAAATAACGACCAACGGGCCTGTCTAGGATTCAAGCGCTTGGCAGACTCAAGATAAGTAAGGTTCTTATGATCAGTCAAAACCACCACGCGATGCTTAGCACCCTCAAGCCAATGACGCCACTCCTCGAATGCCCACTTCATGGCCAGCAACTCTCGGTTGCCCACATCATAATTACGCTCAGCAGCAGAAAATTTCCTGGAAAAGAAAGCACATGGTTTGAACACTGAGCAACCAGAACCTCTCTGTGACAAAACCGCCCCTGCACCAATCTCAGAAGCATCAACCTCGACCTGGAACGGAAGAGAAACATCAGGTTGACACAACACAGGGGCACAGCAAAAACGACGCTTCAACTCCTGAAAAGCTTCCACGGCAGCAGAAGACCAATTAACCAAATCAGCACCCTTCTTGGTCAAATCGGTCAATGGTCTGGCAATGCTAGAAAAATTACAGATGAAGCGACGATAAAAATTAGCAAAGCCCAGGAATTTCTGCAGACTTTTTAGAGATGTCGGCTGAGTCCAATCCTGGATGGCCTGAACCTTAACCGGATCCATCTCGATAGTAGAAGGGGAAAAGATGAACCCCAAAAATGAAACTTTCTGCACACCGAAGAGACACTTTGATCCCTTCACGAACAAGGAATTAGCACGCAGTACCTGGAAAACCATTCTGACTTGCTTCACATGAGACTCCCAATCATCTGAGAAGATCAAAATGTCATCCAAGTAAACAATCAAGAATTTATCCAGATACTCACGGAAAATGTCATGCATAAAAGACTGAAAAACAGATGGAGCATTGGCAAGTCCGAACGGCATCACCAGATACTCAAAATGACCCTCGGGCGTATTAAATGCCGTTTTCCATTCATCTCCCTGCCTGATTCTCACCAGATTATACGCACCACGAAGATCAATCTTAGTAAACCAACTAGCCCCCTTAATCCAAACAAACAAGTCAGAAATCAATGGCAAGGGATACTGAAACTTAACAGTGATCTTATTAAGAAGGCGGTAATCAATACACGGTCTTAGCGAACCATCCTTCTTGGCTACAAAAAAGAACCCTGCTCCCAATGGTGACGACGATGGGCGAATATGTCCCTTCTCCAGGGACTCCTTCACATAACTGCGCATAGCGGTGTGTTCAGGTACGGACAAATTAAATAAACGACCCTTAGGGAATTTACTACCAGGAATCAAATCGATAGCACAATCACAATTCCTATGCGGAGGTAGGGCATCAGACTTGGACTCTTCAAATACATCCTGAAAGTCCGACAAGAACTCTGGGATGTCAGAAGGAATGGATGACGAAATAGACAAAAATGGAACATCACCATGTACTCCCTGACAACCCCAGCTGGTTACCGACATAGAGTTCCAATCCAATACTGGATTATGGGTTTGTAGCCATGGCAACCCCAACACGACCACATCATGCAAATTATGCAGTACCAAAAAGCGAATAACTTCCTGATGTGCAGGAGCCATGCACATGGTCAGCTGGGCCCAGTACTGAGGCTTATTCTTGGCCAAAGGTGTAGCATCAATTCCTCTCAACGGAATAGGACACCGCAAAGGCTCCAAGAAAAATCCACAACGTTTAGCATAATCCAAATCCATCAGATTCAGGGCAGCGCCTGAATCCACAAACGCCATGACAGAATATGATGACAAAGAGCACATTAAGGTAATGGACAAAAGGAATTTGGACTGTACAGTACCAATAACGGCAGAGCTATCGAACCACCTAGTGCGTTTAGGACAATTAGAAATAGCATGAGTAGAATCACCACAATAGAAACACAGTCTGTTCAGACGTCTGTGTTCTTGCCGTTCTACTTTAGTCATAGTCCTGTCGCACTGCATAGGCTCAGGCTTACTCTCAGACAATACCGCCAGATGGTGCACAGATTTATGCTCGCGCAAGCGACGACCGATCTGAATGGCCAAGGACATAGACTCATTCAAACCAGCAGGCATAGGAAATCCCACCATTACATCCTTAAGAGCTTCAGAGAGACCCTTTCTGAACAAAGCCGCTAGTGCAGATTCATTCCACAGAGTGAGTACTGACCATTTCCTAAATTTCTGACAATATACTTCTACATCATCCTGACCCTGGCATAAAGCCAGCAGATTTTTCTCAGCTTGATCCACTGAATTAGGCTCATCGTAAAGCAATCCCAGCGCCTGGAAAAATGCATCAACATTACTCAATGCAGAATCTCCTGGTGCAAGAGAAAACGCCCAGTCCTGTGGGTCGCCACGCAAAAAAGAAATAATAATCAAAACCTGTTGAATAGGATTACCAGAAGAATGAGGTTTCAAGGCCAAAAATAGCTTACAATTATTTCTGAAGCTCAGGAACTTAGTTCTGTCACCAAAAAACAAATCAGGAATCGGAATTCTTGGTTCTAGCATCGATTTCTGATCAATAGTATCTTGAATCTTTTGTACATTTACAACGAGATTATCCATTGAGGAGCACAGAGCCTGAATATCCATGTCCACAGCTGTGTCCTGAAGCACTCTAATGTCTAGGGGAAAAAAAAGACTGAAGACAGAGCTAAGAAAAAAAAATGATGTCAGGATTTCTTTTTTCCCTCTATTGGAAATCATTGAAGGGCTCCTTGTACTGTTATGGCTGGCAATCAGGCAACACAGCGTGCAGTAATCAGCGCACATACAGAGATCTGGCAATAACCAAAAACAATAGGACGAGCTCTGAGACGTGGAATCTCTGTAGACTGCAGTACCTGATCTATCCTCACACAACTATAAGCAGCAGTGGATTGCGCCTATCAACTACCTATGCAACTCGGCACTGCCTGAGGAGCTGACTAGCCTGAAGATAGAAATACAAGCCTGACTTACCTCAGAGAAATACCCCAAAGGAATAGGCAGCCCCCCACATATAATGACTGTTAGCAAGATGAAAAGACAAACGTAGGAATGAAATAGATTCAGCAAAGTGAGGCCCGATATTCTAGACAGAGCGAGGATAGCAAAGAGAACTATGCAGTCTACAAAAACCCTAAAACGAAAACCACGCAAAGGGGCAAAAAGACCCACCGTGCCGAACTAACAGCACGGCGGTGCACCCCTTTGCTTCTCAGAGCTTCCAGCAAAAGTTAATAGCAAGCTGGACAGAAAAAACAGAAAACAAACTAGAAGCACTTATCTAGCAGAGCAGCAGGCCCAAGGAAAGATGCAGTAGCTCAGATCCAACACTGGAACATTGACAAGGAGCAAGGAAGACAGACTCAGGTGGAGCTAAATAGCAAGGCAGCCAACGAGCTCACCAAAACACCTGAGGAAGGAAGCCCAGAGACTGCAATACCACTTGTGACCACAGAAGTGAACTCAGCCACAGAATTCACAACAGACATGTGTGACATTTATTAATGATTTTATGTGTTATGACTATCTGGATTAAAGGGATAATCCTTCAAAGTTTGAAAATTGCTAATTTTTTAACATTTTTCTCATATTTCTGATATTTTTTATAAATAAACAAAAATCATATCGACCTAAATTTACCATTATCATAAAGTATAATGTGTAACGAAAAAACAGTCTCCAAATCACTGGGATGTGTTAAAGTGTTCCAGAGTTATTACCACATAAAGTAACACTGGTCATTTTTCAAAAATTTGGCTCCGTCACTAAGGGGTTAACCCTCCCAACTTCATCATGTGCAGTCCCCTTTACTCCCAACTTCATCATGTGCAGTCCCCTTTAACCTTCCACATCATGTGCAATCTCCTTTAATCCCCCACATCATGTGCATTCCCCTTTAACCCCCACTTCATCATTTTCAGTCCCTTATAACCCCCATTTCATCATTTTCAGTCCCCTTTTACCCCCCATTTCATCATGTGCAGTCCCCTTTAACCACCCCATTTCATCTTGTGCAGTCCCTTTTACCCCCAACTTCATCATGTGCAGTCCCCTATACCCCCACTTCATCATGTGCAGTCCCCTTTAACCCCCAACTTCATCATGTGCAATCCCCTTTAACCCCCACTTCATCATTTGCAGTCCCTTTTAACCCCCATTTCATCATGTGCAGTCCCCTTTAACCACCCCATTTCATCATGTGCAGTGTTGTGAATTCCGCTCTTGGGCTCCCTCCGGTGGTTGTAAGTGGCACTTTTGTGAGTTCTGCTCTTGGGCTCCCTCCGGTGGTTTTAAGTGGAATGGCTGCTCCTTGGATTTAGCAGTCAGCAGCTGATTCCACTGATTGTCTATTCTGCTCAGCTATTTAGCCTGGCTCTTTCCTTTAGCTTGTGCCACTTGTCAATGGTTCCTGGTTGGATTCACATCTCTTTGGGTTTCCCTGTAATCCTGACCAGTTCAGCAAAGCTAAGTCCTTGCTTGCTCTTTTCTTTCCACAGGTTGTGGACTTATCCGTTCTGTGCTTTCTATGTTTGTCCAGCTTGTCAGTATGAATTAATTCTGTGTAGCTGGAAGCTCTGGGAAGCAGATGTACCCTCCACACCTTTAGTCAGGTGTGGAGATTTTTGTAAACTCTGTGTGGATTTTTTGTAGTGTTTTATACTGACCGCACAGTATTCCATCCTGTCCTATCTATCTAGCTAGACTGACCTCCTGTGCTCATCCTGGTTTCATTCTGTGTATGTCTTTTCCCTCTCCACTCACAGTCATTACTTGTGGGGGGCTATCTATCCTTTGGGGATTTTCTCTAAGGCAAGATAGTTTTCCTGTTTCTATCTTTAGGGGTAGTTAGTTCTCAGGCTGTGACGAGGTGCCTAGAGAGTGTCAGGAGCATCCCACGGCTACTTCTAGTGTTGTGTTGAGCTTAGGGACTGCGGTCAGTACAGGTACCACTTCCTTCAGAGCTCGTCCCATGTTGTTCCTAAACCACCAAATCATAACAGTGCAGTCCCATAGGGCATATAATGCAATCTCGCAAACTAGTATCTCCCATTGAAATACATTGCACTTATGCTAGTTCCCTGATCAGGGCTGCCATCAAGGCATTAGGGTATGTGCACACGTATCCCGGAGGACTGCGGATTTTTCCGCAGCGGATTTTGAAAAACCGCAGTTCAAAACCGCTGCGGTTTTTACTGCGGATTTATCGCGGTTTCTTCTGCGGTTTCTACTGCGGGTTTACACCTGCAGTTTCCTATTGGAGCAGGTGTAAACCCACAGCGGAATCCGCAGAAAGAATTGACATGCTGCAGAATATAAACCGCTGCATTTCCGCGTGGTTTTCATTTCCCATAAGTTTACATTGTACTGTAAACTCATGGGAAACAGCTGCGGACCCACAGCTGCGGAAACGCTGCGGATCCGCAGCAAAATCCGCAGCGTGTGCACATAGCCTTACTGCCCTTAATGCTGTATGGCAGGGGTGTCAAACTGCATTCCTCGAGGGCTGCAAACAGGTCATGTTTTCAGGATTTCCTTGCACTGCACAGGTGATAATTTAATCACCTACACAAAAGAGTTGGTGATTAAATTATCACCTGTGCAGTACAAGGAAATCCTGAAAACATGACCTGTTTACAGCCCTCGAGGAATGCAGTTTGACACCCCTGCTGTATGGGGCCCGGTGAGCAGCAGTACAAAGAGGGGCCTGCAGGTCCGTAGCCCCACTTATGCGCTTCTGCTCACCAGGCCTCATGGTGGGTGGTTCCCTCTGGGGTTTCATCTAAATTGCATTTTTGTGGGATTTGCAAGGAAACCCCCACGTAAGTGCTCAGTGTAGAACACAAAAATGTGATTCCAGCGTTATTCTGGAAGCGATCAAATAATATTATGTACCCTTAAATGTTACCAATTAAAAACCCTAATTTATCCCGCAAAAAATCAGCCCCACTCAGGTTCGTCATCTGTCACTGGAACTGTAGGGGTTTCCCAAGTTACTGGTAAAACAAAAACTCTGGAAAAACGACATGGCTCCTGCCCTCTCAAATAATATCCAGTTATTTCTGCACTCCCAAATCTAAATGCCCCACTCCTGAGCCCCACTGTGCATAAACCACAGTAGTAATAAATCGCTTGGCACTCAAATGGTTTCTTTCAGATGAAAAAGTGAACATCCCATTTATTTGTGCATCCAGTTCAAAGATTATTTAAACGTTTTCGGTCAAATCACAAGACCTTCATCAGAAATATCTTTAACAAAACTGGAAGCATAGGACAATGGGGTATATGAGCCTAGGCAACCCTGAAGGGAAACTCTCCTTCAGGCCCTGGGATCCATATTCATGTAAAAAATAAAGAATTAAAATAAAAAATATTGATATACTCACCCCTCCGATGAACCCTGGCTGTCACCGCTGCGAGCGTCTGCCTCCGTTCCTAAGAATGCAGTGAGTGAAGGACCTTCGATGACGTCACGGTCACGTGAGCGGTCCGGTGACAGCCAGAGTTCGTCAGAGGGGTGAGTATATCCATATTTTTTATTTTTATACTTTATTTTTTACATGAATATGGATCCCAGGGCCTGAAGGAGAGTTTCCTCTCCTTCAGACCCTGGGAACCATCCAGGATCACTTCCGATATTTGTGTCCCATTGACTTGCATTGGTATCGGGTATCCGATATTTTTTGGATATCGGCCGATACCATCCGATACCGTTACCTTTGAATATCGGAAGGTATCGCTCAACACTAGCCATGACGTGTGGCCTAACAGTAATTTCTGACAACATGTGGGGCAGCACCGGGAGAAATTGCACAAGAAATTGAGGGGTCTAGTTTCACCCATTAACCCTTGTGTACCTGTCAAATTTGTAGCAAATACAAAAATTACATTTTTACGACTACAATCTCATATTTCCACATCTCAATGTCATAAAATTATGTGAGGCACCTATAGGTTCAAAATACTCACTAAACTTCTGGATAAATTCCTTGAGGGGCTACTTGTCCCAGGCAAATTGCACTATTTCCTTTACTAGCCCTGCCATGTGCCCAAGCAGAAGTTTTTGACCACATATGGGGTATAGTTGCGCTTGTGACAAATTGCACAAAAAACTATATGGTCCGTTTTCTCATATTATTCATTGTGAAAATTACAAATTGGGGCTAAAACATTTTTGTGGAAAAAATTTAAATTTTTAATAAGATTACCTAATGTTATCAAATTCTGTGTAGTACCTGTGGGTTCAGAATTCTCACTGTACCCGTGGATAAAATCCTTGAGGGGTGTAGTTTTGAAAATGGGGTCACTTGTGGGAGTTTTCACTGTTTAGACACATTAGGGGCTCTGC
Source organism: Ranitomeya imitator (assembly GCF_032444005.1). Taxonomy (NCBI): domain Eukaryota; kingdom Metazoa; phylum Chordata; class Amphibia; order Anura; family Dendrobatidae; genus Ranitomeya; species Ranitomeya imitator. The sequence goes on from NC_091282.1 coordinate 180,266,520, forward strand.
CATGCACCCAAACAGTATCCCCCATATATGGGGTATTGGTGTACTCAGGATGAATTGCACAACAAATTTTTGGTCCATTTTTTACTGTTACACTTGTGAAAGCAAAAAAAAATTGGTGCTAAAAGTACATTTTTATGACTAAAATGTAATTTATTTATTTTCACAGCTCTACGTTACAAACTTCTGTGAAGCACCTGGGAATTCAAGGTGCTCATGTCACATCTAGATAGATTTCCTAAGGGGTATATTTTAAAAAATGAAGTCATTTGTGTGGGGTTCATGTTCTCCTGTAATCCTTGTGAAAATAAAAAAAGGGCTAAAATTACATATTTGTTGGTAGAATGTGATTTTTTTTTCACTTTCACAGCTCTACGTTATAAACTTCTGTGAAGCAGTGCTCCTTCCCTTCCAAGCCCTGCCATGCACCCAAACAGTAGATTTCCCCTATTTTCTTCTGTTACCCTTATGAAAAGTAACATTTTTGTGAAAAAAAAGTTAAATGTTCATTTTTTTCTCCACATTTCTTTAGCTCCTGTTAATCAACAGAAAGATTAATAAACTTCTTGATTGTGATTTTGCATTTCTTGGGGGTTCCGTTTTTAGAATAGTGTCACTTTGGGGTATTTTCTGTCATATAGGTCCCACAAAGTCACTTGACATGTAAGGTGGTCCTTAAAAATAGTTTTGGAAATTTTGTTGTAAAAATGGGGAATTACTGGTCAACTTTTAACTCTTATAACTTCCTAACAAAAGAAAACTAGGTTTAAAAAAATCGTGCTGATGTAAAGTAGACATGTGGGAAATGTTATTTATTAACTATTTTGTGTGACATTTTTCTCTAATTTAACCCCTTTCTGACATATGACGTACTATCCTGTTGAGGTGGTATGGGCCTGTATGACCACCGACGAGATAGTATGTCATTACTGATCAGCCGTGCTCACGGGGGGAGCACGGCCGATCGGGGCCAGGTGTCAGCTGACTATCGCAGCTGACATCCGGCACTATGTGCCAGGATCAGTCACGGACCGGCTCACCCGCGGCACACTGCAATCAAAGATGATCGCAGCGTTCCAGCGGCACAGGAAAGCATCGCTCAGGGAGGGGGCTCCCTGAGTGCTTCCATGAGACCCTCGGAGAAATGCGATGTGATCGTGTTGCTCCAAAGGTCTCCTACCTCCAAAATGGCCACGAGAGGCCTTCCGGGTCCTGCATGGAGGTGGCTTGCAAGCACCCGCTGAGAGAGACCAATAAGTCATCTAGGTAATTTTGCAATGCATCACTGGGAACGGAAGCTGGCAGCCGCATCGCGTGCTTTGAGACAGCTTCGGTGGAGGGTGAGTCTAAATATTTTTTATTTTAATTCTTTTTTTAACAGGGATATGGTGCCCACACTGCTATATACTACGTGGGCTGTGTTATATACTGTGTGGGCTGTGTTATATACTGTGTGGGCTGTGTTATATACTGCGTGGGCTGTAATATACACTGCGTGGCCTGTGTTATATACTGCCTGGCTGCTATATACTACGTGGACTGTGTTATACACTACGTGGGCTGTGCTATATATTACGTGGGCTGTGTTATATACTGCCTGGCTGCTATATACTATGTGGGCAGTGTTATATACTGCATGGGCTGTGTTATATACTATGTGGCTGCTATATAATACGTGGCTGTTTGTGTTATGTGGGCTGTGCTATATACTATGTGGCTGCTATATACTATGTGGCTGCTATATACTACGTGGCTGCTATATACTACATGGCTGTGCTTTATACTACGTGGCTGTGGTATATAGTACCTGGCTGTGTTATATACTACGTGGCTGTGCTATATGCTAGGTGGCTGCGCTAAGCACAACATACATACATATTCTAGAATACCGGATGCGTGTTATATACTAAGTGGACTGTGCTATATATTACGTGGGCTGTGTTATGTACTGCCTGGCTGCTATATACTATGTGGGCAGTGTTATATACTGCGTGGGCTGTGTTATATAGTATGTGGCTGCTATATAATACGTGGCTGTGCTATATACTACATGGCTGTCTGTGTTATGTGGGCTGTGCTATATGCTATGTTACATAGTAACATAGTAACATAGTTAGTAAGGCCGAAAAAAGACATTTGTCCATCCAGTTCAGCCTATATTCCATCATAATAAATCCCCAGATCTACGTCCTTCTACAGAACCTAATAATTGTATGATACAATATTGTTCTGCTCCAGGAAGACATCCAGGCCTCTCTTGAACCCCTCGACTGAGTTCGCCATCACCATCTCCTCAGGCAACCAATTCCAGATTCTCACTGCCCTAACAGTAAAGAATCCTCTTCTATGTTGGTGGAAAAACCTTCTCTCCTCCAGATGCAAAGAATGCCCCCTTGTGCCCGTCACCTCCTTGGTATAAACAGATCCTCAGCGAGATATTTGTATTGTCCCCTTATATACTTATACATGGTTATCAGATTGCCCCTCAGTCGTCTTTTTTCTAGACTAAATAATCCTAATTTCGCTAATCTATCTGGGTATTGTAGTTCTCCCATCCCCTTTATTAATTTTGTTGCCCTCCTTTGTACTCTCTCTAGTTCCATTATATCCTTCCTGAGCACCGGTGCCCAAAACTGGACACAGTACTCCATGTGCGGTCTAACTAGGGATTTGTACAGAGGCAGTATAATGCTCTCATCATGTGTATCCAGACCTCTTTTAATGCACCCCATGATCCTGTTTGCCTTGGCAGCTGCTGCCTGGCACTGGCTGCTCCAGGTAAGTTTATCATTAACTGGGATCCCCAAGTCCTTCTCCCTGTCAGATTTACCCAGTGGTTTCCCATTCAGTGTGTAATGGTGATATTGATTCCTTCTTCCCATGTGTATAACCTTACATTTATCATTGTTAAACCTCATCTGCCACCTTTCAGCCCAAGTTTCCAACTTATCCAGATCCATCTGTAGCAGAATACTATCTTCTCTTGTATTAACTGCTTTACATAGTTTTGTATCATCTTCAAATATCGATATTTTACTGTGTAAACCTTCTACCAGATCATTAATGAATATGTTGAAGAGAACAGGTCCCAATACCGACCCCTGCGGTACCCCACTGGTCACAGCGACCCAGTTAGAGACTATACCATTTATAACCACCCTCTGCTTTCTATCACTAAGCCAGTTACTAACCTATTTACACACATTTTCCCCCAGACCAAGCATTCTCATTTTGTGTACCAACCTCTTGTGCGGCACGGTATCAAACGCTGTGGAAAAATCGAGATATACCACGTCCAATGACTCACCGTGGTCCAGCCTATAGCTTACCTCTTCATAAAAACTGATTCGATTGGTTTGACAGGAGCGATTTCTCATAAACCCATGCTGATATGGAGTTAAACAGTTATTCTCATTGAGATAATCCAGAATAACATCCCTCAGAAACCCTTCAAATATTTTACCAACAATAGAGGTTAGACTTACTGGCCTATAATTTCCAGGTTCATTTTTAGAGCCCTTTTTGAATATTGGCACCACATTTGCTATGCGCCAGTCTTGCGGAACAGACCCCGTGGCTATAGAGTCCCTAAAAATAAGAAATAATGATTTATCTATTACATTATTTAGTTCTCTTAGTACTCGTGGGTAGGGTTGAGCGACTTTTCTTTTTATAGGATCGGGTCGGGTTTCACGAAACCCGACTTTTTCAAAAGTCGGGTCGAGTGAAATCGGCCGATCCTATAGAAAAGTCGGGGTCGGGGTCAGCCGAAACACGAAACCCAATGCAGTGCATTGGGTTTCTAATTTTTCCCAGGGTCTGAAGGAGAGGAAACACTCCTTCAGGCCCTGGGATCCATATTTAAGTGTAAAATAAAGAATCAAAATAAAAAATATTGATATACTTACCCTCGGACGCGCCCTGGTTCTCACCGGCAGCCTTCCTTCCTAAGAATGAGCGCCTGAAGGACCTTCGATGACGTCGCGGCTTGTGATTGGTCGCGTGAGCGGTCACATGGGCGTCACACGACCAATCACAAGCCGCGACGTCATCTAAGGTCCTTCAGGCGCTGATTCTTAGGAAGGAAGGCTGCGGGTTAGAACCAGGGCGCATCCGAGGGTGAGTATATACTTATTAGGAATATACTCACCCTCGGACGCACCCTCGGACGCTTCCTTCCTAAGAATTAGCGCCTGAAGGACCTTAGATGATGTCGTGGCTTGTGATTGGTCACGTGACGCCCATGTGACCGCTCACGCGACCAATTACAAGCCGCGACGTCATCGAAGGCCCTTCAGGCGCTCATTTTTAGGAAGGAAGGCTGCCGGTGAGAACCAGGGCGCGTCCAAGGGTGAGTATATCAATATTTTTTTATTTTTATTCTTTATTTTACACTTAAATATGAATTCCGATACTGATTCCCGATATCTTAAACATATCGGAACTCAGTATCGGAATTCCGATTCCAGATCAGAAGATCGCCGACCTCATGGCCGACCCCACACAGGGGTCGGGTCGGGTTTCATGAAACCCGACTTTGCCAAAAGTCGGCGACTTCTGAATCTGGCCGGCCCGTTTCGCTCAACCCTACTCGTGGGTGTATGCCATCCGGACCCGGAGATTTATCTATTTTAATCTTATTTAGCCGGTTTCGCACCTCTTCTTGGGTTAGATTGGGGACCCTTAATATAGGGTTTTCATTGTTTCTTGGGATTTCACCTAGAATTTCATTTTCCACCGTGAATACCGTGGAGAAGAAGGTGTTTAATATGTTAGCTTTTTCCTCGTCATCTACAACCATTCTTTCCTCACTATTTTTTAAGGGGCCTACATTTTCAGTTTTTATTCTTTTACTATTGATATAGTTGATATTGTTGCTGCTATATACTGTGTGGCTGCTATATACTACTTGGCTGCTATATACTACGTGGCTGTTCTTTATACTACATGGCTGTGGTATATACTAAGTGGCTGTGTTATATACTATATGGATGTGCTATATACTACATGGCTGTGCTAAGTGCGACGTACATACATACATACATATTCTAGAATACTCGATGCGTTAGAATTGGGCCACCATCTAGTATAGTATAAATGGTGTAATGACAAAAAAACAGCAGGAGAAGTTTTATAAATAGCTGAGCAGTGTGAAATATGTCTTAAATATTTATGTTTCTCTATTTTCTGAAGATTTTGATGAGTGACAGTACACAATATTGAATCATTACATGAGCACTTATTTTCTATGTGTCAGAAAGATAATAGAGAGCAATACCTTATTAAAGAGACATTGCAGAAGCTGTATTTAATAGAGAACATCGTTTCAGTAAGTTACATGACGAACATCATTTCAGTAAGTTACATGACGATTGAGTGCAACATATTGCCACAATATTATAGCTAATATACTGATTAATGCTGTATTTTCACATTTTCAGTGCAAGACACATAAAATAATTCCTTAAAAGGGGATGTCTGGGGTAATTATTTTGATCAATATCAAATCAGTGGAGGTACAACTTCTAGCACCCTATTGATAAGCTGCTATTATGTTTGGCAGCGGACAGATGTAAATAGTGATTGGAGTCAAAACAGCAATGCAACAATTCACTATGTAGTGGAGGCTGCCAATAATTACATCATATTTAATAGACCCCATTTACCTGATTAAATGGTGAACATATTTACAGACTAGTAGTTGACACACCAAAGGGAGTCGGTATTCTAACATCTGAAGAGTATTACCACCACAAAAACAGCAAAAAGAGTGCTGTCTGAGTGTGAGGGACTGATTCACTAACTTTGTGATAACCTACAGAAGAAAATTGTTGCAAAGACATAGAAGACAAAGAGCTGATGTTCTGTCAAACACTGAAACGTACTGTGCAGTATTGAAAGGGATACAAAGACTCTGAGTTCAAAAGTATTTAAACCTTTGCTTTCAGTTTTTGATCTGATCACCTTGTACAGCAATAACTGCATCTAAACATTTCTAATAATTGTCGATTAGTCCTGCACATCAACTTAGAGGAATTTTAGACCTTTCCTCCCTACAAAACAGCTTCAACTCAGTTCTGTTAATGGGTTTTCTCCCATACACTGCTTGCTTCAGGTCCTTCTACAACATCTCTATAGAATTTTGGTCAGGACTTTAACCATTCCTTTGTTGAATGACTTGGGCGCTTTGGGTCATTGTCTTACTGCATGACTCATGTTTTCTTGTGATTGATACATATGGACAAGTGTTTTTTTTAATTTTCTGATATAATTTGACTTAAATACTTTTATTTTTCTGGCTAACAAGGTACTACAATATAACTTTTTATGTACATCTGGTATAATTCCTAATTAATTGTACCATCAGTGATGACAAAACAGGCCCACACCATGATACTACCACAATCATGTTTTATATATGGTTGAGTTTTTTTATGCTATAATGCAGGGTTTTTCTTCTTCAAACGTAAAGCTTCTCATTTATCCAAAAAAGCTCTATTTTGGTCTTTTCTGTTCACAAAGCATTGTTCCTACAGCCTTCTGGTGAGTCTAAGTGATCATTATTAAACTGCAGATGAAATTCAGTGCTCTTTATGGAGAGCAGTGGCAGTATCATTGCAATTCTTCCATACACATCATTGTTGTTTAGTGTCATCCTGATGTTGGAGTTGTGAACATTGACAATGTCTAATTGGAGATATGCTTTTAGCTACATAGAGGTTATCTGTGGTTCCTCTGTGACTTCATAGACTATTATATGCCTTCTTCTTGCAGTGATTTTTGTTGGTCGACCACTGTTTGGGAGGCTAATATTGGTCTTGAGTTTCCTCCATTGGTATACAATCTGTTTGATTGTGGTTTTAGTGAAGGTAAAGCTCTTTATAGAAGATTTTGTAACTTTTTTTTAGATTGGTATGATTTAAACAAAACAGGTCACCCACTTACAAATCCCATTAATTGAAAACATCACATTGATTGAAAACAACAGATACTAATTTCAACTTTAAAGTATCTGCTAATCTTAAATCCGTGCCATTCACAGACATTTGTCATTTTTTAAATTAATAAAATGATCCAATAACAAAGTCTAAAATTTTTGACTAATTTTTTTATTACTTAGTTCTCTTTCTAATATAGATATATCAGCAAGGTGCACCACATTGCTTTAATTCTTGTGAAGCACCTGAAAAGTTAATAAACTCTTCAAATGTGAGGTGGTCCCTAAAAAAATGGTTTTGTAAATTTTGTTGGAAAAATTAGAAATCGCTGGTCAACTTTTAACCCATTACTTGCCAAATTAAAATTTTTACAAGTACAGATTTTTCAGAAAAGGGCGTCCCAATATTCAATTAAAAATGACAATGACATGATTTCCTATATTGAAAACATTCATTTTACAAACACAACACAAAAAATTGGACCTACCATATTTTCCGGCGTATAAGACGACCCCCAACTTTTCCAGTTAAAATATAAAATCTTCTCAAAAGTCGGGGGTTGTCTTATATGCCGGGTGTCGTCTTATAGGGTGGGTGCGGAGCAATTTGCGGTCGACGTATATAGTGGGGGGGAGAGGTCCCGATGACGAGGTGAGGGAGCGCCTCACCAGGAAGGTGTAAGTGAAGCAAACTGTCATTGTCTGGGATGCCAGGGTTATGCAAAAAAGAGAGAGCGGTGCTGTGCCTAGAAAAACACTCCTCTTTCACTAATCTGGCTCACCCTTGTATCCTATTATCTCCTTCTCTGCCTCTGCTTCACTTACACCTTCCCGGTGAGGTGCCCCCTCACCTTGTCATTGGGGTCGCTCCCCCCACAATATGCCTCGAGTCCCGACCGCAGATTACTCCGCACCTGCCCTATAAGACGACACCTGGCGTATAAGACGATACCCGACTTTTGAGAAGATTTTCAAGGGTTAAAACGTAGTCTTATACGCCAGAAAATACAGTAATTATAAAAATTATAAAATCTTAGTTGCTAGAAGCTAAAGATTTGTCGTCCCAAAAAAGGACATTGGTAGATAATGTGTTAACCCTCATAACAAAAAAATTATGTTTCAAAAATTGTGCTAATGTAAAGTAGAAATGTTATATATTAACTCGTTTCTGTGACATAACACTCTGATTTAGGGGCATAAAAATGAAATGTTTAAAAATTGTGAAATTTTCCAAATTTTTTACTAAATTTATTTTTTTTTCACAAATAAACACAAGATATTTTGAATAAATTTTACCACTATCATAAAGTACAATATGTACCAAAAAAAAATCTCAGAATCAATGGGGTCCATTGAAGCGTTCCAGAATTATATCCACATAAAGTGACACTGGTGAGATTTCAAAATTAAGGGCTGGTCATTAACCTACAAAGCGGCTTGGTCCTTAAGGGGTTAAAAATAAAAACTAATAGATAATACACATTACATGCATAGAGAAAAACACACTATTGCATAAAATGCCCACAACGAAAACAGTGCAGGTAAAAAAAATGGAAGGTTCTCACCCTTGTCTTGAGACTCCTCCCAATGGAAGCACAGAGCTTGAGGAGGGGTAAGGTAAGTAAATGTACCCCTATAATCCCCTGTCGTGCCCCATATAAAGACTACTGCCCTTGTAAGCAGGTTGCGGGATGTAGTGACAGACAGGAGGCAGAAAAAGGGTTAACAATTTTACTTGAACAAGGGGATACTCCACGCAGGGAGGCAAACAGTTTAAACGAGGCAAAAGGATATGCAGGGTTGAAAAACAGTAGATTCAGTAACGGCAGCTACTTTGTACACTTATCGTGACAGAAGTTTCACTGACTGTAGATGCTGCTTGAAAGTCAGTATTGCCAATAACAGCTGGAGCAGTGCTTGTTCAAGAAGGTCCTGCTGGTAATAGTGGTCTGTCTTTTGGCGGCAGTGGTCGGTGTCCAGTACCTTAAACTGGACCTCTAGTCCATAAGTGGCTGAGGCCAATACAGACAAGGCCACAATACTGTCAGGTTCCTGGTCGATCTGTGTGGCAATGTCCGGCAATGTGGGCAGCAACAAACAGTCCTGCACACTGCACTTAAGCTTACGTGCAGTGCTCAGCGGAACAGGGCTCCTGACTCTCTCCCTGTCACTGTGGCAGGCTTTGGCAGCGTCCTTGCACATATGGCCTGCCCCATTTCATCTCTGCCCCACTGCACACGTAGAGGAGCACGCTACGCACACACCTTGCTCCTCGCACGGCTGGTTGTAAAGTTCGAGCATGGGTCTGCGCTATATTGATACTCGAGGGCTGGAGAACTCACTTCCCCCAGCTGCGCATTGTCTGTTCCCACCAAGTCTCTCTCTAGGCCACCGGGTCTGTCTGCTGCAGTCCATCACAGCGCCGGCAGGTTGGATGTGGAGCGCGCTGCCTGCCCTGCTGCTCTCATGCTGATGGCAGGGACATCTCTCTGCTTCTTCACGCCCTTTTCCCCTCAGCTTCTGGCTGGGATCCCTCTCTAAACACACCCCCTCTTCCTGGGTCATGGGGCCTGTCCTGTCCCCTATTCCTTCCCCCAGGAAACAGGGGATGCATCCACAGCAGTTCCAGACCTGGTTCAATACAGGTATTTGCAGCCTGGTCTTCCTCCTTACACTTCCCCTCTCCTTTAGCTCTCCACTCCGTGGACAAGACCTCTTCGCGCTCCATTATGTTATTTTGAGGTGGGTCAGATGCCCAAAATTTTGGCATCCATTTCTGCCTCTCTTGCACCACATTCTGCTGAAGGAAATTGTTCTGTGCATACCGCAGAGGCAGAACACCAGCATGGTCACACTGAGTACTTTGAGCCTCCTCTTGAATTTGCTCATTAGGAGTACTCAGAACTTCTGGTTGAGTGGGAAAATCAGTTTGGGTTGTAGAGGACGGGAGTACAGTGGGGCAAAAAAGTATTTAGTCAGTCAGCAATAGTGCAAGTTCCACCACTTAAAAAGATGAGAGGCGTCTGTAATTTACATCATAGGTAGACCTCAACTATGGGAGACAAACTGAGAAAAAAAAATCCAGAAAATCACATTGTCTGTTTTTTTATCATTTTTTTTGCATATTATGGTGGAAAATAAGTATTTGGTCAGAAACAAACAATCAAGATTTCTGGCTCTCACAGACCTGTAACTTCTTCTTTAAGAGTCTCCTCTTTCCTCCACTCATTACCTGTAGTAATGGCACCTGTTTAAACTTGTTATCAGTATAAAAAGACACCTGTGCACACCCTCAAACAGTCTGACTCCAAACTCCACTATGGTGAAGACCAAAGAGCTGTCAAAGGACACCAGAAAAAAAAATTGTAGCCCTGCACCAGGCTGGGAAGACTGAATCTGCAATAGCCAACCAGCTTGGAGTGAAGAAATCAACAGTGGGAGCAATAATTAGAAAATGGAAGACATACAAGACCACTGATAATCTCCCTCGATCTGGGGCTCCACGCAAAATCCCACCCCATGGGGTCAGAATGTTCACAAGAACGGTGAGCAAAAATCCCAGAACCACGCGGGGGGACCTAGTGAATGAACTGCAGAGAGCTGGGACCAATGTAACAAGGCCTACCATAAGTAACACACTATGCCACCATGGACTCAGATCCTGCAGTGCCAGACGTGTCCCACTGCTTAAGCCAGTACATGTCCGGGCCCGTCTGAAGTTTGCTAGAGAGCATTTGGATGATCCAGAGGAGTTTTGGGAGAATGTCCTATGGTCTGATGAAACCAAACTGGAACAGTTTGGTAGAAACACAACTTGTCGTGTTTGGAGGAAAAAGAATACTGAGTTGCATCCATCAAACACCATACCTACTGTAAAGCATGGTGGTGGAAACATCATGCTTTGGGGCTGTTTCTCTGCAAAGGGGCCAGGACGACTGATCCGGGTACATGAAAGAATGAATGGGGCCATGTATCGTGAGATTTTGAGTGCAAACCTCCTTCCATCAGCAAGGGCATTGAAGATGAAACGTGGCTGGGTCTTTCAACATGACAATGATCCAAAGCACACCGCCAGGGCAACGAAGGAGTGGCTTCATAAGAAGCATTTCAAGGTCCTGGAGTGGCCTAGCCAGTCTCCAGATCTCAACCGTATAGAAAACCTTTGGAGGGAGTTGAAAGTCCGTGTTGCCAAGCGAAAAGACAAAAACATCACTGCTCTAGAGGAGATCTGCATGGAGGAATGGGCCAACATACCAACAACAGTGTGTGGCAACCTTGTGAAGACTTACAGAAAACGTTTGACATCTGTCATTGCCAACAAAGGATATATTACAAAGTATTGAGATGAAATTTTGTTTCTGACCAAATACTTATTTTCCACCATAATATGCAAATAAAATGTTAAAAAAACAGACAATGTGATTTTCTGGATTTTTTTTCTCAGTTTGTCTCCCATAGTTGAGGTCTACCTATGATGTAAATTACAGACGCCTCTCATCTTTTTAAGTGTTGGAACTTGCACTATTGCTGACTGACTAAATACTTTTTTGCCCCACTGTATGTCTGGGTTCAATGGAACAGCTATCTCTGGAGTTTCAGACCTAGGTACTTCCCTTGGACTGGAAGGTGGTGAACTATCCATTTCAGAGAACGAGGCGAGTGGTTCTTCCTCATTCACGATCGGGAAGAGTGGCAGTGAGCGTTTCAGGGGCACTTGGCACTTTCTCCCCTCTTTCGGGTTCTTGTGACAGGCAAGGTTGCAATATACTTCGGTGGACTACTCAGGTAGGCGCCCCTTCTTCCCCTTTGGGTTGAATCTCACAGATGAGACCTTTGAATCCAATTTGACGTTCCACCCGATTCTCCTCCACATGACTGAGTACCGCAGACATCCCACTGTAGGCAGACGATGCTTTCTCTCTCACTTCTCGGCGTCCGATGTTGTGGCTCTGTCTGGCTCTGGGTGTGGCTCTTCTCTTCTCTCTATACCATTTCGCCCATGGGCAGGGTTCTCTCCAGTGGGCATGACCTTTGGAAGGGTGAGCGAATGTTCGCCATCAGCTGTCTCTTGTACGACAACTTCTGGACAGGTGTCCCATTTTTCCACATGTCCAACATTCACTTCTGCGCCTGTCTGGAAGGCACTTTGGTCGGGATCGCTATCCTTCACGAGAGGCATACCCCCACTGCAATCGCCATTCACCCCACGATATGGAAATAGATTCTGAGGCTGCTGCTGGGGTTGCTCTTACGCTCCGTTTCTCTCCTCTAACTTCTCTTTACTTTTGCCGTAAGTTACCCCATGGTATGGGATTGGACTCTATGGCAGCAGCAAGGGCTTCCTTTAGGCTCTCGATTTCTGCCCTCATTTTTCATATGACTGCCAAAATTTGCTCCCGCTCTTCCTTGTTCGGGGTAGGTACTTCACAGCTCCGGACCATCCCTCCGAAGGCTGTGGTCCCCTACTCCTGTTCTCTTTTGTGCGCTTCTGCCCAAACTTCTACAAAAGTCATATGCGGCCTAGCACGCAGGCACTCCCGCAAAACCTGCTTAAGCGGCACGTCTCGGATTCCTGCCATGAACTGGTCTCTCAGAATTATGTCAGGGGGTCCTACGCCTACATCATTCCACCTCACAATTGCAGCATGGTTTTCTTCCAACGTGTAAGAAGGTGAACTGTGTTAAACCAGGAGAGCACTAGGACCTTGTGGTGTTTGCTTGTTGCAGCTAAGAACAGGTGCTGTAAGTGCCCAGGAAACTGTGTGTGCTGAGGGGTGGGACCTAATGTCTGCTGTCTAGAACTGTGAGGAAAGTTTCAGTAGAGGAGAGACTGTCCTGGGAAACACTGTGTATGTGGAGCAGCTTGTGAGAAGAAAAGAGATTGGACCCTGGAAGAGACTGTTCACTGCCAGTGTGTGCGGAGAGTGTTAACCCCTTCATTTTTGGGAGCCTGAGGCCTTGCTGTGGAACAGAGACAGAGCGTTCCTGAGAGCTGTGTGACTGTGGAGCTCTGTGGAGTCCCTGTTGTGCTGAGCTGAGAAGCAATATTGGACAGATATTTTAATTTCAATAAAGTTTTATTTAAACAATTTGAACTTGACACATTGTTTTCAGAAAAAGAAAGAAAGATATATTATTCCTCACAGGGGAAATTCAAAAGGGAGGACCAGACAGAGACAGGGGAAGAATAGGACAATGGGGGAGGAAACAAGCAAAAATTTCCACAGCATATAAAGTAGCGTTAACTTATCCTTGAAGATTATAGCAATCTAAATGTACCATATTAAAAGAATTATGGAAAGAGGCATAATACCTGATCTATCTGGACATTTGGTTCCAGATCCATCCAAGGACTCCAGAGTTTAAAAAAAGAGTTCCCAAGTATCATTTCTGGTTGCTTCTATATGTTCAAACAGCATAATATCATTCATTCTTTCCTTAATAACTGATATGGATAATGAAGGTGATTTCCATTTTGCAGCTATATGAATTTTGGTAGCCATAAAGAGAAAGTTTACTAATTTGTGCAAACCCTTATGGAGTAAGGGGTGTCTTGCCCCCAAAAGGAAATGGTAGGTTCATTTGATCTACCAGAAATGTTACTTTTTACCTGAGGTCCAACACCATGAGACAGGTCCACCATATATGCATCATATCTCCTCGTTGTTAACAACCTTGGAAACACAAAGCAGATACATGTGGATATGTAGTTTAGATGGGACAAGATATGTCCTATGAAGAAGCTTTAACAAGGTCTCCACCAGAGATGATTGATGACTACCTTTGGATAGTGTATCACAACAATATCTCCAGTCCTCTATGGATAATTCAAAACCCAGATGCCTCTCCTATTTGATCATATAATTCAATTTTTTCTCATCATGAGGAGGACTAATAATTGAATATATCAAAGATATTGTGCCTCTTCCCATAGGATCGCTTATAAATTTTTGTTCAAAACTGGAGATAGCAAGAGGGTTTTTATTTGGTATAAGTCTCTTAGCAAAATGAAATATTTGGTTCATGCGTAAAAATTCACTAACCAGAGGTTCATGTTTCTGAATAAACTCCTGCTTATCCAATACTATATTAAATGATGAACACAGATGTTTTATTGTAAAAAATCCCATTAAGATCCACCATGAAAAGAGGTGTGGGTTTAGACCAGGAGTAAACATTGGATTATAGAAAAGAGTAGTCATAGGGGAGGGGACTGACTGTAATCCAAATTTAAATCTAGTTTTTCTCCAGAGGAGCAAGGAGTGAGCCGCAAAGGGTGCTGTAATATTAATGTCTTTTGGGAGTTTTTCCACAGTCCACATTAAACCGGGTAATGAGAAAGGTTTGGGGACGAGTAACGATTCTAGAAGTACCCATCTCGATTTATTGATATATGAGCAAGTGCTTGTTAACTGAGCCATTTGTGCAAACCTATAATACAAAGCAAAATTAGGCAATGAGACAGCTTCTAAGTTTCTATGAAAAAAAATCTAGGTTTCTTTTTCTGCCAAATATAGTTAAATAATAAATTATGTATCCTAGAAAATGTTGTAGTTGGTATAGCTATTGGTAGGGATCGGAAAAGGTATAGGAAACGAGGTAGAAAGACCATTTTAATTGAATGGATTCTACCTAGCCAAGATAAGTTAGTCGAGGACCATTTAGTAAGATCAGCTTGGAAATTCTGAATAAGGGGGATATAGTTCCACTTAAAAAGAGTTGACCTATTTGATGTTAAATTGATACCTAAATATGTCAAGTAATTTTCTTTTTTTATGAAGTTAAGGAAACAATGTTGTCTTGTGTGTCCTTAGGAGTGTTTATAAAGAGTGCCTCAGATTTATCTACATTTACCTTGTGCTCAGAGATAGTTTCAAAATCATGAAGCAAAGAAAATAAATTGGGAAGAATGATGTGAGGGTTGGTAATAGTAAGGAGAAGATCATCTGCGAAAAGACTGACTTTGTATTGGTCACCTAGCTCTGAGGGACCAGTTATATTTGGATTTTTTTCTAATGGCTTCTGCAAGTGGTTCTATAGCTAGTGCAAAAAGGTCCGGGGACAATGGGCAACCTTTTCTAGTACCTCGTTGTATTTTAACCAGAGTGGGATGCATTGTTGGAAGTTTTGGGTATGCCATCGGGTTATCGTATAAAAGTCGAATACACTAAATAAAGTGAGAAGGAAAGCCAAACCTTGAGAGTACAGAAAATAGATAAGGCCATAATAGTGAATCAAACGCCTTTTCAATGTCTAAGGACACTAGTAACAGTTGTTTTTGACAAGTATTTGCTGAATGAATAATGTTAAGGTTTTGTCTAATATTGTCTGGAGCTTGCCTTGCAGGTATAAACTCCACCTGGTCATAATGGATAAGGGAGGGTAGCAACCTATTTAATCTATTGGTAATCGATGTAAAAAAATGAAAATCTATATTTAAGAGGGAAACGGGCCTAAAATTCTTTGTCTGGAGGTGATCTCTTTTAGGTTTGGGTATTACAGTAATATGTGCTATATAAAATTCTGGAGGCATCTGTGAGCCATTTAAAAGTGAATTACATATACTTTGCAAGTGAGGTGTAAGAGTGTCTTTAAATTTTTTTATAGTAAATTGCTGTAAGGCCATCCGGCCCGGGAGCCTTTCCTTTTTTAACATTTTTAATAGTAAAAGCTATCTCTTCTTCAGAAACATCTAAATAGAGTTGTTGGGTCATAGATTCAGAGACTTTGGGAAGGCCTACATTTTGAAAAAAATCATACATAAGTTGTGGGGGAGGAGGTCAGAAACATTTAATTTGCTAAATAAAAGTTCACTACCATCTCCTACCCAATTAAAGTGAAGCCAGAGGCACAAGAAGATGGAATCTTCAGAATTCACAATTGGAAGAGAATAATAATTGTTCATTATCCTGTGGAAAAATAAAATGGGGAGAGGATAGAAGGGCAGGAAGAGACACACAACATGGAACACAAAATACAATCAAATGAGCAGTTTGCCCAAAAAACATAGTGGACTGGAGACCCATATTAAACGGGTATTCCAGTAAACACTAAGGCAAGTTAACATGTAGAACTCCTGGAAGCCCAACCCCAGCGTATATTAATTATCTATGATGTACAAAGTCAAGTAAGACTATTGTTAAAGAAAAATATTGAAGAACATCATGGACAATTACAAGGCACAGATCACCCGAAGTAAAAAAAAAAAAAAAGGAAAATTTTCTTTTTCTCTCTTTTTTTTCTCCTTCTCCCTTTATAAGACCAAGTGATTAGAGTCCCACATAACTCTAAACAATATAGAAAGTGTGGATAACAAAATTTCCAAGTTGCGATCAATTAAGCGTAGAACTTTGATCCAAAACAAATTTCAAAAACAACAACCTCCAACTTATAGCCCTCCAGTCATCTGGCCATATATACTAGGAACGTAAATAAAATTGTGTAAGACAAGTTAATATATAATCATTCAGGTGACATTCTGCAGCTTGCTTCTTATTGTTCTATGGACTTCTATCCACTCTCTGGTTGGTCTTGGTTTTCATTGTGGGAGTGGGTGGGTGGAGTCTGGAACCGAAATACCAGCCTGATCCAAAATACATTTGCCTTCTTCCAAAGAGCGGCACATAAAATTTTTATTCTTGAATGAAAAAGAAAGGGCAAATGGGAAGCCCCAGTGGTATTTTATTTGTGCAGCTTGCTTAGTCATTGTGAGTGGCTTAAGAGCTCTCCTTCTGGCAAGTGTGGCTGGTGCAATGTCTACAAATAAATGTACTGATTCCGGTAAACCAGGGAATATAAATCCGCAAGGACAGGGTCCTCTCCCCTCTGTACCAGTCCGTCACTGTAAATTTGTTTACTGTTAACGATATCTATAACCCTGTATGTAACCCCTTTTCACAAGTACAGCACCATGGAATTAATGGTGCTATATAAATAAATAATAATAATACACCAGGTAAAGTTGGAGTTTTTCATGCTGCAGCCAAAATTAGATCTCTAGTTTCTTCATGATGGAACTTAAGCACCACATCTCTGGGTGTGTCATCTGATCTTGGCTTTCCCAGTGCCCTATGGATCCTGGTTATACGTATGCAGTAAGTCAGATTCAGTCTGTGGAAGCATTGCTGTGAAAAGAGTGGTTGCTGTTTCTTTAAGGGCAGTGATGTTTTCAGAGAGGCCACGTATGCGTAGATTACCTCTGCGTGATCTATTTTCAAAATCCTCGCATTTAAGCTCTAAATCGTTAATGCGGTCCATGTGTTGTTTTATGGTTTCCTGGTCATCTCCCAGCACGTCAGTAACTGAATCCATTTTTCCTCCAGTGAAGAAGTGCGCTGCATAACGTCCTGTATTTGTGATGTTACACTCTGCATTGTGCTGGAGAGTTCTGATCTAAAGGTTTCCTGGAGAGTCTTTATTAATAGTGCTGTGGGCACTATGGATTCCTCCTGTGAGGAGTGATCTTCACCCTCTGCAGCAGCGCTCATCAGGACAGCATGTGAGGAGGCTGTTGAGGTGGCGGTGGCCATTTTAGTGTTATTGCCATCTGTGAGGATATCAGCGATGGAGCGGCTTACCGGCTGTGCAGGACCTCCTTTCTTTTGCATCATGGGTCGAGGAGTTCCCGGGCAAGTGAGGAGCTCACTGATAAAAGATCCGGTGTGATCCATGTGGTGAATGGGGCTATTTTTAGCTCTACAGGGAACGGAGCATAGTGCTACACGACCACATCAAGCCCCGCGCATATGACCCTAATATTGGACAGATATTTTATACAGAACCAGGCGGATTGCTTCTAGGAGAATTCAGGAGAACTACAGGAGGAGAGACGGTGTTTGGGCACGGCATCCGCCGACAAGATGAGGAACCTTGTGTTGTTGCAACTGATTGGCGCTGAAGATTTGGGACTGGCTGCAGCCGATGAAATCTATGTGCCTGAGAGGAGACTCACCTCAGGTTAATGAGACCATAGCCATAGATACCCGGGTACTCCTAGTTAAAGCGTTTAAGAACCTTGTATTATATTATTATGTATTGTTATTGTAGAATTGCATAGGTTATACTCAGTGTGCCATCCTAGGGGGTCCCTTGATATCACTTTATTCGATTACACTTGTTCTCTAGTACCTGAATTTACCTTTTTGACAGGTAAATTTATTTTAAATCCCAGTGTAATACACTTTTCAGGAAACCTTAGATTGGCATAGTGACTTCAGCTCCGGCTGAGTGTGTATACTGTATTAGGGTATTTCAATCTGTTTCCTTCACAAAATAAGTTCTATATTATCTGCTATTTGAGTAAAGACAATTCTGGGATTTCTGCTTCAGTCTCGGTTTGTGACTCACTGGATCTTATTCGGACCTCTGGTCATTACAAGCACGTTCATGTATTGGGTCACAGTCTCCCCCTCCCTTTGAACATGACTAAACAAGTGCATGTGTAACTCCCCAATGTCCATGGGGTCGATGTGCATCTCTTCTAGGATTTGTAACACCTTGGTAAAGGTTTTTCAATCATGTTGGGGCCGTAGCATGACGGGGCACCTTGCTTCTACATGCAGGGCCATTATGGCAATCTCTGCCTCAATTGTGGGGGTCATGGGGTGTATCCTCAACATACCCCTGACCCGTTCAGTCCGGTTGCATAGTAGGGCACTGTTCCCTGTAAATTTTGGGAAGTTACTCAACATTGTCCCCAATGAGATGCTGGCCCTTGGAGTACCCCTAACCGCTTGGTCTGCCACCTCTGTGCCTGTTGACTGCATCCTGCAGACTAAACCAAGTGTAAGCAGGTTGCGGGATGCAGTGACAGACAGGAGGCAGAGCAAGGTTAACGATTTTACTTGAACAGGGGGATACTCCACACAGGGAGGCAAACAGTTTAAATGGGAAATAAACAGTTAAAAGATAGAATGAACGGTTCAATGGCAAAAGGGTATGCAGGGTTGAAAAACAATAGATTCAGTAACGGAAGTTGATATGTACACTTATCGTGTCAGAAGTTTCATCGACTGTAGATGCTGCTTGAAAGTCAGTATCGCCGACAACAGCTGGTGCGGTGCACGTCCAAGAAGTTCCTGCTGGTAATGGTGGTCTGTCTTATGGCAGCAGTGGTCAGTGTCCGGTACCTTCCACTGGGCCCCTAGTCCATAAGTGGCTATGGCCAACACAGGCAAGGCCGCAATACTGTCGGAGTCCTGGTCGAATGGTGTGGCAACATCTGGCAATGTGGGCAGCAACAAACACTACTGCAAACTGCCATGGCTCTTAAGCTTGTGTGCAGTGCTCAGCTGAACAGGGCTACCAGCTCTCTCACTGCCACTGCAGCAGGCTCCGGAAGCATCTTGGCATATGGCCGGCCCCATTTCATCTCAGCCCAGCTGCGCACCTTGCAGAACACGCTACGCACGCACCTTGCTCCTCTCTTGGCTGGCGGGAAAGGTTGAGCATGGGTCTGAGCTATATTGATGCTCGAGGGCTGGAGCACTCACGTCCCCCTGCTGCGTGCTGTTTGTTCCTGCCAAGTCTCTTTCTAGGCCACCGGTTTTGTCTGCTGCAGCCCATCTCAGCTCCGGTGGGTCGGGTGCGGAGCTCGCTGCCTGCCCTGCTGCTCGCACGCTGATGGCAGGGGCCTCTCTGCAGCATTGAGTGCTTTCCCCCTCAGCTTCCGGACGGATTCCCTCTGAAAACACACCCTCTCTTCCTGGGTCATGGGGCCTGTCCAGTTCCCTATTCCTTCCCCCAGGAAACAGGGGATGCAGCCTCGGCAGTTCCAGACACAACTCAATACAGGTACTTGCAGCCTGGTCTTCCTCCTTACACCCTAACAAGGGCAGTACCCAAGTGACACCTTGTTCATGTCAAACCCCACAACCCTCCTATGTATTTTGGACCTATTTCACTGGCCTCAAGAGCAGCATATCATAGACTTGAGGTCAATCCAGACATGGGTATCAGAATAACTATCCGTCAGGCCGTGCAGAGGCACTAGGCCATATTAAGCTAGTTCTCAGTGGTGCGTGTTAACCTCTGATCTGTGTGTGGGGCACACCACTGAGAACTAGTTGTATTTCCCTGCACACAAAATATAATATTTCTTTTTTTTTACAAACCTGGAGTATGGCTTGTTCAGCAAATACACTTCAGCACAAGCAGCAATGTTTCATAATCTATTTTTACATGGATAGAAACTATAAAAATAAATATTTTTTTAGCAAAGTATAATTCACAAAAAAAAAACAATTTTTTAATGATAGTGCTGTGGTGTTATAGCATAATCTATATCAGTTTATTATAATCACTCTCTTTACTATATTTATGAGCCCAGTGCTTTAAAGTTTCAATGTGGGTTCATGCTTTTTTCTCTGCTGAAATGTTTATGAATATATCTATTTTACAGAATGTATTACTTTCAGCATTGCTCTTTTTATCTGAGTTGGCATATAATTGGCAAGGTCAACAATTTCAACTTTTAACATTCCAGAAACCATTTGGCAGTAGTTAGAAACATTAATGCATATCTTTTCTGCCAATGTCACATGAATGGTTTAAGGTTTGCTTGTGACATTAAAATAATGAAATAGTCATATTTCAGTATTAGCAGTATACTAACCCTGCCACAATCCAATGAAATTGTCCTCTAGTATTGTCAGAAGTGCTGGCAGAGATGTTAGAAGACTAGCCAGGCTGACTTCTATTCATCCCAATTGATCAGATTGCACGGAGAACTGGTGCTTCAGAGAACATGATCATGGCTTAAAGTGGCATAAAAGCTGAATAAACTGAGAAACAGATCTTTTAATACCTTCATTTAAGAAGATGCTCAAAGTGTGAGGACTCAAACCCAGCAGCTCTTGTGCATCAAGCAGCAACTCTTCCCTTTGAGCTATTCAGCTCGCTGGACAGTTCAGTGTTAACCCAAATACTTGTGCCTGTGTTGTTTCTGCTTGGCTCCACCTTGAGTTCCTGATTCTCTCCACCCTGAGATTCTGATTGGCTCCACCATGATTGAACACCCTATTTAAACATGGCATTGCACTCCCTTCCTTGTGAGATTAGTTGAGCTACCAGCTTGTAGTCAAGCTTCCTTTCACCTGCTCTTTCATTCTAAGATTATACTGCTGCTTCCATGTATCGACTCCTTGGCTATCCCTGACTACTCTATGTGCTGCTCCTTCAAACTACATTGCTGCTCCTGTGTATCGACTCCTTGGCTATCTCTGACTATGCTGCCTGCCGCTGCCACCTCTAGTGGTTGCAACAACTACTCCAACCCAGGTCAGTCCTTAACACAGAGACATAGGTAAGGTATAAGTATACATAATCTCTCCTGACAGTTAGATATAGATAGATATCTAAAGACTTGGTAATGATAATCAAATAATGAAAAAAATAGAAACAAAATTTTCAAAACATCTCGATTTATTTATCAAGTATGAGTTCCATGTGCAGATATGCAAGCACTTGCACACCATGACATGTTATCAATGAGGTTGTTAATGGCTGTCTGAGGAATGCTCTGCAACGCTGAGCATACTTGGGCATGCAAATCATCAAGGTCTCCTGCTGTCAACTTCTTTTTTCATTTGCCTATAAGTGATGTCTCAGATGTACATTATGGGAGGCAAGTCCGGAAGCACTGTAAGCAATGATAACACATTTAGGCCACTTACATTTCTCATAGTAGCATGAAAAACATGTAGCCTAGTGTTATGTTGAAAAAGAACTCATAGGAGTATGAAGAGAAATGGCCTTACCACTGGTTTCATGACTGATAGTTTCTGTACTGCAAGTGAAATTGGATGTAATATATCAAGCCTAAGACGATAGCTATAAAAATCATCAGAATGAGTTTGCAAGACATTGGGCTACAAACCAGACATCCAGCTACATGTGGGTCAGAAGGTTCCTGTGTATCAACCTGAGTGGTCTGTTTGCCAGGTCCTGGAAGGCTTCTGTGTTGGGAGATCATGGGAGTAGGACCGGATCCCTGAAAAGCACATGGGGAGGCCTTGGACCTAAGGGCCTGTGTGTTGGATGGTCCCAGGTGAGGATGGAAATCCTGAATAGCGCACAGAGAGCCCGTGTGTGCAGAGTCTGTGATGGCACTGCATTGGGGGAGCTACAGCCCATATGAGGATCTGGACTGACTGATGTGTGCCTGCCAGGCAAGTTGGTGATCCCGGTTCTGCAGTTTCTTTGGAGGAGAGAGGACTGACAGGAGGTCAACGTGTGGAGCAGGAGCTCCAGAAAGGTAACACCCGGGAAGGGGGCTATTATAACGGCAGAGACGTATCTGCCAGTGGAACAGACTGTTGGTGATTGTTGTGTTCCACGGACATTGATGAACTGTTCGGCGTACGGTCACCCATGGTAATTTGACGAAGTGAGAAGCCCAGCATGTTTAGTGTCTGTAAGTTGAAGCCGTATAGGAAATGTATATAATGAACTGTGCATGTCCCAGTTTATGCTGCATAAAATAAACCAGATAGACTGTTTTAAGTGAAAAAACGTGCCTGTTTGAGTGTATCCAGTTGCCAAGTGAGTGTCCCCCAACACATGCAGTAAGCGCTATCTCACACATGGAACAGACAAAGATGTCAATGGAGAATAAAATTGAGGTTTATCCTCTTTAATGATGAGTCCAACTTTTGTGTTGGATGCAATGATAGCCGACATTAGTCTGGAGACCAAGAGAGCAACACTAAGAGGCTTTCACATGGAAATATCACATTGGTCTTACTCCTGGGATTATGGTGTCGGGTGGCATAAATAGATGTGCTCCTCTATTCTTCATGCCAGGTACACTAACAGCTCAGCCTTACTTTGATTTGGTCATGAAAACTTTGATTCGACCATTTCTTCAAAGTGTCCAAGAGGCCATTTTTCAACACACCAAAGCCAGGCCACTTGTTGTCTGTGCTACTGTGGGCAACCTGTTTGGCCTAATCATGCTAACATGGCCTGTGGAATCTCCCATTGAGTACATCTGGGACATCATTGGTCGGGAATTGCAAAGGGAGCTGTCAGTAAAGTTTGGAAAGTTCTCTTCATGTGCACTGCAATGGCTTTGCAGTCAGAAATCTGCACTGTAAGTCTGCAGCAATTGTTTACTGTCAAGTAAAAGGCTTTTTAATCTATTTGCATTGACAATATTTGCAAAACTGTTCAGAGTGAATCCTTCTCCAGGATTCATTGCCACTAATTCTCCCACTACAACATGATAAAATTCTGCAGGAGAAGGAGGTCTGGGAGCTTCAATGGGATCCACATGCAACACCAAATGGGTAGAGCCAAATCAGAAGTTAGGTGGGTGCTTGCAAGGCTAGTGAGCACAGCCAAACACAGAAAACTTGAGAGGACAGCGGAACACCACTGATGAAAAAGTGAAAAAATTTTTTATTCATTCAGACATAGCAAGCCATATTAAAAACATGGAAATCCGTACACGTTTCAGGTGCATGCAGCACCCTTAATCATAGGATATAGAATTAAAATCACAGCCAGAATAAATATCAATGAACAACCAATCATAGATGACAAATGATTAATTACCTATGCACAAGGTGTGGATACAAACACAGCAGCAAAGGGAAAAAAAAAACACATATCAATAAATATAATAAATATCTGCAATGGAATCCGCAATGTGTGCACATACCCTATGTTTCGAATGAGAGGAGGAAGAAAGAAGTAGAGAGTTTCCTGAATTACCTTTTCTGTATGCTGAAGTATGTATCTTATGTAAAATGGAATCACCTGTTAATAATACATCCAAGAAAGGCATTTTTGTGCTTTCACCACTGATGGTAAAAGATAAATTTAAATAATTGGTATTAAGATACATATGAAATTTTTCCTGATCTGCTGTAGAACCCTGCCATATAAAGATCAGATCGTCCACATATCTGCTAAACCAATATATATCATCAGCAAAAGGGTTAGAATTAGTGATGAGCGAATATGCTCGTTTCACGAGCACGCTCGGGTGTCCTCCAAGTATTTTTTAGTGCTCGGAGATTTAGTTTTCATCGCCACAGCTGAATGATTTACATCTGTTAGCCAGCTTGATTACATGTGGGGATTCCCTAGCAACCAGGCAACCCCCACATGTACTTATGCTGGCTAACAGATGTAAATCATTCAGCTGCAGCAAGAAAAACTAAATCTCCGAGCACTAAAAAATACTCGGAGGACACCTGAACATGCTCGGGAAATCTCGAGTAACGAGTATATTAGCTCATCACTAATTAGAATCATTGAAAAGAAAATGTTGCTTCTGTGGCACCCCTAGAGGTATTTGCCACAAATATAGTTACTGACACTGAATACAAATACTAAAATAGCAAAACTGCACTACCTCCTCCGGCCAGAAGGGGGAGCTCCAGAGACTCCCCTTGATCCATTCTGGTCTGAGAGAAGAACTGGCAGTTGGGCAGTTGGGCTAAGGAGTTGAAAGTGAGAGGTCATACAGCTGAATTTCTAACAGCCCTATGACGGTTTCCAGGCCCAAATCACCGGCCTGAGGAGAAGAGGGATAGAGAAAAAGGACATTGTGAGAACTGGGTAGCATTAATCACTATCCAGAACAGGCGCAAAGACGGATACCGGATCCGTGGCTGTATTCATTACATATAATACAGCAACCGGAAAAACGTGAGGTGATATCAGCTTCACTAGGGTCGGACGCAGCAACAGACACAGAGTTCAGCGGTACTCCTGGAGGGGGTAAACCGATAAAAGGACTCGGGTTGCCCGTCGAACCAGGACCCGGAGGGGACAGAATTGGGCCGGCAGCCAGTTCACATACAGCAGCAGGGCCACACAGAAATTGCGCACAATAAGAGGCGAAGACCCCGGCAGGGTCAAAGTAACTCAGAGTTCCCATACAGACTCCGGTGACAGGACTGGTTGTAAATCCTTTTATGTTAAAGTAAACTGGTTAAACGTTTCAGTGCCTCAGTCTTTCATTTGGACAATAGCCATCTATCCAGGATCGGGATCGTCACCGCTGGGAGAACCTGCTGCTGATCAAGTAAGTGCCTGTCCCCTCACGATACCCCTTACACTGTGCATTGCCTGAGGCCACAGCACTGGGTCAAGCCACCCGTGACATCCCCCTCAAGAGACAGACTCCATTGGTCCGGTGCTGGGTATCCCGGTCTCCTGGGCGTCACAATTGGCGTCACGAACAGGATTCAGCCAGCCCGTATACCGGGTATTGTGTGCCATGATTGGAGTCCAAAATTGTGAAAACTTGGATGAAAAATCTTGAAAATTGACTTTATTAAAGAAAATTCCATTTCCCATTGAAAACTATTGAAAGTGACTTTTCCCCATTGGTTATAATGGAGTAAAGATGGCCGCCATCCCCTGAGGTAATCACTTCATAACCGTTAGGCACGAGACTGTTAATTGAGCTACGCCATCACCTGAGCCCCAGTCTAACTGAAAAACTTCAGAATCCGCCATTACAGAGCGCGGTGGGTGGGTGTCATTGTGGGCGGCACCAAGCTGAGCGCTCTGACATCAGAGCAAGGGGAAAATCGATCCTGCTGCACAGCGGAACGAATCTACAATATCCCGACAGAAGCGGAGGACCGGAAGGGTCCGGATTAACTAAGGGGGCACAGTATGTCGCAGCATGGAGACGCCGCAGCACCCGGCGACGCTAATGCAGCTGAAAGACAGAGTGTCGATAGAGAGTCCGGTAGCGCAGCGGTGCAAGGAGTGGCGCCCATCATGTCGGTGCTGATGCCATATACCCTGGGTGGCCCATGGCTTCCAATGTATGAAGGTGAGCCTAATACCCTGGCCTTGACGATTTCAGAGAAAAGATGCTGGCCCATTTTGACATGTTCCCCGTGCGTGAAGTTCAGCGTGTTAGTCTCCTGATGATGCAGTTAAGTGGCCTTGCTAAGCGAGAAGTCACAGCATGGGCAGCTGATCTAAAAGGCACTGTTGAACGCATATTTGCTGGATTAAAAGCTACATTTGAAACCACTGCCAGCAGCAAAGCTAAAGTACGATTCTTTAATTGCAAACAAAAAGTTAATGAGTGCGTGAGAGACTTTGCCTTAAACCTGCAGGAAGCCCTTAAATCACTTACACTGGCTGAACCCATTTTTAACACCGGAGCGGATAAACTGCTAAGAGATCAATTTATTGAGGGACTCTACACCCCTTCTCACCGGGGGCATGTAAGCATGCTTGTTTTTAAGAACCCTGAATTGACATTTGCCCAATTAAAGGAGAGCGTTATACGTCTCCAGCTGGCAGAAGCACCTCGGGATCAGGAGCCTGCGCAACTCATGGCAGAGGCTCCTCAACAACATGGAGTACCAGTGACATCAGCTATGTCCGGGGCCATTGCTAAGCCCCTGGGGCCCAGTACTAATGAGGCTCTTCAACAAAAGCTTGACCCTTTAACTGATGTTGTTGCTTCAATGGCTAAAACCATGCAGGAGATGAGAGGACCCAAGATGGAGTTGGCAAAACGTATAGAAGATGTTCCATGGATGAGACCCCGGAGATACCCGACATGGAGAGGACGACCCCGCGACCGCTACCAACCGGATGGACAGCCCATTTGCCACCGTTGCCAGCAGCCAGGCCACTTTGCACGAGATTGTGATTTAAACGGGAATCCCCTGGGAATGCGGACCGCTTCGCAGGAATGAACTTTCAAGGCCCAACACCCTGGCACGACAGGTATATCGGAGGACGACCCATTATCCCTATCGTGCTGGACGGAATGCCCCTCAACGCTTTGCTGGACCCAGGTTCCCAGATTTCATCTATACCGTATATCCTTTATAAGAGGTACTGGGCTGATGCAGATATTGATAAAGGGCCCTCTGATGTTGAACTAGATATATGGGCCAGTAATGGTAAGTTGGTACCGAAACTAGGATTCAGGGAGATGACCATAAAGATTGGTAAAGTAGAATTGAAGAAACAGGGTATAATTGTTGTTGATGTTGACCGGCGGAACTGTGAACCAACTGTATTGATAGGAATGAATGTGTTAGAGAACTGCTTTTCCGAAGTCATTTCTGTCTTACAGCAAATTGCTGAAACTGCCCAATCCTGCCAGCAGAGAGTTCTCCGGAGGGAAATAAAAGTATTGATGTTAAGGCAACAGGTAGAAGTTGCAGGTGGAGAAATCGGCAGTGTGAGGGTAAGTGATCCAACGTCTATTGTAATCCCACCAAAAACAGAAATGCTGGTATGGTGTAGAGCAGCCATTGGTACTAAGGGACGAGATTATCAAGCCTTAATAGAACCAGTGTACACCGATAGCAGGCCCACTATACTCACAGCACGAGGGATAGTCGAGGTACACCGTGGACGAGTGCCGGTACGACTTTTGAACTGTGGAGAGGAAGAGGTCACTTTGCCAAGGTATGCTACAATGGCAAAGCTATATACTGTTGACAACAATGCCATCACAACCATTGAGCCCTTAGAACCAACCTGTCAGGTGGAAGGCAATGGCTCAGATGGAGAAATGGAGGATTGGTGCCAACAGCTACACGTGGGCATAAATTCAACACCTACCCATCAAAAACAAGGGGTGTATAGGCTAGTGACGGAATATGAACAAGTCTTCAGTAAACACCCATTGGACTTCGGACGGATAGAAGGGGTAGAACACACAATCACCACAGGTGACCATCCCCCAATAAAAGAAAGATATAGACCCATACCGCCCGCTCACTATCAATGTGCAAAAGATATGCTGAGGGAAATGAAACAGGCCGGGGTAATAAGAGACAGCTGTAGCCCCTGGGCGGCCCCTCTAGTGATTGTCAAAAAAAAAGATGGAACTATGAGAATGTGCGTAGACTACCGGCAGATTAATAACATCACCCATAAAGATGCCTACCCCTTGCCTAGGATAGAAGAGTCCTTGACTGCTTTGAAATCTGCTAATTATTTTTCCACCTTAGACTTAACAAGCGGGTATTGGCAAGTCCCTGTGGCTGAGAGAGATAAGGAAAAGACGGCATTCACCACACCAATGGGTCTAAGTGAATTTAATCGCATGCCGTTCGGACTCTGCAATGCATCCGGTACCTTCCAGCGGCTGATGGAATGCTGCCTCGGACACAAGAACTTCGAGACCGTCCTCCTGTACCTAGATGATGTGATCGTCTACTCAAAGACTTACGAACAACACTTAAAAGACTTGGCAGAAGTGTTCGAAGCCTTATCCAGGTATGGCATGAAAATCAAGCCATCCAAATGTCACCTT
Organism: Ranitomeya imitator; assembly: GCF_032444005.1. Taxonomy (NCBI): domain Eukaryota; kingdom Metazoa; phylum Chordata; class Amphibia; order Anura; family Dendrobatidae; genus Ranitomeya; species Ranitomeya imitator. The sequence goes on from NC_091282.1 coordinate 180,294,710, forward strand.
CTCAAGCCAAAGGTACAGTACCTGGGACACATCGTGAGTTCGGAGGGAGTAGCACCGGATCCCGAGAAAATAACCGCCATAAGGGATTGGCCGAGACCTACCAGCGCAAAAGAAGTGAGGCAATTCCTGGGATTGGTGGGTTACTATCGCAGATTTATAAAAGGATTTACCAAGTTGGCAGCACCCTTGCAAGACGCCTTGGTAGGGCAGACGAAGAAACCTTCAAACCGAAACCCTCCTTTCCAGTGGAACGACGAAAGGGAAGACTCCTTTGAACAACTAAAGAAGGCACTAACCGGAGAAGAGGTTCTGGCATACCCAGATTACCATCAACCTTTCATCCTCTACACCGATGCCAGTAATGTGGGACTAGGAGCGGTGCTGTCACAAAAGCAAGAAGGTCGGGAGAAAGTCATCGCCTTTGCAAGTAGAAAGCTCCGGCCTACTGAAAGAAATCCAGAAAATTATAGCTCCTTCAAATTGGAACTACTGGCAGTAGTTTGGGCTGTGACGGAGCGTTTCAAACACTATCTGGCCGCTGCAGAATTTATTGTCTATACTGACAACAATCCGTTGACCCACCTGGACACAGCCAAATTAGGTGCGTTAGAACAGCGATGGATAGCCCGGTTATCTAATTACAACTTCAAGATCAAGTATCGAGCAGGTCGCAAGAATGGAAATGCCGATGCCCTATCCCGGATGCCACACTTGAGAGATGTAGAAGAAGAAATGGGGGAGCTTGAAGAAATTGAACTACCAGCCTTCCATCATCCCAAGGCAAAACATCATCAGTCAAGTACCTATCAGAAACAACAAGAGGTGAATTTTAATCCGTTAGCACACCATAGATGGGCTGACACCCAAGACAGCAATCCGGCTGTGAAGTTGGTGAAGGAACTGTTAACTGAGCAAAGTGCATATCCCGATGAGGATGCCCCAGAAGAGACGCATCAACTCTGGAAAGAGAGAGGCAAAATGTTCCTGTATCAAGGGAAGCTCTTTAGAAGGTACACCAATCCGAAAACACATGAATTGGTTTGGCAGATTATCGTGCCTAAACAAGATGTCAAGATGGTCCTCGAAGCTTACCATAATGGTGCTGGTCACTTCGGTTGGAAAAAGTTAGAAGTACTTCTAAGAGAAAGATTTTATTGGGTCGGGATGAGAAAATCAATCGAACAGTGGTGCAGAAATTGTGGCCCGTGCAACCTCAGAAGAAACGATCAAAAGAACCAAAGAGCACCACTGCAGCCCATAATCACCAAACAACCACTTGAACTTGTAGCCATGGACCACGTGAAGTTGACACCAAGCCGGTCCGGCTATGTCTATGCCTTGACCATCGTGGACCATTATTCACGCTTCTTGGTAGTAGTACCCGTAAAAGATCTGACAGCAAAAACAGCAGCCAAAGCGTTCCAAATGTACTTTTGTAGACCCCATGGATATCCGGAACAGGTTCTCACCGACCAAGGTACAGCCTTTGAATCAGAGATCTTCAGAGAATTCTGTAATATGTATGGTTGCAAAAAGATCCGGACGGCGGCCTATCATCCACAAACAAACGGCTTATGCGAGAAGATGAACCATATTGTAATAGAACTACTAAAGACTTTACCGGAGGCAGAAAGGAATCAATGGCCAGAGAAATTGCCTGACTTGGTGGATCTGTATAATCATGTCCCGGTGAGTTCCACCAATTGCACCCCAGCTTACCTTATGCGTGCAAGACCCGGCCAATTACCAATCGATCTAGAAATGGGAATTCTGAAACCAGACGCAGAAGTCCAAGACTCCAATTGGGATATCATACGGCAAAAGCAGTATCACCAAGTGCAAGAGAGTGTGGAAAGAAGCCTTCAGCAAACTAGAGAAAGACAAGAGCGAACTTTCAACCAGAATGCTCTAGCGACCCCATTAAGACCGGGTGACCAAGTGCTCAATAGAAATCGTCGAACCAATAAACTAGACAATCAGTGGGAAGCCGTACCCTACACAGTTTTACCAACAAGAATGGATAATCCTAAAATGTGTCTCATTAGCAAAAACGGGGGCTTATCATCTGTACTAGTGTCAAGAGACAATCTTAAATTATGTCCGGAAGCATTGAAAGAGACAGAAGTTGTCCAGCCAGAACCAGAAGTTATTCAACCCATGCAGGTCCAACCAGTAAAGGAAAAAGAAGAGGAAATGTATCACACCTGTATAGGAGACTTTCCCAAAACCCTACTAACATACCATGGTGCAATAGTGGTTCCCATGGTGGCCTTTTACCCAACACCGAACCCAATACCAGAAGTCCCAAGATAAGAAGAGGCTGACCCCGTACTACAGGAGATTCCAGGCCAGGAAGAACAGATTCCTGATCAGAGTGATCCCATTCACGGTGGACTTGCCAACTCCATAGTCGTGGAATTATCTTTAGCAGAGCGGGCAGATACTACACCCGCAGTAGACAGTAGTACACCACATGGAGAGATACGCTGTTATGTAGATCACAGCGTAGTACCCAGGGTCAATTACCGGCCAGGTATGCAGATTACCAACTATAAAACTATAGTCATTGTTATCATTCTGCAACATTTAAGCCCAGTACCTACAGAGACTTGTCTGTATGAACTTCTTGCATATTCTTGAACTTTTTATCAGCCCGGAGGCACTAAATCAAAGCTCTGGAAAGACTGCTTTTTGAACTTTGCTTTTTGCTCTTTTTGAACTTTGTTTAGACGTTATATTGATAACTCTGTTGGAAAAATGGAACTAAATTCTTGGACACAAAGTGCAGTGCCTTTCCTAGTACCTTCAAGGATAGAACTGTATTAATGGACGCTATTTGAAGTGATTTTTTACAGAACTCTATTTTTGTTTCCTTGAGTGCTTTTTGTAACTTTTCATTTTTAAGACTCTGTACATATTAATTGTTATTTCAAAATGTTATCGTCCCACAGTCCCGGAGTACTGTTCTTAACTAAGGGGGAATGTGGCACCCCTAGAGGTATTTGCCACAAATATAGTTACTGACACTGAATACAAATACTAAAATAGCAAAACTGCACTACCTCCTCCGGCCAGAAGGGGGAGCTCCAGAGACTCCCCTTGATCCATTCTGGTCTGAGAGAAGAACTGGCAGTTGGGCAGTTGGGCTAAGGAGCTGAAAGTGAGAGGTCATACAGCTGAATTTCTAACAGCCCTATGACGGTTTCCAGGCCCAAATCACCGGCCTGAGAAGAAGAGGGATAGAGAAAAAGGACATTGTGAGAACCGGGTAGCATTAATCACTACCCAGAACAGGCGCAAAGACAGATACCGGATCCGTGGCTGTATTCATTACATATAATACAGCAACCGGAAAAACGTGAGGTGATATCAGCTTCACTAGGGTCGGACGCAGCAACAGACACAGAGTTCAGCGGTACTCCCGGAGGGGGTAAACCGATAAAAGGACTCGGGTTGCCCGTCGAACCAGGACCCGGAGGGGACAGATTGGGCCGGCAGCCAGTTCACATACAGCAGCAGGGCCACACAGAAATTGCGCACAATAAGAGGCGAAGACCCTGGCAGGGTCAAAGTAACTCACAGTTCCCATACAGACTACGGTGACAGGACTGGTTGTAAATCCTTTTATGTTAAAGTAAACTGGTTAAACGTTTCAGTGCCTCAGTCTTTCATTTGGACAATAGCCATCTATCCAGGATCGGGATCGTCACCGCTGGGAGAACCTGCTGCTGATCAAGTAAGTGCCTGTCCCCTCACGATACCCCTTACACTGTGCATTGCCTGAGGCCACAGCACTGGGTCAAGCCACCCGTGACATCCCCCTCAAGAGACAGACTCCATTGGTCCGGTGCTGGGTATCCCGGTCTCCTGGGCGTCACACTTCCATCAAGCCATGTGCAAAATTGCAAGCAAAGGTGAAAATTTTGAGCTCATAGGAGCACCAAGAATTTGTAAAATCAAAAAAATTTCAAAAATGAAAAAATTATGCTTGAGCAGATATGTGAACGATCTGATAATGAAGTGCTTCAACTCTGCAGAATAGTCGCTGTAACGATCCAATTTTCTTCCCAATACATAAAATATGTTTGTTGCACTACACGAAAGATTAAGAAACGCATAGCTGACCATGTAGCCAATATTCAAAACAAAAATGCACCTTACTGCGGTGCCTCAAAAAACTTTGTGAATATTCACCAAGGAGACGCCACACATTTTGCTTTTTATGCATTTGAAAAGATTTTTAATCCTATTCGGGGAGGAAACAAATAGAAACTATTGACTTCAAGGGAGGCATTCTGGATTCTAAAGCTGGACACGAGATATCCGATGGGCATGAACTCAAGAAATTATTTATTTTATATTTATTGATATGGTGTTTTTTTTTCTTTGCTGCTGTTTTCATCCACACCTTGTGCATAGGTAACTAATCATTTGTCATCTGTGATTGGTTGCTCATTGATATTTATTCTGGCTGTGATGTTAATTGTATATCCTATGACTAAGGGTCCTGCATGCACCTGAAACGCATAAGGCTTTTCATGTTTTAAATATGGCTGGCTATGCCTGAATACATTTTTTTTTCATGAGTGGTGTGCCACTATCCTCTCAATTTTTCATGATAATATTATGTTGTCTTCCTGTCTTCACATGTCCAGTCTTTCATTTTGAAATCTATGAAAACAGAGGATGTTCGTAAATTCTAGACACTTTGTGCACCCAGTACACCATATAGATAGCAATGCACATGCAGTCATATTTCATACTTATAAATTGAATGCTGTAAATTACAGAAAGTATTACATAAAAAATAGGGTATTCTGAACACAAACATGTCTTCATACTCCCTACCAAAACATTAAGCATGACACCATATCTGCCTTAAATTTAAAGCCTGTCTATTCAAATTCCTAGAGAAAGTGAAATAGGAAGCTAAATTCACAGTCACACTCTTCCAAATCTTCTCTAAATAAATCAATGTGTTCTCTGCAATGCATACATTTTAGAAGTTACTGCATCACTACTTTTATCAATAAACCATTTTTCAAGCCGAGAGACTTGTTCTATAGCTTAATATTCAAATAGCAAAGTTTCAGCATAAAAACTATCCAGGCTTACAATATTCAAGAATAGTAAGTATAAACATGGGTGTATCTGTGCATGTTTTATAGGTAGGTACACACTGGTCACAATGTTGTGAGTTTTCCAGGCAGATTTGTAGGTGGAAAACTTGTAGTGTTTCACAGTAGGAGAAAAGTGGATGAGATTTTTCATCCACACACTGCTGCAAAAACGTCTTTGCAGAAATTGAAATGAAAGGTGGTGTGATATCTTAAAGGGTTTGTGAGGCAGTGACTGCTGTCACATGGTTACATGTGAGGGTCGCTGTGTGTTCCCCCCAGGATGCACATGGAAGCATATTGAGGCCATGGGAGTGCATTGCAGTCACAGGCATAGCTGTGATTGCAATGCAGAGCAAAAGTGAGTATAGGTCTTGGACAAGCTATTTGTCCAGGGCAGATTTAAGAAAACCTGCTGAGCTTTTTATTTTTCAAATGCACTACAGGATGGTAATGGGTCAGTCCGTTTCCTCCTCGACCTGGGTTTTCCAGGTTTCCCCCGCCACAGATTCTAGTTAAACCCCCTAAAGCAGAGGGTTGGGTGTGTCAATGTCAGTTTGGTTTTCGCAAGATTGCAGAGCGCAAGGCTCTGCAGAGTTGCACCTGTGTGAGGCAACACAGACAAGTGGTGCGAAACAGCCAAGGGCGCTGAAAGACCTGGCACTCACAGCGTACATGGTGGTCCAGTCGCCCAAGGCAATCGGTCTCGGAAGTGGACTGGTTTGTTTATTGGCTGCAATCTGCAGGATAAGTTTCCCAGCTGTGATCTGGAGGATAGCATGTGCTGTATAATTTTTGTGAGTTGAGAATTAACCCCTTAACGACCGCCGATACGCCTTTTAACAGCGGCCGCTAAGGGTACTTAAACCACAGCGCCGTTAATTAACGGCGCTGTGGAAAAAGTAAATAGCGCCCCCCAGAGTCGGATTTTCTCCGGGGTCTCGGCTGCCGGGGGTAGCCGAGACCCCAGAGAACATGATTCGGGGGGTTTTTAACCCACCCCGCATTTGCGATCGCCGGTAATTAACCGTTTACCGGCGATCGCAAAAAAAAAAAAAGCGATCTCTTTTTAATTTCTCTGTCCTCCGATGTGATCGCACATCGGAGGACAGAGAAAAGGGGTCCCAGGTGGCCCCCCAATACTTACCTATCTCCCCCGGTGCTCCTCGTGGCTCCCGGTGGGCGCCACCATCTTAAAAATGGCGGGCGCATGCGCAGTGCGCCCGCTGGCCGGCCCCGCGAGAATCTTTGGGGTCTCGGCTGCCCGGGGTAGCCGAGACCCCAAAGAGCATGATCGGGGTCGGTTTTACCGACCCCTGTTTTGCGATCGCCGGTAATTAACTGTTTACCGGCGACCGCCAAAAAAAAAAAAAAAAAAGTAAAGTGTAATTCTCTGTCCTCTGATGTGATCGCACATCAGAGGACAGAGAATTAGGGGGATTCGGGGACCCTACAATACTCACCTGCGTCCCTGGATCCTCCTGCTGCTCCTCCTGGACGCCGGCAAAAGAAAATGGCGGGCGCATGCGCAGTGCGCCCGCCATCTGTCTCCATCTGCTGGCCGGCAGGAGAACAGCAGTTGGGGCTAAAATTAGGGTTAGGGGTAGGGTTAGGGTTAGGGGTAGGGGTAGGGTTAGGGCTAGGGCTAGGGTTAGGGTTAGGGCTAGGGTTAGGGTTAGGGTTAGGGGTAGGGTTAGGGTTAGGGCTAGGGTTAGGGGTAGGGTTAGGGTTAGGGGTAGGGTTAGGGCTAGGGTTAGGGTTAGGGTTAGGGGTAGGGTTAGGGCTAAGGCTAGGGTTAGGGCTAGGGTTAGGGTTAGGGCTAGGGTTGGGGCTAAATTTAGGGTTAGGGTTGGGGCTAAATTTAGGGTTAGGGTTGGGGCTAAATTTAGGGTTAGGCTTCTTTCACACTTACGTCGGTACGGGGCCGTCGCAATGCGTCGGCCCGACATACCGACGCACGTTGTGAAAATTGTGCACAACGTGGGCAGCAGCTGTAGTTTTTCAACACATCCGCTGCCCAATCTATGTCCTGGGGAGGAGGGGGCGGAGTTACGGCCACGCATGTGCGGTCAGAAATGGCGGATGCGACGTACAAAAAAACGTTTCATTGAACTTTTTTTGTGCCGACGGTCCGCCAAAACACAACTGATCCAGTGCACGACGGACGCGACGTGTGGCCATCCATCACGATCCGTCGGCAATACAAGTCTATGGGCAAAAAACGCATCCTGCGGGCACATTTGCAGGATCCGTTTCTTGTCCAAAACGATGGATTGCGACGGATGCCAAATGACGCGAGTGTGAAAGTAGCCTTAGGGCTAGGGTTAGGGTTGGGGCTAAAGTTAGGGCTAGGGTTGGGGCTAAAGTTAGGGTTAGAGTTGGGATTAGGGTTAGGGTTTGGATTACGGTTGGTATTAGGGTTAAGGTTGGCATTAGGGTTACGCTTGGGATTAGGGTTAGGTTTGGGATTAGGGTTAAGGTTAGGGTTGTGATTAGGGTTAGGGTTGTGATTAGGGGTGTATTGGGATTAGGGTTAGGTTTGAGGTTAGGGTTGAGATTAGGATTAGGGGTGTGTTGGATTTAGGGTTTTGATTAGGGTTATGGTTAGGGTTGACATTAGGGTTGTTTTGGGGTAAGGGATGTGATTATGGTTAGGGTTAGTGATTAGGATTATGGATCAGGTTGGGATTAGGGTTAGGGGTGTGTTGGGGTTAGGGTTGGAGCTAGAATTGGGGGGTTTCCACTGTTTAGGTACATCAGGGGGTCTCCAAACACGACAGCCAATTTTGCACTCAAAAAGTCAAATGGTGCTCCCTCCCTTCTGAGCTTTGCCGTGCGCCCAAACAGTGGGTTACCCCCACATATGGGGCATCAGCGTACTCGGGATAAATTGGACAACAACTTCTGGGGTCCAATTTCTCTTGTTACCCTTGTGAAAATAAAAACTTGGGGGCTACAAAATCTTTTTTGTGGAAAAAATTTTTTTTTTTTTTTTTTTTTTATGACTCTGCATTATAAACTTCTGTGAAGCACTTGGGCATTCAAAGTTCTCACCACACATCTATATAAGTTCCTTGGGTCTAGTTTCCAAAACGGGTTCACTTGTGGGGGGTTACTACTGTTTAGGTACATCAGGAGCTCTGCAAACGCAACATAACGTCCGCAGACCATTCTATCTAAGTCTGCATTCCAAAACGGCACTCCTTCCCTTCCGAGCTCTGCCGTGCGCCCAAACAGTGGTTTACCCCCACATATGGGGCATCAGCATACGCAGGATAAATTGGACAACAACTTTAGTGGTCCAATTTCTCCTGTTACCCTTGTGAAAATAAAAACTTGGGGGCTACAATATCTTTTTTGTGAAAAAAAAAATTTTTTATTTTCACGACTCTGCATTCTAAACTTCTGTGAAGCACTTGGGCATTCAAAGTTCTCACCACACATCTAGATAAGTTCCTTGGGGGGTCTAGTTTCCAAAATGGGGTCACTTGTGGGGGGTTACTACAGTTTAGGTACATCAGGGGCTCTGCAATCGCAACATAATGCCCACAGACCATTCTATCAAAGTCTGCATTCCAAAAAGGCGCTCCTTCCCTTCCGAGCTCTGCCGTGCGCCCAAACAGTGGTTTACCCCCACATATGGTGCATCAGCGTACTCGGGATAAATTGGACAACAACTATTGCAGTCCAATTTCTCCTGTTACCCTTGTGAAAATAAAAACTTGGGGGCTACAATATCTTTTTTGTGGAAAAAAAAATATTTTTTATTTTCACGACTCTGCATTCTAAACTTCTGTGAAGCACTTGGGCATTCAAAGTTCTCACCACACATCTAGATAAGTTCCATGGGGGGTCTAGTTTCCAAAATGGGGTCACTTGTGGGGGATTTCTACTGTTTAGGCACATCAGGGGCTCTTCAAACGCGACATGGCGTCCGATCTCAATTCCAGCCAATTCTACATTGAAAAAGTAAAACGGCACTCTTTCTCTTCCAAGCTCTGCGGTGCGCCCAAACAGTGGTTTACCCCCACATATTGGGTATCGACGTACTCAGGAGAAATTGCACAACAACATTAGTGGTCTAATTTCTCCTGTTACCCTTGTGAAAATAAAAATTTGTGGGCAAAAAGATCATTTTTGTAGAAAAAATGCGATTTTTTTTTCACGTCTCTACGTTATAAACTTCTGTGAAGCACATGGTGGTTCAAAGTGCTCACCACACATCTAGATAAGTTCCTTAAGGGGTCTAGTTTCCAAAATGGTGTCACTTGTGGGGGGTTTCCACTGTTTAGGCACATCAGGGGCTCTCCAAACGCGACATGGCGTCCAATCTCAATTCCAGCCAATTCTACATTGAAAAAGTAAAACGGCACTCCTTCTATTCCAAGCTCTGCAGTGCGCCCTAACAGTGGTTTACCCCCACATATTTGGTATCAGCGTACTCAGGAGAAATTGCTCAACAACTTTTGTGGTCTAATTTCTCCTGTTACCCTTGTGAAAATAAGAATTTGTGGGCAAAAAGATCATTTTTGTGTAAACAAAAGCGATTTTTTATTTTCATGGCTCTGCTTTATAAACTTCTGTGAAGCACTTGGGGGTTCAAAGTGCTCACCACACATCTAGATAAGTTCCTTAAGGGGTCTAGTTTCCAAAATGGTGTCACTTGTGGGGGGTTTCCACTGTTTAGGCACATCAGGGGCTCTCTAAAAGTGACATGGCGTCCGATCTCAATTCCAGCCAATTCTGCATTGAAAAAGTCAAACGGCGCTCCTTCACTTCTAAGTTCTGCGGTGCGCCCAAAAAGTGGTTTACCCAGACATATGGGGTATTGGCGTATTCAGGAGAAATTGTGTAACAAAATTTATGGTTACATTTCTGTTTTTACACTTGTGAAAATAAAAAAAATGGTTCTGAATTAAGATGTTTGCAAAAAAAAGTTAAATGTTCATTTTTTCCTTCCACATTGTTTCAGTTCCTGTGAAGCACGTAAAGGGTTAATAAACTTCTTGAATGTGGTTTTGAGAACCTTGAGGGGTGTAGTTTTTAGAATGGTGTCACATTTGGGTATTTTCTATCATATAGACCCCTCAAAATGACTTCAAATGTGATGTGGTCCCTAAAAAAAAAATGGTGTTGTAAAAATGAGAAATTGCTGGTCAACTTTTAACCCTTATAACTCCCTAACAAAAAAACATTTTGTTTCCAAAATTGTGCTGATGTAAAGTAGACATGTGGGAAATGTTATTTATTAACTATTTTTCGTGACATATCTCTCTGATTTAAGGGCATAAAAATACAAAGTTTGAAAATTGCAAAATTTTAAAAATTTTCCCCCTTTTTCCGTTTTTTTCATAAATAATTGCAAGTAATATCGAAGAAATGTTACCACTACCATGAAGTACAATATGTCACGAAAAAACAATCTCAGAATCAGCGGGATCCGTTGAAGCGTTCCAGAGTTATAACCTCATAAAGTGACAGTGGTCAGAATTGCAAAAATTGGCTCGGTCATTAAGTACCAAATTGGCTCTGTCACTAAGGGGTTAAAGAGACTTTTGTTTTGGAACTTTCCTGGGTCACTGCCTCATCACTGCACAGTGTGGACACCGCTGCACTGCAGGGTTATTTGGGTCTTTTATTATTTTTGCATCTGGAGTTAAGAATTATGATTACTGATGGTGCAGAGAGGTCATACACCACTCCTGCCGAAGACTCTCATGTGTCACATAGTGACAAGAGACTGTGGCACCTACCCGATCCTTCAAACAAGGGGCACCCTAGGCTATCCCTGTCCCTTGAATTACACTGGATAGAGGAGATGCTGAGGTCTTGTACCTTGGTATGTTCCTATCTTAAGCCTTATGTGTTCCTGCCACCACCCAGGGAGGTGTGAGACAGAAGTGTATTGGAAAACACTATCCAGACAGGTATTTTAACAGAGGGATAAAAGAAAACTGCAATCACACAAATACACACACAACAGCATGAGAAACAGGGAAGGAATAGGAGACACTATTGAAATGGGAGAAGAAAAGGATAAACACGTCAACCAACTTCACGTAGAAATCTCCTGAAAAACTCTCCTGCCACCTACTCCAAACAGGCAAACACTGAACTTCTCCTTCACCACCATACCAGGAAGTAGAACTACTATCACTAGCAGCTCCCAAGTTCCAGTGATGAGTATATATACTAGAGATGAGTGGCCAACAGAGAACAGCTGAGAAAATTTAGCATGGAGAGCTGCAGGAGATCAACTGAACTGATTAACCCTACCAATGACAGAGCAAGGAAAACTTGCACTGTTTAATAGGATGCTGAAGCAGTTCTAATCAGTGCAGGAGTTTCTGTATCCAGACACTGTGATCTCCTGGCCTATCTCTGTTGTGATATCCAATGTCCCCCTGTTCCGCTGACATCATATTGACAGAGCAGCTTCTTCTCTTGTGCTTTGCTCTGTCTCTTCTGATGTCATACTGAATGAAAGCTGGCTCCTCACTGCTTAATTGCAGGGAGCCAGCTGTCCATCATCATGACATTTAAAATGATGCCCATTGATAGAGCAGAGAGGAAGAGGAAGAGCCACTCTTTTGACAAGAGGTGAAAGGAAGCAGGGAAATCTCAGCTGGCATAGATTGTACTCTGGCAGAACAGGCAGGTAATTAACGAGTACCTGCCTATTAGATCTTAGCCCCATACACAAATAATAAAAGTCCTGTATAACCCTTTTAAACTATCACAATTCATATATATACATATATGCACATTTCACTATTTTGAATGCATAGGGTAAAATCCGCTGTTAAATCTATATTTAAAACTTGCAAATTACGATGCTGGATCAATGATTTTTAGTCGAATGTGTTAAAGCTCCACTTTAGTGTTTTTTTTATTTATTTCACCGCTGGAGTGGTGCATTAAATGTAAGTTCCCTACCCCAGTCTGATACTCACCTTCTGTTGTTTTCATCTGTTTTCGCTGCCGCTCCCGTCGGCCTCCGGAAAAAAGTGATCTGCTGGCAACTCCAGTGTTTCATGGCGCTACGCAGAGGTCACTTTTCAATACAATTCTAGGAGAGCCTAATTTTGGCTCTCCATAGGTACCTTCACACATAACGATTTTGTTAATGATATCGTAGCTTTTTGTGACGTAGCAACGATATCGTTAACGAAATCGTTATGCGTGACAGCGACCAACGATCAGGCCCCTGCTGGGAGATCGTTGGTCGCTGGGAATGATCAGGACCTTTTTTTTGGTCGCTGATCACCCGCTGTCATCGCTGGATCGGCGTGTGTGACGCCGATCCAGCGATGTGTTCACTGGTAACCAGGGTAAATATTGGGTTACTAAGCGCAGGGCCGCGCTAAGTAACCCGATGTTTACCCTGATTACCATTGTAAAAGTTAAAAAAAACAAACACTTCATACTTACATTCCGGTGTCTGTCATGTCCCCCGGCGTCAGCTTCCCAGACACCGGAATGTAAGTATGTACTGTTTGTTTTTTTTTAACTTTTACAATGGTAACAAGGGTAAACATCGGGTTACTAAGCGCGACCCTGTGCTTAGTAACCCGATGTTTACCCTGGTTACCCGGGGACTTCGGCATCATTGGTCGCTGGAGAGCTGTCTGTGTGACAGCTCTCCAGCGACCACACAACGACCTAAACAGCTACGCTGCAGCGATCGGCATCATTGTCTATATTGCTGCAGCGTCGCTAAATGTGACGGTACCTTAAGACTTGTATTGAAAGCTTGTCACGCAGGTTTTGACTTACAGCTAGCCAGAAGTAACTGTGACAATATGGTGCCACGGGACCAGAGCGACTCTCACGGGTCTTTCAGAGGCAATAAGTCTCTGTGTTTGGCTTTGCAGACACCTTCATAATCTTTCTGACTCTTGAACCCAGTGGGAACCTCCCTCCGGCTGACCCACCTGGACCTGAGTGTTTATAGACTCCAAGTCTGCTTCTGGGAATAGCCAGAGCTTTGAGAAAGATCTTTAGTGATCGAAACGCGTTGCTTTTGTCCCACTGTGCTTCTGGAGAGCACATTTCCACTGCTTTTAAATTGTCAAAATAAAGTTTCAAGCCTGAATTTTATACATATGGAGCTGGAGCAAGTTCTTTTTTTTCCTTAGTCTTGTATTTCATCTGATGTTATTTGTGGGTTTTTCTTTGCATCCCTGACAATGTTCCTGGCAGTTGTTGACATTTCTTTGGTCTGCCTGACCTTGGTATTGTTTTTATAGAGCCCCTGATTTTCTATTTGTTAATTACAGTTTGAATGCTGCTGACTGGCATTATCAATTCCTTGGATATCTTTTTGTATCCGTTTCCTGTTTTATACAGTTCAACTACCTTTTCCCATAGATCCATTGACAATTCTTTTGCTTTCCCCATGACTCACAATCCAGAAATGTCAGTAGCTGCATGAAAGATGCAATAGTCTGTTTGGATCCCAGAAACTCACTCAGCTTTCATGCACACACACTGATTACAAGCAAATAGCAAATAGATGAATGGCTGCACTCAACTGTACTAAAGCAAGGGAATGGGTCCCTGACCTGACTGCATGGTGTTAACACTTACCTCTTGCTAATATCATGGTAAAACTTGCATTTATAGGAAGGTCGGAACCAACTGTGCTTGGATGCAATTAAAATCACAGAATGGTGAAGGGCGGGGCGTTCAAGTCAGAAATAAATAGTACATAGCAAGTAATGGTAAACTGACTGAACAGCAAAAGTAGGGTAAGTCTTCACACTAGGCAGTCCGGTCAGGGACCCATCCAATCCATGAGATTACCTTGACGTCGGTGGATGAGCTCACATTTTTTGGCCAAATTTTGTGCTAAGCATCTCATGTGTTCTTTCATAGATTTCACAAGCCATTATGCTATTCACATTTCATGTATCACACATTCCCTTGTACAATTGAGTGCAGCCATTCATCTATTTGCTATGTAAGTTGTTTTTGGTTATGCACCAGTTCAGACTAGTTCACTGTTCAGTCAGTTTACCATTACTTACAAGCAGACAGGACACAGGTGAGGATGTTACCTTTAGTAGCCATTCAAATACATTTGTGTCAACTTATGTGCATGTTATCAAGCGAAAATCACCAGGGTATGTAAACTTTTGATCAGGGTCATTTGGATGTTTTGGGTTGTCATTATGATTTAAAAAGAGAAAACACAGTAGTTTGACAATAAATGGCTTCACCCAACCACTAACCATGAATGGTAGAAAATGTTTTGGTGTTATTCATGTTCTCTGAAAAAAAGGCCAAGAAAGCAAAAATTCTGCTGGGGTATGTAAACCTTTGAGCACAACTGTAGATGCATGTGATTTGTAGAAGTTCAAATGCATTTGCATATTTCCCATAAGGGATGGGGGCAGTGTTCTGGATCACTGCGTTGAGAGACCCGTGATGGTGTCTCCGCGGTGTTGGATGTTTTGATCTCCCCGACGTCATTCATCCTTATGTTTATAGTCCTTTTACTAGGCACTGCTCCTAATAGCCAGTTTCCTACTCCACACTGATGAGGGGCAAATACCCCGAAACAGCTGTCTGTGGATGGATACCATGTTTTGGCATAGGTGGTTTTCCTTTTTGGATGCTGCCCTTCCCGTGGTTGTTCCTTCCCGGTGAAAGACCTGCCTATTTATTGCTTGCGTTGAGAAACACGTGATGGTGTCTCCGCAGCTTTTCTACAAGCATTTGCATATTTCACGTAAGGGATGGGGGCAGTGTTCTGGATCACTGCATTGAGAAACACGTGATGGTGTCTCCGCGGCTTTTCTACATGAAAAATAAATTAGTTATAAAAAGTAAACCTATTTTGTATCACTACATCCATAATAGTTCAATCCCGCAAAATATCAAATTAATTACTCCCATCGTTAAATATCGCAATAGGAGAAAATGATCAAACCGGCACAACTGTGGTTTTTCAATTACTATTCCTCCCCAAGGATGCAAAAAAACTGATCAACTTGAAGCACAAGTCAATATATTTTTTTTTAGGTATTTTTTTCCTAAGGTTAAATAAAAAATAAATAAATCTATGCAAGTTTCAAATTACCATAATTGTATTCAGCTGGAGAATCATTTTTCAAAATAACTTTTATCAGATTGAATGCCATAAAACAAACCCCCAAAAACTTGATGAATTGTATTCTTTTCAGAATTTTCACAGAATCTGGGATTTTATTTTTTGTGTTCCAGTACATTTATTGTTTAAATGAGTCAATCAAAAGTACAACTTGTCCGACAAAAAACAGGCCCTCATACACTATAGTAATGGAAAAATAATAAAGTTATGGCAAATAATCAAGTTAAGTTCTTGGAAAAAAAAATCTTATCATCCATCAATGAAACTGCATTTGATAGATATGATCTATTGTACATTTATAAATGGAAATTAACAATTTGGTTTTCCGCGTAATCAAAGTCTTGTTTTTTTATAAATGAATAAGAATGGTGAGTAGAGTTGAGCGACTTACTTTTTTCAGATCGAGTCGGGTTTCGCGAAACGCGACTTTGTCAAAAGTCGGGTCGGGTGAAATCGGACGATTATTGCGAAAAGTCGGGGGCCGACTGAAACACGAAACCCAATGCAAGTCAATGGGGAATCAAAGTCGGCAGTGAGTGGAGGCCATGAAAACACCTACAGTGCCCATTTTAATGCAAAAAACATCAATTCTTATTTCTTAAGCTTGTCATTCTTAATTTACTTTATAATTATAGTTAGGCATTGAAAATTGGGGATCATTTGGTTAAAGTTGAGGAGGGGTAGGGCTGGCTCAAGATTTTCATGGGCCCAGGAAATGCGGAATACGTCACGGCGGTGGAGCAGGGAGAGGTAAGTATTTATACTTTGCAAGTGCTGTGATCCTGAGCAAGCAGGGGGGGCCCACTCGTATGCACTGGCACAGGGACTCTCATAGTACAGCGGTGTGTTTGACGGCGGGTGGCGCCTCCCACTGGCAGAGACACTTTTGCGTACTATGAGGTGCCCTGTGCCAGTGACGTCGCCAACGAGTATGCCCCCCCACCTGATGAAGGAGCCTGCACTTTCATCTGCACCTTCCTCTTTGTCCCTGTGTAAGGTGGTATGTATGCGGGAAGGGGAACCTGACTTTCAGCAGGGTCAGATTCTGGCTGTGTAGAGTGCAAGGGGAATGTAGTGGTCTGGGTCAATGTACCAGCAGACTCATCTAGCAGTGGCTGGGCAATGGGTAGGATGAGGAGGAAACACAGATATAGGCCCAAATAATAAAGTAGGCTAAATGCAGTTCAAAATTGGTAACAGGACTAAACAGGCGGCATTGCTTTGTTCAGTGGAGGAAAACTGTAATGAGTGGCAGACACAGTTAGTAGGCCCAAATAATAAAGTGGGCTAAATGTCTGCCAAAAAATTATTCATAAATAAACAGGCGGCATAGCTAGGTACAGGGGTGGGCTCCTCTGCTGAGTAGCAGACAGTGGTAGTTGGCACAAAGTATTAACTGGTCTAAATGGAGGCCAGGGCCCCTGTATATTTTTACTATCATCTATCATTTCAACAAATTTGTATTGGCAGTGCCATTGAAGAATTTAACAGCACAGACTACACAGTGGTGGAGCAGGGAGAGGTAAGTATTGCAAGTGGTAGAGCACTGTTCGAGCTGGGGGGGAACACTCCCTCGTGGGCGGCGGTACTGGCACAGGGCCCCTCATATTACGATGGTGTGTCTGACGTTGGTTTTGCACCACCAACGTCAGAGACACTTCATTGTACTCTGAGGGACCCTCTGCCAGTGCCGTCGCCCAAGAGTGGGCCCACCCACCTGCCAAGGCAAATGGCACTCACACGGGTGCTTGCGCCAGGTGGTGACCACGGCCCTGTGGGGGGAGTCAGCCCATTTAGGGAGGTATAAAAATGGCCTATGGTGGACATTCAGCAGCTGCAAATGGAGGAATTGGAGAAGTCAGTAAGAGGAGGCCAAAAGCAAGACATTTTTCAGGCAAGCTACGTGTCAGCAGGGGAAGGTGGGGTAAAATAATTTGAAATCCATGATTGGATCATTTGAATGAAGGTTAGATCATCAACATTCTGGGTAGCCAGACGTGTCCTTTTTCGGTCAGTATTAAACCAGCAGCACTGAAGACTCTTTCTGATAGCACACTAGCAGCAAGGCAAGCGAGCTCCTGTAATGCATATTCTGCCAATTCAGGCCAGGTGTCTATTTTAGATGCCCAGTAATCAAAGGGGAATGACCTGTGAGGGAGAACATTGATAAGGGAGGAAAAGTAGTTTGTAACCATACTGGACAAATGCTGTCTTCTGTCATTTTGAATCAATGTAGCAGTACCTGTCAAGTCAGCAGTCATTGCGAAATCACTCCACAACCTGGTCATAAAACCCCTCTGTCCAACGCCACTTCGGATTTGTGCATCTCTAACACCTCTGCCATGTTACCCCTACAGCTCATGTGAGAACCATCACCACCGCTGTGTGCTGGGAATGCCTGAACCAAACGGTCTACAAGAGTTGCTTGCTTGGTAGCCAATATTTGCTCAAGATTCTCATGTGGCATGATATTTTGTAATTTTTCTTTGTATCGTGGATCCAGGAGGCAGGCCAACCAGTAATCGTCATCAGTAGTGTTGAGCATTCCGATACCGCAAGTATCGGGTATCGGCCGATATTTGCGGTATCGGAATTCCGATACTGAATTCCGATACTTCCCGCGTATCGGATACCGGAATCGGAAGTTCCCAGAATTCAAATTGAACGCAGCAGCCAATGAGGAATGAATGAAAGTGTGGGCACATCCTGTTTAGCATGGTGGGCATGTAAGTACTGGCAAGGCTTGGATTGGCTGCTGAAATGATGTCACTCTGCACTATAAAAAAGCGCTGCCGCCATTTTGCGCTCACTCTGCTGTGATTTCAGTTAGGGACAGGACGCTGTGTTCTAACTGAGGGCCAGTTGAGCTAGCTAATTGCTTTATTTTCCTTTCCAAAGGCTAATTTAGCAAAACGCTGTGTGTTCTTCACTGTTCACCTTGCTCTTGCCTTGCAGCGCTGTTTTAACAGCGTTCTGCAAGGTCTCTGTGTGTGTGTGTGTGCAGCTCACTCTGTAGTCTGTGTGCAGCCATATACCCGGTTGTATTCAGCTCAGGGGGGGTTCACACTGCCTCACACAGTTGTTCTTTTTTGCTCTTAGTGCAGCCTGCTGCACATTTTTTCTCAAATTTCCTATTAGTGTTTTTCCACCAGTCTCCAGCTCTATTGTGGAAAAACACTACATAGGATAACCTAGAGGGGGGTTTTTGGGCCTTGCAGCGCCGTTTACGGCTGTCTGCACGGTCTCCGTGTGAGCCCAGCTCGCCCTGTAGTCTGTGTGCAGCCATAGCCGGTTGGATTCAGCTCAGGGTTCGTTACTGGCTCATACCTTGAGAAAAATTTTCCTTTTTTTCAAATAGTGCAGCCTGTTTAAAATTTGAAAAAAAAAATTCCTATTAGTGTCTTTCCACTCGTATCCAGCTAAATAGTGGAAAAACACTATATAGGATAACCTAGAGGAGGGTTTTTTGGCCTTGCAGCGCCGTTTACGGCTGTCTGCACGGTCTCCATGTGAGCCCAGCTCGCCCTGTAGTCTGTGTGCAGCCATAGCCGGTTGGATTCAGCTCAGGGTTCGTTACTGGCTCATACCTTGAGAAAAATTTTCCTTTTTTTCAAATAGTGCAGCCTGTTTAAAATTTGAAAAAAAAAATTCCTATTAGTGTCTTTCCACTCGTATCCAGCTAAATAGTGGAAAAACACTATATAGGATAACCTAGAGGAGGGTTTTTTGGCCTTGCAGCGCCGTTTACGGCTGTCTGCACGGTCTCCGTGTGAGCCCAGCTCGCCCTGTAGTCTGTGTGCAGCCATAGCCGGTTGGATTCAGCTCAGGGTTCGTTACTGGCTCATACCTTGAGAAAAATTTTCCTTTTTTTCAAATAGTGCAGCCTGTTTAAAATTTGAAAAAAAAAATTCCTATTAGTGTCTTTCCACTCGTATCCAGCTAAATAGTGGAAAAACACTATATAGGATAACCTAGAGGAGGGTTTTTTGGCCTTGCAGCGCCGTTTACGGCTGTCTGCACGGTCTCCGTGTGAGCCCAGCTCGCCCTGTAGTCTGTGTGCAGCCATAGCCGGTTGGATTCAGCTCAGGGTGCGTTACTGCCTCATACCTTGAAAAACAATTTCCTTTTTTTCAAATAGTGCAGCCAGTTTAAAATTTGAAAAAAAAAATTCCTATTAGTGTCTTTCCACTTGTATCCAGCTAAATAGTGGAAAAACACTATATAGGATAACCTAGAGGAGGGTTTCTTGGCCTTGCAGCGCCGTTTACGGCTGTCTGCACGGTCTCCGTGTGATTTAAACTAGCTCTGTAGCCCGATCTGCACCAAAAAAAAGGTTAAGTTCACCAAACACAACTTACACTTGTGTAGGCCACATTTGAAAAATAATAAAGTTTAGTCCACAATTTACAACATTAGTGTTTCTTACACCTGTTAGGAGGAGCATTACAGGAATAAGCACACTAAGGCCTTAGTACTTTTCTGCTTATCTTTATCTGTCAACCAAGATGAAGAGGGCAGGGAGTAAGGCACGTGGGCGTGGGCGCGGAGCAGGGAGAGGAGCAGGGAGAGGACGTGGTGATTCTGTGCCTGCTGCGGGCGCCGGTGACTCGTCGTCACTCAGTTTCAGCAGGGAACAGTCCTTCATGCGCAGCTTTGTCGGAGAGCGCCGTGCACCGCTGCTGCGTGAAGACCAAATTGAAGCCGTTGTCGGGTGGATGGCAGCTAACGCCTCGGCATCGACTTCAGTTAGTGCCACATCCTCTCAGGCACAGAGCACTGGAGAGCAGCCATCTGTCTCTTCACCACCTGCCAAATTGGCCAGGCAGTCAGAGAGCCCAGGACAGGAGCCGTCTCTACTTCTGTTCTCTGAATCTCTTGGCTTGGAAACAGGGGGCCAGCCAAGCAGCATTGGAGAAATGGAAGAAGAGGCAGTGTGCAGTGATGCCCAACACCTTTTTCTCTCTGACTCTGAAGAGGCAGGTGGGCCAGTGCCTCCGGTGACCACAGCGCAGTACGCATCTGATGATGAAACTCAGGTGCCGCTTTCTCGTGCGTACTGTGCTGCTGAGACTACCCAGGAGGAGCAGTTGGTGGCAGAGGGTAGTGGAGATGATGAGGTCCTTGACCCATCGTGGCGTGAGGAACAGGAAGGTGGTGGGAGCAGCTCAGAGGAAGAGCTTCCTCTTACGGGCCAAAGAGGGAGAGGGAGGGGGAAGACTGCGGAGCCTGTAGCCTCCACTTTGGCACCCGTTAGGAGCCTGTCTCTTTCCAAAGCCAAAAAGGGCGCTCCCAAGACTTGCAGTGCCTGGTCCTTTTTTGACACAGTTGCAGATGACATTTGTTTTGTCAAATGCAAGCTGTGTCATCATAAAGTAAAAAGAGGGAAAAATGTCAGCAACCTCAATACCACAAATATGTGGAAACATGTGCGGACCAGGCACGCGGTGGAGTTACAGAAACACACTGAAGATGTAGGCCAACCAACAGCGGCAGCTACCACCTCTTCAGCTCGTGTTGCCTCTTCCTCCAGCTCACGCACAGCTGGTTTGGCTTCCTCCCAGAGACCTTGTGTAATTCCACCCACAGCACCACCTTCCCAGTCATCCTCACACTCCCAGTCTACTCTACAGCCATCGGTAGTACAGGCATGGGAGAAAAGGCGGGCATTCTCGGCCAACCACCCCCGAGCACAGGCTCTGAATGCAGGCATTGCCAAACTGTTGTCCCTGGAAATGCTCTCGTTCAGGCTGGTGGAGACTGACAGCTTCCGTGACTTGATGGCATTGGCAGTCCCACAGTACAAGGTGCCCAGCCGCTTTTACTTCAGCAGGCAGGCTGTCCCTGCCCTGCACAGGCATGTTGAGGCAAACATAAAACATGCGCTACTGAACGCCGTCAGTAGCAAGGTCCACCTCACCACCGATGCGTGGACCAGTCAGCATGGACAGGGGCGATATGTTTCCCTCACTGCCCATTGGGTTAATGTTGTTGAGCCAGGTACAGATCGTGCGAGTGGCGCAGGACGTGTCCTGCCCACTCCAAGGATTGCAGGAATCCAGTCTGTACGCATCGACTCCTCCTCTTACACCAGTTCCTCTGATTCCTCTCTGCAGGATCCGTCACAGTCCACCCCCACATGGACCCGTGAACGTTTACCTATGACCGACATGAGCACAGCCGTGGCCAAACGTCAGCAGGCCGTCTTGAAACTAGTTTCATTGGGGCATCGAAGCCACACAGCGCAGGAGCTCTGGAATGCCATCAAGCAGGAGAGCGATGTGTGGTTACTGCCAGCGAATCTCCAGCCAGGCATGGTAGTGTGTGACAATGGCCGAAATCTGGTGGCAGCTTTGGCCCTTGGCAACCTCACTCACATCCCATGTCTGGCACATGTGCTCAATTTGGTTGTGCAGAGTTTTCTGAGGGACTATCCGGATCT
This sequence comes from Ranitomeya imitator, assembly GCF_032444005.1. NCBI lineage: Eukaryota > Metazoa > Chordata > Amphibia > Anura > Dendrobatidae > Ranitomeya > Ranitomeya imitator. Next base: position 180,316,380 of record NC_091282.1, read on the forward strand.
TGATGCCCTGCTGCACAAGGTCCGCCTAGAGTGTGCTCACTTGCGGCGTTCCAGCTTGGCCAGATCCCGCATTGCTGCTCTGCAGCGCCGATTCCGCCTTCCGGAACACCGCATCATATGTGACCTACCTACCCGGTGGAATTCCACGTTACATATGTTGGAGCGGTTGTGTGAGCAGCAGCAAGCAGTTATGGAGTACCAGCTGCATCAGGCGCAAAGAAGTCGCAGTCAGCGCCGATCAGACTTCACAACCACAGAGTGGGCCACTATGAAGGACGTCTGCCAGGTTTTGCGTCCTTTTGATTATTCCACGCGGATGGCAAGTGCAGATGATGCACTAGTCAGCATGACTGTCCCCCTTATCTGCCTGCTTCAGCAAACTTTGCAAGGGTTAAGGGATGATGTGGTGGAAGAGGTGGAGGATGAGGAGTCACCTTTTCCATCAGCTTCTGGAGAGTCAGCGCCACGTGGTTCCTCACAAAGGGGTACGCAGGGGCCAATTTGTGAGGAGGATGAGGAGGAGTCAATGGAGGAGGAAGAGCTCCGTCCAGAGGAGGGAGCGACACAATTGTCCAGTGGTCAGTGTGTACAGCGAGGGTGGGGTGATGACGAGCGGGCAGAGATCATGTCTCAAGCAGGGGACAGCGTTTCTGGGCCGGTTGGCACTCTGCAGCACATGGTGGATTTCATGCTGCAGTGCCTGAGAAACGACCGCCGCATCGACCACATTCTCAACATGCCTGATTATTGGGTGTTCACCCTCCTCGATCCTCGCTACCGGGACAACGTCCAAAACCTCATCCCTGCGTTGACCCGGGAGCGTAAATTGCGGGAGTACCACGACACACTGGTGAATTCCATCATCTTCTCCTGTCCAACTGAGAGGAGTGCTGCTAGTGCTTTACAAAGCAGCTCAGTGCGTCGAGGCAGTGGGGGAGGCTCTGCCCAAAGAGGGAGCAGAAGCAGTGCCTCTGCCCAAGGCAAGCCCAGTATGGCACAACTCTGGCACACTTTTGTGTGCCCGCCCCAAATGTCTACACCATCACCGGCGGCTCCAGTCAGCAGGAGGCAACGGTTCCGTCAGATGGTGACAGACTACATGGCTTGCCCTCTTACTGTACTCCCAGACGGCTCTTCCCCGTTCAAGTTTTGGGTCTCTAAGCTGGATACATGGCCAGAGCTAAGCCAGTATGCATTGGAGGTGCTGGCTTGCCCTGCGGCTAGTGTCTTATCGGAACGTGTCTTTAGTGCCGCAGGTGGTGTACTAACAGACCGTCGCATGCGACTATCCTCCGATAACGTTGACCGGCTTACTTTCCTGAAAATGAACCAGGCCTGGATCTCGCAGGAATTTGCCACTCCTCTGCCTGATTAAGTAATTGGGTGTCATCCAGGTCTCCTGCTGTGTTCATCTTTCTACCACCTGAACTGCTATTCCTGGGCTCCAACACCGCCAGTTGCGGCTCAGAAGTGCAGGCTGCACAGTAAAAACATACGACCCAGTGTTATTGGGTTTCAGTAACGTCAGCTGATCCCCAGCTGTGTAGCCGGCAATGTGTCCTGCGACCGCCACGCTGGCACAACAACCTAAATGTAAGGGAACCTGTCCCCCCCCCCCCCCCGTCGTTTGTTACTGAAAGAGCCATCTTGTGCAGCAGTAATGCTGCACAAGGAAAAGGTAGCTCTTTTTTTTTAGCTCTTTGCACACGCAGAACTTAACACTTATAAAATGTGTTCACTGATACCGTTATACCGTCCCGGAGCTGGGACTTTCCTTCGTAATGTGACGCAGCACAGCCGTCATTCCTACCCCCTTGGTGCCATGCGCTGCCTCCTCAGCGTTGTTTTAAGCTGTCACGGAGCCTGCGCTGTTCTGTTATCCCTTGGGCATGCCCTATTTGCGCTGCCTGTCTTCTGACATAATTTGGTGTCAGGCTGGCTGCGCCTGTGCGGCCGCGGTGCCCGAGATCCCGCCTCGCAGTGTCTTCTGATTGAGTCACACTGCGGGCCTGGGATCCATGGGCATGCGCAGTGCATATCTTCCCCTCGGGCTCTCGCTCATTTCCCTCCGCCTTCTTTAGACTGTGCGCCGTCAGCTGATCCCTAGCATGCCACGGCCGTGACACCGCACAGTCTGAAGAAGAGGGAAGGAGGGGAGTGAGAGTCGAGGTTATGCACTGTGCATGCCCATGGTTCCAAGGCCCGCAGTGGGATTACGTTAGATGAGACTGCGAGGTGGGATCTGGAGCAGCGTGGACGCACAGGCACTGACAGCCTGACACCAAATTATGTCAGAAGACAGGCAGCGCTAATTGGGCATGGCCAAGGGCTAACAGAACAGCGCAGGCTCCGTGGCAGCTTAAAACAACGCTGAGGAGGCAGCGCACGGCATCAAGGGGATAGGAATGACAGCTGTGCTGTGTCCCATTACGAAGGAAATTCGCACCTCCGGAACGGTTTAACGGTATAAAGGGACACATTTTTAGTGTTTACTTCGGTGTTTGCAAGGAGCATAATTAAAAGAGCAACCTTTTCCTTTTGCATCCTTAGTGCTGCACAACATGGCTCTTTCAGCTACAAACGTCTTGGGGGGGGGGGTTAAAGGTTTCCTTTCAACTTGCTCCAATCAGGCTTCGGCCTACACTCTGTTCCTCTGCTCCTCCTGCTGTCCCTGGGCTCTAACACCGCCAGTTGGTGCCTGGAAGTGCTGTGTGCACAGTCAACAGTCGCTCCTCTGTTATTGGGGTTCAGTAACGTCAGCTGATCCCCAGCTGTGTGTGCGGCAATACCTCCAATCTGCTCCTCCTGCTGTCCCTGGGCTCTAACACCGCCAGTTGGTGCCTGGAAGTGCTGTGTGCACAGTCAACAGTCGCTCCTCTGTTATTGGGGTTCAGTAACGTCAGCTGATCCCCAGCTGTGTGTGCGGCAATACCTCCAATCTGCTCCTCCTGCTGTCCCTGGGCTCTAACACCGCCAGTTGGTGCCTGGAAGTGCTGTGTGCACAGTCAACAGTCGCTCCTCTGTTATTGGGGTTCAGTAACGTCAGCTGATCCCCAGCTGTGTATCCGGCAACGTGTCATGCGACCGCCACGCTGGCACAACTAAAATGTAAGGGGACCTGTCCCCCCCCCCCCCCTAGGCGTTTGTTACTGAAAGAGCCACCATGTGCAGCACTAATACTGCACAAGGGAAAGGTCGCTCTTGAAATTATGCTCCTTGCAAACGCTGAACTACACACTCATGTAATGTGTCCCCTCACACCGTCCAACCGTCCCGGAGGTGGGACTTTCCTTTGTAATGTGACACAGCACAGCCGTCATTGCTACCCCCTTGGCACCGTGCGCTGCCTCCTTAGCGTTGTTTGATTCCGTCATGGACCCTGCGCTGTTATGTTATCCCTTGGCCATGCACAGTTTGCGCTGCCCGTCCTCTGACATCATTTGTTGTCGTCCTGGCTGCGCCTGTGCGTCCACGCTGCCCGAAATCACACCTCGCAGTGTCGTCTAATGTGATCCCACAGTGGGCCTGGTATCCATGGCCATGCGCAGTGCATATACTAGCCTCTCACTCCCCTTCTTCACGCTTCTTCAGACTAGGCGGCGTCAGCTGATCCCTAATAGCATGCCACGGCCGTGACGCCGCACAGTCTGAAGAAGCAGGAAGGAGGTGAGTGAGAGGCGATGATATGCACTGCGCATGCCCATGGATCCCTGGCCCGCAGTGGGACTACATTAGATGACACTGCAAGGTTGGATCTCGGGCAGCTTGGACGCACAGGCACTGCCAGCCTGACACCTACATGATGTCAGAAGACGGGCACCGCTAACTGTGCATGGCCAAGGGATAACATTACAGTGCGGGCTCCGTGACAGAACCAAACAACGTTGAGGAGGTGGTGCCCGGCACCAAGGGGGTTGGAATGACGGCTGTGCTGTGTCACATTACAAAGGAAAGTCCCACTTCCGGGATGGTTTGACGGTGTGAGGGGACACATTATATGAGTGTGTACTTCAGCGTTTGCAAGGAGCATAATTTTCGGAGCCACCATTTTCCATGTGCAGTATTACTGCTGTACAAGATGGCTCTTTCAGCAACAAATGCCTGGGGGGGGGGGTTAAAGGTTCCCTTTCAACTTGCTCCACTGCAGGCTTCGGCCTACACTCTGCTCCTCTTTGATTCCCTGGGTTTCAACACTGTCAGTTGCCACCTGGAAGTGTTGTCTACACAGAAAAAAACACTAGGTGATGTGTCAGTGGGGTTCAGCACCGCCAGCTGTTCCCCTGCTGTGTAGTCGGCAACGTGTCCAGCACAAGCCACGCTGGCACAACAGAACAAAAGCTGCCACCAGTGCAGGCTTCGGCCTACACTCTGCTCCTCTCCTCCTCCTGCTGACCCTGGGCTCAAACACCGCTAGTTTTTGCCCGGAAGTGCTAGCTGCACAGAGAAAAACACCAGCCAATGTGTTAGTGGGGTTCAGCAACGCCAGCTGTTCCCCTGCTGTGTAGCCGGCAACGTGACCTGCAAACGCCATGCAGGCACAGGAACTGAAATTAAAAGGGAACCTGGCCCCACCCCCCCAGGTGTTTCTATGTATAACAGCCACCTAGTACAGCAGTACTGCTGCATTTGTACAAGGTGGCTGACTTTTTCTCCTTGCCCACGTGGAACTCAACACGTACAAAATGTGTCTCATTGAGACCATTCCACTGTCCCTGAGGTGTGACTTTCCTTTGTAATGATACGCAGCACCCCCCTTGGTAGCGTTTCCCGTCTTTTGTCATCATGGTTAGCTGGCTGCGCCTGTGCATCCGCCCTGCTAGAAACAACGCCCCTCGTTGTCATATTTATTTTGTCAGCGAGGGTGTGGTTTATGGGCACGAGCAGTGCATATGTTCGCCTGTCTTAACTCATCTCCTTCCGCCTTCTTCAGACTGTGCGGCCTCCTGGCCGTGGTAGGCGATAAGGGATCAGCTGAGGCCGCCCAGTCTGGAGCCGGTGTAAGGACATGTGTAAGCGGCAAACCTATTTACTGCACAAGGCCACGAATCCCAGCCACGTAGTGTGATTGTTTGAAAACACACTGTGGGTCTGGGATTCATGTCCATCGCTAACCGCAACGGCCGACATGAAATGAGGTCAGAAGACAGGAAGCGCTCACAGCGCATGGCCAAGGGATCACAATAGCGCAGACTCCTGTACAGCAAATAACAACGCTCAGGAATCTGCGCCCAGTACCTAGGTGCAAATTTTGACACCTGTGCTGCGTCTCGTTAAAAAGACAAGTCACGCCTCCACAACTGTTTGACAGTATAATGGGCTAAATAGTGTACGTGTTTTAGTCAGCGTGTGCAAGGAGCAAAACAAATAGAGCAACCTTTTACTTGTGCAGCATTAATGCTGCACAAGGTGTGGCTCTTGTACCTTGCAACACCTGAGGGGGGGGTTAAAGGTAACCTTTGAAATTGGTTCAACTAGGCTTCGGCCTACACTCTGCTCCTCTACTCCTCCTGCTGACCCTGGGCTCAAACACCGCTAGTTTTTGCCCGGAAATGCTAGCTGCACAGAGAAAAACACCAGCCAATGTGTTAGTGGGGTTCAGCACCGCCAGCTGTTCCCCTGCTGTGTAGTCGGCAACGTGTCCAGCACAAGCCACGCTGGCACAACCGACCAAAAGCTGCCACCAGTGCAGGCTTCGGCCTACACTTTGCTCCTCTCCTCCTCCTGCTGACCCTGGGCTCAAACAACGCCAGTTTCTGCCCGGACATGCTAGCTGCACAGAGAAAAACACCAGCCAATGTGTTAGTGGGGTTCAGCACCGCCTGCTGTTCCCCCGCTGTGTAGCCGGCATCGTGTCCAGCACAAGCCACGCTGGCACAACCGACCAAAAGCTGCCACCAGTGCAGGCTTCGGCCTACACTTTGCTCCTCTCCTCCTCCTGCTGACCCTGGGCTCAAACAACGCCAGTTTCTGCCCGGACATGCTAGCTGCACAGAGAAAAACACCAGCCAATGTGTTAGTGGGGTTCAGCAACGCCAGCTGTTCCCCTGCTGTGTAGCTTGCAACGTGACCTGCAAACGCCACGCAGGCACATGAACTGAAATTGAAGGGAGCCTGCCCCCCACCCACAGGTGTTTCTATGTATATCAGCCACCTTGTACAGCAGTACTGCTGCATTTGTACGAGGTGGCTGACTTTTTCTCCTTGCCCACGTGGAACTCAACACGTACAAAATGTGTCTCATTAGAGACCATTACAATGTCCCTGAGGTGTGACTTTCCTTTGTAATGACACGCAGCACCCCCATTGTTAGCGCTGCCCGTCTCCTGACATCATTGGTTGGCTGGCTGTGCCTGTGCGTCCCCCCTGCCCGACACAACGCCCCCCGTTGTCTCATATATTTTGACTGCGAGGGTGTGATTGATGGGCACGAGCAGTGCATATGTTCCCCTGTTTTCACTCCCCTCCTTCCGCCTTCTTCTGACTGTGCGGCCTCATGGCCGCGGCATGCGATAAGGGATCAGCTGAGGCCGCCCAGTCTGAAGCAGGTGTAAGGACATGTGTGAGCGGCGAACATATTTACTGCACAAGGCCACGAATCCCAGCACCGCAGTGTGACTTTAGGAAAAGCCACTGTGGGTCTGGGATTTATGGCCATCGTTAACCGCACCGGCCAACATGAAATGAGGTCATGAGACGGCCTGCACTAACAGGGTATTGCCAAGGGATAACACAAGAGCGCAGACTCCTGTACAGCAAATAACAACGCTCAGGAATCTGCGCCCAGTACCTAGGTGCAAATTTTGACACCTGTGCTGCGTCTCGTTAAAAAGACAAGTCACGCCTCCACAACTGTTTGACAGTATAATGGGCTAAATAGTGTACGTGTTTAATTCAGCGTGTGCAAGGAGCAAAATTAAATAGAGCAACCTTTGACTTGTGCATCATTAATGCTGTTCAAGGTGTGGCTCTTGTACCTTGCAACACCTGAGGGGGGGGTTAAAGGTAACCTTTGAAATTGGTTCAACTAGGCTTCGGCCTACACTCTGCTCCTCTACTCCTCCTGCTGACCCTGGGCTCAAACACCGCTAGTTTTTGCCCGGAAATGCTAGCTGCACAGAGAAAAACACCAGCCAATGTGTTAGTGGGGTTCAGCACCGCCAGCTGTTCCCCTGCTGTGTAGTCGGCAACGTGTCCAGCACAAGCCACGCTGGCACAACAGAACAAAAGCTGCCACCAGTGCAGGCTTCGGCCTACACTTTGCTCCTCTCCTCCTCCTCCTGCTGACCCTGGGCTCTAACACCGCTAGTTTTTGCCCGGACATGCAATCTGCACAGAGAAAAACACCAGTCAATGTGTCAGTGGGGTTCAGCAACGCCAGCTGTTCCCCTGCTGTGTAGCTTGCAACGTGACCTGCAAACGCCACGCAGGCACATGAACTGAAATTGAAGGGAGCCTGCCCCCCACCCCCCCAGGTGTTTCTATGTATAACAGCCACCTTGTACAGCAGTACTGCTGCATTTGTACAAGGTGGCTGACTTTTTCTCCTTGCACACGTGGAACTCAACAAGTACAAAATGTGTCTCATTACAGACCATTACAATGTCCCTGAGGTGTGACTTTCCTTTTTAATGACACGCAGCACCCCCATTGTTAGCGCTGCCCGTCTCCTGACATCATTGGTTGGCTGGCTGTGCCTGTGCGTCCCCCCTGCCCGACACAACGCCCCCCGTTGTCTCATATATTTTGACTGCGAGGGTGTGATTGATGGGCACGAGCAGTGCATATGTTCCCCTGTTTTCACTCCCCTCCTTCCGCCTTCTTCTGACTGTGCGGCCTCATGGCCGCGGCATGCGATAAGGGATCAGCTGAGGCCGCCCAGTCTGAAGCAGGTGTAAGGACATGTGTGAGCGGCGAACATATTTACTGCACAAGGCCACGAATCCCAGCACCGCAGTGTGACTTTAGGAAAAGCCACTGTGGGTCTGGGATTTATGGCCATCGTTAACCGCACCGGCCAACATGAAATGAGGTCATGAGACGGCCTGCACTAACAGGGTATTGCCAAGGGATAACACAAGAGCGCAGACTCCTGTACAGCAAATAACAACGCTCAGGAATCTGCGCCCAGTACCTAGGTGCAAATTTTGACACCTGTGCTGCGTCTCGTTAAAAAGACAAGTCACGCCTCCACAACTGTTTGACAGTATAATGGGCTAAATAGTGTACGTGTTTAATTCAGCGTGTGCAAGGAGCAAAATTAAATAGAGCAACCTTTGACTTGTGCATCATTAATGCTGTTCAAGGTGTGGCTCTTGTACCTTGCAACACCTGAGGGGGGGGTTAAAGGTAACCTTTGAAATTGGTTCAACTAGGCTTCGGCCTACACTCTGCTCCTCTACTCCTCCTGCTGACCCTGGGCTCAAACACCGCTAGTTTTTGCCCGGAAATGCTAGCTGCACAGAGAAAAACACCAGCCAATGTGTTAGTGGGGTTCAGCACCGCCAGCTGTTCCCCTGCTGTGTAGTCGGCAACGTGTCCAGCACAAGCCACGCTGGCACAACAGAACAAAAGCTGCCACCAGTGCAGGCTTCGGCCTACACTTTGCTCCTCTCCTCCTCCTCCTGCTGACCCTGGGCTCTAACACCGCTAGTTTTTGCCCGGACATGCAATCTGCACAGAGAAAAACACCAGTCAATGTGTCAGTGGGGTTCAGCAACGCCAGCTGTTCCCCTGCTGTGTAGCTTGCAACGTGACCTGCAAACGCCACGCAGGCACATGAACTGAAATTGAAGGGAGCCTGCCCCCCACCCCCCCAGGTGTTTCTATGTATAACAGCCACCTTGTACAGCAGTACTGCTGCATTTGTACAAGGTGGCTGACTTTTTCTCCTTGCACACGTGGAACTCAACAAGTACAAAATGTGTCTCATTACAGACCATTACAATGTCCCTGAGGTGTGACTTTCCTTTTTAATGACACGCAGCACCCCCATTGTTAGCGCTGCCCGTCTCCTGACATCATTGGTTGGCTGGCTGTGCCTGTGCGTCCCCCCTGCCCGACACAACGCCCCCCGTTGTCTCATATATTTTGACTGCGAGGGTGTGATTGATGGGCACGAGCAGTGCATATGTTCCCCTGTTTTCACTCCCCTCCTTCCGCCTTCTTCTGACTGTGCGGCCTCATGGCCGCGGCATGCGATAAGGGATCAGCTGAGGCCGCCCAGTCTGAAGCAGGTGTAAGGACATGTGTGAGCGGCGAACATATTTACTGCACAAGGCCACGAATCCCAGCACCGCAGTGTGACTTTAGGAAAAGCCACTGTGGGTCTGGGATTTATGGCCATCGTTAACCGCACCGGCCAACATGAAATGAGGTCATGAGACGGCCTGCACTAACAGGGTATTGCCAAGGGATAACACAAGAGCGCAGACTCCTGTACAGCAAATAACAACGCTCAGGAATCTGCGCCCAGTACCTAGGTGCAAATTTTGACACCTGTGCTGCGTCTCGTTAAAAAGACAAGTCACGCCTCCACAACTGTTTGACAGTATAATGGGCTAAATAGTGTACGTGTTTAATTCAGCGTGTGCAAGGAGCAAAATTAAATAGAGCAACCTTTGACTTGTGCATCATTAATGCTGTTCAAGGTGTGGCTCTTGTACCTTGCAACACCTGAGGGGGGGGTTAAAGGTAACCTTTGAAATTGGTTCAACTAGGCTTCGGCCTACACTCTGCTCCTCTACTCCTCCTGCTGACCCTGGGCTCAAACACCGCTAGTTTTTGCCCGGAAATGCTAGCTGCACAGAGAAAAACACCAGCCAATGTGTTAGTGGGGTTCAGCACCGCCAGCTGTTCCCCTGCTGTGTAGTCGGCAACGTGTCCAGCACAAGCCACGCTGGCACAACAGAACAAAAGCTGCCACCAGTGCAGGCTTCGGCCTACACTTTGCTCCTCTCCTCCTCCTCCTGCTGACCCTGGGCTCTAACACCGCTAGTTTTTGCCCGGACATGCAATCTGCACAGAGAAAAACACCAGTCAATGTGTCAGTGGGGTTCAGCAACGCCAGCTGTTCCCCTGCTGTGTAGCTTGCAACGTGACCTGCAAACGCCACGCAGGCACATGAACTGAAATTGAAGGGAGCCTGCCCCCCACCCCCCCAGGTGTTTCTATGTATAACAGCCACCTTGTACAGCAGTACTGCTGCATTTGTACAAGGTGGCTGACTTTTTCTCCTTGCACACGTGGAACTCAACAAGTACAAAATGTGTCTCATTACAGACCATTACAATGTCCCTGAGGTGTGACTTTCCTTTTTAATGACACGCAGCACCCCCATTGTTAGCGCTGCCCGTCTCCTGACATCATTGGTTGGCTGGCTGTGCCTGTGCGTCCCCCCTGCCCGACACAACGCCCCCCGTTGTCTCATATATTTTGACTGCGAGGGTGTGATTGATGGGCACGAGCAGTGCATATGTTCCCCTGTTTTCACTCCCCTCCTTCCGCCTTCTTCTGACTGTGCGGCCTCATGGCCGCGGCATGCGATAAGGGATCAGCTGAGGCCGCCCAGTCTGAAGCAGGTGTAAGGACATGTGTGAGCGGCGAACATATTTACTGCACAAGGCCACGAATCCCAGCACCGCAGTGTGACTTTAGGAAAAGCCACTGTGGGTCTGGGATTTATGGCCATCGTTAACCGCACCGGCCAACATGAAATGAGGTCATGAGACGGCCTGCACTAACAGGGTATTGCCAAGGGATAACACAAGAGCGCAGTTTCCTGTACTGCAAATAACAACGGTAAGGAATCTGCGCACAGCACCTAGGTGTAAATTTGTACACCTGTGCTGCGTCTCCTTAAAAAGACTAGTAGTCACGCCTCCACTACTGTTTGACAGTATAATGGGCTAAATAGTGTACGTGTTTAATTCAGCGTGTGCAAGGAGCAAAATTAAATAGAGCAACCTTTGACTTGTGCATCATTAATGCTGTTCAAGGTGTGGCTCTTGTACCTTGCAACACCTGAGGGGGGGGGTTAAAGGTAACCTTGGAAATTGGTTCAACTAGGCTTCGGCCTACACTCTGCTCCTCTACTCCTCCTGCTGACCCTGGGCTCAAACACCGCTAGTTTTTGCCCGGAAATGCTAGCTGCACAGAGAAAAACACCAGCCAATGTGTTAGTGGGGTTCAGCACCGCCAGCTGTTCCCCCGCTGTGTAGCCGGCATCGTGTCCAGCACAAGCCACGCTGGCACAACCGACCAAAAGCTGCCACCAGTGCAGGCTTCGGCCTACACTTTGCTCCTCTCCTCCTCCTCCTGCTGACCCTGGGCTCAAACACCGCTAGTTTTTGCCCGGAAATGCTAGCTGCACAGAGAAAAACACCAGCCAATGTGTTAGTGGGGTTCAGCACCGCCAGCTGTTCCCCTGCTGTGCAGCTTGCAACGTGACCTGCAAACGCCACGCAGGCACATGAACTGAAATTGAAGGGAGCCTGGCCCCCACCCCCAGGTGTTTCTATGTATAACAGCCACCTTGTACAGCAGTACTGCTGCATTTGTACAAGGTGGCTGATGTTTTCTCCTTGCCCACGTGGAACTCAACACGTACAAAATGTGTCTCTTTGAGACCATTCCACTGTCCCTGAGGTGTGACTTTCCTTTCTAATGATACGCAGCACCCCCCTTGGTAGCGCTTCCCGTCTTCTGACATCATTGGTTGGCTACTTGCGCCTGTTCGTCCGCCCTGCCTGAATAAAATGCTCCTCGTTGTCTTAATTATTTTGACTGCGAGGGTGTGATTGATGGGCACGAGCAGTGCATATCTTCGCCTGTCTTAACTCATCTCCTTCAGCCTTCTTCAGACTGTGCAGCCTCATGGCCGCGGCATGCAAGAAGGGATCAGCAGAGGCCGCCCAGTCTGAAGCAGGTGTAAGGACGTGTGTGAGCGGCCAAAATATTTACTGCTCAAGGCCACGAATCCCAGCACCGCAGTGTGGCTTTATGAAAAGACACTGTGGGTCTGGGATTTATGGCCATCGTTAACCGCACCGGCCAACATGAAATGATGTCATAAGATGGGCAGCGCTAACAGGGCATTGCCAAGGGATAACACAAGAGCGCAGACTCCTGTACAGCAAATAACAACGCTCAGGAAGCTGCTCCAAGCACCAAGGCGTTATTTTGGACACCTGTGCTGCGTCTCATCAAAAAACCAAGTCACGCATCCACTACAGTTTGACTGTAGAATGGGGTAAATTGTGTATGTCTTTCATTCAGCGTGTGCAAGTAGACAAATTAATAGAGCAACCTTTCACTTGTGCAGCATTAATACTGCACAAGGTGTGTCTCTTGTACTTTGTAACACCTGAGGGGGGGGTTAAAGGTTTCCTTTGAAATTGGTTCAACTAAGCTTCGGCCTACACTCTGCTCCTCTCCTCCTCCTCCTGCTTCAACACGGGCTCTAACATCGCTAGTTTTTGCCCGCAAGTGCTAGCTGCACAGAGAAAAACACACGCCATTGTGTTAGTGGGGTTCAGCAACGCCAGCTGTTCCCCCAGTGTGTAGCCGGCAAAGTGTCCTGCAAACGCAACGCAGACACAAAGCTGCCTCCAGTGCAGGCTTCGGCCTACACTCATCTCCCCCTGCTTACCCTTTGCTCCAACACCGCTAGTTGGGGCTCTAGGAAGACAATCTTTAATAGGCAAGGCAACGCATCCGGGTTCCAGCACCGCCAGCTGGTTCTCGGCAGTGTTCTTGTCACAGGTACTCCCTCGTGCCAAGCCTGGTTTCAGCACCGTCAGCTGTTTCCGGGTTGTGTCAACTTCACTGAGACACCTATGCTTGCCTCGTCGTGGTGCGGTCGGGTTAGCCAACTCCAGGGTGCCTCCAGTTTAGGAGCTTCCTATGTGGGCTGCGTGAACTGGTAGTCAAGGCTGGTTCTGTAGTGCCAGTAGGCCCAGCTCCCCCTGTAGGACTGTTGGGGTTCGGTAACTGCGGCTGCCTCGCGGCCTAGCTGTTCTCTCCTCTCCTGTGGACCTTCGGGTCCACCACCTGGTTCCAGCACCGTCAGCTGGTTCCGGGCCGAGCCTTTGGCTTAGGTGCCTCCTCCTGGGTATCCGAGTTCCGCCAACGCCAGGCGGTCCTTGGTAGTGCTTTTAAGCGCGGGCACCTACAGCTTAGTAACCGGGTTCCAGCACCGTCAGCTGGTCCTCGGTCGTGCCATTGGCTCTTGCACACTGGGGCAACGCATCCGGGTTCCAGCACCGCCAGCTGGTTCTCGGCAGTGTTCTTGTCACAGGTACTCCCTCGTGCCAAGCCTGGTTTCAGCACCGTCAGCTGTTTCCGGGTTGTGTCAACTTCACTGAGACACCTATGCTTGCCTCGTCGTGGTGCGGTCGGGTTAGCCAACTCCAGGGTGCCTCCAGTTTAGGAGCTTCCTATGTGGGCTGCGTGAACTGGTAGTCAAGGCTGGTTCTGTAGTGCCAGTAGGCCCAGCTCCCCCTGTAGGACTGTTGGGGTTCGGTAACTGCGGCTGCCTCGCGGCCTAGCTGTTCTCTCCTCTCCTGTGGACCTTCGGGTCCACCACCTGGTTCCAGCACCGTCAGCTGGTTCCGGGCCGAGCCTTTGGCTTAGGTGCCTCCTCCTGGGTATCCGAGTTCCGCCAACGCCAGGCGGTCCTTGGTAGTGCTTTTAAGCGCGGGCACCTACAGCTTAGTAACCGGGTTCCAGCACCGTCAGCTGGTCCTCGGTCGTGCCATTGGCTCTTGCACACTGGGGCAACGCATCCGGGTTCCAGCACCGCCAGCTGGTTCTCGGCAGTGTTTTTGTCACAGGTACTCCCTCGTGCCAAGCCTGGTTTCAGCACCGTCAGCTGTTTCCGGGTTGTGTCAAGCTCACTGAGACACCTATGCTTGCCTCGTCGTGGTGCGGTCGGGTTAGCCAACTCCAGGGTGCCTCCAGTTTAGGAGCTTCCTATGTGGGCTGCGTGAACTGGTAGTCAAGGCTGGTTCTGTAGTGCCAGTAGGCCCAGCTCCCCCTGTAGGACTGTTGGGGTTCGGTAACTGCGGCTGCCTCGCGGCCTAGCTGTTCTCTCCTCTCCTGTGGACCTTCGGGTCCACCACCTGGTTCCAGCACCGTCAGCTGGTTCCGGGCCGAGCCTTTGGCTTAGGTGCCTCCTCCTGGGTATCCGAGTTCCGCCAACGCCAGGCGGTCCTTGGTAGTGCTTTTAAGCGCGGGCACCTACAGCTTAGTAACCGGGTTCCAGCACCGTCAGCTGGTCCTCGGTCGTGCCATTGGCTCTTGCACACTGGGGCAACGCATCCGGGTTCCAGCACCGCCAGCTGGTTCTCGGCAGTGTTCTTGTCACAGGTACTCCCTCGTGCCAAGCCTGGTTTCAGCACCGTCAGCTGTTTCCGGGTTGTGTCAACTTCACTGAGACACCTATGCTTGCCTCGTCGTGGTGCGGTCGGGTTAGCCAACTCCAGGGTGCCTCCAGTTTAGGAGCTTCCTATGTGGGCTGCGTGAACTGGTAGTCAAGGCTGGTTCTGTAGTGCCAGTAGGCCCAGCTCCCCCTGTAGGACTGTTGGGGTTCGGTAACTGCGGCTGCCTCGCGGCCTAGCTGTTCTCTCCTCTCCTGTGGACCTTCGGGTCCACCACCTGGTTCCAGCACCGTCAGCTGGTTCCGGGCCGAGCCTTTGGCTTAGGTGCCTCCTCCTGGGTATCCGAGTTCCGCCAACGCCAGGCGGTCCTTGGTAGTGCTTTTAAGCGCGGGCACCTACAGCTTAGTAACCGGGTTCCAGCACCGTCAGCTGGTCCTCGGTCGTGCCATTGGCTCTTGCACACTGGGGCAACGCATCCGGGTTCCAGCACCGCCAGCTGGTTCTCGGCAGTGTTCTTGTCACAGGTACTCCCTCGTGCCAAGCCTGGTTTCAGCACCGTCAGCTGTTTCCGGGTTGTGTCAACTTCACTGAGACACCTATGCTTGCCTCGTCGTGGTGCGGTCGGGTTAGCCAACTCCAGGGTGCCTCCAGTTTAGGAGCTTCCTATGTGGGCTGCGTGAACTGGTAGTCAAGGCTGGTTCTGTAGTGCCAGTAGGCCCAGCTCCCCCTGTAGGACTGTTGGGGTTCGGTAACTGCGGCTGCCTCGCGGCCTAGCTGTTCTCTCCTCTCCTGTGGACCTTCGGGTCCACCACCTGGTTCCAGCACCGTCAGCTGGTTCCGGGCCGAGCCTTTGGCTTAGGTGCCTCCTCCTGGGTATCCGAGTTCCGCCAACGCCAGGCGGTCCTTGGTAGTGCTTTTAAGCGCGGGCACCTACAGCTTAGTAACCGGGTTCCAGCACCGTCAGCTGGTCCTCGGTCGTGCCATTGGCTCTTGCACACTGGGGCAACGCATCCGGGTTCCAGCACCGCCAGCTGGTTCTCGGCAGTGTTCTTGTCACAGGTACTCCCTCGTGCCAAGCCTGGTTTCAGCACCGTCAGCTGTTTCCGGGTTGTGTCAACTTCACTGAGACACCTATGCTTGCCTCGTCGTGGTGCGGTCGGGTTAGCCAACTCCAGGGTGCCTCCAGTTTAGGAGCTTCCTATGTGGGCTGCGTGAACTGGTAGTCAAGGCTGGTTCTGTAGTGCCAGTAGGCCCAGCTCCCCCTGTAGGACTGTTGGGGTTCGGTAACTGCGGCTGCCTCGCGGCCTAGCTGTTCTCTCCTCTCCTGTGGACCTTCGGGTCCACCACCTGGTTCCAGCACCGTCAGCTGGTTCCGGGCCGAGCCTTTGGCTTAGGTGCCTCCTCCTGGGTATCCGAGTTCCGCCAACGCCAGGCGGTCCTTGGTAGTGCTTTTAAGCGCGGGCACCTACAGCTTAGTAACCGGGTTCCAGCACCGTCAGCTGGTCCTCGGTCGTGCCATTGGCTCTTGCACACTGGGGCAACGCATCCGGGTTCCAGCACCGCCAGCTGGTTCTCGGCAGTGTTCTTGTCACAGGTACTCCCTCGTGCCAAGCCTGGTTTCAGCACCGTCAGCTGTTTCCGGGTTGTGTCAACTTCACTGAGACACCTATGCTTGCCTCGTCGTGGTGCGGTCGGGTTAGCCAACTCCAGGGTGCCTCCAGTTTAGGAGCTTCCTATGTGGGCTGCGTGAACTGGTAGTCAAGGCTGGTTCTGTAGTGCCAGTAGGCCCAGCTCCCCCTGTAGGACTGTTGGGGTTCGGTAACTGCGGCTGCCTCGCGGCCTAGCTGTTCTCTCCTCTCCTGTGGACCTTCGGGTCCACCACCTGGTTCCAGCACCGTCAGCTGGTTCCGGGCCGAGCCTTTGGCTTAGGTGCCTCCTCCTGGGTATCCGAGTTCCGCCAACGCCAGGCGGTCCTTGGTAGTGCTTTTAAGCGCGGGCACCTACAGCTTAGTAACCGGGTTCCAGCACCGTCAGCTGGTCCTCGGTCGTGCCATTGGCTCTTGCACACTGGGGCAACGCATCCGGGTTCCAGCACCGCCAGCTGGTTCTCGGCAGTGTTTTTGTCACAGGTACTCCCTCGTGCCAAGCCTGGTTTCAGCACCGTCAGCTGTTTCCGGGTTGTGTCAAGCTCACTGAGACACCTATGCTTGCCTCGTCGTGGTGCGGTCGGGTTAGCCAACTCCAGGGTGCCTCCAGTTTAGGAGCTTCCTATGTGGGCTGCGTGAACTGGTAGTCAAGGCTGGTTCTGTAGTGCCAGTAGGCCCAGCTCCCCCTGTAGGACTGTTGGGGTTCGGTAACTGCGGCTGCCTCGCGGCCTAGCTGTTCTCTCCTCTCCTGTGGACCTTCGGGTCCACCACCTGGTTCCAGCACCGTCAGCTGGTTCCGGGCCGAGCCTTTGGCTTAGGTGCCTCCTCCTGGGTATCCGAGTTCCGCCAACGCCAGGCGGTCCTTGGTAGTGCTTTTAAGCGCGGGCACCTACAGCTTAGTAACCGGGTTCCAGCACCGTCAGCTGGTCCTCGGTCGTGCCATTGGCTCTTGCACACTGGGGCAACGCATCCGGGTTCCAGCACCGCCAGCTGGTTCTCGGCAGTGTTCTTGTCACAGGTACTCCCTCGTGCCAAGCCTGGTTTCAGCACCGTCAGCTGTTTCCGGGTTGTGTCAACTTCACTGAGACGCCTATGCTTGCCCCGTCGTGGTGCGGTCGAGTTAGCCAACTCCAGGGTGCCTCCAGTTTAGGAGCTTCCTATGTGGGCTGCGTGAACTGGTAGTCAAGGCTGGTTATGTAGTGCCAGTAGGCCCAGCTCCCCCTGTAGGACTGTTGGGGTTCGGTAACTGCGGCTGCCTCGCGGCCTAGCTGTTCTCTCCTCTCCTGTGGGCCTTCGGGTCCACCACCTGGTTCCAGCACCGTCAGCTGGTTCTCGGCAGTGTCTTTTGCTCTTGTACCTTCTGCTCCCCATCCTGGTTCCAGTACCGTCAGCTGGTTCCGGGCAGAGCCTTTGGCTTAGGTGCCTCCTTCTGGGTATCCAAGTTCCACCAACGTCAGGTGGTCCTTGGTAGTGCTTTCAGGCACGGGTACCTCCTGCTTAGTAACCGGGTTCCAGTAACGTCAGCTGGTCCTCGGTAGTTCCATTGGCTCTTGGACCTTCGGCTACCCATCCGGGTTCCAGTACCGTCAGCTGGTTCTCGGCAGTGTCTTTTGCTCTTGTACCTTCTGCTCCCCATCCTGGTTCCAGTAACGTCAGCTGGTTCCGGGCAGAGCCTTTGGCTTAGGTGCCTCCTTCTGGGTATCCGAGTTCCGTCAACGTCAGGCGGTCCTTGGTAGTGCTTTTTAGCACGGGTACCTCCTGCTTAGTAACCGGGTTCCAGTAACGTCAGCTGGTCCTCGGTAGTTCCATAGGCTCTTGAACCTTCGGGTAGCCATCCGAGTTCCAGTTCCATCAGCTGGTTCTTGGCATTTTCTCAGCCTTCTTGTACCTTCTGCTACATTTCCAAGTTGAAGACCCTAACGTCGACGACCCGGAAGACCACCACGATGACGACGACACGGAAGACCACCCCGATGACGACGACGACGACGGCGGAGATGACGACACTGGAGACGACGACCCTGGAGACGACAACATGGAAGACCGAGAAGCAGAAGAACAAGAGGCTGCAGAACAAAGAGCAGAAGAACATTAAGCATAAGACTTAATATCAGAGCAAAAGATATTATCTAAATTATATGCAGAAGAAGACTAAGCAGTGTATGGGGGTGAGTCCGTTCCTCCTCGTGGTGCCCCTGGATAAAGCCTGATGCTGCAGGCCAAACTGAACGCGGACAAATGTAACTTTTGTGACTGGCAGAACGGAAGGTGTAATCTTCAAACTTTTATAGATAACAACTACGGGAATGCCTGTCACAAATGAGAATATGATGAAGAAGTAGAATAGGAAGAATAATAACAGTGGAATAAAAAGAATATGTAGAATAAGAAGAATAATAATAGTTGAATAAAATGAATATGAAGAATGTAATAAAAAAAAAAAAATAGGTAGAAGATGAAGAAGAAGATGAATAAGGTGAAGAAGTTGATGTCAAAGATGCTGATGATGATGAAGATGAAAGTGTGGGAAAAGAAAAAAAAAAAGAAAAAAAAGAAGGGGAAGGGCGTGGAATAGTGAAACATCAATATCTGACAAAATAAAAAAAAAATTTACATAGTCAATATCTTTGTCACTCCGAACGTCTTAAAAAAAAACAAAAAACATGCTATTCTATTTGATTGGGATAAACCTCTATGACTTTAATGTCTCCGCCACCTCCCCAAATACATCCGGCATTATTCTTAGTTGTTTTCCTTCATGTAGAATGAACCTACAAGGAAAGAAAGGGTTTATTTTAATTCCGATATTTTGGTCCCATTGACTTGCATTGGGATCGGGTATCGGTATCGGCGATATCCGATATTTTTTGAATATCGGCCGATCCAAACCGATACCGATACTTTCCGATATCGGAAGGTATCGCTCAACACTAGTCATCAGCCATCATTTTGATAATGCAGGGGTCCCTTTTTAGTATACGCAAGGCATACCCTGCCATGTGGGCCAATGTTCCAGGTGTCAATTCACTGCTTGTGCTGGGTTGAGGAGCACTTTCGTGCAAATCAACATCACTTGTGGCCCGCAAAAACCCTGTACCTGACCTTGCAACGCCACCAGTTTCCATTGCCCCCTGAGAAGCATCCTCCTCCCATAAATATTCATCCCCATCATCCTCCTCCTCTTCCTCTTTGTCCCGCCACCTCGTCCAGGAGAGTTCCCAGCCAGACAATGGCTGACTGTCATCAAGGCTTCCCTCCTCCTCGGCTGCAGATGCCTGCTCCTTGATGTGTGTCAAACTTTGCATCAGCAGATGCATTAGTGGGATGCTCATGCTTATGATGCCATCGTCTGCACTTACCAGCTGTGTGCATTCCTCAAAACACTGAAGGACTTGACAGAGGTCTTGGAGCTTTGACCACTGCACATCAGACAACTCCATGTCTGCCATCCAACTGCCTGCCCGTGTATGTGTATCCTCCCACAAATACATGACAGCACGCCTCTGTTCGCACAGCCTCTGAAGCATGTGCAGTGTGGAGTTCCACCTTGTTGCAACATTGATTATTAGGCGGTGCTGGGGAAGATTCAGTGATCGCTGATGGTTCTGCATACAGCTGGAGTGTACTGGCGACCAGCAGATGTGCGAGCAAAGTCTTTGCACCTTCAGGAGCAGGGCTGGTAACTCCGGATAATTTTTCAGGAAGCACTGCACCACAAGGTTCAAGGTGTGAGCCAAGCAAGGAATGTGTTTCAGTTCTGAAAGGGCTATGGCAGCCATAAAATTCCTTCCGTTATCACTGACTACCTTGCCTGCCTCAAGATGTATAATGCCCAGCCATGACTGAGTTTCTTGCTGCAAGTACTCGGCCAGTACTTCCGCGGTGTGTCTGTTGTCACCCAAACACTTCATTTGTAGCACAGCCTGCTGACGCTTACGACTAGCTGTTCCATAATGGGACACCTCGTGTGCAACACTGGCAGCTGCGGATGAAGTGGTCGTTTGACTGCGCTCTGTGGACGAGCTTTCACTTTTGGAGGAGGAGGAGTGGCGAACGCCTACAGCAAACTGTTTCCTAGACCATGGGCTAAGCAGAACTGTCCCACTATGGCTGTCCCCTGTGGACCCTGCATCCACCACATTAACCCAGTGCGCCGTGATGGACACGTAACATCCCTGGCCATGCCTACTGGTCCATGCATCTGTTGTGAGGTGCACCTTTCTACTTACTGATTGCCTCAGTGCATGGACAATGCGGTCTTTGACATGCTGGTGGAGGGCTGGGATGGCTTTTCTCGCAAAGAAGTGTCGACTGGGTAGATTATAGCGTGGTACTGCGTAGGCCATCAGGGCTTTGAAAGCTTCGCTTTCAATCAAACGGTAGGGCATCATCTCTAACGAGATTAGTCTAGCAATGTGGGCGTTCAAACCCTGTGTACACGGATGAAAGGATGAGTACTTTTCCTAACGAGAGTCTCTTGTAGGATGAGCTGGACTGGAGAGCTGCATATGGTGGAACTAGCAGGGGTGGTGATGGACATGGCGGATTGAGAGAGGGTTGATGATGGTATTCTTGATGTTGGCCTACCTACAGTGTTTCCTACCAAGAACCTAGTGATTCCCTGACTGCTTTGGCCTTGCGACGATACCGCCACACTTGCTGCAGATGGTGTCCTAACCGGTGGGCTTACTGTGAGGGAAGCAATGTAGCATTGCTGACCACCTTCATTCTGAGCAGGTGCACCAATGCTACTGGATGTTTGGTAGTTAGTCCAGGCTTGCAAGTGCATGCTGGTTAAATGTCTATGCATGCACGTTGTATATAAATTAATTAGATTCTTCCCTCTGCTAAAGTCTTTGAGCACTTCTAACAGATAACTTTGCACTGATCATTCGGATCTTGGTTACAAAATTGCCACACTGCACTCTTCCTACTATGGATTACCTTTTCAGGCATTGCCCGCTGTGCTACTTTCACTGGATGGCCACGCTGTCCTAAAACTGTTTTTTGTTTTGACAAACATTTTTGGCCAGATACGGGCCTGCCAGATGAAAGCTGTTGCGATGTAGATGGCTGCTGCGGATTATCCTCCTCTACTTCCGAGCTACTGGCAGCGGCACCCTCTTCCCCCAATGGCTGCCAATCTGGGTCAACAACTGGGTCATCTATCACCTCCTCTTCAATGTCATGTGCACCTTCATCTGTGTCACCGTGTAAGCCGGTGCTATAGCGTTCGTAACGGGGCACCATAGTCTCATCAGGGTCAGATTCTGGCTCAGTACACTGCGAGGGCAATGTAGTGATCTGAGTCAATGAAACATCATAATAATCTAGCTGTGGCTGTGCATCTGTGCACTCCATGTCCGATTCATCTTGTAATAAGCTTTTAATAATTTTCCTCTCTAACCCAGGCACGGTATGTGTAAAGAGCTCCATGGAGTAAACTGTAGTTTCGCCTGCCACGTCCTTCACTTTTGGTTTGGGTGAAGGACACAAGGAAGCGACTTGTTCCTGACCGGGAGCATCCACTGACAACTCGCTGCTTTTGAACTTCGGACCTTCTAAAGAGGAGGCAAAAGAGCTAGAGGCTGAGTCAGCAAGGAAAGCCAAAACTTTTTCCTGCTGCTCTGGCTTTAAAAGCTGTTTTCCTACTCCCAGATAAGGGAGCCTTCGAGGCCTTGTGTAGCCAGATGGTGACACTGGCTCAACACCTCAAGCCTTTGGTGCTATTTTGCTTTTCCCACTACCACCAGATGCTCCACCACCATCAGTACATGCTGGCAACGCCCGCCCACGACCTCTTCCACCAGACTTCCTCATTTTTGGAAAAATCTAACCAAAATAACAACGAGTTATATGGTACTGTGAAACCAGGTAGAAGGTGTATATAAACTTCTGGAGAATTTAAATCTCCCTTTTTTGGGGTGGGGAGACTGCAACAAAACTCAGGCCCAGTGTATTACACTACACAATGTAAATAGCAGAACGTGGTTGGAAGATGTACGACAAACTATCAGAACTGTGACGTAGATCCACTTAGTGCCAATTTAAATCTCCCTTTTTTGGGGGGGAGACTGCAACAAAACTCAGGCCCAGTGTAGTACAGTACACAATGTAAGTGGCAGAACGTGGCTGGCTGATAAACGACAAACTAACATAACTGTGACGTAGATCCACTTAGTGCCAATTTAAATCTCCCTTTTTTGGGGGGGAGACTGCAACAAAACTCAGGCCCAGTGTATTACACTACACAATGTAAGTGGCAGAACGTGGCTGGAAGATGTACGACAAACTAACAGAACTGTGACGTAGATCCACTTAGTGCCAATTTAAATCTCCCTTTTTTGGGGGGAGACTGCAACAAAACTGAGGCCCAGTGTATTACACTACACAATCTAAGTGGCAGAACGTGGCTGGAAGATGTATAAAAAAAATGCAAGGGCTGTAGTACATTTTCAATCTCCTTACAATGATCTCAGGAGTCAGGACAAGTATGGCAGCAATAAAAAGGACTGCTGCAAACGAAAGTGTGGACAAATAAACAAGAGAACTGTGCAGAAAGGAGCAACAGGATTTTTGCTTTTAAAAAAGCAGTTGGTTTGCACAGAGGCGCACAAACAGCAATGCAGCTATCAGGGAGCCTTATAAGGCAGCCTAATAAGCTACACCGCTGATGCACAAAAATATAAACTCCACTGTCCTTGCAAAGAAAAAAAGGTGGTGTTGGACAGTGGAAATCGCTACAGCCCAAGCAGTTTCGGGGTTAATCTTCCCTCCCTAACTATATCCCTTCTTCTGATGAAGCTGCAGCAACCTCTCCCTATGCTAAGATCGGCAGAAGTAAGATGGCAGTCGGCGTGCATGCCCCTTTATAGCCCCTGTGACGCCGCAGAAATCAAGCCAATCACTGTAATGCCCGTCTCTAAGATGGTGGGGACCGAGACCTATGTCATCACGCTGCCCACACTCTGCGTCCTCCTTCATTGGATAAGAAATGGTGCTGAAAACGTCATACGAAACGCGAATATCGCCGACCTCATGGCCGATCCCACACTAGGATCGGGTCGGGTTTCACGAAACCCGACTTTGCCGAAAGTCGGCGATTTTTGAATTTGTCCGATCCGTTTCGCTCAACCGTACCCGAGAGTACTGGGGTGTGCAAGGCTGAAAATAAGTGCCAGCAACACCGGGAGTAGAGTCAGACAAGCCAAATTCAGTAACAGGAGGACCGCGCAGGACAAAAGGAATGAGACAAAAACCGAGTTAGGTGTCAAGCCAGAGTCCATTAACAATAGAACTGAACAGTGAAGTACAGAATCAACAAGCAATAGCAGAGTGGGGGACAGACCGGGTCAGCAACAGGAAATATTCACACAGAGCAGGCACAAGGCACAAACACACAAAACACCAGGGTCAACTTCACTCAGCCGAGGCCAGGAGTATAACTGACAAGGACTCGAGCTAACCAAAGTTATAAAAATCCCTCCCAGAACCAGAAAGAGGCCACAAATAATTAACCCCTGGCACGTCCGTCTGAAAGCTATCATAGGATCATGACAGTACCCCCCTCTCAACAGTGGGCCCTTGGACCCCCAGGCCTCTCTGGATGCTTGGCATTAAATGCTTGAACCAGAAGATCCGCATGCACCAAGTGAGCAGGGACCCACGAGCGATCCTCCGGCCCATACCCCTTCCAGTGAACTAGATATTGCAAGGAGCGACGCACCAACCGAGAATCCAAGATATGTCCAACCTCATACTCCATGCGACCCTCCATGGACCCAATATCCTCTTTGATCCCAATGGTTTCAACAGGGATTTATGGAATACATTTGATATTTTAAATGCGGCAGGAAGACGCAACCTTAATACCACCAAGTTATCTATTTCCACAATCTCATATGGACCAATGAATTTTGCTCCCAATTTGGCAGACTGAACGCGTTTCCCCCCCCCCCCCCGTAAGAATCCTGGGGGTTCATCAGGGGACATGGATCAATGCCACAAAGATATCAAGATGCATTGATCCATGTCCCCTGATGAACCCCCAGGATTCTTACGGGGGGGAAACGCATCGGGCATAATAGGGAGGATATCCCGGCAGGAGACTAACGGAGCTGGATGATCGCATCACCACCTACAACGCCTCTGGGACGCAGATGAGTAGAAGCGTTGGATACAGCATTGAACTATGGGGTGCTTCGGGACAATTTTTTAACCTACTTTGGTGGTCCTCTGTTTTTTCCTTTTGCTGGGATGTCTCTGGTATGATGTGGGCCACTGTCCTTTTGTGAATTCCATATATCTGGGAGTCATTGGACTTTTTGGATTTATTTTTTGGACTATATTTATTATTTTTTTCCTACAAGTATAAATATGGGATGGAGTGGCTCGCTGATATTTTGTGGATAAACGAGACATTGGTATTTTTACCTATTGGGGTATGACTTTGTACTATTCCCTTTTAGGGACTTTTTTCTTCTGGCAAACAACAAATTTGTGTTTTTTTGCTATGTTTATTTTTTTCATTTTTTATTCTTATTTTTGTATTTTTTTTTGAGTTTTGTTATATTCCTTTCATTTTTGAGGGTATTTATATTGGATATGTCCCTTTTTGGGAAACATCATTGAATGTACAGAAGCACATGGTCACCCTTAAGTATATACATGGGATGGAGTGGCCCGATGATATTTTTCTGGATTAAAGAGACATTGGTGTTATTTTTACCCCTTTGGCAGTGACATTTTCGACTATCCCTATTTAAGGGACTCTCTGGTTTGGCGGATCAAGAAAAATCTTTTTTGTTTTTCTGCTATGTTCATTTTCTTGATTTTTTTCTATTTTTATTTGTGCAGTTTTTTGATTTTTTATATTTCTTTCATTTTTTCTGGGGTGGATATATTTGGCACGTCCCTTTTAGGGAATATAGGGTCTATTTAGGGCTACTAGGGCCAGTCGTCGAGGAGCGGGGGCGCCTACCGCAGAAACTTAGGGTGCCAACCTCCGCTGTCATGTAGGGACTAAGAATAGGGCACCTGACAGGGCAAGGTAGTTTGTATCCGGCTCTCATGGGTTGTATTTTGTAATACCTTTGTTGCATATATTGGAACAAACTTTTTTTAGCTTTAATTATTAAAAGTTATATTTTAAGGATCCTTGTTGTGTTTTGGTTTTTTGGTCATGAGCTGGGCAGACATTGATGAAATGATCAGTCTGCCCACAGTAAAAACATGCCCACAGACCACGACAAACCGCAGGCAACCCAGTTTGGGACCAACACCTCCCACCTGCATGGGTTCATCCACCTGCACCGATGTGTCCTCTTCCCTAGCAAATGCTACATGGGGCACATTACGTGTATGCCTCTCCCTCAAGTGTTTATCCACCCAAATGGCTAGGGACATGGCAGCCTCTAATGACCTGGGGGTGGCGTACTGCACCGGAGAATCCTGTAACCTTGGGGACAGACCCTGCATAAAATGGCTCCTAAAGGTAGGGTCATTCCACTGTGTTTCTGTGGCCAACCTCCTGAACTCTGAGCAGAACTCCTCAGCTGGCCGGCCCCCCTGCTTGATCTTACGGAGTCAGGATTCTGCCAGAGAGATGCCATCAGGATCACCATACACCAGTGCCAATGCTGCGAAAAACTTGTCCACCAACCGCAAGGATGGTGAACTTGTAGGCATGGAGAAGGCCCTGGACTGGGGATCACCCTTGAGAAGGGAGACTGTAATCTCCACACACTGTTCCTTGCTCCCTGATGAATGAGGGCGGAGCCTGAAGTACAACTTGCAGGCTTTCTTGAAAACAAAAGATTTATCTCTCCGTCCAGAAAACCTGTCAAGGAGAGATAGCTTGGGTTCTGGTTGAGCCTGCACCTGAGCTGACGCCCAGAACCCCAACAACTGCTGCACCACCTCACCACGCAGACCCTTAAGCTCATCGGTGACAAACTGGAGCAGTTGAGCAAAGGCCTGCATTTGAGCCATGGCTCACCAGAAAAAAAAACCAAAAGCTGTGAGGTCCGTTGGTGATAATGTCACAGGGCATTAATGGGAAAAGAGGAGATGAGGAATTTTGGCCCCTGAACTGCCCCTCAGGCTAGGGGGAGCCCTGTCTTTCCTTAACTTGGGGGTACCCTTGAAGGTAGGGAGGCCCTAGTCACTGACCTGTCCCTATCTCCTTTTAAACCCTGAGCTAAACCCCCAACCCCCACCCCAGGAGTTGAAAAAAGTAAACAGCACCACAAAGTAAATAAACAGTATGGCACAATATGAGAGTAAGCGGAATACAATACCAAAAGGTGAATGCACAAACTACAAAGGGACAAAGTAACTTAGCTTATGCACACCGCTGCTAAACTCCACACCACAGATCGTACAGCAACAGAGCTCCAAACACCAGACTTGGCTGACACCAGGGATCTGCTCCTGCTAGGTTGGTCTCCAGAAATGACTTTTCTCGCCAAAAGTCTGCTGATGCACCGGGCGACCATTTAAAGGATGTGGGTGTGATCACAAACAACACCAGCTGACCCAGCAACACTGCAGCAACACCAGGTTGCCAGCGGGGAAAACTGCATTTAACCTCCAATGGCCTGAAAGGAAAAAAGCTTTAATGTGTGTGGAACCAGAGCTGTCACAAATCCAAAAACGGATCGTGAGTCGTGACACCAATTGTTCAGGAAAAAACAATTTATCCCCAGGCTTAGAAGCAGGGGCTAGAGATTGGGACCCCACATCTCTCGTTCCAAATCAGATCAGACCCCCACCACCACCACCCCAGGATGAAGAATGGAAGACAGCGGTTTGGGGGAAGATATGGGCTCAAAACTCCTGGACAAGGCATCCACCTTAACATTCTTGGAAGCAGGAGAAAAAGTAATAGAAAACTGAAACCATGAAAAAAAAAGCGACCAACGAGTCTGTCTAGGAGTCAGCCTTTTTGCAGACTCGATATATGCCAAATTTTTATGATCTGTGATTACGATAATCAGATGAGCCGCCCCTTCCAAAAAGTGCCTCCATTCTTCGAATGCCAATTTAATCGCAAGAAGTTCTCTATTGCCCACATCATAATTTTTCTCAGCGGACGAGAACTTCCTGGGAAAAAAGCACAGGGTTTGAGGTTTGTTTGGCTGGACCCTGGGACAACACTGACCCAACCCCCACCTCAAAAGCATCCACCTCCACAACAAAAGGTTTGGATGAGTCTGGCTGAATCAATACTGGAGCAGCCATAAAGCACTTTTTGAGTGCCAAAAAGGACTCCTTGGTGGTCCCAGATCAATTTCTTACATCCGCCCTTTCCAGGTAAGATCAGTTAGGGGTTTAACAACTTGTGAAAATCCCTGAATGAACTTTTGATGAACTGCACCTTCTTGATATCCATGCGAAACCCCTCACAGGAGACAATAAGACCCAAAAAAGATAGTTCTTGTACAAAAAATGAGCATTTTTCCAATTTAACAAACAACTGATTTTCTCTGAGTCTTTGGAGAACCATTCTTAGATGTTGTAAATGTTTCAGACTGTCCAGGGAATACACTACAATGTCATCCAAATAAATAATAGCAAAGCAGCCTATCAGGTCGGCGAACACCACATTAATGAAATTTTGAAAAATCACGGGAGCATTAGTGAGTCCAAACGGCATTACCAGATTTTCAAAGAGTCCCTCTGATGTGAGGAATGCCGTTTTCCACTCGTCCCTCTCCTGAACCCTTATCAGATTGTAAGCCCCCGAAGATCTAATTTGGAGAACCATTTGGCTCCTGATAACTGGTTACACAAATCTGGGATAAGGGGAAGATGGTAGGTGTTTCTTAAGGCCCCGTCACACATAGCGACGCTGCAGCGATACCGACAACGATCCGGATCGCTGCAGCGTCACTGTTTGGTCGCTGGAGAGCTGTCACACAGACCGCTCTCCAGCGACCAACGATGCCGGTAACCAGGCTAAACATCGGGTAACTAAGCGCAGGGCCGCGCTTAGTAACCCGATGTTTACCCTGGTTACCATCGTTAAAGTAAAAAAAACAAACAGTACATACTTACCTACCGCTGTCTGTCCTCCAGCGCTGTGCTCTGCTCTCCTCCTGTACTGTCTGTGTGAGCACAGCGGCCGGAAAGCAGAGCGGTGACGTCACCGCTCTGCTTTCCGGCTGACCGACGCTCACAGTCAGTACAGGAGGAGTGCAGAGCACAGCGCCGGGGACAGACAGCGGTAGGTAAGTATGTACTGTTTGTTTTTTTTACTTTAACGATGGTAACCAGGGTAAACATCGGGTTACTAAGCGCGGCCCTGCGCTTAGTTACCCGATGTTTACCCTGGTTACCAGTGAAGACATCGCTGAATCGGTGTCACACACGCCGATTCAGCGATGTCAGCGGGACCTCAACGATCAAAAAATGGCCCAGGCCATTCCGACACGACCAGCGATCTCACAGCAGGGGCCTGATCGCTGGTACGTGTCACACATAGCGAGATCGCTACTGAGATCGCTGTTGCGTCACAAAACTTGTGACTCAGCAGCGATCTCGCTAGCGATCTCGCTATGTGTGACGGGGCCTTTACAGTTATTTTGTTGAGTTCCTGAAAGTTGAGGAAGGGACCCACACCGCCATCTTTTTTCTTAACGAAAAAGAACCTGGCAGCCACAGGAGAAATGGGAGGCCGTATATGTTCCTTGCAGAAAGTCTCCGTAATATACTCTTTCATGGCTAACAGCTCAGAACCGGAAAAATTGAACAGATGGGCTTTCGGTAACTTAACCCCCGGGACTAACTCAATAGCACAATCAAAGGGTCTATGAGGTAGTAAAACCTCTGCCTTGCTTTTGGAAAACATGTCCTCGAAGTCTTTCAGTTACTCCGGAATACCCTCCAGACCGACAGATGACACAGAGACAGATTTGACTGGTTCAGATAATAATGCAGATTCACAACAATGGTTAACACAATTAGGACCCCATTGGACAATCTCTCCATCTCCCAATTGATGATAGTGTTGTGGCGTTGTAACCAGGGCATACCCAACACCAACCCAGCCGATAAATTCTCCATAACAACTTGTTTTCTCAGTGTGATCAAAGCCCACTTTGAACGAGAAGACTTCCAAGTTGTAATGAATCCCTTCTTTGGTGAGGGGAGAAGAGTCAGTAGCCACCACTTTAACAGGTGTCTGGAGTCTAACTGTCCCTATCTTGCATTGGGAAATCAAATGAGGGCTAACCAAGTTGATGGACGAACCGCAATCCACAAAAGCTGTAGAAAAAGGAGAACCATCCACTAAAAGTTACACCTGAAGCAAAATTTTGAAACATGAGGACAAGTGTACCTGAAGGTCTGGATAGCCTCCTCGAATACTACCCAGACCTAGTCGTTTCCTGCCACCTTGGATGATGAGGGGCAGGAGAAACAGTCCCCCCTCCAGTGCCCTGATTTTCCACAATAGAAGCACACCTGCTTCTCGCGGTGGTGTCTTCTCATTTTTTCCTTAATGGTGATGGCGTCCACCTCCACAGCCTCAGGAGTAGACCCGACCTCGCCTCCACTGGAGAACAATGGTGTTTCAAATTGCATAACGCCTCTCGGCTGTAGTCTGCGATCCATACAAACTGATTGGGACATGGCATCTTCCAGGGAGTCAGGTGGAGGATGAAGTGCCAAGGCATCCTTCAGACATTCAGACAGGCCTTTACGAAACAAACCCAGGAGGGCGGCATCATCCCAAGAAACCTCAGCAGCCCAATGTCTGAATTCTGAACAAAACCACTCGGCCGAGTGTTTCCCCTGACAGACACTCATCACCATGTCCTCAGCCAAGCGCACGCGATCAGGCTCATCATAAATGTGCCTAGAGCCTCAAAAAATGCATCCACAGACACCCTCTCAAGGGCTGTAGAGGGGAGTGAAAAACGCCTTGGTTTGCAGAGCCCCCATAAGCAGAGACATAACCACTCCCACCCTCTGTTTGTCATCCCCAGAGGAGTGGGGTCTCAGGGAGAAAAAGAGCTTACAGCCCTCCTTAAACACTCTGAATTTTTTTTTCTATTACCAGAAAACGTATCTGGCAACTTGACCGGGGGTTCGGGAGAAACTAATGCGACGTCCCTAGCTCCCACCACTGAATCCCCGAGCCAGAGCCCCCTGAACAGTATCCGCAACCTGCTAGTGGGACTGAGCTAGGGCACGCTGCTCCAAGTTTCTGCAGCATCTAAGTCAGGTGTTTCACCTGCTCAGACAGAGCTTGCATTAGGTCCATACTAATGCAAGCTCTGTCTGAGCAGACAGAGCTTGCATTAGGTCCATACTACAGGAGGGGGGTACTGGTCAGTTATAATGTAAGGAAACAGTCAGTATGCAGTGCATACAAACTAGAGTAGGAGTGGAATGTACCAAAGAGAACTTTGCTTACCATGCCCACACTCCAGAGGGGGAGTGTTGTGAATTCTGTGGCAGAGCTCCCTCCTGTGGTCACAAGTGGTACTTCGGCTGATTCTCTCTGTGAGCTTCCGTTGGTGGAGGAGAGTGGTACTGCGGCTTCTGAGTTTCCTTCCTCAGGTGATGTGGTGAAGTTGTTAGGTGCTGCTCTATTTAACTCCACCTAGTGCTTTGATCCTGGCCTCCAGTCAATGTTCTAGTATTGGACCTGTTTCCTCCTGGATCGTTCCTGTGGCCTGCTGCTCTGCATAGCTAAGTTCCGCTTTTGCTATTTTGTTTGCTGTTTTTTCTGTCCAGCTTGCTTATTTGTTTTTTTCTTGCTTGCTGGAAGCTCTGAGACGCAGAGGGTGTACCTCCGTGCCGTTAGTTCGGTACAGAGGGTCTTTTTGCCCCCTTTGCGTGGTTTTTTGTAGGGTTTTGTGTTGACCGCAAAGTTACCTTTCCTATCCTCGCTCTGTTCAGAAAGTCGGGCCTCACTTTGCTAAATCTATTTCATCTCTACGTTTGTCTTTTCATCTTAACTCACAGTCATTATATGTGGGGGCTGCCTTTTCCTTTGGGGTATTTCTCTGAGGCAAGGTAGGCTTATTTTCTATCTTCAGGCTAGCTAGTTTCTCAGGCTGTGCCGAGTTGCATAGGGAGCGTTAGGCGCAATCCACGGCTGCCTCTAGTGTGGTTGGAGAGGATTAGGGATTGCGGTCAGCAGAGTTCCCACATCTCAGAGCTTGTTCTATGTTTTTGGGTTATTGTCAGGTCACTGTATGTGCTCTGACTTCTATGTCCATTGTGGTACTGAATTACCTTATCATAACAGTACTGGAGGACCAAAAGTACTAATGATTCTCAATAGAGGGAAAAAAGAAGTTCTGAGACCATTTTTTTTTCTCTGCACTGTGTTTTGCCTTTTTTTTCCCCTAGACATTTGGGTGGTTCAGGACACAGGTGTAGCGATGGACATTAAAGGTCTGTCTTCATGTGTGGATCAGCTCACGGCAAGAGTACAAAATATTCAAGACTTTGTGGTTCAGAATTTTATGTTAGAACCAAGAATTCCTATTCCTGATTTGTTTTTTGGAGATAGAATTAAATTTCTGAGTTTCAAAAATAATTGTAAACTATTTCTGGCTTTGAAACCTCGCTCCTCTGGTGACCCAGTTCAACAAGTTAGGATCATTATTTCTTTTTTACGTGGTGACCTGTTATGAAAGGCAATTCAGAATCACAATGGACATGGAGGTCAGAGCACATACAGTGAACTGACAATAACCCAAAATAATAGAATGAGCTCTGAGACGTGGGAACTCTGCAGACCGCAATCCCTAAGCCTATTAAACCACACTAAAGGTAGCCGTGGAGCGCTCCTGACCAGAACCTAGGCGCCTCGTCACAGCCTGAGAAACTAGCTAATCCTGAAGATAGAAAAATAAGCCTACCTTGCCTCAGAGAAATTCCCCAAAGGAAAAGGCAGCCCCCCACATATAATGACTGTGAGTAAGATGAAAACACAAACATAGAGATGAAACAGATTTAGCAAAGTGAGGCCCGACTAGCTGAACAGAACGAGGATAGGGAAGATAACTTTGCGGTCAGCACAAAAACCTATAAAAAACCACACAGAGGGGACAAAAAGACCCTCCGCACCGACTAACGGTACGGAGGTGGTCCCTCTGCGTCTCAGAGCTTCCAGCAGGCGAGAAAAACCAATAAAGCAAGCAGGACAGAAAAATAGAAACAAAATAACATAAGCAAAACTTAGCTTTGCAGAGCAGCAGGCCACAGGAATGATCCAGGGAAAAAACAAGTCCCACACTGAAACATTGACAGGAAGCATAGATCAAAGCATCAGGTGGAGTTAAGTAGAGAAGAAGCTAACGAGCTCACCAGATCACCTGAGGGAGGAAACTCAGAAGCTGCAGTACCACTTTCCTCCACAAACGGAAGATCCCAGAGAGAATCAGCCGAAGTACCACTTGTGACCACAGGAGTGAACTCTGCCACAGAATTCACAACAGTACCCCCCCCTTGAGGAGGGGTCACCGAACCCTCACCAGAGCCCCCAGGCCAACCAGGATGAGCCACATGAAAGGCACGAACAAGATCGGGAGCATGGACATCAGAGGCAAAAACCCAGGAATTATCCTCCTGAGCATAACCCTTCCATTTAACCAGATACTGGAGTTTCCGTCTTGAAACACGAGAATCCAAAATCTTTTCCACAATATACTCCAATTCCCCCTCCACCAAAACCGGGGCAGGAGGCTCAACAGATGGAACCATAGGTGCCACGTATCTCCGCAACAATGACCTATGGAATACGTTATGTATGGAAAAAGAATCTGGAAGGGTCAGACGAAAAGACACAGGATTAAGAACCTCAGAAATCCTATACGGACCAATAAAACGAGGTTTAAACTTAGGAGAGGAAACCTTCATAGGAATATGACGAGAAGATAACCAAACCAGATCCCCAACACGAAGTCGGGGACCCACACGGCGTCTGCGATTAGCGAAAAGTTGAGCCTTCTCCTGGGACAAGGTCAAATTGTCCACTACCTGAGTCCAAATCTGCTGCAACCTGTCCACCACAGTATCCACACCAGGACAGTCCGAAGACTCAACCTGTCCAGAAGAGAAACGAGGATGGAACCCAGAATTGCAGAAAAACGGTGAAACCAAGGTAGCCGAGCTGGCCCGATTATTAAGGGCGAACTCAGCCAAAGGCAAAAAGGACACCCAGTCATCCTGATCAGCAGAAACAAAGCACCTCAGATATGTTTCCAAGGTCTGATTGGTTCGCTCGGTCTGGCCATTAGTCTGAGGATGGAAAGCCGAGGAAAAAGACAAGTCAATGCCCATCCTACCACAAAAGGCTCGCCAAAACCTCGAAACAAACTGGGAACCTCTGTCAGAAACAATATTCTCTGGAATGCCATGCAAACGAACCACATGCTGGAAGAACAAAGGCACCAAATCAGAGGAGGAAGGCAATTTAGACAAGGGTACCAGATGGACCATCTTAGAAAAGCGATCACAGACCACCCAAATGACTGACATCTTTTGAGAAACGGGAAGGTCAGAAATAAAATCCATAGAGATATGTGTCCAAGGCCTCTTCGGGACCGGCAAGGGCAAAAGCAACCCACTGGCACGAGAACAGCAGGGCTTAACCCGAGCACAAATCCCACAGGACTGCACAAAAGCACGCACATCCCGCGACAGAGAGGGCCACCAAAAGGATCTAGCCACTAACTCTCTGGTACCAAAGATTCCAGGATGACCAGCCAACACCGAACAATGAAGTTCAGAGATAACTCTATTCGTCCACCTATCAGGGACAAACTGTTTCTCCGCTGGACAACGATCAGGTTTATTAGCCTGAAATTTTTGCAGCACCCGCCGCAAATCAGGGGAGATGGCAGACACAATTACTCCTTCCTTGAGGATACCCGCCGGCTCAGATAAACCCGGAGAGTCGGGTACAAAACTCCTAGACAGAGCATCCGCCTTCACATTTTTAGAGCCCGGAAGGTACGAAATCACAAAGTCAAAACGGGCAAAAAACAACGACCAACGAGCTTGTCTAGGATTCAAGCGCTTGGCAGAGTCGAGATAAGTCAAGTTCTTATGATCAGTCAAGACCACCACGCGATGCTTAGCTCCTTCAAGCCAATGACGCCACTCCTCGAATGCCCACTTCATGGCCAGCAACTCTCGGTTGCCCACATCATAATTACGCTCAGCAGGCGAAAACTTCCTGGAAAAGAAAGCGCATGGTTTCATCACTGAGCAACCAGAACCTCTCTGCGACAAAACAGCCCCTGCTCCAATCTCAGAAGCATCAACCTCGACCTGGAACGGAAGAGAAACATCTGGTTGACACAACACAGGGGCAGAAGAAAAACGACGCTTCAACTCTTGAAAAGCTTCCATAGCAGCAGAAGACCAATTGACCACATCAGCACCCTTCTTGGTCAAATCGGTCAATGGTTTAGCAATACTAGAAAAATTGCAGATGAAGCGACGATAAAAATTAGCAAAGCCCAGGAACTTTTGCAGACTTTTCAGAGATGTCGGCTGAGTCCAATCATGGATGGCTTGGACCTTAACAGGATCCATCTCGATAGTAGAAGGGGAAAAGATGAACCCCAAAAATGAAACCTTCTGCACACCAAAGAGACACTTTGATCCCTTCACAAACAAAGAATTAGCACGCAGGACCTGAAAAACCGTTCTGACCTGCTTCACATGAGACTCCCAATCATCCGAGAAGATCAAAATGTCATCCAAGTACACAATCAGGAATTTATCCAGGTACTCTCGGAAGATGTCATGCATTAAGGACTGAAACACTGATGGAGCATTGGCAAGTCCGAACGGCATCACGAGATACTCAAAATGACCCTCGGGCGTATTAAATGCAGTTTTCCATTCATCGCCTCGCTTAATTCGCACCAGATTATACGCACCACAAAGATCTATCTTTGTGAACCAACTAGCCCCCTTAATCCGAGCAAACAGATCAGATAACAATGGCAAGGGGTACTGAAATTTAACCGTGATCTTATTAAGAAGGCGGTAATCTATACAAGGTCTCAGCGAACCATCCTTCTTGGCTACAAAAAAGAACCCTGCTCCTAATGGCGATGATGACGGGCGAATATGCCCCTTCTCCAGGGATTCCTTCACATAACTGCGCATAGCGGTGTGCTCAGGCACGGACAAATTAAACAATCGACCTTTTGGGAATTTACTACCAGGAATCAAATTGATAGCACAATCACAATCCCTATGCGGAGGTAGGGTATTGGACTTGGGCTCATCAAATACATTCTGGTAATCAGACAAGAACTCTGGGACCTCAGAAGGAGTGGATGACGAAATTGACAGAAATGGAACATCACCATGTACCCCCTGACAACCCCAGCTGGACACCGACATGGATTTCCAATCTAATACTGGATTATGGGCTTGTAGCCATGGCAACCCCAACACGACCACATCATGCAGATTATGCAACACCAGAAAGCGAATAACCTCCTGATGTGCAGGAGCCATGCACATGGTCAGCTGGGTCCAGTATTGAGGCTTATTCTTGGCCAAAGGCGTAGCATCAATTCCTCTCAATGGAATAGGACACTGCAAGGGCTCCAAGAAAAACCCACAACGCTTAGCATATTCCAAGTCCATCAAATTCAGGGCAGCGCCTGAATCCACAAATGCCATGACAGAATATGATGACAAAGAGCAGATCAAGGTAACGGACAGAAGAAATTTTGACTGTACAGTACCAATGGTGGCAGACCTAGCGAACCGCTTAGTGCGCTTAGGACAATTAGAGATAGCATGAGTGGAATCACCACAGTAGAAACACAGACCATTCAGACGTCTATGTTCTTGCCGTTCAACTCTGGTCAAGGTCCTATCACACTGCATAGGCTCAGGTTTAAGCTCAGGTAATACCGCCAAATGGTGCACAGGTTTACGCTCACGCAAGCGTCGACCGATCTGAATGGCCATAGACTCATTCAAACCAGCAGGCATAGGAAATCCCACCATGACATCCTTAAGGGTTTCAGAGAGACCCTTTCTGAATATTGCTGCCAGCGCAGATTCATTCCATTGAGTGAACACTGACCACTTTCAAAATTTCTGACAATATACCTCTATCTCATCCTGAGCCTGACAAAGAGCCAGCAAATTTTTTTCTGCCTGATCCACTGAATTAGGCTCATCGTACAGCAACCCAAGCGCCAGGAAAAATGCATCGATATTACTCAATGCAGGATCTCCTGACGCAAGAGAAAACGCCCAGTCCTGAGGGTCGCCGCGCAAAAAAGAAATGACGATCCTAACCTGTTGAATTGGGTCACCAGAAGAGCGAGGTTTCAAAGCCAGAAATAGTTTACAATTATTTTTGAAACTCAGAAATTTAGTTCTATCTCCAAAAAACAAATCTGAAATAGGAATTCTCGGTTCAAGCAAAGAATTCTGGACCACAAAATCTTGAATATTTTGAACTCTTGCCGTGAGCTGATCCACACATGAAGACAGACCTTTAATGTCCATTGCTACACCTGTGTCCTGAACCACCCAAATGTCTAGGGGAAAAAAAAGACAAAACACAGTGCAAAGAAAAAAAAATGGTCTCAGAACTTCTTTTTTCCCTCTATTGAGAATCATTAGCACTTTTGGCTTCCTGTACTGTTATGAAAGGCAATTCAGAATCACAATGGACATGGAGGTCAGAGCACATACAGTGAACTAACAATAACCCAAAATAATAGAACGAGCTCTGAGACGTGGGAACTCTGCAGACCGCAATCCCTAAGCCTATCAAACCACACTAAAGGTAGCCGTGGAGCGCTCCTGACCAGAACCTAGGCGCCTCGTCACAGCCTGAGAAACTAGCTAATCCTGAAGATAGAAAAATAAGCCTACCTTGCCTCAGAGAAATTCCCCAAAGGAAAAGGCAGCCCCCCACATATAATGACTGTGAGTAAGATGAAAACACAAACATAGAGATGAAACAGATTTAGCAAAGTGAGGCCCGACTAGCTGAACAGAACGAGGATAGGGAAGATAACTTTGCGGTCAGCACAAAAACCTATAAAAAACCACGCAGAGGGGACAAAAAGACCCTCCGCACCGACTAACGGTACGGAGGTGGTCCCTCTGCGTCTCAGAGCTTCCAGCAGGCGAGAAAAACCAATAAAGCAAGCTGGACAGAAAAATAGCAACAAAATAACATAAGCAAAACTTAGCTTTGCAGAGCAGCAGGCCACAGGAATGATCCAGGGAAAAAACAAGTCCCACACTGAAACATTGACAGGAAGCATAGATCAAAGCATCAGGTGGAGTTAAGTAGAGAAGAAGCTAACGAGCTCACCAGATCACCTGAGGGAGGAAACTCAGAAGCTGCAGTACCACTTTCCTCCACAAACGGAAGATCCCAGAGAGAATCAGCCGAAGTACCACTTGTGACCACAGGAGTGAACTCTGCCACAGAATTCACAACAGCGACCCTCAGGACTGGGCATTTTCTCTTGCGTCAGGAGATCCTGCATTAAGTAATATCGATGCGTTTTTCCTGGCGCTCGGATTGCTGTACGATGAACGTAATTCAGTGGATCAGGCAGAGAAAAATTTGCTGGCTCTGTGTCAGGGTCAGGATGAGATAGAGGTATATTGTCAGAAATTTAGAAAGTGGTCCGTACTCACTCAATGGAATGAAGGTGCGCTTGCAGCTATTTTCAGAAAGGGTCTCTCTGAAGCCCTTAAGGATGTCATGGTGGGATTTCCTATGCCTGCTGGTCTGAATGAGTCTATGGCTTTGGCCATTCAGATCGGTCGACGCTTGCGTGAGCGTAAATCTGTGCACCATTTGGCGGTATTATCTGAGCATAAACCTGAGCCTATGCAGTGCGATAGGACTTTGACCAGGGTTTAACGGCAAGAACACAGACGTCTGAATGGGCTGTGTTTCTACTGTGGTGATTCCACTCATGCTATCTCTGATTGTCCTAAGCGCACTAAGCGGTTCGCTAGGTCTGCCACCATTGGTACGGTACAGTCAAAATTTCTTTTGTCCGTTACCTTGATCTGCTCTTTGTCATCTTATTCTGTCATGGCATTTGTGGATTCAGGCGCTGCCCTGAATTTGATGGACTTGGAGTATGCTAGGCGTTGTGGGTTTTTCTTGGTGCACTTGCAGTGTCCTATTCCATTGAGAGGAATTGATGCTACGCCTTTGGCCAAGAATAAGCCTCAGTACTGGACCCAGCTGACCATGTGCATGGCTCCTGCACATCAGGAGGTTATTCGCTTTCTGGTGTTGCATAATCTGCATGATGTGGTCGTGTTGGGGTTGCCATGGCTACATGTCCATAATCCAGTATTAGATTGGAAATCCATGTCTTTGTCCAGCTGGGGTTGTCAGGGGGTACATGGTGATGTCCCATTTCTGTCTATTTCGTCATCCACCCCTTCTGAGGTTCCAGAGTTCTTGTCTGATTACCGGGATGTATTTGATGAGCCCAAGTCTGATACCCTACCTCCGCATAGGGATTGTGATTGTGCTATCGATTTGATTCCTGGTAGTAAATTCCCAAAAGGTCGACTGTTTAATTTATCTGTGCCTGAGCACGCCGCTATGCCGAGTTACGTGAAGGAGTCCTTAGAGAAGGGGCATATTCGCCCGTCATCGTCGCCATTAGGAGCAGGGTTCTTTTTTGTGGCCAAGAAGGATGGTTCGCTGAGACCTTGTATAGATTACCGCCTTCTAAATAAGATCACAGTTAAATTTCAGTACCCCT
Organism: Ranitomeya imitator; assembly: GCF_032444005.1. Taxonomy (NCBI): domain Eukaryota; kingdom Metazoa; phylum Chordata; class Amphibia; order Anura; family Dendrobatidae; genus Ranitomeya; species Ranitomeya imitator. Next base: position 180,355,158 of record NC_091282.1, read on the forward strand.
TGCCGTTGTTATCTGATTTGTTTGCTCGGATTAAGGTGGCTAGTTGGTTCACAAAGATAGATCTTCGTGCTGCGTATAATCTTGTGCGTATTAAGCGAGGCGATGAATGGAAAACTGCATTTAATACACCCGAGGGCCATTTTGAGTATCTAGTAATGCCATTCGGACTTGCCAATGCTCCATCAGTGTTTCAGTCCTTTATGCATGACATCTTCCGAGAGTACCTGGATAAATTCCTGATTGTGTACTTGGATGACATTTTGATCTTCTCGGATGATTGGGAGTCTCATGTGAAGCAGGTCAGAACGGTGTTTCAGGTCTTGCGTGCTAATTCTTTGTTTTTGAAGGGATCAAAGTGTCTCTTTGGTGTTCAGAAGGTTTCATTTTTGGGGTTCATCTTTTCCCCTTCTACTATCGAGATGGACCCTGTTAAGGTCCAAGCCATCCATGATTGGACTCAGCCGACATCTCTGAAAAGTCTGCAAAAGTTCCTGGGCTTTGCTAATTTTTATCGTCGCTTCATTTGCAATTTTTCTAGTATTGCCAAACCATTGACCGATTTGACCAAGAAGGGTGCTGATGTGGTCAATTGGTCTTCTGCTGCTGTGGAAGCTTTTCAAGAGTTGAAGCGTCGTTTTTCTTCTGCCCCTGTGTTGTGTCAACCAGATGTTTCTCTTCCGTTCCAGGTCGAGGTTGATGCTTCTGAGATTGGAGCAGGGGCTGTTTTGTCGCAGAGAAGTTCTGATTGCTCGGTGATGAAATCATGCGCCTTCTTTTCCAGGAAGTTTTTGCCTGCTGAGCGAAATTATGATGTTGGCAATCGAGAGTTGCTGGCCATGAAGTGGGCATTCGAGGAGTGGCGTCATTGGCTTGAAGGAGCTAAGCATCGCATGGTGGTCTTGACTGATCATAAGAACTTGAGTTATCTCGAGTCTGCCAAGCGGTTGAATCCTAGACAGGCTCGCTGGTCGCTGTTTTTTGCCCGTTTTGACTTTGTGATTTCGTACCTTCCGGGCTCTAAAAATGTGAAGGCGGATGCTCTGTCTAGGAGTTTTTTGCCCGACTCTCCGGGTTTATCTGAGCCGGCGGGTATTCTCAAAGAGGGAGTAATTGTGTCTGCCATCTCCCCTGATTTGCGGCGGGTGCTGCAAAAATTTCAGGCTAATAAACCTGATCGTTGCCCAGCGGAGAAACTGTTTGTCCCTGATAGGTGGACGAATAAAGTTATCTCTGAGGTTCATTGTTCGGTGTTGGCTGGTCATCCTGGAATCTTTGGTACCAGAGAGTTAGTGGCTAGATCCTTTTGGTGGCCTTCTCTGTCGCGGGATGTGTGTTCTTTTGTGCAGTCCTGTGGGATTTGTACTCGGGCTAAGCCCTGCTGTTCTCGTGCCAGTGGGTTGCTTTTGCCCTTGCCGGTCCCGAAGAGGCCTTGGACACATATCTCTATGGATTTTATTTCAGATCTTTCCGTCTCTCAAAAGATGTCAGTCATTTGGGTGATCTGTGATCGCTTCTCTAAGATGGTCCATTTGGTACCCTTTTCTAAATTACCTTCCTCCTCTGATTTGGTGCCATTGTTCTTCCAGCATGTGGTTCGTTTACATGGCATTCCAGAGAATATCGTTTCTGACAGAGGTTCCCAGTTTGTTTCAAGGTTTTGGCGAGCCTTTTGTGCTAGGATGGGCATTGACTTGTCTTTTTCCTCGGCTTTCCATCCTCAGACTAATGGCCAGACCGAACGAACCAATCAGACCTTGGAAACATATCTGAGATGCTTTGTTTCTGCTGATCAGGATGACTGGGTGTCCTTTTTGCCTTTGGCTGAGTTCGCCCTTAATAATCGGGCCAGCTCGGCTACCTTGGTTTCGCGGTTTTTCTGCAACTCTGGGTTCCATCCTCGTTTCTCTTCAGGGCAGGTTGAGTCTTCGGACTGTCCTGGTGTGGATACTGTGGTGGACAGGTTGCAGCAGATTTGGACTCATGTAGTGGACAATTTGACCTTGTCCCAGGAGAAGGCTCAACGTTTCGCTAATCGCAGACGCTGTGTGGGTCCCCGACTTCGTGTTGGGGATTTGGTTTGGTTATCTTCTCGTCATATTCCTATGAAGGTTTCCTCTCCTAAGTTTAAACCTCGTTTCATTGGTCCGTATAGGATTTCTGAGGTTCTTAATCCTGTGTCTTTTCGTCTGACCCTTCCAGATTCTTTTTCCATACATAACGTATTCCATAGGTCATTGTTGCGGAGATACGTGGCACCTATGGTTCCATCTGTTGATCCTCCTGCCCCGGTTTTGGTGGAGGGGGAGTTGGAGTATATTGTGGAGAAGATTTTGGATTCTCGTGTTTCAAGACGGAAACTCCAGTATCTGGTTAAGTGGAAGGGTTATGCTCAGGAGGATAATTCCTGGGTCTTTGCCTCTGATGTCCATGCTCCCGATCTTGTTCGTGCCTTTCATGTGGCTCATCCTGGTCGTCCTGGGGGCTCTGGTGAGGGTTCGGTGACCCCTCCTCAAGGGGGGGGGTACTGTTGTGAATTCTGTGGCAGAGCTCCCTCCTGTGGTCACAAGTGGTACTTCGGCTGATTCTCTCTGTGAGCTTCCGTTAGTGGAGGAGAGTGGTACTGCGGCTTCTGAGTTTCCTTCCTCAGGTGATGTGGTGAAGTCGTTAGGTGCTGCTCTATTTGACTCCACCTAGTGCTTTGATCCTGGCCTCCAGTCAATGTTCTAGTATTGGACCTGTTTCCTCCTGGATCGTTCCTGTGGCCTGCTGCTCTGCATAGCTAAGTTCCGCTTTTGCTATTTTGTTTGCTGTTTTTTCTGTCCAGCTTGCTTATTTGTTTTTTTCTTGCTTGCTGGAAGCTCTGGGACGCAGAGGGTGTACCTCCGTGCCGTTAGTTCGGTGCGGAGGGTCTTTTTGCCCCCTTTGCGTGGTTTTTTGTAGGGTTTTGTGTTGACCGCAAAGTTACCTTTCCTATCCTCGCTCTGTTCAGAAAGTCGGGCCTCACTTTGCTAAATCTATTTCATCTCTACGTTTGTCTTTTCATCTTAACTCACAGTAATTATATGTGGGGGCTGCCTTTTCCTTTGGGGTATTTCTCTGAGGCAAGGTAGGCTTATTTTCTATCTTCAGGCTAGCTAGTTTCTCAGGCTGTGCTGAGTTGCATAGGGAGCGTTAGGCGCAATCCACGGCTGCCTCTAGTGTGGTTGGAGAGGATTAGGGATTGCGGTCAGCAGAGTTCCCACGTCTCAGAGCTCGTTCTATGTTTTTGGGTTATTGTCAGATCACTGTATGTGCTCTAACTTCTATGTCCATTGTGGTACTGAATTACCTTATCATAACAGGGGAGGGAAGGAGAGAGTAGCAGGCTGAAGCAGCAGTGTGAAGAGACACAGACAAGAACCTGACCAGGGCAGAAAGGTCCTAAAGACAAGAGCTAGTACCCGAGAGTACTGGGACGTAAGGCTGAAAATAAGTGCCGGCAAGGCAGGGAGCAGAGTCAGGCAAGCCAAGGTCAGTAACAGGAGGACAGCACAGGACAAAAGGAGTGAGTCAAAAATGTAGTTAGGTGTCAAGCCAGAGTCAATTAACAATAGAACCGAACAATGAAGTACAGAATCAACAGGCAATAGCAAAGTGGGGAAAAGACCGGGTCAGCAATAAGAAATATTCACGCAGAGCAGACACAAGGCACAAACACACAAAACACCAGGGTCACCTTAACTCAGCCATGGGCAGGAGTATAACTGAAAAGGACTTGAGCAAACCAAACCAATAAAAAGCCCTCCCAGAACCAGAAACAGGCCACAAATAATTAACTCATGGCACGTCAGTCCAAAAACTACCATAAGATCATGACAGTACTCTTCAGATGTCCTTGGCATACAATGTATGAAGAGATCTGCAGACTCAGCCATCCATGGTTCTCAACAGTCAGTTGAGCAGTTGGAGAGTTGTGATATGGGGTTAAACAAGGGTAATTGGGGTGCCACCACTTAGTACTGTACTCTGTGTGATGTTAAAGTGGAGGAAGAATACCAGAGGCCATTTGATACAGTGCTTGCCATCTACTTGAGCACGTGTTCTTTCAGGCTCTCATCTACAAAACATACTGCTGTACTGCTGCCAAAGAAAGCGAATTCAATATCCCGTCCAGTATCAGAAGTTGTAAAAATGCTGGGCATTTGCTCACTGCAGCAAAACAAACTGACTTCTCATCCCTCATATCATACCTGTCTCACAACCCTAAACAGCTATTCAGTACTTTCAAATCTCTCCTGTGTCCACCAGCTCCCCCTCCCTCTACTCTCATCTCAGCTGAAGACTTTGTTTCACCACCTGTGAACTTGACACCATAACGTCCCACCTTTCTCCAAACTTTACCACAGTCTTCATCACAAGCCTAACCCACCTCTTCAACCTGTCACTAACAGCTGGTGTCTTCCCTCCAGACTGAAACATACTTTGATCACACCCATCCTCAAAATGCCTAACCTTGACCCATCCTCTGTGTCTAGCTATCACCCCATAACATTTCTCCCCTATGCCTCCAGACTACTGGAACAACACGTCCATTTTGAACTGTCCTCCTACCTCTCCTCTTGCTGCCTCTTTGACCGCTTACAATCTGGCTTCAGACTGCACCATTTCACAGAAACTGCCCTGAATAAACTCACCAATGACCTACTAATTGCCAAATGAAAGCAATGTGAGTTTGCCCCCTCCTTCTCCTGGACCGGGCATCTGCCTTTGACACAGGGGACCATTTGCTCTTACTACAACCTTTCTCATCTGCTGGCATCACAGACTTGGCACTTTGTTGGATCTCCTCATTCCTAACAGACAGGACATTCAGTATTTCCCACTCACACACCACCTCTTCATCTCGCCCCCTATGTGTCGGTGTCCACCAAGGTTCAGTTGTAGGACCGGGCACTAGGCTTAGTGCGTGTGCACGCTCCCTCCGTCTTAAAAGGTCTGCCCACATCAACCTAATGTAATCCCAGCCTATAACTATAATTAAAATAATTAATTAATCCCAATATGTAGGTGCCTGAGCTACGTTGTTAGTTTGCCTTTCATGCTTGCTAATTGTCAGGTTCCCGAGGTCCACTCATCTGCTTGTCTATCCTGTAACCGTCTGCTCTTACATGTTAGCCCGACTGCTCATACCTTTCTGTGCTCTTCTGTGAATCAGCTGGTCCAGTCCGCACCTGCCAGTGCTTTTCTGTTCCTTGGCCTGTCCCATCTGCACCCGTGGTTCCAGAGTCCCTACAGTTCCCACCTGCATTATTTATCCCTCCTTCAGGCCGTAGCAGCTTACCCGCTGTAGGGGGTCAGCTGCCACCTTCTGTAGGTCAGCCATGGAGTAGCACCTGGTGCCACCTCCTTGTACCTCCTTGTGTTGCAGTTTTCACCTGCTGCCACTTATCTGAATTGGGATTTGGTAGGCCACCTAGTTACACCCCTCCAGGTTTTCACAGGGATATGGCAAAGTGGTTCCACCACCTTGTCCATTACAGTCTCCATCTGCTGGGTTGGCTGTAGTGGAAGAGGTGTCGGTCCCTGCTACAGTATACTAGTTCTACTCTATTGCAATTGATGCCATTTTGTTGGTGCCTGTCACTAATTTTTGTAAATGAGTAGACTCCTGGTTGGGTCTCTTTCATGCGTGTTGCCTGTCCAAGACTCCACTTCCTTTGTTACTTAAGACTCCAACTACTTGTGTTACTATCCTTAGATTTTTCTGACAATAGTAGTCTACAAAATGTATATGATATTTGTGCCACCTGAGTGTGGCTGATCATGAAAGAAAAACACCAAAAAAGGACAAATTCAAGAAAAAAACACCAAAAACAGGCAGCGATGCTTACCTGTCTAAATAGGCCTCAATACAAATGCACAAGCAGGGTGCAGCGGACCCAAATAAAATAGCAAATGCACAGGTGCAATACCTAATGAAACAGCCAGCCTTCAATAAGGGTTTGGCCGTGTGGTACACCAATGCACTAAGATAAAATACTCTGTATGTGGCGTGTTCACACAAGGAATGCAAAGCATCTGGTTCCAGCCTATTAATAACGCCCTATGGCGGGCAATTTGGGCCCAACTGCACCCTGCAAAAAATATACGTGCAAAACAAAACATATAAATATATATAAGGTATTAGTTGATATTCTGGCCATAATATGCAAGCTGGCAAGTTCTGTACACTGTGGCCTCTGTTCACACAGGATGCATTTTAGCACTGGGCAGCCCGCCATAGGGCGTTATTAATAGGCTGGAGCCAGATGCTTTGCATTCCTTGTGTGAACACGCCACATACAGAGTACATATGATTGCTCAAGATGGCTTTTCTATTTCTACTTTGTCTTTTCAGATCCGGCCTAAAGAATTTTTCACCTGTAGATCACGCAACCTAGTATACGCCATTTTTTGTGACTGCCCCAAGGTCTATGTTGGACAAACGACACAGGAAATAAGGAGAAGGATACAGCAACATCTATCAAACATCTCTATGGCTCGGAGAGACCGTGACAGAAATAAGAATTTAACCTCAGTGGCCACACATTACCTGGACCAGCATCAGGGCAGAACTTCTAGTCTTAAAGTAATGGGTTTAGAATCTGTCAAAATGAATATTAGGGGTGAAGATATTCATAATTGATTACTCCGATGTGAAACAAAGTGGATATACGAACTCCAAAGTCTTTCGCCAAAAGGCCTCAATGAAGAACTTCTTTTTACACCCTCTCCTGCTCTCTAGGCTCCAGTCACTAGGCATTAAGGACACTGCTCTCTCCTGGTTCTCCTCCTACCTTTCTGACCGCTCCTTCAGTGTTCTGTTCTCTGGCTCCACTTCATCTCCTCTTCCTCTAGCTGTCGGGGTACCTCAGGGCTCAGTCCTTGGCCCCCTTCTCTTCTCCCTCTACACGGCCCCAATTGGACAGACCATCAGCATATTTGGCTTTCAGTACCATCTTTATGCTGATGACACACAACTATATACGTCATCCCCTGACTTTACTCCCGCTGTACTACAGAACACCAGTGACTGTCTGTCTGCAGTCTCCAACATCATGTCCGCTCTCTATCTGAAACTCAACCTCTCCAAAACTGAACTTCTTCTGCTCCCGCCTTCTACTAACCTCCCTAAATCTGACATTTCCCTCTCCGTAGATGGCACCATAATAACACCCCGACAGCAGGCGAGCTGTCTGGGTGTTATGTTTGACTCCGATCTCTCCTTCACCTCCCATGTACAATCTCTTGCCCGCTCGTGCCGCTTACACCTAAAGAACATCTCTAGAATCCGCCCTTTTCTCACCATGGAGACAACTAAAACCCTCACTGTCGCCCTGATCCACTCCCGCCTGGACTACTGCAACGCTCTATTATTTGGCCTCCCCCTCACTCGACTTTCCCCTCTCCAGTCCATCCTTAATGCAGCAGCCAGGGTCATCCATCTGGCTAATTGTTACTCGGACGCATCCGCTCTTCGCCAGTCGTTACACTAGCTGCCCATTCATTACAGGATACAATTCAAAGTACTTGTTCTCACCCACAAAGCTCTCCACAGTGCGGCACCCCCTTACATCTCCTCCCTCATTTCTGTCTAACGGCCTAACAGACCACTGCGCTCTGCAAATGACTTTCAACTAACCTCTGCACTAATCCGTACCTCCCACTCCCGACTCCAAGACTTCTCCCGTGCTGCGCCAATCCTCTGGAATGCTCTACCCCAAGATATTAGGACCATCCACAATTTGCATAGTTTGAGGCGCTCGCTCAAACACACATTTGTTCAGAGCGACCTATCACGTTCACTAATCAAAGTCATTTTATCTTTGTGTGTGTGTGTAGCCCATTCACTATCCCCATCTATCCCCCACCCCCTGAAGATGGCTGGACCATCATTGTAAATACACACCTGTGCTTTGTATCTCCCCCACCTCATTGTAGATTGTAAGCTCTCACGAGCAGGGTCGTCTTGTTTTGCTTTAATTATTGTATTGTTAACGTTGTTACTTATGACTTTTGTGTTTGAAACTGTTAAACTGTAAAGCGCTGCGGAATATGTTGGCGCTATATAAAGAAAGATTATTATTATTATTTTTACAGGATTTTATAAACAATTATTGATCATCTTTGCACATCGTGTCAGCTGTTTACATCCTTGGCTGTTCTCGATATTTTCCTTTCTCAATGCTTCTGCATATTTTGAATGGGCAATGTACCCATCCGCTTCTCTACTATTATACAGATTTGATGATTTTTTTCTATACACATTTGAACAAATATGTGTGCCCTGGGTGGTACTGATATTCCTCCATCAGCTGGCACAGTATTTGCAACTTGTTTGTGTCGCTCTTTGGGGGCAAGTATGGGATGGAGACACCCTGATGCAGCATTCTATGAGGAGGGTTCTATATATATGTAGTATTTACCCCATTTATGGGGATATCTGAACGAAGCTAAGTATATACTTCAGCATTGCATATTTTGTTGACACATTCTGTGCATTATGAACTCTGCCTAATACTTGCCCTTTTAGTTGGGACTTCGAGATAAAATATTGGGGACATCTTGGTTTGGTTTGGGTGTGTCTAGATTAGGAATAAGGGCTTTTGTGTGCTCATATTTACTACCGCTGATATTGAATTTTCTGCGTTCAACTGTGTTTGTATTGCTGGTACACGTTCGGACACTTTGTGTCCTTGTGTTTTTATAAGCACCTTTGATGAACTTTTCATAAACTACACAACATGATTTACACCATATCATAGTTGTTTGGGTACATTGTGGCATATGTGATATTTTCTTCCGTGCACGGGTGCTCGAACTTGTAAATCTACACAACCTTCTGGTAGTTATGTCTAATATCAATATAGTAAACACCTTTGATGCACGTATGTGTCTATATATCAGACTTATTGTGTTTCTACTATCGGTTGCTACAGGCAACTCGTGTGGTAAATTTATAACATTTAGTATGTGGCACATACCACCTGGGATCTTCTGTAATACAATCTGGCATGTATAGGTTATCCAGTTGTGCAGCTATGTTTTAATTTTCTAATCATACATTGTGTTGGCAACTGGGTTTAAATAAATAAAAGATAATAATAATATTCTTATGACAGTGAATACTTTTGATGCATTAGTTTGTCCAGATACCACCTTTTCCGACGATTTCGCTGCGACCCTACTAACAGTTGCTGGCGGCAACTCGCCAGGTTTACTCTGGGCATTGGGTATTTCCTAGTGCCTGTATAATATCCTTGCTTTGCGTTGCAGCGTCTTGTAGTTTAACATTGTAACATTGCTCACTTTGTCTGTGTGGGCGTAACCACCCTTTATTAATCTATCAGCTTCTCACCAGTTTTGGCTGTGTCTGCTACGCATGCACTGTGTAACTTTTAATCGACATCATGCTACACCCTGTTTGATACCTGTACACCTAAGCCTTTCTTTGGAATGGCATCAGTTCCGGTTGGTTGTTATCCGCGCATGCGCTGTGTAACCCTAGATCGCCATTTTGGTATACCCGGTCTGATGCCTGTACACCGCAGCTTACTTCCGGAGCGGCGTCATCTCCGGATCATTCTTTCTATGCGTCTCCACAGCTGTTCGGGATCTTGTTATTTTGGGTACTATATATAAGGATTATTGTGAGTCTAAGCCTGCACTCCACACTTTAACCCTGATGGAGCCACGGCTGTGGTGACACGCGTCGGGTCTGTGATCCCCCCACCCCCCCGGACCTTTGATTGGGTTTGCACTTTTTGGGCATGATTGATAAGATATATATTGCAGCTTTGTAAATCGATAGGTAGATCAGGTTGGTGCATGCTTTATCTTTACATGCACACCCTTGAATAGGTTGGATGGGATCTGCATGGCGGCTATTTAGTTGTCGGGTAGGTCTAGCAAGTGCTTGCTGTCCATTTACATGACCACATGTCGCCTATTGTCCTCTATGTGTATGCAGCTTGATTTTTGAGCTCTATTGCTAGATGCCCGCTCACACACTGACAAACATAGGGATTTTTATATGCGATACGGCTGCATATTTGCACCCTCTCTATTCTGTCTATGAAACCTCTGTTATATGTGTAGGTGTATATATATAGTTCCAGGTACAGGTCCTGTTCTTTTACACAGGCATGTTTATTTTTACTATGCATATTATACTGGCAGCCTGTTGCACACTTTAGATCTGTATTTTTTACTAATATAACTACTATCTACCTTTTGTAATTTGGCTGGTCATACAAGATCATTCTATTTATTGACTTTACATTAATTATAATGGAATTACTGTATTACTGTATACTGGGAATTTATATTCTTCATATTTTGACTGTGGGGTTTCTCTAGATTAATATTGACAACATGTATTTGATGTGCATATTATAATTGCAGCTCTCTTTTCAACCAATCGTTTTTCTGCATACAGTCATGCCTGATGATCTTCATTGATAGTTACTGTATATACATTTATTGTAACAGTGCAATACCCCCTTTTTTTCATTGGAAATTGGCTTATTTTGTCCAGCTCCCAGGGGGCTTCACCTCTCTTTTTTGGGGTTGTTGATTTATTGTTTTTAATGTTAATGTTTTTATGTAATTGTTTTTGTTGCTTGTTTGCTTTTGGACTCTAAATAAATTATTCTTCAATTATTATATTTTGAACATGGGGTGTTCCCCATTTTTGGTATGTCCCTTTTTCTTCTTTCTTTGTACTTAATATTGACATACCTTGAGTAGATCCCCTGATATCAGATTTTGGTTACTATTGTTGATGGTGCCCTCCATCCCTGCTTTGCCTTCACAGAAGGTTTAGCTGTTGCATGTGGTATCAGGGCTCCCGGCACAGGGGGCCTACACCGATCCCTCACCCATCTCATCTTACTGTGACATTCAATTAAAAGTTGTAAATGATGGCCCAGACCCCAAAGCCTCATGCCTGGCAGATTGCTGCAGTGTCATTCTACAATTTGTACTTTGGGTGAATTGAGGCCACTTTACTGGTGTCTGTCCCTCATAGGATGTGATTTGGCAGCTTTTGGGTCTGTTATAAGATGTTGTACATGCGTTTGTTTTTGCCTCCCATTGCCTTGAATGGCATTCGGTTATGTTTGGCGAATATTCAAAGAATAAATATGCGAATATTGCAAATTCGGCGATCGTAATCCCAACCGAACATTGAAATATTCACTCATTTCCAATAAGGAACTACACATCATCCAGAGATTCTGATTACGGTACATTGGATCTAAAATTGTTTCTAATTTTAAGAAATTCAAGGAGACCGCAATTCCAACAAGTAGCACTTACTTTAATGTACTAAGTTTCCATTGTTTAATGGTTAGCATAGTGGGATAGGCCATAATCAATAGAAACATGATAGACTAGAGTCAAACTGGTGCTATTCATGTAATAACTGCTGCAATTAGAGGTAATTTCTCTACTAGTCATTTTATTAGTTTTACTATTTTTATACTGGATGTATTGTACTTAGCCTAGCTAATTACATACATGCTGTGAAGAGCTGCTTCCAGCTCTAAACTCATTGGAGGTTTTATTATGATGTGTCTGTTAACAAGAAATTTGAAGTTTTTAATTAAAGTGCTGGGTCAATACTTTTTTCTATATATACAACCGTGGATTGGCAGGTACTGTTTCTGGGTGATATACAACTAGTCCTGTTATAGTATTGGGCTTGGTAATCACTTACAGATGCCTTGAAGTTGGCCAACTAAATACAGTTGGGGAAATAAATATTAGATCCCATGCTGATTTAGTAAGTTTGCCCACTGACAAAGAAATGAACATTATATAATTTTAAAGGGAACCTGTCACCCGAACATCAAAGATGAGCTAAGCCCACCAGCATCAGGGGCTTATCTACAGCATTCTGTAATGCTGTAGATAAGCCCCCGATGTATCCTGAAAGATGAGAAAAAGAGGTTAGATTATACTCACCCAGGGGCGGTCCCGGTACGATGGGCGTCGCGGTCCGGGGCCTTCCATCTTCTTATGATGACGTCCTCTTCTTGTATTCATGCTGCGGCTCCGGCACAGGCTTACTTTGTTTGCCCTGTTGAGGGCAGAGCAAAGTACAGCAGTGAGCAGGCGCCAGGCCTCTCTGACCTTTCCCGGCGCCTGCACACTGGAGTACTTTGCTCTGCCCTCAACAGGCAGACAAAGTACGCCTGCGTCAGAGCCACAGCATGACTACAAGAAGAGGACGTCATCGTAAGAAGATGGGAGGCTCCGGAATGGACCGCGACGCCTATCGGACCAAACTGCAGCAGGACCGCACCTGGGTGAGTATAATCTTACCTCTTTTTCTCATCTTTCAGGATACATCGGGGGGTTATCTACAACATTACAGAATGCTGTAGATAAGCCCCTGATGCTGTTGGGCTTAGCTCACCTTCACATTTTAAGGGTGACAGGTTCCCTTTAAGGGTAGGTTAATTTTAACATTGAAAGGTAGAATATCAACAATAAAATCCAGAAAATCACATTGTATACATTATATGCATCTGGTAAACAAGACTTAATACTTGGTGGCAAAACCCTAGTTGGCAAGCACAGCAGTCATATGTTTTTTTGTAGTTGATGATGAGGTTTGTGCACATGTCAAGAGGAATTTTGGTCCACTCCTCTTTGCAGATCATCTCTAAATCATTAAGATTTTGAAGCTGTTGCTTGGCAACTTGGAGCTTCAACACCCTCCATAAGTTTTCTTTGGGATTAAGGTCTGGAGAGTGACCAGGCCACTCCATGACCTTAATGTGCTTCTTTTTGAGCCACTCCTTTGTTGCATTGGCTGTATGTTTTGGGTCATTATCTTGCTGGAAAACCCAGCCATGACCCATTTTTAATGTCCTGGCAGAGGGAAGGAGGTGGTCACTCAGGATTTTACATTACATGGCTCCATCCATTATCCTATTGATGGGGTGAAGTAGTCCTTTGCCCTTTCAATTAAAGGACTTTTTTCTGGGCTTCTGTGTTTTCATACAATGTGACTATTGTGTTTTTAATCGGGGTGTCTTATTGATGCCTCTCCATTACTAACCTCAGGGCTTGATGTCACCTGACAATAGAAAGGTAACATGAATTAACCCATCTATCACCCCACTTGCCACTGCTACAGGGCCTGTGGGAAGAGCAGGGCTAAGTGCCAGAATTGGTGCATCTTAGAGATGCATTTTTTCTGGGGCAGTTGAGAGCTGATGTTTTCAGCCTGGGGGAGGGGCCAGTATCCATGGTCCCTTCTTTGGCTATTAATGTCTGCTCGCAGCTGTCTGCATAGCCTTTGCTGGTTATTGATTAGAGTGGGACCATACATCATTTCTTTTTAGAGTCCACCATTTTAGTTGCCAGTAAAGGCTAAGTATACACCTGAGAGCTGATATTAATAGCCTGAGAAGCTTCATGGGTATTAACCCCTTCCCAGGCTTTCCCCCTGTTAATTATGAAAATTATACCATTTTTTTTTAGAAAAATAATCTTTTATTAATTAAATACACGTACAGTAGGCTGCATACACACTGTACAAATTGTATTTGTCACTGACATCTATATACAGTATATCCCTGTTATATTCTTCTCTGGAGTTGAAATGATGCCCAAAATAAAAGTGGAAAATGAAGTTACAGGCTGGTCCAACTTCAGTGGAAATGCCTCAAGACAAGGAAATGATGCTCAGTAGTGTGTGTGGCCTCCACGTGCCTGTATGACCTCCCTACAATGCCTGGGCATGCTCCTGTTGAGGCGGCAGATGGTCTTCTTAAGGATCTCCTCAGACCTGGACTAAAGCATCCACCAACTACTGGACAGTCTGTGGTGCAACGTGACGTTGGTGGATGGTGTGAGACATAATGCCACAGATATGTTCAATCGGATTCAGGTTTGGGGAACAGGCAGGCCAGTCCATAGCTTCAATGCCTTCATCTTGCAGGAACTGCTGACACACTCCAGCCACATGAGATCTGGCATTGTCCTGAATTAGGAGGAACCCAGGGCCAACTGCACCAGCATATGGTCTCACAAGGGGTCTAAGGATCTCATCTCGGTACCTATTAGCAGTCAGGCTACCTCTGGAAAACACATGGAGGGCTGTGCGGCCCTCCAAAGAAATGCCACCCCACACCATTACTGACCCACTGCCAAACCGGTCATGCTGAAGGATTTTGCAGGCAGCAGATCGCTCTGCACGGTGTCTCAAGACTCTGTCACATCTGTCACATGTGCTCAGTGTGAACCTGCTTTCATCTGTGAAGAGCACAGGGCACCAGTGGTGAATTTGCCAATCCTGGTGCTCTGTGGCAAATGCCAAGCATCCTGCACGGTGTTGGGCTGTGAGCACAACCCCCATCTATGGATGTCGGGTACACAGACCATCATCATGGAGTCAGTTTCTAACCATTTGTGCAGACACATGCACATTTGTGGCCTGCTGGAGGTCATTTTGCAGGGCTCTGGCAGTGTTCCTCCTTGCACAAAGTCTGAGGTAGCAGTCCTGCTGCTGGGTTGCTGCCCTCCTATGGCCCCTTCCACGTCTCCTGGTGTACTGGCCTGTCTCCTGGTAGTGCCTCCAGAATCTGGACACTACACTGACAGGCACAGCAAACATTTTTGCCACAGCTCGCATTGATGTGCCATCCTGGATAAGCTGCACTACCTGAGCCACTTGTGTGGGTTGTAGAGTCCGTCTCATGCTACCACGAGTGTGAAAGCACAATCAACATTCAAAAGTGACCAAAACATCAGCCAGAAAGCATTGGTACTGAGATGTGGTCTGTGGTCCCCACCTGCAGTACCACTCCTTTATTGAGTGTGTCTTGATAATTGCCAATAATTTCCATCTGTTGTCTATTCCATTTGCACAACAGCATGTGAAATTGATTGTCAAACAGTGTTGCTTCCTAAGTGGACAGTTTGATTTCACAGAAGTTTGATCTACTTGGAGTTATATTCTGTTGTTTAAAGGGACACAGTCACCTGAATTTGGAGGGAACAATCTTCAGCCATGGAGGCGGGGTTTTTGGGTTTTTGATTGACCCTTTCCTTACCCTCCAAATTCAGGTGACAGTGTCCCTTTAAGTGTTCCCCTTATTTTTTTTGAGCAGTATATATATATATATATATATATATATATATATGTGTGTGTATATATATATATACAGTATATATATATATATATATATATATATATATATATATATGTATGTATATGTATTCTATTTGTATATATCTATTCTATTCTAACCTGTCATGCTGTGATTTAACTGAACACGGCACATGAATTGCCGGCTTTTATTCTATCTTTTACCGAATGTTTCCGACTTTTTCCAATTTAAACAAAAATACTCATGTTATCCATTATGAATCCGAATGTACCATATTCATGCCGAATTTATGTTTGGCGATGATTTTCCGAACTTATTTGCTCATTTCTATACTAGATTTAAGAAACCTGGAAAAAAAACTACATTGCCATGAAAAAGCATTCATACTTTTTCATATTTTTTTCACTCTACACCCATAAACTTAAATGTATTTTATTGTGATTTTTTACCAGCACATAGAAACAAGTATTTGTGAAGAGTAAAGGAAATAATACATGGTTTCTAATTACTTTAAAAATGTAAATCTGAAAATTCTGAGGCGCATTCATATTCAGCTCCTTGTAGTCTTATACCCCTTAATAAGGATCGGTTCATTTTAATATTGAGAGATAGAATATTAAAAATAAAATCCAGAAAATCACTTTGCATAAATTATATATATTTATTTATATTTTGCAGTAAGAAATAAGTATCTGATCCCTCTGGAAAACAAGACTTAATATTTGGTGGCAAAACCCTTGTTGGCAAGCACAGCAGTCAGGCGTTTTTTATAGTTAAAGGGAACCTGTCACCCCGTTTTTTCAGATTGAGATAAAAATACTGTTAAATAGGGCCTGCGCTGTGCGTTACAATAGTGTATGTAGTGTACCCTGATTCCCCACCTATGCTGCGAAATACATTACCAAAGTTGCCGTTTTCGCCTGTCAATCAGGCTGGTCAGGTCAGGTGGGCGTGGTGACATCGCTGTTTCTTCCCCAGCTTTCCGTTGGTGGCGTAGTGGTGTGCGCATGTCCAAGTGCCGAATCCACTGCGCGCAGGTGAAGAAAAAGCGCGCGATCTGCGCTATTACCCTTGTTATGCAAACTCGGCTTTGGGAAAATGGTCGCCGCGATCTCCATCTGCTCACGCGCGGCATCCCGCGGCCATTTTCCTAAAGCCCCGTGCAGCAGAGCACTCCATCTGCGCACACGCGGCCTCAGGAAGATGGCCGCCCCCACCGATGACAAGGGTAATAGCGCAGATCGTGCGCTTTTTCTTCATTTGCGCGCAGTGGATTCGGCACTTGGACATGCGCACACCACTACGCCACCAACGGAAAGCTGGGGAAGAAACAGCGATGTCACCACGCCCACCTGACCTGACCAGCCTGATTGACAGGCAAAAACGGCGACTTTGGTAATGTATTTCGCAGCATAGGTGGGGAATCAGGGTACACTACATACACTATTGTAACGCACAGCCCAGACCCTATTTAACAGTATTTTTATCTCAATCTGAAAAAACAGGGTGACATGATCCCTTTAATGAGGTTTGCGCACATTTTGGGATGAGACCTCGTTGCCAAGATCTCAATCTGCGCATGTAGAGATCAGGAATTTACAGTAAGTGAAGTAGTCCTGCGCCGTTAGCAGAGAAACACCCACAAAACATAATGTTTCCACCTCCATGCTTGACAGTGGGGACGGTGTTCTTTGGGTCATAGGCAGCATTTCTCTTCCTCCAAACACAGCGAGTTGAGTTAATGCTAAAGAGCTCAATTTTTGTCTCATCTGACCACAGCACCTTCTCCTAATCACTCACAGAATCATCCAGGTATTCATTGGCAACTTCAAACGGGCCTGCACATGTGCCTTCTTGAGCAGGGAGACATTGCGGACACTGCAGGATTTTCAACCTTTACGCCGCAATGTGTAATGTGACATCCTTATAAAAGCTCTTTGGTCTTGCCCACGTTGTAGAGGAGTCTTTTATAAAGGTGACTATGTAAGACAGCTGTCTTTAAAACGGGGAAGGAGTTGATTAGGAGCGTGTTAATGGTCTGCAGGAGCCAGAACTCTTAATGGTTGGTAGGGGATCAAATACTTATTTTTCACTGCAAAATGCAAATAAATGTATAAAATTTATACAATGTGATTTTCGGGATTTTTTTTTTATATTCTGTTTTTCAATGTTAAAATTAACCTACCCTTAAAATTTTAGACTGTTCATGTCTTTGTCAGTGAACAAACTTACAAAATCAGCAAGGGACCAAATACTTATTTCAACAACTGGACTTGTAATGGCATTTCTAATACATTGCTTTCAAACTAATATTATGGTTTACATATATTATTATATCTGATAAGAGGCTATGTATTAGATAACTCTGGTGCTATTTATCTCTTGAAGTTAAAGTGGTCCAGACAAAAAAGAAAAGTCTGCAGTCACTCACAATTGTTAGCCCTAGGAATGGTGGTCAAGTGTGCAATATGCATACTGCCGGATAGAACCTGTGTACTAGGCTCGGACTTGTGCAATACAGTTTTATTGAGCGAGACTACATCCCATCCAGTGGGCACAGCCACCTTATAGGTGATATATGAAGTTGGCGTGGCCTCACTCAATAGAAGTGTATAGAGCAAGGCGGCACTTGTTAGATGGCATCTGCCTGGGGGTATGCATATAGCATAAATCACTGCCTTTCCTGGGTCTGAAACTGGCGAATCATTGCAGCACACAGTGCATGCTCTAGGAGGATTCAAAATTCTACAGTCAAACAGAGTGACTGCAGACTTTTTATTTTAGAGCAAGAAATATGAGTTTACAAAGTGCTGGCTCCTCTGCACGGTTCTGCCAAGTACAGTCATTAGAGCAACTGAGAAAATGCCAAAAAAAACCTGTCGGTTGAAGCATAGTGCTTAACAAGGGAGAATGCACTAAATATTCTGCCAAATTTTTAGGGCAACTTTCTGGCATAAAGTAAACCAACTAACAGGAGGTGGAAACTTAAGGTACCGTCTGTTAGGAGTCGAGTTTCCTCTGCTGCACAGGGGGAATCTCGATCCGTCTCCGCTGCGGTCTCCCATTCTCCTCCAGCCGCAGTGGAGCCTGCTCAGCAGGGACGTCGATCCCAGCGTCTCGCTCAGTCTGACTCTGTGAGAAGAGTTACTGCTGCTTCTCCAGCTTCTGCCTGTAAAGCCTATACTGGTCAGCAGCGAGTGGACTTCTCTGGGACTAAGTCCTTGTCTGCGCACACTGAGCATGCCCAGGGCAAGATCTCCCGTTGGAGATCGAGGGTCATGTGCTCAGACTCTGCAGCGCATTCTATTGGTCCTCTTGGCAGGTCTTGGAAGGGCAAAAGTTCTGTGGCCACTTCCTGTCCTGCAACTATATAAACTGCGTATGACCGCACGGCCATGCGCTAGTGTACAATTTAATACGTGTGTTTGTTGTGAGTGCAAGTCGTTCTTTAAATACCCCTACCCTATTGTATGATTGTTCGCGTATGGAGTATGGCTGCTATCTAGCGCCCGACTTATCACTCAACGTGTTACACACGTGTCAGCGTCTACTGCTGTGACCGCCAGTGCGGTGCCACGCGCCAGTGTGCGCTTCCTGACCCACGTCTGGGTGCTTAGTGGTGCCTGCCAGCACGGCACAGTTCGCACTTCGGTGCCTTAATTATATAATTCCTTTCACACCCAGTAGCGGTGTAGTGCCAGCAAGGGTCTAATCGGACTACAATCCCTGTTGGGGTTTAGTTCGCTGACCACTTGCTCGCGCTCTATGTGCGGTACCGCGGTCCTGTGACGCAACAGGATCGCTTTCTTCACGCTGGGTGAGGTTTAACCCACGCGTGTATACTTTTGAATACCGCCATATTGTCTGTCATTTCCTAGCAGCAGGTTTCACCTGCACGGTGGACCCCGGACTGCGAACGCATCTATATCATCTCTCTTGGTGCGTTCCGCCAGTCCTAACATTACACTAGCGCCAGGGTCTGGCTAGTGATGACAGACAAACAGCAATCTCTGCGGCATATCCAGCAGCTGGAGGGTAGGTTGGCGGCTCTCGAGAGCGCGACCTCAGCTGTGGATGTTACTGCAGTAGCTGTACAGGCTGCCAGCGTGGCTGCAGCTACTATGTCCATTGCCACCCCTGTTCCGACATTGTCTCGCCTCCCGCTGCCAGAAAAATTTTCTGGTGATAGCAAGTTTTGTAGGGGATTTGTGAGTCAGTGCTCTATTCACCTCGAGCTCCTGGCTACACGTTTTCCCACAGAGCGGGCTAAGGTGGGATTTATTCTGTCTCTATTGTCGGACAGGGCGTTGGAATGGGCTACGCCGCTGTGGGAGCGTGGCGATCATGTGGTGCAGAGTGCTCCGCTGTTTCTGAGCGCTCTGAAACAGGTCTTTTTAGGACCTCAAGTCACCCATGATACTGCGCTCCAATTGCTGGCATTAACTCAGGGTGAGTCCTTGGTCAGTCATTTTGCCGTACAATTCCGCACCTTAGCATCTGAGCTGGATTGGTCGGATAAAGCTCTTATCCCCATATTTTGGAGGGGCTTGGCTGACCACGTAAAGGATGCTCTGGCCACTAGGGAGATTCCTGCCACACTGGAGGAGTTAATAACTGTCTCCACTCGAATTGACTTCCGTTTTAACGAGCGGAGGTTAGAGCGAGCCCAGTGTAGGCAGAGGTTTCGGCTGGCTCCTACTTTCGCCAAACCTTTGGAATTTCCGGTCCTGGTTCCTGAGTCACATGAGGCCAGGGAAGTGTCACAAGCAGGATCTAAGTCCCGGACCGCTTGTGCACTCAGGGTCTGTCATGTTTGCCAGCAGTCAGGACATCTAGCCACCAGATGTCCTCAGCGGTCGAGGAAACGTCAGCGTCTAGTGGTAGTAGGTGGAGGTACACTAGACACGGCGACGTTTGCCTCTAAGTTGTCCTTTAAGGGGACAATTACTATTGGTTCATTCTCCCACTCGGTAGAGCTCTGCGTGGATTCTGGGGCGGAGGGCAATTTTATGTCTTCTGCCTTTGCCCAACGTCACGCAATACCCCTGGTTATGCTTGCTCAACCAGTAACGGTGCAAGTGGTGAATGGGTCGACATTGCCCTCACAGATAACACACCAGACCATCCCTTTTACTCTGTCCATGTCGCCATCTCATCAGGAGATAATTTCTCTGCTCGTCATTCCGGAAGGAATTGATGAGGTCCTCTTGGGAATAGCTTGGCTACGGTACCACTCTCCTCATATCGAGTGGTCCTCAGGCAGAATTCTGGGTTGGGGTGAATCTTGTGGGGGTAGGTGTCAGAGGGAGTGCGTTCAGGTTGCTACTACTGAGGTACCCGCAGATCTATCCTCTCTCCCCAAGCAGTATTGGTCTTATGCAGACGTGTTCTCCAAAAAGGCGGCGGAGGTCCTTCCGCCTCATCACCCCTATGACTGTCCTATTGATCTCTTGCCTGGTGCTGAGCCTCCCCGGGGTCGAGTTTATCCGCTATCTCTCCCGGAGACGGAGGCAATGTCACAGTACATCCAGGAAAATCTGGCAAGAGGATTCATTAGGAAGTCAGTGTCACCTGCTGGGGCAGGGTTCTTCTTCGTGCAGAAGAAGAATGGGGAATTGCGCCCATGCATAGACTACAGGGGTCTTAACGCCATCACCGTTAAGAATAAGTATCCTTTGCCCTTGATATCTGAGTTATTCGATAGACTTCGGGGAGCAAGGGTATTTACTAAATTAGATTTGCGGGGTGCTTACAACCTGATTCGCATCCGTGAGGGGGACGAATGGAAGACGGCCTTTAACACCAGGGATGGGCACTATGAATATCTGGTGATGCCCTTCGGGCTCTGTAATGCCCCAGCCGTTTTCCAAGACTTTGTGAACGATATCTTCCGGGATATGCTTTCCACCTCGGTCGTAGTCTATCTGGATGATATTCTTATCTACTCTCCAGATATTGACTCCCACCGGAGAGATGTTTGCAAAGTCTTCGACCTCCTACGGGCAAACTCCCTCTATGCCAAATTGGAGAAGTGTATGTTTGAGCAGGAGTCTTTACCTTTCCTGGGCTACATCATCTCGGCCCAGGGATTGGCTATGGATCCTGCCAAACTACAGGCAGTGATGGACTGGCAGGAACCCCATTCTCTGAAAGCGGTGCAGCGTTTTATGGGGTTCATAAATTACTATCGTCAGTTCATCCCCCACTTCTCAACCCTGGTAGCTCCCTTGGTATCCCTCACCAAGAAGGGAGCGAATCCTAAATCGTGGTCCGAAGACGTCTCCAAGGCCTTCACTTCTATTAAGTCCCACTTTGCTAGCGCTCCCATCTTACATCGTCCCGATGTGGATAAGCCATTCCTAATGGAGGTGGATGCCTCTTCCGTTGGTGCAGGAGCAGTCCTCTATCAAAAGGATGCTCAAGGTCGGAAGCATCCATGCTTCTTCTTCTCAAAAACCTTCTCACCAGCGGAGAGAAATTACTCCATCAGGGATAGGGAGTTGCTGGCAATGAAGTTGGCCTTTTCGGAATGGAGACATCTCTTGTAGGGTGCTCGGTTCCCATTCCAAGTCTTCACGGACCACAAGAATTTGGTCTATTTACAGACAGCCCAGCGGCTGAATTCTCGTCAGGCCAGATGGTCCTTGTTTTTCTCCCGGTTCCACTTCACTCTACATTATCTCGCCGGGGAGAAGAACATTCGTGCTGACGCTCTCTCTCGCTCCCTGGTGTCAACTGTGGAGGAGGAGGACGAGCCTCGGCTCATTGTCCCTTCAGAGAGTCTGAGAACCGTAGCTCCGGTTTCGCTTGAGTCTGTGCCTCCGGGCAAGACTTTTGTCCCCATCAATTTGCGTCCGGAGGTTCTCTCGTGGGCTCATTCGTCCAGAGTGGGTGGACACTTTGGGGCAAAGAGGACATCTGAGTTGTTGGCGAGAATGTATTGGTGGCCACCTATGGTTCGTGACGTTGGAGACTACGTTCGGGCATGTGTCTCTTGTGCCAAAAATA
Organism: Ranitomeya imitator; assembly: GCF_032444005.1. NCBI lineage: Eukaryota > Metazoa > Chordata > Amphibia > Anura > Dendrobatidae > Ranitomeya > Ranitomeya imitator. The sequence continues at coordinate 180,377,309 of NC_091282.1, forward strand.
AGTCTCTCCGTCAACGGCCAGCTGGGTTGTTATACCCTCTGCCGGTGGCAGACAGGCCCTGGGAGATGGTCGGGATGGACTTTGTGGTGGGTTTGCCCAAGTCACGTGGCTGTACTGTCATTTGGGTTATCACCGACCATTTTTCTAAAATGGTGCATTTGGTGCCGCTTCCCCGGCTACCTTCTGCACGGGCCTTGGCAGCATTGTTTGTTAAACACATGTTCCGTCTTCACGGTATGCCAGACAAAATTGTCAGTGACCGGGGTCCCCAGTTTGCGTCTCGGTTCTGGAGAGAGCTTTGTCGCCTTCTCAGTATCGAGTTGAATCTCTCTTCGGCATATCATCCCGAGACGAATGGGTTGGTGGAGAGAGCCAACCAGACCTTGGTCACATATCTGCGACATTTTGTCTCTGCTAAACAAGATGACTGGGCATCTTTGCTACCGTGGGCGGTAACAATGCTGTAGCTGACTCCACTGGACAGACCCCATTCCTCCTTAACTATGGTCAGCATCCGCGGGTACCTGTGCCCATGCCCGTGTCTTCCGCCGATTCCAGGGTGGCAGACTGGGCTGTGGAGGCACGGGACATTTGGGATCGCACTCAGGATGCCATTCGGGCTTCCAAGGAGAGAATGAGGTCCTCCGCCGATGTTCATCGGCGCCCCGCTCCGACCTTTGCTCCTGGCGACTTGGTGTGGCTCTCCGCCCGTAACATCAGGCTGCGAGTTGAGTCCACTAAGTTTGCGCCTCGCTACTTGGGTCCCTTCAAGGTTCTCGAACAGGTTAATCCTGTGGTCTACCGCCTGGCTCTTCCTCCACGCTTGGGTATCACCGACACCTTTCATGTGTCCCTCTTGAAACCCGTATACATGTCCCGGTTTTCCGAGTCATCTGCCGGGACATCGGGTTCGTCTACGGACGATTACGAGGTGAACGCTATTTTGGGCTGTAAGGTGGTACGCGGCAAAAAGTTCCATCTGGTGGATTGGAAGGGTTATGGTCCAGAGAACAGGTCATGGGAGCCTGCTGAAAACATTCGGGCCCCACAGCTCATTGCTGCCTTCGAACGTAGCGAGGCCCAAGGAGGGGGGGGCCCTAGGAGGGGGGGTAATGTTAGGAGTCGAGTTTCCTCTGCTGCACAGGGGGAATCTCGATCCGTCTCCGCTGCGGTCTCCCATTCTCCTCCAGCCACAGTGGAGCCTGCTCAGCAGGGATGTCGATCCCAGCGTCTCGCTCAGTCTGACTCTGTGTGATGAGTTACTGCTGCTTCTCCAGCTTCTGCCTGTAAAGCCTATACTGGTCAGCAGCGAGTGGACTTCTCTGGGACTAAGTCCTTGTCTGCGCACACTGAGCATGCCCAGGGCAAGATCTCCCGTTGGAGATCGAGGGTCATGTGCTCAGACTCTGCAGCGCATTCTATTGGTCCTCTTGGCAGGTCTTGGAAGGGCAAAGTTTCTGTGGCCACTTCCTGTCCTGCAACTATATAAACTGCGCATGACCGCACGGCCATTCGCTAGTGTACAATTTAATACGTGTGTTTGTTGTGAGTGCAAGTCGTTCTTTAAATACCCCTACCCTATTGTATGATTGTTCGCGTATGGAGTATGGCTGCTATCTAGCGCCCGACTTATCAGTCAACGTGTTACACACGTGTCAGCGTCTACTGCTGTGACCGCCAGTGCGGTGCCATGCGCCAGTGTGCGCTTCCTGACCCACGTCTGGGTGCTTAGTGGTGCCTGCCAGCACGGCACAGTTCGCACTTCGGTGCCTTAATTATATAATTCCTTTCACACCCAGTAGCGGTGTAGTGCCAGCAAGGGTCTAATCGGACTACAATCCCTGTTGGGGTTTAGTTCACTGACCACTTGCTCGCGCTCTATGTGCGGTACCGCGGTCCTGTGACGCAACAGGATCGCTTTCTTCACGCTGGGTGAGGTTTAACCCACGCGTGTATACTTTTGAATACCGCCATATTGTCTGTCATTTCCTAGCAGCAGGTTTCACCTGCACGGTGGACCCCGGACTGCGAACGCATCTATATCATCTCTCTTGGTGCGTTCCGCCAGTCCTAACACCGTCACACTAAGCGACGCTGCAGCGATACCGACAATGATGTTGATCGCTGCAGCGTCGCTGTTTGGTCGCTGGAGAGCGGGTCACACAGACAGCTCTCCAGCGACCAACGATCCTGAAGTCCCCGGGTAACCAGGGTAAACATCGGGTTACTAAGCGCAGGGCCGCGCTTAGTAACCCGATGTTTACCCTGGTGACCGTTGTAAATGTAAAAAAACAAACACTACATAGTTACATTCCCAGTGTCTGGTCAGGTCCCTCGCCTTCAGCTTCCAGCACTGACTGAGGGTAAACATCGGGTTACTAAGCGCGGCCCTGCGCTTAGTAACCCGATGTTTACCCTGGTTACTAGTGAAGACATCGCTGAATCGGCGTCACACACGCCGATTCAGCGATGTCAGCGGGAGATCCAGCGACAAAATAAAGTGCTGGACTTTCCCCAGTGACCAACGATCTCCCAGCAGGGGCCTGATCGTTGGTCGCTGTCACACAGAACGATTTAGTTAACGATATCGTTGCTACATCACAAAAGCAATGCTATCGTTAACGATCTCATTATGTGTGACGGTACCCTTAGACTAGACAATCTAAAAATCTTCCCTATTTATCTAATAAATTTGGAGCATTTTAAGACTGTCTATTCTAAATTTACACTGTCTAAATATTAGACTTTTTAAGTAAGTCTGTCCCGCTACGTCTAAATAATAACTTTTTGCCACGTTTTGCAATGCAAGAAAAAGCAAGGACTATAAGAAATATATACCATAATAAAACTTTTATGTAAATTATTACAAGTGCACCGTAGAATAGAACAGGCATATGCAGCCAACTAAAATAATGATATCATAAAATATAAATATATGAAACAAAATATCACTCAAGGATATTGGCTGAGATGAATACTTTAAAAATAACGTAATGACTCATTATTTCACATGACTGAACACAGAATATTACTAATCAATAGAATATTTTTCTTTTTAAGGTAGTATTTATCTATTTTGCATCTAGAACTAGAGTGGTATTTAAGGTTTGGAAGTCTAGAAGCTGAAATTGTTGCACATTTTTCTTTGAAAACTAGCTCTAGCTCAGTGAGATTGGATGGAGAGCATCTGTGAACATTTTCAAGTCTTGCCTCAGATTCTCATTGGGATTTAGGTCTGGACTTTGACTGGATCATTCAAAACACATAAATATGCCTTGATCTATTGCAGCTCTGCTACTGTTGTCCTGTTAGTAGGTGAACATACTACCCAGTCTCAAGTCTTTTGCGGCCTCTAACATGTTGTCCTACATGTTTGCCCTGCATTTAGCTTGATCTTCCTATCAATTCTGAACAACCAGCTTCCCTGTCCCTGCTGAAGAAAAACATCCCCTCAGCATGATACTGCCATAATGATGTTTGACGGTAGGGTTGGTGTTTTCAGTGTTATATAAAGCGATAGTTTTCCACTGCACATATAGTTTTGCATTTAGACCAAAATGTTCTACTTTGGTCTCATTTGACCAGAGCTCTTTATTCCACATGATAGTTCTGACCTCTAAATGGATTTTTGCAGATATGAAAACGCAACTTATGGCTTGCTTTAAAAAATGGCTTTATTTTTGCCACTTCTATATAAAGGTCAGACTCATGGAATATATGATTAAGGGTGCAGATAGACATCTGTATTTCTCATACGAGAATCGCATTGCAGTGCACGATCTGTCTCGGCAGCTCTCTTGACTTGAGTGTGACAGTGTGATTACTTCTATGCAGTTGTGACTCTCAGGTCAGGAGAGCTGTTGGTCAGTCCAAGTATTGCAATGAAATCCTCTCACAAGAAATTTGTCCGTCTGCCCCCCAATAGATGTCCTTTTAATAGATTCTCCTACTTCAGCTGTGGATCTCTGCAGCTACTTTAGAGTGACCATGAGTCTATTGGCTATTTCTTTAATTAGTGCTCTCTGTGCTTGGAATGTCAGTTCGGGTAGACAGCCATGACTTGGAAGGTTTGCAGTTTTGCCATATTCCTACATTTTTGGATGATGGATCAAACAGTGCTCTTTGAGATGTTCAGAGCTTGGGCTATTTTTTATCACTTCACCATGCTTTACTGTTCTCCACAACTTTATCCTTGACCTGTCTGGTGTGTTCCTTGGTGTTCATGATGGGGTTTGCTCCCTAATGTTCTCAAACAAATCTCTGAGGAATTCACAAAAAAAGCTGATAATAAATTACACACAGGTAGATTCATTTTACAAATTTTTTAATTTTTGGAGGCAATTACTGTATTTTTCAGACTATAAGATGCACCTTTTTCCCCAATTTTTTTTTGAAAAAGAGGGTGTGTCTTATAGTAAAATGTACTTACAATTAGCGAGGTGGCAGCAGGAGTCAGATGATTCTTCCGGTGGTCTGATGCTGCAGGGTGATGATCTCACTCCCATCCCAGCCTGGTGCGGCAGGTTTGGTGGTGCTCGGTGGTGCGAGGGCTTTGGTGACATTTTGTGAAAGCCCAGAGACCCCGCACTTCTAGTGACTCGATGCTGTGTTCTCCAGGAAAATGAAAGCCGGAAGCGGCGCATGCGCAGATTGATATCTCGGCAACGAGATCTTGTCCCGAGATCTCGGTACCGAGATCTCAAACTGCGCATGCTCTGCCTCTGGTGGCCATTTTCCTGCAAGCTACAGCATTGAGGAAATGGAAGTGCGGGGGCTCCGGGCTTTCACAAAATGTCTCCAGAGCCCCCCACACCACCGAGCACCACGAAACCTTCCGCAACAGCCAGGGATGGGATTTCCCAGAGATCACCGCATCACAGCAATGGATGTGCGAGGGTTCCAGGTTTTCACAATATGTCAGCAGAACCTGCCTCAACGGTCTGGGTCATATCATCACTAGACCACCAAACACCCTCTGTGACTCCGTTCCACCAGCGCTGCCGATCCCACCCAGGGTAAGCTGAATTCAGGACTGTAAGACTGACCCCCATTTGATGCATTAATTTTTATTCCCCATTTTACTTCTGAAAATTGGGGTGCGTCCTAAGGTCCGATGCATCTTATAGTCTGAAAAATACAGTAATCACTTATGACTTTATTTAGGGGTATAAGAATACAAGGGGCTGAATACAAATGTGTCTCAGAATTTTCAGATTTATATTTTTAAAGTAATTCGAAAACCATGTATCATTTCCTTTACTCTTCACAAATACTTGTTACTATGTCTTGGTAAAAAATCACAATAAAATAATTTGAAGTTTATAGGTGTAATGTGAAAAATATGGAAAAGTGTAAACACTTTTTCAAGGCAATGAAGTTTCTGAAAAAATGTTGTGGGCTCCCTAGTAATTTTCGGAACTAGCAGAGGGAAAGCCGACGGCTGGGGGCCAATGTTTATAGCCTGGGAAGGGGGTAATATCCATGGAGCTTCCCAGTCTATTAATATCAGCTCACAGCTGTATACTTAGCTTTTACTGGCTATTAAAATGGGTCTCCCTATAATTAATAACCAGGAAAGGGTATGCAGACTGCTGCAGGCTGATATTAATAGCCAAAGAAGGGGCCATGGATATTGTCCCCCCACGCTAAAAACATCAGCTCTCAGTCACCCCAGAAAAAGCACATCCCATTCTGGCACTTAGCCTCCCTCTTCCCACTTGCCCTGTACCAGTGGCAAGTGGGGTGATAGTTGAGGGAATTGATGTCACCTTTGTATTGTCAGGTGACATCAAGCCCCGAGGTAAGTAATGAAGAGGCGCTAATAAGAAGCCCCTATTACTAACCCCATGGTCACATTGTATGAATACACAAATGCCCATAATAAGTCCTTTAATTGAAAGAAAGACACAGACTCCTTTAATAATCTTAATTAAACCATTCTTATGACCTCGCCTATTTTCCGATACCCTCATCATCTGCAAAAAAGGTTAAAAAAAACAATGTGTTCACCTTTCCGCAGAGATTCTTTTAATACATTTGTCCCATGATGGGTCCAGCTTTGCTACATCTAGATGGCAGGCTACATGGATGCATGATGCATCCATACAGCCTGTTAACCAGATGACAGTGAGCACAGTGTGCTAAGTGTCTGCCTGTGAACTGCTATTCCCTGTCTGAGGGCACCAAGAGTGTGAGAAATTTCTCCTGCTCGCGGAGCCGTCAGACAGGTCCTGCAAGTTCACGGAAAATAAACTCACTTCATCTTTCTGATTTCAGTGTGAGCACCATAGGAAAATATATTCAATGGGTACGGAAATTATTCAGACCCCTTTAAATTTTTCACTCTTTGTTTCATTGCAGACATTTGGTAAATTAAAAAAATATATTTTTTTCAAACTAATGCACATTCTGCACCCCATTATGACTAAAAAATACCAGAAATTTAGTAATTTTTGCAAATTTATTAAAAAAGAAAAACTGGAATATCACATGATCATAAGTATTCAGACCCTTTGCTCGGACACTCATATTTAAGTCACATGCTGTCCATATCCTTGTGATCCTCTTTGATATAGTTCTACTCCTTCATTGGAGTCCAGCTGTGTTAAATTAAACTGATAGGATTTTATTTGGAAAGGCACACACTTGTCTATTAAAGACCTGACAGCTCACAGTGCATATCAGACCAAATGAGAATCATAAGGTCAAAGAAACTGGTCAAGGAGTTAAGAGACAGAATTATGGCAAGGCACAGATCTGGCCAAGGTTACAACAGAATTTCTGCAGTACTCAAGGTTCCTAAGAGCACAGTGGCCTCCATAATCCTTAAATGGAATATTTTTGGGACCACCAGAAGTCTTCCTAGACCTGGCCGTCCAGCCAAACTGAGCAATCGCAGAAGAGCCTTGGTGAGAGAGGTAAAGAAGAACCCAGCTGTGGCTGAGCTCCAGAGATGAAGTAGAGAGATGGGAGAAAGTTCCACAAAGTCAACTATCACTACAGCTCTCAATCAGTTGGGACTTTATGGCAGAGTAGCCCGACGGAAGCCTCTCCTCAGTGCAAGACATATATGAAAGCCTGCATAGAGTTTAATTAAAAAAAACACATTAAGGACTCCAAGACTATGAGAAATAAGATTCTCTGGTCTGATGAGACGCAGACAGACCTTTTTGGTAATAATTCTAAGCGGTATGTGTGGAGAACACCAGGCACTGCTAATTACCTGCTCAATACAATCCCAACAGTGAAACATGGTGGTGGCAGCATCATTCTATGTGGGTGTTTTTTAGCTTCAGGGACAGGACGACTGGTTGTCATTGAATGAAACATGAATGCGGCAAAGTACAGAGATTTCATGGATGAAAACCTCTTCCAGAGTGCTCTGGACCTTAGACTTGGCGGAAGGATCACCTTCCAACAAGACAATGACCCGAAGCACACAGCTAAAATAACAAAGGAGTGGCTTCAGAACAACTCTGTGACCATTCTTGACAGGCCCAGCCAGAGCCCTGACCTAAACCCAATTGAGCATCTCTGGGGAGATCTGAAAATGGCTGTCCACCAACGTTCACCATTCAACCTGACGGAACTGAAGAGGATCTGCAAAGAAGAATGGCAGAGGATCCCCAAATCCAGGTGTGAAAAACTTGTTACATCATTCTCAAGAAAACTCATGGCTGTACTAGCTCAAAAGAGTGCTTCTACTCAATAGAGTGCTTCTACTCAATACTGAGCAAAGGGTCTGAATACTTATGACCATTTGATATTTCGGTTTTTCTTTTTTTAATAACTTTGCAAAATTTACTACATTTCTGTTTTTTGCAGTCAAGATGAGGTGCAGAGTGTACACTAATGAGAAAAAAATGAACTATTTTGAATTTAGCAAATGACTGCAATGAAACAAAGAGTGAAAAATTTAAAGAGGGGAGAAAACTTTCTGTACCCACTGTATGTGTGTGTGCCACTGGTATATATATATATATATATATATATACATATATTCTACGTGTGCTAGGTGTTGGGTTTCTGCTGATGCACAGGGGGAATCTGGAACCATGTCCTCTGCTGTCTCCCATTCTTTCTCAGCCGCAGAGGAGCCTGCTCAGCTGATACATCAGTCCTGTCATCTCGCTCAAGTTGATGCTGTATGTCTGGTTACTGCTGTGGTCCCTGGTCCAGCTATTGTAACCAGCATTAATCAGTGACGAGCAGATGCACCTGGGACTAAGTCCTGCTTTTTGTCTACTGAGCATGCCTGTGGGTCGACCGCTCATTGAAGGTCGGAGGTTACATGCTCAGGTCCTCAAGCGGCTCTGATTGGACCACTGGCAAGGTCCCGGAAGACTGCAACTATAAAAGGTTTGCATGGCCGCTCGGCCATGCGCTAGACTAAACAGAAATCGTGTGTCTGTGGATGTGAGTATGTTATCTGGTAAAAACTCCTAATCATTCCCATTCCTAGTGTTGTTGTATATGGTTGGGTGTCTGGAGCATGTACAGCACCAGATAGTGCAATCCAGAACAGAGCACAAGTACAGTGTCAATTCTGCAGCGATCGCCAGTGCGGCGCCTTGCGTTTTCCTGTCCATAGTTAGGGAAGTTAGTGGTGTCCACCAGAGCGGTGCTGCGCGCACTCAATGCGCTAAATCTGTTACTTAGCTTTCCCTGGCACCGCAGGTGCAGCACCGAATGCTAGTGGGTCTATTGGGACTCTAACCCTGTGTCCTTGGGGCATGGTCATGTGACTCATCTCTAGCGTTTATTCTGTGGTATTGTGGCTCTGTGACGTAACATGGTCTGTTTCTAATTCATTCTGGGTGAAATTAGCCTGTGTGTTCTTACTACACTGCCATATCAGTGTCCGCCATTACTGAGCAGCAGGTAATATCTCTGCATAGTGGACCCTGGGCTGCGAACGCACCTTATAGTGTCCTTTATATTATTTGGTGCGTTCCGCCAGCCCTAACAACTTGTGCATATATCTATTCTATCTATTCTTTTGTAACCTGTCAGTGTGATTTTACTGTACGTGGGACATGAATTGTCGGCTTTTCAAAGGACATCGGTGCGTAAAATTCAGACAACACTCGTTGTCTGAGTGCTGTGCTATTTTTTTTCTCACACCCACAGGCTTGCATTGGCTAGTCTCATCGGAGTCTTGGTGACAATCACAGCATGTTGCGAATTTACACGCGCGTTGAATACAATATCAGAAAATAAACGCACTCACAAATGCAATAGCACTCGCCCGTATTCTATGGTAGTGTGACGCAGGCCTTCATCAGATGCTCCTGCTCTGTAAATAAATAATTAAATAAACAAACCTGCATGGATTCCACCTGAATTTTTGATAACCAGCTAGGCAATACTCACAGCTGGGTGCTGCAACCCTCAGCTGCCAGCTTCAGCAAGGCTGGTTAACAAGAATAGAGGGGTCCCCATGCCATATTTCTTAATTATTTTAAATAAATAAATTTAAAAAACAGCATGGGGTGCCCACCATTTTTGACAACCAGCCTTGCTAAAGCAAACAGGTGGGGGATGGTATTTTCAGGCTGGTAACGGCCCACCCCCAGCCTAAAAATAGCTGCCCACAGCCTCCCAGAAAAGGCACGTCTATTAGATGCATCAATTCTGGCACTTTGCCCAGCTCTTCCCTCTTGCCCTGAAGCCGTGGCCTTTGTATTGTCAACCCAGCTGGGAAGGCATCTTCAGTGACAGGAGGTAACCTCAATGATGTCACCGCCGGTCACTGAGGCTCTGCTCTCAGGAATTCCCCAGTGGTTCTCAGCCTGGACGGTCGCATCTTGGCATCGTCCAGGTTGAAAAATGCTAATCCCAAAGACATAGATTACAGCATGGGACAGAAAGACATACAGGTATGGTGTATTGTTGTTTTTTTATTATTATTACAGGAAGATGAGGGCTTTGGTGGAATAGTGGTTAGTTGAGTATAACTGTGTTTGCTATTTTTAAATAAAATGGAAAACTGTGTTTAGTCTTATTTCTAACAAAGGACTTTATTCATTACTAATCCGTGGATTTGATGTCACCTGACAATACAAAGGTGACATCAACCCCACAAATATGAACCATACTTGCCACCGTTACAGAGCAAGTGGGAATAGCTGGGCAAAGTATCAGAATTGGCACATTTAATAGATATGCCTTTTGTGGGCTGCTATTTTTAGGCAGGGGGGACCAATATCCATGGCCCCTTGCCAGCCTGAGAATACCAGCCCCCAGCTGTCTGCTTTAGGAAGGCTGGTTATTAAAAATGAGGGGGACTCCACACCATTGTTTTTTAAATTATTTATTTAAATAATTAAAAATATGGCATGGGGACCCCTCTGTTTTTGATAACCAACCTTGCTGAAGCTGAGAGCTGAGGGTTGCAGCCCCCAGCTGTGAGTTTTGCCTGGCTGGTTATAAAAAATACAGGGGAACCCACACAGGTTTTTCTAATTATTTATTTACAGCACAGGAGCAGCTGATGAATACTCCCACCTGCCGCTCTGGCTTTCACTGTTATTAGCAGCAGCAGTTGTCAGCTGATGGGAGCTGTAGTCTCATCAGCTGACACCATAAACAGTATACCTCCGATCACAGCTGATCGCTCACGCTGTCTTCTGACAATGCTGGAACCACGGCTCTCTGACCAGCGGGGATAATTTCACCGCTTATCAGAACCGCTACTCCGGTGATATATACAGTATATATATATATATATATCACTGACGTCTATATATCTATGTATAGTATGTGTATAGATCTATTCTATACATTCTATTCCAACCTGTCACTGTGATTTTACTGTAAGCTGCAGATGAACTGCTGCTTTTCAAAGGACAACAGTGCGTAAAAATCAGACCACACTCATATGGTCCGAGTGCTGTGCGTTTTTTTTTCTCGCATCCATTGACTTGCATTGGCGAGTCTCATGCGAGATACGCTGCAAATTGCAGCATGCTGCGATTTTTTTTTTCTCAGTCCGATTTCAGCTGGGAAAAAAATCGCAGATGAGATGTCATCCATTGAATAACATTGGTCAGAGTGCAATCTGATTTTTCCCTCAGGGAATTACCAGGATTACATCTGTCTTTTTTGCAACTGCAATCATTTTACTGTGGTCACACTAAGGTTTCCCTTTACATACATAATACAATCTCAATAATTACACAGCATGTAATGTAGACACATTACTATTAATACTTATTATGATATTCATAAATATTTCTAGAGAATTGTGGGATAGCGCATAATATGCTGTAATTTCCATGATCTACCCTCTAATATAACATTTTTACACGCCCTACGTCTTTCGTTGTGCTTTTAAAAACAGGTCGCCTGGTAGTCTTGTAATAATTGCACAGAATATAAAAGTATAATGCAAGGCTATGGCCCCTAGGATGAAGAAAGTGATTGAAGCATGAAGTGTCAATAATTAACCTATATATTGTTATTCATTGACTCTTTTAAATGTACTAAGAGAGCAAGCGGGAGGTAAAGAACAGAGATTGTTAAGTGACAGAAACAAAACAGTTTTGTAAAGACACTTGGAGACATTTAAATTGCCTTTTTTTCTATTACCGATTGAGAAACACTGCTGCTCAGGTGGGTGGGGGAATATGGCTTCTATCTGCATTTCAGCAATGACAATCATTTCCAACAATGTAAAAATCAAACATACATATTGATGATATAGGCTCAGATTCCCAGCCTATAAAAGTGTTTCTGCATAATACACTTACTGATCAAATGCAGTAACGTCTTTTTTTTCATTCTTCAATGCCATAAAGTGTCCAAGTAAAAATTCTCAATTTCAATTAGGTCGGCGTCACACTCAGCATAGGAAAATACGGTCCGTTTTTTACAGGCGTAATACGCAGAAATGATCCCAAAACAGTCATCCGTATGTAATCCATAGGCAAGGTGTGGCTGCATATTTTGCGCATGTAAACCTCCGTATGTAATTCGTATGCCATCCGAAATGCGTTTTTTAACGTAACCTTACAAAATGCACATTTAATGGTTTCGAGGCCTGAAAATAATTTAAATCATCAGCATAAACCCTATTTAAGGACTATACAACAGCTGAAACCCTCCCATATGGCCATTTTGTTGCTGTGCTTGAGTAGATGTTTTGGTGGTACTTGGGCAACATGTGTGACCTCCTGCAATTCACACCAACTCAGCGGGTGTTATTTAATTAGGTCTTGTCACGCCGCTTTGGCCAGCCATACCCCGTGATGGATGATCCACGAACGAGGAGAAGAAGAATGTGGGTGCTTCCACTTTTGCGAGGCTTCACTAAAGGGCATTTTCACAGGATCTATTCAGCTCTGCAGACACATCCTGACAAATTCTTCCAGTACTGTCGCATGACAATGCCCACCTTTGATATTTTGTTGGAGACAGTACTTCCAGGAATAACATATCAGGATACCAGGATGCGGAAATGCATATCCGCAGAGGAGCGTCTTCTCCTTACCTTACGGTATGTATTCACCATCCTCACATACTGTGTATTGATGATGTTTTTTGTACTATTTTGATTTTCATAGCATCGTATTTAAATTATATTAATAGATTTTTAAGAAATCAGACACAAATATGTTGAAAATGGTAAATGTTAGTATCCAGTGGAAATTTAGAAAGGTACACTGGTCTCCTGCCTTTTATATCCTCATATTACTTTGCTTTACTAGGGTTTTTTCAAAGCATTGTAACAAAGCTAATTGTTATTTGTTTTTTGTGTGCTTTCAGATTCCTGTCAACTGGATTGTCTTATGCGGGAATACATCTTGAATTTCTGATAGGGCATTCCACTATTTCCGGCATTGTGCGTAATACATGTGTACAAATACGGGACAAACTACATGAACTTGTGATGCCGGAGCCCAAAATGGAGGATTTGCTGAAAATATCCCATGGATTTTCGGACTCTTGTCAATTTCCGCACTGTATTGGAGCCCTGGATGGGAAACATATCAGGGTGCGTAAGCCGCCGAACTCGGGAACCCAATTTTTCAATTATAAGCAGTTTTTCTCTGTAGTTCTGTTAGCTGTAGTTGACAGGTTTATAATTGTAGATATTGGGGCTTACGGGCGAACTGGAGACACTAGAGTCTTCAATGCGTCCATTATGGGTCGGCGGCTATGTGAAAAACTGTTGGACCTCCCACCACCACGACAACTCCCAGGCTCCAATGCTGAAGCAGTCCCATATGTACTTGTAAGTGAAAAAGGAAAATCGGTCACAGGAGCGCAGGATAGAGGAAACAGACACCAGTTTGGGTTGAACCACGATGCGTTTCAACGGCATACGCCGTCTTCTTCAGGTTCACCCGAAGAAGACGGCGTATGCCGTTGAAACGCGCTGTTGTTCAACCCAAACTGATGTCTGTGTCCTCTATCATGCGCTCCTGTGACTGGTTTTCCTTTTTCACTTGCAAGCAACTTCCCCCGCTGGGGGGTATCCGGCTGGAGCTGCGGTGATTTGGGTGCCTATCTTCCCCTTCTTGGGACTCCTGCTAGCGCTCCACTCACAAACCGCTAATCATTGTTACATATTTACCATATGTACTTGTGGTAGATGAGGCCTTCCAATTGACCAGGCATGTCATGAGGCCTTATCTCCGGCACAACCTGGACCACCGGCGGCATGTGTTTGATGTCAGACTTTCATGGGCACGGCGACTGGTGGAGTATGCCTTTGGCATTATGGCATCCAAATGGCGTGTTCTCCAGTCTGCCTTTAAGCTGAGTGAGGCAAATGTTAATGAAGTTATAAAAGCTTGTGTTGTTTTACACAACTTCACAAGAATTCATGAGTGTTCCTCAGCTGACAGTGGTGAAGGCATGTTGGCTAATGTGGGTAGGCCTACAACACAAGTCCATCCTCAGCAGCATCCCCTTTCTGGCATAAAGGTTAGGGATATTTTTTCAAATTATTCTGTTTCTCCTCAGGGAGCTACTCCCTGGCAAGATAATGCTGTTTCTATGTTGTCATTTTTGCTTTATTACTATATATATTTTCTAAAAAAAATGCATAAATTACTTAAATTACTTAACTATATGTGTTTTATTGACTTATGTAACAGATGTTTATGAACCGAGTAATTGAGTATGATGTTGTAATGATTGGTCCAACAAACAAATTGACTTTTGACTATATTTATTTATTATAGCAAAAGCCTTTTTTTGTGTTTAAACACCATATTAGTATCATATGGTTTTTTTGTAAAAGAAAATTAACAGAACCCATTTTGAAAGATAAATAGAACAACGTGCAATTACAGCAGAGTCTAACAAAAACATAATTAGCACCAAAAAATCGAATCAGCATAAAACAATTCTCAGACTTACAGATTTCTGTAAGTTGGTGGAGGTGATGGCAGCAGCTCGGGGTCCTGGACAGGTGGCCTTTGTTGGGCCAATTGTCCATCATCCTGTGTGTAAGATGTCTGTCCCTCCTCAAAATGATGCCCTTGCTCATATTGGCCAGTTGGGTATTGGCTGCAATAAGGGTTTTGAGTGTGGCTCTCATAATGTTGGAAATAAGGCCTTGCCTCATACCTCATAAGTTGATGGTATGATGGCATATTGTAATGTGCTGGCCTTGGTGGGTTTTGGGTGGTAACAGGTAGAGGTGTAGGCACACGTGGAGGGGGTACTTCAAATACTTGTTGAGCATGCACCTGTTGAGATGATGGAAGGCGCAGGACATTACGTGCTGACAGCTGCCACCTCTCAATGAACTCAAACAATTCATATGGTTCATTTGGTGGGGTACATGTATCAATAAGTATTTGAAAACACCCTCTCACACGTAGCCTCACCTCACGGGGTATGGGACGGAGGTACCGGGCCAGGCTCCTCGCATAGGCCTCCTCACCATCATCCTGTGCAGCCCTGGCCAAATAACTAAGGACCCAAGTGTCCACATTCCTGCGAGTTTCTTGCAGGTCTCTCCTTCTGCAGCCATGGCGGGAAATGAGAGCAGGCTGTGGGGATGTCTCCAGTGGAAAAGTAGGGCTGCTACTGTTTTCTGGATCATCCTGGCTTACTGGACGTGGTGCTGCTGTGGGTGGTGGTGCAGCTTCTTGGCCAGTTGTTGCCGGATCTTGTGTTCCAACTGAAGATGTTGCAGGAGGGATGTCACTGGAAGGATGTGAAGATGGGCTAGCCACCTCTTCTCCTTCCCCAACCAGATCTATCATGGCCTCCAAGTCGTAGCCGGTCTCCATCTCAGTGAGGTCAGACTGTGTTCTTTTAGTAAAGTATGAGAATAAGTAATTAAAATTTAAAATTTTAACCTTAAAAAATATATGAGTAATGTGTATTGATGTTTTTACTTACGGACTCAGATCCTTACTGGGTTCCAAAGAGGAGAGTCTGTCATAGTATATGTATTTGCGCTTTTTTGAAGGTGCTATTGACCTACTCCTGGCCCACTGCTGCCTTTCTCTCCTATACTGATTGCAATGAAAGAGAAATAAATAACGTATAAGGCCATTGTGCACAGTGGTACCACAAGGTGTCAGTGATTTAACAGATTTTAATGTGGCCTAGTAACCTGCATTTCTTAAAAAAGATCATCAATATAAATATTGCAAACACAAACAGCACAATATGATATAAGTAAAAATACATAGAATGTAAGGCCACAAGGACAGGTCCTCTCCCCTCTGTATCAGTCTGTCATTGTAAATTTGGTTACCGTAAATAACATCTATAACTCTGTACATAACCCCTTTCTCAAGTCCAGCACCATGTAATTAAAGGTGCTATATAAATAAATTAAGTTAATATTAATTAAAATAACAATAGGACCAAATTCATGTAGGTGCTGCAGTTTGCAATATTAATTAATAGAGAAATATGGGTGTACTTACTTATTTGCCTCTGGACCTCACGTGGCTGCTGCTCATATTCTGGGAAAAGGATCCCACATATGCTCCTCCAAACAGCCTCTTACCTTGCTCGGTTTGCATAGTTTGCATCCCTTTGGTCCCAAATTTCGGGCCTTTCTTGGACCAGGATGAGAAGTATGTCTACATTTATTATTGAAGCCATGCTCCAGGAGACTCCGTGGAGGCCTGCGGCAGACTTCCAGGATGTCTGTCTGGCTTTTTCAGCTAATTAGCATGTCTGAGCTTCCTGATTGAGGGCTTGGCACATTTCCTGTCACCTGCTGAACTCTTGCGTATTTTACGCAAGTCACATTGTTGGTCTGTGTATGGGTTCCTTATTTTTTGCACACCCATAGACTTTTATTGGCGCAATACGCTGACAAACCCAGCATGTTGTGATTTTCTACGCCCGTAAAATACGGATGCGTATTATACGGCAGATAGGAGCTGTCCCATAGAGAATCATTGGTCCGTGTGCAATGCGTAGTTTTTGCGCCTCTCAAACGTCCGTAAAACTTTCTAGTGTGACGCCGGCCTTAAGGAAATAGGTTTTCAACTTTAATATAGTTTATACTTGACATGGAGTTTATGAGCATAGCAAATATTACCTGCAAACAGCAGGTTACAGTTTTTATCAATAATTATTTAGCAAAACTGAGTTTATTTTTGTAAATAAATAGAATTTCTTATTTTGTCCAATTAAGAAGAAATGCACACTCGTCAGTCCAGTTTGTCTTTTTTATTTCAGAAACATTGTAGACCTATTGTGGGGGACGGCTAGCTCGAACTTTTCCCCCGCAATATATTGATTTTGTTTCTAAAATAAAAAGATAAAATGGGCTGTTAAGTGCCACTCTGCATTTCTTTCTTCACTGGATTTATTATGTTCTTTTTATTCTGGTTCCTAAGGAGTGAAAAGTGTGTCTCTGAAGCAGTGCCAGTCATTTGATTTTACTGCACTGTGTGATTACTTATTTTGTACTAATTGTATGTTCACAGACTGTTATCATCTTGACTTGCTAGATCTGAGGTCTTCTAATCATACCTAGCTTGTTCATTGCCAGTACAGTGTTTTTTATTGATTTTGATCTCTTTGAAGTGTTTGTCTAGCTTATTCAATGGGTGGATTAATGGAGTGCACTATAAGGGCCTGTGCACACCCGTGATTTTTTTCTGCACAGATTAGTCACAAAACCGGAGGGGTTTCCTGTTACCAGCAAAATAAATAAGAATCCTAAAGTCTCATGCACACTCTGCTTATTTTTGACTTGCAGATTTGGTGCACATTTAAATCTGTAGAGTGCCAATTCTCTGTGCATCTTTGCTGCAGATTTTACTCACACTATTCAGTGGGGAAAAATCTGTTCTAAAATGCAGCAAAAATACATCAAAACCACTGCAAAAATGCACCTGTGTTATTCTGCATTTTCCTGTCACGAGATGTAGAAATTGTACATTTATTTCCCAACCAAATCTTTAACATGTGCACATACCCTTGGCTATGTTCACACATTGCTTTTCCTGCTGCTTTTTTTGTGCAGCCAAAAATTGATCTCTTCGTAGTAAAAAAGCTGCAGTCAAAACACAGGTTTTGTTTCCTTTTCTGCTGCCTTTCCTGCTTTTTTTGCTGCATTTTTGAGAATCCAAAGGTCGGCATTGATTCCACCCTTCAAGCAGGAAGCAAGGTGTTCGGCCACCACTGCAAGACTTATGCAAAACCATAAAACTTTTTTGGAAAAAAGAGCAATTTGATAAAATTATTTAGGTGAAAACGTTTTTTATGACTGAGTATTCTGAAAAAAAATGCTGGTTTCATGTATGAAACACAACCGTGAACTAAGGATATATGAGTTTTTGATAAAATTCACAATTGCAAATGTTAAAAAGAAGGGGAAGTCAAATTAGTAGGGCATTGTGTATTTTCACACACTGGTTCAAAGTGCTTGCCACACATCTAGATAAGTTCCTTGGGGAGTCTAGTTTCCAAAATGGTGTCACTTGTGGAGGGTTTCTACTGTTTAGGCACATCAGGGAGCTCTCCAAACGTGACATGGCGTCTGGTCTCAATTCCAGGCAATTTTGGTTTGAAAAAGTCAAACGGCGCTCCTTCCTTTCCAAGCTCTGCCATGCACCCCAACAGTGGTTATCCCCCACATATGGGGTATCAGCATACTCAGGACAAATTGCACAACTTTTGGGCTCCAATTTCTCCTGTTACCCTTGAGATAATAAAAAATTCGGGACTAGATGATTATTTTTGTGGAAAAAATATGATTTTTTTATTTTCACAGTTCTACATTATAAACCTTAGTGAAACACTTCGGGGTTCAAAGTGTTTACCACACATCTAGAATCAATTAACTTTCTCCCAGCCTTTTTCTAGATCTAAATCTGCAGGTACATGACTTAATTTTAAGGGTATGTGCACACATAGATTCAACCCATGCGGATTTTTCCGCAAATGTTTGTGTAAATCCGCAGGTAAGCCGCACTGCGGATTCCACCTGCTGTTTAACACCTGCGGATTCCTGTTATGGAGCAGGTGTAAATCGCAGCGGATCCGCACAAAGAATTGACATGCTGCAGAATAAACAGCGCAGCATTTCTGCACGTTTTTTTCTGCAGCATGTGCACTGCGGATTTTGTTTTCTATAGGTTTACATGGTACTGTAAACTAATGGAGAACAGCTGCGAATCCGCAGCGTCAAAACCGCTGCGTGTGCACATACCCTAAAGTTTTTTCATTGCGAAGCCAGACGCTGCAGAACCTGCAGATTTGCGCGCCAGTGTTCCTCTTTTTTTAATTGTGACAACAGTTAGAGCTTCAGCATTAAGCAATTCATTAATTGTAACACTGATCAAGTTATTTACGATACTGAATGCACAGCATGTAACTGTTGAGGGAGGATCTAAATTGATCCTTCACGGTTGACTCAGTGATTTCAAAATTAATCTAAAGGGCGTTGCCGGCAACTGAAAATGACCAGACGGAGATGTGTGTCTCTGTATGGGGGATCAAGCAGATTTCTGGCCCCCGTTTATTGTGTATCACTTTTTATAATCATAGAAACTATACTTCAACCAATCAGCATAAGAACACGCTCACGGTTCTAAACCTATAAGAATGCAGGAAAAACTTAACCCATAAGGATACAGAAAAACTGGAAGCTACAGATATGGTCATGTCTTCTTGGCATAGAAAAAGCATACCAACAGGTGCCTCAGAGTCCTGTATAACGATACACCCCGAATCTATTATCTCATTCAAAAGAACACTCTGGCCTTGTAGCAGAACATAAACAATAGCCTTGTTGAATAACAGACTTGTGAACAAGATAAAGTTACTTCATGGCAGCTATAACCTTTTACCTAATTAAATAACACAATTTATCTTTAAGCAACAAGAAAATGGAGTCAACAGCACAAAATGGAGAATCTTTCTTAATTTGTTCCTTCACATTCCCCCCTAGATAAATTTTGTTAATGTCCAGCATCAGAGGTACTATCCCAAGCTATAAGCTCGAGGAGTACTGGTCTTCACATGGCTGGTGCCATGTTACCAGCCATGGCTGTTGCGGCGTACCTGTCCCCCCTGTATACTAGAATTTATGAATAACAATTATCGATAACAATGGTGGGGATCTTTTGAAGATAACCATGCACTTGGCTTCAACATCTTAATCAGATAACTTTGTGAAATCGGTGTAGAGAAGAGCAGGGGTGGCAACGGTTTTGGTATCATCATTAGCTGCAGAATTTCCTAATACATACAGAAATACACGAAAGAACAAGTTTTAGTATTACATACATGACAAGGATAAAGGCAGCGATGTGTAACAAACTTTGCAAGATTCCAGCTATCCAACCCACAAGTCCCTTAAACCAATTGGCTGGATTAAAAAGGAGAAGGTGTCTGCCCACCAACTGTCCCTATTACAGTCATTGTCTTTATCATATTAATCTCTGAGTCTTTTAATATCTTCTAACTTTAACTTCATAGAGCTATTGGCATCTATATAATGACAGCATGCGGGTCCAATAACCTGGCACATGCCACCCTGTGCTGCTGTTAAATAATCCAGTACAACAGTATATTGATTAGTGACTATGATAAGTTAGTTTTGGACAACAACAGTAGTATTAAATATATCCAATATATCCCAAATTTGATCATCTAGAAAATCTGTGGCCCTAAGCAATTTATCCCACATTTGTGAAATCATAAGGTAAATGAAAATAGAACTGACAATTTTATTGGCTATACCCATCTGTACTACTAATCTTTCATGATATTGTACAAACTTATTATTCAAGGATATTGGGGAATTTAGGCTGTCCCATGCGGTTATCAATATTATTATATGGAAATACGAAAAACCAAAACATTATGTCCCCTTATTGACCAGCTTGCAGTGCGATACGTGGATCCACGTCGGCCTTCCTTCCAGCTTTACTGATATAGGAGTAATGAGGAGGACTTGGTAGGGACCATCATACAAGAGTTCCAGTCTGTGTTTTCTGACATGCCTTTTCACGACCATAAAACCACCAGGATTCAAATTGTGACAAGTGTCGGTTTCTGCTGAATCTGGAAGGGAAGAAGAAACTAAAACATGGGTGTTAGCAAAATTTTTACTAAGCTGAATAACATATTGAACAGTACAGTCAGTTTCTTCTGATAACTACTGAGGCTTGAAATTTGCAACTGAGGGCCTAGCAGCAAACAATATCTCAAAAAGGGACAGGCCATATTTTGCAATAGGGGTAGTATGAATGTGGCACAGTACAATGGGTAGGAGCTCTGGCCATAGAGCCGTAGTCTCCTGCATCATTTTGGTCAATTGTCCCTTCAGTGTGCCATTCAGCCTCTCAACTTTCCCACTAGATTGTGGATGGTACGGAGTATGGAGGGCTACAGTGGATCCAAGCATTGTCAGAACCTCCTGATACACATGAGAAGAAAAAGCCTGATACACATGAGAAGTTTAGACAACTTCTGGAACACTATATCTGCACATGACTTCCATCACCAGGTTCTTTGCTTTGGTTTTTGAAGTCATGTTGGTAACGGGGAATGCTTCCGGCCAACTGGAGAACATGTCGACAACCACCAGACAATATTCATACCTTCCAGACTTAGGCAACGTGATGTGGCCCACCTGGAGCCTTTGGAAAGAATAGTCGGGCTTAGCAAGATGCTTCAGGGGTACACGTTGAAGTTGAACGGGATTGCAGGTCTGACAGATATTACATGCACATTCGAGTCGAACTGTTCGCCAATCTCAAATTCGAGCTGTTTTGGGCGGTGTTTGAGTCGTTCGACGAACCCGAACAATTTGCTTAAAATTCGGCTGTTCGAGTTTCTGTTCGATAACTGTTTATTCAGCAAAAGCCTCGCTTGATTTGCACATTAAAACTGTTTATTATTGTTAATAGACTATTTCAGTGGATAGTGGGCGGGGGGGGGGGGGGGGTGGGAGATAGATCTGTGCTGAAATAGCGCCGATCTCCATTTTTTTTTCTTTCCTGCATTTGCAGTGGGGCGGTGCAGTCTCTCAGCCTATCAGCAGTGCGAACACACACAGCAATGTGCATGTGATGCACACAAGCAAAGACATGTGTCATTGGCTGTGTACTGTATGTCACATGTCCCTGCCCTATTAGAACCAGCCATTTGCCCCGTTGCCACCATTTCCTCACTGCTGCAGCTAGTGTTAGATGGCACCGCTGCTGCTGTGGCCGCTATACAGACAAAGAGTGTTTTTTTGGAGCGAATTGTCAGAGAGATAGGTTTAGGGAGACGGGAGGAGTCGGGACTAGTTGTAATATCAGCTCTTTTCAGGGTAGGTTACAGCAGTTTATAGCACTGTTTGCCAGGCAGGTCTGTGCCAGTGCTGTGCAAGTGTTTGTCACAGCATTTGGTGTAATCTAGCTCAGCCAATCCTTTTGGGCTAGTAGCATTGTCTGCTAGTCATCTGAGTAGCCTGCCTGTGAAACTAACTACACCGCCTGTGTATCTCTATTTTCACTGCATCTAATCCAGTTAATAGTTTAGGGCCTAGGAGCAGTGTCTTCATGTCAGCAGAGTAGCCCACCTGTGAAACAAACTATACCGCCTGTGTATCTCTATTTTCATTGCATCTAATCCAGTTATTAGTTTTGGGCCTAGGAGCAGTGTCTAAACGTCAGCAGAGTAGCCCGCCTGTGAAACAAACTATACCGCCTGTGTATCTCTATTTTTACTGCATCTAATCCAGTTATTAGTTTAGGGCCTAGGAGCAGTGTCTACACGTCAGCAGAGTAGCCCGCCTGTGAAACAAACTATACCGCCTGTGTATCTCCATTTTACTGCATCTAATCCAGTTATTAGTTTAGGGCCTAGGAGCAGTGTCTACACGTCAGCAGAGTAGCCCGCCTGTGAAACTAACTATACCACCTGTGTATCTCTATTTTCAATGCATCTAATCCAGTTAATAGTTTAGGGCCTAGGAGCAGTGTCTGCACATCAGCAGAGTAGCCCGCCTGTGAAACAAACTATACCGCCTGTGTATCTCTATTTTCACTGCATCTAATCCAGTTATTAGTTTTGGGCCTAGGAGCAGTGTCTGCACGTCAGCAGAGTAGCCCGCCTGTGAAACAAACAATACCGCCTGTGTAACTCTATTTTCACTGCATCTAATCCAGTTAATAGTTTAGGGCCTAGGAGCAGTGTCTGCACGTCAGCAGATTAGCCCGCCTGTGAAACAAACTATACCGCCTGTATATCTCAATTTCACTGCATCTAATCCAGTTATTAGTTTTGGGCCTAGTACCACAGTTTGGCCACTCAGTTCTGCTTGGTTTTCATCTATCGGTTGTTGTTCCAGCAACTACAGATACAGAGTTGCCAATTAGTTAAGCACTAAAATGAGTGACAAAAGGCCTGCTGCTGGTGGAAAGGGGAATAGGCGTGTTGGAAAGGGAAAAAAAGGTTGTGTCCGTGGGGTAGGTGGTAAAACAACAGTAACATCTGCAGAAGAAAGACCATCTTCCAGCCAAAGTAAGATGTCTACTTCTTTTCGTGGACAATCTGATATGATCCCTTTCTTACGACCATCGCTACAAGCATCGCCAAAAATTCCAGATGAGGCACAAAAACAGCAGGTGCTTGAACGGATATCAAGGGCTCGTTCAAGTGGGCTCTCCTCCATGTCAACTTCAACATCACAACTACTCCAGTCCTCAGTGTTGTCACCCTTGCTTCCTCACAGCTCCCAAATCTCCAGCTGCCCGTCTGAGCATGGGGTAACACACATGGTTGAGTCTGTAGAGCTGTTTATGCATACTATACCCTGGGAATCAGAGGTCATCTCCAGAGCTTCTGTGAATCCAGACGAGGAAATGATCTGCACTGATGCCCAGAATCTTTGTGAGTCGGATCCAGGCCCAGATGAAGAAGGTTCTGAGCATAATGTAGACCCTCATTCCCAAACTATAACTCCTGTTGGTGGAGACAATGAGGAAGATGATGATGAGACTGAGATACCTGATTGGAACAAAAATTTGACTTTTCGGTCAGGGCAGGAAGAGGTTGGCTCTGAGGACGACGGGTGTGAGAACACATAGAATGACGATGACGAGGTTTTAGAACCCACTTACTGTCAACCCCCAGTCCGCCAGTCCATGAGGTCAGCAGAGGAGGTGGAGTAGGATGCTAGTGACAAGTCTGACGATGAGGTAACGGTGCACCTTCCTGGACAGAGACGGAGTACTGGAAGCATGTCAACAACTGCATCCTTAACCCCAACTGTGCCACAGGCCAGAAGTCGTGATGGCTCTTCAGGTCGCACGGGTTCTAAGCCTTGCATAGCCTGGGCATTTTTTTTGACATCGCAAAGGATGACCCAACTCATGTTGTCTGTAAGATTTGTCAACAAAATCTCAGTAGAGGCCAAAAAATCACTAGCTTGAGTACTTCATGCATGAACCGTCACATGGATATGAGGCATAAGTTGCAGTGGGAAGCTCACTGTGCTACAATGCGGCCTAGTGGGTCGGGTCAACCACCGTCTGCCCCATCAAGTGCATCCGCGTCCTCTACACCCTCTGTGACTGTGGGGACAGCAGTCGCACATGGTTTTGGATGCAGACCTTCCACCTCTTTACCCGCAACAGCCAGTGTGATTGGCAGGTCGTCAGGACATTTGCTAGTGGAAACACCTGCTGGTGTTGAGCGCTCTCCGACATCGACACCACATTTTGATCAAGGAAACATAACATCTCCGCCTGCACCTTCCTCACAGACCAGCAGTTTGTCGGGGACACCCTACTCAACTCCGTCTAAGCACGGCAGCCAGCCCTCAGTCCCTCAGATGTGGACAAGTAAAAGACCATTTCCTCCTAGCCATGACAAAGCTAAGAGGTTGAATTTCTCCATCAGCAAGCTGTTGGCTACAGAAATGCTGCCTTTCCGCCTGGTGGACACAGAGGATTTTTGAGACCTTATGTCCGTCGCAGTGCCCAAGTACCAGATGCCCAGTCGCCACTACTTCACAAAGAAACTGTGCCTGCGCTACACCAGCATGTCACACACAACATCACGGCTTCCTTGAGAAACTCTGTGTGACAGGGTGCATTTCACCACAGACATATGGATGAGTAGACATGGACAGGGGCGTTACATGTCGGTGACTGGGCACTGGGTAACTAAGGCAACATCAGGAGAAGGGGCTGTTGTCCAAGTCTTGCCGTCGCCACGAGTTGCTCGTTGATCCTCTGTATCTAGAAGTTCCTCCACTGCTTCTGCCTCCTCAACCTCCTCTCGGTCCTCCACCTGCACCCAAAGCCTGTCTGGTAATGCCACCCGCGTTGTAACTGCGCAGAAGGAATCCTGCACACCTCCTCACTATGCTGTCACCAGGGCTCAACGGCATCAGTTAGTGTTTACATTGAAATTTCTGGGAAATGTGAGTCACACAGCAGAGGAGTTGTGGTCATCTCTGGAGACCGAGTTCCATCAATGGTTGTCTCCACCCAACATGGAGCCATGGAAGGCGGTGTGCGACAATGCTGTAAACCTGGGTGCGGCCCTTCGCCGAGGCAATGTCACACACGTGCCTTGGATGGCTCACGTTTTGAACCTGGTTGTCCAGCAATTTTTATCCCACTATCCCGGACTAGATGGGCTTCTGCAGAGGGCACAGTCGCTGTGTGCTCACTTCCGCCATTCGCATCCCGCATCTCGACAACTTGCATCTCTACAGAAGTCGTTGGGCCTGCCAGTTCACCGACTGAAATGCGATGTGCCCACACGGTGGAATTCAACTCTGCACATGTTGCAGCGACTGTGGCAGCACCAATGAGCCCTAGTGCAATACGTTATGACGTATAGCCTGGGCCAACGAGATCAAGAGGTGGGGCAAATCACGCTGCAGGAGTGGTCTCAGATCAGGGACCTATGCACCCTTCTGCACAGTTTTATAATAGCAATGAAGATGTTTAGTGCTGACGATGCCATTATCAGCATGACCATTCTGGTGATTTACATGCTGGAGCACACCTTACACAGTGTTCGGAGTCAGGTGGTGGAACAAGAGGAGGAGGAGGAACAGATGGAGTCGTATGCGGAATGGATCATATCTCCAAGGTCAAGAACGCCTAGAGAGGATACATTTCAAAAACCTGACCTGCACATCCAAACATAGACTAAGTGTGAACAGGTGCTGAACCTAGAGTCGCCAACTCGTATATAGTTAAATAAATAAGGCAGCACACTGCAGCGCTAGAACATACAAACTTGAAATACGAAATTTGAACTGCATTACTGCACTAGAAATATGAAAAATGAGAGCGTTTAGCGCATAAAAATGGCCAATTTTATGTGTACCTGGTAGCCACTTTACGGCATCTCTCTTATACCAGGTCCTACGCTTGCCTTACCTCGCTTAGAATAAACGTCTACATCTGAATGGGTACATGTGAAACCTCTTCCTAGACTAAAATTCTCTCTCTCTATGGAGGGGTATTGGACCTGCTGTAATTAAAACACCTGTGGCTAGAAGGCGGAGTGCACGATAGGATGGTACAAGAGTATCTCCAAGTTAACATTGATGCCATGACTGTTGAACTGTACCCTTGCTCATTTTGGGCTTCCAATCTTGAAAAATGGCCTGAGCTACTCATGCCTTGGAGATCTTGTTGTGCCCCGCAGCCAGCGTTCTCTCTGAACGTGTGTTCAGCGCTGCTGGTGGTGTGCTGACAGATAAGCGCACACGGCTGTCCAGTGACAATGTAGACAGACTAACGTTCATCAAGATGAACAAATCCTGGATCCGCAAGGACTTTTCTACCACTGTGTCATCTTGGGGAGACTAAAAGCTTGATGATTTTTGAAAATCACCTCACCAACTGTTTTAAAAAACAAAATTGTTGCCACTTAAGTGGTGTCTGTAGCCGAATTTTTGGAAAAAATGGATACTCTTTCATTTAGTCTCCCCTTGCTGAGGTTTACATGACGTTGCCATCGTCAATTCCAGGAGGGTGGGGTCGTCTGCAGAGTTGTTTCCTCATACTATGGCCTGGGATTCAGAGGTCTGCTCCAAAGCTTCAGTGTCTGCTAGTCAGTAGAGTAGCCCAGCCACCCACCGCCTGTTTACCTAAGTACTATTTTTAACGGCATGTAGCTCAGGAAATCCTTTTGGGCCTTATAGAATTTGGTGCTACTTAGCAGCGTACTTCACCCATGAAGCAAGCTACACCACCTGTTTACCTAAGTACTATTTTGTAACGGCATCTAGCCCTGGAAATCCATTTGGGCCTAGTAGAATTTATCGATACTCAGCAGCATACCCCACCCATGAAGCAAGCTACATCGCCTGTTGATCTAATTACTAATTTTTAACTGTATCTAGCCCAGGAAATCGTTTTGTACCTAATAGCATTTTGTGCTACTCAGCAGAGTACCCGACCCATGAAGCAAGCTACACCGCCTGTTTACCTAACTACTATTTTGTAACGGCATCTAGCCCAGGAAATCTGTTTGGGCCTAGTAGAATTTAGTGCTACTCAGCAGCGTTACATCCATTAAGCAAGCTACACTGCCTGTTTACCTAAGTACTATTTTTTTAGCGCCATCTAGCACACGAAATCCTTTTGGGCCTGAGGAAGGTGGCTCAACACTAGTCAGGACTGTAGAAGACCTGTAGCCCAGTAGAATTTTTGTACATTTTTTCCTCGATGTGTTGGCCTTTGTGCCCACATGGCAATAGCAGGGAAGATCCGCTTAGGGAGACACACAAGTTTGTCCTTTTTCCAGAGACCATTGTCCATACGTGCTCCATCAGCCTTCTGCTGCTTCACCTCTTCCTTGGGAGACATTCTCAGCATCGTCATTAAGCGGTCTCGCGAGGTCCGGCAGAAAACCTCAGTCTGTCGTGGATCATCAGGTTCCTGTAGAGTCAGTGTTTCTTTTAACTGTTTACTCTGAGAGCGTGTGGTCACCATAGCTGGTATGGTCAGTTCAATGGGTAGGAGAGCAGCAGATTTTGCTTGCATATCCGCAAAGGCGTTACCAACAGTCTGTGGACTGTTCCTAGGACCTAACTTTGATAATGGCCATCTGGGCAGGTAATTTGATTGAGTCCATGAGGGTTTTAACAGCTTCAGCATTCTTCACTGGAGTCCCGGCAGTAGTAATAAACCCTCGATTGGCCCATAGGGCTCCGAAATCATGAGCAGTACCAAATGCATACCGTGAGTCCGTGTATATATTAGCCTGCCTGTCCTTGGCTAGAACACATGCAGTAGACAGAGCCTGAAGTTCTGCTTCTTGTGCTGACAGTGAGGGAGGGAGTGCAGCTGCGTGCACTACAGTGTCTTCCACAGTAACAGTGTATCCAGTGTGGAATCTGCCAAAATCATCAGCATATCTTGAACCGTCTTTCAGGGCATTGTAGAGAGGTTGCATTATGCGGGATGCATCCGGTATCCACTGACGAAAATTAGTACGTAGTCCAAAAAATGCTGGAGTTCAGTCTCATCTTTCGGAAAAGGAAGGGAACTGACGGCTATTTTTCTTTCTTTTGTGAGGTGTCTGACACCCTGAAGGAGACAGTGACCCAAAAATGTCACTTGACCAAGGCAGAACTGAAATCTTGAGGCAGAAACCCAACAGTTCAGATCCTCCAGATACTTGAGGAGGCTAACAGTGGCAACAATGGCTTCCTGCTCTGTTCGTGCACACAACAAAAGATCATCCACATACTGAAGCAGTGTGACATAGGGGTGATATAACAGCCAGGATAAAAGACATTGGCCCATATTTTTTGCAAATTGATTGGGACTATTTTGGGTCCCTTGTGGCATAATTGTCCACGTCAATTGTCATCCCTGATAAGTGAATGCAAACAGAAACTGGCAATTTGGGTGTAAAGGAATACTGAAGAAGGCATTGGCAAGGTCGGTGACTGTGAACCAAGCAGCATCCTAAGGTATCTGGGACAAAAGGGTATGTGGATTAGGCACCACCGGTGTTTCTAGAACAGTAGCTGCTAGAGTTGAGCGACCTTGACCTTTTTAGAGTCGAGCCGGGTTTTGCGAAACCCGACTATGTCCAAAGTCGGGTCGAGTGAAATCGGCCGATTATGACGTAAAGTCGGGATCGACCGAAACACGAAACCCAATGCAAGTCAATGGGGCAGCATAGTCGGCAGTGAGTGGGGGCCAGGAAAACACCTAGAGTGCCCATTTTAATGTCAAAACCATCCATTCTTCTTAATGAAGCTTGTCAAGCGTAATTTACCTTAAAATAATTGGAAGGCATTTGAAATTGGGGGTCATTTGGCTAAAGTTGTGGGGGGTAGGGCTGGTTCAAGTAATTAGTGGGCCCAGTAAATCTGGACCACGTCACGGCAGTGGAGCAGGGAGAGGTAAGTATTTCAACTTTGCAAGTGCTGTGATCCTGAGCAAGCAGGGGGGGCCCACTCGTTGGCATTGGCACTGGCACAGGGCCCCTCAAAGTACAGCGGTGTGTTTGCACGGCGGGGGCGCCTCCCACCGGCAGCAACACTTTTGCGTACTATGAGAGGCCCTGTGCCAGTGACGTCGCCAACTAGTATTCCTCCCCCCACCTGATGAAGGAACCTGCACTTTCATCTGCACCTTCCTCTTTGTCCCCGTGTAAGGTGGTATGGTATGCGGGAAGAGCAACCTGACTTTCAGCAGGGTCACAATGTTGTTGTGTAGCGTGCACGGGGAATGTTGCGTTATGGGTCAATGTACCAGCAGACTCATCTATCACTGGCTGGGCAATGGGCACGATGAAGTGGAAACACAGATATAGGCCCAAAGAATAAAGTGGGCTAAATGCAGTTCAAAATTGGTAACACAGGAATAACCAGGGGGCATTGCAGTGGAGGACAACTGGAATGAGAGGCTGACACAGAGAGTAGGGCCAAATCAGTAAGTAGTCGAAATGCAGTTCAAAATTGGCAACCGTAGTAAACAGGCGGCACAGCTTTGTTCAGTGGAGGAGAACAGCAAGGAGTGGCAGACACCGATAGTAGGCCCCAACCCAACTAGTAGGCCAAATGCAGTCTAACATTAACAACTACTTAACGAGAGGCTGAAAATGGAATTTCAGGACAGGAAACCAGGAGAACAGCAAGGAGTGGCAGACACCGATAGTAGGCCCCAAACCAACTAGTACGCCAAATGCAGTTGTTCCATTTAACCACAATTTAATGAGAGCCTGAAGATAGAAGCTCAGGAAAGGCAACCTGGGGAACACCTTGGAGTGTAACACACCATCTCTCTCCACCCCATACCCATTTTGTAGGCCTAATGCTGTGTACTTTTCTACAACTACTAAACGAGAGTCGGAAGACCGAAGCAATGGCAAGGAAACCTGGGGAACACCTTGGAGTGTAACACACCATCTCTCTCCACCCGATACCCATTTTGTAGGCCTAATGCAGTGTAGTTTTCTACAACTACTAAACGAGAGTCGGAAGATCGAAGCAATGGCGAGGAAACCTGGAGAACACCTTGGAGTGTAACACACCATCTCTCTCCACCCCATTCCCCATTTTTTAGGCCTAATGCAGCCTACTTTCCGACACCTACTAAACGAGAGCATGAAGATCGAAGCTCAGGAAAGGCAACCTGGGGAACACCTTGGAGTGTAACAACAACCTCTCTCTACACCACGGAAGGGCTGATTCTTAGGAAGGAAGGCTGTTGTAAATAAGCATTGCGCGTCCGAGGGTGATTATATTCTTATTCGGTATCTACTCACCCTCGGACGCGCCATGCTTCTTGATTTGTAATTAATGTTTATTTGCAATGTGCTTTTGACTTACTCAATTATTTTTTTAATTATTGATTTTATTAAATTAATAGTTTAACATCTTATTGGAAATAATTTAAAGGAGACGCGACAGGACAACACTCGGTGGATGCCATATCTGTGTTAACAACTCCAAAAAACTTTCAGTTAACTTCTTGCAGGAGAAAGAAATTGTAGCTGTTGGACCTTTGTAGTACAGTTCCAGATATTTGTTGTGTGTTTGTTTTGATTGTTAAAATGTCTGCATTTGAGATCTCAACACGATCTTATTTTTTATAATCAAATTAATTTTTTAAATATTTTATTAGGTTGGTTCAAGGGGTACACGGGCCGCAGTAGACAGGTCAGTGGAGGCCTAGTGGAAGGAGGGACCGCAGATGCGCCACTGTTTCACCCATACACAATTAGTAGGCCTAATGCAGCGTAGTTTCCAACAGCTACTAAACGAGAGCCGGAAGATCGAAGCTCAGGAAAGGCAACCTGGGGAACACCTTGGAGTGTAACAACAACCTCTCTCTACACCACGGAAGGGCTGATTCTTAGGAAGGAAGGCTGTTGTAAATAAGCATTGCGCGCCCGAGGGTGATTATATTCTTATTCGGTATCTACTCACCCTCAGACGCGCCATGCTTCTTGATTTGTAATTAATGTTTATTTGCAATGTGCTTTTGACTTACTCAATTATTTTTTTAATTATTGATTTTATTAAATTAATAGTTTAACATCTTATTGGAAATAATTTAAAGGAGACGCGACAGGACAACACTCGGTGGATGCCATATCTGTGTTAACAACTCCAAAAAACTTTCAGTTAACTTCTTGCAGGAGAAAGAAATTGTAGCTGTTG
The DNA here is from genome assembly GCF_032444005.1 of Ranitomeya imitator. Taxonomy (NCBI): domain Eukaryota; kingdom Metazoa; phylum Chordata; class Amphibia; order Anura; family Dendrobatidae; genus Ranitomeya; species Ranitomeya imitator. The sequence goes on from NC_091282.1 coordinate 180,408,393, forward strand.
GACCTTTGTAGTACAGTTCCAGATATTTGTTGTGTGTTTGTTTTGATTGTTAAAATGTCTGCATTTGAGATCTCAACACGATCTTATTTTTTATAATCAAATTAATTTTTTAAATATTTTATTAGGTTGGTTCAAGGGGTACACGGGCCGCAGTAGACAGGTCAGTGGAGGCCTAGTGGAAGGAGGGACCGCAGATGCGCCACTGTTTCACCCATACACAATTAGTAGGCCTAATGCAGCGTAGTTTCCAACAGCTACTAAACGAGAGCCGGAAGATCGAAGCTCAGGAAAGGCAACCTGGGGAACACCTTGGAGTGTAACAACAACCTCTCTCTACACCACGGAAGGGCTGATTCTTAGGAAGGAAGGCTGTTGTAAATAAGCATTGCGCGCCCGAGGGTGATTATATTCTTATTCGGTATCTACTCACCCTCGGACGCGCCATGCTTCTTGATTTGTAATTAATGTTTATTTGCAATGTGCTTTTGACTTACTCAATTATTTTTTTAATTATTGATTTTATTAAATTAATAGTTTAACATCTTATTGGAAATAATTTAAAGGAGACGCGACAGGACAACACTCGGTGGATGCCATATCTGTGTTAACAACTCCAAAAAACTTTCAGTTAACTTCTTGCAGGAGAAAGAAATTGTAGCTGTTGGACCTTTGTAGTACAGTTCCAGATATTTGTTGTGTGTTTGTTTTGATTGTTAAAATGTCTGCATTTGAGATCTCAACACGATCTTATTTTTTATAATCAAATTAATTTTTTAAATATTTTATTAGGTTGGTTCAAGGGGTACACGGGCCGCAGTAGACAGGTCAGTGGAGGCCTAGTGGAAGGAGTGACCGCAGACAGGCATCGAAGGCCTAAAATAATCACACATGGCTGTAGGCAATTTTAAATTGGTTCCAGGGGTACACGGGCAGCAGTGGTGTGGTCAGTGGAGGCCTAGTGGAAGGAGTGACCACAGACAGGCATCGAAGGCCTAAAATATTAACACATGGCTGTAGGCAATTTTAAATTGGTTCCAGGGGTACTTGGGCAGCAGTGCCCTGGTCAGTGTAGTAGTAGTTGAAAGAATGGACCGCAGACAGGCATCGAAGGCCTAAAATAAAAAAATTGGGCTGGCTGTAGGCAATTTTAAATTGGTTCCAGGGGTACACGGGCAGCAGTGGTGTGGTCAGTGGAGGCCTAGTGGAAGGAGTGACCGCAGACAGGCATCGAAGGCCTAAAATAATAACACATGGCTGTAGGCAATTTTAAATTGGTTCCAGGGTTACACGGGCAGCAGTGGTGTGGTCAGTGGAGGCCTAGTGGAAGGAGTGACCGCAGACAGGCATCGAAGGCCTAAAATAATCACACATGGCTGTAGGCAATTTTAAATTGGTTCCAGGGGTACACGGGCAGCAGTGGTGTGGTCAGTGGAGGCCTAGTGGAAGGAGTGACCGCAGACAGGCATCGAAGGCCTAAAATAATCACACATGGCTGTAGGCAATTTTAAATTGGTTCCAGGGGTACACGGGCAGCAGTGGTGTGGTCAGTGGAGGCCTAGTGGAAGGAGTGACCACAGACAGGCATCGAAGGCCTAAAATATTAACACATGGCTGTAGGCAATTTTAAATTGGTTCCAGGGGTACTTGGGCAGCAGTGCCCTGGTCAGTGTAGTAGTAGTTGAAAGAATGGACCGCAGACAGGCATCGAAGGCCTAAAATAAAAAAATTGGGCTGGCTGTAGGCAATTTTAAATTGGTTCCAGGGGTACACGGGCAGCAGTGGTGTGGTCAGTGGAGGCCTAGTGGAAGGAGTGACCGCAGACAGGCATCGAAGGCCTAAAATAATAACACATGGCTGTAGGCAATTTTAAATTGGTTCCAGGGTTACACGGGCAGCAGTGGTGTGGTCAGTGGAGGCCTAGTGGAAGGAGTGACCGCAGACAGGCATCGAAGGCCTAAAATAATCACACATGGCTGTAGGCAATTTTAAATTGGTTCCAGGGGTACACGGGCAGCAGTGGTGTGGTCAGTGGAGGCCTAGTGGAAGGAGTGACCACAGACAGGCATCGAAGGCCTAAAATAATAACACATGGCTGTAGGCAATTTTAAATTGGTTCCAGGGTTACACGGGCAGCAGTGGTGTGGTCAGTGGAGGCCTAGTGGAAGGAGTGACCGCAGACAGGCATCGAAGGCCTAAAATAATCACACATGGCTGTAGGCAATTTTAAATTGGTTCCAGGGGTACACGGGCAGCAGTGGTGTGGTCAGTGGAGGCCTAGTGGAAGGAGTGACCACAGACAGGCATCGAAGGCCTAAAATATTAACACATGGCTGTAGGCAATTTTAAATTGGTTCCAGGGGTACTTGGGCAGCAGTGCCCTGGTCAGTGTAGTAGTAGTTGAAAGAATGGACCGCAGACAGGCATCGAAGGCCTAAAATAAAAAAATTGGGCTGGCTGTAGGCAATTTTAAATTGGTTCCAGGGGTACACGGGCAGCAGTGGTGTGGTCAGTGGAGGCCTAGTGGAAGGAGTGACCGCAGACAGGCATCGAAGGCCTAAAATAATAACACATGGCTGTAGGCAATTTTAAATTGGTTCCAGGGTTACACGGGCAGCAGTGGTGTGGTCAGTGGAGGCCTAGTGGAAGGAGTGACCGCAGACAGGCATCGAAGGCCTAAAATAATCACACATGGCTGTAGGCAATTTTAAATTGGTTCCAGGGGTACACGGGCAGCAGTGGTGTGGTCAGTGGAGGCCTAGTGGAAGGAGTGACCACAGACAGGCATCGAAGGCCTAAAATAATCACACATGGCTGTAGGCAATTTTAAATTGGTTCCAGGGGTACACGGGCAGCAGTGGTGTGGTCAGTGGAGGCCTAGTGGAAGGAGTGACCACAGACAGGCATCGAAGGCCTAAAATAATAACACATGGCTGTAGGCAATTTTAAATTGGTTCCAGGGTTACACGGGCAGCAGTGGTGTGGTCAGTGGAGGCCTAGTGGAAGGAGTGACCGCAGACAGGCATCGAAGGCCTAAAATAATCACACATGGCTGTAGGCAATTTTAAATTGGTTCCAGGGGTACACGGGCAGCAGTGGTGTGGTCAGTGGAGGCCTAGTGGAAGGAGTGACCACAGACAGGCATCGAAGGCCTAAAATATTAACACATGGCTGTAGGCAATTTTAAATTGGTTCCAGGGGTACTTGGGCAGCAGTGCCCTGGTCAGTGTAGTAGTAGTTGAAAGAATGGACCGCAGACAGGCATCGAAGGCCTAAAATAAAAAAATTGGGCTGGCTGTAGGCAATTTTAAATTGGTTCCAGGGGTACACGGGCAGCAGTGGTGTGGTCAGTGGAGGCCTAGTGGAAGGAGTGACCGCAGACAGGCATCGAAGGCCTAAAATAATAACACATGGCTGTAGGCAATTTTAAATTGGTTCCAGGGGTACTTGGGCAGCAGTGCCCTGGTCAGTGTAGTAGTAGTTGAAAGAATGGACCGCAGACAGGCATCGAAGGCCTAAAATAAAAAAATTGGGCTGGCTGTAGGCAATTTTAAATTGGTTCCAGGGTTACACGGGCAGCAGTGGTGTGGTCAGTGGAGGCCTAGTGGAAGGAGTGACCGCAGACAGGCATCGAAGGCCTAAAATAATCACACATGGCTGTAGGCAATTTTAAATTGGTTCCAGGGGTACACGGGCAGCAGTGGTGTGGTCAGTGGAGGCCTAGTGGAAGGAGTGACCACAGACAGGCATCGAAGGCCTAAAATATTAACACATGGCTGTAGGCAATTTTAAATTGGTTCCAGGGGTACTTGGGCAGCAGTGCCCTGGTCAGTGTAGTAGTAGTTGAAAGAATGGACCGCAGACAGGCATCGAAGGCCTAAAATAAAAAAATTGGGCTGGCTGTAGGCAATTTTAAATTGGTTCCAGGGGTACACGGGCAGCAGTGGTGTGGTCAGTGGAGGCCTAGTGGAAGGAGTGACCGCAGACAGGCATCGAAGGCCTAAAATAATAACACATGGCTGTAGGCAATTTTAAATTGGTTCCAGGGTTACACGGGCAGCAGTGGTGTGGTCAGTGGAGGCCTAGTGGAAGGAGTGACCGCAGACAGGCATCGAAGGCCTAAAATAATCACACATGGCTGTAGGCAATTTTAAATTGGTTCCAGGGGTACACGGGCAGCAGTGGTGTGGTCAGTGGAGGCCTAGTGGAAGGAGTGACCACAGACAGGCATCGAAGGCCTAAAATAATCACACATGGCTGTAGGCAATTTTAAATTGGTTCCAGGGGTACACGGGCAGCAGTGGTGTGGTCAGTGGAGGCCTAGTGGAAGGAGTGACCACAGACAGGCATCGAAGGCCTAAAATAATAACACATGGCTGTAGGCAATTTTAAATTGGTTCCAGGGTTACACGGGCAGCAGTGGTGTGGTCAGTGGAGGCCTAGTGGAAGGAGTGACCGCAGACAGGCATCGAAGGCCTAAAATAATCACACATGGCTGTAGGCAATTTTAAATTGGTTCCAGGGGTACACGGGCAGCAGTGGTGTGGTCAGTGGAGGCCTAGTGGAAGGAGTGACCACAGACAGGCATCGAAGGCCTAAAATATTAACACATGGCTGTAGGCAATTTTAAATTGGTTCCAGGGGTACTTGGGCAGCAGTGCCCTGGTCAGTGTAGTAGTAGTTGAAAGAATGGACCGCAGACAGGCATCGAAGGCCTAAAATAAAAAAATTGGGCTGGCTGTAGGCAATTTTAAATTGGTTCCAGGGGTACACGGGCAGCAGTGGTGTGGTCAGTGGAGGCCTAGTGGAAGGAGTGACCGCAGACAGGCATCGAAGGCCTAAAATAATAACACATGGCTGTAGGCAATTTTAAATTGGTTCCAGGGGTACTTGGGCAGCAGTGCCCTGGTCAGTGTAGTAGTAGTTGAAAGAATGGACCGCAGACAGGCATCGAAGGCCTAAAATAAAAAAATTGGGCTGGCTGTAGGCAATTTTAAATTGGTTCCAGGGTTACACGGGCAGCAGTGGTGTGGTCAGTGGAGGCCTAGTGGAAGGAGTGACCGCAGACAGGCATCGAAGGCCTAAAATAATCACACATGGCTGTAGGCAATTTTAAATTGGTTCCAGGGGTACACGGGCAGCAGTGGTGTGGTCAGTGGAGGCCTAGTGGAAGGAGTGACCACAGACAGGCATCGAAGGCCTAAAATATTAACACATGGCTGTAGGCAATTTTAAATTGGTTCCAGGGGTACACGGGCAGCAGTGGTCTGGTCAGTGGAAGTCTAGTGGAAGGAGTGACCGCAGACAGGCTTCGAAGGCCTAACATAACAAAAATGTCAAAACAATGGTATTGTCAGTGCCAGGCATTGAAGGATGTCAGCGCCTAGACTACACATTGGTGAAGCTGTGAGAGATAATTTTGCTAGTGGTAGAGCACTGTTTGAGCTGGGGGGGGGGGGAACTGGCTTGTGGCCGGCGGTACAGGCACAGGGCCCCTCATATTACAACGGTGAGTCTGACGTTGGGTGCGCACCACCACCGCCAGAGACACTTTATTGTACTATGAGGGACCCAGTGGCAGTGCCGTCGACCAAAAGCGGCCACACCCACCTCTTCAGACAAACAGCACTCTCAAGGGTCCAAGCGCAAAGTGGCGATAGCACGACCCCGTGTGGGGAGTTTGGCCATTTCGTGAGGTGGAAACATGTCATATGCTGGACAATCAGGTGAAGAAAATTACGAGATTGGAAAAGTCATTCAGAATACTCCACAGGCAAGACCTTTTCATAGGAAAGCTAGGTGTCAGCCGGGCAGGGTGGGGCAAAAGATTTTGAAATCCAGTTGTGGTTCATTTTAATGAAGGTTAGATCATCTACATTTTGGGTAGCCAGACGAGTCCTTTTTTCTGTTAGTATTGAACCTGCAGCACTGAATACTCTTTCTGATAGGACACTAGCTGCCGGGCAAGCAAGCTCCTGCAATGCATATTCTGCCAATTCTGGCCAGGTGTCTAATTTGGATGCCCAGTAATCAAATGGGAATGACGGTTGAGGGAGAACGTCGATAAGGGATGAAAAATAGTTTGTAACCATACTGGACAAATGTTGTCTCCTGTCACTTTGAATTGATGCTGCAGTACCTGTCCTGTCTGCGGTCATAGAAAAATCACTCCACAACCTGGTCAGAAAACCCCTCTGGCCAACGCCACTTCTGATTTCTGCCCCTCTAACACCTCTGGTCTGCTGGCCCCTGGAGCTCGTGTGAGAACGATCACGGGCGCTGTGTGCAGGGAATGCCAGAAGCAAACGGTCAACAAGAGTTGATTGTTTTGTTGCTAATATTAGTTCCAAGTTCTCATGTGGCATAATATTTTGCAATTTGCCTTTATAGCGAGGATCAAGGAGGCAGGCCAACCAGTAATCGTCATCGTTCATCATTTTTGTAATGCGTGTGTCCCTTTTGAGGATACGCAAGGCATAATCCGCCATGTGGGCCAAAGTTCCCATTGTCAAATCTGCGGTTGTGCTTGGTTGAGGGGCAGTTGCAGGCAAATCTACGTCACTTGTGTCCCTCAAAAAACCAGAACCCGGCCTTGCCACGCCACCAATTTCCCGTGCCCCCGGGAAAGCTTCCTCATTAAAAATATACTCATCCCCATCATCCTCCTCATCCTCCACCTCCTCTTCGCCCGGTACCTCGTCATGTACACTGCCCTGACCAGACAATCGCTGACTGTCATCAAGGCTTTCCTCTTCCTCTGGTGCAGACGCCTGATCCTTTATGTGCGTCAAACTTTGCATCAGCAGACGCATTAGGGGGATGCTCATGCTTATTATGGCGTTGTCTGCACTAACCAGCCGTGTGCATTCCTCAAAACACTGAAGGACTTGACACATGTCTTGAATCTTCGACCACTGCACACCTGACAACTCCATGTCTGCCATCCTACTGCCTGCCCGTGTATGTGTATCCTCCCACAAAAACATAACAGCCCGCCTCTGTTCGCACAGTCTCTGAAGCATGTGCAGTGTTGAGTTCCACCTTGTTGCAACGTCTATGATTAGGCGATGCTGGGGAAGGTTCAAAGAACGCTGATAGGTCTGCATACGGCTGGAGTGTACAGGCGAACGGCGGATATGTGCGCAAAGTCCACGCACTTTGAGGAGCAGGTCGGATAACCCCGGATAACTTTTCAGGAAGCACTGCACCACCAGGTTTAAGGTGTGAGCCAGGCAAGGAATGTGTTTCAGTTGGGAAAGGGAGATGGCAGCCATGAAATTCCTTCCGTTATCACTCACTACCTTGCCTGCCTCAAGATCTACAGTGCCCAGCCACGACTGCGTTTCTTGCTGCAAGAACTCGGACAGAACTTCCGCGGTGTGTCTATTGTCGCCCAAACACTTCATAGCCAATACAGCCTGCTGACGTATGCCAGTAGCTGCCCCATAATGGGAGACCTGGTGTGCAACAGTGGCAGGTGCGGATGGAGTGTTTGTGCGACTGCGGTCTGTGGACGAGCTCTTGCTTCTGCAGGAGGACGAGGAGGAGGAGGAGGAGGAGGGGGTGCGAACGGCTACAGACAACTGTTTACTAGACCGTGGGCTAGGCAGAACTGTCCCAAACTTGCTGTCCCCTGTGGACCCTGAATCCACCACATTTACCCAGTGTGCCGTGATGGACACGTAACGTCCCTGGCCATGCCTACTGGTCCATGCATCTGTTGTCAGGTGCACCTTTGTGCTCACAGATTGCCTGAGTGCATGGACGATGCGCTCTTTAACATGCTGGTGGAGGGCTGGGATGGCTTTTCTGGAAAAAAAGTGTCGACTGGGTAGCTCGTAGCGTGGTACAGCGTAGTCCATCAGGTCTTTGAAAGCTTCGCTTTCAACTAACCGGTAGGGCATCATCTCTAACGAGATTAGTCTAGCTATGTGGGCGTTCAAACCCTGTGTACGCGGATGCGAGGCTAAGTACTTCCTTTTTCTAACCATAGTCTCATGTAGGGTGAGCTGGACTGGAGAGATGGAGATCGTGGAACTAGCGGGGGTGCCGGTGGACATGGCAGACTGAGAGACGGTGGGAGATGGTATTGTTGCCGCCGGTGCCCTAGATGCAGTGTTTCCTACTACGAAACTGGTGATTCCCTGACCCTGACTGCTTTGGCCTGGCAAAGATACCTGCACAGATACAGCAGGTGGTGCGCTAAATGGTGGTCCTACACTGCCGGAAGGGATGTTGCGTTGATGACTAGCTTCATTGGCCGAGGGTGCAACAACCTTAAGGGACGTTTGGTAGTTAGTCCAAGCTTTCAAATGCATGGTGGTTAAATGTCTATGCATGCAACTAGTATTGAGACTTTTCAGATTCTGACCTCTGCTTAAGGAAGTAGAACATTTTTGACAGATGACTTTGCGCTGATCAATTGGATGTTGTTTAAAAAAATGCCAGACTGCACTCTTTCTAGCATCGGATACCTTTTCAGGCATTGCAGACTGAGCTTTAACCGGATGGCCACGCTGTCCTCCACCAGGTTTTGGCTTTGCCACGCGTTTTGGGCAAGATACGGGCCCGGCAGATGGAACCTGTGGCGATGTTGATGCCTGCTGCGGCCCCTCCTCCTCCTCTGCTTCAGAACTGCTGCCGCCTGCACCCTGTTCCCCCAATGGCTGCCAATCGGGGTCAAGAACTGGGTCATCTAATAACTCTTCTTGTACCTCCTGCGCAACTTCGTCTGTGTCACCGTGTCGTTCGGTGGTATAGCGTTCGTGATGGGGCAACATAGTCTCATCAGGGTCTGATTCTTGATCAGCACCCTGCGAGGGCAATGTTGTGGTCTGAGTCAAAGGACCAGCATAGTAGTCTGGCTGTGGCTGTGCGTCAGTGCACTCCATGTCAGATTCAATTTGTAATGGGCATGGACTGTTAACTGCTTCACTTTCTAAGCCAGGGACGGTATGTGTAAAGAGCTCCATGGAGTAACCCGTTGTGTCGCCTGCTGCATTCTTCTCTGTTGTTGTTTTTGCTGAAGAGGACAAGGAAGTGACTTGTCCCTGACCGTGAACATCCACTAACGACGCGCTGCTTTTACTTTTACCAGTTTCACGAGAGGAGGCAAAAGAGCTAGAGGCTGAGTCAGCAAGATAAGCCAAAACTTGCTCTTGCTGCTCCGGCTTTAAAAGCGGTTTTCCTAATCCCAGAAAAGGGAGCGTTCGAGGCCTTGTGTAGCCGGACGACGAACCTGGCTCCACAGCTCCAGACTTAGGTGCAATATTTTTTTCCCCACGACCACCTGATGCTCCACCACTACCACTACCCTCATTACCAGCTGACAATGAACGCCCCCGGCCACGACCTCTTCCACTAGACTTCCTCATTGTTTTAAAAACGTAACCAAACTAACGTTATTTGTTGCAGTCACACAACTTACACGGTGAGCTATAACTTCAGTATGATTTAGCTACCCCTTTACAGGTTGGTGAGACCACCGCGAAAATCAGGCACAATGTTACACACTCTTTTTTTGGTGGCTGCAAATTAGAGAGATGCCCCACACGCAGGACTGTCACTGAAGCACAAATGTTAATATTAATGTCACACTATTATTTGTTTTTTATTTTTATTTTTTTCAGGAACACTTTAGAAACCCCCCCAAAAAAAAAAAATTGATTTTTGCAGGGAGAATTTAGAAAACAAATGTAACAAACTATATGCTTTCTATGGGCCACTGAGTGAGAGATGACGCACACAGGAATCAGGAGTGGCACACAAGCCCAGAGGCCAATATTTTTCTACCAATGATTGATGGAGTTATTTTCTCTGGTAGATTTTGGAACCCAAATCAAGGAAAAAAAATATAGGCTTTCTATGGACCACAATTGGAGAGAGAGAGAGAGAGAGAGAGAGAGAGATGGCACACCCAGGAGTCAAGACTGGCACACAAGCAGAAAGGCCAATATTAATCTCCCACTGTTTTTTTTTTTTTTTTTTTTTTTTTCAGGGAGACTTTAGAAAAAAAAAAAATAAAAAAAATATGATTTTATCAGGAAGAATTTAGAAACCAAATAAAATAAAATGATTTTTTCAGGGAGAATTTAGAAAACAAATAAAACCAAAAATAGGCGTTCTATGGCCCACTGACTGAGAGATGACGCACACAGGAATCAGGAGTGGCACACAAGCCCAGAGGCCAATATTTTTCTACCAATGATTGATGGAGTTATTTTCTCTGGTAGATTTTGGAACCCAAATCAAGGAAAAAAAATATAGGCTTTCTATGGACCACAATTGGAGAGAGAGAGAGAGAGAGAGAGAGAGAGAGAGAGAGATGGCACACCCAGGAGTCAAGACTGGCACACAAGCAGAAAGGCCAATATTAATCTCCCACTGTTTTTTTTTTTTTTTTTTTTTTTTCAGGGAGACTTTAGAAAAAAAAATAATAAAAAAAATATGATTTTATCAGGAAGAATTTAGAAACCAAATAAAATAAAATGATTTTTTCAGGGAGAATTTAGAAAACAAATAAAACCAAAAATAGGCGTTCTATGGCCCACTGACTGAGAGATGACGCACACAGGAATCAGGAGTGGCACACAAGCCCAGAGGCCAATATTTTTCTACCAATGATTGATGGAGTTATTTTCTCTGGTAGATTTTGGAACCCAAATCAAGGAAAAAAAATATAGGCTTTCTATGGACCACAATTGGAGAGAGAGAGAGAGAGAGAGAGAGAGAGAGATGGCACACCCAGGAGTCAAGACTGGCACACAAGCAGAAAGGCCAATATTAATCTCCCACTGTTTTTTTTTTTTTTTTTTTTTTTTCAGGGAGACTTTAGAAAAAAAAATAATAAAAAAAATATGATTTTATCAGGAAGAATTTAGAAACCAAATAAAATAAAATGATTTTTTCAGGGAGAATTTAGAAAACAAATAAAACCAAAAATAGGCGTTCTATGGCCCACTGACTGAGAGATGACGCACACAGGAATCAGGAGTGGCACACAAGCCCAGAGGCCAATATTTTTCTACCAATGATTGATGGAGTTATTTTCTCTGGTAGATTTTGGAACCCAAATCAAGGAAAAAAAATATAGGCTTTCTATGGACCACAATTGGAGAGAGAGAGAGAGAGAGAGAGAGAGAGAGATGGCACACCCAGGAGTCAAGACTGGCACACAAGCAGAAAGGCCAATATTAATCTCCCACTGTTTTTTTTTTTTTTTTTTTTTCAGGGAGACTTTAGAAAAAAAAATAATAAAAAAAATATGATTTTATCAGGAAGAATTTAGAAACCAAATAAAATAAAATGATTTTTTCAGGGAGAATTTAGAAAACAAATAAAACCAAAAATAGGCGTTCTATGGCCCACTGACTAAGAGAGAGAGAGAGAGATGGAACGCTTAGTACTGGCACACAAGCCCAAAGGGCAATATTAATCTCCCTTTTTTTTTCCAGGGAGAATTTCTAAAACCCCCCCCAAAAAAAAAATAGGCTTTCTATGGCCCACTATTTGTGAGAGAGATGGGACGCTCAGGACTGGCACAGATGGCACGCTCAGGACTGGCACAGAAGCCCAGAGGCCAATATTAATCTCCCTTTTTTTCTGGGAGAATTTATAAAACCAAAAAAATATTTAAATAGGCTTTCTATGGCCCACTATTTGTGAGAGAGATGGCACGCTCAGGACTGGCACAGATGGCACGCTCACAACTGGCACACAAGCCCAGAGGCCAATATTAATCTCCCTTTTTTCAGGGAAAATTTATAAAACCAAAAAAAAAATTAAATAGGCTTTCTATGGCCCACTATTTGTGAGAGAGATGGCACGCTCAGGACTGGCACAGATGGCACGCTCACAACTGGCACACAAGCCCAGAGGCCAATATTAATCTCCCTTTTTTCAGGGAAAATTTATAAAACCAAAAAAAAAATTAAATAGGCTTTCTATGGCCCACTATTTGTGAGAGAGATGGGACGCTCAGGACTGGCACAGATGGCACGCTCAGGACTGGCACAGAAGCCCAGAGGCCAATATTAATCTCCCTTTTTTTCTGGGAGAATTTATAAAACCAAAAAAATATTTAAATAGGCTTTCTATGGCCCACTATTTGTGAGAGAGATGGCACGCTCAGGACTGGCACAGATGGCACGCTCACAACTGGCACACAAGCCCAGAGGCCAATATTAATCTCCCTTTTTTCAGGGAAAATTTATAAAACCAAAAAAAAAATTAAATAGGCTTTCTATGGCCCACTATTTGTGAGAGAGATGGGACGCTCAGGACTGGCACAGATGGCACGCTCAGGACTGGCACAGAAGCCCAGAGGCCAATATTAATCTCCCTTTTTTTCTGGGAGAATTTATAAAACCAAAAAAATATTTAAATAGGCTTTCTATGGCCCACTATTTGTGAGAGAGATGGCACGCTCAGGACTGGCACAGATGGCACGCTCACAACTGGCACACAAGCCCAGAGGCCAATATTAATCTCCCTTTTTTCAGGGAAAATTTATAAAACCAAAAAAAAAATTAAATAGGCTTTCTATGGCCCACTATTTGTGAGAGAGATGGCACGCTCAGGACTGGCACAGATGGCACGCTCACAACTGGCACACAAGCCCAGAGGCCAATATTAATCTCCCTTTTTTTCTGGGAGAATTTATAAAACCAAAAAAATATTTAAATAGGCTTTCTATGGCCCACTATTTGTGAGAGAGATGGCACGCTTAGGACTGGCACAGATGGCACGCTCACAACTGGCACACAAGCCCAGAGGCCAATATTAATCTCCCTTTTTTCAGGGAAAATTTATAAAACCAAAAAAAAAATTAAATAGGCTTTCTATGGCCCACTATTTGTGAGAGAGATGGCACGCTCAGGACTGGCACAGATGGCACGCTCACAACTGGCATACAAGCCCAGAGGCCAATATTAATCTCCCTTTTTTCAGGGAAAATTTATAAAACCAAAAAAAAAATTAAATAGGCTTTCTATGGCCCACTATTTGTGAGAGAGATGGCACGCTCAGGACTGGCACAGATGGCACGCTCACAACTGGCACACAAGCCCAGAGGCCAATATTAATCTCCCTTTTTTCAGGGAAAATTTATAAAACCAAAAAAAAAATTAAATAGGCTTTCTATGGCCCACTATTTGTGAGAGAGATGGGACGCTCAGGACTGGCACAGATGGCACGCTCAGGACTGGCACAGAAGCCCAGAGGCCAATATTAATCTCCCTTTTTTTCAGGGAGAATTTATAAAACCCAAAAAAAAATAAAATAGGCTTTCTATGGCCCACTATTTGTGAGAGAGATGGCACACTCAGGACTGGCACACAAGCCCAAAGGCCAATATTAATCTCCCACTGTATTTTTATCAGGGAGAATTTATACACCCCACAAAAAAAAATACAGAAAAATGAAAAGGCTTTCTATGGCCCACTATGTGAGAGAGATGGCACACACAGGGATGGCACTCTAGCAGAAATGCCAAATTGCCAATCTTAATCTCCCACCAAAAAAAAAAAAAAACAGGGAATGTCCTACAATTACTATCTCCCTGCCTGCAGTAATCTCAGCCAGGTATGGCAGGCAGCTACTATCTCCCTGCCTGCAGTAATCTCAGCCAGGTATGGCAGGCAGCAATAAGGAGTGGACTGATGCACAAATGAAATAAAAAGTGTGGACAAACAAAAAAGATAGCTGTGCAGAAAGGAAGGAACAAGAGGATTTGTGCTTTGAAAAAAGCAGTTGGTTTGCACAGCGGCGTACACACAGCAATGCAGCTATCAGGGAGCCTTCTAGGGCAGCCCAATGAGCTACAGCGCTGAGGGGAAAAAAAAAAAAAAAAAACTTCCACTGTCCCTGCACACCGAGGGTGGTGTTGGACAGTGCAAATCGCTGCAGCACAAGCGGTTTTGTGGTTAATGGACCCTGCCTAACGCTATCCCTGCTTCTGACAAAGCGGCAGCAACCTCTCCCTAAGCTCAGATCAGCAGCAGTAAGATGGCGGTCGGTGGGAACGCCTCTTTATAGCCCCTGTGACGTTGCAGACAGCAAGCCAATCACTGCAATGCCCTTCTCTAAGATGGTGGGGACCAGGACCTATGTCATCACGCTGCCCACACTCTGCGTTTACCTTCATTGGCTGAGAAATGGCGCTTTTCGCGTCATTGAAACGCGACTTTGGCGCGAAAGTCGCGTACCGCATGGCCGACCCCGCACAGGGGTCGGATCGGGTTTCATGAAACCCCGACTTAGCCAAAAGTCGGCGACTTTTGAAAATGTTCGACCCGTTTCGCTCAACCCTAGTAGCTGCATTAACTGCCCATAGATCTTGTACCAGCCGGTACACAGGGGGTTGGCCAGGTGGGGTCTTTTTCCTAACGGAAAACAAGGGTGTGTTACATGGGGAAACACAGGGTACCAGGGCTCCATTATCGAGTAATGTTTGTATTTGCTCCTTGAGGCCCTGCTCCTGATCATGTTTCAAAGGGTATTGATGGACTTTGGGAAAAGGGGCACCAGGTTTGAGAAACACTTTTACTGGTTCTACAGGCATTATTGGGGGTGGATCTGGGCCTATCAGGGCCATCATAACCATAGGAAGGGCATGTAGGATACAGATCTCCTCATTATGTTCATCTGCATAGGGGTTATATAATGTAAGGACCATCTGACCATCATCTTGGAATTATATTCTGGAGCGGAACTGTGATAATAAATCTGCCCCCATTAAATTTACCAGACATGTGGGAGAGATTAGGAACTGAGCAGTAACCTCAGGGAAAGGTCCCACAGGGATGGGTTCCGTAAGAATATATTTATTGGGTCTGCCATCTACACCGATTAAAACAAGCTCTTGGTCTGAGAATTGACATGGCAGGGTTGGGGAGTGAGATTCCCAGACATAGGGTTAAAAGGGATATTGGAGTATGGGACTGGATTTGTGTACGGTGGGGAGGGCAGGAGCTGGAGTCTGTTGCGTGGGCCACTGATAAGGAACGGAGCTGTGTCCTTGTAGCTGTGGTGGGGCTGAGGTTTGGAGCAGGAATCGCTGTGGCCATTGATTTAACCTTTAATTTCCCTGTTGATGCAGAGCGGATTAAATTCTTCTAAAAAACTTTGTACTACTTTTAATGCATCATCCGGAGTGGAAGTCTCAATATCAGATCTAACTGACATTGCCTCTTTCAATTCAGATTTAAGGCCGGACATTAAAGCTACTATAAAGAGGTGTGTATGGGCTTTATTTTACAATGAGAATCCCAGATCTTTAAATACTACCATAAGATGCCCATAGAACTTCTCGGCCGTCCAGGATATATTGGTGCCTTGGGGTTAAGGGGCATAGGGCTTACAATCAGGAGTAGAGGCTTAACCCCTTCATGACCTTGGGATTTCTGGTGTTTCAAATTTTTTTGATGGATCGGGTGATTCTGAATGCGGCAATACCAAATATGTGTAAGTTTGATTTTTTTTTTTTTTATTGATTTATTTTGACTGGGGCGAAAGGTGGGTGATTTAAACTTTTATATTTTTTTATTTTTTCACATTTTTTTTAACTTTTTTTTAACTTTTGCCATGCTTCAATAGCCTCCATGGGAGGCTAGAAGCTGGCACAACACGATCGCCTCTGCTACATAGCAGCGATCTAATGTTCGCTGCTATGTAGCAGAATTGCAGGTGTGCTGTGAGCGCCGACCACAGGGTGGCGATCACAGCTGCCGGGGATCAGTAACCATAGAGGTCTCAAGGACCTCTATGGTTACAATGTACAACCATTGCCGACCTCCAATCATGTGATGGGGGTCGGCGACGCGATTATTTCCAGCCCCCCGGCCGGAAGCAGTAGTTAAATGCCGCTGTCTGCGTTTGACAGTGGCATTTAACTAGTTAATAGGCACGGGCAGATCGCGATTCTGCCCGCGCCTATTATGGGCACATGTCAGCTGTTCAAAACAGCTGACATGTCTCGGCTTTGATGCGGGCTCAATGCCGGAGCCCGCATCAAAGCGGGGCTTCTGACCTCGGACGTACTATCCCGTCCAAGGTCAGAAAGGGGTTAATTTCCAGGGGAGGGACCATATTATCTAGCGGGAAGACCTCCTGTCCCAAATTTCTAATTGTTTGCTTTCCCGACACATTAATCTCAGTCACTTTCTCAGTTCCTTTTTGCACCACAAAACATGCAGTTTTTTTGTCATAGTTAATTCTCAATTTGCTATATATCAACCACTCAACTTGAAATGGGTGAATCTTTTACCAATCTTTCAATCACACTGATAACCAATCACTTACAAGTTTCCTTTTAAAACTAGGCACCATATTTTACTTTCAACTTCCAACTTCAACTTACAATATTTCTTTCTAATGCAAAACAATATTGTTGCTTTAAACAAAACACAGATCTACACCAAGGACAGAATATACAAAGAATCTTGAGAGCAGCCACATGCCCCCTCCATACCAGAGACTCAACAGAGATAAGAATTCACAACATTCCTCAACACAGAAAGGAGAAAGCAATCACACAGTTGTTTGACTCACCCCTCCCATCAGGTATTTTAGAAATTTCACACAGAAACAGAATACACCAGTTCTCAGACTTAATTAATTTCTACAAAACCTTCATCACACAATTCATGTGCAAGACCATCTTAGAAAAACCCATGATTGAGAATATCTTTCCTGCATTCCTGACAGATTTCTTTCCCCATCTTTGGACTAACAGTATCAGATTCAGCACACAAATTCAAAGTCTTCTTTTTCTTCCATGGAAACGGATTCTCCTTTAGAGCTAAATATCCTTACTTAAGTTGTGCACCATACCGAGCGGCCATACGGTTTGTTCCACTGGGTCTATCTGTCCCCCACTGGGACAACCCAAAAATGCAGTACTCTGTGAAAGGAGGAGGACGTCTCAGACTTTCCCTCCGGATACCCCTGGACATATACATATATATCTATTTATTCCTGCGTTACGCATCCTACCCATCTTCGATCACCTCACCGCGCCTGATTCTAACAGTGATCAGGAATTCAGGATATTTTGACTATGAAGAGAATTACATCACTGGTCAATCCGGGGTGTCCGTCCCTTACGAGGTACGGTTCAAGCACTGGGCTGCCAACGGAACTACACCTCTATATGATTCCACCCAAGAATCACCCGACCATCGGGGACAAACCTCTGATCCTGTTTGCAGCACAAACACAGGAAAACCACACCAAATGGTCAGTCTGGACTGTATAACTGCCAACTTACCGTGGTTGTTGTGGGGGATGATCAGTCCCAATTTTCCAGTGCCTGTGTCCTGTCCGAGGGTCCTTTATCCTGTTGTCATCCAGGGGCAGAGGCGTTCCTGTTTGGGGCCACGCGTTTGGGCGCCAACTGTTGAGAGAGGATCTAAATTGATCCTTCACGGTTGACTCAGTGATTTCCAAATTAATCTACAGGGCGTTGCCAGCAACTAAAAATGACCAGACGGAGACGTGTGTCTCTGTATGGGGGATCGAGCAGATTTCTGGCCCCCGTTTATTGTGTATCACTTTTTATAATCATAGAAATTATACTTCAACCAATCAGCATAAGAACACACTCACAGTTCTTAAACTATAAGAATGCAGGAAAAACTTAACCCATAAGGAAACAGAAAAAGCATACCAACAGGTGCCTCAGAGTCCTGTATAACGATACCCCCCCGAATCCATTATCTGATTCAATAGAACACTCTGGCCTTGTAGCAGAACATAAACAATAGCCTAGTTGAATAACAGACTTGTGAACAACAAGATAAAGTTACTTCATGGCAGCTACAACCTTTTACCTAATTAAATAACACAATTTATCTTTAAGCAACAAGAAAATGGAGTCAAAAGCACAAAATGGAGAATGTTTCTTAATTTGTTCCTTCACATAACAAGCTGTACATTGGATGTACATATCCTCTGCATCCAAACATTTCATTGACACACACAAAGGCGATGTTTCATCTTTTAAGATTTTTGGTTTTGAAAAAATTACCAGACCGGTTTGAGGTGGTGATATGCATAGGCATTAGTGATGAGTAGTGTTGAGCGATACCTTCCGATATCGGAAAGTATCGGTATCGGTTTGGATCGGCCGATATTCAAAAAATATCGGATATCGCCGATACCGATACCCGATCCCAATGCAAGTCAATGGGACCAAAATATCGGAATTAAAATAAACCCTTTCTTTCCTTGTAGGTTCATTCTACATGAAGGAAAACAACTAAGAATAATGTAGGATGTATGGGGGAGGTGGCGGAGACATTAAAGGCAATGAGGATTAGTCCAATCAAATAGAATAGCATGATTTTTTTTTTTTTTAAAGACGTTCGGATTGAAAAAGATATTGACTATGTAAATTTTTTTTATTTTGTCAGATATTGATGTTTCACTATTCCACGACCTTCCCCTTCTTTTTTTTCCTTTTCCCACACTTTCATCTTCATCATCATCAGCATCTTTGACATCAACTTCTTCACCTTATTCATCTTCTTCTTCATCTTCTACCTATATTTTTTTTTTTATTACATTCTTCATATTCATTTTCTTCAACTATTATTATTCTTCCTATTCTACATATTCTTTTTATTCCACTGTTATTATTCTTCCTATTCTACTTCTTCATCATATTCTCATTTGTGACAGGCATTCCCGTAGTTGTTATCTATAAAAGTTGGAAGATTACACCTTCCGTTCTGCCAGTCACAAAAGTTACATTTGTCCGCGTTCAGTTTGGCCTGCAGCATCAGGCTTTATCCAGGGGCACCACGAGGAGGAACGGACTCACCCCCATACACTGCTTAGTCTTCTTCTGCATATAATTGAGATAATATCTTTTGCTCTGATATTAAGTCTTATGCTTAATGTTCTTCTGCTCTTTGTTCTGCAGCCTCTTGTTCTTCTGCTTCTCGGTCTTCCATGTTGTCGTCTCCAGGGTCGTCGTCTCCAGTGTCGTCATCTCCGCCGTCGTCGTCTCCGCCGTCGTCGTCTCCGCCGTCGTCGTCGTCATCGGGGTGGTCTTCCGGGTCGTCGTCATCGGGGTGGTCTTCCGGGTCGTCGACGTTAGGGTCTTCAACTTGGAAATGTAGCAGAAGGTACAAGAAGGCTGAGAAAATGCCAAGAACCAGCTGATGGAACTGGAACTCGGATGGCTACCCGAAGGTTCAAGAGCCTATGGAACTACCGAGGACCAGCTGACGTTACTGGAACCCGGTTACTAAGCAGGAGGTACCCGTGCTAAAAAGCACTACCAAGGACCGCCTGACGTTGGCGGAACTCGGATACCCAGAAGGAGGCACCTAAGCCAAAGGCTCTGCCCGGAACCAGCTGACGTTACTGGAACCAGGATGGGGAGCAGAAGGTACAAGAGCAAAAGACACTGCCGAGAACCAGCTGACGGTACTGGAACCCGGATGGGTAGCCGAAGGTCCAAGAGCCAATGGAACTACCAAGGACCAGCTGACGTTACTGGAACCCGGTTACTAAGCAGGAGGTACCCGTGCCTGAAAGCACTACCAAGGACCACCTGACGTTGGTGGAACTTGGATACCCAGAAGGAGGCACCTAAGCCAAAGGCTCTGCCCGGAACCAGCTGACGGTACTGGAACCAGGATGGGGAGCAGAAGGTACAAGAGCAAAAGACACTGCCGAGAACCAGCTGACGGTGCTGGAACCAGGTGGTGGACCCGAAGGCCCACAGGAGAGGAGAGAACAGCTAGGCCGCGAGGCAGCCGCAGTTACCGAACCCCAACAGTCCTACAGGGGGAGCTGGGCCTACTGGCACTACAGAACCAGCCTTGACTACCAGTTCACGCAGCCCACATAGGAAGCTCCTAAACTGGAGGCACCCTGGAGTTGGCTAACTCGACCGCACCACGACGGGGCAAGCATAGGCGTCTCAGTGAAGTTGACACAACCCGGAAACAGCTGACGGTGCTGAAACCAGGCTTGGCACGAGGGAGTACCTGTGACAAGAACACTGCCGAGAACCAGCTGGCGGTGCTGGAACCCGGATGCGTTGCCCCAGTGTGCAAGAGCCAATGGCACGACCGAGGACTAGCTGACGGTGCTGGAACCCGGTTACTAAGCTGTAGGTGCCCGCGCTTAAAAGCACTACCAAGGACCGCCTGGCGTTGGCGGAACTCGGATACCCAGGAGGAGGCACCTAAGCCAAAGGCTCGGCCCGGAACCAGCTGACGGTGCTGGAACCAGGTGGTGGACCCCAAGGCCCACAGGAGAGGAGAGAACAGCTAGGCCGCGAGGCAGCCGCAGTTACCGAACCCCAACAGTCCTACAGGGGGAGCTGGGCCTACTGGCACTACAGAACCAGCCTTGACTACCAGTTCACGCAGCCCACATAGGAAGCTCCTAAACTGGAGGCACCCTGGAGTTGGCTAACCCGACCGCACCACGACGAGGCAAGCATAGGTGTCTCAGTGAGCTTGACACAACCCGGAAACAGCTGACGGTGCTGAAACCAGGTTTGGCACGAGGGAGTACCTGTGACAAGAACACTGCCGAGAACCAGCTGGCGGTGCTGGAACCCGGATGCGTTGCCCCAGTGTGCAAGAGCCAATGGCACGACCGAGGACTAGCTGACGGTGCTGGAACCCGGTTACTAAGCTGTAGGTGCCCGCGCTTAAAAGCACTACCAAGGACCGCCTGGTGTTGGCGGAACTCGGATACCCAGGAGGAGGCACCTAAGCCAAAGGCTCGGCCCAGAACCAGCTGACGGTGCTGGAACCAGGTGGTGGACCCCAAGGCCCACAGGAGAGGAGAGAACAGCTAGGCCGCGAGGCAGCCGCAGTTACCGAACCCCAACAGTCCTACAGGGGGAGCTGGGCCTACTGGCACTACAGAACCAGCCTTGACTACCAGTTCACGCAGCCCACATAGGAAGCTCCTAAACTGGAGGCACCCTGGAGTTGGCTAACTCGACCGCACCACGACGGGGCAAGCATAGGCGTCTCAGTGAAGTTGACACAACCCGGAAACAGCTGACGGTGCTGAAACCAGGCTTGGCACGAGGGAGTACCTGTGACAAGAACACTGCCGAGAACCAGCTGGCGGTGCTGGAACCCGGATGCGTTGCCCCAGTGTGCAAGAGCCAATGGCACGACCGAGGACTAGCTGATGGTGCTGGAACCCGGTTACTAAGCTGTAGGTGCCCGCGCTTAAAAGCACTACCAAGGACCGCCTGGCGTTGGCGGAACTCGGATACCCAGGAGGAGGCACCTAAGCCAAAGGCTCGGCCCGGAACCAGCTGACGGTGCTGGAACCAGGTGGTGGACCCCAAGGCCCACAGGAGAGGAGAGAACAGCTAGGCCGCGAGGCAGCCGCAGTTACCGAACCCCAACAGTCCTACAGGGGGAGCTGGGCCTACTGGCACTACAGAACCAGCCTTGACTACCAGTTCACGCAGCCCACATAGGAAGCTCCTAAACTGGAGGCACCCTGGAGTTGGCTAACCCGACCGCACCACGACGAGGCAAGCATAGGTGTCTCAGTGAGCTTGACACAACCCGGAAACAGCTAACGGTGCTGAAACCAGGTTTGGCACGAGGGAGTACCTGTGACAAAAACACTGCCGAGAACCAGCTGGCGGTGCTGGAACCCGGATGCGTTGCCCCAGTGTGCAAGAGCCAATGGCACGACCGAGGACTAGCTGACGGTGCTGGAACCCGGTTACTAAGCTGTAGGTGCCCGCGCTTAAAAGCACTACCAAGGACCGCCTGGCGTTGGCGGAACTCGGATACCCAGGAGGAGGCACCTAAGCCAAAGGCTCGGCCCGGAACCAGCTGACGGTGCTGGAACCAGGTGGTGGACCCCAAGGCCCACAGGAGAGGAGAGAACAGCTAGGCCGCGAAGCAGCCGCAGTTACCGAACCCCAACAGTCCTACAGGGGGAGCTGGGAATACTGGCACTACAGAACCAGCCTTGACTACCAGTTCACGCAGCCCACATAGGAAGCTCCTAAACTGGAGGCACCCTGGAGTTGGCTAACCCGACCGCACCACGACGAGGCAAGCATAGGTGTCTCAGTGAGCTTGACACAACCCGGAAACAGCTGACGGTGCTGAAACCAGGTTTGGCACGAGGGAGTACCTGTGACAAAAACACTGCCGAGAACCAGCTGGCGGTGCTGGAACCCGGATGCGTTGCCCCAGTGTGCAAGAGCCAATGGCACGACCGAGGACTAGCTGACGGTGCTGGAACCCGGTTACTAAGCTGTAGGTGCCCGCGCTTAAAAGCACTACCAAGGACCGCCTGGCGTTGGCGGAACTCGGATACCCAGGAGGAGGCACCTAAGCCAAAGGCTCGGCCCAGAACCAGCTGACGGTGCTGGAACCAGGTGGTGGACCCCAAGGCCCACAGGAGAGGAGAGAACAGCTAGGCCGCGAGGCAGCCGCAGTTACCGAACCCCAACAGTCCTACAGGGGGAGCTGGGCCTACTGGCACTACAGAACCAGCCTTGACTACCAGTTCACGCAGCCCACATAGGAAGCTCCTAAACTGGAGGCACCCTGGAGTTGGCTAACTCGACCGCACCACGACGGGGCAAGCAT
This sequence comes from Ranitomeya imitator, assembly GCF_032444005.1. Taxonomy (NCBI): domain Eukaryota; kingdom Metazoa; phylum Chordata; class Amphibia; order Anura; family Dendrobatidae; genus Ranitomeya; species Ranitomeya imitator. The sequence continues at coordinate 180,430,988 of NC_091282.1, forward strand.
AGGCGTCTCAGTGAAGTTGACACAACCCGGAAACAGCTGACGGTGCTGAAACCAGGCTTGGCACGAGGGAGTACCTGTGACAAGAACACTGCCGAGAACCAGCTGGCGGTGCTGGAACCCGGATGCGTTGCCCCAGTGTGCAAGAGCCAATGGCACGACCGAGGACTAGCTGACGGTGCTGGAACCCGGTTACTAAGCTGTAGGTGCCCGCGCTTAAAAGCACTACCAAGGACCGCCTGGCGTTGGCGGAACTCGGATACCCAGGAGGAGGCACCTAAGCCAAAGGCTCGGCCCGGAACCAGCTGACGGTGCTGGAACCAGGTGGTGGACCCCAAGGCCCACAGGAGAGGAGAGAACAGCTAGGCCGCGAGGCAGCCGCAGTTACCGAACCCCAACAGTCCTACAGGGGGAGCTGGGCCTACTGGCACTACAGAACCAGCCTTGACTACCAGTTCACGCAGCCCACATAGGAAGCTCCTAAACTGGAGGCACCCTGGAGTTGGCTAACCCGACCGCACCACGACGAGGCAAGCATAGGTGTCTCAGTGAGCTTGACACAACCCGGAAACAGCTGACGGTGCTGAAACCAGGTTTGGCACGAGGGAGTACCTGTGACAAAAACACTGCCGAGAACCAGCTGGCGGTGCTGGAACCCGGATGCGTTGCCCCAGTGTGCAAGAGCCAATGGCACGACCGAGGACTAGCTGACGGTGCTGGAACCCGGTTACTAAGCTGTAGGTGCCCGCGCTTAAAAGCACTACCAAGGACCGCCTGGCGTTGGCGGAACTCGGATACCCAGGAGGAGGCACCTAAGCCAAAGGCTCGGCCCGGAACCAGCTGACGGTGCTGGAACCAGGTGGTGGACCCCAAGGCCCACAGGAGAGGAGAGAACAGCTAGGCCGCGAGGCAGCCGCAGTTACCGAACCCCAACAGTCCTACAGGGGGAGCTGGGCCTACTGGCACTACAGAACCAGCCTTGACTACCAGTTCACGCAGCCCACATAGGAAGCTCCTAAACTGGAGGCACCCTGGAGTTGGCTAACCCGACCGCACCACGACGAGGCAAGCATAGGTGTCTCAGTGAGCTTGACACAACCCGGAAACAGCTGACGGTGCTGAAACCAGGTTTGGCACGAGGGAGTACCTGTGACAAAAACACTGCCGAGAACCAGCTGGCGGTGCTGGAACCCGGATGCGTTGCCCCAGTGTGCAAGAGCCAATGGCACGACCGAGGACTAGCTGACGGTGCTGGAACCCGGTTACTAAGCTGTAGGTGCCCGCGCTTAAAAGCACTACCAAGGACCGCCTGGCGTTGGCGGAACTCGGATACCCAGGAGGAGGCACCTAAGCCAAAGGCTCGGCCCAGAACCAGCTGACGGTGCTGGAACCAGGTGGTGGACCCCAAGGCCCACAGGAGAGGAGAGAACAGCTAGGCCGCGAGGCAGTCGCAGTTACCGAACCCCAACAGTCCTACAGGGGGAGCTGGGCCTACTGGCACTACAGAACCAGCCTTGACTACCAGTTCACGCAGCCGACATAGGAAGCTCCTAAACTGGAGGCACCCTGGAGTTGGCTAACTCGACCGCACCACGACGGGGCAAACATAGGCGTCTCAGTGAAGTTGACACAACCCGGAAACAGCTGACGGTGCTGAAACCAGGCTTGGCACGAGGGAGTACCTGTGACAAGAACACTGCCGAGAACCAGCTGGCGGTGCTGGAACCCAGATGCGTTGCCTTGCCTATTAAAGATTGTCTTCCTAGAGCCCCAACTAGCGGTGTTGGAGCAAAGGGTAAGCAGGGGGAGATGAGTGTAGGCCGAAGCCTGCACTGGAGGCAGCTTTGTGTCTGCGTTGCGTTTGCAGGACACTTTGCCGGCTACACACTGGGGGAACAGCTGGCGTTGCTGAACCCCACTAACACAATGGCGTGTGTTTTTCTCTGTGCAGCTAGCACTTGCGGGCAAAAACTAGCGATGTTAGAGCCCGTGTTGAAGCAGGAGGAGGAGGAGAGGAGCAGAGTGTAGGCCGAAGCCTAGTTGAACCAATTTCAAAGGAAACCTTTAACCCCCCCCTCAGGTGTTACAAAGTACAAGAGACACACCTTGTGCAGTATTAATGCTGCACAAGTGAAAGGTTGCTCTATTAATTTGTCTACTTGCACACGCTGAATGAAAGACATACACAATTTACCCCATTCTACAGTCAAACTGTAGTGGATGCGTGACTTGGTTTTTTGATGAGACGCAGCACAGGTGTCCAAAATAACGCCTTGGTGCTTGGCGCAGCTTCCTGAGCGTTGTTATTTGCTGTACAGGAGTCTGCGCTCTTGTGTTATCCCTTGGCAATGCCCTGTTAGCGCTGCCCATCTTATGACATCATTTCATGTTGGCCCGTGCGGTTAACGATGGCCATAAATCCCAGACCCCCAGTGTCTTTTCATAAAGCCACACTGCGGTGCTGGGATTCGTGGCCTTGAGCAGTTAATATTTTGGCCGCTCACACACGTCCTTACACCTGCTTCAGACTGGGCGGCCTCTGCTGATCCCTTCTCGCATGCCGCGGCCATGAGGCTGCACAGTCTGAAGAAGGCGGAAGGAGATGAGTTAAGACAGGCGAAGATATGCACTGCTCGTGCCCATCAATCACACCCTCGCAGTCAAAATAATTAAGACAACGAGGAGCATTTTATTCAGGCAGGGCGGACGAACAGGCGCAAGTAGCCAACCAATGATGTCAGAAGATGGGAAGCGCTACCAAGGGGGGTGCTGCGTATCATTAGAAAGGAAAGTCACACCTCAGGGACAGTGGAATGGTCTCAAAGAGACACATTTTGTACGTGTTGAGTTCCACGTGGGCAAGGAGAAAACATCAGCCACCTTGTACAAATGCAGCAGTACTGCTGTACAAGGTGGCTGTTATACATAGAAACACCTGGGGGTGGGGGCCAGGCTCCCTTCAATTTCAGTTCATGTGCCTGCGTGGCGTTTGCAGGTCACGTTGCAAGCTGCACAGCAGGGGAACAGCTGGCGGTGCTGAACCCCACTAACACATTGGCTGGTGTTTTTCTCTGTGCAGCTAGCATTTCCGGGCAAAAACTAGCGGTGTTTGAGCCCAAGGTCAGCAGGAGGAGGAGGAGAGGAGCAAAGTGTAGGCCGAAGCCTGCACTGGTGGCAGCTTTTGGTCGGTTGTGCCAGCGTGGCTTGTGCTGGACACGATGCCGGCTACACAGCGGGGGAACAGCTGGCGGTGCTGAACCCCACTAACACATTGGCTGGTGTTTTTCTCTGTGCAGCTAGCATTTCCGGGCAAAAACTAGCGTTGTTAGAGCCCAGGGTCAGCAGGAGGAGGAGAGGAGCAGAGTGTAGGCCGAAGCCTAGTTGAACCAATTTCAAAGGTTACCTTTAACCCCCCCTCAGGTGTTACAAAGTACAAGAGCCACTCCTTCTGCAGCATTAATGCTGCACAAGTAAAAGGTTGCTCTATTAATTTTTCTACTTGCACAAGCTGAATGCAACACGTAGACTATTTAGCCCATTATACTGTTAATCAGTAGTGGAGGCGTGACTTGTCTTTTTAAAGAAAAGCAGCACAGGTGTCGAAAACAACACCTTTTTGCATGGGCGCAGCTTCCTGAGCGTTGTTAGTTGCTGTACAGGAGTCTGCGCTCTTGTGATCCTTTGGCCATGCGCTGTGAGCGCTTCCTGTCTTATGACCTCATTTCATGTTGGCCGTTGCGGTTAGCGATGGACATGAATCCCAGACCCACAGTGTGTTTTTAAAAAATCACACTGCGGTGCTGGGATTCGTGCCCTGGTGCACTAAATATGTTTGCCGCTCACACATGTCCTTACACCTGCTTCAGACTGGGCGGCCTCATCTGATCCCTTATCGCCTGCCGCGGCCATGAGGACACCCAGTCTGAAGAAGGCGGAAGGAGATGAGTGAACACAGGCAAACATATCCACTGCACATGCCCATCAATCACACCCTCGCTGTCCAAAAAAATAAGACACCGTGGGGCGTTGTTTCGAGCAGGGGAGATGCACAGGCGCAGCCAGCTAACCAATGATGTCAAAAGACGGGCAGCGCTAACAAGGGTGGTGCTGCGTGTCATTACAAAGGAAAGTCACACCTCAGGGACATTGTAATGGTCTCTAATGAGACACATTTTGTACGTGTTGAGTTCCACGTGGGCAAGGAGAAAAAGTCAGCCACCTTGTACAAATGCAGCAGTACTGCTGTACAAGGTGGCTGTTATACATAGAAACACCTGTGGGTGGGGGGCAGGCTCCCTTCAATTTCAGTTCATGTGCCTGCGTGGCGTTTGCAGGTCACGTTGCAAGCTACACAGCAGGGGAACAGCTGGCGTTGCTGAACCCCACTGACACATTGACTGGTGTTTTTCTCTGTGCAGATTGCATGTCCGGGCAAAAACTAGCGGTGTTAGAGCCCAGGGTCAGCAGGAGGAGGAGGAGAGGAGCAAAGTGTAGGCCGAAGCCTGCACTGGTGGCAGCTTTTGGTCGGTTGTGCCAGCGTGGCTTGTGCTGGACACGATGCCGGCTACACAGCGGGGGAACAGCTGGCGGTGCTGAACCCCACTAACACATTGGCTGGTGTTTTTCTCTGTGCAGCTAGCATTTCCGGGCAAAAACTAGCGTTGTTAGAGCCCAGGGTCAGCAGGAGGAGGAGAGGAGCAGAGTGTAGGCCGAAGCCTAGTTGAACCAATTTCAAAGGTTACCTTTAACCCCCCCTCAGGTGTTACAAAGTACAAGAGCCACTCCTTCTGCAGCATTAATGCTGCACAAGTAAAAGGTTGCTCTATTAATTTTTCTACTTGCACAAGCTGAATGCAACACGTAGACTATTTAGCCCATTATACTGTTAAACAGTAGTGGAGGCGTGACTTGTCTTTTTAAAGAAAAGCAGCACAGGTGTCGAAAACAACACCTTTTTGCATGGGCGCAGCTTCCTGAGCGTTGTTAGTTGCTGTACAGGAGTCTGCGCTCTTGTGATCCTTTGGCCATGCGCTGTGAGCGCTTCCTGTCTTATGACCTCATTTCATGTTGGCCGTTGCGGTTAGCGATGGACATGAATCCCAGACCCACAGTGTGTTTTTAAAAAATCACACTGCGGTGCTGGGATTCGTGCCCTGGTGCACTAAATATGTTTGCCGCTCACACATGTCCTTACACCTGCTTCAGACTGGGCGGCCTCATCTGATCCCTTATCGCCTGCCGCGGCCATGAGGACACCCAGTCTGAAGAAGGCGGAAGGAGATGAGTGAACACAGGCAAACATATCCACTGCACATGCCCATCAATCACACCCTCGCTGTCCAAAAAAATAAGACACCGTGGGGCGTTGTTTCGAGCAGGGGAGATGCACAGGCGCAGCCAGCTAACCAATGATGTCAAAAGACGGGCAGCGCTAACAAGGGTGGTGCTGCGTGTCATTACAAAGGAAAGTCACACCTCAGGGACATTGTAATGGTCTCTAATGAGACACATTTTGTACGTGTTGAGTTCCACGTGGGCAAGGAGAAAAAGTCAGCCACCTTGTACAAATGCAGCAGTACTGCTGTACAAGGTGGCTGTTATACATAGAAACACCTGTGGGTGGGGGGCAGGCTCCCTTCAATTTCAGTTCATGTGCCTGCGTGGCGTTTGCAGGTCACGTTGCAAGCTACACAGCAGGGGAACAGCTGGCGTTGCTGAACCCCACTGACACATTGACTGGTGTTTTTCTCTGTGCAGATTGCATGTCCGGGCAAAAACTAGCGGTGTTAGAGCCCAGGGTCAGCAGGAGGAGGAGGAGAGGAGCAAAGTGTAGGCTGAAGCCTGCACTGGTGGCAGCTTTTGGTCGGTTGTGCCAGCGTGGCTTGTGCTGGACACGATGCCGGCTACACAGCGGGGGAACAGCTGGCGGTGCTGAACCCCACTAACACATTGGCTGGTGTTTTTCTCTGTGCAGCTAGCATTTCCGGGCAAAAACTAGCGTTGTTAGAGCCCAGGGTCAGCAGGAGGAGGAGAGGAGCAGAGTGTAGGCCGAAGCCTAGTTGAACCAATTTCAAAGGTTACCTTTAACCCCCCCTCAGGTGTTACAAAGTACAAGAGCCACTCCTTCTGCAGCATTAATGCTGCACAAGTAAAAGGTTGCTCTATTAATTTTTCTACTTGCACAAGCTGAATGCAACACGTAGACTATTTAGCCCATTATACTGTTAAACAGTAGTGGAGGCGTGACTTGTCTTTTTAAAGAAAAGCAGCACAGGTGTCGAAAACAACACCTTTTTGCATGGGCGCAGCTTCCTGAGCATTGTTAGTTGCTGTACAGGAGTCTGCGCTCTTGTGATCCTTTGGCCATGCGCTGTGAGCGCTTCCTGTCTTATGACCTCATTTCATGTTGGCCGTTGCGGTTAGCGATGGACATGAATCCCAGACCCACAGTGTGTTTTTAAAAAATCACACTGCGGTGCTGGGATTCGTGCCCTGGTGCACTAAATATGTTTGCCGCTCACACATGTCCTTACACCTGCTTCAGACTTGGCGGCCTCATCTGATCCCTTATCGCCTGCCGCGGCCATGAGGACACCCAGTCTGAAGAAGGCGGAAGGAGATGAGTGAACACAGGCAAACATATGCACTGCACATGCCCATCAATCACACCCTCGCTGTCCAAAAAAATAAGACACCGAGGGGCGTTGTTTCGAGCAGGGGAGATGCACAGGCGCAGCCAGCTAACCAATGATGTAAAAAGACGGGCAGCGCTAACAAGGGTGGTGCTGCGTGTCATTACAAAGTAAAGTCACACCTCAGGGACATTGTAATGGTCTCTAATGAGACACATTTTGTACGTGTTGAGTTCCACGTGGGCAAGGAGAAAAAGTCAGCCACCTTGTACAAATGCAGCAGTACTGCTGTACAAGGTGGCTGTTATACATAGAAACACCTGTGGGTGGGGGGCAGGCTCCCTTCAATTTCAGTTCATGTGCCTGCGTGGCGTTTGCAGGTCACGTTGCAAGCTACACAGCAGGGGAACAGCTGGCGTTGCTGAACCCCACTGACACATTGACTGGTGTTTTTCTCTGTGCAGATTGCATGTCCGGGCAAAAACTAGCGGTGTTAGAGCCCAAGGTCAGCAGGAGGAGGAGGAGAGGAGCAAAGTGTAGGCCGAAGCCTGCACTGGTGGCAGCTTTTGGTCGGTTGTGCCAGCGTGGCTTGTGCTGGACACAATGCCGGCTACACAGCGGGGGAACAGCTGGCGGTGCTGAACCCCACTAACACATTGGCTGGTGTTTTTCTCTGTGCAGCTAGCAGTTCCGGGCAAAAACTAGCGGTGTTTGAGCCCAGGGTCAGCAGGAGGAGGAGGAGAGGAGCAAAGTGTAGGCCGAAGCCTGCACTGGTGGCAGCTTTTGGTCGGTTGTGCCAGCGTGGCTTGTGCTGGACACGATGCCGGCTACACAGCGGGGGAACAGCTGGCGGTGCTGAACCCCACTAACACATTGGCTGGTGTTTTTCTCTGTGCAGCTAGCATTTCCGGGCAAAAACTAGCGGTGTTTGAGCCCAGGGTCAGCAGGAGGAGTAGAGGAGCAGAGTGTAGGCCGAAGCCTAGTTGAACCAATTTCAAAGGTTACCTTTAACCCCCCCCTCAGGTGTTGCAAGGTACAAGAGCCACACCTTGAACAGCATTAATGATGCACAAGTCAAAGGTTGCTCTATTTAATTTTGCTCCTTGCACACGCTGAATTAAACACGTACACTATTTAGCCCATTATACTGTCAAACAGTAGTGGAGGCGTGACTACTAGTCTTTTTAAGGTGACGCAGCACAGGTGTACAAATTTACACCTAGGTGCTGTGCGCAGATTCCTTACCGTTGTTATTTGCAGTACAGGAAACTGCGCTCTTGTGTTATCCCTTGGCAATACCCTGTTAGTGCAGGCCGTCTCATGACCTCATTTCATGTTGGCCGGTGCGGTTAACGATGGCCATAAATCCCAGACCCACAGTGGCTTTTCCTAAAGTCACACTGCGGTGCTGGGATTCGTGGCCTTGTGCAGTAAATATGTTCACCGCTCACACATGTCCTTACACCTGCTTCAGACTGGGCGGCCTCAGCTGATCCCTTATCGCATGCCGCGGCCATGAGGCCGCACAGTCAGAAGAAGGCGGAAGGAGGGGAGTGAAAACAGGGGAACATATGCACTGCTCGTGCCCATCAATCACACCCTCGCAGTCAAAATATATGAGACAACAGGGGGCGTTGTGTCGGGCAGGGGGGACGCACAGGCACAGCCAGCCAACCAATGATGTCAGGAGACGGGCAGCGCTAACAATGGGGGTGCTGCGTGTCATTAAAAAGGAAAGTCACACCTCAGGGACATTGTAATGGTCTGTAATGAGACACATTTTGTACTTGTTGAGTTCCACGTGTGCAAGGAGAAAAAGTCAGCCACCTTGTACAAATGCAGCAGTACTGCTGTACAAGGTGGCTGTTATACATAGAAACACCTGGGGGGGTGGGGGGCAGGCTCCCTTCAATTTCAGTTCATGTGCCTACGTGGCGTTTGCAGGACACGTTGCCAGCTACACAGCAGGGGAACAGCTGGCGGTGCTGTACCCCACTAACACATTGGCTGTTTTTTTTATCTCTGTGCAGCTAGCATGTCCGGGCAGAAACTGGCGTTGTTTGAGCCCAGGGTCAGCAGGAGGAGGAGAGGAGCAAAGTGTAGGCCGAAGCCTGCACTGGTGGCAGCTTTTGGTCAGTTGTGCCAGCGTGGCTTGTGCTGGACACGATGCCGACTACACAGCAGAGGAACAGCTGGCGGTGCTGAACCCCACTAACACATTGGCTGGTGTTTTTCTCTGTGCAGCTAGCATGTCCGGGCAGAAACTGGCGTTGTTTGAGCCCAGGGTCAGCAGGAGGAGGAGAGGAGCAAAGTGTAGGCCGAAGCCTGCACTGGTGGCAGCTTTTGTTCTGTTGTGCCAGCGTGGCTTGTGCTGGACACGTTGCCGACTACACAGCAGGGGAACAGCTGGCGGTGCTGAACCCCACTAACACATTGGCTGGTGTTTTTCTCTGTGCAGCTAGCAGTTCCGGGCAAAAACTAGCGGTGTTTGAGCCCAGGGTCAGCAGGAGGAGTAGAGGAGCAGAGTGTAGGCCGAAGCCTAGTTGAACCAATTTCAAAGGTTACCTTTAACCCCCCTCAGGTGTTGCAAGGTACAAGAGCCACACCTTGTGCAGCATTAATGCTGCACAAGTAAAAGGTTGCTCTATTTGTTTTGCTCCTTGCACACGCTGACTAAAACACGTACACTATTTAGCCCATTATACTGTCAAACAGTTGTGGAGGCGTGACTTGTCTTTTTAACGAGACGCAGCACAGGTGTCAAAATTTTCACCTAGGTACTGGGCGCAGATTCCTGAGCGTTGTTATTTGCTGTACAGGAGTCTGCGCTATTGTGATCCCTTGGCCATGCGCTGTGAGCGCTTCCTGTCTTCTGACCTCATTTCATGTCGGCCGTTGCGGTTAGCGATGGACATGAATCCCAGACCCACAGTGTGTTTTCAAAAAATCACACTGCGTGGCTGGGATTCGTGGCCTTGTGCAGTAAATAGGTTTGCCGCTTACACATGTCCTTACACCTGCTCCAGACTGGGCGGCCTCAGCTGATCCCTTATCGCCTACCACGGCCAGGAGGCCGCACAGTCTGAAGAAGGCGGAAGGAGATGAGTTAAGACAGGCGAACATATGCACTGCTCGTGCCCATAAACCACACCCTCGCTGACAAAATAAATATGACAACGAGGGGCGTTGTTTCTAGCAGGGCGGATGCACAGGCGCAGCCAGCTAACCATGATGACAAAAGACGGGAAACGCTACCAAGGGGGGTGCTGCGTATCATTACAAAGGAAAGTCACACCTCAGGGACAGTGGAATGGTCTCAATGAGACAAATTTTGTACGTGTTGAGTTCCACGTGGGCAAGGAGAAAAAGTCAGCCACCTTGTACAAATGCAGCAGTACTGCTGTACTAGGTGGCTGTTATACATAGAAACACCTGGGGGGTGGGGCCAGGTTCCCTTTTAATTTCAGTTCCTGTGCCTGCATGGCGTTTGCAGGTCACGTTGCCGGCTACACAGCAGGGGAACAGCTGGCGTTGCTGAACCCCACTAACACATTGGCTGGTGTTTTTCTCTGTGCAGCTAGCACTTCCCGGCAAAAACTAGCGGTGTTTGAGCCCAGGGTCAGCAGGAGGAGGAGAGGAGCAGAGTGTAGGCCGAAGCCTGCACTGGTGGCAGCTTTTGTTCTGTTGTGCCAGCGTGGCTTGTGCTGGACACGTTGCCGACTACTACACAGCAGGGGAACAGCTGGCGGTGCTGAACCCCACTGACACATCACCTAGTGTTTTTTCTGTGTAGACAACACTTCCAGGTGGCAACTGACAGTGTTGAAACCCAGGGAATCAAAGAGGAGCAGAGTGTAGGCCGAAGCCTGCAGTGGAGCAAGTTGAAAGGGAACCTTTAACCCCCCCCCCAGGCATTTGTTGCTGAAAGAGCCATCTTGTACAGCAGTAATACTGCACATGGAAAATGGTTGTTCCGAAAATTATGCTCCTTGCAAACGCTGAAGTACACACTCATATAATGTGTCCCCTCACACCGTCAAACCATCCCGGAAGTGGGACTTTCCTTTGTAATGTGACACAGCACAGCCGTCATTCCAACCCCCTTGGTGCCGGGCGCCACCTCCTCAACGTTGTTTGGTTCTGTCACGGAGCCCGCGCTGTAATGTTATCCCTTGGCCATGCACAGTTAGCGGTGCCCGTCTTCTGACATCATGTAGGTGTCAGGCTGGCAGTGCCTGTGCGTCCAAGCTGCCCGAGATCCAACCTTGCAGTGTCATCTAATGTAGTCCCACTGCGGGCCAGGGATCCATGGGCATGCGCAGTGCATATCATCGCCTCTCACTCACCTCCTTCCTGCTTCTTCAGACTGTGCGGCGTCACGGCCGTGGCATGCTATTAGGGATCAGCTGACGCCGCCTAGTCTGAAGAAGCGTGAAGAAGGGGAGTGAGAGGCTAGTATATGCACTGCGCATGGCCATGGATACCAGGCCCACTGTGGGATCACATTAGACGACACTGCGAGGTGTGATTTCGGGCAGCGTGGACGCACAGGCGCAGCCAGGACGACAACAAATGATGTCAGAGGACGGGCAGCGCAAACTGTGCATGGCCAAGGGATAACATAACAGCGCAGGGTCCATGACGGAATCAAACAACGCTAAGGAGGCAGCGCACGGTGCCAAGGGGGTAGCAATGACGGCTGTGCTGCGTCACATTACAAAGGAAAGTCCCACCTCCGGGACGGTTGGACGGTGTGAGGGGACACATTACATGAGTGTGTAGTTCAGCGTTTGCAAGGAGCATAATTTCAAGAGCGACCTTTCCCTTGTGCAGTATTAGTGCTGCACATGGTGGCTCTTTCAGTAACAAACGCCTAGGGGGGGGGGGGGGGACAGGTCCCCTTACATTTTAGTTGTGCCAGCGTGGCGGTCGCATGACACGTTGCCGGATACACAGCTGGGGATCAGCTGACGTTACTGAACCCCAATAACAGAGGAGCGACTGTTGACTGTGCACACAGCACTTCCAGGCACCAACTGGCGGTGTTAGAGCCCAGGGACAGGAGGAGGAGCAGATTGGAGGTATTGCCGCACACACAGCTGGGGATCAGCTGACGTTACTTAACCCCAATAACAGAGGAGCGACTGTTGACTGTGCACACAGCACTTCCAGGCACCAACTGGCGGTGTTAGAGCCCAGGGACAGCAGGAGGAGCAGATTGGAGGTATTGCCGCACACACAGCTGGGGATCAGCTGACGTTACTGAACCCCAATAACAGAGGAGCGACTGTTGACTGTGCACACAGCACTTCCAGGCACCAACTGGCGGTGTTAGAGCCCAGGGACAGCAGGAGGAGCAGAGGAACAGAGTGTAGGCCGAAGCCTGATTGGAGCAAGTTGAAAGGAAACCTTTAACCCCCCCCCCAAGACGTTTGTAGCTGAAAGAGCCATGTTGTGCAGCACTAAGGATGCAAAAGGAAAAGGTTGCTCTTTTAATTATGCTCCTTGCAAACACCGAAGTAAACACTAAAAATGTGTCCCTTTATACCGTTAAACCGTTCCGGAGGTGCGAATTTCCTTCGTAATGGGACACAGCACAGCTGTCATTCCTATCCCCTTGATGCCGTGCGCTGCCTCCTCAGCGTTGTTTTAAGCTGTCACGGAGCCTGCGCTGTTCTGTTAGCCCTTGGCCATGCCCAATTAGCGCTGCCTGTCTTCTGACATAATTTGGTGTCAGGCTGTCAGTGCCTGTGCGTCCACGCTGCTCCAGATCCCACCTCGCAGTCTCATCTAACGTAATCCCACTGCGGGCCTTGGAACCATGGGCATGCACAGTGCATAACCTCGACTCTCACTCCCCTCCTTCCCTCTTCTTCAGACTGTGCGGTGTCACGGCCGTGGCATGCTAGGGATCAGCTGACGGCGCACAGTCTAAAGAAGGCGGAGGGAAATGAGCGAGAGCCCGAGGGGAAGATATGCACTGCGCATGCCCATGGATCCCAGGCCCGCAGTGTGACTCAATCAGAAGACACTGCGAGGCGGGATCTCGGGCACCGCGGCCGCACAGGCGCAGCCAGCCTGACACCAAATTATGTCAGAAGACAGGCAGCGCAAATAGGGCATGCCCAAGGGATAACAGAACAGCGCAGGCTCCGTGACAGCTTAAAACAACGCTGAGGAGGCAGCGCATGGCACCAAGGGGGTAGGAATGACGGCTGTGCTGCGTCACATTACGAAGGAAAGTCCCAGCTCCGGGACGGTATAACGGTATCAGTGAACACATTTTATAAGTGTTAAGTTCTGCGTGTGCAAAGAGCTAAAAAAAAAAAGCTACCTTTTCCTTGTGCAGCATTACTGCTGCACAAGATGGCTCTTTCAGTAACAAACGACGGGGGGGGGGGGACAGGTTCCCTTACATTTAGGTTGTTGTGCCAGCGTGGCGGTCGCAGGACACATTGCCGGCTACACAGCTGGGGATCAGCTGACGTTACTGAAACCCAATAACACTGGGTCGTATGTTTTTACTGTGCAGCCTGCACTTCTGAGCCGCAACTGGCGGTGTTGGAGCCCAGGAATAGCAGTTCAGGTGGTAGAAAGATGAACACAGCAGGAGACCTGGATGACACCCAATTACTTAATCAGGCAGAGGAGTGGCAAATTCCTGCGAGATCCAGGCCTGGTTCATTTTCAGGAAAGTAAGCCGGTCAACGTTATCGGAGGATAGTCGCATGCGACGGTCTGTTAGTACACCACCTGCGGCACTAAAGACACGTTCCGATAAGACACTAGCCGCAGGGCAAGCCAGCACCTCCAATGCATACTGGCTTAGCTCTGGCCATGTATCCAGCTTAGAGACCCAAAACTTGAACGGGGAAGAGCCGTCTGGGAGTACAGTAAGAGGGCAAGCCATGTAGTCTGTCACCATCTGACGGAACCGTTGCCTCCTGCTGACTGGAGCCGCCGGTGATGGTGTAGACATTTGGGGCGGGCACACAAAAGTGTGCCAGAGTTGTGCCATACTGGGCTTGCCTTGGGCAGAGGCACTGCTTCTGCTCCCTCTTTGGGCAGAGCCTCCCCCACTGCCTCGACGCACTGAGCTGCTTTGTAAAGCACTAGCAGCACTCCTCTCAGTTGGACAGGAGAAGATGATGGAATTCACCAGTGTGTCGTGGTACTCCCGCAATTTACGCTCCCGGGTCAACGCAGGGATGAGGTTTTGGACGTTGTCCCGGTAGCGAGGATCGAGGAGGGTGAACACCCAATAATCAGGCATGTTGAGAATGTGGTCGATGCGGCGGTCGTTTCTCAGGCACTGCAGCATGAAATCCACCATGTGCTGCAGAGTGCCAACTGGCCCAGAAACGCTGTCCCCTGCTTGAGACATGATCTCTGCCCGCTCGTCATCACCCCACCCTCGCTGTACACACTGACCACTGGACAATTGTGTCGCTCCCTCCTCTGGACGGAGCTCTTCCTCCTCCATTGACTCCTCCTCATCCTCCTCACAAATTGGCCCCTGCGTACCCCTTTGTGAGGAACCACGTGGCGCTGACTCTCCAGAAGCTGATGGAAAAGGTGACTCCTCATCCTCCACCTCTTCCACCACATCATCCCTTAACCCTTGCAAAGTTTGCTGAAGCAAGCAGATAAGGGGGACAGTCATGCTGACTAGTGCATCATCTGCACTTGCCATCCGCGTGGAATAATCAAAAGGACGCAAAACCTGGCAGACGTCCTTCATAGTGGCCCACTCTGTGGTTGTGAAGTCTGATCGGCGCTGACTGCGACTTCTTTGCGCCTGATGCAGCTGGTACTCCATAACTGCTTGCTGCTGCTCACACAACCGCTCCAACATATGTAACGTGGAATTCCACCGGGTAGGTAGGTCACATATGATGCGGTGTTCCGGAAGGTGGAATCGGCGCTGCAGAGCAGCAATGCGGGATCTGGCCAAGCTGGAACGCCGCAAGTGAGCACACTCTAGGCGGACCTTGTGCAGCAGGGCATCAAGATCCGGATAGTCCCTCAGAAAACTCTGCACAACCAAATTGAGCACATGTGCCAGACATGGGATGTGAGTGAGGTTGCCAAGGGCCAAAGCTGCCACCAGATTTCGGCCATTGTCACACACTACCATGCCTGGCTGGAGATTCGCTGGCAGTAACCACACATCGCTCTCCTGCTTTATGGCATTCCAGAGCTCCTGCGCTGTGTGGCTTCGATGCCCCAATGAAACTAGTTTCAAGACGGCCTGCTGACGTTTGGCCACGGCTGTGCTCATGTCGGTCATAGGTAAACGTTCACGGGTCCATGTGGGGGTGGACTGTGACGGATCCTGCAGAGAGGAATCAGAGGAACTGGTGTAAGAGGAGGAGTCGATGCGTACAGACTGGATTCCTGCAATCCTTGGAGTGGGCAGGACACGTCCTGCGCCACTCGCACGATCTGTACCTGGCTCAACAACATTAACCCAATGGGCAGTGAGGGAAACATATCGCCCCTGTCCATGCTGACTGGTCCACGCATCGGTGGTGAGGTGGACCTTGCTACTGACGGCGTTCAGTAGCGCATGTTTTATGTTTGCCTCAACATGCCTGTGCAGGGCAGGGACAGCCTGCCTGCTGAAGTAAAAGCGGCTGGGCACCTTGTACTGTGGGACTGCCAATGCCATCAAGTCACGGAAGCTGTCAGTCTCCACCAGCCTGAACGAGAGCATTTCCAGGGACAACAGTTTGGCAATGCCTGCATTCAGAGCCTGTGCTCGGGGGTGGTTGGCCGAGAATGCCCGCCTTTTCTCCCATGCCTGTACTACCGATGGCTGTAGAGTAGACTGGGAGTGTGAGGATGACTGGGAAGGTGGTGCTGTGGGTGGAATTACACAAGGTCTCTGGGAGGAAGCCAAACCAGCTGTGCGTGAGCTGGAGGAAGAGGCAACACGAGCTGAAGAGGTGGTAGCTGCCGCTGTTGGTTGGCCTACATCTTCAGTGTGTTTCTGTAACTCCACCGCGTGCCTGGTCCGCACATGTTTCCACATATTTGTGGTATTGAGGTTGCTGACATTTTTCCCTCTTTTTACTTTATGATGACACAGCTTGCATTTGACAAAACAAATGTCATCTGCAACTGTGTCAAAAAAGGACCAGGCACTGCAAGTCTTGGGAGCGCCCTTTTTGGCTTTGGAAAGAGACAGGCTCCTAACGGGTGCCAAAGTGGAGGCTACAGGCTCCGCAGTCTTCCCCCTCCCTCTCCCTCTTTGGCCCGTAAGAGGAAGCTCTTCCTCTGAGCTGCTCCCACCACCTTCCTGTTCCTCACGCCACGATGGGTCAAGGACCTCATCATCTCCACTACCCTCTGCCACCAACTGCTCCTCCTGGGTAGTCTCAGCAGCACAGTACGCACGAGAAAGCGGCACCTGAGTTTCATCATCAGATGCGTACTGCGCTGTGGTCACCGGAGGCACTGGCCCACCTGCCTCTTCAGAGTCAGAGAGAAAAAGGTGTTGGGCATCACTGCACACTGCCTCTTCTTCCATTTCTCCAATGCTGCTTGGCTGGCCCCCTGTTTCCAAGCCAAGAGATTCAGAGAACAGAAGTAGAGACGGCTCCTGTCCTGGGCTCTCTGACTGCCTGGCCAATTTGGCAGGTGGTGAAGAGACAGATGGCTGCTCTCCAGTGCTCTGTGCCTGAGAGGATGTGGCACTAACTGAAGTCGATGCCGAGGCGTTAGCTGCCATCCACCCGACAACGGCTTCAATTTGGTCTTCACGCAGCAGCGGTGCACGGCGCTCTCCGACAAAGCTGCGCATGAAGGACTGTTCCCTGCTGAAACTGAGTGACGACGAGTCACCGGCGCCCGCAGCAGGCACAGAATCACCACGTCCTCTCCCTGCTCCTCTCCCTGCTCCGCGCCCACGCCCACGTGCCTTACTCCCTGCCCTCTTCATCTTGGTTGACAGATAAAGATAAGCAGAAAAGTACTAAGGCCTTAGTGTGCTTATTCCTGTAATGCTCCTCCTAACAGGTGTAAGAAACACTAATGTTGTAAATTGTGGACTAAACTTTATTATTTTTCAAATGTGGCCTACACAAGTGTTAAGTTGTGTTTGGTGAACTTAACTTTTTTTTTGGTGCAGATCGGGCTACAGAGCTAGTTTAAATCACACGGAGACCGTGCAGACAGCCGTAAACGGCGCTGCAAGGCCAAAAAACCCTCCTCTAGGTTATCCTATATAGTGTTTTTCCACTATTTAGCTGGATACAAGTGGAAAGACACTAATAGGAATTTTTTTTTTCAAATTTTAAACTGGCTGCACTATTTGAAAAAAAGGAAATTGTTTTTCAAGGTATGAGGCAGTAACGCACCCTGAGCTGAATCCAACCGGCTATGGCTGCACACAGACTACAGGGCGAGCTGCGCTCACACAGAGACCGTGCAGACAGCCGTAAACGGCCCCAAAAAAACCCTCTAGGTTATCCTATGTAGTGTTTTTCCACAATTGAGCTGGAGACTGGTGGAAAGACACTAATTTTAAACAGGCTGCACTATTTCAAAAAAAGGAAAATTTTTCTCAAGGTATGAGCCAGTAACGAACCCTGAGCTGAATCCAACCGGCTATGGCTGCACACAGACTACAGGGCGAGCTGGGCTCACACGGAGACCGTGCAGACAGCCGTAAACGGCGCTGCAAGGCCAAAAAACCCTCCTCTAGGTTATCCTATATAGTGTTTTTCCACTATTTAGCTGGATACGAGTGGAAAGACACTTATAGGATTTTTTTTTGTCAAATTTTAAACAGGCTGCACTATTTGAAAAAAAAGGAAAATTTTTCGCAAGGTATGAGCCAGTAACGAACCCTGAGCTGAATCCAACCGGCTATAGCTGCACACAGACTACAGGGCGAGCTGGGCTCACACGGAGACCGTGCAGACAGCCGTAAACGGCGCTGCAAGGCCAAAAAACCCTCCTCTAGGTTATCCTATATAGTGTTTTTCCACTATTTAGCTGGATACGAGTGGAAAGACACTAATAGGAATTTTTTTTTTCAAATTTTAAACAGGCTGCACTATTTGAAAAAAAGGAAAATTTTTCTCAAGGTATGAGCCAGTAACGAACCCTGAGCTGAATCCAACCGGCTATGGCTGGATACAGACTACAGGGCGAGCTGGGCTCACACGGAGACCGTGCAGACAGCCGTAAACGGCGCTGCAAGGCCCAAAAAACCCCCTCTAGGTTATCCTATGTAGTGTTTTTCCACAATAGAGCTGGAGACTGGTGGAAAAACACTAATAGGAAATTTGAGAAAAAATGTGCAGCAGGCTGCACTAAGAGCAAAAAAGAACAACTGTGTGAGGCAGTGTGAACCCCCCCTGAGCTGAATACAACCGGGTATATGGCTGCACACAGACTACAGAGTGAGCTGCACACACACACACACACAGAGACCTTGCAGAACGCTGTTAAAACAGCGCTGCAAGGCAAGAGCAAGGTGAACAGTGAAGAACACACAGCGTTTTGCTAAATTAGCCTTTGGAAAGGAAAATAAAGCAATTAGCAAGCTCAACTGGCCCTCAGTTAGAACACAGCGTCCTGTCCCTAACTGAAATCACAGCAGAGTGAGCGCAAAATGGCGGCAGCGCTTTTTTATAGTGCAGAGTGACATCATTTCAGCAGCCAATCCCAGCCTTGCCAGTACTTACATGCCCACCATGCTAAACAGGATGTGCCCACACTTTCATTCATTCCTCATTGGCTGCTGCGTTCAATTTGAATTCTGGGAACTTCCGATTCCGGTATCCGATACGCGGGAAGTATCGGAATTCAGTATCGGAATTCCGATACCGCAAGTATCGGCCGATACCCGATACTTGCGGTATCGGAATGCTCAACACTAGTGATGAGCGAATATACTCGTTACTCGAGATTTCTCAAGCATGCTCGGGGGTCCTCCGAATATTTTTTAGTGCTCGGAGTTTTAATTTTTGTTGCTGCAGCTGATTGATTTACATCTGATAGCTAGCATAAATACATGTGGGGGTTGCCTGGTTGCTAGGGAATCCCCACATGTATTTATGCTGGCTATCATATGTAAATCATTCAGCTGCGGCAAGAAAAACTAAAACTCCAAGCACTAAAAAATACTCGGAGGTCCCCGAGCATGCTCGAGAAATCTCGAGTAACGAGTATATTCGCTCATCACTAGTAGGCGTCTAATGGTGAGGGAGGCATTCTGGATTTTTAACTTGAGTACTCGTTCTCCTTTGGGATTGAATTTGAGAAATGAAATAGCTTATCATTATTGAGATTTTGAATAAAAAAAATAAAAAGGAGGAAAAAAGAAAAAAAATTGTTTCCTTCTATATCATTTTGTTCATGTAATTTCTCTGTTTTTGTTTAGATTTCATATTTTAATACTAAGTCATTGTATTTCCTTCCCTTCCTTTTTTTTAGAGTGTGTTAGTTTTAATTAATTATTTCTCATCTGTGTTGTTTAATTGCGCCTGTGTATTTAAGGCTGTTTGGTCATTTTCAAGTAAGCTTGATAAAGAACAATCATGTTTGAAACGTGCCGCTTGTTCCTGTTCTCATCCACTATGTTTTTTTAATGGTTTTTTGAAGGAATAAAGATTACTCTGAAAATTTTACCAGAAGTTGGAACATTTTTCTGTTTTTTGCTATTGCTACACTAGTGGTCGGCTCGTGGTTCCGTGCACACTGGACTTCTATAAACTTCAACGGTGAGCTGGCATTATCCTTTTCTGTTTTCTGGTCAACTTTTAACCCTTATAACTTCCTAACAAAAAAAAATTATGTTTAAAAAATTTTGCTTACGTAAAGTAGACATGTGGGAAATATTATTTATGAACTATTTTGTGTGCCATAACTCTTTGATTTAAGGGCATAAAAATTAAAATTAGTAAATTGCTACATTTACAAACTTTTTGCCAAATTTCCATTTTTTCACAAGAAATTTTACAACTATCATGAAGAACAATGTGACTCGAAAAAACTATTCTCAGTATTAGTGGGAAACGTTGAAGGGTTTGAGAGTTATAACTTTATAAAGTGACACTAGTCAATTGTAAAATTTGGCTTGGTCAGTAAGGTCAAAATTTGCTTGGTACAATAGTGCAGAGACCCCTTACCCACCAGCAACCTCCATAGTAGTCAAGCCAAAGTGACAGACCACACTGCCCAGCATTTCTTCTAGCCAATCTAGCCTCTGCTTCTCCTCACTGCAGGTGATATATATCCCAATCTTGTACATTCACATCTGTTACCTACCAAAATGTCTCCTTCTTATCACTCCGCAGTCACTAGAAATCCCTGCAACCTCTCTAACCTAAAACCCATTTACCTGACGCTCGCTCCACTGCTCCGACCTTTTGGGGCACTATGGAATGTCCATCTGTAACAAACTTCATGTGATTGGTTACCTTTTTATTTCTCACAATCAATTTTCTCTGGGCCTTACATGGCTAACACTCTATGACACAGCCTCCACTGATGCACTGTGTTATGGTGTCTTTCACTTCAGTTACACTCAAACTTCGCCCTAGCCATAAATATGGTGGACGATTTCACCTTACCCTTTCTATCAATTGTTTCTTCAATCCAATCCCACCTCTAACCTCACTTACACTCCCTTCTTTTGAAGTGTAAGCTGTCCATAACCACATTCACTACAAGTGGCCATCATATACCAACTCCCGGGAACTGCCACCAACTTTATCAATCTCTTCTCTACCTGGCATCTACACTTTCTCTCTGGTTACATTTCTGCAGCCATATTTGCCAATTTTAACTCTCCTATTGACACCTATTAGTGAGCAGCTTCGAAACTCTTCACTTGGGTTCATACTTTGGTCTTAATACAATGGTCATTCACAACCTTGACTATTGCAATATTCTCCTCTGTGGCCTCCTGACTAACACTCTGCATCTTTCCTGTCTGCCCTTAACTTTGCTGCCTAATATGTCCACCTCTCCACTCACTACACTTCAGTCTCTCCCCTCTGCCAATCCATTCACTTGCTTTCGATTCTCCAGTGAATGCAATTTAAACTACTAACAACAATTTAAAATGCTGTCCATAATCTGCCTCACCCATACATCTTCAAATTAATCTTCCAATACCTTCCCACATAATCTCCAGTCCCTACAGAATTCCCTTTTCTCCTCTGGTCTAGTATGTGTTTCACACAACCGCCTCCAAGATCGTATCCTTTGGAATTCAGTACCTCAGCACTTTTTATTGTCTCCCACATTGAGTTGAGATGACATGTGTGAGAGCTCTAAGGGGCTCCATAGGTTTTAAAATTTACAGTGATCTGGCCTCAGTTACAGGGGCCCACAGGTTGTACTTGTAGAGATACTGTTGACTGGTAGAGCCAGTTAAGGAAAGAAACCAAATAACCCAGGGTCATAACAAGAGAGGATAGTCAGAGTCCAGTATGGCAGGTGGAAAATAAAAATAAAGAGTAGTTAGGCAGTTCTAGGTTAAACTTAGTGATTAATGCAGGAAAATGGTCAAAGGAAAACCCGGGTCAGAACCAAAATATAACAATCCAAATAGAGAAACGGGGTTGTATAAAATAATTGACACATAGTAACACATGTAGTGAAATTACTGTAAATAGGGCACCTGGGACCCTGATTGACTAATTAAACCATAATACTTTTGATCTGTTGAAAAGCTCTTCTGTTTAGCCGATCAGCCAGACCCTGTGATTGGCCACAAGTATGGTCAGTAACCTTAGCTAAAATGGCAGTCACATTGGGCAGGTACAGCCCAAAATTTTGACTAGGGCTATTGTTGCGGCAAAGGCAACTGGGGTTAGAGCAGATCAAGTTTAGTTTATGACAAACTGTCAGGACAGACATCTGTCTGAGATGGTTTAGTGAATACTGCACTCCATTAAGCAGGTGGTTGGACACGATGACCCTTGAGGTCCTTACCAACTCTAGCATTTTATATTTCTATGAATAATGCTTTATTTTTAAAGGAAAGCTGTTTGAGGTTCTAGCATATATACTGTAGGTAGAGGACTTCTACTAATTGGTTGTTCAAATTATAGTATGCCTTTTGTAATATTCAAGCCATGATATAAATAAAATGAAGTTGAATAAGTATTTATGTTCTAAAAAAGAATCGAAACCGCGCTTAAGGGAAACTAACAGAACCTATACTTAATCCAAAAAAGTAGTGTGACACTATACCTGAACAAAATGATCCGAGATGGTAGAGGGAGGCACGTCAAGATCACAAAGGGGTCCACATGTAAGGTGAAGAAGGACGTTGCTCCTTTGAAACGCGTCGGTACGCCTTTTTGGCCCCAGCATTGCAGTTGTGACGTCACATGCCAGTTAGTCCTGTCGGCCATCTTTGTTTCCCCGCCTTCTCCTGCACGCATCCAGAGATACCACCGGCCGGGGTTTTCTCTGGCTCTGCGTAGCACTCTTCCTCTTGTATCCTGCCGACTTTCGTCCCCCTTCTGCTGCTGCAGACACCCCTGCTCCCGATGTCCGGTACTTTGGCTCTTAGGTGAGTCCCACGTTCATACACACCAGTTTCATGCTTTTTTGAGGATTATCATTAGCGGTATATTTATATATTTTAGCGGCTTGCAGAGGCCAAGTTTTCAGTATGTGCAGTTACGGTGGAATTTTCTGAGTGTTTAGTGTGCACTTTTACGGCGGTTTTTTCAGAGGCTCATCATCCGTCCTTAGGTATGTGTACTGCACCTATCGACACACACCTGGTACTGTGCACTACTGTCTGTGTTTTATTTTATCATATTTTATAACTATTTTCGTTATTTCTATCATTATTCAGTTTCGATATAGTCCTTTATATCACCTTACATGTGGACCACTTTGTGATCTTGACGTGCCTCCCTCTACCATCTCAGATCATTTTGTTCAGGTATAGTGTCACACTACTTTTTTGAATTACGTATACGTTCTGTTAGTTTCCATTAAGCGCGGTTTCGATTCTTTTTTAGTTTGTATAGTTTACACGACAGTGGTCCGCACCTTCCTGTCCTGAATCCAGCTGCTGAGGGTCTCTCTTTTACTTCTTTCAGGCTAGCGCTGGTGTGTTTTTTATATTCTTTTAAGTATTTATGTTCATTTGTTTTTTGCCCAGTTATGGCAAAATGTTTTTCAAATAATGAGGAATAATACCTTCCAAAACAATCAATAGCATAAAGTACTTAAAACTGATACCCACTGTGCCAGCTGCTACTTATTAGCAACTGTTATAAAATCTAGCCTTTGGTATCCAGTGTGGAGGAGAAAACAAAAAATGGATTAGTCGAACACAAAACATTTTATGGTATTACCAGTGATTTACTATATACTGTACATGTTTAAAAACACTTATGGAAGTTTATATCAAATGCTAATATTTCTACATGTTTCTTGCTAACACAAATTGAATTTTTCTGGGCTTTAGAAGACATCCTTTTAAACTAATGTTATGATTGAGAGAACATAGGAAATTTGTATTATTTCTTCAGATTTATTAAAATACTTGCCCTAGCTTCTATTTTCTTTTATTCCGCTGTTATGTAATTAGGTAAATGGCTTTCTTTTCCTTGAAAAGTATATTTTACTAGCACTCTTTATTTAATAGCATCTACTTCTAAGATGTGTTTCACTACTCTATAACAGCTTATTATTTTCATTTATTCGCTAGAGAGTGTGTAAGTTGGCTTAAAGTGTTTCTTTTAGAACCAATTCAGATGGAAAAGCTTGTATTTGGATGTAATTATACATACTTTTGCTTACTTACATTTCCAAATTGTAAATAAATTCTGAAATCAGATTATGTTTATTGGCCAAAATGAAAAAAATCCATTAAATCAGAGTTACATTACAGTAAAATCTTTCCAACCTGAAAAGAATATTAAGGAATGGTTATATAAAATTTACTTGTAAAAATGGTCCTGTTCCTAATAAAATACCCACTTGTGTTATCGAATAGGTCAGGTCATTGTCCTGAAAAAATAACAAGGACTTCAATGTGTTAAATGGGTTGTCCATTACTTGGACAACTTGTTCTGAATTCCTATGTTTCTCCCCAGTAAATTAATAACATCTATACTCACCTACAGTGCTGGCACTGTTTCAGAGGTGTCAGCACTGACTCTCCCAGGGATCATGTGACATTATGTTACATGATCCCAGCGGCCAATCTGTGGTGGCTTCACAGTCCTCTCCTTCAGACATAATTGACAACCGGAGGAAACGAGAGAGCAGTCACGCTCTCACTAGCTGTGGATGTCTTAATTTTTCCGAGGGATGGGAGAGAGAAGCCAGCACTGATAGACCGCATGGATTATAAGACATAATAATGTCACATGATCCCTGGGAGAGCCAGTGTCGACACCGCTGGAACAACGAGAACACCCGAGGTGAGTATAATTGTTGCTATTTTACTGGGGCGAAACATAAGGATTCAGAAGAGGTGGTCCAAGTAGTGGACAACCCCTTTAAGGACAATTTCATAAGGTAAAAACATACTGACTTGCCTTCGCAAGTGTATCTGTAGCGTCAATCACCATGTTTTAATAACTTTGATATTATTCTATAATATCTTTCAAAGATTCAGATTAATTAGGTCTCCAACCTTCCTAGTGTACTGAAGGTTGTAAAATATAAAAAAAAACTAAATTACGCTCACTTTAATGAACCCAGACAATACTGTTACAAATTTACTGATAATGCCATCCAGTGTACATCTTGGCACATGTATGCAATCCTTGAGCAGCCGATCGAGGGTGCATACTGCTGTGCGAGATGTGAGCAAGTTGTGAATTTGGAATCCCAGATACTGGATCTAAATGTGCAGCTGGCAACACTGAGATCCATTGACACTATGGAAAGGAGTCTTCTGCTCACTGAGCAGATGCTCAATGGGATGGATGAGAGGGGATGCATCTCTGATCGGGTTGATAGATTACTGGGAGGGGCTGGTGAGGACCCAGTGGTCATGGTGCACATTGGCACAAATGACAAAGTTAGAGGTAGGTGGAAGGTCCTTAAATATGATTTTAGGAAATTAAACTGCAAGCTGAAAGCAAGGACCTCCAAGGTGGTATTTTCTGAAATACTGCCTATACCACGTGCCACGCCACAGAGGCAACAGGAGATTAGGGAGGTTAATAAGTGGCTCAAGAATTGGTGTAGGAAGGAGGGGTTTGGGTTTCTGGGGACCTGGGCCGAATTCTCATTTGGCTACAGGTTCTACACTAGAGACAGGCTGCACCTCAATGGGGAAGGTGCAGCTGTGCTGGGGGTGAAAATGACTAGAAGGTTGGAGGAATGTTTAAACTAGGGCTTGGGGGAGGGTATTAATTTTATAGCAGGGGAAGATAGATACCTGGGCACAAATAAAGAAATTGGGGGTGGGGGTGGCATGGGGTGTGGGGTTAGTACAGTTAATCATTTAAGAAAGAATAGAGGTACAGAGAGATACAAAAAGTGTCTGTATACTAATGCCAGAAGCCTCGCCAACAAAATGGAGGAATTAGAATTAATTTTGACATGGTGGGGATATCTGAAACATGGCTAGATAAGAGCCATGACTGGGCTGTTAACTTACAGGGATATAGTCTGTTCAGAAATGACCGTACAGATTAGCGAGGGGGAGGTGTGTGTGTCTATATGTAAAATCATCCTTAAAACCCATCCTGCGTGATAATATAGGTGAATCTAATGAAAATGTAGAGTCCCTGTGGGTGGAGATAAGGGGAGGGG
Source organism: Ranitomeya imitator (assembly GCF_032444005.1). Taxonomy (NCBI): domain Eukaryota; kingdom Metazoa; phylum Chordata; class Amphibia; order Anura; family Dendrobatidae; genus Ranitomeya; species Ranitomeya imitator. Next base: position 180,456,376 of record NC_091282.1, read on the forward strand.
GGAAAATAATAAATTACTGATGGTTATAAGTCCCTAAAAATAATGGAAGCAACAGAGAATATCCTCGTAAAGCAAATAGATGGGGCTGCGGATCAAGGAGAAGTCATTATTATGGGGACTTCAACTACCCTAAAATACATTGGGGAGCAGAAACCTGCAGTTCCAGCAAAGGTAATCGGTTTTTGACAACTATGAGAGACAACAAGAAGGGGGGCACTGCTAGACCTAATAATAACCAACAGGCCAGACCGCATATCAAATTTAAGGGTTGGGGTTACTTGGGGAATAGTGATCACAAAATAATAAGTTTTCATGTATCCTTTAACCCCTTCATGAGCCAGCCTATTTTGACCTTAAAGACCTTGCCGTTTTTTGCAATTCTGACCAGTGTCCCTTTATGAGGTAATAACTCAGGAACGCTTCAACGGATCCTAGCGGTTAGGTCAATAAATTCTGCGTTTATTTGTGATAAAAACGGAAATTTGGTGAACATTTTGAAAATTTCGCAATTTTCACATTTTTAATTTTTATTCTGTTAAACCAGAGAGTTATGTGACACAAAATAGTTAATAAATAACATTTCCCACATGTATACTTTACATTAGCACAATTTTGGAAACAAAATTTTTTTTTGCTAGGAACTTGAAGTTATAAGGGTTAAAATTTGACCAGCGATTTCTCATTTTTACAACGAAATTTACAAAACCATTTTTTTTAGGGACCACCTCACATTTGAAGTCAGTTTGAGGGGTCTATATGGCTGAAAATACCCAAAAGTGACACCATTCTAAAAACTGCACCCCTCAAGGTACTCAAAACCACATTCAAGAAGTGTATTAACCCTTCAGGTGCTTCACAGCAGCAGAAGCAACATGGAAGGAAAAAATTAACATTTAACTTTTTAGTCACAAAAATTATCTTTTAGCAACAATTTTTTTATTTTTCCAATGGTAAAAGGAGAAACTGAACCACGAAAGTTGTTGTCCAATTTGCCCTGAGTATGCTGATACCTCATATGTGGGGGTAAACCACTGTTTGGGCGCACGGCAGGGCTTGGAAGGGAAGGAGCGCCATTTGACTTTTTGAATGAAAAATTGGCTCCACTCTTTAGCGGACACCATGTCACGTTTGGAGAGCCCCCGTGTGCCTAAAAATTGGAGCTCCCCCACAAGTGACCCCATTTTGGAAACTAGACGCCCCAAGGAACTTATCTAGATGCATAGTGAGCACTTTGAACCCCCAGGTGCTTCACAAATTGATCCGTAAAAATGAAAAAGTACTTTTTTTTCACAAAAAAATTCTTTTAGCCTCAATTTTTTCATTTTCACATGGGCAACAGGATAAAATGGATCCTAAAATTTGTTGGGCAATTTCTCCTGAGTAAACCAATACCTCACATGTGGGGGTAAACCACTGTTTGGGCACATGGTAAGGCTCGGAAGGGAAGGAGCGCCATTTGACTTTTTGAATGAAAAATTATCTCCATCGTTAGCGGACACCATGTCGCGTTTGGAGAGCCCCTGTGTGCCTAAACATTGGAGCTCCCCCACAAGTGACCCCAGTTTGGAAACTAGACCCCCCAAGGATCTTATCTAGATGCCTAGTGAGCACTTTAAACCCTCAGGTGCTTCACAAATTGATCTGTAAAAATGAAAAAGTACTTTTTTTTCACAAAAAAATTATTTTCGCCTCAATTTTTTCATTTTCACATGGGCAATAGGATAAAATGGATCATAAAATTTGTTGGGCAATTTCTTCTGAGTACGATGATACCTCATATGTGGGGGTAAACCACTGTTTGGGCACTCGGCAGGGCTCGGAAGGGAAGGCGCGCCATTTGACTTTTTGAATGAAAAATTATCTCCATTGTTAGCGGACACCATGTCGCGTTTGGAGAGCCCCTGTGTGCCTAAACATTAGAGCTTCCCCACAAGTGACCCCATTTTGGAAACTAGACCCCCCAAGGAACTTATCTAGATGCATATTGAGCACTTTAAGCCCCCAGGTGCTTCACAGAAGTTTATAACGCAGAGCCATGAAAATAAAAAATAATTTTTCTTTCCTCAAAAATGATTTTTTAGCCTGGAATTTCCTATTTTGCCAAGGGTAATAGGAGAAATTGGACCCCAAATGTTGTTGTCCAGTTTGTCCTGAGTATGCTGATACCCCATATGTGGGGGTAAACCACTGATTGGGCGCACGGCAGGGCTCGGAAGGGAAGGCATGCCATTTGGCTTTTTAAATGGAAAATTAGCTCCAATCATTAGCGGACACCATGTCACGTTTGGAGAGCCCCTGTGTGCCTAAACATTGGAGATCCCCCAGAAATGACCCCATTTTGGAAACTAGACAACCAAAGGAACTAATCTAGATGTGTGGTGAGGACTTTGAACCCCCAAGTGCTTCACAGAAGTTTATAACGCAGAGCCATGAAAATAAAAAAAAAAAATATTTTCTCAAAAATGATCTTTTAGCCTGCAATTTTTTATTTTCCCAAGGGTAACAGGAGAAATTTGACCCCAAAAGTTGTTGTCCAGTTTCTCCTCAGTACGCTGATACCCCATATGTGGGGGTAAACCACTGTTTGGGCACATGCCGGGGCTCGGAAGTGAAGTAGTGACGTTTTGAAATGCAGACTTTGATGGAATGCTCTGTGGGCGTCACGTTGCGTTTGCAGAGCCCCTGATGTGGCTTAACAGTAGAAACCCCACACGTGACCCCATTTTGGAAACTAGACCCCGAAAGGAACTTATCTAGATGTGTGGTGAGCACTTTGAACCCCCAAGTGCTTCACAGAAGTTTATAATGCAGAGCCGTGAAAATAATAAATACGTTTTCTTTCCTCAAAAATAATTATTTAGCCCAGAATTTTTTAATTTTCCCAAGGGTAACAGGAGAAATTTGACCCCAATATTTGTTGTCCAGTTTCTCCTGAGTACGGTGATACCCCATATGTGGGGGTAAACTACTGTTTGGGCACATGCCGGGGCTCGGAATTGAAGTAGTGACGTTTTGAAATGCAGACTTTGATGGAATGCTCTGCGGGCGTCACGTTGCGTTTGCAGAGCCCCTGATGTGGCTAAACAGTAGAAACCCCCCACAAGTGACCCCATTTTGGAAACTAGACCCCGAAAGGAACTTATCTAGATGTGTGGTGAGCACTTTGAACCCACAAGTGCTTCATAGAAGTTTATAATGCAGAACCGTGAAAATAATAAATACGTTTTCTTTCCTCAAAAATAATTATTTAGCCCAGAATTTTTTATTTTCCCAAGGGTTACAGGAGAAATTGGACCCCAAAAGTTATTGTCCAGTTTCTCCTGAGTACGCTGATACCCCATGTGTGGGGGTAAACCACTGTTTGGGCACACGTCGGGGCTCAGAAGGGAAGTAGTGACTTTTGAAATGCAGACTTTGATGGAATGCTCTGCGGGCGTCACGTTGCGTTTGCAGAGCCCCTGGTGTGCCTAAACAGTAGAAACCCCCCACAAGTGACCCCATTTTAGAAACTAGACCCCCCAAGGAACTTATCTAGATATGTGGTGAGCACTTTGAACCCCCAAGTGCTTCACAGACGTTTACAACGCAGAGCCGTGAAAATAAAAAATCATTTTTCTTTCCTCAAAAATGATGTTTTAGCAAGCATTTTTTTATTTTCACAAGGGTAACAGGAGAAATTTGACCCCAGTAATTGTTGCGCAGTTTATCCTGAGTATGCTGGTACCCCATATGTGGGGGTAAACCACTGTTTGGGCACACGTCGGGGCTCAGAATTGAGGGAGCACCATTTGACTTTTTGAATACGAGATTGGCTGGAATCAATGGTGGCGCCATGTTGTGTTTGGAGACCCCTGATGTGCCTAAACAGTGGTAACCCCTCAATTCTACCTCCAATACTAACCCCAACACACCCCTAACCCTAATCCCAACTGTAGCCATAACCCTAATCACAACCCTAACCGCAACACACCCCTAACGACAGCCCTAACCCCAACATACCCCTAACCACAACCCTAATTCCAACCCTAACCCTAAGGCTATGTGCCCACGTTGCGGATTCGTGTGAGATTTTTCAGCATCATTTTTGAAAAATCCGCGGGTAAAAGGCACTGCGTTTTACCTGCGGATTTTCCGCGGATTTCCAGTGTTTTTTGTGCGGATTTCACCTGCGGATTCCTATTGAGGAACAGGTGTAAAACGCTGCGGAATCCGCACAAAGAATTGACATGCTGCGGAAAATACAACGCAGCGTTTCTGCGTGGTATTTTCCGCACCATGGGCACAGCGGATTTGGTTTTCCATAGGTTTACATGGTACTGTACACCTGATGGAACACTGCTGCGAATCTGCAGCGGCCAATCCGCACCGTGTGCACATAGCCTAATTCTAAAGGTATGTGCACACGCTGCGGAAAACGGGGCGGATTCGCAGCAGTTTCCCATGAGTTTACAGTTCAATGTAAACCTATGGGAAACAAAAATCGCTGTACACATGCTGCGGAAAAACTGCACGGAAACACAGCGGTTTACATTCCGCAGCATGTCACTTTTTTCTGCGGATTCCGCAGCGGTTTTACAACTGCTCAAATAGGGGGCGTGGTTTGCACGGGAGCAGGAGCAGACCTACTTTACAGGAGCTCCTGTAATTTCCCAGATCCAAGCTACTAAAAAGCTACAAAAAGTGGATTATTTGGGTCCTAAAGCTCTATCAACATGCCTGGAACTGACTCCAAGAAGAATGGACCCAGTCCTGTGAAGAAAAAACCTTCTCCAGGACAGAAATATAGCTGTGGCTCTGGAGGAGTGCTGTCCCTGCAAGGAGGAAAGCATGGAGGATCTGCACAGCTGAAGCCGACACCCTGTCAGACCCCAGCTAAACCAAGGACTCCTGCAGTAAAGCTGATCTCCGGGGTGCAGACCAGCAAGAAAGCTCCCCTTCCAGCTGTGCTGTCACTGGTGAGTGGCAGCAGAAAGAAGCAAGGAGCTGTGGTGGAACTGGGCGCAGGGATGAAGCAAGCAGATGAGAACAAAGAGATGACTCATCCTTTACAGGAGCCCAGCAAGCTGCAGCTGCCCAGCCAAGCACGGAGGAGCAGCCTAAACCACAGGGCACAGGAGTTTGTGCCGAAGACACTGACAGCTGCCGGGACCCGGAGTGAGACCGCGACTCTGACCGCTGAACAGGGGTCACAGAAAGGAATGCCGCTCTATGCAGAGAAAGCAGTAACGGGATCGCCCCAGGGAAGTTTCACACTGGAATTACAAGAGGGAGCGCTGCTGCATATGGAAAGGAGCGACAGGTTGCTGAACCAAGGGAACCTGGATAAAGAAGAATGCGCTACTACTACAGGAGTGGATTATAAAACAAACGGACTTGAGAATGGAGTGGATCAAGGGACTTCTGCGTGGGTAAGCAATGTGCTGCACTACCCCATTTTAAATGAACAGTCATCTCCTTACAATAGCACCGCAGGGGGCTTAGCTGGGTTTACCAGCATTAAGGGGAAACATGACACTACTGAAGTACAATTACAGCACAGCCCTACTGTTGTAAGCCCCCCCCTGCCATAACATCTTAGAGCTGCAGAGAGAGAATCCCAATGAAACACCACTAGGGGAAATATCTAGGAGTCAAAAAATTATAATGGATGATCTTGGGTTTAATTCTGAGTTTTATGAGTCCCTAATTACTTACTTTAATAGAAACAGAGCTACAGGAAGAAAGCAGGAGGGGGAAGGGGAAGAAGTAGAAGATGTAATGACTAATATATCTAACAGCTGTAATGGATCCTTAGAGGGATCAGAGCGTTCAATATCAAACGAGTCATCTGTGAATAGTGAGGGCTTTAATTTCTCTGACTATGAAACGGATAATTATTCCAGATATTCTACATCAAGTGAGGCTCCCTGTGAGTCATCTAAATTGCCTAAAAAGCGCAGCTTTAAAAACTCTTCCCCTGCTTTATTAACATTGGAAGGGATCCCAGCATCTGATGACTATCCAACTGAGGGTTTTATGGTGTATCTCCTCAAATCATTTTTGACCACTATGAATATTTGTGGTAAAGATGTCATCCCTAATCCTAAACAATCATTTAATTCAAAGGCTTCCCAAGCTTTTATAAAAAAGCTTTTCCAAGAGATAATAAAATCTGTAAACTCTGTCACTGAGTCAATCCCCCCTAGCATAGCTACTGGAACTTCACTTGCTCAAGAATCATTTGCATATAAAAACAAACTTGAAAAAAACGAACAAAACGTATCTCAAGCAATCTCTAAGCCTTCAGAATTATTGGAGGGGATTCAGAAAAAAATGGATCTTCTAAAGGCCAATTTAAACAACTTTGAGGATTTTAGAAGGAAGAATAACGTTAAGATCAGGGGTATACCAGATTCAATTCAGGCTTCCCAGTTGGAGAGTTATGTATCATCAATGATCTCTAACTTATTTCCTAACTCTACCGAAGGCCCTCTGATAGAAAAGGTTGTCAGAATACGCAGACCACCCACGCTTCCCAGGGATTTATCATGTGACGTCATTGTTACTTTTTACCCAAATTGGGTCAGGAACGTGCTCTTAGGTATCTCAAAAAATCCGAGATTTCTCTCTTCCCCTTACAAGCAACTGGTTTTTTATAAGGATTTGTCTAAAGTCACTCTCCAAAACAGGAGAGTTTTTTCGCATACCACAAGAGAACTACTGCGTGCAGGCCTCTCTTACTCCTGGACAAGATCATCAACCCTCCGGGTGAGACTTCCGTCAGGTTTATTTCATGTTGCCTCTCCGGACGAGGGTATTGAATTTTTAAAACGCATTGGAATCAACTCCTCTGAAGCCACATCCAGTTCCCTACCAACAACTTGAAGGGTAACTGTTCTGGTTGAACAATCTACAAAAATCTGTTACTTGACTAGCTGTAACAACTTAATTCCACTTTAAAAGTTTTTTTTTTATTTTTTTTCGTTACTTGATTGTTTCTTGGATCAAAACCGAACTTTCCTCCACTAGATCTTAGGGGTGCCATGTGCACTCTGGGACTTGGGCAGGCATTATTTCACACATTATGCGACCTTTAATCTACTTTTATCTCACAGGCTATAAAAAACGTGTATACTAATATTACTGAGCATCATATAATATTGACTTTTCAGTGACGTTATCTGATATTCCACTTATTGTGTTTATAAGTAGGCATCATATTCATACAGTATATCTCTATACTTAGGCTACTTTGAATCCGACATGTATATGGTTGTTTTCTCTTTTAGGCCCAGCTATTAAGCAACATTTGTCTTTACTGTAAATGCTTATTATTATTCTACTTCATCGCACAGGCTACTTTAATTCTGACTTGTATACTTTTGTCTATTCTCTTGGGCCTAGTTATTAAGCAACATTTTTCTTTACTGCTAATGCTTATTTTTACTATACTACATCGCAAGACTAATTTAATTTTCATCCCTTTGTTAGTGACATATATATGTAGTATATTTAAGCTACCAATTTATGGTCTGTTTTCTAATGCCTGATATTTCATTCCCCATTTCACTTGGGGATTCCTTTCCTTTTCCCTACCCTATGTTTATTTCCTTCCCCTTTCTCTCATTTCTACCTGTTTAAAATTGAAAATACCAATAAAAACGTTTGAAAAACAACTGCTCAAATAGAAAATCGCAGTTGTAAAACCGCAGTGAAATGCGCAGAAAAAACGCGGTAAATCCGCCATAAATCCGCAGCGGTTTAGCACTGCGGATTTATCAAATCCGCAGCGGAAAAATCCACAGAAGACCAGAATACGTGTGCACATACCAAAACTCTAACCATAACCCTACCCCTAACCCTACCCCTAGCCCTAACCCTAGCCCTAACCCTAGCCCTAACCCTACCCCTACCCCTAACCCTAACCCTACCCCTAACCCTAACCCTAGCCCTAACCCTACCCCTAACCCTAACCCTATTCTAACATTAGTGGGAAAAAAAAATTATTTATTTTTTTATTGTCCCTACCTATGGGGGTGACAAAGGGGGGGGGTCATTTATTATTTTTTTTATTTTGATCACTGAGATAGGTTATATCTCAGTGATCAAAATGCACTTTGGAACGAATCTGCCAGCCGGCAGATTCAGCGGGCGCACTGCGCATGCGCCTGCCATTTTTGAAGATGGCGGCGCCCAGGGAGAAGACGGACGGACCCCGGCAGGATCGGTAAGTATGATGGGGTGGGGGGAAGCACGGGGGGGATCGGAGCATGGGGGGGTGGATCAGAGCGCGGGAGGGGTGGAACGGAGCACGGGGGGGTGTATTGGAGCATCGGGGGGTGGATCGGACTGCAGGGGGGCTGGATCGGACTGCAGGGGGGATGGATCGGAGTGCAGGGGGGGTGGTTGGAGCACGGGGAGGGTGATTGGAGCATGGGGGGAGCGGACAAGAGCACGGGGGGAGCGGAGTACAGGACGGAGGGGAGCCAGAGCAGTGTACCGGACAGATCGGGGGGCTGGGGGGGCGATCGGTGGGGTGGGGTGGGGACACATTAGTGTTTCCAGCCATGGCCGATGATATTGCAGCATCGGCCATGGCTGGATTGTAATATTTCACCCGTTATAATAGGTGAAATATTACAAATCGCTCTGATTGGCAGTTTCACTTTCAACAGCCAATCAGAGCGATCGTAGCCACGGGGGGGTGAAGCCACCCCCCCCTGGGCTAAACTACCACTCCCCCTGTCCCTGCAGATCGGGTGAAATGGGAGTTAACCCTTTCACCCGCTCTGCAGGGACGCGATCTTTCCATGACGCCACATAGGCGTCATGGGTCGGATTGGCACCGACTTTCATGGGTCGGGAAGGGGTTAATAAGATGTGTAGTAGAGGGGTTACAAGGACACTAAACTTCAGGAAGGCAAATTTCCAATGGATGAGAGACGATCTTGGTGCAATTAACTGGGACGATATCCTGAGACATTAAAATACACAAAGAAAATGGGAGATGTTTGTTAGCATCCTGAATAGGACCTGTGCACAATATATACCGTATGGGAATAAACATACTAGAAATAGGAGGAAACCACTATGGCTAAATAGAGCTGTAAGGGGCACAATGAGTGACAAAAAGAAAGCATTTAGAGAATTAAAGTAAGTAGGTAGTGAGGAGGCATTAACCAATTTGTGACAGAGCCAATTTGGTACTTAATGACCGAGCCAATTTTTACAATTCTGACCACTGTCCCTTTATGAAGTTATAACTCTGGAACGCTTTAACGGATCCCGCTGATTATGAGAATGTTTTTTCTTGACATATTTTACTTCATGATAGTAGTAACATTTTTTCAATATTTTTTGCGATTATTTATGAAAAATTGGAAATAAGGCAAAAAAATTTAAAAATGTTTGCATTTTTCAAACTTTTAATTTTTATACCCTTAAATCAGAGAGATATGTCGGAAAAAATAGTCAATAAATAACATTTCCCACATGTCTACTTTACATCAGCACAATTTTGTAAACAATTTTTTTTTGTTCGGAAGTTATAAGGGTTAAAATTTGACCAGCGATTTCTCAATTTTACAACAAAATTTACAAAACCATTTTTTTAGGGACCATTTCACATTTAAAGTCAATTTGAGGGGTGTACATGACATAAAATACCCAAATTTGACACCATTCTAAAAACTACACCCCTCAAGGTGCTAAAAACCACATTCAAGAAGTTTATTAACCCTTTACGTGCTTCACAGGAACTGAAACAATGTGGAAGGAAAAAATGAACATTTAACCTTTTTTTGCAAACATTTTACTTCAGAACCAATTTATTTTATTTTCCCAAGTGTAAAAAGAGAAAATTAACAACAAAATTTGTTGTGCAATTTCTCCTGAATACATTGATACCTGATATGTGGGGGTAAAACACTGTTTGGGCGCATGGCAGAGCTTGGAAAAGACGGAGCGCCGTTTGACTTTTTCAATGCAGAATTGGATGGAATTGAGATCGGACGCCATGTCGCGTTTGGAAAGCCCCTGATGTGCCTAAACAGTGGAAAACCCCCACAAGTGACACTATTGTGGAAACTAGACCCCTTAAGGAACTTATCTAGATGTGTGGTGAGCACTTTGAACCCCCAAGTGCTTCACAGAAATTTATAACGTAGAGCCGTGAAAATAAACATTCCCTGTTTTTCCCCAAAAATGAAGTTTTAGCTTGCAATTTTTTATTTTCTCAAGAGTAACATGAGAAATTGGACCACAAAATTTATTTGGCAATTCATCCTGAGTATGCTGATACCCCATATGTGGGGGGACCACTGTTTGGGCGCATGGCAGCACTCGGAAGGGAAGGAGCGCCGTTTTGGAATGCAGACTTTGATAGAATGGTCTTCGGGCGTTATGTTGCGCTTGCAGAGCCCCTGATGTACCTAAACAGTAGAAACCCCCCACAAGTGACCCCCTTTGGAAACAAGACCCCCCCAAGGAACTTATCAAGATGTGTGGTGAGCACTTTGAACGCCCAAGTGCTTCACAGAAGTTTATAATGCAGAGTCATGAAAATAAAAAATATTTTTTTTCCACAAAAATTATTTTTTTAGCTCCCAATTTTTTATTTTCCCAAGGGTTACAGGAGAAATCGGACCCCAAAAGTTGTTGTCCAATTTGTTCTGAGTATGCTGATACCCCATGTGTGGGGGGAACCACTTTTTGTGGACTTTTTAAAATGCATACTTTGATGGAATGGTCTGCGGGCGTCATGTTGCAGACCTCCTGATGTGTTGTGAATTCTGTTGTCGGGCTCCCTCCTGTGGTCATGAATGGTACTTCGGCTGGTTCTGTCCATGGACTTTCTCTGGTGGCTGTGGGTGTTTCTGAGTTTCCTTCCACAGGTGACGAGGTTAATTCGTTAGCCGGCTGCTCTATTTAACTCCACTTAGATCTTTGCTCCATGCCACCTGTCAATGTTCCAGTATTGGTCTAGTTCACTCCTGGATCGTTCTTGTGACCTGTCTTCCCAGCAGAAGCTGACTGCTTGTTTTTCTCTGGTTTGCTATTTTTCTGTCCAGCTTGCTTTTTTGATTGTTGTCTTGCTTGCTGGAAGCTCTGGGACGCAGAGGGAGCGCCTCCTGTTGTGAATTCTGTGGCTGAATTCACTCCTGTGGTCACAAGTGGTATTGCAGCCTCTGGGCTTCCTCCCTCAGGTGTTTTGGTGAGCTCGTTGGCTGCCTTGCTATTTAACTCCACCTGAGTCTGTCTTCCTTGCTCCTTGTCAATGTTCCAGTGTTGGATCTGAGCTACTGCATCTTTCCTGTGGCCTGCTGCTCTGCTAGATAAGTGTTACTTTGTTTTTGTTTCCGTTTTTTCTGTCCAGCTGTGCTATTCTCTTTTGCTGGAAGCTCTGAGATGCAAAGGGTGCACCGCCGTGCCGTTAGTTCGGCACGGTGGGTCTTTTTGCTCCCCTTTGCGTGGTTCTGCTTTAGGGTTTTTTGTAGACTGCATAGTTCTCTTTGCTATCCTCGCTCTGTCTAGAATATCGGGCCTCACTTTGCTGAATCTATTTCATTCCTACGTTTTGTCTTTTCATCTTGCTAACAGTCATTATATGTGGGGGGCTGCCTATTCCTTTGGGGTATTTCTCTGAGGCAAGTCAGGCTTGTATTTCTATCTTCAGGCTAGTCAGCTCCTCAGGCAGTGCCGAGTTGCATAGGTAGTGTTAGGCGCAATCCACTGCTGCTTTTAGTTGTGTGAGGATAGGTTCAGGTATTGCAGTCTGCAGAGATTCCACGTCTCAGAGCTTGTTCTATTGTTTTTGGGTTATTGCCATATCACTGTATGTGCGCTGATTACTGCACACTGTGTTGCCTGATAGCACAGCATAACAGTACAAGGAGCCAGGAAGACAGACTCAGGTGGAGTTAAATAGCAAGGCAGCCAACGAGCTCACCAAAACACCTGAGGGAGGAAGCCCAGAGGCTGCAATACCACTTGTGACCACAGGAGTGAATTCAGCCACAGAATTCACAACAGTAATAGAACAAGCTCTGAGACGTGGAATCTCTGCAGACTGCAATACCTGAACCTATCCTCACACAACTAAAAGCAGCAGTGGATTGCGCCTAACACTACCTATGCAACTCGGCACTGCCTGAGGAGCTGACTAGCCTGAAGATAGAAATACAAGCCTGACTTGCCTCAGAGAAATACCCCAAAGGAATAGGCAGCCCCCCACATATAATGACTGTTAGCAAGATGAAAAGACAAAACGTAGGAATGAAATAGATTCAGCAAAGTGAGGCCCGATATTCTAGACAGAGCGAGGATAGCAAAGAGAACTATGCAGTCTACAAAAAACCCTAAAGCAGAACCACGCAAAGGGGAGCAAAAAGACCCACCGTGCCGAACTAACGGCACGGCGGTGCACCCTTTGCGTCTCAGAGCTTCCAGCAAAAGAGAATAGCACAGCTGGACAGAAAAAACGGAAACAAAAACAAAGTAACACTTATCTAGCAGAGCAGCAGGCCACAGGAAAGATGCAGTAGCTCAGATCCAACACTGGAACATTGACAAGGAGCAAGGAAGACAGACTCAGGTGGAGTTAAATAGCAAGGCAGCCAACGAGCTCACCAAAATACCTGAGGGAGGAAGCCCAGAGGCTGCAATACCACTTGTGACCACAGGAGTGAATTCAGCCACAGAATTCACAACAGTACCCCCCCCTTGAGGAGGGGTCACTGAACCCTCACCAGAACCCCCAGGCCGACCAGGATGAGCCACATGAAAGGCACGAACAAGATCTGGGGCATGGACATCAGAGGCAAAAACCCAGGAATTATCCTCCTGAGCATAACCCTTCCATTTGACCAGATACTGGAATTTCCGTCTAGAGACACGAGAATCCAAAATTTTCTCCACAATATACTCCAATTCCCCCTCCACCAAAACAGGGGCAGGAGGCTCCACAGATGGAACCATAGGTGCCACGTATCTTCTCAACAACGACCTATGGAATACATTATGTATGGAAAAGGAGTCTGGGAGGGTCAGACGAAAAGACACCGGATTGAGAATCTCAGAAATCCTATACGGACCAATAAAACGAGGTTTAAATTTAGGAGAGGAAACCTTCATAGGAATATGACGAGAAGATAACCAAACCAGATCCCCAACACGAAGTCGGGGACCCACACGGCGTCTACGATTAGCGAAAAGCTGAGCCTTCTCCTGGGACAAGGTCAAATTGTCCACTACCTGAGTCCAGCAAATTTACTGTTATGCTGTGCTATCAGGCAACACAGTGTGCAGTAATCAGCGCACATACAGTGATATGGCAATAACCCAAAAACAATAGAACAAGCTCCGAGACGTGGAATCTCTGCAGACTGCAATACCTGAACCTATCCTCACACAACTAAAAGCAGCAGTGAATTGCGCCTAACACTACCTATGCAACTCGGCACTGCCTGAGGAGCTGACTAGCCTGAAGATAGAAATACAAGCCTGACTTGCCTCAGAGAAATACCCCAAAGGAATAGGCAGCCCCCCACATATAATGACTGTTAGCAAGATGAAAAGACAAAACGTAGGAATGAAATAGATTCAGCAAAGTGAGGCCCGATATTCTAGACAGAGCGAGGATAGCAAAGAGAACTATGCAGTCTACAAAAAACCCTAAAGCAGAACCACGCAAAGGGGAGCAAAAAGACCCACCGTGCCGAACTAACGGCACGGCGGTGCACCCTTTGTGTCTCAGAGCTTCCAGCAAAAGAGAATAGCACAGCTGGACAGAAAAAACGGAAACAAAAACAAAGTAACACTTATCTAGCAGAGCAGCAGGCCACAGGAAAGATGCAGTAGCTCAGATCCAACACTGGAACATTGACAAGGAGCAAGGAAGACAGACTCAGGTGGAGTTAAATAGCAAGGCAGCCAACGAGCTCACCAAAACACCTGAGGGAGGAAGCCCAGAGGCTGCAATACCACTTGTGACCACAGGAGTGAATTCAGCCACAGAATTCACAACAGCCTCCGCACCGTGAGTCGGTGCGGAGGGTCTCTTTGCGCCCTCTGCGTGGTCTTTTTGTAGGTTTTTGTGCTGACCGCAAAGCTACCTTTCCTATCCTCAGTCTGTTCAGTAAGTTGGGCCTCACTTTGCTTAATCTATTTCATCTCTGTGTTTGTATTTTCATCTTTACTCACAGTCATTATATGTGGAGGGCTGCCTTTTCCTTTGGGGAATTTCTCTGAGGCAAGGTAGGCTTTATTTTTCTATCTTCAGGGCTAGCTAGTTCCTTAGGCTGTGCCGAGTTGCATAGGGAGCGTTAGGTGCAATCCACGGCTATTTCTAGTGTGGTTGATAGGATTAGGGATTGCGGTCAGTAGAGTTCCCACGTCCCAGAGCTCGTCCTATATTATCAGTAACTATCTGGTCATTCCGTGTGCTCTTAACCACCAGGTCTATTATTGTCCTGACCACCAGGTCATAACAGTACAGGTGGCCCAAAGTACTAATGCATCTCAATAGAGGGATAAGAGAAGTTCTGAGACCATTTTTTTTTCTTTGCAGTGTGTTTTGTCTCTCTTTTCCCCTTTACATCTGGGTGGTTCAGAACACAGGTGTAGACATGGACATTCAAGGTCTGTCCTCTTTGATGGATAATCTCACTATAAGTGTACAAAACATTCAAGATTTTGTGGTTCAGAATCCGATGTCAGAGCCTAGGATTCCAATTCCTGATTTCTTTTTTGGTGATAGATCTAAGTTCTTGAATTTCAAAAATAATTGTAAATTGTTTCTTGCCTTGAAACCTCGCTCCTCAGGTGACCCTGTTCAACAAGTAAAGATCATTATTTCTTTGTTACGTGGTGACCCTCAAGACTGGGCATTTTCCCTTGCGCCAGGAGATCCGGCATTGCATGATGTTGATGCGTTTTTCCTGGCGCTTGGATTGCTTTATGACGAACCTAATTCAGTGGATCAGGCAGAGAAAATCTTGCTGGCTCTGTGTCAGGGTCAGGATGAAGCCATGTGCTTTCTTTTCTAGAAAGTTTTCGCCTGCTGAGCGCAATTATGATGTTGGTAATCGAGAGTTGTTGGCCATGAAGTGGGCATTCGAGGAGTGGCGTCATTGGCTTGAAGGAGCCAAGCATCGCGTGGTGGTCTTGACAGATCACAAGAATTTGACTTATCTTGAGTCTGCCAAACGGTTGAATCCGAGACAGGCTCGATGGTCGTTATTTTTCTCCAGTTTTGATTTTGTGGTTTCGTACCTTCCGGGCTCTAAGAATGTGAAGGCTGATGCCCTGTCAAGGAGTTTTGTGCCTGACTCTCCGGGTGTTCCTGAGCCGGCGGGTATTCTCAAAGAGGGGGTAATTTTGTCTGCCATCTCCCCTGATTTGCGGCGGGTGCTGCAAAAATTTCAGGCTGATAGACCTGACCGTTGCCCAGCGGAGAAACTGTTTGTCCCTGATAGATGGACTAGTAGAGTTATCTCTGAGATTCATTGTTCAGTGTTGGCTGGGCATCCTGGAATCTTTGGTACCAGAGATTTGGTGGCTAGATCCTTTTGGTGGCTGTCTTTGTCACGGGATGTGCGTTCTTTTGTGCAGTCCTGTGGGACTTGTGCTCGGGCTAAGCCCTGCTGTTCTCGTGCCAGTGGGTTGCTTTTGCCCTTGCCGGTCCCGAAGAGGCCCTGGACGCATATTTCTATGGATTTTATTTCGGATCTCCCCGTCTCTCAAAAGATGTCGGTCATTTGGGTGGTTTGTGATCGCTTTTCTAAGATGGTCCATTTGGTACCTTTGTCTAAATTGCCTTCCTCCTCTGATTTGGTGCCATTATTTTTCCAGCATGTGGTTCGTTTACATGGTATCCCGGAGAACATCGTTTCTGACATAGATTCCCAGTTTGTTTCGTGGTTTTGGTGATCTTTTTGTGCTAGGATGGGCATTGATTTGTCTTTTTCCTCGGCTTTCCATCCACAGACAAATGGCCAAACCGAACGAACTAATCAGACTTTGGAAACATATTTGAGATGCTTTGTTTCTGCTGATCAGGATGATTGGGTGTCCTTTTTGCCGTTGGCTGAGTTCGCCCTTAATAATCTGGCCAGCTCGGCTACTTTGGTTTCGCCGTTTTTCTGCAATTCTGGTTTCCATCCGCGTTTCTCTTCAGGGCAGGTTGAGTCTTCGGACTGTCCTGGTGTAGATACTGTGGTGGATAGGTTGCAGCAGATTTGGACTCATGTGGTGGACAATTTGACATTGTCCCAGGAGAAGGCTCAACGTTTCCCTAACCGCCGGCATTGTGTGGGTCCCCGACTTCGTGTTGGGGATTTGGTTTGGTTGTCGTCTCGTTATGGTCCTATGAAAACCAGGGATTCAAGCTTCAGGAGGCTAATTTGCATATTCCAGGTGCCTTCTGGGAGAAGCGAAGTCTCCCTAAGCTAGAAGATCGTTGGGTACAGCCGGGACCAGCTGCTTCGAAAGCATCACCAAACCAGGGATTCAAGCTTCAGGAGGCTAATTTGCATATTCCAGGTGCCTTCTGGGAGAAGCGAAGTCTCCCTAAGCTAGAAGATCGTTGGGTACAGCCGGGACCAGCTGCTTCGAAAGCATCACCAAACCAGGGATTCAAGCTTCAGGAGGCTAATTTGCATATTCCAGGTGCCTTCTGGGAGAAGCGAAGTCTCCCTAAGCTAGAAGATCGTTGGGTACAGCCGGGACCAGCTGCTTCGAAAGCATCACCAAACCAGGGATTCAAGCTTCAGGAGGCTAATTTGCATATTCCAGGTGCCTTCTGGGAGAAGCGAAGTCTCCCTAAGCTAGAAGATCGTTGGGTACAGCCGGGACCAGCTGCTTCGAAAGCATCACCAAACCGCGCGCCGTAATTTTTGCCTATAGGACATTATTGCAAGAGAGCTTGGCTGAGTAGATTACACAAGAAGGAAAACACACAGCAAGTCAGCAGGATATAGGAGCAACATGGCAGATGTGACAACCTACATGGTGAGCTGCAGCATGTGCTACATGTTCACAGATCGACCAGAAGAAGAATCCAATTTCACCTGTCAGAAGTGTAGACTAGTGGCCCTTTTAGAAGAAAAGGTGCGGGGTCTGGAAGAAAGAATAGCAACTTTGAAACTCATCAAAGAGAATGAAGACTTTCTAGACAGAACAGAAGCATCTCTACTGGTCACAGAAGGTGCAAAAAGTGTCAGAGAACCTCCAAAAGCAGATGAGTGGAAGCATGTGACCAAAAGAAGCAAGAAGACCATGGAGAAATCACCAACCACACAACTGAAGAACCGATATCAAATCTTTGTAGAGGATGAAGATGGCACACCTAAGAATGAAGCAATACCAGCAAGCAAAAAAGAAAAGGGCACACAGCAACAAGTGACAGCAAAAAGTACAGCCAAGAAGCAACGAAGAGTGGTGGTGGTGGGAGACTCACTACTGAGAGGCACCGAAGCAGCCATCTGCAGACCGGACATAACTGCAAGAGAAGTATGCTGCCTTCCAGGTGCGATGATCAAGGATGTGACCGATAGGATACCAAAGCTCTTCAGCTCCAAGGACGTCCACCCATTTCTTCTGATACATGTTGGCACCAATGACACGGCAAGGAAGGACCTACCGACAATCTGCAAGGACTTTGAAGAGTTGGGGAAGAAAGTAAAGGAACTGGATGCACAGGTAGTTTTTTCTTCTATCCTTCCAGTAGACGGGCATGGCACCAGGAGATGGAACAGGATCCTTGATGCAAACAACTGGCTAAGACGATGGTGCAGACAACAAGGATTTGGATTCCTGGACCACGGTGTGAATTACTGGTATGATGGACTCCTCGCCAGAGACGGACTACACCTCAACAAACCTGGGAAACACACATTCGCCAGAAGACTCGCTACACTCATCAGGAGGGCGTTAAACTAGAAGAAGAGGGGACGGGAAGAAAAACATTAGACTCGAACAAAGACGACCCAGGAAAACATACTCAGAAGGGAGGTAAGAACATTTCTAAAACAATCCACAGTGAGGAGATTGGAACAAAACAAAATCCTCTAAACTGCATGCTCGCAAACGCCAGAAGCCTGACAAACAAGATGGAAGAACTAGAAGCAGAAATATCTACAGGTAACTTTGACATAGTGGGAATAACCGAGACATGGTTAGATGAAAGCTATGACTGGGCAGTTAACTTACAGGGTTACAGTCTGTTTAGAAAGGATCGTAAAAATCGGAGAGGAGGAGGGGTTTGTCTCTATGTAAAGTCTTGTCTAAAGTCCACTTTAAGGGAGGATATTAGCGAAGGGAATGAGGATGTCGAGTCCATATGGGTTGAAATTCATGGAGGGAAAAATGGTAACAAAATTCTCATTGGGGTCTGTTACAAACCCCCCAAATATAACAGAAAGCATGGAAAGTCTACTTCTAAAGCAGATACAGTGGGGCAAAAAAGTATTTAGTCAGTCAGCAATAGTGCAAGTTCCACCACTTAAAAAGATGAGAGGCGTCTGTAATTTACATCATAGGTAGACCTCAACTATGGGAGACAAACTGAGAAAAAAAAATCCAGAAAATCACATTGTCTGTTTTTTTAACATTTTATTTGCATATTATGGTGGAAAATAAGTATTTGGTCAGAAACAAAATTTCATCTCAATACTTTGTAATATATCCTTTGTTGGCAATGACAGAGGTCAAACGTTTTCTGTAAGTCTTCACAAGGTTGCCACACACTGTTGTTGGTATGTTGGCCCATTCCTCCATGCAGATCTCCTCTAGAGCAGTGATGTTTTTGGCTTTTCGCTTGGCAACACGGACTTTCAACTCCCTCCAAAGGTTTTCTATAGGGTTGAGATCTGGAGACTGGCTAGGCCACTCCAGGACCTTGAAATGCTTCTTACGAAGCCACTCCTTCGTTGCCCTGGCGGTGTGCTTTGGATCATTGTCATGTTGAAAGACCCAGCCACGTTTCATCTTCAATGCCCTTGCTGATGGAAGGTTTGCACTCAAAATCTCACGATACATGGCCCCATTCATTCTTTCATGTACCCGGATCAGTCGTCCTGGCCCCTTTGCAGAGAAACAGCCCCAAAGCATGATGTTTCCACCACCATGCTTTACAGTAGGTATGGTGTTTGATGGATGCAACTCAGTATTCTTTTTCCTCCAAACACGACAAGTTGTGTTTCTACCAAACAGTTCCAGTTTGGTTTCATCAGACCATATGACATTCTCCCAAAACTCCTCTGGATCATCCAAATGCTCTCTAGCAAACTTCAGACGGGCCCGGACATGTACTGGCTTAAGCAGTGGGACACGTCTGGCACTGCAGGATCTGAGTCCATGGTGGCGTAGTGTGTTACTTATGGTAGGCCTTGTTACATTGGTCCCAACTCTCTGCAGTTCATTCACTAGGTCCCCCCGCGTGGTTCTGGGATTTTTGCTCACCGTTCT
Source organism: Ranitomeya imitator (assembly GCF_032444005.1). Classification (NCBI taxonomy): domain Eukaryota; kingdom Metazoa; phylum Chordata; class Amphibia; order Anura; family Dendrobatidae; genus Ranitomeya; species Ranitomeya imitator. The sequence goes on from NC_091282.1 coordinate 180,475,819, forward strand.
TGTGATCATTCTGACCCCACGGGGTGGGATTTTGCGTGGAGCCCCAGATCGAGGGAGATTATCAGTGGTCTTGTATGTCTTCCATTTTCTAATTATTGCTCCCACTGTTGATTTCTTCACTCCAAGCTGGTTGGCTATTGCAGATTCAGTCTTCCCAGCCTGGTGCAGGGCTACAATTTTGTTTCTGGTGTCCTTTGACAGCTCTTTGGTCTTCACCATAGTGGAGTTTGGAGTCAGACTGTTTGAGGGTGTGCACAGGTGTATTTTTATACTGATAACAAGTTTAAACAGGTGCCATTACTACAGGTAATGAGTGGAGGAAAGAGGAGACTCTTAAAGAAGAAGTTACAGGTCTGTGAGAGCCAGAAATCTTGATTGTTTGTTTCTGACCAAATACTTATTTTCCACCATAATATGCAAAAAAAATGATAAAAAAACAGACAATGTGATTTTCTGGATTTTTTTTTCTCAGTTTGTCTCCCATAGTTGAGGTCTACCTATGATGTAAATTACAGACGCCTCTCATCTTTTTAAGTGGTGGAACTTGCACTATTGCTGACTGACTAAATACTTTTTTGCCCCACTGTAGATGAAGCTGCAACCCATAATGAGGTCCTGGTTATGGGGGACTTTAACTACCCGGATATTAACTGGGAAACAGAAACCTGTGAAACCCATAAAGGCAACAGGTTTCTGCTAATAACCAAGAAAAATTATCTTTCACAATTGGTGCAGAATCCAACCAGAGGAGCAGCACTTTTAGACCTAATACTATCTAATAGACCTGACAGAATAACAAATCTGCAGGTGGTTGGGCATTTAGGAAATAGCGACCACAATATTGTGCAGTTTCACCTGTCTTTCACTAGGGGGACTTGTCAGGGAGTCACAAAAACATTGAACTTTAGGAAGGCAAAGTTTGAACAGCTTAGAGATGCCCTTAATCTGGTAGACTGGGACAATATCCTCAGAAATGAGAATACAGATAATAAATGGGAAATGTTTAAGAACATCCTAAATAGGCAGTATAAGCGGTTTATACCTTGTGGGAATAAAAGGACTAGAAATAGGAAAAACCCAATGTGGCTAAACAAAGAAGTAAGACAGGCAATTAACAGTAAAAAGAAAGCATTTGCACTACTAAAGCAGGATGGCACCATTGAAGCTCTAAAAAACTATAGGGAGAAAAATACTTTATCTAAAAAACTAATTAAAGCTGCCAAAAAGGAAACAGAGAAGCACATTGCTAAGGAGAGTAAAACTAATCCCAAACTGTTCTTCAACTATATCAATAGTAAAAGAATAAAAACTGAAAATGTAGGCCCCTTAAAAAATAGTGAGGAAAGAATGGTTGTAGATGACGAGGAAAAAGCTAACATATTAAACACCTTCTTCTCCACGGTATTCACGGTGGAAAATGAAATGCTAGGTGAAATCCCAAGAAACAATGAAAACCCTATATTAAGGGTCACCAATCTAACCCAAGAAGAGGTGCGAAACCGGCTAAATAAGATTAAAATAGATAAATCTCCGGGTCCGGATGGCATACACCCACGAGTACTAAGAGAACTAAGTAATGTAATAGATAAACCATTATTTCTTATTTTTAGTGACTCTATAGCGACAGGGTCTGTTCCGCAGGACTGGCGCATAGCAAATGTGGTGCCAATATTCAAAAAGGGCTCTAAAAGTGAACCTGGAAATTATAGGCCAGTAAGTCTAACCTCTATTGTTGGTAAAATATTTGAAGGGTTTCTGAGGGATGTTATTCTGGATTATCTCAATGAGAATAACTGTTTAACTCCATATCAGCATGGGTTTATGAGAAATCGCTCCTGTCAAACCAATCTAATCAGTTTTTATGAAGAGGTAAGCTATAGACTGGACCACGGTGAGTCATTGGACGTGGTATATCTCGATTTTTCCAAAGCGTTTGATACCGTGCCGCACAAGAGGTTGGTACACAAAATGAGAATGCTTGGTCTGGGGGAAAATGTGTGTAAATGGGTTAGTAACTGGCTTAGTGATAGAAAGCAGAGGGTGGTTATAAATGGTATAGTCTCTAACTGGGTCGCTGTGACCAGTGGGGTACCGCAGGGGTCAGTATTGGGACCTGTTCTCTTCAACATATTCATTAATGATCTGGTAGAAGGTTTACACAGTAAAATATCGATATTTGCAGATGATACAAAACTATGTAAAGCAGTTAATACAAGAGAAGATAGTATTCTGCTACAGATGGATCTGGATAAGTTGGAAACTTGGGCTGAAAGGTGGCAGATGAGGTTTAACAATGATAAATGTAAGGTTATACACATGGGAAGAGGGAATCAATATCACCATTACACACTGAACGGGAAACCACTGGGTAAATCTGACAGGGAGAAGGACTTGGGGATCCTAGTTAATGATAAACTTACCTGGAGCAGCCAGTGCCAGGCAGCAGCTGCCAAGGTAAACAGGATCATGGGGTGCATTAAAAGAGGTCTGGATACACATGATGAGAGCATTATACTGCCTCTGTACAAATCCCTAGTTAGACCGCACATGGAGTACTGTGTCCAGTTTTGGGCACCGGTGCTCAGGAAGGATATAATGGAACTAGAGAGAGTACAAAGGAGGGCAACAAAATTAATAAAGGGGATGGGAGAACTACAATACCCAGATAGATTAGCAAAATTAGGATTATTTAGTCTAGAAAAAAGACGACTGAGGGGCGATCTAATAACCATGTATAAGTATATAAGGGGACAATACAAATATCTCGCTGAGGATCTGTTTATACCAAGGAAGGTGACGGGCACAAGGGGGCATTCTTTGCGTCTGGAGGAGAGAAGGTTTTTCCACCAACATAGAAGAGGATTCTTTACTGTTAGGGCAGTGAGAATCTGGAATTGCTTGCCTGAGGAGGTGGTGATGGCGAACTCAGTCGAGGGGTTCAAGAGAGGCCTGGATGTCTTCCTGGAGCAGAACAATATTGTATCATACAATTATTAGGTTCTGTAGAAGGACGTAGATCTGGGTATTTATTATGATGGAATATAGGCTGAACTGGATGGACAAATGTCTTTTTTCGGCCTTACTAACTATGTTACTATGTTACTATGTTTCCTCTCCTAAGTTTAAGCCTCGTTTCATTGGTCCGTATAAGATTTCTGAGGTTATCAATCCTGTGTCATTTCGTTTGGCCCTTCCTGCTTCTTTTGCCATCCATAATGTGTTCCATAGGTCGTTATTGCGGAGATACGTGGCGCCTGTGGTTCCATCCGTTGATCCTCCTGCCCCGGTGTTGGTTGAGGGGGAGTTGGAGTATGTGGTGGAGAAGATTTTGGATTCTCGTATTTCGAGACGGAAACTCCAGTACCTGGTCAAGTGGAAGGGTTATGGTCAGGAAGATAATTTCTGGGTTTTTGCCTCTGATGTTCATGCTGCCAATCTGGTTCGTGCCTTTCATTTCGCTCATCCTGGTCGGCCTGGGGGCTCTGGTGAGGGTTCAGTGACCCCTCCTCAAGGGGGGGGTACTGTTGTGAATTCTGTTGTCGGGCTCCCTCCTGTGGTCATGAATGGTACTTCGGCTGGTTTTGTCCATGGACTTTCTCTGATGGCTGTGGGTGTTTCTGAGTTTCCTTCCACAGGTGACGAGGTTAATTCGTTAGCCGGCTGCTCTATTTAACTCCACTTAGATCTTTGCTCCATGCCACCTGTCAATGTTCCAGTATTGGTCTAGTTCACTCCTGGATCGTTCTTGTGACCTGTCTTCCCAGCAGAAGCTAAGTGACTGCTTGTTTTTCTCTGGTTTGCTATTTTTCTGTCCAGCTTGCTTTTTTGATTGTTGTCTTGCTTGCTGGAAGCTCTGGGACGCAGAGGGAGCGCCTCCGCACCGAGGGTCTTTTTGCGCCCTCTGCGTGGTCTTTTTGTAGGTTTTTGTGCTGACCGCAAAGCTACCTTTCCTATCCTCAGTCTGTTCAGTAAGTCGGGCCTCACTTTGCTTAATCTATTTCATCTCTGTGTTTGTATTTTCATCTTTACTCACAGTCATTATATGTGGGGGGCTGCCTTTTCCTTTGGGGAATTTCTCTGAGGCAAGGTAGGCTTTATTTTTCTATCTTCAGGGCTAGCTAGTTCCTTAGGCTGTGCCGAGTTGCATAGGGAGCGTTAGGCGCAATCCACGGCTATTTCTAGTGTGGTTGATAGGATTAGGGATTGCGGTCAGCAGAGTTCCCACGTCCCAGAGCTCGTCCTATATTATCAGTAACTATCTGGTCATTCCGTGTGCTCTTAGCCACCAGGTCTATTATTGTCCTGACCACCAGGTCATAACACTGATGTACCTAAACAGTAGAAGCTCCCCACCTGACCCCATTTTGGAAACTAGACCCCCCAAGGAACTTATCTAGATGTGTGGTGAGCATTTTGAACGCCCAAGTGCTTCACAGAAGTTTGACGCAGAGCCGTGAAAATAAAAAATAATTTTTTCCACAAAATGATTTTTTTAGCCCCCAATTTTTTTTCTATTTTCGCAAGGATAACAGAAGAAACTGGACCCCAAAAGTTGTTGTCCAACTAGTACTTAGTACGCTGATGCCCCATATGTGGGGGTAAACCACTGGGCGCACGGGAGAGCTCAGAAGGGAGGGAGCACCATTTGACTATTTGAGCGCAAAATTGGCTGTCTCGTTTGGAGACCCCCTGATGTACCTAAACAGTTGAAACCCTCCAATTCTAACTCCAACTCTAACCCCAACACACTCCTAACCCTAATCCCAACCCGATCCATAATCCTAATCACAACCCAAACCATAAGCCTAATCCCAACCCTAACCCCAACCCTAATCACAACCTTAAGCCCAACACACCCTTAATCCTAATTTCAACCCTAACCTTTTGTTACGACTGCCGGTAAATGGTTAATTACTGGTGATCGCAACTCTGGGGTTGGTAAAAACTCTGTTCTCAGGGGTCTCGGCTACCCCCAGCAACTGAGACCCCAGAGAAAATCCGACTCTGGGCTGCGCTATACACTTTTTCCACAGCGCCGTTAATTAACGGCGTTGTGGTTTAAGTACCTTTAACTGCAGCCATTAAAAGGTGTATCGGCGGTCGTTAAGGGGTTAAATAAATGTAGAAAATTAAATAAATTCTGTAAAAAGCAAATCAAGGCAGCAAAGATTGAGACAGAGAGACTCATTGCCAGAGAGAGTAAAAATAATCCCAAAATATTCTTTCATTACATAAATAGAAAGAAACTAAAAAATGATAGTGTTGGCCCCCTTAAAAATAGTCTGGGTGAAATGGTGGATGAGGATAAGAAAAAAAGCCAATAAGCTAAATGGCTTTTTTTCATCAGTATTTGCACAAGAAAATCCCATGGCAGACAATATGTTCAGTGATAACAAAAATTCCCCATTAAATGTCACCTGTAGGGTTGAGCGACTTTTCATTTTTTGAGATCGAGTCGGGTTTCGCGAAACCTGACTTTCTCAAAAGTCGGGTCGAGTGAAATCGGCCAATCTTATTAAAAAGTCGGGGTCGGGGATCGGCCAAAACACGAAACCCAAGGCAAAGTCAATGGGGTTTTTTTTTTAAATATTTGCTTCAGCGCGATATGGCAGAAAAGCCGGTAATTCAATTGCCGGCTTTTCATTTCTCCTGCCCAAACCCGACATAATGAGACATGGTTTGTGGCTGTAAAACCCTGGGGAATGAAGGTAATGTAGGTCAATGGGTTTTTTTTTTAAATATTTGCTTCAGCGCGATATGGCAGAAAAGCCGGTAATTCAATTGCCGGCTTTTCATTTCTCCTGCCCAAACCCGACATAATGAGACATGGTTTACATACAGTAAACCATGTCATATCCCCATTTTTTTTGCATATTACACACTACTAATGTTAGTAGTGTGTATGTGCAAAACTTCGGCGCTCTAGCTATTAAATTTAAGGGTTAAATCGCGGAAAAAATTGGCGTGGGCTCCCGTGCAATTTTCTCTGCCAGAGTAGTAAAGCCAGTGACTGAGGGCAGATATTAATAGCCTGGAGAGGGTCCATGGTTATTGGCCCCCCCTGGCTAAAAACATCTGCCCCCAGCCACCCCAGAAAAGGCACATCTGGAAGATGCGCCTATTCTGGCACTTGGCCACTCTCTTCCCATTCCCGTGTAGCTGTGGGATATGGGGTAATGAAGGGTTAATGTCACCTTGCTATTGTAAGGTGACATTAAGCCAGATTAATAATGGAGAGGCGTCAATTCTGACACCTATCCATTATTAATCCAATTGTATGAAAGGGTTAAAAAAAAACACACACATTATTAAAAAGTATTTTAATGAAATAAACACATAGGTTGTTTTAATATTTTATTGCTCTCTCAATCCACCTGAAGACCCTCGTTCTGTAACAAATTAAAAATAATAAACCAACAATATACATACCTTCCGTTGATCTGTAATGTCCCACGCTGTAAATCCATCTGAAGGGGTTAAAATATTTTACAGGCAGGAGCTCTGCTAATGCAGCTGTGCTCGTGGCTGTAAAACCCCGAGGAATGAAGGTAATGTAGGTCAATGACCTATAGTTACCTTCATTCGCGGTGATGCGCCCTCTGCTGGATGTCCTCATATGAACTCGAGCCTGGGAGCTTTCCAGGAAAGTTCCCACGCTCGAGGTCATTTGAGGACATCCAGCAGAGGGCACATCACCGGGACTGAAGGTAACTATAGGTCATTGAGCTACATTACCTTCATTCCCCGGGGTTTTACAGGCAGAGCACAGCTGCATTATAGCAGAGCTCCTGCCTGTAAAATATTTTAACCCAGATGTGCCTTTTCTGGGGTGGCTGGGGGCAGAAGTTTTTAGCCAGGGGGGGCAAAAACCGTGGACCCTCTCCAGGCTATTAATATCTGCCCTCAGTCACTGGCTTTACCACTTTGGCGGAGAAAATTGCACGGGAGCCCACGCCAATTTTTCCTGCGATTTAACCCTTAAATTGCCTTTAACCCTTAAATTTAATAGCTACAGGCAATTTAAGGCTTAAATCGTGGAAAAAATTGGTGTGGGCTCCCGCGCAATTTTCTCCAGAGTGGTAAAGCCAGAGGCAAAAATATGAATTAATATTGGAGAACAACCATTTTTATTAAAATACTTCAAAGACATTCAAGAATGTGATTGCTTAAGTTTTAAAAAGTAAAGCAAATAGCTGTCATATATACAGTTAGGTCCATATATATTTGGACAGAGACAACATTTTTCTAATTTTGGTTATAAACATTACCACAATGAATTTTAAACAAAATAATTCAGATGCAGTTGAAGTTCAGACTTTCAGCTTTCATTTGAGGGTATCCACATTAAAATTGGATGAAGGGTTTAGGAGTTTCAGCTCCTTAACATGTGCCACCCTGTTTTTAAAAGGGACCAAAAGTAATTGGACAAATTCAATAATTTTAAATAAAATGTTCATTTTTAGTACTTGGTTGAAAACTCTTTGTTGGCAATGACTACCTGAAGTCTTGAACTCAAGGACATCACCAGACACTGTGTTTCCTCCTTTTTGATGCTCTGCCAGGCCTTCACTGCGGTGGTTTTCAGTTGCTGTTTGTTTGTGGGCCTTTCTGTCTGAAGTTTAGTCTTTAACAAGTGAAATGCATGGTCAATTGGGTTGAGATCAGGTGACTGACTTGACCATTCAAGAATATTCCACTCCTTTGCTTTAATAAACTCCTGGGTTGCTTTGGCTTTATGTTTTGGGTCATTGTCCATCTGTAGTATGAAACGACGACCAATCAGTCTTGCTGCATTTGGCTGGATCTGAGCACACAGTATGTCTCTGAATACCTCAGAATTCATTCGGCTGCTTCTGTCCTGTGTCACATCATCAATAAACACTAGTGACCCAGTGCCACTGGCAGCCATGCATGCCCAAGCCATCACACTGCCTCCGTCGTGTTTTACAGATGATGTTGTATGCTTTAGATCATGAGCTGTACCACGACTTCACCATACTTTTCTCTTTCTATCATTCTGGTAGAGGTTGATCTTGGTTTCATCTGTCCAAAGAATGTTCTTCCAGAACTGTGCTGGCTTATTTAGATGTTTTTTAGCAAAGTCCAGTCTAGCCTTTTTCTTCTTGATGCTTATGAGTGGCTTGCACCGTGCAGTGAACCCTCTGTATTTACTTTCATGCAGTCTTCTCTTTATGGTAGATTTGGATATTGATACGCCGACCTCCTGGAGAGTGTTGGTCACTTGGTTGGCTGTTGCGAAGGGGTTTCTCTTCACCATGGAGATTATTCTGCGATCATCCACCATTGTTGTCTTCCGTGGGCGCCCAGATCTTTTTTGCATTGATGAGTTCACCAGTGCTTTCTTTCTTTCTCAGGATGTACCAAACTGTAGATTTTGCCAATCCTAATATTGCAGCAATTTCTCAGAAGGGTTTCTTCTGTTTTCGCAGCTTAAGGATGGCTTGTTTCACCTGCATGGAGAGCTCCTTTGACCGCATGTTTACTTCACAGCAGAACCTTCCAAATGCAAGCACTACACCTCAAATCATCTCCAGGCATTTTATCTGCTTAATTGAAAATGACATAACAAAGGGATTGCCCACACCTGTCCATGAAATAGCCTTGGAGTCAATTGTCCAATTACTTTTGGTCCCTTTCAAAACAGGGTGGCACATGTTAAGGAGCTGAAACTCCTAAACCCTTCATCCATTTTTAATGTGGATACCCTCAAATGAAAGCTGAAAGTCTGGACTTCAACTGCATCTGAATTGTTTTGTTTAAAATTCATTGTGGTAATGTCTGTAAACAAAATTAGAAAAATGTTGTCTCTGTCCAAATATATATGGACCTAACTGTATGTACATAAGTCTAAAAATACTGGTCCAAACACATTGAAACATTTGTTTAAATTATATTTCTGCTTGCATAAAATATTGAGACATGTTAGTATGCCATTAATTTTTATGATGCTCATCTTTGTTAGAGAATAAAAAAGGGAATGGTTTTTCTCAGTTTAGATATGGTAGAGTAAAATAACTAGATATTAAAGGGTGTTCCAGCTTTGGAATGAAAATCAACAGTAACTCTATGTGCTTTCAGACTTTTGAATCCTCACAGCATGAGCACCACATGCTATCAAGATTTTCCGGTGCTGATGAAGAGAGCAGGTGGTCATGGAACCACAAGTATATGATATGCATACATGCCAACTAGCTGTGCACAGCCTCATATTTAGATTGTGCACATCTAGTTGGCTGGAAATATGCTAATCACATACTTATGGTCATGTGACTGCCTGCTCTTACCGCCAGTATCGGAGAATAGAGTGACTGCAGACTTTCAACCCAGACCTAGACAACCCTTTTAAGCATTTGAAAAAACTTGGATTTGCTAAATTTCTTGTGGGAGACAGACTACTGTCAGTTGTATAATGAGTAACTTATTTCCCTCTCATTATTAAATGGCAGGCAAGAACCAAATGGAATGGTGGTCAATGACTGAGACCAGAGTCCAAAAATAAACTTTTCTTTACTGAACAACTTGAAGAAAAGTTTAGACAGTTATGTACTGAAATATTTGGACATTGACACAAGTTTTGACATTTTAACTCTTTACCAAAACATACTCAAGATATATTTATATAATAAATATGGGCTTAAAGTGCAGACTCTCCACTGTAATTTTAGGGTATTCACATCCTAATAGGAGTAAGAGTTTAGGAATTACAGCTTTTAATATATACCTTTCTCTTTTTAAGGAGACTAAAAGTAGTTGGGCAATTGTTTCAGAAGCTCTTTAATGGGTTGCATGGGCTGTTCTCTCATTAATTCAACATCAATTAAGCAAGTAAAAGGTCTGGAGCTGATTCCAGGTGTAGCATTTGCATTTGGAAACTACTGCTGTACACCCACAGCATGGAGTCAAAGCAGCTGTCAATGGAAGGGAAACAGATAATCATTAGGCTGAAAAAAAGAAGAACTCCATCAGAGAGCTAGTCAAAATGTTAAGAGTAGAGATGAGGGAACCTGTACTGTAAATTTGGGGTTTTTACCAAACACCTAGTGTCCAGAACCGACCTCCAAACATGGAACTTTTCACAGAAGATCGTTTTACTGTTCGAGTTTGGTGCTGAATGAAGTTTGTTGAAGGACTGCAGCACAGTCAATAAATAAGCTTTTAGGCTTTGGGCACTTCAGGAACCAACACAGCCATGTCAAGTATTGGCATGGCTGTGATTGACTGGCGGAACACATGACCTGGCTTATATTAACCGCGAATCACAGCTGCTCTGATTGGCATAGGGACAGTGTAAAATAAATAATTTTAAAAAATGATGTAGAGTCACCCATATTTTTATTAACCAGCCAAGGGAAATCAGACAGCTGTGAGCTCATCTTATACTGGGAATTTACCAATACCCATGGACCTTCCCAGCCTATTAATGTCAACCCAATAGCTGTCTGCTTTCCCTTTACTGGTTATTAAAAATGGAGGGGACCCAAGACCCAAATGACATGGTGTCCCTATATTGTTAGAAAAACAGCTAATGCAAAGCTGGTGTTATTTTACGTCCTTTTTACAGCACCAAAGTTCGGGTCCCCATTGACTCATATATGGTTCAGGGTCAAGTTAGGGTCAAGTTCTGGTACTCGAATCAAAGTTTGGACTAAAGTTCGTCCAAACCCGATGAACCAGAACTTCCACAGGTCTGCTCATCCCAAATTAGGAGTGGCCAAATCACCAATTTGGTACATTCTTCAAAATAAGAGCGCACTGGTGAGCTTGGGAACTCAGATTGACCTGGATGTCCACAAAAGATAACAGTGGTGGATGACGGAAGAATCATTTCCATAAGAAAAACCCTTCACAACATCCACCAAGTGTAGAACACTCTGCAGGAAGTAGGTGTTTCAGTATCTAAATAAAGAGAAGACTTCATAAGAGCAAATACAGAAAATTCCTCACAGATTGATGGGAGGAAGAAAGTATGGAGATGGTTTGGAATGGTTCATAATTCAAAGCACACCACATCCTCTGTAAAACATAGTGGAGGCAGTGTGATGGCATGGGCATTTAAGCTTTCAGTGGCACTGGGTCACCATTGATTTTTGAATATGTGACTGAATACCGAAGCACTAAAATGAGAACCCATATATGCAAAAAACACTCACAAAATATATATGGATACATATTATGGTTAACGACATGTTTGTACCTACTGTTCTCATATACATACATTGGCTCTTCATGGTGTGATTTCAACCCATGTGTGCATGACACGGGTGTTCAGACAAGCAGCCAAACAGGAGCTTGTGCGCACGCGCTGTCTCCTAGATGACAGCTCGGCGCTTGCGTTCCAGGGGGCCGTGAGTCGGAAGATCCAGCAGTTGTTTATGTACAGCGGCGCATGCACCGTAGCGGGGCTGTGTGATGCACAGATCACATGCATGTCCCATGTCTGGACGTATCATTTAGATGCCCCTTTAATTGTGATCTTTGGTCAATCAGCACTATGCACTTTTTCAGCCACATGTTCAATATATATGCCCCCTTTTCAATCGAGCACTTTGATTTGCTAGGTAACACTATTTAATGGCACCTATCAACTCCCCAAGACATGCCTCCTGATGAAGTTTTAAACGAAAAGTGTGTTGGGGCTGTGGGGATGCAATAGCAAGAAACTCTATACTTAAAGGGACACTGTTCCCTCCAAATTCAGGTGACAGTGTCCCTTTAAGTACACACTTTCTAACTATTCTTTCCTGTATGAGGCAGATTGGAGAAAAGTTAACCCGTAGTACTACTATTACTATAGGATTGATAGTTTAGGTTTTGTGCAATACAAAATGTTTATTGTGGCTTGTATCTGAAAGCGTCTCCTTGCAGGATTATTCAGCAACCTCTATATTGTTACTCTATTCAATTTTTGCATGTTTTATTGTCTTGAATAAAATTAAATTTGGGGTTTTTTTTTTAACCCTTTTCATATTTTTCATCTTAATACAGAAGTAGTCAGGTAAATTCTGAAGTGTGCAAGGCTATACTTTCTTTTCAGATTCAACCAAATACAGCAAGGTTGATTGGAGGCGCTTCACAGTACAGATGGTCAATGACCCAAAACATACTGTGGAAGAAACCCAGGAGTATTTTAAAGCAAAGAAGTGGCATATTCTGCAATGTAGTGTACCCTGATTCCCCACCTATGCTGAGAAATACATTCCCAAAGTCGCCGTTTTCGCCTGTCAATCAGGCTGGTCAGGTCAGGTGGGCGTGGTGACATCGCTGTTTCTTCCCCAGCTTTCCGTTGGTGGCGTAGTGGTGTGCGCATGTCCAAGTGCCGAATCCACTGCGCGCACGTGAAGAAACAGCGCGCGATCTGCGCTATTACCCCTGTCATCGGTGGGGGCGGCCATCTTCCTGGGGCCGTGCGTGCGCAGATGGAGTGCTCTGCTGCACGGGGCTTCAGGAAAATGGCCACGGGATGCGGCGCGTGCGCAGATGGAGATCGCAGCGGCCATTTTCCTGAAGCCGAGATGCAAACTCGGCTTTGGGAAAATGGCCGCCGTGATCTCCATCTGCGTATGCGTGGCATCCCACGGCCATTTTCCTGAAGCCCCGTGCAGCAGAGCACTCCATCTGCGCACGCGCGGCCCCAGGAAGATGACCGCCCCCACCGATGGCAGGGGTAATAGCGCAGATCGCGCGCTGTTTCTTCACGTGCGCGCAGTGGATTCGGCACCTGGACATGCGCACACCACTACGCCACCAACGGAAAGCTGGGGAAGAAAAGAGCGATGTCACCACACCCACCTGACCAGCCTGATTGACAGGCGAAAACGGCGACTTTGGTAATGTATTTCGCAGCATAGGTGGGGAATCAGGGTACACTACATACACTATTGTAACGCACAGCGCAGGCTCTTTTTAACAGTATTTTTATCTCAATCTGAAAAAACGGGGTGACAGGTTTCCTTTAACGGGAACCTGTCAGCAGGATTGTGCTGAGTAACCTACAGACAAGTGTCAGGTCAGCATCGCTATACTGATTAAAATTATACCTTGGTTGATGAAAAAGAATCACATATTTATATACAACACAGCACAGAAATAATACAATAGATAATACTATTTTATTTATTTCATTATTTCTGTGCTGTTTTGTGTATAAAGATGTGATTCTTCAGATTTTGTACGAATGAACAGTGGGTCCGAAACGCACGTTGGGGTGCACCATATCAAATACTTGGCGGTCCTTGGAACAACTCCCTCATCTTAAGGCCGGCATCACACTAGCGAGTATGAGAGGTGCAGAAAATACGGATTGCACACGGTACAATGATTCTCTATGGTCCAGCTCCTATCTGCCGTATTTTACTGATCCGTATTATACGGTCTTCTACAGCCGTAGAAAATTGCAGCATGCTGTGTTTGTCAGCGTATTGCGCAAAAAAAATCGCCAATGAAAGTCTGTGAGGGCGAGAAAAATACGGATTACACACGGACCAACAGTGTGACTTGCAAGAAATACGCAGCGGTGTTCTATAGAAAAGCCAGCAATTCAGTGCGGTGTACAGTAAAATCACACTGACAAGTTAAAATAAAATAGCTAAAATAAATGTCTACACATAGTATAGGGGTATATATATATATATATATATATATATATATGTCAGTGAAACATATATATATATATTAATATTTCATACAGCGCTAGATAGCAGAAAAGCCAGTAATTCAACTGCTGACTTTTCCTATCTCCTTCTCAAACCCGACATGATATGAGACATGGTTTACAGACAGTAAACCATCTCATATCCCTTCTTTTATTACATATTCCTCTTTACTAATGTAAGAAGTGTCTGCAACAACTCTGCTGGCATCCACAGCATGGCCTCACATCTCTCACACAATCTTACCCACTGCTCCAGGCCATGATGTGGTTTCTGTTTCATGCCAGCTCCATGTTCTGTGTCTCTGCTCTGTGCATGCTTCATGGCTATGTGTATAGGGGGCCGGTGCCTGAACACTCTGGTTCTTATAGGAATCAGGTGCATCTGTCTAATCAGTTCCTGACCAATTATCAAAAGGCCTCCTGTATATAGTGCAGCTCCACCCTGTGGTCTGGGCCTGTGCAGCTTACTCCCTCAGTCAGTTCTTAGCTGCTGAGGTGCCAGGTCCTGTCTCGGTTACTCTCTCTTGTCTGCCACCCAGCGGGGCTTCGTACCCTGGCTTGTGTCTATGTCTCTGTGTCTTGTCTCGTTCCTGACTAGTCTAGTCCTATTCCACTGTCTGTTATTATCTGTCTTGGTTTGCCTTTTCTGCTCTGTTCGCCACTGTCTGTGGCTCTGCTTCTCTTTGCTCAGTTCTACCACAACCTGTGCTTCTGTGTCTCTCAGCTTTTCCCTCAGCTCTGCTCTCTGTAACTCTGCTCTGCACTCTGACCTTGCTTTACACTCTTTGGCTTTGCTCTCAGCTCTGCACTCAGACCTTGCTCCACACTCTGTGGCTTTGCCCTGTGGCTCCGCTCTTTGCGGTTCTACCTGGCTCCGCTCTCTGCGGTTCTACCTGGCTCCGCACTTTGCGGTTCTACCTGGCTCCGCTCTTTGCGGTTCTACCTGGCTCCGCTCTCTGCGGTTCTACCTGGTTCCGCCTCCTGCGTTTCTGCACTTGGCTCCGCCTCCAGCATCTCCGCTCTTGGCTCCGCCTCCAGCGTCTCAGCTCTTGGCTCCGCCTCCAGCGTCTCAGCTCTTGGCTCCGCCTCCAGCGTCTCAGCTCTTGGCTCCGCCTCCAGCGTCTCAGCTCTTGGCTCCGCCTCCAGCGTCTCAGCTCTTGGCTCCGCCTCCAGCGTCTCAGCTCTTGGCTCCGCCTCCAGCGTCTCAGCTCTTGGCTCCGCCTCCAGCGTCTCTTCTCTTAGTTCCACCTTCTACTCGTACTCAGCCTCCTGCGTTTCTGTTCTTGGTTCTAGCTCTTGTGCTTTCGCTCTGCATCCGCTCTTGCGGTCTTTCTCTACTTGTTACTTAGTACTCCTGTCTGAACAGGTTCCTACCTGTTTCACATACCTGCCTGCAGACCGGTCCCTACCGGTTCTTCCTATGTTCCAGCCGTAACCGCCTGCCTACCAGAGAGCCAGCCGTGTCCGCCTACCCGCCAGTGTCTCTGTTGTACCCATCTGCCTGCCTGTGTCCCAGCCGTGTCAGCCAGAGTGCCAGCCGTGCCCGCTCCGTTCCTTAGTGGGATCAGCAGCCACAGCCAGACATCACCCTGGAGTGGCACCTGGTAGCTTCCTATTGCACAAGTCTGACCTAACCATCAGAGGCTCCAGCGAACACCTAGGAAGCTACTTAGTTATGCCCCTTCCAGGGAAGTTTGGTCTGTGGTCCAGTGGGGCCACACCCCCATATGCCCGCGCCAACCAGTCTGGGCGCGTGCGTGACAGTGTCTTGGTGTTAAATTTGGGGGCTCTAGCTATTAAATTAAAGGGTTAAATCGCGGAAAAAATTGGCGTGGGCTCCCGTGCAATTTTCTCTGCCAGAGTGGGAAAGCCAGTGACTGAGGGCAGATATTAATAGCCTGAAGAGGGTCCATGGTTATTGCCCCCCCCCAGCTAAAAATTTCTGCCCCCAGCCACCCCAGAAAAGGTGCATCTAAAAGATGCGCCTATTCTGGCACTTAGGCTCTCTCTTCCCAATCCCATGTAGCGGTGGGATATGGGGTAATAAAGGGTTAATGTCACCTTTCTACTGTAAGGTGACATTAAGACAGATTAATAATGGAGAGGCATCAATTATGAACTTGAGCGTGGGAAAATATTTTGAAAAGTTCCCAGGCTCGAGTTCATGTGAGTTCATCCAGCAGAGGGTGCATCACCGCGACTCGAGGTAACTACAGGTCATTCCATTCATTCCCTGGGTTTTTACAGCCACGAACACCGCTGCATTAGCAGAGCTCCTGGGTGTAAAATGATTTAACCCCTTCAGATGGATTGACAGCATGGGACAAGACTGAACGACAGAAGGTATGGAATATTGTTGTTTGTTTTTTTAACTTTGTTCCAGGTGACAAGGGTCTTCTGGTGGATTAAAGGGACTCTGTGGTAGGGGTCGAGTTCCCGCCTCTGCACAGGGGGAATCTCGGGCCATCTCTACTGCAGTCTCCCATTCTTCTCCTGCCGCATTGAAGCCTGCTCAGCATAGACATCAGTCCCAGCGTCTTGCTCAGTCCCACTCTGTACAAAGAGTTACTGCTGCTTTTCCTGCTTCTGCCATTGAAGCCAGTGCTGGGCAGCGGCGAGCAGATGCTTCTGGGACTGAGTCCTGCTTTTCTCGTTCTGAGCATGCCCAGAGTAAGATCTCTCAGTGGAGATTGAGGGTCACATGGTCAGATACTGCAGCTAAGTCCATTGGTCCTTTCAGGAAGGTCCTGTAGGTACTCTGGCTTTGTGGTAGCCTCTCATTGGTCCTTCTAGGAAGGTCCTGCATGTGCTGCAACTATTTAAGACTCGCATGGCCGCACGGCCATGCACTAGTATTGTTCCATGTTATGTGCTTTGCGCCAGTGTGGTCACGTAAGAGTGTGTTCAGGGACCCGGCTGAAATAAGCCCCAAGAATGCTGGCACCTCCGGCGAGGAGTTTGTGTGTGTGTATGTATTCAGGGACCTCGCTGAAATAAGCCCCTAGAATGCTGGCACCTCCGGCGAGGAGTTTTGTGTGCATGCGTGACCACTGACTGCTCTCTGGGCAGTTAGCCTGTGCCTCTGTGAAGTCTAACAAGGCACAGTGCTTTGCTTTCACGGCTACTCAGTGAATTAACTGAGTTAGTCTATACCGCCATATAGTGCCGCTGTTTGCTAGCAGCAGGTTCTTCTGCACGGTGGACCACGGGCTGCGAACGCACCAATAACAATAAAAACATCTATATTTACTCGGTGTGTTCTGCTAGCCCTAACACTCTGTCACCCCCTCCAGCCGTTAGAAACTATAAGAGCCACCTTGTGCAGCAGTAATGCTGCATTCTGACAAGGTGGCTCTTTTAGTTATTGGTGCAGTCAAAGCAGAAATAAAGCATTTTATAATTTCTCAAAAATACCTGTCTTTAGTCCTGGAGGCAGGACTTAACCCCCCTGCTGCACACGCCACACTGCCGTCACTCAAGGCTTCTTTGGCGCCGGGCGCCGCCCCCTCCGTGCTGTTTTCAAATCAAATCCAGCGCCTGCACTGTTTTGTTCTGCCTGGGGCAGGCGCAGTGTGTTATACATTATGCACAGTGCGGGGCTAGGATTCACAAGCTGGGTGGCTGCACAGGCGCAGTCTGCGAGACTGCATCTGAGGTCAGACGGGCAGCACTCACTGCGTCTGCCCCAGGCAGAACAAAACAGCGCAGGTGCCGGATTTGATTTGAAAACAGCACGGAAGGGGCGGCGCCCGGAGCCGAAGAAGCCTTGAGTGACGGCAGTGTGGCGTGTGCAGCAGGGGGGTTAAGACCTGCCTCCGGGACTAAAGACAGGTATTTTTGAGAAATTATAAAACGCTTTATTTCTGCTTTGACTGCACCAATAACTAAAAGAGCCACCTTGTCAGAATGCAGCATTACTGCTGCACAAGGTGGCTCTTTTAGTTTCTAATGGCTGGAGGGGGTGACAAAGTCCCTTTAAGAGTATAATAAAATATTAAAACACCCTGTGTCTTTATTTCATTAAAATATTTTTTAATAATGTGTGTGTGTTTTAATAACCATTTCGTACTATTGGATTAATAATGGATAGTGTTGTGAATTCTGTTGTTAAGCTCCCTCCTGTGGTCGTGAATGGTACTTCGGCTGGTTCTATCCATGGGCTTCCTCTGGTGCTTGTGAGTGGGGCTGCGGTTTCTGAGGTTCCTTCCACAGGTGACGAGGTTAATTTGTTAGCTGGCTGCTCTATTTAACTCCACCTAGATCATTGCTCCATGCCACCTGTCAATGTTCCAGTATTGGTCTTGTTCGCTCCTGGATCGTTCTTGTGACCTGTCTTCCCAGCAGAAGCTACGTTCCTGCTTGTTTTTTTCTGTTTGCTATTTTTCTGTCCAGCTTGCTATTTTGATTTTTGTCTTGCTTGCTGGAAGCTCTGGGACGCAGAGGGAGCGCCTCCGCACCGTGAGTCGGTGCGGAGGGTCTTTTTGCGCCCTCTGCGTGGTCTTTTTGTAGGTTTTTGTGCTGACCGCAAAGTTACCTTTCCTATCCTCTGTCTGTTCAGTAAGTCGGGCCTCACTTTGCTAAATCTATTTTATCTCTGTGTTGGTAATTTTCATCTTTACTCACAGTCATTATATGTGGGGGGCTGCCTGTTCCTTTGGGGAATTTTTCTGAGGCAAGGTAGGCTTTATTTTTCTATCTTTAGGGCTAGCTAGTTCCTTAGGCTGTGACGAGGCGCCTAGGGAGCGTCAGGAGCGCTCCACGGCTATTTCTAGTGTGTGTGATAGGATTAGGGATTGCGGTCAGCAGAGTTCCCACGTCTCAGAGCTTGTCCTGTATTATTAGTAACTATCAGGTCATTCCGTGTGCTCTTAACCACCAGGTCCATTATTGTCCTCACCACCAGGTCATAACAGGATAGGTGTCATAATTGACGCCTCTCTCCATTATTAATCTGGCTTAATGTCACCTAACAATAGCAATAACCATGGACCCTCTCCAGGCTATTAATATCTTCCCTCAGTCACTGGCTTTCCCACTCTGGCAGAGAAAATTCCGCGGGAGCCCACGCCAATTTTTCCCGCGATTTAACCCTTTAATAGCTAGAGCCCCCAAATTTAACACCAAGACACTTCTTACATTACTAAAGAGGAATATGTAATAAAAGAAAGGATATGAGATGGTTTACTGTGTGTAAACCATATCTCATATCATGTCGGGTTTGAGAAGGAGATAGGAAAAGCCGGCAATTGATTTACCGGCTTTTCTGCTATCTAGCGCTGTATGAAATATTAATATATACATATATGTGTCTCCCTGACATTATGTATATAGACAGTATATATGTTTTAACGAATATTTGAGGCAATGGATCCATTGTATCAAAAACGAATAAAAGAGAGAAAATAGCATATGGACGGCACTGCCCCAACTAAATCCATAATCTTCAGGAAAGCCGGTACTAAAAAGCTATATCATGTCAGCAACAGCCATGGCAAAAAAGATATCGGGTGCAAAACCATGAAATAACATATGTGTCCCAGGTAGCAAAAGAAAAAAGCAGGATGCACTTACCAATCTTCAAAGTAGCAAATTTTAGGGGCGACGACGGCCGTTTCTGCAGACCCGTTGAAGCGCAAGGACCGCACGAAACGGCCGTCGTCTCCCCTGCTCGCACGAGCTCCTTTTCTTCTCCCCCGGCCATGAAGTTTTAATTGTGAAGACTCAATAAAATTTGCTACTTTGAAGATTGGTGAGTGCATCCTGCTTTTTTCTTTTGCTACCTGGGATCCATTGTATGTCTGTTTTGCAAACCTGCGAGAAAATCTCGCAGTACGGATGCCATACGGATTACATACGGAGGATGACATGCGCAAAATACGCTGACACACCCTGTCTACGGATGACATACGGATCACTATTTTGGGAACATTTCTGCATATTACGGCAGTAAAAAACGGACCATATTTTCATACGCTGAGTGTGACGTCGGCCTTAGAAGTAAGTGTCTCCGGATAGTATCTACACATAGCACCTTAGAGATTGCATTTTTGTCCTTGCACAGCATGCACTTTCATTGTTCTTTCTTACACCAGATTGAATACTGTTATATGCACATTGTATGCACAGTTTTTTGAAAAAATTATTTCCTGCTTTTATATTAGCACTTTTTGTTTATGTGCAAAGTATGGTTTTCTCTTGATACATAGTGAGTCCTTACGGGTATATACTGTAATATTATACAATATATAATATAATTGGACCTGCCATATGTAACATATTTTGATATGTGCACAATCATTTTAAGTACATACATATTCAAAAAATTCTGATTTTATTCTTTGTATATTTTTATGGTTCTATACTTGCCACTAAATATATATATATATATATATATATATATATATATATATATATATATATATATATATATATATAATATATTCTAAAATATTCTCTGCTGTGATGGTTTTGGTTCTGGCTATGTTGTGAGCACGGTTCTTTTAGATTTTGTATTAGTCTTTGCCTGATGAAGAAACTTGAGGAATCTCGAAAGCTTGCAATTTGGTACAATCTTTTCAGTTAGCCATTAAAAGCTATCAACCACTGAGGACTGGCTAACATGGTACAAAGATATATATATCTTTCCTCTTCCTTTAGGGTCAGCTGTCGCATGTCTTAGGTCCATTCTGGTGTAGCACCTGGTGTCCATCTGGAGCCAAGTCTAACCCCATCTTTACAGGCATTAGTGAAGAGTCAGGTGTTCTCCTAGTTACACACCTCCAGGCTCTCCTTGGACCATGGCACAGTTGTTCCACCACTCCTTTTAGGCTATGTGCACACGTTGCGGATTAGGCTTAGGAATTTCTGGTGTGGATTCTGCCTTTCCTGGCAGAAAATGCAACTGCGGATTTGTCGCATTTTTTGTGCGGTTCCACAGCATTTTTTGTGCGTTTTTGCTGCGGTTTTCTTATGGATTTGCTGCGTTTTTACCCCTGCAGTTTTCTATAATGGAATGGGTACAAAAACGCTGCAGATTCACAAAAAAGAAGTGACATGCTACTTCTTTTAAACCGCAGCGTTTCCGGCGTTTTTTTTTTCTCATTGATTTACATTGTACTGTAAATCATTTGCGGATCTGCAGCGTTTCTGCACCTCAAAAAACGCTGCGGATCCGCAGAGAATCCGCAACATGTGCACATATCCTTACAGTTTGCTCAGGCCATGGAATCTGCTAGCTCTGAGGCTTCCGCTATCTCTGATCTGTACCAGGAAGTCTCCTGCTAGAAAGACCAGCAGAGCAAAATTCTCTCCTATCTGCGCACAGTGACCACCCGCTTTGACATGCTGACATCTGTGTGCATATTCACTCCTGCTAAAAATAAAATTCCTATGAAGCACCTGAAGGGTGCAATTTTTAGCATATTGTCACTTTTGGGTATTCTCTGTCTAATAGACAACTCATAGTCACTTCAAATGTTATGTGATCCCTTTAAAAAATGGTTTTGTAAATTTTGTTGAAAAAATTAGAAATTGCTGGTCAACTTTTAACCCTTATAACTTCCTAACAGAAAAAAAGATTTTTAAAAACTGTACTGATGTAAAGTTGACATGTGTAAAATGTTATTTATTAACTATTTGTGGTTTATCTCTCTGATTTAAGGGCATAAAAGTTAAAATTTTAAAATTGCTAAATTTTCAACATTTTGGCCAAATTTCCATTTTTTTCTCAAATAAACAAGTCATATTGATGAAGAGGAATTTTTAGAATGCGTAAGGAAAACATGAACATTTATCTTTTTTCACAAAATGTTTTTTTTTTTTTTTTTTACAAGGATAGCAGGAAAAAATGGACTCCAAAATTTGTTGTGCAATTTTTCCTGAGCATACCGATACCCTATATGTGGGTGGAAATCACTATTTAGGAGCATGATCATGCACAGAAGGGAAGGAGAGACATTTGACTTTTTTAATGCAAAATTTGCTGGAATAAATAGTGGATGCCATGTCATATTTGGAGAGCCCCTGATGTGCTTAAGCAGTAAAACCCCCCACAAGTGACAACATTTTCAAAAATCTGCAGAGCGCAGATACCGATAGCCGGAAGACTGAGGTTGTGTCGGACTCTAGGAGGCACAGCAGAAACTGGCAGGACAGCTAGACTATGTTACCCGCCCACCCTAATACCCAGGAGACACAGTGGCGCATAGAGCCCAGGTCATGATAGAGACCCTGCAAAAACGCTCGAGCCACCTGCCATACAGGTTTATCTCCCACCTTTATGGAGGACAGAGAGAACTGTGTGGACCTTGTCAGAAGCCATAGGCAACAAGGGACCACATCACCACGCTAGTAGGAAGTCTTTCATCTCCACCTGGTAGAGGGGACTCTGAACTTGCTTCCAAGCTGGCAAGACCCTGCCTGTATCTGTGATCTGATACCCTGAACTGCGGTTGCATGAAGCCTTCAGTAAAGCAGGTAAAGAGACTGCAAACCTGTGTCCTCCATTCTTTACTGCACCACTCACCATCTTAATCTATACACCAGAGCCCTGGGGACCTACTTCACCTGTGGGAAGTTATACCATCTTAGCTGCCATAACATCACCCCAGCAGACCCCTTTAAGCAGCGTCAGTCCCCTCTGATCGAATACCACAGGTGGCGTCACAAACACAAACTATATTACAACCCCTTTTAGGATATTCCCTTTTACTTGGGCGCCCAGGGCCACGGACCGGGTCGCCACCACTGTGACATCCCCTTTAAGTACCGGACCTGTTACCGAGTACCCCAAGGCCCTTGCGGGTGACTCAGTGGTGCAGTCAGTCAGGTGTGATACAGGGGAAGGTAACGCCATCAGTCAGGGGTGATACAGGGGGAGGTGGCGCAGTTGTTGATACAGGAGGAGGAGGCGCAGTCAGGGATGATACAGGGGGAGGTGGCGCAGTCAGGGTGATACAGAAGGAGGGGACATAGTCAGTCAGGGGTGATACAGAAGGAGGGGACATAGTCAGTCAGAGGTGATACCGGGGAAGGGGACACAGTCAGGGGTGATACCGGGAGAGGTGGTGCAGCCGGAAGTAATACAGAGGGAAAGAGGCTCAATTAGGATGATACAGGGGGAGCTGGTTCAGTCAGGGGTAATACAGGAGTAGAGGGGCTCAGACAAGGTGATTCTGTGGCGAGACTATTCAGCAGAGGTGATATTGGGAAGTGGGTGCAGTCAGCGGTGATACAGGGGAAGGGGTGCAGTTAGGGGTCATATAGAGGGAGGTGCTACAGTCAGGGGTAATACAGGGGCTCAGTCAGGGTGATTCCATGGCGAGCATATTCAGCAGGGGTGATACAGGAGTAGGGGGTGCAGTCAGGGGTAATGCAGGGGTAGAGGGGCTCAGTCAGGGTGATTCTGAGGCGAGGGGATTCAACAGGTGAGGGAGTGCAGTCAGGGGTGATACAAGGGAGGCGGTTCAGTCAGGGGTCATATAGTGGGAGAGGGCTCAGTCAGGGGTGATACAGGGGGTGTTGGCGCAGTCAGGGTGATAAAGGGGGAGGTAGCGCAGTCAGGGTGATACAGGGGGTGGTGGTGCAGTCAGGGTGATACAGGGGGTGCTGGTGCAGTCATGGGTGATACAGGGGGAGGGGGCTCAGTCAGGGGTGATATAAAGGGAGGGGGTGCAGTCAGTCAGGAGTGAAAGGAGAGATGAGGTAATGGGGCCCTCATTTATCCCTAAGTAACTTAGCCCCTCCCCCTCTCTCACCCCAGACTAAAGCCCCCCATTTACACTTACTTTTAGACTGTCAGGGGGGCCTTGTTCAAACTTTGTAGCTGTAGCAAGGAGCCCTCTATCTCCCTTTGCTGCTTACACTGTGGGGGAGGGGAGCGCACGTTATAGATGACAGCAGCTCATTACCTGAGCTTTGCTGTATGGCTGGGGAGATAGGACACAAACAAAGCTAACATTGATTGGCTGCTCTGTGGCCAATCAGTGTTACATTAAACCTAAGACGTGCTCCACCGCAGGGAAGAGTGGTGAGTGACAGAAAAAGTCATGAAGACAGGAGCGCTGTGTTACTTACAAATCCTGAGCCGCAGGTTGCAGCAGCCGAACATGTCAGCTGTTATCAGTGACTCCCACACTGTTCTCTGACTAGCTCTGAGCGCCTAGCCAGCAGTAGTGGTGATGTTACGGTGGGAGGATGTCCTGCTCGCGGTTCCTCCCAGTTAGTCAGAGAGCAGTGCGGGTGTCACTGATAACAGTTGACATGTTCGGCTGCTGCTGCTGCAGCCTGCTGCTCAGGATTTGTAAGTTTACACAGCGCTCATGTGTAGACTGCGGCAAACACTGCCCGCTGCTAAAGTGAAATTAATATGCACCCTTCTCCACGCCCATGGGGGCATCGGAAGCAGTGAATATTAATTTCCTTTTAGCAGCGGTGACAGGGGCTTCTGCTTCCTGTCACCCGCAGCTGCTCTGCTGGCACCAGAGGTCCCCCATAGCAGCTGCCCACTGGCTGGGGGCCCCTGGAGCAGTGGGGGGCCCTAGGCAGCTGCTGGCCAGTATGCCAGCAGGTGTCAGTGCCTGGGCCCACCGCAGAATCCTCCGATTCTCCGGTGGCCCAGTCCGACCCTGGCACCTGATGTCCACCTGTATCCAAGTCTACCCACCATCAGGGGCTGTAGTGAAGAGTCAGGTGTTCACTTAGTTACATCCATCCTTGCTTTCCTCAGATGACAGCACAGTATTCCAGCAAATCATTATGGAACCTCCATAATATCCTATTAGAGCTACACAGGCTGAAGTGTATCGCTACGGCCCCTCACAGCTTTTCTTAATGCCCAGTTTAATTGTGAGAACCTTACTGGCTGAGGTACATTGGTGTGACTTCTCCCTACTACTCTCCAAGTGCATTCGATGAGGGCTACGAGTTCTTTGCTGTGCCACCACATCTTCAGTTACCTGTGGGAGAACTTTTATCCCAGCCTGGCCATCTACTCCTCTATGACCCTCAGACCGGGCTAAACTCTAGCTTTTAGCTAGAATCTACTATATAATTGTCTAAGGGGTACTTCCATCTGTCTGTCTGTCCCGGATATTCATTGGTCGCGGCCTCTGTCTGTCACGGAAATCCAACTCGCTGATTGGTCGTGAAAAAACAGCCACGACAAATCAGCGACGGCCACAGTCCGGCACCAAAATGGCCGCTCCTTCCTCCCCGCAGTCAGTGCCTGCTCCATTATCCCCTCCAGTCAGCGCTCACACAGAGTTAATGGCAGCGCTAACAGACCGTGTTATGCCGCGGTGTAATGCACTCCATTAACACTGTTATTAACCCTGTGTGACCAAATTTTTACCATTGATGCTGCCTATGCAGCATCAATAGTAAAAAGTTCTAATGTTAACCCCTCTGTGACCTTAGACGTACTATCCCGTCGAGGTGCCCTGGGCTTATCTGACCCTGGACGGGATAGTACGTCATAGCGATCGGCAGCGCTCACGGGGGGAGCGCCGCCGATCGCGGCCGGGTGTCAGCTGCTTATCGCAGCTGACATCCGGCACTATGTGCCAGGAGCGGTCACGGACCGC
This sequence comes from Ranitomeya imitator, assembly GCF_032444005.1. Classification (NCBI taxonomy): domain Eukaryota; kingdom Metazoa; phylum Chordata; class Amphibia; order Anura; family Dendrobatidae; genus Ranitomeya; species Ranitomeya imitator. The sequence goes on from NC_091282.1 coordinate 180,501,073, forward strand.
CCCCGGCACATTAACCCCTGGCACACCGCGATCAAAGATGATCGCGATGTGCCGGCGGTGCAGGGAAGCACCGCGCAGGGAGGGGGCTCCCTGCGGGCTTCCCTGAGCCCCCCGCAGCAACGCGATGTGATCGCGTTGCTGCGAGGGTCTCCTCACCTCCCTCCCTGCTCGAGCCCCGGATCCAAGATGGCCGCGGATCCGGGTCCTGCAGGGAGGGAGGTGGCTTCACAGAGCCTGCTTAGAGCAGGCACTGTGAAGGCTGCAGCGCTGCATGTCAGATCAGTGATCTGACAGAGTGCTGTGCAAACTGTCAGATCACTGATCTGTGATGTCCCCCCCTGGAACAAAGTAAAAAAGTTAAAAAAAAATTTTCCAAATGTGTAAAAAAAATAAAAAAAAATATTCCAAAATAATGAAAAAAAAAAAAAATATATTATTCCCATAAATACATTTCTTCATCTAAATAAAAAAAAAAAAACAATAAAAGTACACATATTTAGTATCGCCGCGTCCGTAACGACCCGACCTATAAAACTGTCCCACTAGTTAACCCCTTCAGTAAACACCGTAAGAAAAAAAAAAAAAAAACGAGGCAAAAAACAACACTTTATTATCATACCGCCGAACAAAAAGTGGAATAACACGCGATCAAAAGGACAGATATAAATAACCATGGTACCGCTGAAAGCGTCATATTGTCCCGCAAAAAAAGAGCCGCCATACAGCATCATCAGCAAAAAAATAAAAAAGTTATAGTCCTGAGAATAAAGCGATGCAAAAATAATTATTTTTTCTGTAAAATAGTTTTTATCGTATAAAAGCACCAAACCATAAAAAAATTATATAAATGAGGTATCGCTGTAATCGTACTGACCCGAAGAATAAAACTGATTTATCAATTTTACCAAACGCGGAACGGTATAAACCCCTCCCCCAATAGAAATTCATGAATAGCTGGCTTTTGGTCATTCTTCCTCACAAAAATCGGAATAAAAAGCGATAAAAAAATGTCACGTGCCCGAAAATGTTTTCAATAAAAACGTCAACTCGTCCCGCAAAAAACAAGACCTCACATGACTCTGTGGACCAAAATATGGAAAAATTATAGCTCTCAAAATGTGGTATTGCAAAAAATATTTTTTGCAATAAAAAGGGTCTTTCAGTGTGTGACGGCTGCCAATCATAAAAATCCGCTAAAAAACCCGCTATAAAAGTAAATCAAACCCCCCTTCATCACCCCCTTAGTTAGGGAAAAATAAAAAAAATGTATTTATTTCCATTTTCCCATTAGGGCTAGGGTTAGGGCTAGGATTAGGGTTAGGGCTAGGGTTAGGGCTAGGGTTAGGGTTAGGGCTAGGGTTAGGGCTAGGGTTAGGGCTAGGGCTAGGGTTAGGGCTAGGGTTAGGGCTAGGGTTAGGGCTAGGGTTAGGGCTAGGGTTAGGGTTAGGGTTAGGGCTAGGGTTAGGGCTAGGGTTAGGGTTAGGGCTAGGGTTAGGGCTAGGGTTAGGGCTAGGGTTAGGGCTAGGGTTAGGGTTAGGGTTGGGGCTACAGTTAGGGTTGGGGCTAAAGTTAGGGTTAGGGTTTAGATTACATTTACAGTTGGGAATAGGGTTGGGATTAGGGTTAGTGGTGTGTCAGGGTTAGAGGTGTGGTTAGGGTTACCGTTGGAATTAGGGTTAGGGGTGTGTTTAGATTAGGGTTTCAGTTATAATTGGGGGGTTTCCACTGTTTCGGCACATCAGGGGCTCTCCAAACACGACATGGCGTCCGATCTCAATTCCAGCCAATTCTGCGTTGAAAAAGTAAAACAGTGCTCCTTCCCTTCCGAGCTCTCCTGTGTGCCCAAACAGGGGTTTACCCCAACATATGGGGTATCAGCGTACTCAGGACAAATTGGACAACAACTTTTGTGGACCAATTTCTCCTGTTACCCTTGGGAAAATACAAAACTGGGGGCTAAAAAATAATTTTTGTGGGAAAACAAAAAGATTTTTTATTTTCACGGCTCTGCGTTATAAACTGTAGTGAAACACTTGGGGGTTCAAAGTTCTCACAACACATCTAGATAAGTTCATTGAGGGGTCTAGTTTCCAATATGGGGTCACTTGTGGGGGGTTTCTACTGTTTAGGTACATTAGGGGCTCTGCAAACGCAATGTGACGCCTGCAGACCAATCCATCTAAGTCTGCATTCCAAATGATGCTCCTTCCCTTCCGAGCCCTCCCATGCGCCCAAACGGTGGTTCCCCCCCACATATCGGGTATCAGCGTACTCAGGACAAATTGGACAACAACATTTAGGGTCCAATTTCTCCTGCTAACCTTGGAAAAATACAAAACTGGGGGCTAAAATATAATTTTTGTGGAAAAAAAAATATTTTTTATTTGCATGGCTCTGCGTTATAAACTGTAGTGAAATACTTGGGGGTTCAAAGCTCTCACAACACATCAAGATGAGTTCCTTAGGGGGTCTACTTTCCAAAATGGTGTCACTTGTGGGGGGTTTCTACTGTTTAGGTACATTAGGGGCTCTGCAAACGCAATGTGACGCCTGCAGACCATTCCATCTAAGTCTGCATTCCAAATGGCGTTCCTTCCCTTCCGAACCCTCCCATGCGCCCAAACGGTGGTTCCCCCCCACATATGGGGTATCAGCGTACTCAGGACAAATTGGACAACAACTTTTGGGGTCCAATTTCTCCTGTTACCCTAGGGAAAATACAAAACTGGGGGCTAAAAAATAATTTTTGTGGGAAAAAAATTTTGTTTTATTTTTATGGCTCTGCATTATAAACTTCTGTGAAGCCCTTGGTGGGTCAAAGTGCTCACCACACATCCAGATAAGTTCCTTAGGGGGTCTACTTTCCAAAATGGTGTCACTTGTGGGGGGTTTCAATGTTTAGGCACATCAGTGGCTCTCCAAACGCAACATGGCGTCCCATCTCAATTGCTGTCAATTTTGCATTGAAAAGTCAAACGGCGCTCCTTCCCTTCCGAGCTCTCCCATGCGCCCAAACAGTGGTTTACTGCCACATATGGGGTATCAGCGTACTCGGGACAAATTGGACAACAACTTTTGAGGTCCAATTTCTTCTCTTACCCTTGGAAAAATAAAAAATTGGGGGCAAAAATATAATTTTTGTGAAAAAATATGATTTTTTATTTTTACGGTTCTGCATTATAAACTTCTGTGAAGCACTTGGTGGGTCAAAGTGCTCACCACACCTCTAGATAAGTTCCTTAGGGGGTCTACTTTCCAAAATGGTGTCACTTGTGGGGGGTTTCAATGTTTAGGCACATCAGTGGCTCTCCAAACGCAACATGGCGTCCCATCTCAATTTCTGTCAATTTTGCATTGAAAAGTCAAACTGCGCTCCTTCCCTTCCGAGCTCTCCCATGCGCCCAAACAGTGGTTTACTGCCACATATGGGGTATCAGCGTACTCAGGACAAATTGGACAACAACTTTTGAGGTCCAATTTCTTCTCTTACCCTTGGAAAAATAAAAAATTGGGGGCAAAAATATAATTTTTGTGAAAAAATATGATTTTTTATTTTTACGGTTCTGCATTATAAACTTCTGTGAAGCACTTGGTGGGTCAAAGTGCTCACCACACATCCAGATAAGTTCCTTAGGGGGTCTACTTTCCAAAATGGTGTCACTTGTGGGGGGTTTCAATGTTTAGGCACATCAGTGGCTCTCCAAACGCAACATGGCGTCCCATCTCAATTCCTGTCAATTTTGCATTGAAAAGTCAAATAGCGCTCCTTCCCTTCCGAGCTCTCCCATGCGCCCAAACAGTGGTTTACTGCCACATATGGGGTATCAGCGTACTCAGGACAAATTGGACAACAACTTTTTGGGTCCAATTTCTCCTGTTACCCTTGGTAAAATAAAACAAATTGGAGCTGAAGTAAACTTTTTGTGTAAAAAAGTTAAATGTTCATTTTTATTTAAACATTCCAAAAATTCCTATTAAACACCTGAAGGGTTAATAGACTTCTTGAATGTGGTTTTGAGCACCTTGAGGGGTGCAGTTTTTAGAATGGTGTCACACTTGGGCATTTTCTATCATATAGACCCCTCAAAATGACTTCAAATGAGACGTGGTCCCTAAAAGAAAATGGTGTTGTAAAAATGAGAAATTGCTGGTCAACTTTTAACCCTTATAACTCCCTAACAAAAAAAAAAATTGGTTCCAAAATTATGCTGATGTAAAGGAGACATGTGGGAAATGTTACTTATTAAGTATTTTGTGTGACATATCTCTGTGATTTAATTGCATAAAAATTCAAAGTTTGAAAATTGCGAAATTTTCAAAATTTTCGCCAAATTTCCGTTTTTTTCACAAATAAACGCAGGTACTATCAAAGAAATTTTACCACTATCATGAAGTACAATATGTCACGAGAAAACAATGTCAGAATCACCAGGATCCGTTGAAGCGTTTCGGAGTTATAACCTCATAAAGGGACAGTGGTCAGAATTGTAAAAATTGGCCTGGTCATTAACGTGCAAACCACCCTTGGGGGTAAAGGGGTTAAAAATAATAATAAAAAAAAATAATTATCTACTCACCTTCCATCGCCTTTCCTGCTCCAGCAGCAGGTTCCGGTGGCAAGGATGGTATGCGAGAAGGACCTGCCATGACGTCATGGTCATGTGACCGCGATGTCATCACACGTCCTGCGCCCATACCAACCCTGGGACCGGAAGCTGCTGCGGTGCGCACACAGATCCAGGACTTCAACGGGCTTTCGGAGGGTGAGTATATGTTTATTTTTTATTTTAAGTCTGTATACTACGTGGCTCTATGCTGTATACTCTGTCGCTGTGCAATATACTATGTGGCTGGGCAATATACTATGTGGCTGGGCAATATACTACGTGACTGGGCAATATACTACGTGGCCGGGCAATATACTACGTGGACATGCATATTCTAGAATACCCGATGCGTTAGAATCGGGCCACCATCTAGTACATAATAATTTGCTTAAAACTTGCTGGCCTGGGATAAGGAGTCCTTTCTTCAGCTTAGTCCTTGCTTTATGTCCCCATGCCGGAGTTCAGGAATCTGATCTGCCACTAAAGGTACCTTCACACTGGCCAACTTAACAACGATATCGCTAGCGAATCCATGACGTCGCAGCGTCCTGGCTAGCGATATCGTTGTGTTGGACACGCAGCAGCGATCTGGATCCTGCTGTGACATCGTTGGTCGGAGCAGAAAGTCCAGAACTTTATTTTGTCACCGGATCTCCCGCAGACATCTCTGAATCGGCGTGTGTGACGCCGATTCAGCGATGTCTTCACTGGTAACCAGGGTAAACATCAGGTTACTAAGCGCAGGGCCGCGCTTAGTAACCCGATGTTTACCCTGGTTACCAGCGTAAACGTAAAAAAACAAACACTACATACTTACATTCCGGTGTCTGTCCTCCGGCGCTCTGCTTCTCTGCACTAGCGCCGGCCGGCCGAAAAGCAGAGCACAGCGGTGACGTCACCGCTGTGCTTTCCAGCCGGCACTTACACAGTGCAGAGAAGCAGAGCGCCGGAGGACAGACACTGGAATGTAAGTATGTAGTGTTTTTTTTTTTTTACGTTTACGCTGGTAACCAGGGTAAACATCGGGTTACTAAGCGCGGCCCTGCGCTTAGCGATCGGGATCGTTGTCTAGATCGCTGCAGCGTCGCTAAATGTGACGGTACCTTTAGTCTTTATTTCATTGAGAACATGCTATCCTGATATGGGCTCCCTTTCTTGGCACACAAACATTTCTTTTCATGCAGGTCTGCAAGCAGCAAGGTCATGGGTCTTTTCACTTCTCTATACTTTTCCATATCTGCCTAGCAACTGGAAACTGCATCTCATTGTGCACAAAACTCCTTTCATCCTGGGATGGCCCCAATAGCTAACCCTATCAGCAGCTAACCCACTGTTGCATTATCTAAACTAGACAAACAACATTTAAGACATGGCAATTCATTATATACTGTAACCATAAGATAATTCAAAAGCGGTGCAGGCAGTTTCTCCAGTCCTTCACAGGAGCAGAGAACAGTAACAACTCCTGTACTCTGCCTTACACTTTTGCAGTTCTCTTTACAGTCTCAGTAGGGTCCATGCTCTAAACCAGGGGTCCCCAACTCCAGTCCTCAAGGCCCACCAACAGGTCATGTTTTCAGGATTTCCTTTGCATTGCACAGGTGATGCAATTATTACCTGGGCAAGACTAAGGAAATCCTGAAAACATGACATGTTGGTGGGCCTTGAGGACTGGAGTTGGGGACCCCTGCTCTAAACCATTACCTCCCAGATATCTCACTCAATTCAGGCCTTTTCCCTCCACTGCTATCCCACAACAGTTCCAAGTAACTGAACTCCTTGTGTTTCCTCCCTCAACTAACCTACCTATGCCCGACACTGCCATTTCCGTGTGTGGTTCAACCATTACTCCCCAGCAACATGCCCGCTGTCTTGGGGTTATGCTTGATTCAGAGCCTTCATTCACCCTCCACATCCGATCACTGGCTTGCTCTTGTTATCTGCACCTCAAAAACATTTCTAGAATTCGCCCTTTTCTTACTCAACTCTGCAAAAACTCTTACTGTTCCTCTTATTCATTCTCCTCTGGACTATTGTAACTCTCTACTAATTGGTCTCCCTCTTACTAAACTCTCCTCTCTCCAATTTGTCTTGAATGCTGCAGCCAGGATCATATTCTTCTCCAACCGTTAAACTGATGCCTCTACCTTGTGCCAGTCACTGCAATGGTTACTCATCCACTCCAGAATTCAATATAAACTTATCACTCTCACCCACAAAGCACTCCAGGGTTCAACACCACCCTATATCTCCTCCCTCATCTCAGTCTACCACCCTACCTGTGCCCTCCGTTCTGCTAATGACTTGAGGTTAACATCCTCAATAATCAGAACCTCCAACTCCCGTCTCCTAGACTTCTCACATGCTGCGAAAAAATGTTTGGAATGTACTACCCAGGATAATTTGATTAATCCCCAATACCAACAGTTTTAAGCATGCCCTAAAAACACATTTCTTCAAATTGGCCTTCCACTTCAACGCATTAATTTAACTATCCATGTTACCTATTCAAAATTTTCACCATAACCAGGTTTCTCGTATCATGTTCTCACACGCTTTATGCATTTAATAGCTCTGTGTCTGTACTTTTACATATTCTGGCTGATAAGGCTTCTTTCACACTTGCTTCGGTACGCGGCCGTTGCTAGGCGTCGGCGCGACGTACCGACAGACGTTGTAAAAATTCAATGCAGTTTTCAAGCATCCATTGCCCATTCTAAAGTCCCGGGGAGGAGGGGGCGGAGATCTGGTTGCACATGTGCGGTAGGAAATGGCGGATGCGACATACGAAAAAACGTTCCCTTGAACGATCCGCCAGCAGTACAAGTCTATGGGAAAAAAAACTCATCCTGCGGGCACATTTGCAGGATTCGTTTTTTCCCAAAACGACACATTGCGATGGAGGCCAAATGGCGCAAGTGTGAAAGTAGCCTAACATGTTCATGCAGCATTACATCACCTGATCAACAACAAGAATCAACACCTGATTCTTACACTATGGCTGGTCCGTACAATACAATCAATTGTTACCATCCACCTTCCTGTCTCCATGTTTTCCTCACAGAATGTATGCTTGCGAGCAGGGCCTTCATTCCTTTCGGTATCTACTGATTTATATGATTATTGTTATGCTGTAATGTATTTTGTCTGTACGAGTCCCCTCTAAAATGTAAAGTGCTGCAGAATATGTTGCTGCTATAGAAATAAAATTATTATTATTATCACTTATTATAAGTTCCACTGGGACTAGCTATCACACAGCCACAAGGAGATGCTCCCCTGGATTCTAGTCTTTATGGAGACTGACCAGCTCTCTTTCACCACCCATCTCCTAACTTAGCTTCAGTAGAGTAGTCCCTTTTTTCTGGAAATGATAATATATATTTTTGTGCAGACTCTGGTTTGCTCCTCTCTGCTGTCCTACACGCTGAGTATCTCAATATTCCTCTCTCTCTCACCAGAGGTTCAGCAGGGAATGTGATTTCACTATATGTATTTCAGCAGAAATCAGCTAGTACAGTTTGTCTCTTAACGGAAAAAAAATCCTTTTTCACTTCCCCCTCAGACAGTCATGGCAGATCATACTTGTAAACAGCATTTCACATCAGGCTTTCTAGTACATGGGACTGACCCGCTAAGCCTAAATATATCTCCTATACTTTAAGAGAACCAAAGATGAGTATTATATATCAGGAAGCAGAGACAGACATCCAATGATTCATTTGTGCAATTAATAATATTTTGTTCAAACTACCATGTTTTAACAGATAAAGAGAGAAGATGCTATAGGGGTCAAAGCTTCGTGACATGCGCCGTACTAGTACTGCGCTACGGGAACTGCATTTGTGCCAGCCGCAGTACTAGTGAAGTGACCGAGGGCAAGGTCGCCCATGTATATCCATGATCTGGCCCAGCAAAACTTCCACACTCAGATTCTATTTTAACAACCGTATCTTTACTGTTATACATTTTCTTGAACACAGCGGAACACAATAATATACAGTACAAAATATGCCTATTCACAGAGATAACGTGTAATAACAAACTGTCCCTCACTTTCCCTATCCACACGTTACCAGTTCCTTTGTTCCAAGAGGTTATCTTCCCACGTCGCAGGCCTGTCTGTCACTGCAGGGGGACGCTCCAGCCGAAGAGAAAAACAACAGGGATTGAACAAAACTCCGTCTCTCAGGTCCAGACTGTACTCCTTGGGGTTCAACAGGTAAGGGTGGAATGTTCGGCCTCTCAACAGAGGACCCGCTTACAGTTCATGGGCTCCAGGATCTGTGAAGATGTCACCGTTGGGTGCTCCGCAGTGTGGGAGCTGGGAACAATCTGGATGTCGGCTTCCAAGAGATAGCGGTCATCCAGGCAATCTTCTATATCGCCTCTACAGGAGGACGCCAGCAGACACAGACCTCTCTCTGCACACACCAGTTTCCCGGGCTTTCTCTTTTCCTCCCCTTCCTGTTCACATGACATCACAGGGGGAAGTTTTGCCAATACAGTTTGTCCCTCTGTAATCACATTTGGCATAGGTATAACTTCTGGCCACACGGGGGCAGTGTCTGTCACAGATTCTATGTCAATGATAACAGAACAGTCACAGCCGGCCAGCTCACTACACGCCCCCCCGCTTAAAGGTTGGCAGTCCCTGTCAACGACTGTCTCCAGGGCGGCGATGGCTGTGGAGGTTGTAGGACCCGGCTGCGAAAAGGGCCACACATATTGGTCTCTGTAGGACTGTCCCGGGGGCACTCCTGCGGTGGTCCTCGTTGTCCGCCTAACGGGTGCTAACCTCTCTTCCCGATCAGTCACCCCACTCTCTGCCCCAGTCGGTAAGTCAGTCGAGGAGGTAAGGGGTTCAGACGCTTCAGTCAGGCGAGCAGGGGTAGGGATGTCTTCCACCTCTACATCCCCGGTATCGGTGTCTCCCACAGTATTAGTGATATCCATCTCTCTAGGTATCACAGGAGGGGAGTCAGGCTGAGAACGACAGGGGCACAACATGTTGCAGTGCAGGGTGCGGAGGCTGCCGCTGTCTTCGCCTTGTACTTGGTAGACGGGGCCACCAGGGTACGGGTGTCCATTTATTCGATAGACTTCGGTCTCCCACTTGGGCCGGAGTTTTCCTTGCGGTTTCTTTATACGAACTAGGACCAGTTGACCCACACTCAGTAGGTCTTCTTGTACTGGAAGTGGATCAGCGTGGACCTGGTCCTGGATCTGCTGTTCCACCAGCCGGTAGACAGTTTCCATCCTTTGACGGTGTGCTTGTAGCCAGGAAGGATAGGTACCACAGATGTCTTCATCAGAGTTAGACAGGTGTAGCTCATGGATGCCTTTGCCTGGACGGCCAAAAAGGAGGGTGTAAGGCGTGTATCCAGTGACAGAATGAACTTGATTGTTATAGGCCCACAGCAGTTCTGGGAGGAATCGAGGCCAGTCGGGCTTTTTGTCTTCTGCTAAGGTTCGGATCAGTTGTAAGAGGGTCCGGTTGAAACGTTCACACGCGCCATTCCCTTGCGGATGATACGGGGTGGTCCTGGACTTCTTGATTCCATACATCTGCTGGAGTTCTTCAATGACTCGCCCTTCGAAACACGCCCCCTGATCAGAGTGTAGCCGCTCCGGACACCCGTAGACCCGAATGAAGTGCTGACAGATGGCCTGTGCAGCTGATTCGGCAGTCTGATCTTTGGTAGCAACAGCGACGGCGAATTTCGTGAAGTGGTCTACCATCACCAGACAGTACTGGTAGCCACTATTCGCCGTGCCAATCAACAGATAGTCCACCATCAACAATTCGAGGGGCCTGGATGTGCTAATAGTCTGGACGGGTGCACGCTGCTCAGTAGACTTGTGGAGTTCACATGTACGACATCCTAGGCAGACGTTTTCAACCAGCTTACGGAGTCCTGGGCAAAAAATGAATTGCTGGGTCCACCGGAGGGTCTTGTCTATGCCGAAGTGGCCGTTCCTTCTGTGGGCTTCAGCCACTATCTCATGGGCCAGCTGCACCGGGACGACAATCTGCAAACATTCTTCCAGCATATGGGATAAAAGGGCCCTGCGATACAAGACTCCATCCTTCACGATCAGCCGATCCCATTGGGCAAGTAGGGCAGAGGTCCTGGTTGAGAGTCGGGCTCTTACTTCGGAGGGTGGTTTCTCTTGTGTCTTCACGTACTGTTTCAGTAAGACGTGTTCAGGGTCTCGATCTTGAAGCTTGGCCCATTCTTGTTGGGACAGGGGTGACCCCACTATGGCTTCGATCCCGCCTACAGCATACTGGCGGCTATCTTCTATTTGTTTAGCTAGCCGGGCAAAGTCGGGCAGTTCATCTTCCTCCAACTCTTCATCCCGGTCCCCCACTGGCGAGGATGATGTCACTCTGGAAAGGCTGTCAGCATTCTGATTCTCCGTCCCCGCTCTGTATTTAATTTTGTATTGGAATCTAGAGAGCCTTGCCATCCAGCGCTGTTCCATTGCCCCTAGTTTGGCATTTTCTAGGTGGGCAAGAGGATTGTTGTCTGTCACGACCAGCACCTCCGCCCCTGTCAGGTAGCCAGCAAATTTCTCTGTCATAGCCCAGGTCAGGGCCAGGAGTTCCAGGCGGAAAGAGCTGTAGTTGACGGGGTTCTTTTCGGTGTCACGGAGGGATCTACTGGCATAGGCTATTACGCGTTACTTGTTATCTTGGACTTGGGAGAGGACCGCCCCGAGACCTTGAAGGCTGGCGTCTGTGTATAACTGGAACGGCAGGGTGTAATCTGCAAATGCCAGAATAGGGGGCGATGTCAAAGCAGCTTGAAGCGCCCGGAAGGATTTTTCTTGGTCGGGCCCCCAGCTGATGCGTCGTCCTCTGGGACTGTTCGCGGTCCCTCGGAGAGTCTCATGCAGTGGTTCCGCAAGCCGGGCAAAGTCCTTGACAAATCGGCGGTAATAGCCCGCTAGTCCCAGGAAAGCCTGGACTTCTTTGATGGTAGTTGGTTGTGGCCACTCTCGGACAGCTGCTATCTTCTCTGGAGAGGGTTGGACACCTTCGGCTGAGATCCGGTGTCCCAGGTAATCGATCTCCTGCTGGAATAGACGGCACTTGCTGGGCTTCAACTTCAAGCCGTGTCTCTTCAAGCGCTGGAGCACTTTGCCAAGCTTGTGAAGATGATCCTCAAAGGTGGCGGAGTATACCACGATGTCATCAAGGTATATCAGCGTGAATTCGAAGTTGAAATCTCCCAGACAGCGTTCCATCAGTCTCTGAAAGGTCCCTGGTGCGTTACTCAAGCCGAATGGCATCCGGTCAAACTCGTACAGGCCCATGGGAAGGATGAAGGCGGTGTTTTCTCTGTCCTTCTCACTCATGGGGACCTGCCAATATCCACTGGCCAAGTCTAGAGACGAAAAATATTTGGCCTTCTTCAGGGCGGTCAGTGACTCTTCGATCCGGGGGAGTGGATAGGAGTCCCGGACCGTGCACACGTTCAGCCGACGGTAGTCTACGCAAAATCTCAGGGACCCATCTTTCTTTTTGACTATCACCACGGGTGCAGCCCATGGGCTCTAGCTCTCTCGCACCACTCCAGCGTGTAGCATAGATTCTAAGAGGCTTTTCACCTCCTGGTATTGTTGAGGTGGTATTTGTCGGTACCTCTCGCGAATAGGGGCAGTATCGCCCGTGGGAATCTCGTGTTGGATACTGGTGGTGTACCCGAAGTCGGTGTCATGCTTTGCAAAGGAGTCTTGGTGTTCTCGCAGTAGTCCCTCCACTTGAGACACTTCCTGTTTGGTGTACTGGGACGGGTCCAGTTGCACTTTTTCCAGTAATTTTCGCCCAATATCTTCATCATCTGCTTGAGCATTTATGGCTGAGACAGTTACCGTCCAGCCATCTTCTGTAGACGGGGTGAATTGTAAGGGCCCCATGGGGTTCACTTCTGTGGGTAGAGCATATACTCTGGCAAGTTGCGTGCCAGCTTCGAGGGCTACACCTACGTCTGCGGTGTTGTTCAGCCGGACAGGGACTCTTCCGTTCCTCACGACGGCTAGGGTGCGGGCGACCAGTGGGTTTAGCTTACCCCCACTTGGAGCCCTCGGCTCGATTAACACTTCAACTCCTTCAAGCTGTCGGTTGGTGTTAAGAGGCAGGGAAATGACTGTCTCTTTTTCAGCGGGCAAAGTAATCCGGGTACAGCGGGGCACTTTAATGGCTGCTAGGGGTAGTTGTTCCTTTGCCATCTGTTGGAGTCCAACGGTCCGGATTACGCGCTGGAACGCCAGACGAGTCGGTTTATGTTTCGTAACTTTCTGCCAGTACTTGGGCCCTTTTCTTGTCAACAGCATAAGATCCAGGTCTTTCAAGATATTCATTCCGATTATTACTGGGGTCTCGGAGCCGAAGCCTTCCTTGACAATGACGATTGCTCGTTTCCCTAGGTCTTGTCCGCAGGCCTTCGTATCCATCCAGGCGACTCCGGTTACTGGAATGGGTAGGTTATTAGCCGCAATTATCTTAATGGCGGTATCTGGATCACAAGCAGTCCTTGGTTTGAGGTACTTTTCATAAAACTGTTCAGAGATCGTGGTCACTTGCGACCCAGTGTCCATCAATCCTTGTACTGCAACTCCCTCCAGAATAACTTCAAGTGTAGGACTACTCGAGGCAAGAGTACTCCGTTGCTGGCTCTGTTTTTCTACACCCCATTCTCTGTCCCCCCCTGCTGCTCAAACCTCAGCTGCAGGGGTGTCTAGTTTAACGGCGGCCATTGTGGTGAGACCTGGCGTGGCTGCTCTGCTCGTGGATGTAGCTGATATTCTGTTCGTCGTGGTAACTGATGGTTTGTTCGTTGAGGACAACGATTCGCCCTATGACGAGGATCACCACATGACCAACACGGTCCTGCGGGACGGCTAGGTTGCATCCGCTGGTCTCTCTGTTGTTCTAGTGTTAACTGTGACACCTGTTGCTGTAAATCTGCTACCATCTGTTTCAGCTCCTCGGTGTCACTGTTGGGCTGTTTAACGTCTAATATGGATCTGCACGCAGCGCTTTGAGTCCCCACATCCATGACGGGTCCCCTAGAACGTTCTATGGCCTCCTGCTTGACTTTAGCGAAGGTGAGAGTCGGCGTCATCCGAATCAAGTCCTGTAGCGTACGGTTAAGATACTGGTCTCTCAGCCCTATAACGAATTGGTCTCTCAGTACCAGGTCACGAGGAGCTATAGTAGTCAGTTGTTCCCCTTTTGCACAGACTTGTTCAAGGAGTACCTGAAGGGCATTTGCATATTGGGGGATGTCTTCCCATTCAAGCTGTGTCCGTCTAAAGAACAGGTATCGCAGTGTTCCCTGGTACGTAGTAGGTCCATAGGTCTTTTCCAGCACCCGCACCAAGTCCTCCAACGTACGCTGCCCCCTGACCGTCTCCAGTCTGACTGTCGTCCATGCCTCCCCCTCTAGCGTCAGTACCGCCATTTCTGCCAAGGTCTTAGGGTCAATATTACACATTTGTCCCAGTATCCGCACTTGTTCCGCCCATTCTGGTACGGGGTAGTTTCGCCCGCCAAACTTCCTGACCTGGTTTACAATGGACACCGGCGGCGGTCTCTGACTGTACACTGGGTGGGAATCCTGCTGGGCACAGATCCTGCCGACTACGCCAGATGAAGTGACCGAGGGCAAGGTCGCCCATGTATATCCATGATCTGGCCCAGCAAAACTTCCACACTCAGATTCTATTTTAACAACCGTATCTTTACTGTTATACATTTTCTTGAACACAGCGGAACACAATAATATACAGTACAAAATATGCCTATTCACAGAGATAACGTGTAATAACAAACTGTCCCTCACTTTCCCTATCCACACGTTACCAGTTCCTTTGTTCCAAGAGGTTATCTTCCCACGTCGCAGGCCTGTCTGTCACTGCAGGGGGACGCTCCAGCCGAAGAGAAAAACAACAGGGATTGAACAAAACTCCGTCTCTCAGGTCCAGACTGTACTCCTTGGGGTTCAACAGGTAAGGGTGGAATGTTCGGCCTCTCAACAGAGGACCCGCTTACAGTTCATGGGCTCCAGGATCTGTGAAGATGTCACCGTTGGGTGCTCCGCAGTGTGGGAGCTGGGAACAATCTGGATGTCGGCTTCCAAGAGATAGCGGTCATCCAGGCAATCTTCTATATCGCCTCTACAGGAGGACGCCAGCAGACACAGACCTCTCTCTGCACACACCAGTTTCCCGGGCTTTCTCTTTTCCTCCCCTTCCTGTTCACATGACATCACAGGGGGAAGTTTTGCCAATACAGTTTGTCCCTCTGTAATCACATTTGGCATAGGTATAACTTCTGGCCACACGGGGGCAGTGTCTGTCACAGATTCTATGTCAATGATAACAGAACAGTCACAGCCGGCCAGCTCACTACACTAGTACGGCACCTCCATTTTCCGTTCACCGCGAGGCATCGCACGGTGATTGGGTTCCGATGGCTGCTGTCCCTGACCGCAGACCATCCCAGCACGTCGCCCCAGGGGGCTGCACTGCCTCCCTGCATCGGCGATTGCTGTGATGTGCTGGTCAATTCTGACCAGCCAATCACAGCCATGTGACAATAAAGTTAAGAAAAAAAAACAAAACACGTGACATGCTGTGATCCATGCTGTGTGACGTAGCACCAATCACAGTAGTCAGTCACAGTGGGTGGGGTGATCACCAGGTCACCTCACCTGATTAACCCCTACGGCGCTGATTTCCTGAACAATAGCTTCTAGCCAATCAGCACCAAAGAGGTTAATCTAAAATAGGGATCACTGCCCAGCACGCCATCTTTGTCTCAGATTTGGCATGCAGAGCAGTTCTCTAAGCCCCTCTGTGTACCTTGAGAGAAAGAATCCATTGGTGGCAGTGTGATCTCCCCTGCAATCTCCAGCCTCCATCTTCAGCGTCCAGCTCCAGCTTTGTGCTCTGTGCTCTCTTCTTTTTGCTGCGATCTGCCTGCTGTGTGACTCCTTTGATCATAGCAGCAGCACATCCCCCACCCCTTTCCCAGTCCCCCCATCCCTTTTCCAGTACCCGCCTCCAATTGAATTCTAGCGCACTTTTTTGTGCTTTTATTCCTGTGCGCAGCATCCCATGCTGAGCATTCGTGCTCTTCCTGTGTCCACAGCTCTCTGATCAGTATCGCTGCTGATCAGAGACTACACCACAGGACTTTTTTTTTTTTTTAGCTAGTTAGCGTAGCAGACATCGCAGTGTAAGCGACGTCCGATTTATTTATTTTTTTTAGGAAAAAATAATAATAGTAGCTAGTACAGTGTAGTTTTAGACGTAGCAAGGTAGCGTAGCCGGTGTCAGTGTTTGGTGATGTGCCCCACCCCTGTTCCAGTACCCCCCTCGCCCAATTGAATTTTTAGCGCACTTTTTTGTGCTTTTATTCCTGTGAGCGGTGCCCCACGCAGAGCATTTGTACTCTTCCTGTGTCCGAAGTGCTCTGATCAGTATCGCTGCTGATCAAAGACTGCATCACAGGACTTTTTCTTTTTTTTTTTTGCTAGTTAGCGTAGCGGACATCGCAGTCTAAGTGACGTCCGATTTTTTTGTTTTAGAAAAAAATAAAAATAGTAGTTAGTACAGTGTAGTTTTAGACGTAGCAAGGTAGTGTAGCCAGCGTCAGTGTTTGGTGACGTCCCCCATCCCTGTTCCAGTACCCCCCATTTAATTTTTAGTGCACTTTTTTGCACTTTTTTTGTGTGCGTGGCATCCTGTGCAGAGCTTTCGTGTTCTTTCTGTGTCCGTAGCGCTCTGATCAGTATCGCTGCTGATCAGAGACTGTGCCACTGGAATTTTTCTTTTTTTAACTAGTTAGCATAGTGGACATCGCAGTCTAAGCGCCGTCTGATTTTTTTTTTTAGAAAAAAATAATAGTAGCTAGTACAGTGTAGTTTTAGACGTAGATTAGCTGGCGTCACAGCGTTAGTTGCTTTTAGAGAAAAAAAAATTGTACAGAGTAGTTTAGTGGTAGCGAGGTAGCGTGTTAGTGTAGCTGGCGTCACAGCATTAGAAAAAAAAAATCATACAGAGTAGTTTTATAGGTAGGGAGGTAGCGTCTTTTTTTTTTGCATAAAAAAATCTGCTATCGCCGGATAATCTCTAGTGCATTAGGGGAGCGTACATCACACTGTTGGTGGCGTTCACTTTTCTTTTGTAAAAAGAATAATTAGTTGCGTCATCTAAGTTTAAGCGAGTGCAGTAGGGTACCGTACGTCACACTGTGGCGTTCGTTTTTCTTTGAAAAAAAAGATTTAGTTGTGCAGGGTAAATTTATATATTTTTTTATACAAACTTATTTTTTTACATGTGATATTTCTTTCTTGCTTCTTTTACATTTTTTCTCTCTACTTTTTTTTTCTCTGTTTTGTTATAATAAATAGTACCCTATACACAAGCCCCGCACATTACACGTGTAAAAGCACCACTTACATACACATTCCCTGGGTTTGGAAAAATAAAAATGGCCCATTCGTCAAGAAGGCGCTATTCACCTGAGGAGGCGTTCGCCTTCCTTGCGTCCGACACGGATTCAGCCAGTTACGAAGACCCTACATTTCTCTATTCCTCCTCCTCCTCCTCATCTAGTGAGGAAGGACCCCCAACAAAGCACCCTAGAACCCAGGCAACTCCTGCAGCAATCGATCCCATATGGATTGCACCCCCAGAAAATTATCAGCCCATCATTCCGGATTTCAGCAGCAGCTCAAAAATCCAGTTTGACAACATTGGCCTCATTGAAATTGACTTCTTCCAATTCTTTTTCAGTGATGAAATAGTAAATCTTATGGTGGCCCAGACGAACCTGTATGCCCAACAATTTTTCACCCAGAATCCCACATTGTCATACACCAGATGGACCCCTGTAAATGCAGCAGAGATGATGACATTTTGGGGAATTGTGCTGCATATGGGCATAATCTGAAAGCCAAAGCTTCGGCAATACTGGAGTACTGATATTCTCTACAGTACACCGGTGTTCCGCATGGCCATGAAAAGGACACGATTTGAAAGGATCCAAAAATTTTTGCAATAGATAGATGTGCAACTAGATAAATTAAATCAAATTATAGGGAAATATGCATTTACAGGAAGAAGCATCACTCCATGTGAACTGAAGACATGAACAGGGATACAAGCTCTTCCCTGTGAGTATTAAACACTTGAGTGGGTTGTACACATTGACTATGCTACATTGTATGTATGATACATTGTATATATGTATACAGGTTCTAGCTGAGAAGCTATTCTATTGGAATCCACTATATAAATGTACGCTTGACCAAGCAGCAAAGTATCATTGGAAAGTAGATTCCAATATTGGCTCGCGCTCTGTGTTATTACTCTGGATGGTGCCGTAATACAACTATTCTTCTGTTTACTGAGTGCTCACCAGGGCTTGTATTGTGGAAAGTACAAGTTTACCTGTTTATAATGGTGTTCCATGCCTCATAACTCTATTTCATTATGATTAGCCTTGAAAACCTTACACAGAATTTAAGCAGAATATTTATCTTATGTTTTATTTATTGGTACATTTCTATCTTTCTACGCCTCATTTCACATACACACAGTATGAATTGTAGTGAATGGCATTTTGAAAGGGCTGAGTATTTTCCTTGTCTAAACCAGCACATTTAACAGCTGCAGTTTGAATCGCAAACCCCTCTCAGTAACTTAACCTCCCACACATGGTTGTTCAGCTGCATTAAAATTGTGAATCTTTCAGGAAAATCATATCTTCATTGTATAACTACAGTATGTGCAGATCATCCTGGTAGTGTATACCTCATAGCATGGTCATAAACTATGGGGCAAGATAATAAGTGGCAGAAGCAAAAGCTACAATTATATGTCAGTCCTATAGACAGAAAAATCTCGATGGATCCATCGTAAAAGGTTCATATGTGCAAAAGTGCAAACATCCTCTCTTCTATTAATCTGGCCATTCCCTTTTCAAAAAGGTCTCTCTACATACAGTTGTGTGAAAAAGTATTTGCCCCTTCCTGATTTCCTATTTTTTTTGCATGTTTGTCATATTTAAATGTTTTAGATCACCAAGAAAATTTCTATATTAGACAAAGATAACACAAGTAAACACAACATTTGGTTTTTAAATTAAGGTCTTTATTAGTGTTGAGCGATACCTTCCGATATCGGAAAGTATCGGTATCGGATAGGATCGGCCGATATTCAAAAAATATCGGATATCGCCGATACCGATACCCGATCCCAATGCAAGTCAATGGGACCAAAATATCGGAATTAAAATAAACCCTTTCTTTCCTTGTAGGTTCATTCTACATGAAGGAAAACAACTAAGAATAATGCAGGATGTATTTGGGGAGGTGGCGGAGACATTAAAGTCATAGAGGTTTACCCCAATCAAATAGAATAGCATGTTTTTTTTTTTTTTTTAAAGACGTTCGGAGTGACAAAGATATTGACTATGTAAATATTTTTTTAATTTTGTCAGATATTGATGTTTCACTATTCCACGACCTTCCCCTTCTTTTTTTTTTTTACTTTTCCCACACTTTCATCTTCATCATCATCAGCATCTTTGACATCAACTTCTTCTTCACCTTATTCATCTTCTTCTTCATCCTTTACCTTTTTTTTTTTTTTATTACATTCTTCATATTCATTTTATTCAACTATTATTATTCTTTCTATTCTACATATTCATTTTATTAGATAATAGAGTTGTAACTCGCATTTTACATACAGGGAAAATAGAATATGCAATTATGTAAATATAGACTACACAAAAAAATACCCCATGTATGTATGTCGAGGACTATATAGGGACAGCTGCGAACCTACCAGTTATCCTAATCACCACAAAAAAAAAAAAATGCAGAAAAAATCCCATAAAAATATAACTTTATTAATATGCAATAATAAAAGTGTACCAGAACAGATACAAAGGACACAAGTATGGAGACAAAGGAACTCAAGTGATAATACATAAAACAAAGGGCCCAAGATCCCACCCATAGACAAAGCATACCATACTCCAAAAATAAAGGATATCAATCCATAAGTATGGGCAAAGTATGTATATACATACAATTATGATGCTGGTACCATGACCCGATATCCAACTAGGCAACAACAATGTAGCAGGGCAGAGTGACATACATTACCTGGTATGCCTGGCAACGGGGGCCCCCTGAGGAAGGAGCCGGTCTGTGGCTCCGAAACGCGCGTCGGGGTGGGCTCTGGGTCCCCCGTTGCCAGGCATACCAGGTAATGTATGTCACTCTGCCCTGCTACATTGTTGTTGCCTAGTTGGATATCGGGTCATGGTACCAGCATCATAATTGTATGTATATACATACTTTGCCCATACTTATGGATTGATATCCTTTATTTTTGGAGTATGGTATGCTTTGTCTATGGGTGGGATCTTGGGCCCTTTGTTTTATGTATTATCACTTGAGTTCCTTTGTCTCCATACTTGTGTCCTTTGTATCTGTTCTGGTACACTTTTATTATTGCATATTAATAAAGTTATATTTTTATGGGATTTTTTCTGCATTTTTTTTTTTTTGTGGTGATTAGGATATTCATTTTATTCAACTGTATTATTCTTCCTATTCTACTTCTTCATCATATTCTCATTTGTGACAGGCATTCCCGTAGTTGTTATCTATAAAAGTTGGAAGATTACGCCTTCCGTTCTGCCAGTCACAAAAGTTACATTTGTCCGCGTTCAGTTTGGCCTGCAGCATCAGGCTTTATCCAGGGGCACCACGAGGAGGAACGGACTCACCCCCATACACTGCTTAGTCTTCTTCTGCATATAATTGAGATAATATCTTTTGCTCTGATATTAAGTGTTATGCTTAATGTTCTTCTGCTCTTTGTTCTGCAGCCTCTTGTTCTTCTGCTTCTCGGTCTTCCATGTCGTCGTCTCCAGTGTCGTCATCTCCGCCGTCGTCGTCTCCGCCGTCGTCGTCTCCGCCGTCGTCGTCTCCGCCGTCGTAGTCTCCGCCGTCGTCGTCGTCGTCATCGGGGTGGTCTTCCGGGTTGTCGTCGTCGTCGTCGTCATCGGGGTGGTCTTCCAGGTCGTCGACTTTAGGGTCTTCAACTTGGTAATGTAGCAGAAGGTACAAGAAGGCTGAGAAAATGCCAAGAACCTGATGATGGAACTGGAACTCGGATGGCTACCCGAAGGTTCAAGAGCCTATGGAACTACCGAGGGCCAGCTGACGTTACTGGAACCCGGTTACTAAGCAGGAGGTACCCGTGCTAAAAAGCACTACCAAGGACCGCCTGACGTTGGCGGAACTCGGATACCCAGAAGGAGGCACTAAGCCAAAGGCTCTGCCCGGAACCAGCTGACGGTACTGGAACCAGGATGGGGAGCAGAAGGTACAAGAGCAAAAGACACTGCCGAGAACCAGCTGACGGTACTGGAACCCGGATGGGTAGCCGAAGGTCCAAGAGCCAATGGAACTACCGAGGACCAGCTGACGTTACTGGAACCCGGTTACTAAGCAGGAGGTACCCGTGCCTGAAAGCACTACCAAGGACCACCTGACGTTGGTGGAACTTGGATACCCAGAAGGAGGTACCTAAGCCAAAAGCTCTGCCGGAACCAGCTGACGGTACTGGAACCAGGATGGGGAGCAGAAGGTACAAGAGCAAAAGACACTGCCGAGAACTAGCTGACGGTGCTGGAACCAGGTGGTGGACCCGAAGGCCCACAGGAGAGGAGAGAACAGCTAGGCCGCGAGGCAGCCGCAGTTACCGAACCCCAACAGTCCTACAGGGGGAGCTGGGCCTACTGGCACTACAGAACCAGCCTTGACTACCAGTTCACGCAGCCCACATAGGAAGCTCCTAAACTGGAGGCACCCTGGAGTTGGCTAACCCGACCGCACCACGACGGGGCAAGCATAGGCGTCTCAGTGAGCTTGACACGACCCGGAAACAGCTGACGGTGCTGAAACCAGGTTTGGCACGAGGGAGTACCTGTGACAAAACCACTGCCGAGAACCAGCTGGCGGTGCTGGAACCCAGATGCGTTGCCCCAGTGTGCAAGTGCCAATGGCACGACCGAGGACCAGCTGACGGTGCTGGAACCCGGTTACTAAGCTGTAGGTGCCCGCGCTTAAAAGCACTACCAAGGACCGCCTGACGTTGGCGGAACTCGGATACCCAGGAGGAGGCACCTAAGCCAAAGGCTCGGCCCGGAACCAGCTGACGGTGCTGGAACCAGGTGGTGGACCCCAAGGCCCACAGGAGAGGAGAGAACAGCTAGGCCGCGAGGCAGCCGCAGTTACCGAACCCCAACAGTCCTACAGGGGGAGCTGGGCCTACTGGCACTACAGAACCAGCCTTGACTACCAGTTAACGCAGCCCACATAGGAAGCTCCTAAACTGGAGGCACCCTGGAGTTGGCTAACCCGACCGCACCACGACGGGGCAAGCATAGGCGTCTCAGTGAGCTTGACACTACCCGGAAACAGCTGACGGTGCTGAAACCAGGTTTGGCAGAGGGAGTACCTGTGACAAAAACACTGCCGAGAACCAGCTGGCGGTGCTGGAACCCAGATGCGTTGCCCCAGTGTGCAAGAGCCAATGGCACGACCGAGGACCAGCTGACGGTGCTGGAACCCGGAATCTAAGCTGTAGGTGCCCGCGCTTAAAAGCACTACCAAGGACCGCCTGACGTTGGCGGAACTCGGATACCCAGGAGGAGGCACCTAAGCCAAAGGCTCGGCCCGGAACCAGCTGACGGTGCTGGAACCAGGTGGTGGACCCCAAGGCCCACAGGAGAGGAGAGAACAGCTAGGCCGCGAGGCAGCCGCAGTTACCGAACCCCAACAGTCCTACAGGGGGAGCTGGGCCTACTGGCACTACAGAACCAGCCTTGACTACCAGTTCACGCAGCCCACATAGGAAGCTCCTAAACTGGAGGCACCCTGGAGTTGGCTAACCCGACCGCACCACGACGGGGCAAGCATAGGCGTCTCAGTGAGCTTGACACGACCCGGAAACAGCTGACGGTGCTGAAACCAGGTTTGGCACGAGGGAGTACCTGTGACAAAAACACTGCCGAGAACCAGCTGGCGGTGCTGGAACCCAGATGCGTTGCCCCAGTGTGCAAGAGCCAATGGCACGACCGAGGACCAGCTGACGGTGCTGGAACCCGGTTACTAAGCTGTTGGTGCCTGCGCTTAAAAGCACTAACAAGGACGGCCTGACGTTGGCGGAACTCGGATACCCAGGAGGAGGCACCTAAGCCAAAGGCTCGGCCCGGAACCAGCTGACGGTGCTGGAACCAGGTGGTGGACCCCAAGGCCCACAGGAGAGGAGAGAACAGCTAGGCCGCGAGGCAGCCGCAGTTACCGAACCCCAACAGTCCTACAGGGGGAGCTGGGCCTACTGGCACTACAGAACCAGCCTTGACTACCAGTTCACGCAGCCCACATAGGAAGCTCCTAAACTGGAGGCACCCTGGAGTTGGCTAACCCGACCGCACCACGACGGGGCAAGCATAGGCGTCTCAGTGAGCTTGACACGACCCGGAAACAGCTGACGGTGCTGAAACCAGGTTTGGCATGAGGGAGTACCTGTGACAAAACCACTGCCGAGAACCAGCTGGCGGTGCTGGAACCCGGATGCGTTGCCCCAGTGTGCAAGTGCCAATGGCACGACCGAGGACCAGCTGACGGTGCTGGAACCCGGTTACTAAGCTGTAGGTGCCCGCGCTTAAAAGCACTACCAAGGACCGCCTGACGTTGGCGGAACTCGGATACCCAGGAGGAGGCACCTAAGCCAAAGGCTCGGCCCGGAACCAGCTGACGGTGCTGGAACCAGGTGGTGGACCCCAAGGCCCACAGGAGAGGAGAGAACAGCTAGGCCGCGAGGCAGCCGCAGTTACCGAACCCCAACAGTCCTACAGGGGGAGCTGGGCCTACTGGCACTACAGAACCAGCCTTGACTACCAGTTCACGCAGCCCACATAGGAAGCTCCTAAACTGGAGGCACCCTGGAGTTGGCTAACCCGACCGCACCACGACGGGGCAAGCATAGGCGTCTCAGTGAGCTTGACACGACCCGGAAACAGCTGACGGTGCTGAAACCAGGTTTGGCACGAGGGAGTACCTGTGACAAAAACACTGCCGAGAACCAGCTGGCGGTGCTGGAACCCAGATGCGTTGCCCCAGTGTGCAAGTGCCAATGGCACGACCGAGGACCAGCTGACGGTGCTGGAACCCAGTTACTAAGCTGTTGGTGCCCGCGCTTAAAAGCACTAACAAGGACGGCCTGACGTTGGCGGAACTCGGATACCCAGGAGGAGGCACCTAAGCCAAAGGCTCGGCCCGGAACCAGCTGACGGTGCTGGAACCAGGTGGTGGACCCCAAGGCCCACAGGAGAGGAGAGAACAGCTAGGCCGCGAGGCAGCCGCAGTTACCGAACCCCAACAGTCCTACAGGGGGAGCTGGGCCTACTGGCACTACAGAACCAGCCTTGACTACCAGTTCACGCAGCCCACATAGGAAGCTCCTAAACTGGAGGCACCCTGGAGTTGGCTAACCCGACCGCACCACGACGGGGCAAGCATAGGCGTCTCAGTGAGCTTGACACGACCCGGAAACAGCTGACGGTGCTGAAACCAGGTTTGGCATGAGGGAGTACCTGTGACAAAACCACTGCCGAGAACCAGCTGGCGGTGCTGGAACCCGGATGCGTTGCCCCAGTGTGCAAGTGCCAATGGCACGACCGAGGACCAGCTGACGGTGCTGGAACCCGGTTACTAAGCTGTAGGTGCCCGCGCTTAAAAGCACTACCAAGGACCGCCTGACGTTGGCGGAACTCGGATACCCAGGAGGAGGCACCTAAGCCAAAGGCTCGGCCCGGAACCAGCTGACGGTGCTGGAACCAGGTGGTGGACCCCAAGGCCCACAGGAGAGGAGAGAACAGCTAGGCCGCGAGGCAGCCGCAGTTACCGAACCCCAACAGTCCTACAGGGGGAGCTGGGCCTACTGGCACTACAGAACCAGCCTTGACTACCAGTTCACGCAGCCCACATAGGAAGCTCCTAAACTGGAGGCACCCTGGAGTTGGCTAACCCGACCGCACCACGACGGGGCAAGCATAGGCGTCTCAGTGAGCTTGACACGACCCGGAAACAGCTGACGGTGCTGAAACCAGGTTTGGCACGAGGGAGTACCTGTGACAAAAACACTGCCGAGAACCAGCTGGCGGTGCTGGAACCCAGATGCGTTGCCCCAGTGTGCAAGTGCCAATGGCACGACCGAGGACCAGCTGACGGTGCTGGAACCCAGTTACTAAGCTGTTGGTGCCCGCGCTTAAAAGCACTACCAAGGACCGCCTGACGTTGGCGGAACTCGGATACCCAGGAGGAGGCACCTAAGCCAAAGGCTCGGCCCGGAACCAGCTGATGGTGCTGGAACCAGGAGGTGGACCCCAAGGCCCACAGGAGAGGAGAGAACAGCTAGGCCGCGAGGCAGCCGCAGTTACCGAACCCCAACAGTCCTACAGGGGGAGCTGGGCCTACTGGCACTACAGAACCAGCCTTGACTACCAGTTCACGCAGCCCACATAGGAAGCTCCTAAACTGGAGGCACCCTGGAGTTGGCTAACCCGACCGCACCACGACGGGGCAAGCATAGGCGTCTCAGTGAGCTTGACATGACCCGGAAACAGCTGACGGTGCTGAAACCAGGTTTGGCATGAGGGAGTACCTGTGACAAAACCACTACCGAGAACCAGCTGGCGGTGCTGGAACCCAGATGCGTTGCCCCAGTGTGCAAGAGCCAATGGCACGACCGAGGACCAGCTGACGGTGCTGGAACCCGGTTACTAAGCTGTAGGTGCCCGCGCTTAAAAGCACTACCAAGGACCGCCTGACGTTGGCGGAACTCGGATACCCAGGAGGAGGCACCTAAGCCAAAGGCTCGGCCCGGAACCAGCTGACGGTGCTGGAACCAGGTGGTAGACCCCAAGGCCCACAGGAGAGGAGAGAACAGCTAGGCCGCGAGGCAGCCGCAGTTACCGAACCCCAACAGTCCTACAGGGGGAGCTGGGCCTACTGGCACTACAGAACCAGCCTTGACTACCAGTTCACGCAGCCCACATAGGAAGCTCCTAAACTGGAGGCACCCTGGAGTTGGCTAACCCGACCGCACCACGACAGGGCAAGCATAGGCGTCTCAGTGAGCTTGACACGACCCGGAAACAGCTGACGGTGCTGAAACCAGGTTTGGCACGAGGGAGTACCTGTGACAAAACCACTGCCGAGAACCAGCTGGCGGTGCTGGAACCCAGATGCGTTGCCCCAGTGTGCAAGAGCCAATGGCACGACCGAGGACCAGCTGACGGTGCTGGAACCCGGTTACTAAGCTGTAGGTGCCCGCGCTTAAAAGCACTACCAAGGACCGCCTGACGTTGGCGGAACTCGGATACCCAGGAGGAGGCACCTAAGCCAAAGGCTCGGCCCAGAACCAGCTGACGGTGCTGGAACCAGGTGGTGGACCCCAAGGCCCACAGGAGAGGAGAGAACAGCTAGGCCGCGAGGCAGCCGCAGTTACCGAACCCCAACAGTCCTACAGGGGGAGCTGGGCCTACTGGCACTACAGAACCAGCCTTGACTACCAGTTCACGCAGCCCACATAGGAAGCTCCTAAACTGGAGGCACCCTGGAGTTGGCTAACCCGACCGCACCACGACGGGGCAAGCATAGGCGTCTCAGTGAGCTTGACACGACCCGGAAACAGCTGACGGTGCTGAAACCAGGTTTGGCACGAGGGAGTACCTGTGACAAAACCACTGCCTAGAACCAGCTGGCGGTGCTGGAACCCGGATGCGTTGCCTATCAAAGATTGTCTTCCTACAGCCCCAACTAGCGGTGTTGGAGCAAAGGGTAAGCAGGGGGAGCAGAGTGTAGGCCGAAGCCTGCACTGGAGTCAGCTTTGTGTCTGCATTGCGTTTGCAGGACACTTTGCCGGCTACACAGCGGGGGAACAGCTGGCGGTGCTGAACCCCACTAACACATTGGCTGGTGTTTTTCTCTGTGCAGCTAGCACTTCCGGGCAAAAACTAGCGGTGTTAGAGCCCAGGGTCAGCAGGAGGAGGAGAGGAGCAGAGTGTAGGCTGAAGCCTAGTTGAACCAATTTCAAAGGTAACCTTTAACCCCCCCTCAGGTGTTACAAAGTACAAGAGCCACACCTTGTGCAGCATTAATGCTGCGCAAGTAAAAGATTGCTCTATTAATTTTTCTACTTGCACACGCTGAATGCAACACGTACACAATTTAGCCCATTCTACAGTCAAACTGTAGTTGAGGCGTGACTTGTATTTTTAAGGAGACGCAGCATAGGTGTCCCAAATAACGCCTTTGTGCTTGGCGCAGCTTCCTGAGCATTGTTTTTTGCTGTACAGGAGTCTGCGCTCTTGTGTTATCCCTTGGCAATGCACTGTTAGCGCTGCCCGTCTTATGACCTCATTTCATGTTGGCCGCTGCGGTTAACGATGGCCATAAATCCCAGACCCACAGTGCCTTTTCATAAAGTCACACTGCGGTGCTGGGATTCGTGGGCTTGAGCAGTAAATATTTTCGACGCTCACACACGTCCTTACACCTGCTTCAGACTGGGCGGCCTCTGCTGATCCCTTTTCGCATGCCGCGGCCATGAGGCCGCAAAGTCTGAAGAAGGCGGAAGGAGATGAGTGACGACAGGCGAACATATGCACTGCTCGTGCCCATAAACCACACCCTTGCTGACAAAATAAATAAGACAATGAGGGGCGTTGTTTCACGCAGGGCGGATGCACAGGCGCAGCCAGCTAACCATGATGTCAAAAGACGGGAAGCGCTACCAAGGGGGGTGCTGCGTATCATTAGAAAGGAAAGTCACACCTCAGGGACAGTGGAATGGTCTCAATGAGACACATTTTGTACGTGTTGAGTTCCACGTGGGCAAGGAGAAAAAGTCAGCCACCTTGTACAAATGCAGCAGTACTGCTGAACAAGGTGGCTGTTATACATAGAAACACCTGGGGGTGGGGGGCAGGCTCCCTTCAATTTCAGTTCATGTGCCTGCATGGCGTTTGCAGGTCACGTTGCCGGCTACACAGCTGGGGAACAGCTGGCGGTGCTGAACCCCACTGACACATTGGCTGGTGTTTTTCTCTGTGCAGCTAGCACTTCCAGGCTAAAACTGGCGGTGTTATGAGCCCAGGGTCAGCAGGAGGAGGAGAGGAGCAGAGTGTAGGCCGAAGCCTGCACTGGTGGCAGCTTTTGTTCTGTTGTGCCTGCGTGGCGTTTGCAGGTCACGTTGCCGGCTACACAGCTGGGGAACAGCTGGCGGTGCTGAACCCCACTAACACATTGGCTGGTGTTTTTCTCTGTGCAGCTAGCACGTCCGGGCAAAAACTGGCGGTGTTAGAGCCCAGAGTCAGCAGGAGGAGGAGAGGAGCAGAGTGTAGGCCGAAGCCTAGTTGAACCAATTTCAAAGGTAACCTTTAACCCCCCTCAGGTGTTGCAAGGTACAAGAGCCACACCTCGTGCAGCATTAATGCTGCACAAGAAAAAGGTTGCTCTCTTAATTTTTCTCCTTGCACACGCTGAATAAAACACGTACACTATTTAGCCCATTCTACTGTAAAACAGTAGTGGAGGCGTGACTTGTCTTTTTAAAGAAAAGCAGCCCAGGTGTCGAAAATAACACCCTGGTGCATGGGCGCAGCTTCCTGAGCGTTGTTATTTGCTGTACAGGAGTCTGCCTCTTGTTATCCCTTGGCCATGCGCTGTGAGCGCTTCCTGTCTTCTGACCTCATTTCATGTCGGCCGTTGCGGTTAGCGATGGACATGAATCCCAGACCCACAGTGTGTTTTCAAAAAATCACACTGCGTGGCTGGGATTCGTGGCCTTGTGCAGTAAATATGTTTGCCGCTCACACATGTCCTTACACCTGCTTCAGACTGGGCGGCCTCATCTGATCCCTTATCGCATGCTGCGGCCATGAGGCCACCCAGTCTGAAGAAGGCGGAAGGAGATGAGTGAACACAGGCAAACATATGCACTGCACATGCCCATCAATCACACCCTCGCTGTCCAAAAAAATAAGACACCGAGGGGCGTTGTTTCGAGCAGGGCAGACGCACAGGCGCAGCCAGCTAACCAATGATGTCAGAAGACGGGCAGCGCTACCAAGGGTGGTGCTGCGTATCATTAGAAAGGAAAGTCACACCTCAGGGACAGTGGAATGGTCTCAATGAGACACATTTAGTACGTGTTTAATTAAACGTGGGCAAGGAGAAAAAGTCAGCCACCTTGTACAAATGCAGCAGTACTGCTGTACAAGGTGGCTGTTATACATAGAAACACCTGGGGGTGGGGGGCAGGCTTCCTTCAATTTCAGTTCATGTGCCTGCGTGGCGTTTGCAGGACACGTTGCCAGCTACACAGCAGGGGAACAGCTGGCATTGCTGAACCCCACTGACACATTGACTGGTGTTTTTCTCTGTGCAGCTCGCATGTCCGGGCAAAAACTGGCGTTGTTAGAGCCCAGGGTCAGCAGGAGAAGGAGAGGAGCAAAGTGTAGGCCGAAGCCTGCACTGGTGGCAGCTTTTGGTCGGTTTTGCCAGCGTGGCTTGTGCTGGACACGATGCCAGCTACACAGCAGGGGAACAGCTGGCGGTGCTGAACCCCACTAACACATTGGCTGTTGTTTTTCTCTGTGAAGCTCGCATTTCCGGGCAAAAACTGGCGGTGTTAGAGCCCAGGGTTAGCAGGAGAAGGAGAGGAGCAAAGTGTAGGCCGAAGCCTGCACTGGTGGCAGCTTTTGGTCGGTTTTGCCAGCGTGGCTTGTGCTGGACACGATGCCGGCTACACAGCAGGGGAACAGCTGGCGGTGCTGAACCCCACTAACACATTGGCTGGTGTTTTTCTCTGTGCAGCTAGCAGTTCCGGGCAAAAACTAGCGGTGTTAGAGCCCAGGGTCAGCAGGAGGAGGAGAGGAGCAGAGTGTAGGCCGAAGCCTAGTTGAACCAATTTCAAAGGTAACCTTTAACCCCCCCTCAGGTGTTGCAAGGTACAAGAGCCACACCTTGTGCAGCATTAATGCTGCACAAGTAAAAGGTTGCTCTATTTAGTTTGCTCCTTGCACACGCTGAATAAAACATGTACACTATTTAGCCCATTATACTGTCTAACAGTAGTGGAGGTGTGACTTGTCTTTTTAAGGAGACGCAGCACAGGTGTCAAAATTTACACCTAGGTGCTGGGCGCAGATTCCTGAGAGTTGTTATTAGCTGTACAGGAGTCTGCGCTATTGTGATCCCTTGGCCATGCGCTGTGAGCGATGCCTGTCTTCTCACCTCATTTCATGTTGGCCGTTGCGGTTAGCAATGGATATGAATCCCAGGCCCGCAGTGTGTTTTCAAAAAATCACACTGCGTGGCTGGGATTCGTGGCCTTGTGCAGTAAATATGTTTGCCGCTCACACATGTCCTTACACCTGCTTCAGACTGGGCGGCCTCAGCTGATCCCTTATCGCCTACCACGGCCAGGAGGCCGCACATTCTGAAGAAGGCGGAAGGAGATGAGTTAAGACAGGCGAACATATGCACTGCACATGCCCATCAATCACACCCTCGCAGCCAAAATATATGAAACGAGGGGGGTTGTGTCGGGCAGGGCGGACGCACAGGCACAGGCAGCCAACCAATGATGTCAGAAGACGGGCAGCGCTACCAAGGGGGGTGGTGCGTGTCATTAAAAAGGAAAGTCACACCTCAGGGACATTGTAATGGTCTGTAATGAGACACATATTTTACGTGTTTAATTCTACGTGAGCAAGGATAAAAAATCAGTCACCTTGTACAAATGCAGCAGTACTGCAGTACTAGGTGGCTGTTATACATAGAAACACCTGGGGGGGTGGGGCCAGGTTCCCATTAATTTCAGTTCATGTGCCTGCGTGGCGTTTGCAGGTCACATTGCCGGCTACACAGCAGGGGAACAGCTGGCGTTGCTGAACCCCACTAACACATTGGCTGGTGTTTTTCTCTGTGCAGCTAGCACTTCCGGGCAAAAACTAGCGGTGTTTAAGCCCAGGGTCAGCAGGAGGAGGAGAGGAGCAGAGTGTAGGCCGAAGCCTGCACTGGTGGCAGCTTTTGTTCTGTTGTGCCAGCGTGGCTTGTGCTGGACACGTTGCCGACTACACAGCAGGGGAACAGCTGGCGGTGCTGAACCCCACTGACATATCACCTAGTGTTTTTTCTGTGTAGACAACACTTCCAGGTGGCAACTGACAGTGTTGAAACCCAGGGAATCAAAGAGGAGCAGAGTGTAGGCCAAAGCCTGCAGTGGAGCAAGTTGAAAGGGAACCTTTAACCCCCCCCCCCAGGCATTTGTTGCTGAAAGAGCCATCTTGTACAGCAGTAATACTGCAGATGGAAAATGGTGGCTCTGAAAATTATGCTCCTTGCAAACGCTGAAGTACACACTCATATAATGTGTCCCCTCACACTGTCAAACCGTCCCGGAAGTGGGACTTTCCTTTGTAATGTGACACAGCAAAGCCGTCATTCCAACCCCCTTGGTGCCGTGCGCCACCTCCTCAACGTTGTTTGGTTCTGTCACGGAGCCCGCGCTGTAATGTTATCCCTTGGCCATGCACAGTTAGCGGTGCCCGTCTTCTGACATCATGTAGGTGTCAGGCTGGCAGTGCCTGTGCGTCCAAGCTGCCCGAGATCCAACCTTGCAGTGTCATCTAATGTAGTCCCACTGCGGGCCAGGGATCCATGGGCATGCGCAGTGCATATCATCGCCTCTCACTCACCTCCTTCCTGCTTCTTCAGACTGTGCGGCGTCACGGCCGTGGCATGCTATTAGGGATCAGCTGACGCCACCGAGTCTGAAGAAGCGTGAAGAAGGGGAGTGAGAGGCTAGTATATGCACTGCGCATGGCCATGGATACCAGGCCCACTGTGGGATCACATTAGACGACACTGCGAGGTGGGATTTCGGGCAGCGTGGACGCACAGGCGCAGCCAGGACGACAACAAATTATGTCAGAGGACGGGCAGCGCAAACTGTGCATGGCCAAGGGATAACATAACAGCGCAGGGTCCATGACGGAATCAAACAACGCTAAGGAGCCAGCGCACGGTGGCAAGGGGGTAGCAATGATGGCTGTGCTGCGTCACATTACAAAGGTAAGTCCCACCTCCGGGACGGTTGGACGGTGTGAGGGGACACATTACATGAGTGTGTAGTTCAGCGTTTGCAAGGAGCATAATTTCCAGAGCGACCCTTCCCTTGTGCAGTATTAGTGCTGCACATGGTGGCTCTTTCAGTAACAAACGCCTAGGGGGGGGGGGGGGACAGGTCCCCTTACATTTTAGGTGTGCCAGCGTGGCGGTCGCATGACACGTTGCCGGATACACAGCTGGGGATCAGCTGACGTTACTGAACCCCAATAACAGAGGAGCGACTGTTGACTGTGCAGACAGCACTTCCAGGCACCAACTGGCGGTGTTAGAGCCCAGGGACAGCAGGAGGAGCAGATTGGAGGTATTGCCGCACACACAGCTGGGGATCAGCTGACGTTACTGAACCCCAATAACAGAGGAGCGACTGTTAACTGTGCACACAGCACTTCCGGGCACCAACTGGCGGTGTTAGAGCCCAGGGACAGCAGGAGGAGCAGATTGGAGGTATTGCCGCACACACAGCTGGGGATCAGCTGACGTTACTGAACCCCAATAACAGAGGAGCGACTGTTAACTGTGCACACAGCACTTCCAGGCACCAACTGGCAGTGTTAGAGCCCAGGGACAGCAGGAGGAGCAGATTGGAGGTATTGCCGCACACACAGCTGGGGATCAGCTGACGTTACTGAACCCCAATAACAGAGGAGCGACTGTTAACTGTGCACACAGCACTTCCAGGCACCAACTGGCGGTGTTAGAGCCCAGGGTCAGCAGGAGGAGCAGAGGAACAGAGTGTAGGCCGAAGCCTGATTGGAGCAAGTTGAAAGCGAACCTTTAACCCCCCCCAAGACGTTTGTAGCTGAAAGAGCCATCTTGTGCAGCACTAAGGATGCAAAAGGAAAAGGTTGCTCTTTTAATTATGCTTGCAAACACTGAAGTAAACACTAAAAATGTGTCCCCTTATACCGTTCAACCGTCCCGGAGGTGCGAATTTCCTTCGTAATGGGACACAGCACAGCTGTCATTCCTATCCCCTTGGTGCCGTGCGCTGCCTCCTCAGCGTTGTTTTAAGCTGTCACGGAGCCTGCGCTGTTCTGTTAGCCCTTGGCCATGCCCAATTAGCGCTGCCTGTCTTCTGACATAATTTGGTGTCAGGCTGTCAGTGCCTGTGCGTCCACGCTGCTCCAGATCCCACCTCGCAGTCTCGTCTAACGTAATCCCACTGCGGGCCTTGGATCCATGGGCATGCACAGTGCATATACTCGACTCTCACTCCCCTCCTTCCCTCTTCTTCAGACTGTGCGGTGTCACGGCCGTGGCATGCTATTAGGGATCAGCTGACGGCGCACAGTCTAAAGAAGGCGGAGGGAAATGAGCGAGAGCCTGAGGGGAAGATATGCACTGCGCATGCCCATGGATCCCAGGCCCGCAGTGTGACTCAATCAGAAGATACTGCGAGGCGGGATCTCGGGCAGCGCGGCCGCACAGGCGCAGCCAGCCTGACACCAAATTATGTCAGAAGACAGGCAGCGCAAATAGGGCATGCCCAAGGGATAACAGAACAGCGCAGGCTCCGTGACAGCTTAAAACAACGCTGAGGAGGCAGCGCATGGCACCAAGGGGGTAGGAATGACGGTCCCCGAGACGGGACGGTATAACGGTATCAGTGAACACATTTTATAAGTGTTAAGTTCTGCGTGTGCAAGGAGCTAAACCAAAAGAGCTACCTTTTCCTTGTGCAGCATTACTGCTGCACAAGATGGCTCTTTCAGTAACAAACGACGGGGGGGACAGGTTCCCTTACATTTAGGTTGTTGTGCCAGCGTGGCGGTCGCAGGACACATTGCCGGCTACACAGCTGGGGATCAGCTGACGTTACTGAAACCCAATAACACTGGGTCGTATGTTTTTACTGTGCAGCCTGCACTTCTGAGCCGCAACTGGCGGTGTTGGAGCCCAGGAATAGCAGTTCAGGTGGTAGAAAGATGAACACAGCAGGAGACCTGGATGACACCCAATTACTTAATCAGGCAGAGGAGTGGCAAATTCCTGCGAGATCCAGGCCTGGTTCATTTTCAGGAAAGTAAGCCGGTCAACGTTATCGGAGGACAGTCGCATGCGACGGTCTGTTAGTACACCACCTGCGGCACTAAAGACACGTTCCGATAAGACACTAGCCGCAGGGCAAGCCAGCACCTCCAATGCATACTGGCTTAGCTCTGGCCATGTATCCAGCTTAGAGACCCAAAACTTGAACGGGGAAGAGCCGTCTGGGAGTACAGTAAGAGGGCAAGCCATGTAGTCTGTCATCATCTGACGGAACCGTTGCCTCCTGCTGACTGGAGCCGCCGGTGATGGTGTAGACATTTGGGGCGGGCACACAAAAGTGTGCCAGAGTTGTGCCATACTGGGCTTGCCTTGGGCAGAGGCACTGCTTCTGCTCCCTCTTTGGGCAGAGCCTCCCCCACTGCCTCGACGCACTGAGCTGCTTTGTAAAGCACTAGCAGCACTCCTCTCAGTTGGACAGGAGAAGATGATGGAATTCACCAGTGTGTCGTGGTACTCCCGCAATTTATGCTCCCGGGTCAACGCTGGGATGAGGTTTTGGACGTTGTCCCGGTAGCGAGGATCGAGGAGGGTGAACACCCAATAATCAGGCATGTTGAGAATGTGGTCGATGCGGCGGTCGTTTCTCAGGCACTGCAGCATGAAATCCACCATGTGCTGCAGAGTGCCAACTGGCCCAGAAACGCTGTCCCCTGCTTGAGACATGATCTCTGCCCGCTCGTCATCACCCCACCCTCGCTGTACACACTGACCACTGGACAATTGTGTCGCTCCCTCCTCTGGACGGAGCTCTTCCTCCTCCATTGACTCCTCCTCATCCTCCTCACAAATTGGCCCCTGCGTACCCCTTTGTGAGGAACCACGTGGCGCTGACTCTCCAGAAGCTGATGGAAAAGGTGACTCCTCATCCTCCACCTCTTCCACAACATCATCCCTTAACCCTTGCAAAGTTTGCTGAAGCAGGCAGATAAGGGGGACAGTCATGCTGACTAGTGCATCATCTGCACTTGCCATCCGCGTGGAATAATCAAAAGGACGCAAAACCTGGCAGACGTCCTTCATAGTGGCCCACTCTGTGGTTGTGAAGTCTGATCGGCGCTGACTGCGACTTCTTTGCGCCTGATGCAGCTGGTACTCCATAACTGCTTGCTGCTGCTCACACAACCGCTCCAACATATGTAACGTGGAATTCCACCGGGTAGGTAGGTCACATATGATGCGGTGTTCCGGAAGGCGGAATCGGCGCTGCAGAGCAGCAATGCGGGATCTGGCCAAGCTGGAACGCCGCAAGTGAGCACACTCTAGGAGGACCTTGTGTAGCAGGGCATCAAGATCCGGATAGTCCCTCAGAAAACTCTGCACAACCAAATTGAGCACATGTGCCAGACATGGGATGTGAGTGAGGTTGCCAAGGGCCAAAGCTGCCACCAGATTTCGGCCATTGTCACACACTACCATGCCTGGCTGGAGATTCGCTGGCAGTAACCACACATCGCTCTCCTGCTTGATGGCATTCCAGAGCTCCTGCGCTGTGTGGCTTCGATTCCCCAATGAAACAAGTTTCAAGACGGCCTGCTGACGTTTGGCCACGGCTGTGCTCATGTCGGTCATAGGTAAACGTTCACGGGTCCATGTGGAGGTGGACTGTGACGGCTCCTGCAGAGTTGATTCTGAGGAACTTGTGTAAGAGGAGGAGTCAATGCGTACAGACTGGATTCCTGCAATCCTTGGAGTGGGCAGGACACGTCCTGCGCCACTCGCACGATCTGTACCTGGCTCAACAACATTAACCCAATGGGCAGTGAGGGAAACGTATCGCCCCTGTCCATGCTGACTGGTCCACGCATCGGTGGTGAGGTGGACCTTGCTACTGACGGCGTTCAGTAGCGCATGTTTTATGTTTCCCTCAACATGCCTGTGCAGGGCAGGGACAGCTTGCCTGCTGAAGTAAAAGCGGCTGGGCACCTTGTACTGTGGGACTGCCAATGCCATCAAGTCACGGAAGCTGTCAGTCTCTACCAGCCTGAACGAGAGCATTTCCAGGGACAACAGTTTGGCAATGCCTGCATTCAGAGCCTGTGCTCGGGGGTGGTTGGCCGAGAATGCCCGCCTTTTCTCCCATGCCTGTACTACCGATGGCTGTAGAGTAGACTGGGAGTGTGAGGATGACTGGGAAGGTGGTGCTGTGGGTGGAATTACACAAGGTCTCTGGACAACAGTGCCAGAGGTTCTTCCATGGCGATCCTGGGAGGAAGCCAAACCAGCGTGAGCTGGAGGAAGAGGCAACACGAGCTGAAGAGGTGGTAGCTGCCGCTGTTGGTTGGCCTACATCTTCAGTCTGTTTCTGTAACTCCACCGCGTGCCTGGTCCGCACATGTTTCCACATATTTGTGGTATTGAGGTTGCTGACATTTTTCCCTCTTTTTACTTTCTGATGACACAGCTTGCATTTGACAAAACAAATGTCATCTGCAACTGTGTCAAAAAAGGACCAGGCACTGCAAGTCTTGGGAGCGCCCTTTTTGGCTTTGGAAAGAGACAGGCTCCTAATGGGTGCCAAAGTGGAGGCTACAGGCTCCGCAGTCTTCCCCCTCCCTCTCCCTCTTTGGCCCGTAAGGGGAATCTCTTCCTCAGAGCTGCTCCCACCACCTTCCTGTTCCTCACGCCACGATGGGTCAACGACCTCATCATCTCCACTACCCTCTTCCACCAACTGCTCCTCCTGGGTAGTCTCGGCAGCACAGTACGCACCAGAAAGCGGCACCTGAGTTTCATCATCAGATGCGTACTGCGCTGTGGTCACCGGAGGCACTGGCCCACCCGCCTCTTCAGAGTCAGAGAGACAAAGCTGTTGGGCATCACTGCACACTGCCTCTACTTCCATTTCTCCAATGCTGCTTGGCTGGCCCCCTGTTTCCAAGCCAAGAGATTCAGAGAACAGAAGTAGAGACGGCTCCTGTCCTGGGCTCTCTGACTGCCTGGCCAATTTGGCAGGTGGTGAAGAGACAGATGGCTGCTCTCCAGTGGTCTGTGCCTGAGAGGATGTGGCACTAACTGAAGTCGATGCCGAGGCGTTAGCTGCCATCCACCCGACAACGGCTTCAATTTGGTCTTCACGCAGCAGCGGTGCACGGCGCTCTCCGACAAAGCTGCGCATGAAGGACTGTTCCCTGCTGAAACTGAGTGACGACGAGTCACCGGCGCCCGCAGCAGGCACAGAATCACCACGTCCTCTCCCTGCTCCTCTCCCTGCTCCGCGCCCACGCCCACGTGCCTTACTCCCTGCCCTCTTCATCTTGGTTGACAGATAAAGATAAGCAGAAAAGTACTAAGGCCTTAGTGTGCTTATTCCTGAAATGCTCCTCCTAACAGGTGTAAGAAACACTAATGTTGTAAAGTGTGGACTAAACTTTATTATTTTTCAAATGTGGCCTACACAAGTGTTAAGTTGTGTTTGGTGAACTTTACTTTTTTTTTTTTTGCAGATCGGGCTACAGAGCTAGTTTAAATCACACGGAGACCGTGCAGACAGCCGTAAACGGCGCTGCAAGGCCCAAAAAACCTCCTCTAGGTTATCCTATTTAGTGTTTTTCCACTATTTAGCTGGAGACGGGTGGAAAGACACTAATAGGGAATTTTTTTTTTAAATTTTAAACAGGCTGCACTATTTGAAAAAAATGAAATTTTTTTTCAAGGTATGAGGCAGTAACGCACCCTGAGCTGAATCCAACCGGCTATGGCTGCACACAGACTACAGGGCGAGCTGCGCTCACACAGAGACCGTGCAGACAGCCGTAAACGGCGCTGCAAGGCCCAATAAACACCCTCTAGGTTATCCTATGTAGTGTTTTTCCACAATTTAGCTGGAGACGGGTGGAAAAACACTAATAGGAAATTTTTTTAAAAAATTTTAAACTGGCTGCACTATTTGAAAAAAATGAAATTTTTTTTCAACGTATGAGGCAGTAACGCACCCTGAGCTGAATCCAACCGGCTATGGCTGCACACAGACTACAGGGTTAGCTGCGCTCACACAGAGACCGTGCAGACAGCCGTAAATGGCGCTGCAAGGCCCAAAAAAACTCCTCTAGGTTAGCCTATGTAGTGTTTTTCCACTATTTAGCTGGAGACGGGTGGAAAGACACTAATAGGGAATTTTTTTTTTAAATTTTAAACAGGCTGCACTATTTGAAAAAAATGAAATTTTTTTTCAAGGTATGAGGCAGTAACGCACCCTGAGCTGAATCCAACCGGCTATGGCTGCACACAGACTACAGGGCGAGCTGCGCTCACACAGAGACCGTGCAGACAGCCGTAAACGGCGCTGCAAGGCCCAATAAACACCCTCTAGGTTATCCTATGTAGTGTTTTTCCACAATTTAGCTGGAGACGGGTGGAAAAACACTAATAGGAAATTTTTTTAAAAAATTTTAAACTGGCTGCACTATTTGAAAAAAATGAAATTTTTTTTCAACGTATGAGTCAGTAACGCACCCTGAGCTGAATCCAACCGGCTATGGCTGCACACAGACTACAGGGTTAGCTGCGCTCACACAGAGACCGTGCAGACAGCCGTAAATGGCGCTGCAAGGCCCAAAAAAACTCCTCTAGGTTAGCCTATGTAGTGTTTTTCCACTATTTAGCTGGAGACGGGTGGAAAAACACTAATAGGAAATTTTTTTTTTAAAGTTTAAACAGGCTGCACTATTTGAAAAAAAGGAAATTTTTTTTCAAGGTATGAGGCAGTAACGCACCCTGAGCTGAATCCAACCGGCTATGGCTGCACACAGACTACAGGGCGAGCTGCGCTCACACAGAGACCGTGCAGACAGCCGTAAACGGCGCTGCAAGGCCCAAAAAAAAACCTCTAGGTTATCCTATGTAGTGTTTTTCCACAATTTAGCTGGAGACGGGTGGAAAAACACTAATAGGAATTTTTTTTTTTAAATTTTAAACAGGCTGCACTATTTGAAAAAAAGGAAAATTTTTCTCAAGGTATGAGGCAGTAACGAACCCTGAGCTGAATCCAACCGGCTATGGCTGCACACAGACTACAGGGCGAGCTGGGCTCACACGGAGACCGTGCAGACAGCCGTAAACGGCGCTGCAAGGCCCAAAAACCCCCCTCCATAAGTTCCTCAAGAGCTAGACATTGTGTTGTGATTCAAAGAAATTCTGAAACAAAGTAATTGAGATTTATCAGTCTGGAAAAAGTTATAAGGCCTTTTCTAAAGCTTTGGGACTCCATTGAACTACAATGAGAGCAATTATCCACAAATGGCAAAACATAAAACAGTGCTGAACATTCTCAAGAGTGGTCGGATGACCAAAATTACCCAAGAGCACATCAATGATTCATCCAAGAGGTCACAAAAGACCCCCACAGCAACATCCAAAGAACTGCAGGTCTCACTTGCCTCAGTTAAGGTCTGCGTTCATGACTCCACCATAAGAAAGAGACTGGGCAAAAATGGCCTGCATGGCAGAGTTCCAAGATGAAAACCACCGCTGAGCAATGAGAACATAAAGGCTCGTCTCAGTTTTGCAAGAAATCATCTTGATGATCCCCAAGACTTTTGGCGGAATACTCTCTGGACTGATGAGATAAAAGTTTAACTTTTTGGAAGGTGTACGTATGCTCCATTACATCTGGGGTAGAAGTAACACTGCATGTCAGAAAAGGAACAACATACCAACAGTAAAATATGGTGGCGGTAGTGTGATGGTCTGGGGCTGTTTTGCTGCTTCAGTACCTGGAAGACTTGCTGTGGTAAATAGAACTATGAATTCTTCTGGCTACCAAAAAATCCTGAAGAAGAATGTCAAGCTATCTGTTTGTGACCTCAAATTGAAGCACACTTGAATTATGCAGCATGACAATGATCCAAGACACACCAGCAATTAACCTCAGAATTGCTTAAGTAAACCAAAATTAAGACTTTGGGGTGGCCTAGTCAAAGTCCTGACTTTAATCTGATTGATATTCTGTGGCATGACCTTAAAAAGGCGGTTCATACTCGGAAACACTCCAATGTGGCTGAATTACAACAAACGCAAACATTTAATTGCAATTGTTGCTGCTAAGGGTGGCCCAACCAGTTATTAGATTTAGCAGGCAATACATTTTTACACAAAGCCCTGTAGATATGGATTTTTCTTCCCCTTAATAATAAAGACCTTCAGTTAAAAACTGCATTTTTCATTTACTTGTATTATCTTTCTCTAATATTTAAATTTGTTTGGTGATCTGAAACATTTAAGTGTGATAAACATGCAAAAGAATTGAAAATCATAAAGGGGGCAAACATTTTTTCACACAACTGTAAAAAAAACTTCCTTCTCACCCCAATGGGCACCGTCTTTTTTGTCCTTTCTCATTCTTGAGTTTGAGGGTTCTGCACAGAATCTTGGTTGTTGCCAGCATTGCGCATTTCTGGACAGAGTGTGCAGATGTTGATCCTCGGATCTGCTGAAGCCATTCTTCCAACTCAGGGGTCACTGCACCATGTGCTCCAATGGCCAATGGAATCACTGTTGCCTTCACCTTCCATATCTTCTCCAGTTCTCCTTTGAGGCCCTGGTATTTCTCCAGCTTCTCATACTACTTCTTTCTGATGTTGTTGTCACTTGGCACTGCCACATCTATTATCATTGCTGTCTTATGATCCTTGTCTACTATCACAATGTCTGGTTTGTTTGCCAACACCTGCTTATCTGTCTGGATCTTGAAGTCCCACAGGATTTTAGCCCGTTCATTCTCCATCACTTTTTCTGGGGTCTCCCACCTGGTCTTAGGGGGACTTAGCCCATATGCTGTGCAGATGTTCCTGTATACAATTTCCGCTACTTGTTTGTGGCATTCAGTATACGCTGTTCCTGCTTGCGTTTTGTATCCTGCCACTATGTGTTGGTCACACAATTGTGTGTGTGTATATAATATATACAAACACACACACATATATACATAAGAAAGGTTCAGATATACTGATCAGCCTTAACAATAAAATAA
The DNA here is from genome assembly GCF_032444005.1 of Ranitomeya imitator. NCBI lineage: Eukaryota > Metazoa > Chordata > Amphibia > Anura > Dendrobatidae > Ranitomeya > Ranitomeya imitator. The sequence continues at coordinate 180,542,004 of NC_091282.1, forward strand.
CCTTACTAATATGGACTAAGTCCCCCTTGTGGTGCCAGCTCAGCTTTGACATGTCGACTTCATAAAATCATTGAAGTTTGCAAATTTACTGTAGTGTCTGCATCAATGGATATTTAAAATAAGAGGTAATGTTTCCATGAATTGGACTCCTCTTACCAGCACACAGACGCTCACTTGGATATAGATCTAGGAAATTACTTTGAAGTCAAGTTTATACCTTGAACTCTTGGTCATGTTCCTCAAACCATTTTGAACAATATCTGCTGAAAACCGTGTTGCTGGCGATAGTGGTGGTGTCGTCATGAAGGGGTGTATTGGGTCTGTAGCTACATTTATGTTGGTGGTGCATGTCAAAGTAACATCCATACTAATGCCAAGATCCAAGTTTATCCAGCAGAACATTGCCTTGAGCATCCCACTGCCTCCACTAGCCTTCTCGAAAATGCATCTTAGTACCATCTCTTCCATATGTAACTGACACACACAGACCTGAAAATCCACATGAACAAACCATACCAGTTTCTTTCATTGCTCTATGGTCCAGATCTAATGCTCATGTGAATATTGCAAACATTTTTTTGAGATTAGAATAGATTTGGTCAACACAATTCTTCTTGGCTTCATTATGCACATGCACACTAGGTTTAACTTAGCATGCATGTGAGAAAAAAGAAAAAAAGCTTCTGGCAAACACCTGTGGTTGTGCCTTATGTCTTGTTGAAGCTAATCATTGGGCATTTTGAAATTCATACTGAACCTTTTGTCCTACGTTTTGTCAGCAGGAGAGTCAGGACATTCATATATGCATTGAGCCCGTCAACCATAATGGGTTTGGTCAACTTGTAAAGGTTGTCCACTTTCAGGAAAGTGAACCCCAAACTTTAGAAAATACCTAAAACAACAAACTGAGCACATGCTCACCCTCCCTGGGTTCTCATCACTGCTCCAATCTCAGAGTTTTGGCTACATCGGTGTTGTCACGTCAGCAATGCATTTACCTAATGAGCCCAATGGCTTTGCCGAGGTTGACAACGCTGTACTCAGTGCCGAGTGGTGATGTGTACAGTCAGCGCGATGTCACCGCTGCAGACAAAACACAGACTAGAGACCACTGCAGTGACATAGAATGCATGCTGGACCCATTTAGGGTGAGTACCTGCAGAGTTTATTATTTTCAGTATTTTACATAGTTTGGGCCCCCCTTACCTGAAAGTTGTTAACCCTTTTAATATGCTATTTAACTAAAAATATTTTTAAAGATTAGGTTCCTATCTCAACACAAATGAGTTACAAAACCTATATTATTTCATGTGAATTGTGCTCTATTGGTTTGCTACTGATAGTTCAGCACTAACATTTTCCCAGTTTTTATTCATAACTTATAATTATAGAACTGGAAGAAAGTTAAGAGCGGAGTTCACTAATAGTGGTCACTAGGAGTTAAATATTGCATTATATGTGAAAATACAGTACACTCCATGTTTTCACTTTTTAAAAACATTGAGGGACATATGATGGGACCTGTCAGCTAAGGGTTGAGGACCACTGGCTTTAAACGACAAAATGCTAATTTGATATAAAATATAACTGACTCCAAGGTAATAAAAGCAGAAAAACAATAGCATTTATATACACTTGTACTACAAAGTGTTTTTAAGAGCAGATGTTAAAAATCACTAAATATGCAGTTTGCTTCATGATGATTATGGAAGATATAGATAATATTCTAGATTGTGTTTGTTATCGCAGTGCAGTCAATAAAGAAATACCAACAACCCTGTCTTTGCTGACGGCAGTAGATTACCTGCTGAGAAATTCATTGCACATTTGGCTCTGAACTGATTATTTTACAACCATCTAAACACATAGCTAAGGATTTTAAATGACAGAACAAAGCTTTCTTTCACCATGTTATGTTGCTGTATGATGTCGATCGATGCAACGCTTTGTGTTGCCTCTTAAGGTCAACCTGTGAAAAAGTATGTATCCACGAATCCTAAGGTACTGTAACACTAGTACAATAATGTTTATTCAGCCGTTACCCATTGCACTAAAATTAATATTTTAATCCTATGCATATTAGGCTCACAAATGCACTGGTGAGTGTATCTGTGCACTTGGAGTCCTCGGGTAATCTATACATCTCCCCAACTACGCAGCCTCCACTTTTAGATTAACAATATAGGCAGAGGCTCTTCTGCTGCACAGCACAACCTCTGCTTTCCACTGTCAATCAAGAAGTGAAGGTAGCACTGGTGAGAAGTGAAGAAGAGGTAAGGAACGCAAGTGTTCTGAGATGCCCACCAGTTCACTTACCAGCCATATTTTCATTGGTTTAGGTGATCAAACTGATTTGAAACAAAATGAATTCATGATGAATTTTATGAAATCTGCAATGTGAATTCACACAATTTGCAATTCAATTTGTGTGGATCGGGAAAAAAAATGCAAGCTGCCTATTTACACTTTGCAGAAGAATCCTTCAGCCACTGAAGGCTGGCATAATCTCAGGGGCAACTGCACAAGCTTCTCCAAAATGCTTTGCATCACGTCACATGGTATAGCGCACCTAGTCAGGAAATGTTATCATATCCTGCATAAAAGCCAAAGCAGGGAATGCAGCAGCCATTTTAGTGTGATTTAACCCCTTAGTGACAGAGCCAATTTGGTACTTAATGACCGAGCCAATTTTTGCAATTCTGACCACTGTCACTTTATGAGGTTATAACTCTGGAACGCTTTAACGGATCCTGATTCTGAGACTGTTTTTTCGTGACATATTTTACTTCATGCTAGTGGTAACATTTCTTCAAAATTACTTGCGATTATTTATGAAAAAAACGGAAATATGGCGAAAATGTTTAAAATTTTGCAATTTTCAAACTTTGTATTTTTATGCCCTTAAATCAGAGACATATGTCACGAAAAATAGTTAATAAATAACATTTCCCACATGTCTACTTTACATCAGCACAATTTTGGAAACAAAATTTTTTTTTGTTAGGGAGTTATAAGGGTTAAAAATTGACCAGCAATTTCTCATTTTTACAACACCATTTTTTTTTAGGGACCACATCACATTTGAAGTCATTTTGAGGGGTCTATATGATAGAAAATAATGAAGTGTGACACCATTCTAAAAACTACACCCCTCAAGGTTCTCAAAACCACATTCAAGAAGTTTATTAACCCTTTACGTGTTTCACAGGAACTGAAACAATGTGGAAGGAAAAAATGAACATTTAACTTTTTTTTGCAAACATCTTAATTCAGAACCATTTTTTTTATTTTCACAAGTGTAAAAACAGAAATGTAACCATAAATTTTGTTATGCAATTTCTCCTGAATACGCCAATACCCCATATGTGGGAGTAAACCACTTTTTGGGCGCACCGCAGAACTTAGAAGAGAAGGAGTGCCGTTTTACTTTTTCAATGTAGAATTGGCTGGAATTGAGATTGGACGCCATGTCGCGTTTGGAGAGCCCCTGATGTGCCTTAACAGTGGAAACCCCCCACAAGTGACACCATTTTGGAAACTAGACCCCTTAAGGAACTTATCTAGATGTGTGGTGAGCACTTTGAACCCCCATGTGCTTCACAGAAGTTTATAACGTAGAGCCGTGAAAAAAAAATCGCATTTTTTCTACAAAAATGATGTTTTTGCCCACAAAATTTTATTTTCACAAGGGTAACAGGAGAAATTAGACCACTAAAGTTGTTGTGCAATTTCTCCTGAGTACGTCGATACCCAATATGTGGGGGTAAACCACTGTTTGGGCGCACCGCAGAGCTTGGAAGAGAAAGAGTGCCGTTTTACTTTTTCAATGTAGAATTGGCTGGAATTGAGATCGGACGCCATGTCGCGTTTGGAGAGCCCCTGATGTGCCTAAACAGTAGAAATCCCCCACAAGTGACCCCATTTTGGAAACTAGACCCCCCATGGAACTTATCTAGATGTGTGGTGAGAACTTTGAATGCCCAAGTGCTTCACAGAAGTTTAGAATGCAGAGTCGTGAAAATAAAAAATATTTTTTTTTCCACAAAAAAGATTTTTTAGCCCCCAAGTTTTTATTTTCACAACGGTAACAAGAGAAATTGGACCCCAAAAGTTGTTGTCCAATTTGTCCTGAGTATGCTGGTATCCCATATGTGGGGGTAAACCACTGTTTGGGCACACGGCAGAGCTCGGAAGGAAGGAGCGCCGTTTTGGAATGCAGACTTTGATAGAATGGTCTGTGTTATGAAGGCAATCCAGTGACACAGTGTGCCAGCAATCAGAATACATACAGTGATCTGACAATAACCCAAAAACAATAGAACGAGCTCTGAGACGTGGAATCTCTGTAGACCGCAATACCTGAACCTATCCTAACACAACTAAAGGCAGCTGTGGATTGCGCCTGACACTACCTATGCAACTCGGCACAGCCTGAGGAGCTGACTAGCCTGAAGATAGAAAAACAAGCCTGACTTGCCTCAGAGAAATACCCCAAAGGAAAAGGCAGCCCCCCACATATAATGACTGTTAGCAAGATGAAAAGACAAACGTAGGGATGAAATAGATTCAGCAAAGTGAGGCCCGATATTCTAGATAGAGCGAGGATAGCAAAGAGAACTTTGCAGTCTACAAAAAACCCTAAAGCAAAAAACCACGCAAAGGGGGCAAAAAGACCCACCGTGCCGAACTAACGGCACGGCGGTACACCCTTTGCGTCTCAGAGCTTCCAGCAAAACGAATTGACAAGCTGGACAGAAAAAGTAGCAAAAAAAAGCAAAGAAGCACTTATCTAAGCAGAGCAGCAGGCCACAGGAAAGATCCAGAAGCTCAGATCCAACACTGGAACATTGACAAGGAGCAAGGAAGACAGAATCAGGCTGAGTTAAATAACAAAGCAGCCAACGAGCTCACCAGAACACCTGAGAGAGGAAGCTCAGAAGCTGCAGTACCACTTGTGACCACAGGAGTGAATTCAGCCACAGAATTCACAACAGTACCCCCCCTTGAGGAGGGGTCACCGAACCCTCACCAGAGCCCCCAGGCCGACCAGGATGAGCCACATGAAAGGCACGAACAAGATCTGGAGCATGGACATCAGAGGCAAAAACCCAGGAATTATCTTCCTGAGCATAACCCTTCCATTTAACCAGATACCGGAGTTTCCGTCTAGAGACACGAGAATCCAAAATTTTCTCCACAATATACTCCAATTCCCCCTCCACCAAAACAGGGGCAGGAGGCTCAACAGATGGAACCATAGGTGCCACGTATCTCTGCAACAACGACCTATGGAATACATTATGTATGGAAAAGGAGTCCGGGAGGGTCAGACGAAAGGACACAGGATTGAGAATCTCAGAAATCCTATACGGACCAATAAAACGAGGTTTAAATTTAGGAGAGGATACCTTCATAGGAATATGACGAGAAGATAACCAAACCAGATCCCCAACACGAAGTCGGGGACCCACACGGCGTCTGCGATTAGCGAAAAGTTGAGCCTTCTCCTGGGACAAGGTCAAATTGTCCACTACCTGAGTCCAGATCTGCTGCAACCTGTCCACCACAGAATCCACACCAGGACAGTCCGAAGACTCAACCTGTCCTGAAGAGAAACGAGGATGGAACCCAGAATTGCAGAAAAATGGAGAGACCAAGGTAGCCGAGCTGGCCCGATTATTAAGGGCGAACTCAGCCAACGGCAAAAAGGACACCCAATCATCCTGGTCTGCAGAAACAAAACATCTCAGATATGTTTCCAAGGTCTGATTGGTTCGTTCGGTCTGGCCATTAGTCTGAGGATGGAAAGCCGAGGAAAAAGATAGGTCAATGCCCATCCTACCACAAAAGGCTCGCCAGAACCTTGAAACAAACTGGGAACCTCTGTCAGAAACAATATTCTCAGGAATGCCATGCAAACGAACCACATGCTGGAAGAACAAAGGCACCAAATCAGAGGAGGAAGGCAATTTAACCAAGGGCACCAGATGGACCATTTTAGAAAAGCGATCACCGACCACCCAAATGACTGACATCTTTTGAGAAACGGGAAGGTCAGAAATGAAATCCATCGAAATATGTGTCCAAGGCCTCTTCGGGACCGGCAAGGGCAAAAGCAACCCACTGGCACGTGAACAGCAGGGCTTAGCCCTAGCACAAATCCCACAGGACTGCACAAAAGTACGTACATCCCGTGACAGAGATGGCCACCAGAAGGATCTAGCCACTAACTCTCTGGTACCAAAGATTCCTGGATGACCAGCCAACACCGAACAATGAAGTTCAGAGATAACTTTACTAGTCCACCTATCAGGGACGAACAGTTTCTCGGCCGGACAACGATCAGGTTTATTAGCCTGAAATTTTTGCAACACTCGCCGCAAATCAGGGGAGATGGCAGACACAATGACTCCTTCCTTGAGGATACTCGCCGGCTCAGATAAACCCGGAGAGTCGGGCACAAAACTCCTAGACAGAGCATCCGCCTTCACATTTTTAGAGCCCGGAAGGTACGAAATCACAAAATCGAAGCGAGCAAAAAATAACGACCAACGGGCCTGTCTAGGATTCAAGCGCTTGGCAGACTCGAGATAAGTAAGGTTCTTATGATCAGTCAATACCACCACGCGATGCTTAGCTCCTTCAAGCCAATGACGCCACTCCTCGAATGCCCACTTCATGGCCAGCAACTCTCGGTTGCCCACATCATAATTACGCTCAGCAGCAGAAAACTTCCTGGAAAAGAACGCACATGGTTTCAACACCGAGCAACCAGAACCTCTCTGTGACAAAACCGCCCCTGCTCCAATCTCAGAAGCATCAACCTCGACCTGGAACGGAAGAGAAACATCTGGTTGACACAACACAGGGGCAGAACAAAAACGACGCTTCAATTCCTGAAAAGCTTCCACAGCAGCAGAAGACCAATTAACCAAATCAGCACCCTTCTTGGTCAAATCGGTCAATGGTTTGGCAATGCTAGAAAAATTACAGATGAAGCGACGATAAAAATTAGCAAAGCCCAGGAACTTTTGCAGACTTTTCAGAGCTGAGTCCAATCCTGGATGGCTTGGACCTTAACCGGATCCATCTCGATAGTAGAAGGGGAAAAGATGAACCCCAAAAATGAGACTTTCTGCACACCGAAGAGACACTTAGATCCCTTCACGAACAAAGAATTAGCACGCAGGACCTGGAAAACCATTCTGACCTGCTTCACATGAGACTCCCAATCATCCGAGAAGATCAAAATGTCATCCAAGTAAACAATCAGGAATTTATCCAGATACTCACGGAAGATGTCATGCATAAAAGACTGAAAAACAGATGGAGCATTGGCAAGTCCGAACGGCATCACTAGATACTCAAAATGACCCTCGGGCGTATTAAATGCCGTTTTCCATTCATCTCCTTGCCTGATTCTCACCAGATTATACGCACCACGAAGATCTATCTTAGTGAACCAACTAGCCCCCTTAATCCGAGCAAACAAGTCAGATAACAATGGCAAGGGATACTGAAACTTAACAGTGATCTTATTAAGAAGGCGGTAATCAATACACGGTCTCAGCGAACCATCCTTCTTGGCTACAAAAAAGAACCCTGCTCCCAGTGGTGATGACGATGGGCGAATATGTCCCTTCTCCAGGGATTCCTTCACATAACTGCGCATAGCGGTGTGTTCAGGCACGGATAAATTAAATAAACGACCTTTAGGGAATTTACTACCAGGAATCAAATTGATAGCACAATCACAATCCCTATGCGGAGGTAGGGCATCGGACTTGGGCTCTTCAAATACATCCTGATAATCAGACAAGAACTCTGGGACCTCAGAAGGAGTGGATGACGAAATAGACAAAAATGGAACATCACCATGTACCCCCTGACAACCCCAGCTGGATACCGACATAGAGTTCCAATCCAATACTGGATTATGGGTTTGTAGCCATGGCAACCCCAACACGACCACATCATGCAGATTATGTAGCACCAGAAAGCGAATAACTTCCTGATGTGCAGGAGCCATGCACATGGTCAGCTGGGCCCAGTACTGAGGTTTATTCTTGGCCAAAGGTGTAGCATCAATTCCTCTCAATGGAATAGGACACCGCAAAGGCTCCAAGAAAAACTCACAACGTTTAGCATAATCCAAATCCATCAGATTCAGAGCAGCGCCTGAATCCACAAACGCCATGACAGAATACGATGACAAAGAGCATATCAAGGTAATGGACAGAAGGAATTTAGATTGTACAGTACCAATGACGGCAGACCTAGCGAACCGCTCAGTGCGCTTAGGACAATCAGAAATAGCATGAGTGGAATCACCACAGTAGAAACACAGACCATTCAGACGTCTGTGTTCTTGCCGTTCAACTCTGGTCATAGTCCTATCGCACTGCATAGGCTCAGGTTTAATCTCAGACAATACCGCCAGATGGTGCACAGATTTACGCTCGCGCAAGTGACGACCGATCTGAATGGCCAAAGACATAGACTCATTCAAACCAGCAGTCATAGGAAAACCAACCATGACATCCTTAAGAGCCTCAGAGAGACCCTTTCTGAACAAGGCTGCCAGCGCAGATTCATTCCACAGAGTGAGTACTGACCACTTCCTAAATTTCTGACAATATACTTCTATATCATCCTGACCCTGGCACAAAGCCAGCAAATTTTTCTCAGCCTGATCCACTGAATTAGGCTCATCGTACAGCAATCCGAGCGCCAGGAAAAACGCATCGACACCACTCAATGCAGGGTCTCCTGGCGCAAGAGAAAATGTCCAGTCCTGAGGGTCACCGCGCAAAAAAGAAATAATAATGAAAACCTGTTGAACTGAATTACCAGAAGAATGAGGTTTCAAGGCCAGAAATAGCTTACAATTATTTTTGAAGCTCAGAAACTTAGTTCTATCACCAAAAAACAAATCAGGAATAGGAATTCTTGGTTCTAGCATAGATTTCTGATCAATTGTATCTTGAATCTTTTGTACATTTATAACGAGATTATCCATTGAAGAGCACAGAGCCTGAATATCCATGTCCACAGCTGTGTCCTGAAGCACCCTAATGTCTAGGGGAAAAAAAAGACTGAACACAGAGCTGAGAAAAAAAAATGATGTCAGAACTTCTTTTTTCCCTCTATTGAGAATCATTAGTCTTGGCTCCTTGTACTGTTAAGAAGGCAATCCAGTGACACAGTGTGCCAGCAACCAGAGCACATACAGTGATCTGACAATAACCCAAAAACAATAGAACGAGCTCTGAGACGTGGAATCTCTGTAGACCGCAATACCTGAACCTATCCTAACACAACTAAAGGCAGCTGTGGATTGCGCCTGACACTACCTATGCAACTCGGCACAGCCTGAGGAGCTGACTAGCCTGAAGATAGAAAAACAAGCCTGACTTGCCTCAGAGAAATACCCCAAAGGAAAAGGCAGCCCCCCACATATAATGACTGTTAGCAAGATGAAAAGACAAACGTAGGGATGAAATAGATTCAGCAAAGTGAGGCCCGATATTCTAGATAGAGCGAGGATAGCAAAGAGAACTTTGCAGTCTACAAAAAACCCTAAAGCAAAAAACCACGCAAAGGGGGCAAAAAGACCCACCGTGCCGAACTAACGGCACGGCGGTACACCCTTTGCGTCTCAGAGCTTCCAGCAAAACGAATTGACAAGCTGGACAGAAAAAGTAGCAAAAAAAAGCAAAGAAGCACTTATCTAAGCAGAGCAGCAGGCCACAGGAAAGATCCAGAAGCTCAGATCCAACACTGGAACATTGACAAGGAGCAAGGAAGACAGAATCAGGCGGAGTTAAATAACAAAGCAGCCAACGAGCTCACCAGAACACCTGAGAGAGGAAGCTCAGAAGCTGCAGTACCACTTGTGACCACAGGAGTGAATTCAGCCACAGAATTCACAACAGGTCTGCGGGCATTATGTTGCGTTTGCAGAGCCCCTAATGTACTTAACCAGTAGAAACCCTCCACAAGTGACCCCATTTTGGAAACTAGACCACCCAAGGAACTTATCTAGATGTGTGGTGAGAACTTTGAATGCCCAAGTGCTTCACAGAAGTTTAGAATGCAGAGTCGTGAAAATAAAAAATATTTTTTTTTCCACAAAAAAGATATTGTAGCCCCCAAGTTTTTATTTTCACAATGGTAACAGGAGAAATTGGACTGCAATAGTTGTTGTCCAATTTATCCCGAGTACGCTGATGCGCCATATGTGGGGGTAAACCACTGTTTGGGCGCACGGCAGAGCTCGGAAAAAAGGAGCGCCTTTTTGGAATGCAGACTTTGATAGAATGGTCTTTGGGCATTATGTTGCGATTGCAGAGCCCCTGATGTACCTAAACAGTAGTAACCCCCCACAAGTGACCCCATTTTGGAAACTAGACCCCCCAAGGAACTTATCTAGATGTGTGGTGAGAACTTTGAATGCGCAAGTGCTTCACAGAAGTTTAGAATGCAGAGTCGTGAAAATAAAAAATATTTTTTTTTCCACAAAAAAGATATTGTAGCCCCCAAGTTTTTATTTTCACAATGGTAACAGGTGAAATTGGACTGCAATAGTTGTTGTCCAATTTATCCCGAGTACGCTGATGTGTCATATGTGGGGGTAAACCACTGTTTGGGCGCACGGCAGAGCTCGGAAAAAAGGAGCGCCTTTTTGGAATGCAGACTTTGATAGAATGGTCTTTGGGCATTATGTTGCGATTGCAGAGCCCCTGATGTACCTAAACAGTAGTAACCCCCCACAAGTGACCCCATTTTGGAAACTAGACCCCCCAAGGAACTTATCTAGATGTGTGGTGAGAACTTTGAATGCGCAAGTGCTTCACAGAAGTTTAGAATGCAGAGTCGTGAAAATAAAAAAAAAAAATTTTTCACAAAAAAGATATTGTAGCCCCCAAGTTTTTATTTTCACAAGGGTAACAGGAGAAATTGGACCACTAAAGTTGTTTTCCAATTTATCCTGAGTATGCTGATGCCCCATATGTGGGGGTAAACCACTGTTTGGGCGCACGGCAGAGCTCGGAAGGGAAGGAGCGCCTTTTTGGAATGCAGACTTTGATAGAATGGTCTTTGGGCATTATGTTGCGATTGCAGAGCCCCTGATGTACCTAAACAGTAGTAACCCCCCACAATTGACCCCGTTTTGGAAACTAGACCCCCCAAGGAACTTATATAGATGTGTGGTGAGAACTTTGAATGCCCAAGTGCATCACAGAAGTTTATAATGCAGAGTCATAAAAAAAATATATATATATTTTTCCACAAAAAGGATTTTGTAGCCCCCAAGTTTTTATTTTCACAAGGGTAACAAGAGAAATTGGACCCCAGAAGTTGTTGTCCAATTTGTCCCGAGTATGCTGATGCCCCATATGTGGGGGTAACCCACTGTTTGGGCGCACGGCAGAGCTCAGAAGGGAGGGAGCACCATTTGACTTTTTGAGCGCAAAATTGGCTGTTGTGTTTGGAGACCCCCTGATGTACCTAAACAGTGGAAACCCCCCAATTCTAGCTCCAACCCTAACACACCCCTAACCCTAATCCCAACCTGATCCATAATCCTAATCACTAACCCTAACTAGGGTTGAGCGACCTTGACCTTTTTAGAGTCGAGCCGTGTTTCGCGAAACCCGACTATCTTAGAAGTCGAGTCGAGTGGAATCGGCCGATTATCGCGAAAAGTCGGGTATCAACCGAAACACGAAGCCCAATGCAAGTCAATGGGGGAGCATAGTCGGCAGTGAGTGGAGGCCAGGAAAACACCTACATTGCCCATTTTAATGGCAAAAACATCCATTCTTGTTACAGAAGCTTGTCAATCGTAATTTACCTTATAATAATTGGAAGGCATTTGAAATTGGGGGTCATTTGGCTAAAGTTGTGGGGGGTAGGGCTGGTTCAAGTAATTAGTGGGCCCAGGAAATCTGGACCACGTCATGGCAGTGGAGCAGGGAGAGGTAAGTGTTTCAACTTTGCAACTGCTGTGATCCTGAGCAAGCAGGGGGGGCCCACTCGTTGGCATTGGCACTGGCACAGGGCCCCTCAAAGTACAGCGGTGTGTTTGCACGGCGTGGGCGCCTCCCACCGGCAGCAACACTTTTGCGTACTATGAGAGGCCCTGTGGCAGTGACGTCGCCAACTAGTATTCCTCCCCCCACCTGATGAAGGAACGTGCACTTTCATCTGCACCTTCCTCTTTGTCCCCGTGTAAGGTGGTATGGTATGCGGGAAGAGGAACCTGACTTTCAGCAGGGTCACAATCTTGTTGTGTAGCGTGCACGGGGAATGTTGCGTTATGGGTCAATGTACCAGCAGACTCATCTATCACTGGCTGGGCAATGGGCAGGATGAGGAGGAAACACAGACATAGGCCCAAAGAATAAAGTTGGCTAAATGCAGTTCAAAATTGGTAACACAGGACTAACCAGGGGGCATTGCAGTGGAGGACAACTGGAATGAGAGGCTGACACAGAGAGTAGGCCCAAATCAGTAAGTAGTCGAAATGCAGTTCAAAACTGGCAACCGTAGTGAACAGGCGGCACAGCTTTGTTCAGTGGAGGAGAACAGCAAGGAGTGGCAGACACCGATAGTAGGCCCCAACCCAACTAGTAGGCCAAATGCAGTCTAACATTCACAACTACTTAACGAGAGCCTGAAAATGGAATTTCAGGACAGGAAACCAGGAGAACAGCAAGGTGCGGCAGACACTGTTAGTAGGCCCCAAACCAACTAGTACGCCAAATGCAGTTGTTCCATTTAACCACTATTTAACAAGAGCCTGAAAATAGAAGCTCAGGAAAGGCAACCTGGAGAACACCTTGGAGTGGAACACACCGTCTCTACACCCCATACCCAATTTGGAGGCCTAATGCAGTGTAGTTTCCAACAACTACTAAACGAGAGCATTAAGATTGAAGCAATGGAGAGGAAAACTGGGGAACACCTTGGAGTGGAACACACCGTCTCTACACCCCATACCCAATTTGTAGGCCTAATGCAGTGTAGTTTCCAACAACTACTCAACGAGAGCATTAAGATTGAAGCAATGGAGAGGAAACCTGGGGAACACCTTGGAGTGGAACACACCGTCTCTACACCCCATACCCAATTTGTAGGCCTAATGTAGTGTAGTTTCCAACAACTACTAAAAGAGAGCATTAAGATTGAACCAATGGAGAGGAAACCTGGGGAACACCTTGGAGTGGAACACACCGTCTCTCTACACCCCATAACCAATTTGTAGGCCTAATGCAGTATAGTTTCCAACAACAACTAAACGAGAGCATTAAGATTGAAGCAATGGAGAGGAAACCTGGGGAACACCTTGGAGTGGAACACACCGTCTCTACACCCCATACCCAATTTGTAGGCCTAATGCAGTGTAGTTTCCAACAACTACTAAACGAGAGCATTAAGATTGAAGCAATGTAGAGGAAACCTGGGGAACACCTTGGATTGGAACACACCGTCTCTCTACACCCCATACTTAATTTGTAGGCCTAATGCAGTGTAGTTTCCAACAACTACTAAACGAGAGCATTAAGATTGAAGCAATGGAGAGGAAACCTGGGGAACACCTTGGAGTGGAACACACCGTCTCTACACCCCATACCCAATTTGTAGGCCTAATGTAGTGTAGTTTCCAACAACTACTAAAAGAGAGCATTAAGATTGAACCAATGGAGAGGAAACCTGGGGAACACCTTGGAGTGGAACACACCGTCTCTCTACACCCCATAACCAATTTGTAGGCCTAATGCAGTGTAGTTTCCAACAACAACTAAACGAGAGCATTAAGATTGAAGCAATGGAGAGGAAACCTGGGGAACACCTTGGAGTGGAACACACCGTCTCTACACCCCATACCCAATTTGTAGGCCTAATGCAGTGTAGTTTCCAACAACTACTAAACGAGAGCATTAAGATTGAAGCAATGTAGAGGAAACCTGGGGAACACCTTGGAGTGGAACACACCGTCTCTCTACACCCCATACTCAATTTGTAGGCCTAATGCAGTGTAGTTTCCAACAACTACTAAACGAGAGCATTAAGTTTGAAGCAATGGAGAGGAAACCTGGGGAACACCTTGGAGTGGAACACACCGTCTCTACACCCCATACCAAGTTTGTAGGCCTAATGCAGTGTAGTTTCCAACAACTACTAAACGAGAGCATTAAAATTGAAGCAATGGAGAGGAAACCTGGGGAACACCTTGGAGTGTAACACACCGTCTCTCTACACCCCATACCTAATTTGTAGGACTAATGCAGTGTAGTTTCCAACAACTACTAAACGAGAGCATTAAGATTGAAGCAATGGAGAGGAAACCTGGGGAACACCTTGGAGTGGAACACACCGTCTCTACACCCCATACCCAATTTGTAGGCCTAATGCAGTGTAGTTTCCAACAACTACTAAACGAGAGCATTAAGATTGAAGCAATGGAGAGGAAACCTGGGGAACACCTTGGAGTGGAACACACCGTCTCTACACCCCATACCCAATTTGTAGGCCTAATGCAGTGTAGTTTCCAACAACTACTAAACGAGAGCATTAAGATTGAAGCAATGGAGAGGAAACCTGGGGAACATCTTGGAGTGGAACACACCGTCTCTACACCCCATACCCAATTTGTAGGCCTAATGCAGTGTAGTTTCCAACAACTACTAAATGAGAGCATTAAGATTGAAGCAATGGAGAGGAAACCTGGGGAACACCTTGGAGTGTAACACACCGTCTCTCTACACCCCATACCCAATTTGTAGGCCTAATGCAGTGTAGTTTCCAACAACTACTAAACGAGAGCATTAAGATTGAAGCAATGGAGAGGAAACCTGGGGAACACCTTGGAGTGGAACACACCGTCTCTACACCCCATACCCAATTTGTAGGCCTAATGCAGTGTAGTTTCCAACAACTACTAAACGAGAGCATTAAGATTGAAGCAATGGAGAGGAAACCTGGGGAACACCTTGGAGTGGAACACACCGTCTCTACACCCCATACCCAATTTGTAGGCCTAATGCAGTGTAGTTTCCAACAACTACTAAATGAGAGCATTAAGATTGAAGCAATGGAGAGGAAACCTGGGGAACACATTGGAGTGTAACACACCGTCTCTCTACACCCCATACCCAATTTGTAGGCCTGATGCAGTGTAGTTTCCAACAACTACTAAACGAGAGCATTAAGTTTGAAGCAATGGAGAGGAAACCTGGGGAACACCTTGGAGTGGAACACACCGTCTCTACACCCCATACCAAATTTGTAGGCCTAATGCAGTGTAGTTTCCAACAACTACTAAACGAGAGCATTAAAATTGAAGCAATGGAGAGGAAACCTGGGGAACACCTTGGAGTGTAACACACCGTCTCTCTACACCCCATACCTAATTTGTAGGACTAATGCAGTGTAGTTTCCAACAACTACTAAACGAGAGCATTAAGATTGAAGCAATGGAGAGGAAACCTGGGGAACACCTTGGAGTGGAACACACCGTCTCTACACCCCATACCCAATTTGTAGGCCTAATGCAGTGTAGTTTCCAACAACTACTAAACGAGAGCATTAAGATTGAAGCAATGGAGAGGAAACCTGGGGAACACCTTGGAGTGGAACACACCGTCTCTACACCCCATACCCAATTTGTAGGCCTAATGCAGTGTAGTTTCCAACAACTACTAAACGAGAGCATTAAGATTGAAGCAATGGAGAGGAAACCTGGGGAACATCTTGGAGTGGAACACACCGTCTCTACACCCCATACCCAATTTGTAGGCCTAATGCAGTGTAGTTTCCAACAACTACTAAATGAGAGCATTAAGATTGAAGCAATGGAGAGGAAACCTGGGGAACACCTTGGAGTGTAACACACCGTCTCTCTACACCCCATACCCAATTTGTAGGCCTAATGCAGTGTAGTTTCCAACAACTACTAAACGAGAGCATTAAGATTGAAGCAATGGAGAGGAAACCTGGGGAACACCTTGGAGTGGAACACACCGTCTCTACACCCCATACCCAATTTGTAGGCCTAATGCAGTGTAGTTTCCAACAACTACTAAACGAGAGCATTAAGATTGAAGCAATGGAGAGGAAACCTGGGGAACACCTTGGAGTGGAACACACCGTCTCTACACCCCATACCCAAT
Source organism: Ranitomeya imitator (assembly GCF_032444005.1). Lineage (NCBI taxonomy): Eukaryota > Metazoa > Chordata > Amphibia > Anura > Dendrobatidae > Ranitomeya > Ranitomeya imitator. Next base: position 180,558,182 of record NC_091282.1, read on the forward strand.
TTGTAGGCCTAATGCAGTGTAGTTTCCAACAACTACTAAATGAGAGCATTAAGATTGAAGCAATGGAGAGGAAACCTGGGGAACACATTGGAGTGTAACACACCGTCTCTCTACACCCCATACCCAATTTGTAGGCCTGATGCAGTGTAGTTTCCAACAACTACTAAACGAGAGCATTAAGATTGAAGCAATGGAGAGGAAACCTGGGGAACACCTTGGAGTGGAAAACACCGTCTCTACACCCCATACCCAATTTGTATGCCTAATGCAGTGTAGTTTCCAACAACTACTAAACGAGAGCATTAAGATTGAAGCAATGGAGAGGAAACCTGGGGAACACCTTGGAGTGGAACACACCGTCTCTCTACACCCCATACCCAATTTGTAGTTGTAATGCAGTGTAGTTTCCAACAACTACTAAACGAGAGCATTAAGATTGAAGCAATGGAGAGGAAACCTGGGGAACACCTTGGAGTGGAACACACCGTCTCTCTACACCCCATACCCAATTTGTAGGCCTAGTGCAGTGTAGTTTCCAACAACTACTAAATGAGAGCATTAAGATTGAAGCAATGGAGAGGAAACCTGGGGAACACCTTGGAGTGTAACACACCGTCTCTCTACACCCCATACCCAATTTGTAGGCCTAATGCAGTGTAGTTTCCAACAACTACTAAACGAGAGCATTAAGATTGAAGCAATGGAGAGTAAACCTGGGGAACACCTTGGAGTGGAACACACCGTCTCTACACCCTATACCCAATTTGTAGGCCTAATGCAGTGTAGTTTCCAACAACTACTAAACGAGAGCATTAAGATTGAAGCAATGGGGAGGAAACCTGGGGAACACCTTGGAGTGGAACACACCGTCTCTACACCCCATACCCAATTTGTAGGCCTAATGCAGTGTAGTTTCCAACAACTACTAAATGAGAGCATTAAGATTGAAGCAATGGAGAGGAAACCTGGGGAACACCTTGGAGTGTAACACACCGTCTCTCTACACCCCATACCCAATTTGTAGGCCTAATGCAGTGTAGTTTCCAACAACTACTAAACGAGAGCATTAAGATTGAAGCAATGGAGAGGAAACCTGGGGAACACCTTGGAGTGGAACACACCGTCTCTACACCCCATACCCAATTTGTAGGCCTAATGCAGTGTAGTTTCCAACAACTACTAAACGAGAGCATTAAGATTGAAGCAATGGAGAGGAAACCTGGGGAACACCTTGGAGTGAAACACACCGTCTCTCTACACCCCATACCCAATTTGTAGTTCTAATGCAGTGTAGTTTCCAACAACTACTAAACGAGAGCATTAAGATTGAAGCAATGGAGAGGAAACCTGGGGAACACCTTGGAGTGGAACACACCGTCTCTCTACACCCCATACCCAATTTGTAGGCCTAATGCAGTGTAGTTTCCAACAACAACTAAACGAGAGCATTAAGATTGAAGCAATGGAGAGGAAACCTGGGGAACACCTTGGAGTGGAACACACCGTCTCTCTACACCCCATACCCAATTTGTAGGCCTAATGCCGTGTAGTTTCCAACAACTACTAAACGAGAGCATTAAGATTGAAGCAATGGAGAGGAAACCTGGGGAACACCTTGGAGTGGAACACACCGTCTCTACACCCCATACCAAATTAGTAGGCCTAATGCAGTGTAGTTTCCAACAACTACTAAACGAGAGCATTAAGATTGAAGCAATGGAGAGGAAACCTGGGGAACACCTTGGAGTGTAACACACCGTCTCTCTACACCCCATACCCAATTTGTAGGCCTAATGCAGTGTAGTTTCCAACAACTACTAAACGAGAGCATTAAGAACATCCTAAATAGGCAGTGTAAGCGGTTTATACCTTGTGGGAATAAAAGGACTAGAAATAGGAAAAACCCAATGTGGCTAAACAAAGAAGTAAGACAGGCAATTAACAGTAAAAAGAAAGCATTTGCACTACTAAAGCAGGATGGCACCATTGAAGCTTTAAAAAACTATAGGGAGAAAAATACTTTATCTAAAAAACTAATTAAAGCTGCCAAAAAGGAAACAGAGAAGCACATTGCTAAGGAGAGTAAAACTAATCCCAAACTGTTCTTCAACTATATCAATAGTAAAAGAATAAAAACTGAAAATGTAGGCCCCTTAAAAAATAGTGAGGAAAGAATGGTTGTAGATGACGAGGAAAAAGCTAACATATTAAACACCTTCTTCTCCACGGTATTCACGGTGGAAAATGAAATGCTAGGTGAAATCCCAAGAAACAATGAAAACCCTATATTAAGGGTCACCAATCTAACCCAAGAAGAGGTGCGAAACCGGCTAAATAAGATTAAAATAGATAAATCTCCGGGTCCGGATGGCATACACCCACGAGTACTAAGAGAACTAAGTAATGTAATAGATAAACCATTATTTCTTATTTTTAGTGACTCTATAGCGACAGGGTCTGTTCCGCAGGACTGGCGCATAGCAAATGTGGTGCCAATATTCAAAAAGGGCTCTAAAAGTGAACCTGGAAATTATAGGCCAGTAAGTCTAACCTCTATTGTTGGTAAAATATTTGAAGGGTTTCTGAGGGATGTTATTCTGGATTATCTCAATGAGAATAACTGTTTAACTCCATATCAGCATGGGTTTATGAGAAATCGCTCCTGTCAAACCAATCTAATCAGTTTTTATGAAGAGGTAAGCTATAGACTGGACCAAGGTGAGTCATTGGACGTGGTATATCTCGATTTTTCCAAAGCGTTTGATACCGTGCCGCACAAGAGGTTGGTACACAAAATGAGAATGCTTGGTCTGGGGGAAATTGTGTGTAAATGGGTTAGTAACTGGCTTAGTGATAGAAAGCAGAGGGTGGTTATAAATGGTATAGTCTCTAACTGGGTCGCTGTGACCAGTGGGGTACCGCAGGGGTCAGTATTGGGACCTGTTCTCTTCAACATATTCATTAATGATCTGGTAGAAGGTTTACACAGTAAAATATCGATATTTGCAGATGATACAAAACTATGTAAAGCAGTTAATACAAGAGAAGATAGTATTCTGCTACAGATGGATCTGGATAAGTTGGAAACTTGGGCTGAAAGGTGGCAGATGAGGTTTAACAATGATAAATGTAAGGTTATACACATGGGAAGAGGGAATCAATATCACCATTACACACTGAACGGGAAACCAGTGGGTAAATCTGACAGGGAGAAGGACTTGGGGATCCTAGTTAATGATAAACTTACCTGGAGCAGCCAGTGCCAGGCAGCAGCTGCCAAGGCAAACAGGATCATGGGGTGCATTAAAAGAGGTCTGGATACACATGATGAGAGCATTATACTGCCTCTGTACAAATCCCTAGTTAGACCGCACATGGAGTACTGTGTCCAGTTTTGGGCACCGGTGCTCAGGAAGGATATAATGGAACTAGAGAGAGTACAAAGGAGGGCAACAAAATTAATAAAGGGGATGGGAGAACTACAATACCCAGATAGATTAGCGAAATTAGGATTATTTAGTCTAGAAAAAAGACGACTGAGGGGCGATCTAATAACCATGTATAAGTATATAAGGGGACAATACAAATATCTCGCTGAGGATCTGTTTATACCAAGGAAGGTGACGGGCACAAGGGGGCATTCTTTGCGTGTGGAGGAGAGAAGGTTTTTCCACCAACATAGAAGAGGATTCTTTACTGTTAGGGCAGTGAGAATCTGGAATTGCTTGCCTGAGGAGGTGGTGATGGCGAACTCAGTCGAGGGATTCAAGAGAGGCCTGGATGTCTTCCTGGAGCAGAACAATATTGTATCATACAATTATTAGGTTCAGTAGAAGGACGTAGATCTGGGTATTTATTATGATGGAATATAGGCTGAACTGGATGGACAAATGTCTTTTTTCGGCCTTACTAACTATGTTACTATGTTACTATGTTAAGATTGAAGCAATGGAGAGGAAACCTGGGGAACACCTTGGAGTGGAACACACCGTCTCTCTACACCCCATACCCAATTTGTAGGCCTAATGCAGTGTAGTTTCCAACAACTACTAAACGAGAGCATTAAGATTGAAGCAATGGAGAGGAAACCTGTGGAACACCTTGGAGTGGAACACACCATCTCTACACCCCATACCCAATTTGTAGGCCTAATGCAGTGTAGTTTCCAACAACTACTAAACGAGAGCATTAAGATTGAAGCAATGGAGAGGAAACCTGGGGAACACCTTGGAGTGGAACACACCGTCTCTACACCCCATACCAAATTTGTAGGCCTAATGCATGGTAGTTTCCAACAACTACTAAACGAGAGCATTAAGATTGAAGAAATGGAGAGGAAACCTGGGGAACACCTTGGAGTGGAACACACCGTCTCTACACCCCATACCCAATTTGTAGGCCTAATGCAGTGTAGTTTCCAACAACTACTAAACGAGAGCATTAAGATTGAAGCAATGGAGAGGAAACCTGGGCAACACCTTGGAGTGGAACACACCGTCTCTCTACACCCCATACCCAATTTGTAGGCCTAATGCAGTGTAGTTTCCAACAACTACTAAACGAGAGCATTAAGATTGAAGCAATGGAGAGGAAACCTGGGGAACACCTTGGAGTGAAACACACCGTCTCTCTACACCCCATACCCAATTTGTAGGCCTAATGCAGTGTAGTTTCCAACAACTACTAAACGAGAGCATTAAGATTGAAGCAATGGAGAGGAAACCTGGGGAACACCTTGGAGTGGAACACACCGTCTCTCTACACCCCACACCCAATTTGTAGGCCTAATGCAGTACAGTTTCCAACAACTACTAATTGAGAGCATTAAGATTGAAGCAATGGAGAGGAAACCTGGGGAACACCTTAGAGTGGAACACACCGTCTCTCTACACCCCATACCCAATTTGTAGGCCTAATGCAGTGTAGTTTCCAACAACTACTAAACGAGAGCATTAAGATTGAAGCAATGGAGAGGAAACCTGGGGAACACCTTGGAGTGGAACACACCGTCTCTCTACACCCCATACCCAATTTGTAGTCCTAATGCAGTGTAGTTTCCAACAACTACTAAACGAGAGCATTAAGATTGAAGCAATGGAGAGGAAACCTGGGGAACACCTTGGAGTGGAACACACCGTCTCTACACCCCATACCCAATTTGTAGGCCTAATGCAGTGTAGTTTCCAACAACTACTAAACGAGAGCAATAAGATTGAAGCAATGGAGAGGAAACCTGGGGAACACCTTGGAGTGTAACACACCGTCTCTCTACACCCCTTACCCAATTTGTAGGCCTAATGCAGTGTAGTTTCCAACAACTACTAAACGAGAGCATTAAGATTGAAGCAATGGAGAGGAAACCTGGGGAACACCTTAGAGTGGAACACACCGTCTCTCTACACCCCATACCCAATTTGTAGGCCTAATGCAGTGTAGTTTCCAACAACTACTAAACGAGAGCATTAAGATTGAAGCAATGGAGAGGAAACCTGGGGAACACCTTAGAGTGGAACACACCGTCTCTCTACACCCCATACCCAATTTGTAGGCCTAATGCAGTGTAGTTTCCAACAACTACTAAACGAGAGCATTAAGATTGAAGCAATGGAGAGAAAACCTGGGGAACACCTTGGAGTGGAACACACCGTCTCTCTACACCCCATACCCAATTTGTAGTCCTAATGCAGTGTAGTTTCCAACAACTACTAAACGAGAGCATTAAGATTGAAGCAATGGAGAGGAAACCTGGGGAACACCTTGGAGTGGAACACACCGTCTCTACACCCCATACCAAATTTGTAGGCCTAATGCAGTGTAGTTTCCAACAACTACTAAACGAGAGCAATAAGATTGAAGCAATGGAGAGGAAACCTGGGGAACACCTTGGAGTGTAACACACCGTCTCTCTACACCCCTTACCCAATTTGTAGGCCTAATGCAGTGTAGTTTCCAACAACTACTAAACGAGAGCATTAAGATTGAAGCAATGGAGAGGAAACCTGGGGAACACCTTGGAGTGGAACATACCGTCTCTCTACACCCCATACCCAATTTGTAAGCCTAATGCAGTGTAGTTTCCAACAACTACTAAACGAGAGCATTAAGATTGAAGCAATGGAGAGGAAACCTGGGGAACACCTTGGAGTGGAACACACCGTCTCTACACCCCATATTCAATTTGTAGGACTAATGCAGTGTAGTTTCCAACAACTACTAAACGAGAGCATTAAGATTGAAGCAATGGAGAGGAAACCTGGGGAACACCTTGGAGTGGAACACACCGTCTCTACACCCCATACCCAATTTGTAGGCCTAATGCAGTGTAGTTTCCAACAACTACTAAACGAGAGCATTAAGATTGAAGCAATGGAGAGGAAACCTGGGGAACACCTTGGAGTGGAACACACCGTCTCTACACCCCATACCAAATTTGTAGGCCTAATGCAGTGTAGTTTCCAACAACTACTAAACGAGAGCAATAAGATTGAAGCAATGGAGAGGAAACCTGGGGAACACCTTGGAGTGTAACACACCGTCTCTCTACACCCCTTACCCAATTTGTAGGCCTAATGCAGTGTAGTTTCCAACAACTACTAAACGAGAGCATTAAGATTGAAGCAATGGAGAGGAAACCTGGGGAACACCTTGGAGTGGAACATACCGTCTCTCTACACCCCATACCCAATTTGTAAGCCTAATGCAGTGTAGTTTCCAACAACTACTAAACGAGAGCATTAAGATTGAAGCAATGGAGAGGAAACCTGGGGAACACCTTGGAGTGGAACACACCGTCTCTACACCCCATATTCAATTTGTAGGCCTAATGCAGTGTAGTTTCCAACAACTACTAAACGAGAGCATTAAGATTGAAGCAATGGAGAGGAAACCTGGGGAACACCTTGGAGTGGAACACACCGTCTCTACACCCCATACCCAATTTGTAGGCCTAATGCAGTGTAGTTTCCAACAACTACTAAACGAGAGCATTAAGATTGAAGTAATGTAGAGGAAACCTGGGGAATACCTTGGAGTGGAACACTCCGTCTCTCTACACCCCATACCCAATTTGTAGGCCTAATGCAGTGTAGTTTCCAACAACTACTAAACGAGAGCATTAAGATTGAAGCAATGGAGAGGAAACCTGGGGAACACCTTGGAGTGGAACACACCGTCTCTACACCCCATACCCAATTTGTAGGCCTAATGCAGTGTAGTTTCCAACAACTACTAAACGAAAGCATTAAGATTGAAGCAATTGAGAGGAAACCTGGAGAACACCTTGGAGTGGAACACACCGTCTCTACACCCCATACCTAATTTGTAGGCCTAATGCAGTGTAGTTTCCAACAACTACTAAACGAGAGCATTAAGATTGAAGCAATGGAGAGGAAACCTGGGGAACACCTTGGAGTGGAACACACCGTCTCTACACCCCATACCCAATTTGTAGGCCTAATGCAGTGTAGTTTCCAACAACTACTAAACGAGAGCATTAAGATTGAAGCAATGGAGAGGAAATCTGGGGAACACCTTGGAGTGGAACACACCGTCTCTCTACACCCCATACCCAATTTGTAGGCCTAATGCAGTGTAGTTTCCAACAACTACTAAACGAGAGCATTAAGATTGAAGCAATGGAGAGGAAACCTGGGGAACACCTTGGAGTGGAACACACCGTCTCTCTACACCCCATACCCAATTTGTAGGCCTAATGCAGTGTAGTTTCCAACAACTACTAAACGAGAGCATTAAGATTGAAGCAATGGAGAGGAAACCTGGGGAACACCTTGGAGTGGAACACACCGTCTCTCTACACCACATACCCAATTTGTAGGCCTAATGCAGTGTAGTTTCCAACAACTACTAAACGAGAGCATTAAGATTGAAGCAATTGAGAGGAAACCTGGGGAACACCTTGGAGTGTAACACACCGTCTCTCTACACCCCTTACCCAATTTGTAGGCCTAATGCAGTGTAGTTTCCAACAACTACTAAACGAGAGCATTAAGATTGAAGCAATGGAGAGGAAACCTGGGGAACACCTTGGAGTGGAACATACCGTCTCTCTACACCCCATACCCAATTTGTAAGCCTAATGCAGTGTAGTTTCCAACAACTACTAAACGAGAGCATTAAGATTGAAGCAATGGAGAGGAAACCTGGGGAACACCTTGGAGTGGAACACACCGTCTCTACACCCCATATTCAATTTGTAGGCCTAATGCAGTGTAGTTTCCAACAACTACTAAACGAGAGCATTAAGATTGAAGCAATGGAGAGGAAACCTGGGGAACACCTTGGAGTGGAACACACCGTCTCTACACCCCATACCCAATTTGTAGGCCTAATGCAGTGTAGTTTCCAACAACTACTAAACGAGAGCATTAAGATTGAAGTAATGTAGAGGAAACCTGGGGACCACCTTGGAGTGGAACACTCCGTCTCTCTACACCCCATACCCAATTTGTAGGCCTAATGCAGTGTAGTTTCCAACAACTACTAAACGAGAGCATTAAGATTGAAGCAATGGAGAGGAAACCTGGGGAACACCTTGGAGTGGAACACACCGTCTCTACACCCCAAACCCAATTTGTAGGCCTAATGCAGTGTAGTTTCCAACAACTACTAAACGAAAGCATTAAGATTGAAGCAATTGAGAGGAAACCTGGAGAACACCTTGGAGTGGAACACACCGTCTCTACACCCCATACCTAATTTGTAGGCCTAATGCAGTGTAGTTTCCAACAACTACTAAACGAGAGCATTAAGATTGAAGCAATGGAGAGGAAACCTGGGGAACACCTTGGAGTGGAACACACCGTCTCTACACCCCATACCCAATTTGTAGGCCTAATGCAGTGTAGTTTCCAACAACTACTAAACGAGAGCATTAAGATTGAAGCAATGGAGAGGAAATCTGGGGAACACCTTGGAGTGGAACACACCGTCTCTCTACACCCCATACCCAATTTGTAGGCCTAATGCAGTGTAGTTTCCAACAACTACTAAACGAGAGCATTAAGATTGAAGCAATGGAGAGGAAACCTGGGGAACACCTTGGAGTGGAACACACCGTCTCTCTACACCCCATACCCAATTTGTAGGCCTAATGCAGTGTAGTTTCCAACAACTACTAAACGAGAGCATTAAGATTGAAGCAATGGAGAGGAAACCTGGGGAACACCTTGGAGTGGAACACACCGTCTCTCTACACCACATACCCAATTTGTAGGCCTAATGCAGTGTAGTTTCCAACAACTACTAAACGAGAGCATTAAGATTGAAGCAATGGAGAGGAAACCTGGGGAACACCTTGGAGTGGAACACACCGTCTCTCTACACCCCATACCCAATTTGTAGGCCTAATGCAGTGTAGTTTCCAACAACTACTAAACGAGAGCATTAAGATTGAAGCAATGGAGAGGAAACCTGGGGAACACCTTGGAGTGGAACACACCGTCTCTCTACACCCCATACCCAATTTGTAGGCCTAATGCAGTGTAGTTTCCAACAACTACTAAACGAGAGCATTAAGATTGAAGCAATGGAGAGGAAACCTGGGGAACACCTTGGAGTGGAACACACCGTCTCTACACCCCATACCAAATTTGTAGGCCTAATGCAGTGTAGTTTCCAACAACTACTAAACGAGAGCAATAAGATTGAAGCAATGGAGAGGAAACCTGGGGAACACCTTGGAGTGTAACACACCGTCTCTCTACACCCCTTACCCAGTTTGTAGGCCTAATGCAGTGTAGTTTCCAACAACTACTAAACGAGAGCATTAAGATTGAAGCAATGGAGAGGAAACCTGGGGAACACCTTGGAGTGGAACATACCGTCTCTCTACACCCCATACCCAATTTGTAAGCCTAATGCAGTGTAGTTTCCAACAACTACTAAACGAGAGCATTAAGATTGAAGCAATGGAGAGGAAACCTGGGGAACACCTTGGAGTGGAACACACCGTCTCTACACCCCATATTCAATTTGTAGGCCTAATGCAGTGTAGTTTCCAACAACTACTAAACGAGAGCATTAAGATTGAAGCAATGGAGAGGAAACCTGGGGAACACCTTGGAGTGGAACACACCGTCTCTACACCCCATACCCAATTTGTAGGCCTAATGCAGTGTAGTTTCCAACAACTACTAAACGAGAGCATTAAGATTGAAGTAATGTAGAGGAAACCTGGGGAACACCTTGGAGTGGAACACTCCGTCTCTCTACACCCCATACCCAATTTGTAGGCCTAATGCAGTGTAGTTTCCAACAACTACTAAACGAGAGCATTAAGATTGAAGCAATGGAGAGGAAACCTGGGGAACACCTTGGAGTGGAACACACCGTCTCTACACCCCATACCCAATTTGTAGGCCTAATGCAGTGTAGTTTCCAACAACTACTAAACGAGAGCATTAAGACTGAAGCAATGGAGAGGAAACCTGGGGAACACCTTGGAGTGGAACACACCGTCTCTACACCCCATACCCAATTTGTAGGCCTAATGCAGTGTAGTTTCCAACAACTACTAAACGAGAGCATTAAGATTGAAGTAATGTAGAGGAAACCTGGGGAACACCTTGGAGTGGAACACTCCGTCTCTCTACACCCCATACCCAATTTGTAGGCCTAATGCAGTGTAGTTTCCAACAACTACTAAACGAGAGCATTAAGATTGAAGCAATGGAGAGGAAACCTGGGGAACACCTTGGAGTGGAACACACCGTCTCTACACCCCATACCCAATTTGTAGGCCTAATGCAGTGTAGTTTCCAACAACTACTAAACGAAAGCATTAAGATTGAAGCAATTGAGAGGAAACCTGGAGAACACCTTGGAGTGGAACACACCGTCTCTACACCCCATACCTAATTTGTAGGCCTAATGCAGTGTAGTTTCCAACAACTACTAAACGAGAGCATTAAGATTGAAGCAATGGAGAGGAAACCTGGGGAACACCTTGGAGTGGAACACACCGTCTCTACACCCCATACCCAATTTGTAGGCCTAATGCAGTGTAGTTTCCAACAACTACTAAACGAGAGCATTAAGATTGAAGCAATGGAGAGGAAACCTGGGGAACACCTTGGAGTGGAACACACCGTCTCTCTACACCCCATACCCAATTTGTAGGCCTAATGCAGTGTAGTTTCCAACAACTACTAAACGAGAGCATTAAGATTGAAGCAATGGAGAGGAAACCTGGGGAACACCTTGGAGTGGAACACACCGTCTCTCTACACCCCATACCCAATTTGTAGGCCTAATGCAGTGTAGTTTCCAACAACTACTGAACGAGAGCATTAAGATTGAAGCAATGGAGAGGAAACCTGGGGAACACCTTGGAGTGGAACACACCGTCTCTCTACACCACATACCCAATTTGTAGGCCTAATGCAGTGTAGTTTCCAACAACTACTAAACGAGAGCATTAAGATTGAAGCAATGGAGAGGAAACCTGGGGAACACCTTGGAGTGGAACACACCGTCTCTCTACACCCCATACCCAATTTGTAGGCCTAATGCAGTGTAGTTTCCAACAACTACTAAACGAGAGCATTAAGATTGAAGCAATGGAGAGGAAACCTGGGGAACACCTTGGAGTGGAACACACCGTCTCTCTACACCCCATACCCAATTTGTAGGCCTAATGCATGGTAGTTTCCAACAACTACTAAACGAGAGCATTAAGATTGAAGCAATGGAGAGGAAACCTGGGGAACACCTTGGAGTGGAACACACCGTCTCTCTACACCCCATACCCAATTTGTAGGCCTAATGCAGTGTAGTTTCCAACAACTACTAAACGAGAGCATTAAGATTGAAGCAATGGAGAGGAAACCTGGGGAACACCTTGGAGTGGAACACACCGTCTCTCTACAACCCATACCCAATTTGTAGGCCTAATGCAGTGTAGTTTCCAACAACTACTAAACGAGAGCATTAAGATTGAAGCAATGGAGAGGAAACCTGGGGAACACCTTGGAGTGGAACACACCGTCTCTCTACACCCCATACCCAATTTGTAGGCCTAATGCAGTGTAGTTTCCAACAACTACTAAACGAGAGCATTAAGTTTGAAGCAATGGAGAGGAAACCTGGGGAACACCTTGGAGTGTAACACACCGTCTCTCTACACCCCATACCCAATTTGTAGGCCTAATGCAGTGTAGTTTCCAACAACTACTAAACGAGAGCATTAAGATTGAAGCAATGGAGAGGAAACCTGGGGAACACCTTGGAGTGGAACACACCGTCTCTACACCCCATACCCAATTTGTAGGCCTAATGCAGTGTAGTTTCCAACAACTACTAAACGAGAGCATTAAGATTGAAGCAATGGGGAGGAAACCTGGGGAACACCTTGGAGTGTAACACACCGTCTCTCTACACCCCATACCCAATTTGTAGGCCTAATGCAGTGTAGTTTCCAACAACTACTAAACGAGAGCATTAAGATTGAAGCAATGGAGAGGAAACCTGGGGAACACCTTGGAGTGGAACACACCGTCTCTCTACACCCCATACCCAATTTGTAGGCCTAATGCAGTGTAGTTTCCAACAACTATGAAACGAGAGCATTAAGATTGAAGCAATGGAGAGGAAACCTGGGGAACACCTTGGAGTGGAACACACCGTCTCTACACCCCATACCAAATTTGTAGGCCTAATGCAGTGTAGTTTCCAACAACTACTAAACGAGAGCATTAAGATTGAAGCAATGGAGAGGAAACCTGCGGAACACCTTGGAGTGGAACACACCGTCTCTCTACACCCCATACCCAATTTGTAGGCCTAATGCAGTGTAGTTTCCAACAACTACTAAACGAGAGCATTAAGATTGAAGCAATGGAGAGGAAACCTGGGGAACACCTTGGAGTGGAACACACCGTCTCTCTACACCCCATACCCAATTTGTAGGCCTAATGCAGTGTAGTTTCCAACAACTACTAAACGAGAGCATTAAGATTGAAGCAATGGAGAGGAAACCTGGGGAACACCTTGGAGTGGAACACACCGTCTCTCTACACCCCATACCCAATTTGTAGGCCTAATGCAGTGTAGTTTCCAACAACTACTAAACGAGAGCATTAAGATTGAAGCAATGGAGAGGAAACCTGGGGAACACCTTGGAGTGGAACACACCGTCTCTCTACACCCCAAACCCAATTTGTAGGCCTAATGCAGTGTAGTTTCCAACAACTACTAAACGAGAGCATTAAGATTGAAGCAATGGAGAGGAAACCTGGGGAACACCTTGGAGTGGAACATACCGTCTCTCTACACCCCATACCCAATTTGTAGGCCTAATGCAGTGTAGTTTCCAACAACTACTAAACGAGAGCATTAAGATTGAAGCAATGGAGAGGAAACCTGGGGAACACCTTGGAGTGGAACACACCGTCTCTCTACACCCCATTCCCAATTTGTAGGCCTAATGCAGTGTAGTTTCCAACAACTACTAAACGAGAGCATTAAGATTGAAGCAATGGAGAGGAAACCTGGGGAACACCTTGGAGTGGAACACACCGTCTCTACACCCCATACCAAATTTGTAGGCCTAATGCAGTGTAGTTTCCAACAACTACTAAACGAGAGCATTAAGATTGAAGCAATGGAGAGGAAACCTGGGGAACACCTTGGAGTGGAGCACACCGTCTCTCTACACCCCATACCCAATTTGTAGGCCTAATGCAGTGTAGTTTGCAACAACTACTAAACGAGAGTAGGAAGATCGAAGCAATGTGGACGAAACTTGGGGCACACCTTGGGGCGGCAGACACCGTTAGTAGGCCATACCAAAGTTGTAGCCCCAATGCAGTTTTAAAATTCCTAGAGGCTGAAAACAAGACTATTGACGCTCAGCTTTTTTCAAAGGAACACAGCTGTATTGAGTGGTGCAGACAGACACAGGTAGTAGGCCTTAAACCAAAAATGTGGCTCACTGCAGCTTAAAAAAGGTTACAGGGGTACACAGGCAGCATTGCTCTGGGCAGTGGAGGACAATTTCAATAGTGGACCGCAGACAGACTTTGTAATAAAAAAATATTGGGCTGTAGGCACTTTAACATTGGTTCCAGGGGTACACGGGCAGCAGTACACAGGTCAGTGGAGGCCTAGTGGAAGGAGGGACCGCAAACAGGCTTCGAAGGCCTAACATAATAAATTGGGCTGGCTGTAGGCAATTTAAAATTGGTTCCAGGGGTACACGGGCAGCAGTACAAAGGTCAGTGGAGGCCTAGTGGAAGGAGGGACTGCAGACAGGCTTCGAAGGCCTAACATAATAAAATTGGACAGGCTGTAGGCACTTTATAATTGGTTCCAGGAGTACACGGGCAGCAGTAGACAGGTCAGTGGAGGCCTAGTGGAAGGAGGGACCGCAGACAGGCTTCGAAGGCCTAACATAATAAATTGGGCTGGCTGTAGGCAATTTAAAATTGGTTCCAGGGGTACACGGGCAGCAGTACACAGGTCAGTGGAGGCCTAGTGGAAGGAGGGACCGCAGACAGGCTTCGAAGGCCTAACATAATAAAATTGGACAGGCTGTAGGCACTTTAACATTGGTTCCAGGGGTACACGGGCAGCAGTAGACTGGTCAGTGTAGTAGTAGTAGAAAGAACGGGCCGCAGACAGGCTTCGAAGGCCTAACATAAAAAAAATTGGGCTGTAGGCACTTTAACATTGGTTCCAGGGGTACACGGGCAGCAGTACACAGGTCAGTGGAGGCCTAGTGGAAGGAGGGACCGCAGACAGGCTTCGAAGGCCTAACATAATAAATTGGGCTGGCTGTAGGCAATTTAAAATTGGTTCCAGGGGTACACGGGCAGCAGTACACAGGTCAGTGGAGGCCTAGTGGAAGGAGGGACCGCAGACAGGCTTTGAAGGCCTAACATAATAAAATTGGACAGGCTGTAGGCACTTTATAATTGGTTCCAGGGGTACACGTGCAGCAGTAGACAGGTCAGTGTAGTAGTAGTTGAAAGAACGGGCCGCAGACAGGCTTCGAAGGCCTAACATAATAAATTGGGCTGGCTGTAGGCAATTTAAAATTGGTTCCAGGGGTACACGGGCAGCAGTACACAGGTCAGTGGAGGCCTAGTGGAAGGAGGGACCGCAGACAGGCTTCGAAGGCCTAACATAATAAAATTGGACAGGCTGTAGGCACTTTATAATTGGTTCCAGGAGTACACGGGCAGCAGTAGACAGGTCAGTGGAGGCCTAGTGGAAGGAGGGACCGCAGACAGGCTTCGAAGGCCTAACATAATAAATTGGGCTGGCTGTAGGCAATTTAAAATTGGTTCCAGGGGTACACGGGCAGCAGTACACAGGTCAGTGGAGGCCTAGTGGAAGGAGGGACCGCAGACAGGCTTCGAAGGCCTAACATAATAAAATTGGACAGGCTGTAGGCACTTTATAATTGGTTCCAGGAGTACACGGGCAGCAGTAGACAGGTCAGTGTAGTAGTAGTTGAAAGAACGGGCCGCAGACAGGCTTCGAAGGCCTAACATAATAAATTGGGCTGGCTGTAGGCAATTTGAAATTGGTTCCAGTGGTACACGGGCAGCAGTACACAGGTCAGTGGAGGCCTAGTGGAAGGAGGGACCGCAGACAGGCTTCGAAGGCCTAACATAATAAATTGGGCTGGAGGTAGGCAATTTAAAATTGGTTCCAGGGGTACACGGGCAGCAGTACACAGGTCAGTGGAGGCCTAGTGGAAGGAGGGACCGCAGACAGGCTTCGAAGGCCTAACATAATAAAATTGGACAGGCTGTAGGCACTTTATAATTGGTTCTAGGAGTACACGGGCAGCAGTAGACAGGTCAGTGGAGGCCTAGTGGAAGGAGGGACAGCAGACAGGCTTCGAAGGCCTAACATAATAAATTGGGCTGGCTGTAGGCAATTTAAAATTGGTTCCAGGGGTACACGGGCAGCAGTGGTCTGGTCAGCGGAGGCCGATTGTAATGAGTGTCTGCCAGTTAGTAGTCCAAAACAATAAATAAATGTGAATGTCTCGCATTAAAACAAAACGAAAACACTAAAGGGTGCAATCATTAGGTACAGGGGTGGGATCCTCTGCGTAGTTTCAGACCTACTAATTTAGCGCAAAGTATTTACTGTGGTAAATAGAGGACACTGCCCCTGACTATGTTAAGTACCATCATACATGTCAACACAATGGTATTGTCAGTGGCAGGAATGGTAGGATGTCAGCGCATAGACTAAACATTGGTGGAAGTGTGAGAGATAACTGTGGAAGTGGTAGAGCGATGTTTGACCTGGGGGTGGGTGAACTCTCTTGTGGCCGGCGGTACAGGCCCAGGCCCCTCATGTTACAACAGTGTGTCTGACGTTGGGTGCGCACCACCACCGCCAGAGACACTTTATTGTACTATGAGGGACCCAGTGGCAGTGCTGTCGACCAAAAGCGGGCACACCCACCTCTTCAGACAAACAGCACTCTCACGGGTGCTTGCGCCAAGTCGCGATACCACGGCCCCGTGTGGGGAGTTTGGCCATTTAGGGAGGTGTAAACATGTCGCATGCTGGACAATCATCTGCAGCAAATTAGACATTAGAAAAGTAATTCACAGTAGTCCACAGGCAAGAGCTTTTCATAGGAAAGCTAGGTGTCGGCCGGGCAAGGTGGGGCAAAAGAATTCGAAATCCAGTTGTGGTTCATTTTAATGAATGTTAGATCATCAACATTTTGGGTAGCCAGACGAGTCCTTTTTTCGGTTAATATTGAACCTGCAGCACTAAATACTCTTTCTGATAGGACACTAGCTGCCGGGCAAGCAAGCTCCTGCAATGCATATTCTGCCAATTCTGGCCAGGTGTCTAATTTGGATGCCCAGTAATCAAATGGGAATGACGGTTGAGGGAGAACATCGATAAGGGATGAAAAATAGTTAGTAACCATACTGGACAAATGTTGTCTCCTGTCACTTTCAATTGATGCAGCAGTACCTGTCCTGTATGCGGTCATAGCAAAATCACTCCACAACCTGGTCAGAAAACCCCTCTGTCCAACACCACTTCTGATGTGTGCACCCCTAACACTCCTGGTCTGCTGCCCCCTGGAGCTCGTGTGAGAACGATCACGGGCGCTGTGTGCTGGGAATGCCTGAAGCAAACGGTCAACAAGAGTTGATTGTTTGGTTGCTAATATTAGTTCCAAGTTCTCATGTGGCATAATATTTTGCAATTTGCCTTTATAGCGAGGATCAAGGAGGCAGGCCAACCAGTAATCGTCATCGTTCATCATTTTAGTAATGCGTGTGTCCCTTTTGAGGATACGTAAGGCATAATCCGCCATGTGGGCCAAAGTTCCAGTTGTCAAATCTGCGGTTGTGATTGGTTGAGGGGCAGTTTCAGGCAAATCTACGTCACTTGTGTCCCTCAAAAAACCAGAACCCGGCCTTGCCACGCAACCAATTTCCAGTGCCCCCGGGAAAGCTTCCTCATTAAAAATATACTAATCCCCATCATCCTCCTCGTCCTCCACCTCCTGTTCGCCCGCTACCTCGTCCTGTACACTGCCCTGACCAGACAATGGCTGACTGTCATCAAGGCTTTCCTCTTCCTCTGGTGCAGACGCCTGATCCTTTATGTGCGTCAAACTTTGCATCAGCAGACACATTAGGGGGATGCTCATGCTTATTATGGCGTTGTCTGCACTAACCAGCCGTGTGTATTCCTCAAAACACTGAAGGACTTGACACATGTCTTGTATCTTCGACCACTGCACACCTGACAACTCCATGTCTGCCATCCTACTGCCTGCCCGTGTATGTGTATCCTCCCACAAAAACATAACAGCCCGCCTCTGTTGGCACAGTCTCTGAAGCATGTGCAGTGTTGAGTTCCACCTTGTTGCAACGTCTATGATTAGGCGATGCTGGGGAAGGTTCAAAGACCGCTGATAGGTCTGCATACGGCTGGAGTGTACAGGTGAACGGCGGATATGTGAGCAAAGTCCACGCACTTTGAGGAGCAGGTCGGAGAACCCAGGATAAGTTTTCAATAAGCACTGCACCACCAGGTGGTGTGAGCCAGGCAAGTAATGTGTTTCAGTTGGGAAAGGGAGATGGCAGCCATGAAATTCCTTCCGTTATCACTCACTACCTTGCCTGCCTCAAGATCTACTGTGCCCAGCCACGACTGCGTTTCTTGCTGCAAGAACTCGGACAGAACTTCCGCGGTGTGTCTGTTGTCGCCCAAACACTTCATAGCCAATACAGCCTGCTGACGCTTGCCAGTAGCTGGCCCATAATGGGACAACTGGTGTGCAACAGTGTCAGCTGCCGATGGAGTGGTTGGCCGACTGCGGTCTGCTCTCGCTTCTGCAGGAGGACGAGGAGGAGGAGGAGGGGGTGCGAACGCCTACAGCCAACTGTTTCCTAGACCGTGGGCTAGGCACAACTGTCCCAAAATTGATGTCCCCTGTGGACCCTGCATCCACCACATTCACCCAGTGTGCCATGATGGACACGTAACGTCCCTGGCCATGCCTACTGGTCCATGCATCTGTAGTCAGGTGCACCTTTGTACTCACAGATTGCCTGAGTGCATGGACGATGCGCTGTTTAACATGCTGGTGCAGGGCTGGGATGGCTTTTCTGGAAAAAAGTGTTGACTGGGTAGCTCGTAGCGTGGTTCAGCGTACTCCATCAGGGCTTTGAAAGCTTCGCTTTCACCTAACCGGTAGGGCATCATCTCTAACGAGATTAGTCTAACTATGTGGGCGTTAAAACCCTGTGTACGCGGATGCGAGGATAAGTACTTCCTTTTTCTAACCAGAGTCTCATGTAGGGTGAGCTGGACTGGAGAGCTGGAGATCGTGGAACTAGCGGGTGTGCCGGTGGACATGGCAGACTGAGAGACGGTTGGAGACGGTATTGTTTCCGCCGGTGCCCTAGATGCAATATTTCCTCCTACAAAACTGGTGATTCCCTGACCCTGACTGCTTTTGGCTGGCAAAGAAACCTGCACAGATACTGCCGGTGGTGCGGAAAATGGTGGCCTTACAGTGATGGAAGGGATGTTGCGTTGCTGACTAGCTTCACTGGCCGAGGGTGCTACAACCTTAAGGGACGTTTGGTAGTTAGTCCAGGCTTGAAAATGCATGGTGGTTAAATGTCTATGCATGCAACTTGTATTGAGACTTTTCAGATTCTGACCTCTGCTTAAGCTAGTTGAACATTTTTGACAGATGACTTTGCGCTGATCAATTGGATGTTGTTTAAAAAAAATGCCAGACTGCACTCTTCCTAGCATCGGATCCCTTTTCAGAGATTGCAGACTGAGCTTTAACCGGATGGCCACGCTGTCCTCCAACAGGTTTTGGCTTTGCCACGCGTTTTGGGCCAGATACGGGCCCGGCAGATGGAACCTGTTGCGATGTTGATGCCTGCTGCGGCCCCTCCTCCACCTCCGCTTCAGAACTACTGCCGCCTGCACCCTGTTCCCCCAATGGCTGCCAATCGGGGTCAACAACTGGGTCATCTATTACCTCCTCTTCTAGCTCGTGTGCAACTTTGTCTGTGTCACCGTGTCGGTCGGTGGTATAGCGTTCGTGACGGGGCATAGTCTCATCAGGGTCTGATTGTGGATCAGTACCCTGAGAGGGCAATGTTGTGGTCTGAGTCCAAGGACCAGCATAGTAGTCTGGCTGTGGCTGTGCATCAGTGCACTCCATGTCAGAATCTACTTGTAATGGGCATGGCCTGTTAACTGTTTCACTTTCTAAGCCAGGGACGGTATGTGTAAAGAGCTCCATGGAGTAACCCGTTGTGTCGCCTGCTGCATCCTTCTCTCTTGTTGTTGTTTTTGCTGAAGAGGACAAGGAAGCGACTTGTCCCTGACCGTGAACATCCACAAACGACGCGCTGCTTTTACATTTACCAGTTTCAGAAGAGGAGGCAAAAGAGCTAGAGGCTGAGTCTGCAAGGTAAGCCAAAACTTGCTGTTGCTGCTCCGGCTTTAAAAGCGGTTTTCCTACTCCCAGAAAAGAGAGCGTTCGAGGCCTTGTGTAGCTAGACGACGAACCTGGCTCCACAGCTCCAGACTTAGGTGGAATATTTTTTTTCCCACGACCACCTGATGCTCCACTACCACTACCATCATTACCAGCTGACAATGAACGCCCACGGCCACGACCTCTTGCACCAGACTTCCTCATTGTTTTAAAAACTTAACCAAAGTAACTTTATTTGTTGCTGTCAAACAACTTACACGGTGAGCTATAACTTCAGTATGATTTCGATATCCCTTTACAGGTTGGTGAGACCGCAAGGAAAATCAGGCACAATGTTACACACTCTGTTTTCTGTGGCACCAAATCACAGAGATGCCACACACGCAGGACTGTCACTCAAGAACAAATGCCAATATTTATCTCCCACTGATTGATTTATTGATTTTTTCAGGTAGAATTTAGAACCCAAATCAAGCAAAAAAATAAATAGGCTTTCTATGGCCCACTATTTGAGAGAGAGAGATGGCACACCCAGGAGTCAAGACTGGCACACAAGCAGAAAGGGCAATATTAATCTCCCACTGATTTTTTTTTTCTTTCAGGGAGCCTTTAGAAACAAAATAAAATAAAATGATTTTTTCAGGAAGAATTTAGAAACCAAATAAAATAAAATGAATTTTTTCAGGGAGAATTTAGAAACCAAATAAAAAAAATAAATAGGCTTTCTATGGCCCACTGAGTGAGAGATGGCACACAAAGGAGTCAGGAGTGGCACACAAGCCCAGAGGCCAATATTTTTCTCCCACTGATTGATTTATTGATTTTTTCAGGTAGAATTTAGAACCCAAATCAAGCAAAAAAATAAATAGGCTTTCTATGGCCCACTGAGTGAGAGATGGCACACACAGGAGTCAGGAGTGGCACACAAGCCCAGAGGCCAATATTTATATCCCACTGATTGATTTAGTGATTTTTTCAGGTAGAATTTAGAACCCAAATCAAGCAAAAAAATAAATAGGCTTTCTATGGCCCACTGAGTGAGAGATGGCACACACAGGAGTCAGGAGTGGCACACAAGCCCAGAGGCCAATATTTTTCTCCCACTGATTGATGTATTGATTTTTTCAGGTAGAATTTAGAACCCAAATCAAGCAAAAAAATAAATAGGCTTTCTATGGCCCACTGAGTGAGAGATGGCACACACAGGAGTCAGGAGTGGCACACAAGCCCAGAGGCCAATATTTATCTCCCACTGATTGATTTAGTGATTTTTTTCAGGGAGAATTTAGAACCCAAATCAAGCAAAAAAATAAATAGGCTTTCTATGGCCCACTGAGTGAGAGATGGCACACACAGGAGTCAGGAGTGGCACACAAGCCCAGAGGCCAATATTTTTCTCCCACTGATTGATTTAGTGATTTTTTCATGTAGATTTTAGAACCCAAATCAAGCAAAAAAATAAATAGGCTTTCTATGGCCCACTGAGTGAGAGATGGCACATACAGGAGTCAGGACTGGCACACAAGCCCAGAGGCCAATATTTATCTCCCACTGATTGATTTATTGATTTTTTCAGGTAGAATTTAGAACCCAAATCAAGCAAAAAAATAAATAGGCTTTCTATGGCCCACTATTTGAGAGAGAGAGATGGCACACCCAGGAGTCAAGACTGGCACACAAGCAGAAAGGGCAATATTAATCTCCCACTGATTTTTTTTTTTTCAGGGAGACTTTAGAAACAAAATAAAATAAAATGATTTTTTTCAGGTAGAATTTAGAAACCAAATAAAATAAAATGATTTTTTTCAGGGAGAATTTAGAAACCAAATAAAAAAAATAAATAGGCTTTCTTTGGCCCACTGAGTGAGAGATGGCACACACAGGAGTCAGGAGTGGCACACAAGCCCAGAGGCCAATATTTATCTCCCACTGATTGATTTAGTGATTTTTTTTCAGGGAGAATTTAGAACCCAAATCAAGCAAAAAAATAAATAGGCTTTCTATGGCCCACTGAGTGAGAGATGGCACACACAGGAGTCAGGAGTGGCACACAAGCCCAGAGGCCAATATTTTTCTCCCACTGATTGATGTATTGATTTTTTCAGGTAGAATTTAGAACCCAAATCAAGCAAAAAAATAAATAGGCTTTCTATGGCCCACTGAGTGAGAGATGGCACACACAGGAGTCAGGAGTGGCACACAAGCCCAGAGGCCAATATTTATCTCCCACTGATTGATTTAGTGATTTTTTTCAGGGAGAATTTAGAACCCAAATCAAGCAAAAAAATAAATAGGCTTTCTATGGCCCACTGAGTGAGAGATGGCACACACAGGAGTCAGGAGTGGCACACAAGCCCAGAGGCCAATATTTATCTCCCACTGACTGATTTAGTGATTTTTTCAGGTAGAATTTAGAACCCAAATCAAGCAAAAAAATAAATAGGCTTTCTATGGCCCACTGAGTGAGAGATGGCACACACAGGAGTCAGGAGTGGCACACAAGCCCAGAGGCCAATATTTTTCTCCCACTGATTGATGTATTGATTTTTTCAGGTAGAATTTAGAACCCAAATCAAGCAAAAAAATAAATAGGCTTTCTATGGCCCACTGAGTGAGAGATGGCACACACAGGAGTCAGGAGTGGCACACAAGCCCAGAGGCCAATATTTATCTCCCACTGATTGATTTAGTGATTTTTTTCAGGGAGAATTTAGAACCCAAATCAAGCAAAAAAATAAATAGGCTTTCTATGGCCCACTGAGTGAGAGATGGCACACACAGGAGTCAGGAGTGGCACACAAGCCCAGAGGCCAATATTTATCTCCCACTGATTGATTTAGTGATTTTTTCAGGTAGAATTTAGAACCCAAATCAAGCAAAAAAATAAATAGGCTTTCTATGGCCCACTGAGTGAGAGATGGCACACACAGGAGTCAGGAGTGGCACACAAGCCCAGAGGCCAATATTTTTCTCCCACTGATTGATGTATTGATTTTTTCAGGTAGAATTTAGAACCCAAATCAAGCAAAAAAATAAATAGGCTTTCTATGGCCCACTGAGTGAGAGATGGCACACACAGGAGTCAGGAGTGGCACACAAGCCCAGAGGCCAATATTTATCTCCCACTGATTGATTTAGTGATTTTTTTTCAGGGAGAATTTAGAACCCAAATCAAGCAAAAAAATAAATAGGCTTTCTATGGCCCACTGAGTGAGAGATGGCACACACAGGAGTCAGGAGTGGCACACAAGCCCAGAGGCCAATATTTATCTCCCACTGATTGATTTAGTGATTTTTTCAGGTAGAATTTAGAACCCAAATCAAGCAAAAAAATAAATAGGCTTTCTATGGCCCACTGAGTGAGAGATGGCACACACAGGAGTCAGGAGTGGCACACAAGCCCAGAGGCCAATATTTTTCTCCCACTGATTGATGTATTGATTTTTTCAGGTAGAATTTAGAACCCAAATCAAGCAAAAAAATAAATAGGCTTTCTATGGCCCACTGAGTGAGAGATGGCACACACAGGAGTCAGGAGTGGCACACAAGCCCAGAGGCCAATATTTATCTCCCACTGATTGATTTAGTGATTTTTTTCAGGGAGAATTTAGAACCCAAATCAAGCAAAAAAATAAATAGGCTTTCTATGGCCCACTGAGTGAGAGATGGCACACACAGGAGTCAGGAGTGGCACACAAGCCCAGAGGCCAATATTTATCTCCCACTGATTGATTTAGTGATTTTTTCAGGTAGAATTTAGAACCCAAATCAAGCAAAAAATAAATAGGTTTTCTATGGCCCACTGACTGAGAGATGGCACACACAGGGATGGCACTCTAGCAGAAATGCCAATCTTAATCTCCCACAAAAAAAAAAACAAAAAAAAAACAGGGACTGTCCTACAATTACTATCTCCCTGCAGTAATCTCAGCCAGGTATGGCAGGCAGCAATAAGGAGTGGACTGATGCACAAATGAAATAAAAAGGAACAAGAGGATTTGTGCTTTGAAAAAAGCAGTTGGTTTGCACAGCGGCGTACACACAGCAATGCAGCTATCAGGGAGCCTTCTAGGGCAGCCCAATGAGCTACAGCGCTGAGAAAAAAAAAAATGTAGCTTCCACTATCCCTGCACACCGAAGGTGGTGTTGGACAGTGGAAATCGCTACAGCACAAGCGGTTTGGGGGTTAATGGACCCTGCCTAACGCTATCCCTGCTTCTGACGAAGCGGCAGCAACCTCTCCCTAAGCTCAGATCAGCAACAGTAACATGGCGGTCGGCGGGAACGCCCCTTTATAGCCCCTGTGACGCCGCAGACTGCAAGCCAATCACTGCAATGCCCTTCTCTAAGATGGTGGGGACCAGGACCTATGTCATCACGCTGCCCACACTCTGCGTACACCTTCATTGGCTGAGAAATGGCGCTTTTCGCGTCATTGAAATGCGACTTTGGCGCAAAAGTCGCGTACCGCATGGCCGACCCCGCACAAGGGTCGGATCGGGTTTCATGAAACCCGACTTTGCCAAAAGTCGGCGACTTTTGAAAATGAACGACCCGTTTCGCTCAACCCTAACCATAATCACAACCCTTACCCCTAAACAACACTAATGTCAACCCTAACCATAACCCTAATCAAAACCCTAAATCCAACACACCCCTAATCCTAATCTCAACCCTAACCTCAAACCTAACCCTAATCCCAATACACCCCTAATCACAACCCTAACCTTAACCCTAATCCCAAACCTAACCCTAATCCCAAGCGTAACCCTAATGCCAACCCTAACCCTAATACCAACCCTAATCCCAACCCTAATCCCAACTCTAACCTTAACTTTAGCCCCAACCCTAATCCTAGCCCTAAGGCTACTTTCACACTTGCGTCATTTGGCATCCATCACAATCCGTCGTTTTGGACAAGAAACGGATCCTGCAAATGTGCCCGCAGGATGCGTTTTTTGCCCATAGACTTGTATTGCCGACGGATCGTGACGGATGGCCACACGTCGCGTCCGTCGTGCACTGGATCAGTGTTTTGGCGGACCGTCAGCACAAAAAAACGTTCAATGTAACGTTTTTTTGTACGTCGCATCCGCCATTTCTGACCGCGCATGCGTGGCCGTAACTCCGCCCCCTCCTCCCCAGGACATAGATTGGGCAGCGGATGCGTTGAAAAACTACATCCGCTGCCCACGTTGTGCACAATTTTCACAACGTGTGTCGGTATGTCGGGCCGATGCATTGCGACGGCCCCGTACCGACGTAAGTGTGAAAGAAGCCTAACCCTAAATTTAGCGCCAACTCTAACTCTAAATTTAGCCCCAACCCTAACCCTAAATTTAGCCCCAACCCTAACCCTAAATTTAGCCCTAACCCTACCCCTAACCCTACCCCTAACCCTAGCCCTAGCCCTAACCCTACCCCTAACCCTACCCCTAACCCTAGCCCTTACCCTACCCCTAACCCTACCCCTAACCCTACCCCTAACCCTAGCCCTAACCCTACCCCTAACCCTAACCCTAGCCCTAACCCTAACCCTACCCCTAACCCTACCCCTAACCCTACCCCTAACCCTAGCCCTAACCCTACCCCTAACCCTACCCCTAACCCTAGCCCTACCCCTAACCTTACCCCTAACCCTAGCCCTAACCCTACCCCTAACCCTACCCCTAACCCTAATTTTAGCCCCAACTGCTCTTCCCCTGCCGGCCGGCAGATGGAGACAGATGGCGGGCGCACTGCGCATGCGCCCGCCATTTTCTTTTCCCCAGAAGACGCCGGCGGCCAGGAGGAGCAGCAGGAGGACCCAGGGACAATCACATCAGAGGACAGAGAATTACACTTAGCTTTTTTTTTTTTTGCGGTCGCCGGTAAACAGTTAATTACCGGCGATTGCAAAACAGGGGTCGGTAAAACCGACCCCAATCATGCTCTTTGGGGTCTCGGCTACCCCCGATAGCCGAGATCCCAAAGATTCTCCCGGGGCTGGCCGGCGGGCGCACTGCACATGCGCCCGCCATTTTGAAGATGGCGGCGCCCACCGGGAGCTACGAGGAGCATCGGGGGAGACAGGTGAGTATCGGGGGGCTATCTGGGACCCCTTTTGTCCCCTTTTCTCTGTCCTCTGATGTGCGATCACATCGGAGGACAGAGAAATTAAAAAGAAATCGCTTTTTTTTTTGCGATCGCCGGTAAACGGTTAATTACCGGCGATCGCAAAAGCGGGGTGGGTAAAAAAAACCCCGAATCATGTTCTCTGGGGTCTCGGCTACCCCCGGCAGTCGAGACCCCGGAGAAAATCCGACTCTGGGGGGCGCTATTTACTTTTTCCACAGCGCCGTTAATTAACGGCGCTGTGGTTTAAGTACCCTTAGCGGCCGCCGTTAAAAGGCGTATCGGCGGTCGCTAAGGGGTTAAGGATAGTTAGAGTTTATCAGAGCTAATAGCTCAGCAATGGATATAAGACGATAGGAAGAAAAAGCTGTAAAACATTGGACAAATACTTCAGACAGTAATTTGTTGCATTTCTGCAGCATTGAAGATAGGAGTAGTATTCTGTGAATGATAGACAGATTCAGTTATAGTTCAGTGATATGGTGTAGCTAGCATTTGACCTGCTTTAATTGAATTACACATATTACACTAGAAAGCAGCAAGACAGCACAATATTTTTTACAGAAAAAAATGAAATCAATGTCAGTCAGAGACAGTGTGATTGCTTGTTATGAGTGACGGTGCTTTTGCATTTCTTGCGAAAAAATGTTTGTGATGGGGAATAATTATTTTTTATAAATGCAAAAGAACATTTCCCATTATCTAGACATTTAGGTGCAACTGTGTACCTCACAAAGTGAGTGTGTGTTGATAAGAATTTTCTTTGCAAATCTGTTTTATTAGTGAAAGTTTATATCTGTATATAGATATTGGCGAACCTGAACAGTAAAGTTTGGCATCCGTACCGAAAACCTACTGCTTGGGCACGGACACTGAACACAGACTTCACCAGGAAGTCCGTGTTACTGTTTAGGATTGGCCCCCCTGAACATCAGGTGTTTGTTGCACTTTCTTGTGCATGACTGCACAGCAAACACCGCATCTGATCGGTGGTAAAATCATCACCGCCGGTCAGACAGCTGTGATTCTAACACTGTCAAATGACAGCGTGAGCCCGCAGCTATGTTCGGAGGTATAAAGTTTACCTCTGGTCATTGGTGTCAGCTGATGGGACTACTGCACCCATCAGCCGACACCTGCTGCCGCTAATAACAGTGAGAGCAGTAGCGGTGGAAGGGAGTATTCATCAGCCGGCTCCTGCGCTGTAAATAAATAATTTAAAAAATAAATAAAAGCCAGGCAAAGCTGATAGCTGGGGACTGCTACCCTCAGTTGTCAACTTCAGCAAGGCTGGTTATCAAGAATAGTGGGGTCCCCACTCCATTTTTATTAATTAAATAATTTTTAAAAAACACGTGGGGTACCCCCATTTTTGACAACCAGCCAAGCTAAAGAACACAGATGGGGGCTGGTATTCTCAAGCTGTAAGGGGCCATGATACTGCCCCCACAGCATAAAAATAGCAGCCCACAGCCACCCCAGAAAAGGCACATCTATTAGATGCACCAATTCTGGCACTTTTCCCAGCTCTTTCCACTTGCCCTGTAGTGGTGACAAGTGGGGTTCATATTTGTGGGGTTGATGTCACCTTTGTATTGACTGGTGACATCAAACCCACAGCTTAATAATGGAGAGGCGTCTATAAGACACCTATCCATTACTAATCCTATAGTTGTATGGTAAATAAAGACACAGTCAGATTAAAGTATTTTATTTGAAGTAAAACAAAACACACTTACTTTTTCATTTAAAAATAATAAAGTTATAGTCACCTAACGCCCATTCCTTTGAATCCCTCGCCTCCTGTAATGAAACAAAAATAAAAAACAACTGTCTTATGCTGTCATACATGTTTTGGGATAAAGAGATTTCAACCTGGATGGTGCCAAGATGAATTATTTTCTGTGAGTGCAGGGTCAGAGACTAGCAGTGATGTCATTGAGGTTACTGCCAGTCACTGAGGCTGCATTCTCAGCCTGTCAAATGAACTACAGTGACCTTCGTGAGATCACCGCTAGAACAGTGAGAAAATGTCTCATGGGGCAGAGGAGAGTTATCAGCTGCAGCAGGAGCAGTAGTCCCATCAGCCAACACCAGTGACTGGAGGTAAACTTTATACCTCCGATCACAGCTGACACAGTCTTATGACAGCATGGGAACCACGGCTGTTTGACCGGCGGTGATGATTTTACAACTGATCAAAAGCGGTGTTTGCCGTGCTGTCATGCACATGACAGCATGGCAAGCACTGGATGTTCGGTCCCCCCATTCAAGTGAATGGGGCCTTTGTTCAGGTTCGGCTACTGTTCTGATGCCTGAACCCAAACATTTTGTAACTGTTCAGCCGAACCTGAAAATCCATGTGTCCGCCCATCTCTATCCGTATATGCCATACCAGCATAGTGCCCTGTTTCAACAGATGCTGGGTTTATGGTCATGCACGTACTTATCTAACACTTCTTATGTCATCTTTGGGAAGTGGAGTCAATTTTGTGAGGAAAAAAAATGTCTAAAAACATGCAAATTGCCTCTTCAGAGAGAAAGAGGACTTGATCCCTATAGTGCCACCTGTTGGAAGCAGCGATCATACAAGTCACAATCAACCCTTTAATAAGTCTTGCAATATGACTTAGGATAAAAGCCAAATCAGAATCTCAATTTGCAAACACTGTGTTTCGGGCTATTGGCCCTCGTCAGTTCAAAGAATGTGAGCTGATTTGGCTAGGTGAGAGGCTCTGGACTGGTGTCTAAGGGGTAACATTTCTCCTTGGGAAATATAATATGCAAATTGCCTCTTGAGAGAGAAAGAGGACTTTAACTCTATAGTGCCACCTGTTTGAAGCAGTGATCCTACAAGTCACAATCAATCCTTTAACGAGTAATGCAATATAACTTGGGATAAAAGCCAAATCAGAATCTCAATTTGCAGACACAGTGCTTTGGGCCATTGGCCCTCGTCAGTGCAAAGTATGAGAATTGTCTTATCCTGGGCCCCACCCTGGTATATATGCTCTTTCTTGGTATATGCCACTTATCCTGGGCCCTATTCTGGTATATATACAGTATCTTGCAAAATTCACTCTCCTTGGCTTTTTATCTATTTTATTAGATTACAACCAGTGTTTAAAATATAATTTGCAATCCAATTTGTGTTTGATGCATCAGTACTAAAAAGCCTAAGTTGGTGAGGTGAGAAAAATACTGTATAGTCCTAAATTGGACTGTGCATATTGTAGCATGGCTTAAGGTTGTGTAGTCGACGGGAGGTATGTGTCACATAGGTGGCTTGTCGCTGTGATGTAACCCGGAGTGTTTTCTTTGATGCACATAACCATGCCTATCTATGTGTGTTTCAGGACCTGTGGTGATGTCATAACCGCATGTCTAATCATGTGATGGGTTCCTGGGTGTGGTTAGATTCATAAAAGATAATGCTTATCACAGGAGGTGTGTGTGGAGGTGAAAGCCTCAGAGTGTGTTAAGGCTCCAGGACTGAGCCTGAAGGACTGGACACTTGTATTTTCTGTTCCTGAGCTAAAGGCTATTTGATTTCTGTTATCTACTATGTGGTTTATGGAGCAATAAACGCTTTGAACTTTTAATGGAACGTGCCTCCTGAGTGTCAGCCATCGCACCTGAGCGAGTGTAACCCCTACAATTGATGGAAAATGTGGGCAGTGTTCCCAGCGGAGATGTAAGTCTGTTATTGGATGTCCTGGGTCAAGGCTATTGCAAGCCAGCAAGCATTGCCGGGGAAAATGGAGGACCTTCTGAAACACTTGGTTCAGTCGCAGTCACAGCAGCAAGATACCAACAGGCTGTTGCTGCAGCAGATACAACAGAGCCAGCAGGAGCAACGGCAGCAGATACAATAGAGCCAGCAGGAGCAACAGCAGCAGATACAACAGAGCCAGCAGGAGCAACGGCAGCAGATGCAGCTTCTGGCAGCCGCCATCCATGGCAGGACGAGCCCCCCAACCCCAGGGGCAGAAAGAACCTGCAGAAAAAAAGCAGGTTTTGCTTGTTTTTTCTTGCATTTTTGTGCGCTTTTTCCTTTGTTTTTGTCATGCTACATTTGACTCTTGTGCATGCTGATAAAGTTTAGTGCAAAAAAAAATTCAATTTAATCAGGATTTAGCACAAAAATGCTGCAAAACCAGGTACCTGCATTTTTGGTGTGGATTTTCAGCGTTTTTTCACCATCCATTACTTTCAATGAGTGAAAAGTGCTGAAAAACGTTGAAAGAAGTGACATACTCTATTGTGCAAGAAACCAAGCAATGCACAAAATATTGATGACAATAAAAACAAGGTGTGCATGAGATTTCTGAAATCTCAGACTTTGCTGGTACTGTAAAACGTAGCTGAAAATTTGCATTAAAAAAGCATTAAAAAAAAGTCGAAAAAACGTCTAGTGTGAACATAGCCTTAAGGTACCGTTACACTAAACGATTTACCAACGATCACGACCAGCGATACGACCTGGCCGTGATTGTTGGTAAGTCGTGTGGTCGCTGGGGAGCTGTCACACAGACAGCTCTCTCCAGCGACCAATGATCCGGGGAAAGACTTCGGCATCATTGAAACTGTCTTCAACGATGCCGAAGTCCCCCTGCAGCACCCGGGTAACCAGGGTAAACATCGGGTTACTAAGTGCAGGGCCGCGCTTACCATTGTAAGGTTACCATTGTAAAAGTATAAAAAAAACCACTACATACTCACATTCTGATGTCTGTCACGTCCCCCAGTGTCCACAGGGTTAAAACTGCTTTCGGCAAGAGCGCTGCTAATGCACGCACTCCAGCCGAAAGCTTCCCTGCACTGACTGTCAGTGCCGGCCGTAAAGCAGAGCACAGCGGTGACGTCACCGCTGTTACTGCCAGCACTGACACAGTGCAGGGAAGCTTCTCGGCAGCAGCGCGTGCATTAGCAGCGCTCCTGCCGAAAGCAGTTTTAACCCTGTGGACGCCGGCGGGGGACGTGACAGACATCAGAATGTGAGTATGTAGTGTTTTTTTTTTTTACTTTTACAATGGTAACCAGAGTAAATATCGGGTTACTAAGCGCGGCCCTGCACTTAGTAACCCGATGTTTACCCTGGTTACAGGTGAACACATCGCTAGATCGGCGTCACACACGCCGATCTAGCGATGACAGCGGGTGATCAGCGACCAAAAAAGGTCCTGATCATTCCCCACAACCAATGATCTCCCAGCAGGGGCCTGATCGTTGGTCGCTGTCACACATAAAGATATCGTTAGCGGATCATTGCTACGTCACAAAAAGTGTGACGTTGCAACGATATCGTTAACGAAATCGTTATGTGTGAAGGTACCTTTAGGGCCCCTTTCCACTTGCGAGGAAAATGGACGAGTGCAATCCGATAAAAAATCGGATTGCACTCGGACCAATGTTAATCAATAGGTGACATTCCATTTGCGATTTTTTTCTCAGCCGAAATCGGACTGAGAAAAATCTGTGTCGGCTGAGAAAAAAATCGCAGCATGTTGCGTATTGCTGCGATTCTCGGACGAGACTCGCCAATGCAAGTCAATGGGTGCGAGAAAAAAAACGCACAGCACTCGCACCATGCGAGTGCTATCCGATTTTTACGCACCCGTGTCCTTAGAAAAGCCGGCAATTCAGCGCAGAGTACAGTAAAATCACACTGACAGGTTAGATTAGAGTAGATATATACACATAGAATAGGTATATATACATATGTATATGTCAGGGAGACACCTATATATATATTTATATTTAATACAGCGCTAGACAGCTTTAAAGCTGGTAATTCAATTACCGGCTTTTGCTTTCTCCTTCCTAAAACCCGACATGATATGAGATGGTTTACATACAGTAAACCATCTCATATCACCTTTTTTTTTTGCATATTCCACACTACTAATGTTAGTAGTGTGTATATGCAAAATTTGGCCGTTCTAGCTATTATATTTAAGGGTTAAATGGCGGAAAAAATTGGCGTGGGCTCCCGCCCAATTTTCTCCGCCAGAGTAGTAAAGCCAGTGACTGAGGGCAGATGTTAATAGCCTGGAGAGGGTCCATAGTTATTGCCCCCCCCCTGGCTAAAAACATCTGCCCCCAGCCACCCCAGAAAAGGCACATCTGGAAGATGCGCCTATTCTGGCACTTGGCCACTCTCTTCCCATTCCCGTGTAGCGGTGGGATATGGGGTAATGAAGGATTAATGCCACCTTGCTATTGTAAGGTGACATTAAGCCAAATTAATAATGGAGAGGCGTCAATTATGACACCTATCCATTATTAATCCAATAATAGTAAAGTGTTAAAAAAATACACAAACACATTATTAAAAATTATTTTAATGAAATAAAAACAAAGGTTGTTGTAATATTTTATTTAACGCCCAATCCACTCACTTAAGACCCTCGATCTGTAAATTAAAAAAAATAAATAAACCAACAATATACATACCTTCCGAGGATCTGGCACGTCCAACGATGTAGATCCATCTGAAGGGGTTAAAATATTTTGCAGACACGAGCTCCGCTAATGCAGGATGCTCATTTCTACAAAACCCCGGCGAATGAAGCTAAATATAGGTCAATGACCTATATTTAGCTTCATTTGCAGTGAGGCGCCCTCTGCTGGCTGTTCCTAGATCGTGGAAACTTTCCTAGAAAGCTCCCAGGCTCGAGTTCATAAGAGGCGCCCTCTGCTGGTTGTCCTCATATGAACTCGAGCCAGGGAGCTTTCTAGGAAAGTTCCCACTATCTAGGAACAGCCAGCAGAGGGCGCCTCACCGCAAATGAAGCTAAATATAGGTCATTGACCTATATTTAGCTTCATTCGCCGGGGTTTTGCAGAAATGAGCATCCTGCATTAGCGGAGCTCGTGTCTGCAAAATATTTTAACCCCTTCAGATGGATCTACATCGTTGGACGTGCCAGATCCTCGGAAGGTATGTATATTGTTGGTTTATTATTTTTTTTTAATTTACAGATCGAGGGTCTTCAGTGAGTGGATTGAGAGTAGAATAAATTAATACAACAACCTTTGTGATTTTTTCAATAAATTAATTTTTAATAATGTGTGTGTGTTTTTTTAACCCTTTACTAGTATTGGATTAATAATGGATAGGTGTCATAATTGACGCCTCTCCATTATTAATTAGGCTTAATGTCACCTTACAATAGCAAGGTGGCATTAACCCTTCATTACCCCATATCCCACCGCTACACGGGAATGGGAAGAGAGTGGCCAAGTGCCAGAATAGGCGTATCTTCCAGATGTGCCTGTTCTGGGGTGGCTGGGGGCAGATGTTTTTAGCCAGGGGGGGGCCAATAACCATGGACCCTCTCCAGGCTATTAATATCTGCCCTCAGTCACTGGCTTTACTACTCTGGTGGAGAAAATTGTGCGGGAGCCCACGCCAATTTTTTCCGTCATTTAACCCCTTATTTTACTAGCTAGAACGGCCAAATTTTGCATATATACACTACTTACATTAGTAGTGTGGAATATGCAAAAAAATTGGTGATATGAGATGGTTTACTGTATGTAAACCATGTCTCATATTATGTCGGGTTTGTGAAGGAGAAAGCAAAAGCCGGTAATTGAATTACCAGCTTTAAAGCTATCTTGCGCTGGAAGAAATATAAATATATATATATAGGTGTCTCCCTGACATATATATATACCTATTCTATGTGTATATATCTACTCTAATCTAACCTGTCAGTGTGATTTTACTGTACTCTGCGCTGAATTGCCGGCTTTTCTAAGGAGACCCGTGCGTAAAAATCGGACAGCAATACGGATGTCATACGGATGTTGCGATAAAAAAAATCGCATCACACTCGCATGACACTCGCATGGCACTCGCATGGCACTCGCAGACGTTACATCAGTTTTTTCGGTCCGTAAATCGGACCGTTTTTTTCTCACACAAGTGGAAAGGGGCCCTTACTGTTATGGCTTGTTCACAATCATCTTTGGGAAAAGCCAGGTCATGAAAACTTGTCAACTTTATAAAAACCCAGCCTCCTCTAACCTTGTGCCAAAAAACAGCAGCCATGGGCTGTGTTAAGCAGCTGCCTAGCACTCTGAAAATGAAAATGATGACAGCCCACAAAACAGGGGAAAGCTATAAGAAGATAGCAAAGCATTTTCAAGTTGCTCGGTAATTAAGAAATTTAACCCATTCACGACCTTGGGATTTTCCGTGTTCGTTTTTCGTTCCCCTCCTTCCCAGAGCCATAACTTTTTTATTTTTCCGTCAATATGGCCATGTGTGGGCTTATTTTTTGTGAAGCAAGTTGTACTTTTGAACGACATCATTGGTTTTAGCATGTTTTGTACTAGAAAAACGAAAAAAATTCCAAGTGCGGTGAAATTGCAAAAAAAAGTGCAGTCCCACACTTGTTTTTTGTTTGGCTTTTTTGCTACATTCACTAAATGCTAAAACTGACCTGCCATTATGATTCTCCAGGTCATTACGAGTTCATATGCATGTAAAGAAGCTGCGGAGACACCATCACGTGTTTCTCGACGCAAGCAGTGAATAGCCAGGCCTTTCCCCGGGAAGGAACAACCAAGGGAAGGGCAGCATCCTATGAAGGAAAGCCACCTATGCCAAGCATGGTATCCATCCACAGACAGCTGTTTCGGGGTTTTTGCCCCTCATCAGTGTGGAGTAGGAATCTGGCTATTAGGAGCAGTGCCTAGTAAAAAGGCTATAAAGGCACAGATGATTGGCCTCGGGGAGACCAAAACATCCAACACCGCTGCTTTGCAGCAGAAATGCAGGTGTGCTATGAGCGCCGACCACAGGGTGGCGCTCACAGCTACTGGGATCAGTAACCATAGAGGTCTTAAGGACCTCTATGGTTACTATGCAGAAGCATAGCTGACCCCCGATCATGTGACAGGGGTCAGCGATGCGCTCATATCCGGCCGCCCGGCCGGAAGTGCCAGTTAAATGCCGCTGTCAGCGTTTGACAGCGGCATTTAACTAGTTAATAGCAGCGAGTGAGTCGCGATTTCACCCGCTGCTATTGCGGGCACATGTCAGTTGTTCAAAACAGCTGACATGTCCCGGCTTTGATGCGGGCTCACCGCCGGAGCCCGCATCAAAGCGGGGGTTCTGACTTCGGACGTACTATCCCATCCGAGGTCAGAAAGGGGTCAATCTAACAGGAACAGAGGAGGTCAAGATAAGGTCTGGAAGACCAATCAAAATTTGAGTGTGAGTTGCTC
The DNA here is from genome assembly GCF_032444005.1 of Ranitomeya imitator. NCBI lineage: Eukaryota > Metazoa > Chordata > Amphibia > Anura > Dendrobatidae > Ranitomeya > Ranitomeya imitator. The sequence goes on from NC_091282.1 coordinate 180,593,517, forward strand.
GCAGGTTTGCTAGAAAGGCAAATTAGAAACCCCGCTTGACTGAAAAAGACCTTCCAAAAGATTTAGCAGACTCTGGAGTTGTGTTACATTGTTCTACTGTTCAGAGACAATTGCACAAATACGGCCTTCATGGAAGAGTCATCAGAAGAAAACCTCTCCTGCATCCTCACCATAAAATTTAGAGTCAGAAGTATGCAAAAGAACATCTAAATAAGCATGATTTATTTTGGAAACAAGACCAATGAGGTTAAAATGGAACTCTCTGGCAACAATGATCAAAAGCAATGTGTGGAGAAAAATGGTGATGTCAGTAAGGTGAAACGAATTCACCGCAAGACACTGAGCTGGGCAGCCACGCAAAGCTCAGTGTCTCAGCTTAATGGTCGTCTCTATTGTCGCATCATGCAACATGTCCCAATGCGAGACAAATAGATTATTATCTTCTTGACAAACAGGAGAGGAATATTGTTGTTTATTTTAATTCTGTTTCAGGGGAGATTGGCTTTGCTGTACTAGGCAATGACGTGAGTATAGCTTAATTTACATTAATTAAAGGAGTCTGTGTCATTCTTTCATTTAAAGGACTTTATTCTGGGTGTGTGTTTTTTATGCAATATCAGTCAGTATGGGGTTAGTAATGGGGGACACCCATTATAGATACCTATCCATTACTAACCTCTGGGCTTGATGTCAGTTGACAATACAAATGTGACATCAACCCCACCAACTATCACCCCACTGCCAACGCATCAAGGCAAGTGGGAAGAGTGAGGCTAAGTGCCATTTCTGGGGTAGCTGAGAGCTGATGTTTTTAGTCTGGGAGACAATATCTGTGGCCGCTTCCTGGGCTTTTAATATCAGCCTGCAACTGTCTGGTTATTAAATATAGGGGACCCTACATCTTTTTTGGGGGAAGTCCCATTTTAAAAACAAGGAAAAGCTAACAATACATCTGTGAGCTGATATAACCTGGGAAGATCCATGGGTATTACCCCTTACTCAGGCTATAAACATCTGCCCCCAGCCATCTGCCATTTTAAAAAAAAAATAATTTAATATGAAAAAAGTACATGTACAATAAGCTACAAAAGCACTGTACTAACTATACAGTGGGTATGGAAAGTATTCAGACTCCTTTAAATTTTTCACTCTTTGTTTCATTGCAGCCATTTGGTAAATTCAAAAAAGTTCATTTTTTCTCATTAATGTACACTCTGCACCCCATCTTGATCGGAAAAAACATAAAGGTAGAAATTTTTGCAAATTTATTAAAAAGAAAACTGAAATATTACATGGCCATAAGTATTCAGACCATTTGCTTAGTATTGAGTAGAAGCATCCTTTTGAGCTTGTACAGCAATGAGTCTTCTTGGGAATGATGCAACAAGAATTTCACACCTGGATTTGGGAATCTTCAGCCATTCTTCCTGGCAGATCCTCTCCAGTTCCGTCAGGTTGGTTGGTGAATGTTGGTGCACAGCAGAGGTGTAGCTAGGGTTTTGGTTCAGGGGAGGCGAAACTTCTGAGTGGGCCCCTAACCAGGTAACCTTGATTACAACTTGGTGACGCACCCTAATACTGGAGGAGACCCTCAGCAGATCACCGCACTGTTACTGAAGATAATCTCTATATAAAGACCAACATAGATATTGCCACCATATGGTCAGTGGTAGATACCAGCCCTACAGAACATATAACAGATCATTGTACTGTTACAGATAATGACTTACCGCTGACGTCCTTTCTGATGGAATCGTTCATTTTTCCCATCTTTTCTATCTGGCCCAGACCGACATGACAACTTCTTCCAGCTACAACTCATCTGCAGAGAAAACAACAAAGACACATTTCACTTCTCATATTCCAGCCCAATCACCATCTATTCCCAACCTGCACAAACTCCTCATCCTACTGATACCCCAATACTGAGCCGCTGTTGCCGTTTGTGTCCATATTACTGCCCCTGATACCCCATTACTGAGCCGCTGCTGCCCTATGTGACCCTATTACTGCATCTGATACCCCAATACTGAGCCACTGCTGCCGTATGTGTCCCTATTACTACACCTGATACCCCAATACTGAGCCGCTGCTGCCGTATGTGTCCCTATTACTGCACCTGATACCCCAATACTGAGCCGCTGCTGCCGTATGTGTCCCTATTACTGCACCTCATACCCCAATACTGAGCCGCTGCTGCCGTATGTGTCCCTATTACTGCACCTGATGCCCCAATAGTGAGCTGCTACTGCCGTATGTGTCCCTATTACAGCACCTGCTGGGTGGTTCTCTGTGCCCTCTAAATTCTAAAGCAACTCTCTACAATATAGTAATACCAGGTGCAAGTGCCCTAGAAAACAGTGCTCATATTTTGCCCCTAGAAAGTAATAATGCCATGTGGGCCCTTTGATAGCCACAGTAACCTGAGTTCCCCTATAACATTAAGTGCCCACTTTACATTTAATAAAGTCCTGAGTCTCCCCCTGTACAGCTCCCCTATACAAAGCATGATGCTCTCTTATACAGTTTAATGCACCCACACAGTCTACTGACTCCTTACTAGCCCCCAAACTGTTTGATGGCTCCAACAATGTATAATGAGCTTCACACTGTAATCTCCATACTGTATGATGGCCCCCTAGATAGCCTCCATATCAAGTAGCATAATGCACCAAATAGTCCACAATACAGTATAATGCACTCCCCATAGGCAGACTCTATAGCATACAGCAGTCCCCATATGCAGACCCTGTAATTAGGCAGCCCGCCCATAGGCAGACCCTGTAATCAGGCGGCAGATCCTGTAATAAGGCAGCACCCATAGTCAAACCCTGTAATAAGGCAGCACCCCCAAAGTCAGACGCTGTAATAAGGCAGCACCCCCATAGTCAGACTGTGTAATGAGGCAGCACCCCTATAGTCAGACCCTGCAATAAGGCAGCACCCACATAGTCAGACCCTGTAAAAAGGCAGCCCCCATAGGCAGACCCTGCAAAAAGGCAGCACCCCAGTCAGACCCTGTAATAAGGCAGCACCCCTATAGTCAGACCCTGTAATAAGGCAGCCCCCATAGTCAGACCCTGTAATAAGGCAGTACTCCTATAGTTAGACCCTGTAATTAAGCAGCCCCCATAGTAAGACCCTGTAATAAGGCAGCACCCCCATAGTCAGACCCTGTAAAAAGGCAGTCCCCATAGGCAGACCCTGTAATAAGGCAACACCCCCATAGTGACACTGTAGTAAGGCAGCACCCAAATAGTCAGACCCTGTAATAAGGCAGCAACCCAATAGTCAGACCCTGTAATAAGGCAGCCCCCATAGTCAGACCCTGTAATAAGACAGCACCCCTATAGTTAGACCCTGTAATGAGGCAACCCCCATAGTCAGACCCTGTAATAAAGCAGCACCCCTATAGTCAGACCCTGTAATGAGGCAGCCTCCATAGTCAGACCCTGTAATAAGGCAGCACCCCCATAGTCAGACCCTGTAAATAGACAGCCCCCATAGGCAGACCCTGTAATAAGGCAGCACCCCATAGTCAGACCCTGTAATGAGGCAGCCCCCATAGTCAGACCCTGTAATAAGGCAGCAGCCCCATAGTCAGATCCTGTAATGAGGCAGCCGCCATAGTCAGACCCTGTAATAAGGCAGCACACCCATAGTCAGACCCTGCAAAAAGGCAGCCCCCATAGGCAGACCCTGTAATAAGACAGCACTCCCATAGCCAGACCCTGTAATAAGGCAGCACCCCTATAGTCAGACACTGTGAATAGGCAGCCCCATAGGCAGACCCTGAAATAAGGCAGCATCCCCATAGTCAGACCCTGTAAAAAGGCAGCCCCCATAGGCAGACCCTGTAATAAGGCAGCACCCCCAGTTAGACCCTGCAATAAGGCAGCACCCCCATAGTCAGACCCTGTAATAAGGCAGCACCCCCATAGTCAGACCCTGTAATGAGGCAGCACCCCTATAGTCAGACCCTGCAATAAGGCAGCACCCACATAGTCAGACCCTGTAAAAAGGCAGCCCCCATAGGCAGACCCTGCAAAAAGGCAGCACCCCCAGTCAGACCCTGTAATAAGGCAGCACCCCTATAGTCAGACCCTGTAATAAGGCAGCACCCCCATAGTCAGACCCTGTAATGAGGCAGCCCCTGTAGTCAGACCCTGGAGTGAGGCAGCACCCCCATAGTCAGACCCTGCAATAAAGCAGCCCCCATAGTCAGACCCTGTAATAAAGCAGCACCCCTATGGTCAGACCCTGGAATGAGGCAGCCTCCATAGTCAGACACTGTAATAAGGCAGCACCCCCATAGTCAGACCCTGTAAATAAACAGCCCCCATAGGCAGACCCTGTAATAAGGCAGCACCTCCATAGTCAGACCCTGTAATGAGGCAGTACCCCTATAGTCAGACCCTGTAATAAGGTAGCCCCCATAGTCAGACCCTGTAATAAGGCAGCACCCCTATAGTCAGATCCTGTAATGAGGCAGCCCCCATAGTCAGACCCTGTAAAAAGGCAGCCTCCGTAGGCAGACCCTGTAATAAGGCAGCACCCCCATAGTCAGACCCTGTAATAAGGCAGCACCCCATAGTCAGACCCTGTAATAAGGCAGTACCCCTATAGTCAGACCCTATAATAAGGCAGCCCCCATAGTCAGACCCTGTAATAAGGCAGCATCCCTATAGTCAGACCCTGTAATAAGGCAGCCCCCATAGTCAAACCCTGTAATAAGGCAGCACCCCCATATTCCGACCCTGTAGTAAGGCAGCCCCCCATAGTCAGACCCTGTTATTTCTCATAGTCTGGGAGTCCTTCATGTGTTTTTTTAGCAAACTCTATGAGGGCTTTCATATGTCTTGCACTGAGGAGAGGCTTCCGTCAGGCCACTCTGCCATAAAGGCCCGACTGGTGGAGGGTTGCAGTGATAGCTGACTTTGTGGAACTGTCTCCCATCTCCCTACTACATCTCTGGAGCTCAGCAGGGCCAGATTTAAGAAGTGGATGGCCCGGGGCCCATTTTTCAAGTTGTTGCAATATGTAATGCAAAAACACAAAATGAAACGAACACAAGTTTACTTACAAAAATCATTTACGCAGAGTAATTCAGGTAAAATAATTTATTTTTTACAATCCAGGCACTTTCCTTAATTTTCGTGCTGCAAAATCACTAATGATGTCACTGAAGTCCAATTCACGCAGTACATCTGACTCGATGCTCATGATAGCCAAAATTACAAGTCGTTCCTGCTTCATGGATGTCCTTAATCGGTTTTCAACTAATTTGAGTTTTGAGAAGGAACGCTCACCACTGCAGTTTGTTACCATCAAAATTAGATATATCCTTAGAGCTATCTCAATTTTTGCTGTATATATCAGAGGCTGCTTACCTGTATATATCAGAGGCTTTTGCTGTGCTGGCAATATATAGAATAGAGGCTGAGGGGCTGTATAAAGTGTATAGACACCGCTATACTGTAAACAGGTCCACACTATATACATACAGTATACACAGACACACTGTATTGCAGGATATTGTATGGACCTGTATATACAGTATGGTACTGTGTAGGACAGGAACTGCAAGAAAGATAGACAGACAGATAGACACACACAGACACACACACACAGACAGACACAGACAGAGATCATACTCACCCACCGCGACACTGTGAAGACTGAACCACTTCACCTCTGGATTATTATTATTATTATTATTTATTGTTATAGCGCCAATTATTCCATGGCGCTTTACATGTGAGGAGGGGTATACATAATAAAAACAAGTACAATAATCTTAAACAATACAAGTCATAACTGGTACAGGAGGAATGAGGACCCTGCCCGCGAAGGCTCACAATCTACAAGGGATGGGTGAGAATACAGTAGGTGAGGGTAGAGCTGGTCATGCAGCGGTTTGGTCGATCGGTGGTTACTGCAGGTTGTAGGCTTGTCTGAAGAGGTGGGTCTTCAGGCTCTTCTGGATCTTCAGTGACTGAAGGCTAGACAGGTCAGTGGATGCTAAAGCAGGTCAGGTGCCATGACTCTGCCTCTCCGCGCCAGCCACTGAGATGTAGGACTGTAGCCAGGTCCCTACACTTTCAATAGCTTCTCTTTTGTTAAATGTTCCTTATCATTATAAACGGTTCACTGCAAAGAGACATGTATTTTACATGTTTTGAGATATTTATCCCTATATTGGTGGGAGGCTCCCACTTGGTGGGTGACCCAGGGCCCGGGCCCCTTGGACCCCCCTAAATCTGGGCCTGTAGCTCAGCCAGTGATCTTGGGGTCCTTCTTTACCTCTCTCACCAAGGCTCTTCTCCTGCAATTGCTCAGTTTGACTGGACGGCCAGGTCTAGAAAGACTTCTGGTGGTCACAAACGTCTTCCATTTAAGGATTATGGAGGCCACTGTGCTCTTAGGAATCTTGAGTACTGCAGAAATTCTGTTGTAACCTTGGCCAGGTCTGTGCCTTGCCACAATTCTGTCTCTGAGCTCCTTGGCCAGTTCCTTTGACCTCATGATTCTCATTTGGTCTGACATGCACAATGAGCTGTGAGGTCTTATATAGACAGCTGTGTGTGTTTCCAAATCAAGTGCTATCAGTTTAATTAAACACAGCTGGACTCCAGTGATGGAGTAGAACCATCTCAAGGAGGATCACAAGGAAATAGACAGCATGTGACTTAAATATGAGTGTCTGAGCAAAGGGTCTGAATACTTATGACTAGTGTTGAGCATTCCGATACCGCAAGTATCGGGTATCGGCCGATACTTGCGGTATCGGAATTCCGATACCGAGATCCGATACTTTTGTGATATCGGGTATCGGTATCGGATCAATAGGGATGTGTAAAATAAAGAATTAAAATAAAAAATATTGATATGCTCACCTCTCCGGCGGCCCCTGGACATCACGCTGCTAACCGGGAGGCTTCTGTGTTTAAAATGCGCGCCTTTAGGACCTGCGAATGACGTCCCGGCTTCTGATTGGTCGCGTGCCGCCAATTGTGACCGGCACGCGACCAATCAGAAGCCGCGACGTCATTCTCATTCACAAAAACTCCTAATTCTAGGAATTAAGGACCTGCGAATGACGTCGCGGCTTCTGATTGGTCGCGTGCCGGTCACATGGGCGGCACGCGACCAATCAGAAGCCGGGACGTCATTCGCAGGTCCTAAAGGCGCGCATTTTAAACACAGAAGCCTCCCGGTTAGCAGCGTGATGTCCAGGGGCCGCCGGAGAGGTGAGCATATCAATATTTTTTATTTTAATTCTTTATTTTACACATCCCTATGGATCCCAGGGCCTGAAGGAGAGTTTCCTCTCCTTCAGACCCTGGGAACCATGAGAATACCTTCCGATACTTGATGTCCCATTGACTTGTATTGGTATCGGATATCGGTATCGGCGATATCTGATATTTTTCGGGTATCGGCCGATACTATCCGATACCGATACTTTCAAGTATCGGACGGTATCGCTCAACACTACTTATGACCATGTAATATTTCACTTTTTCTTTTTTAATAACTATGCAAACATTTCAGGATTTTTTTTCAGTCAAGATGGGGTGCAGAGTGTACATTAATAAGAAAGAAATGAACTTTTTTGAATTTACCAAATGGCTGCAATTAAACAAAGAGTGAAAAATTTAAAGGGGTATGAATACTTTCCGTACCCACTGTCCACTGTATATGTTCCTGACATCTTTATATCTATCTATTCTATGTATATATATCTATTTTATCTATTCTATTCTCTCAGGTCATGCTGTGAATTTACTTTGCATGGCAGAAGAATTACATTTTTTTTAAAAGGACATCGCTGTGTAAAAATCGGATAGCATTTGCATGGTCCAAGTGCGGTTCAATATTTTTCTCACACCTATTGACTTGCATTGGTGAGTTTCGTCCGAGATATGAGTACAATTGCAGCATGCCGCGTTTTTTTTCTCAGTCCAATTTCAGCTGAGTAAAAAATCGCAGATGTGCTGTGACTCATAGCTTAACATTGGTCGTAGTGCAATCCGATTTTTTTCATTGGATTCCACTCATCCTTTTTCCTTGCAGATGAATATGAGCCTTAAATAAGTATTTTCCATAATTCGAGTTCAGGATTATCTTCTGATAAAAAGGGGGTAGCTGCTGGGGGTTCAAAAGAATTGGAAGCATCAAGACTCTGAAACCTGAGGTCTCTTGAACATACCAAATATGAATAATACAAATGAACTGCATCAAAAACTTAGAATATTAAGAAAATCAGATAAACAATAAGTCTCAAGTCTCTAAAAAGAGAAAGGAGAAAATTATTTACTGAATTCAAAAGTTTATCTTTTTGCACAGATAACGAAAAAATGAGAGAATGGGTGACGGAGCAGATAAGAACGAAGCTATGCATCTGTTCTCTCTATTCTCTACTTAGCAGTTTTCTGGAAACATGTTTTTATATAGTTACTGAGTTTAACATATAAATCCCCAATGGATGTAATGCTGTTCCAGTACACATACAGTAAGTACAGAAATGACACATTAGCCACAGGTTCATTTCTTTACTTCTAAGCATTGCAGTTTAAAGCAGAGCAGTTACCTAGCCAAACAGCAGGGACATTTTCAAGGTCTATATTCACATTTGTTGAATAGTGTTTGCTTGACTAGAAAAATAAACTAAAGCATTTGGTATATAATAAAGCCCCGTTAGACAGACTCAATGAAAACCTAAAAATCTAGTTTAAAAGCTATTAACAAATTTACTCTAACAATGTATCTGCAATAGTTACTACTAGTGATGGGCGAGCACTAAAATGCTCGGGTCGAACAAATTGGAATACTCAGGTACTCGACCTGAGCAACGAGCCCAATGTAAGTCTATGGGAAACACGAGTATATTTACTGTGATCCCCCCCTCCCCGGGGGTACTTTTAAGGTCTAAAAACATCTGCAAGCGATGGAAACACTGCTCAACTGACACAGGAATATCATGGGGATTGCCCCTGGAGGCCTTTCTGACTCCTAGGTCACAACTGTAAGCAATGTTGTTTCACGCCATTTTTACAGGTGCACCAAAAAGCATACGAAACTAAACCAAAAGAGATTTTGCTGGGAAATATGTTAAGGTACATCCAATCCAGGGTAATGACTTGTATATAAGACAAAATAATTAATCCCAGACCAAAATGTTCCTCCAGCACTTGGGATATGTTCACACGCAGCATTTTTGATGCGTTTTTTAAATTTAACATTGCTTTCAACTAAAACAAATGCTTTTATTGTGAAATGTCATTGTAACATTTAACAACCCTAGCTGGCCACGTGGTGTGTGACACACATAAGGAGAAACATCTTGTTTCATTTATGAAGGAGGGACTCTTAGGGTATGTGCCCACATTGCGCTTTTTAAGAGTTTTGTCTGTGGCAGAAACGCTTACATAAAGCATCCCATTATTTTTAATGGCATTCCGCAATTGTGCCCATGCTGCGGTTTTTTCCGCAGCGGAAACGCATCGCGGAAAAAAAAGCAGCATGTTCATTAATTTTGTTGAAAATCAACGTTTTTACCGTTATAGAATTGTATTTGGACACATGAAAAAAAAGCATGAAAACTGCAAAAAAGAGGCGACAAATACACGGTAAATATATACAAAAAACAGCCGCACTCCAGTCTTGGTTTCAACGTAGAAAGTTTTTTAGTTTTTATTCAAGTGCACAGGCACCACCAAATAATTATTAAAGAGAGCAAAACAAGTGATTGCGGACAATACGATAACACGGTAACGTTTCGACCTGGCACGGTCTTTTTCAAAACCTCACTGCAAAGATAAATATAACATGTGAGCGTGCTGTACAAATATACACGTGTAAATGAGACAACGCACAATATATAAAGAAAAGAAAAAAGAACCCACTTCCTATCAAAACTATAGAGGATATAGCCCTACAACAAATTCCTATTCAATTTTATTTTTTATTTCAATTTTTTATTCCAAATTTTCTTTCCCCCTTTTTTTCTTACTCCCCTTTTTTTTTTTTCCTTGGTTTGTATTATTTCTTATTTTATGTGGAATTTTTTTCCCCCCCCCTTTTTTTCCCTTTTTGTTCAGTATTCTTATCATTTTTTGTTTTTATTTTATTATTTTTTATTTATTTAATTTTTATTTTTTACTTTTATTTTTTATTTTTTGTTTATTTTCTGTGGGATGTTCCCTCATTGCGCTTAATTTATGCCGTCATTTAGTTCCCATAGGTGGTAGTATATTTTGTATATCTGGGACTTCATCTCCCTTCCCCCCCTCCCCCCCCCCCCCTCTCCTCCCGTGCTCCTTCCTCTTCTACTATATTCTTATCTTTATTTTCCCTAGTATGTCCAACTTATAGCATTTTAGCCTCCTGAACGCCGCTACCTCTATTCCTGGGAGACACCCCCTACACATGGGTCCGTTCCACACGTAGCTTCAACCTTAGGTTTGCCGTTACCACACTCTATAGGGGAAACTCCAACGCTCCCCCTGCGCAAGCTCTGTGGGTTCCAATCGCCTCTAGCACACTGCGCATGCCCCGGTTCCCTCACATGCAGCTGCTAATCTTCTCCCTAACCCGACGTCTACTGCGCAGGTGCGGGGCTGACACGCACACCGCTCTGCGTGTCAGACCTCTCCCTCATTATACCAACTAGGCTTTTGCTGCACAGGCGCGAACTGACACGCGTACCGCTCTGCGGTGCTGGCCTCGCTTCCACCTCACAGTACAGCACATCACCAGGTGCCGGATATGACCGCATCTGCGGTATATTTAAAGCGCCCATAGCGCCCACACCAGCTACTGCACCACCAATGATACGGACATCTTACTCCTGGATTCTACTTGGAACTGGTAATGAAATGCGCTTCTATGGGGTTCCAATACTCATTCCCCTCCCTATTTAGTATATACTTCACCATGTCCTCTCTGTTTTTCTTTAGTCCTTGGGGACCTTCTGCACTTACCTTCTCTTCCTTACCACTCCTCCCATTTGAGGTTAGTACTATGGCGTCTTGAACAGCATTATCTTCATTTTTGCGTCCCTCTTTAGCCCAATATTATGCTTCAGTATAACAACGTTCCTATTGATAGTCCTCGCACATAACCTTATCTCAGGGTATTTCTACATTGAGCACCCTGTATACTACAATTCTCTGCTCTTATGTAGCATCTTGGATACTACTATTCATTGCCCCTGAATTCGGGTGGGTTCGTACTTTATGTATCGCTAGCCGTACGTGTATGCGTATTAGTATATGTATATATATATATGTATATAGACCAAATTGTTGTAGGGCTATATCCTCTATAGTTTTGATAGGAAGTGGGTTCTTTTTTCTTTTCTTTATATATTGTGCGTTGTCTCATTTACACGTGTATATTTGTACAGCACGCTCACATGTTATATTTATCTTTGCAGTGAGGTTTTGAAAAAGACCGTGCCAGGTCGAAACGTTACCGTGTTATCGTATTGTCCGCAATCACTTGTTTTGCTCTCTTTAATAATTATTTGGTGGTGCCTGTGCACTTGAATAAAAACTAAAAAACTTTCTACGTTGAAACCAAGACTGGAGTGCGGCTGTTTTTTGTATATGTGACGTTAGATGTCCAGCCAGCACCTCTCCTAGTGAACTATACAGTGTGCCCATCCTACTCTCTAAATACACGGTAAAAACACAAGCGGATTTCCTAGCAAGGGAGTCCGGTTTTGATGAGAAAAAATTCAAATACATTCTGCAAAGTGGGCACATAGCCTTAAAGTCACAAAGCCTAATTTTAAAGGGGCATCAGGTAGCATTAAGATTCTTAAAGGGCTATTATTAAACAGTGGGTCTCCTAAGCTATTATTGCCTATGCAGTGAGTGGCTGGGCTGCCAAGAATTACAACACACCCCAATACCCCTTTAACGAGAGGTACGGGAGGACTTCCTGAAAAAATGTTGCATTAAATGCAAGGCCTGCCCTGCTATCAAGTCATATGCACCCCAAGAATCCTTTCAACCTAGGTACTGGATGGCTGCAGGAAAACATACTTCACATTAGTCATTTTGTAATCCCATACTGTTTTCTTATTAACAGCAATACCTGCTCTGCTACCATGTCATATGAACCCTAGTAAGTAGAGTTGAGCGACTTTTACTTTTTTCAGATCGAATCGGGTTTCGCGAAACCTGACTTTGTCAAAAGTCGGGTCGGGTGAAATCGGCCGATTATTGCGAAAAGTCGGGGGCCGACTGAAATACAAAGGCCAATGCAAGTCAATGGGGAATCAAACTTGGCAGTGAGTGGAGGACAGGAAAACACCTACAATGCCCATTTTAATGCCAAAAACATCAATTCTTATTTCTTAAGCTTGTCAATCTTAATTTACTTTATAATAATAGATAGGCATTCAAAACTGGGGGTCATTTGGCTAAAGTTGTGGGGGGTAGGGCTGGCTCACGATTTTTCGTGGGCCCAGGAAACGCGGAATACATCACGGCGGTGGAGCAGGGAGAGGTAAGTATTTCAACTTTGCAAGTGCTGTGATCCTGAGCAAGCAGGGGGCGCCCACTTGTTGGCACTGGCACAGGGCCCCTCATAGTACGGCGGTGTGTTTGATGGCAGGTGGCGCCTCCCACTGGCAGAGACACTTTTGCGTTCTATGAGGGGCCCTGTGCCAGTGACATCGCCAACGAGTATGCCCCCCCACCTGATGAAGGAACCTGCACTTTCATCTGTACCTTCCTCTTTGTCCCCGAGTAAGGTGGTATAGTATGCGGGAAGGGGAACCTGACTTTCAGCAGGGTCAGATTCTGGCTGTGTAGAGTGCAAGGGGAATGTAGTGGTCTGGGTCAGTGTACCAGCAGACTCATCTAGCAGTGGCTGGGCAATGGGCAGGATGAGGAGGAAACACAGATATAGGCCCAAATAATAAAGTAGGCTAAATGCAGTTCAAAATTGGTAACAGGACTAAACGGGCGGCATTGCTTTGTTCAGTGGAGGACAACTGTAATGAGTGGCAGACACAGTTAGTAGGCCCAAATAATAAAGTAGGCTAAATGCAGTTCAAAATTGGTAACAGGACTAAACAGGTGGCATAGTTAGGTACAGGGATGGGCTCCTCTGCTGAGTAGCGGACAGTGGTAGTAGGCGCAAAGTATTAACTGGTCTAAATGGAGGCCAGGCCCCCTGTATATTTTAACTATCATCTATCATTTCAACAAATTTGTATTGGCAGTGCCATTGAATGATTTAACAGCACAGACTACACAGTGGTGGAGCAGGGAGAGGTAAGTATTGCAAGTGGTAGAGCAGTGTTCGAGCTGGGGAGGAACACTCTCTCATGGGCGGCGGTACTGGCACAGGGCCCCTCATATTACGACAGTGTGTCTGATGTTGGTTGTGCACCACTACCGTCAGAGACACTTCATTGTACTATGAGGGACCCTGTGCCAGTGCCATCGCCCAAGAGTGGGCACACCCACCTGTCCAGACAAACGGCACTCGCACGGGTGCTTGCACCAGGTGGTGACCACGGCCCGGTGGGGGAAGTCAGCCCATTTAGGGAGGTATAAAAATGGCCTATGGTGGACATTCAGCAGCTGCAAATGGAGGAATTGGAAAAGTCAGTAAGAGGAGGCCAAAAGCAAGACATTTTTCCAGCAAACTACGTGTCAGCAGGGGAAGGTGGGGCAAAATAATTTGAAATCCATGATTGGTTCATTTTAATGAAGGTTATATCATCAACATTCTGGGTAGCCAGACGTGTCCTTTTTTTCAGTCAGTATTGAACCAGCAGCACTGAAGACGCTTTCTGATAGCACATGATTCATCTTTTCACACATACCATTTCTCTGTGGGTGGTGCAGTGCTGTTCATATCTTCTTACATCTGTACAGGTTGCAGAACTCCTGGAACACTTCCGCTTCAAAGGCTGGGCATTGGTTGGTTAGTACCTTCTCAGGATATCCGTGTGGTCGACAAAAGTGTTGTTAGAAAGCTTTGGCTGCCGTCTTCGCTGTCTGGTCCTTGACAGGTACAACGACCAGGAATCTGGAGTAATGGTCCACAATGGTCAGAGCATAGACATAGTGTAACCGGCTTGGAGTTAGCTTCACGTGGTATAAGGCCACCAGTTCAAGTGGCTGTTTGGTGACTACGGGCTGTAGGGGAGCCCTCTGGCTGTCACGATTCTTTGTACACAGGTTGCATGGGCCACACTCTAGGTACCACTTTTCAATGGCTTTTCTCATGCCAATCCAGTAGAACCTTCCACGTAGTAGGATCTCTAACTTCTTCCATCCGAAGTGTCCTGCTCCATCGTGGTACGCTTCCAGAACCATTGGCGCATTTTGTCTTGGGACCACTATCTGCCAGACCAACTCGTGAGTGCGTGGATCGATATCCCTCCGGCACAGCTTACCGCCGTAAATAAACAATTTGCCCTTCTCCTTCCACAGCTGTTGAGTCTCTTTTGGATCATCTGGACCAGGGTGTGAATCTCCTTGCATCAGCAGTTCTTTGACCAGACTGACCGCGGGGTCACTGTCCTGTGTCTCTGCCCATCCATGGTGGGGTAATGGGCTCAGCGTGGTTTCTCGCTTGTCTTTACGCTTGTTCTTCACATAATGGGAGTACTGAGTCGCCCCGAGGCAATGGAAGGCTGGTAACTTAATCTCTTCATGTGCTTTCGGATCTTCTCCCACCTCAGGTAAATTGGGCATTCTTGACAACGTATCAGCATTTGCGTTCTTGTGCCCTGTACGGTACGTAATGGTGAATTCATAGTTGGACAATCTGGCCATCCATCGGTGCTCCAAGGCACCTAGTTTTGCTGTCCCTGGGTGTGTCAGCGGTTTGTTGTCTGTGTAAACTGTGAATCTTGCTGAGGCCAGGTAGTGTTTGAACCTATCTGTTACAGCCCAGACAATGGCGAGGAACTCCAGCTTGAAGGAACTGTAGTTTTCAGGGTTCCTTTCCATGGGACAAAGCTTCCTGCTGGCATAGGCAATTACTCTTTCTTTGCCTTTCTGCACCTAAGACAACACTGCTCCCAATCCCATGTTGCTGGCGTCCGTGTACAGCACAAATGGTTGGTCATAATCAGGGTAGGCCAGTACCTCATCTCCCTTGAGAGCCAACTTCAGCTGAGTGAAGGATCCTTCTAGCCTGTCGCTCCACTCGAACGGTGTATTGTTACTCTTGGTCTTCTTGAACTGGCCCACTAATAAGTCTTCCAGTGGTGCGGCTAACTTAGTGAAGTCCTTGATGAACCTTTCTGTAGTAGCCTACCAACCCGAGGGACTGCCGGACTTCGTGGATGTTGCTGGGTTTCAGCCAGTCCGTGGTGCCACTCCTTCAGAGCTTACCATATGGCCCAGGTACTGCACTTTGGGCTTCAACAGATGACACTTAGATGGCTTTACCTTCAGGCCGAAGTTAGACAGGGCTTCAATCACCTCAGCCAGGTGTTTCAGGTGGTCTTCATACGTCTTTGAGAAGACAATGACATCATCCAGGTACAACAGGACGGTTTCAAAATTCTTGTGCCCGAGATAGCACTCTATCATCCTCTGGAATGTTCCTGGTGCGTTGCACAGTCCGAACAGCATGTAGTTGAATTCAGAGAGGCCCATAGGTGTCGTGAAGGCAGTCTTTTCCTTATCCACCTCTGCCACGGGAACCTGCCAATACCCACTAGTGAGATCCAAAGTGGAGAAATAGTTAGCAGACTTTAAAGCAGCTAATGACTCTTCAATTCTGGGTAACGAGTATGCATCCTTATGTGTAATGTAACATAGTAACATAGTTAGTGAGGCCGAAAAAAAGACATTTGTCCATCCAGTTCAGCCTATATGCCATCATAATAAATCCCCAGATCTACGTCCTTCTACAGAACCTAATAATTGTATGATACAATATTGTTCTGCTCCAGGAAGACATCCAGGCCTCTCTTGAACCCCTCGACTGAGTTCGCCATCACCACCTCCTCAGGCAAGCAATTCCAGATTCTGACTGCCCTAACAGTAAAGAATCCTCTTCTATGTTGGTGGAAAAACCTTCTCTCCTCCAGACGCAAAGAATGCCCCCTTGTGCCCGTCACCTTCCTTGGTATAAACAGATCCTCAGCGAGATATTTGTATTGTCCCCTTATATACTTATACATGGTTATTAGATCGCCCCTCAGTCGTCTTTTTTCTAGACTAAATAATCCTAATTTCGCTAATCTATCTGGGTATTGTAGTTCTCCCATCCCCTTTATTAATTTTGTTGCCCTCCTTTGTACTCTCTCTAGTTCCATTATATCCTTCCTGAGCACCGGTGCCCAAAACTGGACACAGTACTCCATGTGCGTTCTAACTAGGGATTTGTACAGAGGCAGTATAATGCTCTCATCATGTGTATCCAGACCTCTTTTAATGCACCCCATGATCCTGTTTGCCTTGGCAGCTGCTGCCTGGCACTGGCTGCTCCAGGTAAGTTTATCATTAACTAGGATCCCCAAGTCCTTCTCCCTGTCAGATTTACCCAGTGGTTTCCCGTTCAGTGTGTAATGGTGATATTGATTCCTTCTTCCCATGTGTATAACCTTACATTTATCATTGTTAAACCTCATCTGCCACCTTTCAGCCCAAGTTTCCAACTTATCCAGATCCATCTGTAGCAGAATACTATCTTCTCTTGTATTAACTGCTTTACATAGTTTTGTATCATCTGCAAATATCGATATTTTACTGTGTAAACCTTCTACCAGATCATTAATGAATATGTTGAAGAGAACAGGTCCCAATACCAACCCCTGCGGTACCCCACTGGTCACAGCGACCCAGTTAGAGACTATACCATTTATAACCACCCTCTGCTTTCTATCACTAAGCCAGTTACTAACCCATTTACACACATTTTCCCCCAGACCAAGCATTCTCATTTTGTGTACCAACCTCTTGTGCGGCACGGTATCAAACGCTTTGGAAAAATCGAGATATACCACGTCCAATGACTCACCGTGGTCCAGCCTATAGCTTACCTCTTCATTAAAACTGATTAGATTGGTTTGACAGGAGCGATTTCTCATAAACCCATGCTGATATGGAGTTAAACAGTTATTCTCATTGAGATAATCCAGAATAACATCCCTCAGAAACCCTTCAAATATTTTACCAACAATAGAGGTTAGACTTACTGGCCTATAATTTCCAGGTTCACTTTTAGAGCCCTTTTTGAATATTGGCACTACATTTGCTATGCGCCAGTCCTGCGGAACAGACCCCGTCGCTATAGAGTCCCTAAAAATAAGAAATAATGGTTTATCTATTACATTACTTAGTTCTCTTAGTACTCGTGGGTGTATGCCATCCGGATCCGGAGATTTATCTATTTTAATCTTATTTAGCCGGTTTCGCACCTCTTCTTAGGTTAGATTGGTGACCCTTAATATAGGGTTTTCATTGTTTTTTGGGATTTCACCTAGCATTTCATTTTCTACCGTGAATACCGTGGAGAAGAAGATGTTTAATATGTTAGCTTTTTCCTCGTCATCTACAACCATTCTTTCCTCACTATTTTTTAAGGGGCCTACATTTTCAGTTTTTATTCTTTTACGATTGATATAGTTGAAGAACAGTTTGGGATTAGTTTTACTCTCCTTAGCAATGTGCTTCTCTGTTTCCTTTTTGGCAGCTTTAATTAGTTTTTTAGATAAAGTATTTTTCTCCCTATAGTTTTTTAGAACTTCAATGGTGCCATCCTGCTTTAGTAGTGCAAATGCTTTCTTTTTACTGTTAATTGCCTGTCTTACTTCTTTGTTTAGCCACATTGGGTTTTTCCTATTTCTAGTCCTTTTATTCCCACAAGGTATAAACCGCTTACAGTGCCTATTTAGGATGTCCTTAAACATTTTCCATTTATTATCTGTATTCTTATTTCTGAGGATATTGTCCCAGTCTACCAGATTAAGGGCATCTCTAAGCTGGTCAAACTTTGCCTTCCTAAAGTTCAGTGTTTTTGTGACTCCCTGACAAGTCCCCCTAGTGAAAGACAGGTGAAACTGTACAATATTGTGGTCGCTATTTCCTAGATGCCCCACCACCTGCAGATTTGTTATTCTGTCAGGTCTATTAGATAGTATTAGGTCTAAAAGTGCTGCTCCTCTGGTTGGATTCTGCACCAATTGTGAAAGATAATTATTCTTGGTTATTAGCAGAAACCTGTTGCCTTTATGGGTTTCACAGGTGTCTGTTTCCCAGTTAATATCCGGGTAGTTAAAGTCCCCCATAACCAGGACCTCATTATGGGTTGCAGCTTCATCTATCTGCTTTAGAAGTAGACTTTCCATGGTTTCTGTTATATTTGGGGGTTTGTAACAGACCCCAATGAGAATTTTGTTACCATTTTTCTCTCCATGAATTTCGACCCATATGGACTCGACATCCTCATTCCCTTCGCTAATATCCTCCCTTAAAGTGGACTTTAGACAAGACTTTACATAGCGACAAACCCCTCCTCCTCTCTGATTTTTACGATCCTTTCTAAACAGACTGTAACCCTGTAAGTTAACTGCCCAGTCATTGCTTTCATCTAACCATGTGGCGGTTATTCCCACTATGACAAAGTTACCTGTAGATATTTCTGCTTCTAGTTCTTCCATCTTGTTTGTCAGGCTTCTGGCATTTGCAAGCATGCAGTTTAGAGGATTTTGTTTTGTTCCAATCTCCTCGCTGTGGATTGTTTTAGAAATGTTCTTACTTCCCTTCTGAGTATGTTTTCCTGGGTCTTCTTTGTTCGAGTCTAATGTTTTTCTTCCCGTCCCCTCTTCTTCTAGTTTATCTGCCTGTAATCAACACACTTCCTCATTGTACCATCCTTTTTCCTGATGAGAACTAATAGAGTTGCCAAGGGGCTACAACTATCTCTGATTACTCCAGCCTCCTTCATCTCTCGTAACATAATCTTGGCACAGGTAGTAAGCTGGAGGTACAGGCCGGTACCTCTCCTTAATGGGCGGATGATTTCCCGTGGGCATATGATGTTGAACCCCTTTTACCTGCCCAAAATCTAGTGGGTGTTTGCTGAATACCTGCTCATACTCATGGACCACCCGGTAAGCCTGTTATTTTTGGTGTGATGGGGTAGAGTCAGTGCCCACGTGTAATTTCTGACACCAATCTTCCAATTGTCCTGCTGAGCCATTGTCCTCCGCCTGGTTGGACGGGACCAAGGCTTTTGTTGCTTGTATTGCATTTTTATTTACAGTAAACAGTTTAGCAAGTGTAGCATATCTTGGTAAGTGGATCTTTATCTCCACAATTAAGGACACGTACTGGTACCCTCCCCTTGCGGACATCAACCACCCCTCTGGCTGTCAGGATTGTGGGCCTACTATCTGAATACAAAGGTTTTACCAGGGCCTGATAATCTTTACCTCTGAGGCCTATTGCTGCCCAACACCAGATTAACATTTCACTCCTGGGGGTATTGCAATGGGGATCGGATCACTCACTGTGACAAGTCCAATTTCTCCACCAGACAATTCTACCTGTTGTCTCTGCACCAGGGCTCTGATTTCTTTTTGCAGGGCTCTCTGCTCACTGGAACCAGCAGTTTCGGCCACCTGTTGTAACAAGACAATAACCTCAGCAAAACAATTTTCAATGACATCAGTACCAATGGTCATCATGGGGTTACATTCACGTCGGTCAATATCAACAATGACCATTCCTTGGGCTTTCAATTCTGCTCGCCCTAACATAATGGTTACTTCTTTGTACCCCACCTGTGGCAAAGACTGACCAATACCGGCTATTATTGTCAAATCACTATCTGGGCCACGGGTAATATCAGAGTCAGCCCAATACTGTTTGTAGAGAAAATAAGGCATAGTTGTCGCCTGAGAGCCGGTGTGTTCATCGGGATGCCGTTGATCACAGTGGGGAGGACCGGTCGAACTCCGATGTACTTGGCTTGCTAGTTTTGTGGGCCTGGTCTTTTTACTCCTGGGGGTTGGCCCATTGTCCTAGGGGTTGCTCGTTTAAATAGCAGAACATTGCGATGTTCCCCGCCTGATTGCAGCGGTGGCAGACGTGTCGTCCATTCTGATGATAGCGGTCGTCGTCTCTTCCTCTGGTCGGCAGGATCCTCTTCTGTCGTCGCCAGTAGGGTTGAGCGACTTTTAGTTTTTTAGGGTCGAGTCAACTATCTCAACAGTCGAGTCGAGTGGAATCGGCCGATTATCGCAAAAAGTCGGGGATCGACCGAAACACGAAACCCAATGCAAGTCAATGGGGGAGCATAGTCGGCAGTGAGTGGAGGCCAGGAAAACATGTACAGTGCCCATTTTAATGGCAAAAACATACATTCTTGTTACTGAAGCTTGTCAATCTTTATTTACCTTATAATAATAGTAAGGCATTGGAAATTGGGGGTCATTTGGCTAAAGTTGTGGGGGGTAGGGCTGGTTCAAGTATTTAGTGGGCCCAAGAAATCTATACCAAGTCGCGGCAGTGGAGCAGGGAGAGGTAAGTATTTCAACTTTGCAAGTGCTGTGATCCTGAGCAAGCAAGGGGGGGCCCACTCGTTGGCATTGGCACTGGCACAGGGCCCCTCAAAGTACGGCGGTGTGTTTGCACGGCGGGGGGGCCTCCCACCGGCAGCGACACTTTTGCGTACTATGAGGGGCCCTGTGCCAGTGACGTCGCCAACGAGTATTCCTCCCCCCACCTGATGAAGGAACCTGCACTTTCATCTGCACCTTCCTCTTTGTCCCCGTGTAAGGTAGTATGGTATGCGGGAAGGGGAACCTGACTTTCAGCAGGGTCACAATCTTGCTGTGTAGCGTGCACGGGGAATGTTGCGTTATGGGTCAATGTACCAGCAGACTCATCTATCACTGGCTGGGCAATGGGCAGGATGAGGAGGAAACACAGATATAGGCCCAAAGAATAAAGTGGGCTAAATGCAGTTCAAAATTGGTAACAGGACTAACCAGGGGGCATTGCTTTGTTCAGTGGAGTACAACTGTAATGAGAGGCTGACACAGTGAGTAGGCCCAAATCAGTAAGTAGGCTAAATGCAGTTCAAAATTGGTAACAGAAGTAAACAGGCGGCACTGGTTTGTTCAGTGGAGGAGAACATCAAGGAGCGGCAGACACCGATAGTAGGCCCCAACCCAACTAGTAGGCCAAATGCAGTTGTTCCATTTAACAACTATTTAACAAGAGCCTGAAGATAGAAGCTCAGGAAAGGCAACCAGGAGAACACCTTGGAGCGGCAGACACTGTTAGTAGGCCCCAACCAAACTAGTAGCCCCACTGCAGTTTTAAAATTCCGAGAGGCTGAAAACCTGATAATTGCAGGTCATTTTTTTAAAGAGGACAGCTGTATTGAGTGGCGCAGCCAGACACTGCAAGTAGGCCTTACACCACAAAGTTGGCTCGACGCAGGTTTAAAAAAGGTTACATGGGTACACGGTCTTCATTGGTGTGCTCAGTGAAGGACAATTGCAAGGAGGGACCGCAGAAAGACTTAGTAGGCCTAAAATAACAAAATAGGCTCTATGCAGCTTCGATTATGTGGCAACCTGGAGAACACCTTGGAGCGGGAGACACCGTCTCTACAAGCCAGACCCAACTTGTAGGCCTAATGCAGTGTTGTTTCAACAACTACTTAACGAGAGCTAGAAGATAGAAGCTATGGAGAGGCAACCTGGAGAACACCATGGAGAGGCAACCTGGAGAACACCTTGGAGCGGCAGACACGTCTCTACAACCCAGACCCAACTTGTAGGCCTAGTGCAGTGTTGTTTCAACAACTACTTAACAAGAGCATGAAGATTGAAGCTATGGAGAGGCAACCTGGAGAACACCTTGCAGCGGGAGACACCGTCTATACAACCCAGACCCAACTTGTAGGCCTAATGCAGTGTTGTTTCAACAACTACTTAACAAGAGCATGAAGATTGAAGCTATGGAGAGGCAACCTGGAGAACACCTTGGAGCAGGAGACACCGTCTCTACAACCCAGACCCAACTTGTAGGCCTAATGTAGTGTTGTTTCAACAACTACTTAACAAGAGCATGAAGATTGAAGCTATGGAGAGGCAACCTGGAGAACACCTTGGAGCGGCAGACACCGTCTCTAGAAGCCAGACCCAACTTGTAGGCCTAATGCAGTGTTGTTTCAACAACTACTTAACAAGAGCATGAAGATTGAAGCTATGGAGAGGCAACCTGGAGAACACCTTGGAGCGGGAGACACCGTCTCTACAAGCCAGACCCAACTTGTAGGCCTAATGCAGTGTTGTTTCAACAACTACTTAACAAGAGCATGAAGATTGAAGCTATGGAGAAGCAACCTGGAGAACACCTTGGAGCGGCAGACATCGTCTCTACAACCCAGACCCAACCTGTAGGCCTAATGCAGTGTTGTTTCAACAACTACTTAACAAGAGCTTCAAGATAGAAGCGAAGGAGAGGCAACAGAGAGAAAACCTTGGAGCGGAAGACTCAGTATGTAGACCACAACGAAACTTGTGGCCCCAATGCAGTTTTATAATTCTGACAAGCTGAAAATCCGCCATTTTTTTTTTAGAGGAGGACAGCTGTATTAAATGGCGCAGACAGACACTGCTAGTAGGCCTTACACCACAAAGTAGGCTCACTGCAGGATGACAAAAAGTTACATGGGTACACCGTCGGCATTGGTGTGCTCAGCGGAGGACAAATGGAATGAGGGACCGCAGACAGACTTAGTAGGCCTAAAATAAAAAATTAGCCTCAAAGCAGTTTCAATTATCTTGCAGGGGTACACAGGCAGCATTGGTGTGTTCAGCGGAGGACAATTGGAAGGAGGGACCGCAGACAGACTTAGTAGGCCTAAAATAAAAAAAATTAGGCTCAAAGCAGTTTGAATTATCTTGCAGAGGTACACAGGCAGCATTGGTGTGGTCAGCGGAGGACGATTGGAAGGAGTGTCTGACACAGTTAGTACTCTCAAAAAATAAATAGATGTTAATGTCTCGCAAAACAACAAAACCAAAAAACAAAAGGGTGGCATACTTAGGTACAGGGGTGGGCTCCTCTGCTGAGTTTCAAACATAGTAATTTGGCGCTAAGTATTTACTTGTGTCAATATAGGACACTGACACTGACTATTTTAACTAGCATCATACATGTCAACAAATTGGTGTTGTCAGTGCCAGGCATTGAAGGATATCAGCGCATAGACTAAACATTGGTGGAGCTGTGAGAGATAATTTTGCAAGTGGTAGAGCACTGTTTGAGCTGGGGGGGGAACTCTCTTGTAGCCGGCGGTACAGGCCCAGGGCCCCTCATGTTACAATGGTGTGTCTGACGTTGGGTGCGCACCACCACCGCCAGAGACTCTTTATTGTACTATGAGGGACCCAGTTGCAGTGGCGTCGACCAAAAGCGGGCACACCCACCTCTTCAGACAAACGGCACTCTCACAGGTGCTTGCGCCAAGTGGCGCGACCACGGCCCCGTGGGGGGAGTTAGCCCATTTAGGGAGGTGTAAACATGTAGTATCCCCAAGATGTGCTCACGCACCCGCACCTTTAGTTGGCGAGTGGTCATGCCTACATAAATTAGATTACAAGGACAGACAGCAAAGTAAACCACATAACGTGAATTGCACTAAATGTGTTTCCTGATATCATATGTCCTAGTGCCTGCAGAATTATCAAAGGTGCGAGTGCGCTCCACATTGGGGCAGGCGACGCACCGGCCACAAGGAGTACAGCCACACACAGGACGACCCATATCCAAAAAAGTAGATTTAATTTCACCTTGGTAGTGGCTGTGTACAAGGTGGTCTCTCAAATTTCGTGAGCGTCTAACTGTGACACTAGGAGTAGCGGGCAACAATTGATTTAAGACCGGATCTGTCATGACCTGGTGGTTAGGAGCACCCGACCTGATAGTTAAACTCATACAGGACGAGCTCTGGGATGTGGGAGCTCTGTTGACTGCAAGACCTAATCCTATCACACACACTAAAAATAGCCGTGGAGCGCTCCTGACGCTCCCTAGGCGCCTCGTCAGAGCCTCAGAGCTAGCTAGCCCTAGAGATAGAAAATAAAGCCTACCTTGCCTCAGAGAAACTCCCCAAAGGAATAGGCAGCCCCCCACATATAATGACTGTGAGAAAAGATGAAAGTCACAAACGCAGAAATGAAATAGTCTTTCAGCAAAGAGAGGCCAGACTTAATAAATAGACAGAGGATAGGAAAGGAATCTTTGCGGTCAGCACAAAAACCTACAAAAGACCACGCAGAGTGTGCAAAAAAGACCTCCGCACCGACTCACGGTGCGGGGGGGCCACTCTGCATCCCAGAGCTTCCAGCTAGCAAGACAAAATCAGGATAACCAGCTGGACAAAGAAACAATGAGCAAAAATAACAATAAGGAACTTAGCTTCTGCAGGAGAAGACAGATCACCAGGCAGATCCAGGAGCGAACTGAACCAATGCCAAAACATTGACAGCTGGCATGGAGTAACGATCTGAGTGGAGTTAAATAGAGAAGCCAACCAAAGGATAAACCATGTCACCTGTGCAAGGAACCTCAGAAGCAGCAGCTTCACTCATAGCCACCAGAGGGAGCCCATAGACAGAACTTGCCGAAGTACCATTCACGACCACAGGAGGGAGTTCGACAACAGAATTCACAACAGTACCCCCCCTTGAGGAGGGGTCACCGAACCCTCACCAGAGCCCCCAGGCCGATCAGGATGAGCCAAATGAAAGGCACGAACAAGATCGGCAGCATGAACATCAGAGGCAAAAACCCAGGAATTATCTTCTTGACCATAACCCTTCCACTTGACCAGGTACTGGAGTTTCCGTCTCGAAAGACGAGAATCCAAAATCTTCTCCACCACATACTCCAACTCCCCCTCGACCAACAGGAGGATCAACGGAGGGAACCATAGGCACCACGTATCTCCGCAACAACGACCTATGGAACACATTATGGATGGCAAAAGAAGCTGGAAGGTCCAAACGAAATGACACAGGATTAAGAACCTCAGAAATCTTATATGGTCCAATGAAACGAGGCTTAAACTTAGGAGAGGAAACCTTCATAGGAACGTGACGAGATGACAACCAAACCAAATCCCCAACACGAAGTCGGGGACCAACACAACGCCGACGGTTAGCGAAACGTTGAGCCTTCTCCTGGGACAATGTCAAATTGTCCACCACATGAGTCCAAATCTGCTGCAACCTGTCCACCACCGCATCCACACCAGGACAGTCCGAAGGCTCAACCTGCCCTGAAGAGAAACGAGGATGGAAACCAGAATTGCAGAAAAAAGGAGAAACTAAAGTAGCCGAGCTGGCTCGATTATTAAGGGCGAACTCAGCCAAAGGCAAGAAGGACACCCAATCATCCTGATCAGCAGAAACAAAGCATCTCAGATATGTCTCCAAAGTCTGATTAGTTCGTTCGGTTTGGCCATTAGTCTGAGGATGGAAAGCCAAAGAAAAAGACAAATCAATGCCCATCTTAGCGCAAAAGGACCGCCAAAACCTCGAAACAAACTGGGAACCTCTGTCCGAGACGATGTTCTCCGGAATGCCATACAAATGAACCACATGCTGGAAAAACAATGGCACCAAATCAGAGGAGGATGTTATGATAAGGTAATTCAGTGCCACAATGGACATAGAGGTCAGAGCACATACAGTGACCTGACAATAACCCAAAAACATAGAACGAGCTCTGAGACGTAGGAACTCTGCTGACCGCAATCCCTAATCCTCTCCAACCACACTAGAGGCAGCCGTGGATTGCGCCTAACGCTCCCTATGCAACTCGGCACAGCCTGAGAAACTAGCTAGCCTGAAGATAGAAAATAAGCCTACCTTGCCTCAGAGAAATACCCCAAAGGAAAAGGCAGCCCCCACATATAATGACTGTGAGTTAAGATGAAAAGACAAACGTAGAGATGAAATAGATTTAGCAAAGTGAGGCCCGACTTTCTGAACAGAGCGAGGATAGGAAAGGTAACTTTGCGGTCAACACAAAACCCTACAAAAACCACGCAAAGGGGGCAAAAAGACCCTCCGTACCGAACTAACGACACGGAGGTACACCCTCTGCGTCCCAGAGCTTCCAGCAAGCAGGAAAAAACAAATAGACAAGCTGGACAGAAAAAAACAGCAAACAAAATAGCAAAGCAGAACTTAGCTATGCAGAGCAGCAGGCCACAGGAACGATCCAGGAGGAAACAGGTCCAATACTAGAACATTGACTGGAGGCCAGGATCAAAGCACTAGGTGGAGTTAAATAGAGCAGCACCTAACGACTTCACCACATCACCTGAGGAAGGAAACTCAGAAGCCGCAGTACCACTTTCCTCCACCAACGGAAGCTCACAGAGAGAATCAGCCGAAGTACCAATTGTGACCACAGGAGGGAGCTCTGCCACAGAATTCACAACAGGAGGAAGGCAGTTTAGATAAGGGTACCAAATGGACCATCTTAGAGAAGCGATCACAAACCACCCAAATGACCGACATCTTTTGAGAAACAGGGAGATCAGAAATAAAATCCATGGAAATATGCGTCCAGGGCCTCTTCGGAATCAGCAAGGGCAAAAGCAACCCACTGGCACGAGAACAGCAGGGCTTAGCCCGAGCACAAATCCCACAGGACTGCACAAAAGAACGCACATCTCGTGACAAAGAAGGCCACCAAAAAGATCTAGCCACCAAATCTCTGGTACCAAAGATTCCAGGATGACCAGCCAATACTGAACAATGAATCTCCGAGATAACTCTACCAGTCCATCTATCAGGGACAAACAGTTTCTCCGTAGGACAACGGTCAGGTCTATCAGCCTGAAACTTTTGCAGCACATGCTGCAAATCAGGGGAAATGGCAGACAAAACTACCCCTTCTTTAAGAATACCCGCCGGCTCCGGAACACCCGGAGAGTCAGGCAGAAAACTCCTTGACAGGGCATCAGCCTTCACATTCTTAGATCCCGGAAGGTACGAAACCACAAAATCAAAACGGAAGAAAAAGAGCGACCATCGAGCCTGTCTAGGATTCAACCGTTTGGCAGACTCGAGATAAGTCAAATTCTTGTGATCCGTCAAGACCACCACGCGATGCTTAGCTCCTTCAAGCCAATGTCGCCACTCCTCGAATGCCCACTTCATGGCCAACAACTCCCGATTGCCCACATCATAATTGCGCTCAGAAGGCGAGAATTTTCTAGAAAAGAAGGCACAGGGTTTCATCACCGAGCCATCAGAACTTCTTTGCGACAAAACAGCCCCTGCTCCAATTTCAGAAGCATCAACCTCCACCTGAAAAGTGAGCGAAACATCTGGCTGGCACAACACAGGGGCAGAAGCAAAACGACGCTTCAACTCCTGAAAAGCCGCTACAGCCGCAGAGGACCAATTGACCACATCAGCACCTTTCTTGGTCAAATCAGTCAACGGTTTAGCAATACTGGAAAAGTTAGCAATGAAGCGACGATAAAAATTAGCAAAGCCCAGGAACTTCTGCAAGCTCTTCACAGATGTCGGCTGAGTCCAATCGTAAATGGCCTGAACTTTAACAGGGTCCATCTCGATAGTAGAAGGGGAAAAAATGAAACCCAAAAATGAAACCTTCTGAACTCCAAAGAGACACTTTGACCCCTTCACAAACAAGGAATTTGCACGAAGGACCTGGAACACCATTCTGACCTGCTTCACATGAGACTCCCAATCATCCGAAAAGACCAAAATGTCATCCAAATATACAATCATAAATCTATCCAGGTACTCTCAGAAGATGTCATGCATAAAGGACTGAAACACAGATGGAGCATTAGAAAGCCCAAATGGCATAACCAGGTACTCAAAATGGCCCTCTGGCGTATTAAATGCTGTTTTCCATTCATCACCCTGTTTAATTTGCACAAGATTATATGCCCCTCGAAGATCTATCTTGGTGAACCAACTAGCCCCCTTAATCCGAGCAAATAAATCAGACAGCAGCGGCAAAGGATACTGAAATTTGACTGTGATCTTATTAAGAAGGCGGTAATCAATACAAGGTCTCAAAGAACCATCCTTCTTGGCCACAAAAAAGAACCCTGCTCCCAATGGTGACGACGACGGACGAATATGACCCTTCTCCAAGGATTCCTTTATATAACTCCGCATAGCGGCGTGCTCTGGCACAGATAAATTAAACAGACAGCCCTTAGGAAACTTACTACCAGGAATCAAATTAATAGCACAGTCGCAATCCCTATGAGGAGGTAGGGCACCAGATTTGGGCTCTTCAAATACATCCCGGTAATCTGATAAAAACTCAGGGACTTCAGAAGGAGTGGAAGGCGAAATTGACAGCAATGGAACATCACCATGTACCCCCTGACAACCCCAGCTGGACACAGACATAGATTTCAAATCCAATACTGGATTATGGTCCTGTAGCCATGGCAACCCCAAAACGACCACATCATGCAGATTATGCAACACCAAAAAGCGAATATCCTCCTGATGTGCAGGAGCCATGCACATGGTCAATTGAGTCCAGTACTGAGGCTTATTCTTGGCCAAAGGCGTAGCATCAATTCCTCTCAATGGAATAGGATACTGCAAGGGCTCCAAGAAAAAACCACAGCGCCTGGAAAACTCCAAGTCCATCAAATTCAGGGCAGCGCCTGAATCCACAAATGCCATTACAGAATAGGACGACAGAGAGCAAATCAGAGTAACGGACAAAAGAAATTTAGACTGTACCGTACCAATGGTGGCAGACCTAGCGAACCGCTTAGTGCGCTTAGGACAATCAGAGATAGCATGAGTGGATTCACCACAGTAAAAACACAACCCATTCCGACGTCTGTGTTCTTGCCGTTCAGCTCTAGTCAAAGTCCTATCACATTGCATAGGCTCAGGCCTATGCTCAGAGAATACCGCCAGATGCTGCACAGCTTTGCGCTCACGCATGCGCCGATCGATCTGAATGGCCAAGGACATAGACTCATTCAGACCAGCAGGCGTGGGAAATCCCACCATGACATCCTAAAGGGCTTCAGAAAGACCCTTTCTGAAAATTGCCGCCAGGGCACATTCATTCCACTGAGTAAGCACAGACCACTTTCTAAACTTCTGACAGTACACCTCCGCTTCATCTTGACCCTGACACAAAGCCAGCAAGATTTTCTCTGCCAGATCCACTGAATTTGGTTTATCATAAAGCAATCCAAGCGCCAGAAAAAACGCATCTACATCTCGCAATGCAGGATCTCCTGGCGCAAGGGAAAATGCCCAGTCTTGAGGGTCACCACGCAACAAAGAAATTATGATTTTTACTTGTTGAACGGGGTCACCAGAGGAGCGGGGTTTCAAAGCTAGAAACAGTTTACAATTATTTTTGAAATTCAAGAATCTAGATCTATCCCCAGAAAATAAATCAGGAATAGGAATTCTAGGCTCTAACATAGGATTCTGAACCACAAAATCTTGAATGTTTTGTACCGTTGCAGTGAGATGATCCACACAAGAGGATAGACCCTGAATGTCCATCTCTACACCTGTGTCCTGAACCACCCAAAGGTCTAGGAGAAAAGAAAGACAAAACACAGTGCAAAGAAAAAAAAAAGTCTCAGAAGTCCTCTTATCCCTCTATTGAGATGCATTAATACTTTGGGCCAGCTGTACTGTTATGACCTGGTGGTTAGGAGCACCCGACCTGATAGTTAAACTCATACAGGACGAGCTCTGGGATGTGGGAGCTCTGTTGACCGCAAGCCCTAATCCTATCACACACACTAAAAATAGCTGTGGAGCGCTCCTGACGCTCCCTAGGCGCCTCGTCACAGCCTCAGAGCTAGCTAGCCCTAGAGATAGAAAATAAAGACTACCTTGCCTCAGAGAAATTCCCCAAAGGAATAGGCAGCCCCCCACATATAATGACTGTGAGAAAAGATGAAAGTCACAAACGCAGAAATGAAATAGGTTTCAGCAAAGAGAGGCCAGACTTACTAAATAGACAGAGGATAGGAAAGGAATCTTTGCGGTCAGCAGAAAAACCTACAAAAGACCATGCAGAGTGTGCAAAAAAGACCTCCGCACCGACTTACGGTGCGGGGGGGGGGGGCCACTCTGCATCCCAGAGCTTCCAGCTAGCAAGACAAAATCAGGATAACCAGCTGGACAAAGAAACAATGAGCAAAAATAACAATAAGGAACTTAGCTTCTGCAGGAGAAGACAGGTCACTAGGCAGATCCAGGAGCGAACTGAACCAATGCTAAAACATTGACAGCTGGCATGGAGTAACGATCTGAGTGGAGTTAAATAGAGAAGCCAACCAAAGGATAAACCACGTCACCTGTGTAAGGAACCTCAGAACCAGCAGCTTCACTCATAGCCACCAGAGGGAGCCCATAGACAGAACTCGCCGAAGTACCATTCACGACCACAGGAGGGAGTTCGACAACAGAATTCACAACACGGATCGGTCTGAAGAATCGGCCATGCTTTTTGGAGACAACTCCGCATTCGTGAAAACTGAGCGTGATAATTCGTGATAAACCTAATCTTTTGGTTACTCTTAGGGGTTTTATTCTTGTAGAGCAAGGATTGCCTAGTAGTATGTCTTGCTCTATTCTATGCTCTCTTAATAGAGCGTCCACTATAGCCCCTTTCACGAAATCTCACGCTCAAATCTTGTGCTTTAATTTTAAAATCATTCTCATCGGAACAAATCCTGCGAAGACGCAGGAATTGTCCGACCGGAATGGAGTTGGTGAGAGGCTTGGGGTGGGCAGAGGAAGCATGCAGCAACATGTTGGATGCAGTTTCTTTCCTAAAGATAGTAGTCTGCAGGGTGTCCTCAAGGTCCCTCCATATCTTGACATCGAGGAAATCAATACTATCAGCATCATGATGATAAGTGATATGGATGTTTTTGTCATTCGAATTAATCACCTCCATAAATTCAGAAAGTTGTACTTGGTTCCCCTGCCAGATCAGGAAAATGTCATCGATGTACCGTACCCAAAAGGGGATACGGTCCATCGAAAGACCCCGATCTGACAGGGGGAGGTCCCTCTCCCACAGCCCCAGGAACAAATTGGCATAGGCCGGGGCAAAAGCCGCACCCATGGCAGTGCCCTGGAGCTGCAGGAAGAAGGACCCCTTGAAGATAAAAAAGTTATGAGTAAGGGCAAAATGCAGGAGTTCCATGATCAGATGGATGATCCCCATTGGTAGATTCGACATGTCCAAAAAGAATTTGGTTGCGGCCAAACCATCCTCATGTTTAATATTTGTATACAGGGATTCAACATCACCTGTTACAAGTATGGTTTCAGCCCAATGTGGAGACCATCCACCCTTTTAAGGAACTCCCCAGTATCCAACAAGAATGAAGGAAGACTTTCAACAAGAGGTTGTAATTTGGAATCCAGCCATAAATTCACTTTTTCAAGATAATTACCTGAACCCGAGATGATCGGACGTCCTGGGGGAGCTTCACGGTTCTTGTGTATCTTAGGTAACAAGTACATGGTAGAAATGGTTGGTTCAACAACCAGTAGTGCCGAAGCCAGCTCTTTGGTGATAACCTCCTTATTGACGGCAATTTTGTGAATTTTGTTCAGTTGGTCAGTAAAGGACAACAAAGGATTGAATGTCAAACGCTTGTAGCATGTCCTATTTCCCAACTGACGAAAGGCCTCATTTTCATAGGAGGATTTGGGCCATATGACAACATTGCCGCCTTTATCGGCTGGCTTCAGCACTACGTCTGGAAGCTCCCGCAGGACCTCCAATCTCTCACGTTCAGTACGAGTAAGATTATCTCTACCAACCCCTCTAGGGATCCTATTAAATTCCCTTGTGACAACCTGCACAAATAAATCTATCGCTGCACATGTAGACAGAGGAGGGAATTTCTTAGACTTGACTCTGATGGATAACGGGATCTTACCTCCTTCCCCAGTTTGATGTTCCAAGGCCAAATCCTCTAGATCCTGCAATGCTATTTGTTCCTTCTCTGTGGGAAACAAAGATTGCAAGTGGGGATCAAAAAAATGTCTTTTAAATATCAATGTCCTGGCAAACAAGTGCAAATCCTTGATCGCCGTGAACATATCAAACCTTGATTTTGGCGAGAAGGTAAGACCCCTACCCAACAAAGTCAAGTCAGTATCAGTTAATGGATGGGAACTGAGGTTGATTACCTGGTTGTTATTCTTTTTACGTTCAGGTGATCTATGTTGTACCCGTTTATACGGATGAAAGTCCACATCCCTTGATCTTTTATTTCTAGGTCCCCGAACGTGTCAACATAGAGGAGGTAGACCATTCAGATGAATCACTGATATTAGACAGTGAGCTCTAAATGAAACAATTAGCTTTGTTCCTTTCTTATGAGTTAGTCCTCCCTCTCCGGGCCTATACTATATTATGTTATATATGGTTTCCACTGGCTTTGTGCACAGTTAGGCGTTTTCTTTGTTTTTAACTTCTTTTATTCTATTTTACCTAGCAACCATCCATTTCTCTTCTGCTCGGTTTATGTACTGCAGCTAATCCCTTTGGACATTTTGTGCAGTACTGGATGGATCGGGCATCGCTTTTATTGAACATATGTGGCTGCAAGAACATCTGGACCTGCTTCTGAATATTATGTGTATTATGTGTATTCATACTTCGTCGCCATCTGCTTATGCTGATATGATATTGTACATGTCTGTTGTATACTCTTTATATATATATTTGGGATTTATGGTGGTAGTTAACAGGACATTGTAGTACGCATATGTGCTATTTGGATGGTCTCATCTGCATTCTTACAGGTTGGTCGTAATATATTGCGCCCATACCACTATTCCATATACTTTCTGCATATATATTTTTTTCTGCCGATACTCTTTCTATTATGCCCATCACCTAGACGCGTGCGCACCGCGGCGCTCAGTCCGTTATCCGGCTTCCGGCGTCTCTTTTCGCTGTGGAGTGAGGGATTGTTTCCCTCCCTCCCGGCGTCAGACGCCGGCGCCGCCCAGCGTCCTGTGTTGCCCCGGTGATGTACGCGTCATCACTGGTGGACGGGACCTAGCAGAGGCGGCTATGCGACGGTATGTTCTAATGGTGGCGATGCCCTGTCATGATTTGATGTCGGCGCAGCGTAGCGTGATCGATTGCCATGGCAACATGGGCAATGTGCGCATCTATTACATCACCTTTCCGGCACACACTGATTGTGATTATACCACTCAGCTGATATCCCGAGCAGCGATTGGTGGTTGCTTCCTATTTTAAGTCTGTTACTTCCCCTT
Organism: Ranitomeya imitator; assembly: GCF_032444005.1. Taxonomy (NCBI): domain Eukaryota; kingdom Metazoa; phylum Chordata; class Amphibia; order Anura; family Dendrobatidae; genus Ranitomeya; species Ranitomeya imitator. Next base: position 180,626,839 of record NC_091282.1, read on the forward strand.
ACCTGTTACCCCTTGAGAAAGGCTCATCACGCCGAAACGCGCGTTGGGGTGGGTACACGCTGTGGACCGTGGTGTACTTTGTGCCTGTGCAGGTAATTATGTTTCACTTGTATAGCAGCGATTGTTGATGTTGTATTTTCTATCTATATTCCCTATTTGGGTATCTTGTTCCTGCCATGGCCATTTATAGGAGTCCTTTTTTGGAACCTAGATATTGACTGATATTACTTACATGGTCCACATGCCTGTACCCCTGGCCGTTTCCTGTTGCACATTGTGACCTGAGTTTTTTCCTACTTCCCTCCCTGGCCTTGCTGAATTATAAAGTATCATTTTCTATTACATACTTTGTTGGGTGTTTGATCGTATGCTTTCTATGGTAGTTTATCTTAACAGTAGTTGTAGAGATGTGTCTGCTGCTAGAACTCTGTGTGGCATTGACCTGGTCTCTAATCTGAGCTGCTATTAACCTGCGATTTCTGAGGCTAGTGACTCGGATAAACTTATCCTCAGAAGCAGAGGTGACTCTTGGTCTCTTCTTTGTAGCGCTTGATGGTTTTTGCCACTGCATTTGGGGACGCTTTCAACGTTTTCCCAATTTTTCAGGCTGACTGACCTTCATTTCTTAAAGTAATGATGGCCACTCGTTTTTCTTTACTTAGCTGCTTTTTCTTACCATAATACAAATTCTAACAGTCTATTCAGTAGGACTATCAGCTGTGTATCCACCAGACTTCTGCACAACAAAACTGATGGTCCCAACCCCATTTAAAAGGCAAGAAATCCCACTTATTAAACCTGATAGGGCACACCTGTGAAGTGACTACCTCTTGAAGCTTATCAAGAGAATGCCAAGAGTGTGCAAAGCAGTCATCAAAGCAAAAGGTGGCTACTTTGAAGAACCTAGACTATAAGACATAATTTCAGTTGTTTCACACTTTTGTGTTAAGTATATAATTCCACATGTGTTAATTCATAGTTTTGATGCCTTCAGTATGAATGTACAATTTTCGTAGTCATGAAAATACAGAAAAATCTTTAAATGTGAAGGTGTGTTCAAACTTTTGGTCTGTACTGTATGCGGGAAATGTTACTTATTAAGTATTTTGTGTGACATATCTCTGTGTTTAAGGGCATGAAAATTCAAATTTGGAAAATTGTGAAATTTTCACCAAATTTCCATTTTTTTCACAAATAAATGCAAGTCATACCAAAGAAATTTTACCACTCTCATGAGACAATATGTCACAAAAAAAATCTCAGAATCACCAGGATACGTTGAAGCATTCCAGAGTTATTGCCTCATAAAGGAACTGTGGTCAGAATTGTAAAAATTGGTCTGGTCATTAACGCGCAAATCACCCTCTAGAGTAAAGGGGTTAAGTTAAGTGTAATAATAATACAAGTAAAAAATATTGAACACACTTGCTGACATGTACTTAATACGTTGTACAAAAACCTTTGTTGGTGATGACAGCGTCAAGAAGCCTCTTGTATGGAGAAACTAGTCATGTGCATTGCTCATATGTGATTTTGGCCAGTTCTTCCACACAAACACACTTCAAATCCTGAAGGTTCTGTGGACTCCTTCTATAGACTCTGAGCTTTAGTTCCTTCCATAAAGTTTCTATTTGATTAAAGGGCCACTGTCACCCCCCTGCAGCCGTTATAAACTAAAAGAGCCACCTTGTGCAGCAGTAATGCTGCATTCCAACAAGGTGGCTCTTTTAGTATTGTGTTCAGGTATTATTAAAATAAAGCATTTTGAAACTCTGCAGAAATACCTGTCTTTGTCCACGGAGGCGGGTCTGAAGCCTCCTCTGTGAAGTGCCCAACAGCCGTCACTCACATCTTCTGGGGCGATGGTCGCCGCCCCCTGCACGCTGTTTTCTTTTCAAATCCAACGCCGGCGCTGTGTAAATATTTGTGGGGCAGGCGCAGTAAGCTCTGGCTGTCTGACGTCACAGCCAGGCTTGCAGACTGCGCCTGTGCTGGCAGTGCGGCCACCCACCTCGGGAATCCCTGCCCCGCAATGTGTTATGCATTATGCACAGTGCGGGGCTAGGATTCCTGGGAATGCGCACTGCATGTCTCAGACTCTCACCCACGTCCCCGCCTTCCAGCCTCTGGCTATTCAGCTGAGCTCATCCTGCCGCCTCCTCCTTCTGCTCATAGCAATCGCCGGGAAAGAAACAACCTACGAAACTTGCCTGCTAGCTGGCTGGAAGGCGGGGGGCGGGGGACGTGGGTGAGAGTTGGATTTGAAAAGAAAACAGCGTGCAGGGGGCGGCGACCATCGCCCCAGAAGATGTGAGTGACGGCTGTTGGGCACTTCACAGAGGAGGCTTCAGACCCGCCTCCGTGGACAAAGACAGGTATTTCTGCAGAGTTTCAAAACGCTTTATTTTAATAATACCTGAACACAAAACTAAAAGAGCCACCTTGTTAGAATGCAGCATTACTGCTGCACAAGGTGGCTCTTTTAGTTTATAACGGCTGCAGGGGGGTGACAGTGGCCCTTTAAGGTCAGGTGATTGGCTGGACCATTCTAGCAGCTTTGTTTTATTTCTCTGAAACCAACTGAGAGTTTCCTTGGCTGTGTGCTTGGGATCATTGTCTTGTTGAAATGTCCATAATCATTTCATTTTCATCATTCTGGTAGATGGCAGCAGATTTTTATCAAGAATGTCTCAGTACATTTGTGCATTCATTCTTCCTTCAATTATAAGTTTGCCAGTGACATATGCTTTAAAACAGCCCCAACCCATGATTTTCCCACCTACAAAACAAAGGTCACTGTTGGTATGGTGTTTTGAGGGTAATATGCAGTGCTTTTTGTCCTCCAAACATTGGGTATTATGGCATCCAAAGAGATCAATTTTGGTCTGATATGATCAGACTACATTCTCCCATTTTTTCACAGGCTTGTCTGGTGAAGTGCATATAAGCCATGGAGGTTGAGTATATTACTTATAGTTTTCTTTGAAACAATTGCACCTACTGATCCCAGGTCTTTTATTGACTCTTGGACAACCCTTGTGATAATTCTTCACACCTCTGTCTGAAATCTTGTGGGGAGCACTTGGTCGTGGATGGTTTATGTTGAAATTATGCTCTTTCCCCTTCTGAATTATGGCCCCAACAGTGCTCATTGGATCCTTCAGTAGGTTAGAAGTTATTTTGTAACCAATGCCATCAGCATGTTTAGCAACAATAAGGTTGCGAAAGTCTTGAGACTTCTCACTGGTTTTACCCATCATGAGATATTTCTTGTGTGGCACCTTGGTAATGAAACAAACAACCAGCTGATATTTTTCCTTAGGTGGACGGATTGCTTTCTAATTACTGATAAATTTCAGCTAGTATCATGACTTTCCATGTTTTTTGCACCTCTCTTTTTTCATGTGTTCAATACTTTTTCCCTTTGTCATTTCTCATTATTACACAAAACAATTTATGGACAATTATGTTGTGATTTATTTGCCTGTGTGGATTGTATGGGTTGTGATGGACATCTGATAAGAAGTTCATGTCAATAGCTCCTCTAGAAATAGATTTACTTTGAAAATTGTGATCAATGCGATCAGTGGAGGACTGATACTTAAGACCCCTACCTCAAACAAACAAAGGGGCTTTCCTGCATGTGACATCAGCTCTACAGTGTCTTGAACAAGATTCCTGTGCTTTTGTTTTCTGCATGTCCAGCTATTTGAATGGGAATCCTGCAGATACACATTACATAGTGTTGAATGTACAGACCTTTCCTCAATTTTCTATTACTTCATGTATATTATACCCTGTCTATAGCACTCGCTTCCTCTTGATTACTTATATGTCTGCAAGTGGGGACAGTAGTGCCAGGACTGTTGAGCGTAGGACTCATGTGACATAACCTCACGTGAGCACGAGAAATGTGAGTGCCGACACCGCTGGAAAAGTGTCAGCAGGGGGAAGTCAGAATTAGTGTTTTTATTTTAATGGGACTAAATGAGAGAATGAGAAGAAGTTGTCCTAGTAGTGTACAACCCCTTTAAGTTAATGCTGATTGGATTGTGGCATAGCTAGTCAACTATTTTCATCACCCATTACATGGCACCTAAGCATGTGCACAGTGGAAACTTCTCCTTTGGTAAAATAGGTCAATCATCAAAATCAAATCTGAATATCATATCTATTTTACAGCTTATCCCTTTACTACAATGCCTGTGCAGATGGGGGTATACTTTCTGTTACCTACAGGTAAGAGAACTGAACCAGTGAATGGCATAACATCAGTTCTGCTTGATAGATGGAAAATAACAATTAATCATAATTCTTAAAATTTGAAAATGGCAATATTTTTCTTACAGTGCATTTTACTTTCATACTTTCTGGAAGGAAATCTGATTTATATTAAAATCATGTTAACAATATATATTGCATAAAATATGCTAACATATTTCTGATTCCACTTTAAAGTTCATTTTCTTTTGAGCTATTTTGAGGCAAAGTCTGTGCTTAGTATTCTACACTCTTCTTACAATGGTTATGAGTCATCAAAGAGGAATCCCTTGGGGATCACAGGTTATCTGCCAGTCTTTTATTGGCAGTGCCACACAGGACAGCATCTTTTAATGAATCCCATCAAATGTAGTGTAAGCTCCAAAAGAACTAGACTATAAAAGCCAAACTTCCAAAAACGAGTCTTCTCCTCCTATTACATAATCGCACCATTTCTACCTAAATGCAATCGTTAAAGACATACTTTTCCTAATCGTTTTAAACCATCTCAGCTGGTTGGTAAGTGGATATCCTCTTGTTTAGTTTATTATGAGTTCTTTGAAATCATCATTTATGCTGAGTAAAATTCAATACAAGTGCTTCAGAAGCCATGAAACATAATGTCTTCCAAGGCCAGAATTTTTAAAGTGTATTTACAATTTTTACTACCAGCATTTATTGCTCTGCTTCTGATTCACTGAAAACCCAGTTCCACAAGAAAATACAACCACCACCCAGGTACTTTTGGGTGTTTGTTATTTCCAATCCTAAGGTCAGGACAGTTATTTAATTATGTGACTCACTGATGTCACTGTAGGCGAGTGCAGGGCGTATATGATAGTTTATACCGTATATGCACAAGCATGAAAGACCAGCACCTACACTGTGTGCAGAATTATTAGGCAAGTTGTATTTTGATCACATGATACTTTTTATACATGTTGTCTGACTCCAAGCTGTTCAGGCTTGAGAGCCAACTACCAATCAAGTAAATCAGGTGATTTGCATCTCTGTAATGAAGAGGGGTGTTGTCTAATGACATCAAAACCCTATATAAGGTGTGCTTAATTATTAGGCAACTTCCTTTCCTTTGGCAAAATGGGTCAGAAGAGAGATTTGACGGGCTCTGAAAAGTCCAAAATTATGAGCTGTCTTGCCGAGGGATGCAGCAGTCTTGAAACTGCCAAACTTTTGAAGCATGATCGCCGAACAATTAAGCGTTTCATGGCAAATAGCCAACATGGTCGCAAGAAGCGTGTTGGGCAAAAAAGGCGCAAAATAACTGCCCATGAATTGAGGAAAATCAAGCGTGAAGCTGCCAAGATGCCATTTGCCACCAGTTTTGCCATATTTCAGAGCTGCAATATTACTGGAGTAAAAAAAAGCACAAGTTGTGCGATACTCAGGGACATGGCCAACGTAAGGAAGGCTGAAAAATGACCACTTTTGAACAAGAAACATAATATAAAACTTCAAGACTGGGCCAAGAAATATCTTAAGACTGACTTTTCAAAGGTTTTATGGACTGATGAAATGAGAGTGACTCTTGATGGGCCAGATGGATGGGCCAGAGGCTGGATCAGTAAAGGGCAGAGAGCTCCATTCCGACTCAGACGCCAGCAAGGTGGAGGTGGGATACTGGTATGGGCTGGTATCACCAAAGATGAACTTGTGGGACCTTTTCGGGTTGAGGATGGAGTGAAGCTCAACTCCCAGACCTACTGCCAGTTTCGGTACAGGAAGAAGTCAGTATCGTTCAAGAAAAACATGATTTTCATGCAGGACAATGCTCCATCACATGCCTCCAACTACTCCACAGCGTGGCTGGCCAGTAAATGTCTCAAAGAAGAAAAAATAATGACATGGCCATCTTGATCATCTGATCTGAACCCCATAGAGAACCTGTGGTCCCTCATAAAATGTGAGATCTACAGGGAGGGAAAACAGTACACCTCTTGGAACAGTGTCTTGGAGGCTGTGGTGGCTGCTGCACACAATTTTGATCATAAACAGATTAAGCAACTGACAGAATCTATGGACCGAAAGCTGTTGAGTGTCATCATAAAGAAAGGTGGCTATATTGGTTACTAATTTTTTGGGGTTTTGTTTTTGCATGTCAGAAATGTTTATTTCTAAATTTTGTGCAGTTATATTGGTTTACCTGGGGAAAATAAACAAGTGAGATGGGAATATATTTGTTTTTTATTAAGTTGCCTAATAATTCTGCACAGTGGTAGTTACCTGCACAAACAGATATCATCCTAAGATAGCCAAATCTAAAAAAAAAAAAAAAACCACTCCAACTACCAAAAATATTAAGCTTTGATATTTATGAGTCTTTGGGGTTGATTGAGAACATAGTTGTTGATCAATAATAAAAATAATCCTCTAAAATACAACTTGCCTAATAATTCTGCACACAGTGTATAGAGAGTTTAATTTAACTTTCATGCATACAGAGAGTGTAACCACTCTTTGCTTTGCAAAACCGCTTCATTGTTCTAGATGCATTTCACAAAGTCAGGGATATTGTTGATTTATAGTCAGTTGTGATGGGCGAGCACTAAAATGCACGGGTGCTTGTTGCTCAGGTCGAGCAAATTGGAATACTTGGGTACTCGGCCAGAACACGAGCCCAATGTAAGTCCTTTTAAGGTCTAATAACATTTTAAAATGATGGAAACACTGCTCAAATGACACAGGGACCTCTTGTGGATTGCCACTGGAAGCATTGCTGACTCCTAGTTCACAGCCTTAATCATTTTTTCCCGAGATTCATGCCATTTTTCCCAGTGCCACAAAAAACACATGAAAACGAAACCAAAACGAGTGTTGCTTGGAAATATGTCAAGGTACATCCTTTGCAGGTTAATGACTTGCTTGTAAGGCCAAATATTTAACCCCAGACCGAAAATGTTCTCTCCCACTTAAGCTTAGTTCAGACTCTGCATTTTTGAAGCCTTTTTCAACTTTACATTGCTTTCAACCACTACAAATGCATTCACTGGGAAATGTCATTGTAACATTTAACACCCCTAGAAGGTCATATGGTGTGTGACACATAAACAGACCCATCTTGTTTCATTTACAAAGGAGGGACTCTTAAAGTCACAGAGCTTATTTTCTTGGTGCATCAGGTGGCATTAATCTTCTTAAAGGGCCATTATGAGACAGTGGGTCTCCTAAGCTGTTGTAGCCTATGCTGTGAGAGGATGGGCTGCCAACAACTTCAATGCACCACAATACCCCTGTCATAAGATGTCCAAGGGGGACTCCAGGAAAACGTTCCATTGAATTCAAGGTGTACCCTGCTACCAATTCATATGCACCCCAATAAGCCTTTGAACCCACGTACTGGATGTGCCCAGGAAAATCCACTTCACAATATGCATTTTGCACTGCGTACTCCTTTGTTTTATATATTGACAGGAAGGCGAGCCCTGCTACATAGTCATATGCTCCCCATTAGGCCTTGGAACCCACATAGTGGATGTGCCCATGAAAATCCACCTCACAATATGCATTTTGTGCTCCATACTCCTTTGTTTTATACATTGGTGGCAAGGCCAGTCCTGCTGTATAGTCAGTCATATGCACCCCATTAGGCCTTGGAACCCACATAGTGGATGGGCCCAGGAAAATTCAATTCACAATATGCATTTTGTGCTCCATTCTCTTTGTTTTATACATTGACAGGAAGGGAAGCCCTGCTGCATAGTCAGTCATATGCACCCCATTAGGCCTTGAAACCCACATACTGGATGTGCCCATGAAAATCCACTTCACAATATGCATTTTTTACTCCCGTACTCCATGGTTTTACACATTGGCGGCAAGGCCAGCCCTGCTGCATAGTCAGTCATATGCACCCCATTAGCCCTTGGAACCCACATACTGGATGGGCCCAGGAAAATTAACTCCGATTTTTTAATGGTATAATGGTTCCCTCTTTGCGCAATTATTTACAGGAGAATTTGGAAATTTTATTTTACATGTTTTTAACACCAAGGTTCAGATACGGCTTTAAAATGGCAAATACTTGCAATACAAGGCAATTTTATTGCAAACTACAAAATTCAAGGAATAGTATGATTGAATAGTGTGAGTGCGTACACTTTTGTATATGTTAACATACACAGGCTAATAAGTACATATAAGAATTAAATAAATATAGTGATTACGTATATATGAAGATTAACTACATACACTATAGTTAGATCTTCACCAAGAGGCTTTTAAACATCATCCGTATGGAATATCAGAGAAGCAACACCAAGACACAGAACCCTGGGAGATTACCTACACTGCATGGGCATCCCCAATTATGCAGGTATCAGCACACTGTACATGTACAGGTACCCCAGTTTTGGCATCTGTCTTAGTCATGTTTCTCTGGTCTTATATAGTGAATAACACTATGTAGTAACTCTAGTTTCACCCATACCTTCAAGTGGCCACTTTTCAAGGTTGGATGAAACTGAGATATCATGGAGTCATCAGACGAGGGGCCATAAACCCCTAGAAAATAAAAGCCACAAGGATTTAGATTAAACCACCACCGGCATAGTTTCAGTAAACCTTAATGTTTTACAATGACAAACAGCAAGCATATAGAGGCTTAGAACTGTTTGTGAAGTGAATAAACAAACATTTATCAAGATTGTGTCACTATGAGCATTGTCTGTCACCTCTATAAATGTTTTTCAAGAAATGCAGCTATGTGATTGTCTGAATGCATTCGGTATACAGTATTTCAATCTTGCTTACAAATCACCATTTGTATATTCTCTATTTGTACATTTGAGGCAGACAAAGTTAAGGCTCGCAAGGAGAGAAACAAATATAGTGGACAAAGCTATATTTTTAATGATCTACTGAGGCAAAGGAACAGCACTGCTTTATCAAATTTATATGAAGTGTGTTGTGTCCAATGTTAGCAACCAAGCAACACAAAAAGGAGCTTTTCAAGTGAGCTCTTTAAGGTACACAAATGTTATGATTATGAAGTGTTTGCCAACAAGGATATGGTTTCACCAATTGCGGGTACCTTTTGTAAAAATGGACTAGTGCCATCATAGCCCCACTTGGCCAAACTTCACCGGCCTATAACAGTACAAAGCACGTTCACCCTGGTGATCTAGTGGCAGTTAAACAAGAGACATTGCAGGAGACAGAGTTAAGAAGTAGGCCCAATGGAATGCCATGCCCAATTCCCCATTGAGGTGTCCTTTTTGGACTGATTAAAATAGTTCCATTACAGCCCCCTGGGCTAAAATGCACCGTACAGAGCACGTTCACCCTGGTGATCTAGTGGCAGGTACAGGACAGATTGCAGGAGACCGAGTTAAGAAATAGGCCCAATGGAATGCCATGCCCAATTCCCCAATGAAAAAAAGAACCTAAAGTATGGAAATCAAGATTATGATAAAACCCTACATGGGTGTATAAAGAATACCCAGGTAAAATAATAAAAAATATATAAAAATATAAAACCAAGGAAAGGTACAATGAACTAAAATGCCTTTATTACATAAATATATATATTATACAGGGCAACAATAGGCAACCACAAAAGGTGTGCCTGTAACTGGAGGACAGAATAATAAAAATAGCAGCAAAAAAATAGCAGCAATATAGTAACGGACACAGAGAGGGCTAGGTGTATATAAAAAAGAAAGCAAAAAATATACAAAAAAATAGAAATAAAGAGCAATATATATATGTATACTATGCATATAGATGGCAATATTAGTATAATATCCGTATGTAGAAAAATGGCCGTATAATAGAGGGAAAGGATGGGCACTAAGCAGGCTAAATGAGGGCTATGTAGAAAAATTATACAGGTCCTTCTCAAAAAATTAGCATATAGTGTTAAATTTCATTATTTACCATAATGTAATGATTACAATTAAACTTTCATATATTATAGATTCATTATCCACCAACTGAAATTTGTCAGGTCTTTTATTGTTTTAATACTGATGATTTTGGCATACAACTCCTGATAACCCAAAAAACCTGTCTCAATAAATTAGCATATCAAGAAAAGGTTCTCTAAACGACCTATTACTGTATATACTAATGAAAGTGTAATTTAAGAACACATAACGTGTAAAGTGACCACAATGGAAAAAGGTGCAAATAAACGTGCAGTATAAAGCAAATCAGGCTAGAAGTACAAAAGGACTACTAAGTGATCAAACACCAGTAAACACACAACGTGTAGGAGTGGTGAAAAAATGATCCCAAGATCACAGAAGCTGCTCAATGTAGAAATGACCATACGGCCACCAACGATAATTACCTCTGCCAACTAAGTGTCCGGTCCTCCAGGTACAGCGCACCCCAATGTGGACTCTCCTTCTTGTACTGATTAAAATAGTGCCATTACAGCCCCCTGGGCCAAAATGCACCGTACAGAGCACATTCACCCTGGTGATCTAGTGGCAGGTACAGGACAGATTGCAGGAGACCGAGTTAAGAAGCAGGCCCAAAGAAATGTCATACCCAATTCCCCAATGTGTTGTCCTTTTTGGACTTAAAAATATAGTGCCATCACCAGGGCTGTATTTAGAGTTTATACTGCCCTAGGCACTTTTCGTGCTGCCTCCCCCATTGGTGAGTATGACTAATGCAGATACTGTCGGCAGTGATTATTCTACTTTGACATCAGCGATTTTTGCCATTTGCGGCAGATCCAGCAGTTTTTCTGCATCTGCCACTTAACGAATCACTTACGGAAACACTGTGTTCGGCCTCATTCTTTCAATATGAGACTTGCGGACATGTGTGGCACTTGCCATCATCCGGCTAACAGTGTTTTTTGTCTCACCACAAGTGCAAAACTGCAAGTGCTGCACATCTCTGCAAGTAGTCATCACTACCTGTCCCTGCACCTTGCTAGCTCATTCCTAACCATTCCTCTCTGACCTAAAACTGCACTATAAACTTTAGAAAAACTATTTTTTAACTTACATATTTCTATGATAATGAGGGCTCCAGGCTACGGTGTAGACTCAGACGGGCAGTCTCTGGGTCTCCAATCTCTCCCCCTCGCTGCTTTTATCACGCCCCGCTGGGCATAATCATTCCTTCCTTTCTCGCCCCCATGTTGAAATTCTCGCCTCCTCCTCATAGTATGACGTGCAGCCGGATGTCAGTTCCGGACCGGTGCATTGTGGGGGCTTATCAGGTGTACGGGCCAGCTTCAACATGAGCACTGCACGTGCGCCTGGACCCAGACCATACAGCCCATACACTCGTAGGGGTATGTTAGGGGCAGCTGGAGAATCCTACACCTTGGGGTTCACAGACTCCAGAGACACCAGCAGCTTTAAAAATGTTTAATCTTTCTAATGGTATTTTAACAGCAGCTCTCTTAATCTGATGAATTTGTATGGCATAACTGAGTATAGCTAGGAGAGTCTCCCTTATTAAAACATAACTTTTAATACAACACTAAAATCATGGACAAAAAGACACAAAGAAAACCACGTGTATAAAGTGCTCATGCATACCAGTGCTCAAGATAAAAAATGGTTTGGTCTCACCATTGTAGTAGACATATTTTCATAGAGGGTCCATTTTTTCATAAGAAGGGGAGGGATAGGACAGAAATAATTTTCTGACACCCCGTCGTGCCGCTGTCTCCTGACACTGTGGGAACTGCGGCTCTTTGACCGGCGGGGAGGATTTCCCCACCGATCAGAAGTGGTGTTTGCGGTGCTGTCATGCATATGACAGGTCAAACACTGTAATGTTGGGCCCCCAAGTGAATGGGGTTCGGGTCCGCTCTGCTGGATGACAGGCTGTATGGATGCATCATGCAGCCTGCCATCTAGAGATAGAGTCGAGTGACGTCACATCCGGCTGTCCTTGACTTTCTGCAGCAAATACGCTGCAAGAAAAGTCAACCTGCGTATTTGCAGCATTTTTTTCACCATCCATTCAAGTCAATGGGTGAAAAACGCTGAAAAAAGTGACATGCCAAAAAACAAAACAAAAACACAAAATACTGATCACAAAAAAACCCAATGTGTGTGCATGAGATTTCTGAAATCTCATAGGCTTTTCTGATACTGTGAAAAGCAGCTGAAAATTAGCATAAAAAACGCAGCAAAAACGCCCTGTGTGAACTTACCCTAAAACATCTATAATATAACGCTGGGAGCGTCACTCTGTCCGAAGCCTTTATAGAGGCGCGACGCTCCTAGCGTTACATTATAGCCAGTGGCAGGAAAAAAAAATGCGCGGAAAGCGCGGACTGCCGGGAGCAGGGGGACATTATGATCCGTAACCCAGACGTGGGGACACCGTGGACATGATTGCGCCCTGATGATGCTGTGGCAGTTCATGCCACAGCAATTTGTTACTTACGCCACCTGATTCTTTTCTGACGCCATTTTCTTGGTCCTCCTGCTGCCAGAATTGGCGCCTGCGCAGTCCGCGCTTTCCGGCACCATTTTCTTGAAGACACACTGCAGTGTGTCTTCAATAAAATGGCGCCGGAAAGCGCGGACTGCGCAGGCGCCGATTCCGGCAGCAGGAGGACCAAGAAAATGGCTGCAGAAAGGAATCAGGTAGCGTGTGCACAGGATCCGCACATAACAGAACGGGGGTGCAGGATGGAAGCAGCACATGACAGGATGAGGGCGCAGGATGGAGCAGCTCATGGCAGGATGGGGACGCAGGTTGGAGCAGCACATGACAGGATGGGGACGCAGGATGGAGCAGCACATGACAGGATGGGGGCGCAGGATGGAGCAGCACATGTCAGTATGGGGACGCAGGATGGAGCAGCACATGACAGGATGGGGGTGCAGGATGGAGCAGCTCATGACAGGATGGGGGCGCAGGATGGAGCAGCACATGACAGGATGGGGACGCAGGATGGAGCAGCACATACCAGGATGGAGACCATATACCAATATAAATGCTCGCCACCCGGGCGTAGAATGGGTTCAATAGCTAGTTACTAATAAGGCTGTGTTCACATGTTGTATTCTTGCTGGGTTTTTTGCTGCTTTTGTATGCAAGTTTTAAGCTGCATTTTACAGTATCAGGAAAGTGTATGAGATTTCAGAATTTTCATACACACACTTTGGTTTTGTTTCCCTGACTGATTTGGAAAACTACTGGGTTTTTAAAAACTGCAACATGTCACTTTCAGCGGTTTTTATGCCTTTGTTTAAAAAAAAAAAAAGACAAAAAAATGCTGAAAGTGACATGCTGCACTTTTTAAAAACGCAGCAGAAATCGCAAGTAGCAATTTTTGGTGCAAAAACCTGAGAGTTAAATCAGACTTTTTTGGGGAGGTGGAGAGGCACTAAACTTTATCAACATGCACGAGAGACAACAAAACACAGCAAAAACTGCTTTTTGTAAGCTATACCGCCCCCATCACAGAGCAGCCACGAGCCCCTGCTGTGCACTTACACTATCTATGTCCCGGTAAAGAGAAGACCGGCAGCGTGATGGGCAGGATCACGCAGCCTGGATTCCTGGAGAGAGGCATGCTGGTGCCAGGTCTGTGCTGCCCTGCTGACGGGTGTCCTGGGCTTCAGCATTTAACAGTAAATTACCGGGATCCAGGTGGAGGCTTCTCCCAATAACACCAGAAAGGTTTCAGCTGCTCTTCTCCCATAGCCCAGGATGGCGCTCCCCACCACCAGCACTCCCCACCGCCAGCTCCTTGTAGGCCGTGATGGGCAGAGGGCTTCAGCCTTTCCGATCCCCGGCCAAGGCACCAGCAGTCTGGCGGGGTACAGCAGAGGGACATGATCCAAGATGTGTTCCCCAGCATCCAGAACACTGAGGTGGGTGGGCGGTACCCTGGACTGTCAGGCAGGAACTGAAGTTGGCGCCTCAGCGAGGAGGGGGCGGGGCCTATGGTGTGACATGTTTCCGCTTCTGGCTCCCTGTGCAGTACATTTAACTGCGCGGGATCCGAGACCTGCAGCAGCCAGAAGACTTAAGTGGGAGGAGGGAGCAGGGAGGAGGGGGGAGGTAGGTGGCAAGCCCCGGACTACTGGAAAAAAAACCCTTGTTCAGGTGCCGCTCCCCTCGCATCCTGCCGCCCTAGGCACGTGTGCTTAAGTGCCTAGTGGCAAATACAGCCCTGGCCATCACAGACCCCGTGTCCAAAAATGACCAGCCTATAACAGTGCTAAGCACATGCACCCTGGTCATCTAGTGGCAGTAAAAGGACACATTGCAGGAGACAGACTTAAGAAGTAGGCCCAATGTAATGTAATGCCCAATTTCCCAATATGGGTTCCTGTTTTTACAAAATGAAATAGTGCCTTCACAGACCCCATGCCCAAAAATCACCGGCCTATAACAGTACTGAGCACATGCACCCTGGTCATCTAGTAGCAGTTAAAGGACACATTGCAGGAGACAGACTTAAGAAGTAGGCCCAATGTAATCTAATGCCCAATTCCCCAATGTGGGGTCCTGTTTTTACAAAATGAAATAGTGCCTTCACAGCCCCCGTGCCCAAAAATCACCGGCCTATAACAGTACTAAGCACATGCACCCTGGTCATCTAGTGGCAGTTAAAGGACATATTGCTGGAGACCGAGTTAAGAAGTCGGCCCAATGTAATGTCATGCCCAATTCCCCAATGTAAAATCATTTTTTTTAAAAAGAAACGAGTGCCATCACAGGCCCCTTGGCCAACATGCACCGTACAGAGCACGTTCACCATGGTGATCTAGTGGCAGGTACAGGACAGATTGCAGGAGACCGAGTTAAGAATTAGGCCCAAAGAAATGCCATGTCCAATTCCCCAATGTGTTGTCCTTTTTTTAAAAAAATAAAAGAGTGCCATCACAGCACCCTTGGCCAAAATGTACCGTACAGACCACGTTTACCCTGGTGAAATAGTGGTTCTGGATGAGAAGGATGAGGATAAAAGGAAGGAAAAAAACAAACAGAACAAATCTGGAAGCATATACCCATGTGTGGTTGTGAAGAGGTGCATGAGAATACACCTCCCCAAAACAGAGAATGTATTTGAGGTTATGTTTAGCTGGTTTCACTTGGTGGTGTACAGAAGTCTTTCCCAATCCAGGCCTTGTTCATTTTGATAAGAGTCAGCCTGTCAGCATTTTCAGTTGACAGGCGGATGTGCTTATATTGTTATATAAATCTGTTATATATTACTAGATGGCAGCCCAATTCTAAAGAATCGGGAGTCTAGAATCCATATATACTTTATTTATTCAAATGTAAGAATAATACAATTAATAAATAATAGTAAGAAAGAACAAAAATAATAGGCAGTATATGGAGAAAACACCAAACAAAAGTTCAAAATTGGTGTGAAAATGTCACTGAACCACTTCACAACTAAATATATATAGTTTTGGTAAATGGTATTATCATTTTTTTGACGAAATTCGGCAGGAGCTTGAAGAGCAACGTCACTGGGCCCGCCTCCACGCAGTAGAAACTTGCTGTGAGGTAAAAATTCAAAAATCACACCAAAATGGCGGGCGGAGTGTGTCACAGTACGGCACATTTCTGATTGGTCGCTCGCAGCAGGCGGCAACCAATCAGACACTGGACACTGTTGACGTCACTTATCTCCGGACATTAGCTCCGGACATTAGCTCCGGACAAAGCCACGGAAGTTGGCACAAATTGCAGGAAGTAGTATTCTAGGCAATTATATATTAGATATACTGTTATAATTCCACCAGCGGCACTAAAAACCCTCTCTGACTGAATGCTAGCAGCAGGGCAGTCCAGGACCTCCAAGGCGTAGAGAACCCACTCATGCCACGTGTCTAGCTTGGATACCCAATAATTAGAAGGCACAGAGGAATCACGGAGGACGTTTGTACGATCTGCAAGGTACTCCCTCACCATCTTCCCAAACATTGCACTTCTTGTGACAGCACCCCTTGCCTCTGTGCCACCACGATGGGAGGGTCTGAGAAAACTGTCCCAGAACTTGGCCATTGTTCCCCTGCCTGAGCTGGATTGTACTTCTGTCTCTCTTGCTTGGCGTCCTTGGTTGTACAACAAACTCTGACGTCTGCTGCCAGCGTTCTCACATGGGAATTTTCTGTCTAATTCCGCTACAAGGGCCCTGTGGTACTGCAACATTTTAGTACACAAATAGTAGAAAAGAAAGAAAAAGAGGCTTAGCCTCAGCCAGCTCACCGATACCACAGGTGCACGGAACTTCGTCCTGACCTGACGTGCAGTGGATACAATATATGAAAAAAAAGTGGTAGTCCCAGCTCCTTAAAATTCAAAGTCTATTTTCCAGTTAAAACTTCATAGTAATCAAAGAATCCTTGTACATTGCAGGTGCACATGCAGCGGAAAGAAAGGTATAAGCAACGCGTTTCGATCAACAAAGATCTTTGTCACAGCTTAATCCTATATCTACCCTTCAGTTTTTATAAGGTGTTCCATTTGCTTCTACACAGCTGATTTAATCACATGATGTTAATTGCAGAACCTACACCTATCAAATTTTGCGAAGATTACATATCTTTTAAGACATCATAATACACATAGACAATATAATACACTACAAAACTATTTACAAATAATAATACATTAGTTCATTTCTCCTATTTAAGCCGTTTGGATATCTAGTTTCAAGATTATATATCCAAAATGTCTCTCTGGTTAAGAGGCGTCTTTTTATGTCTCCTCCGCGCGGTGATTTTTTTATTTGTTCAATACCTTGAATTTTCATGGTTGATGTGTTTCCTTCATGGTGGGTTATAAAATGTTTTGCCACATGGAGATATTCCGATTATTATTGTTTCCTTTTAACGTATCTCTTAAATGTTCGGATATGTGCATCTTTAATTTCCTTGTGGTGTAGCACACATATGTTAAACTACAGATCTCACAATCTATTCTATATACCACATTAGTCATATGACAGTTTTTTAGTACACCTCTCTGCCTCAGGCAGAAGAGATTGAAAGTTCTCCTTGCAGCGTGGGTCTAGAAGTGTCACCAACCAGTAATGAGTGTCACCCAAAATTTTGATAATCCGAGGGTCACGTGAAATGCAGCACAACCTAAAGTCAGCCATTCATGCCAGACTGCTAACAGGCAAGACTTCCATGTCCTCATCAATAGGACGACTGACCATGCTGTCCTCCTCCTCATCCTCCTCCTGCCTGTCCTCAGGCCATCCCCGCTGAACAGAAGCTAATACAGATGTGTTTGTAGTACCGTCTACAGAGCATGAAAGTAGCTCCTGTTCTTCCTCCTCCTCCTCATTGCCTACCAATCCACGTTGAGAAGACATGAGGCTGGGCTGAGTGTAAGCCTTGATCCATGTCCTCGTGCTCCGCCTGCAATGCATCCTCTTTGATTGTGAGCAGATAGTTTTTCAGAATGCTGAGAAGCGGGATGGTGATGCTAATTATGGCGTCATCGCCGCTCAGCATCTTGGTGCAGTCCTCAAAGTTTTGGAGGATGTTACATATGTCTGACATCTATGTCCACTCCTGAGGTCTAATGTGTGGAGTCTGACCTGAAATTCGACAGCCTTGTTGATGTTGGTAGTCAACAACAGCCCTCTTCTGCTCACAAATCCTTTCCAACATATGCAGCGTAGAGTTCCAGCGCGTGGGGACATCACACAACAGTCGGTGAGCTGGAAGCTGAAAACGCTGCTGAAGCAAGGGAAGGGTGGCTGAAGCTGTAGCTGACTTTCTAAAATGGGCAGACAGATGGTGTACTTTCACTAGCAGATCCGGCAGCTCTGGGCAACTTTTCAGAAAACGTTAAACCACGAGGTTAAGCACATGGGCCAAGCAAGGTACGTGTGTGAGCTCACCTTGCCTCAGAGCCGCCACCAGGTTACGGCCATTGTCACACACGACCATGCCTGGCTGTAGGTTCAGCGGTGTCATCCAAACATCTGACAGCTCTTTCAGCGCTGTCCACACCTCTTCTGCATTGTGCGGTTTGTCACCTATGCAGATTAGCTTCAACACAGCCTGTTGCCACTTGGCTGCAGTGCTTCCAGCTTCTGACTGATGTGTTGATTTCAGACATGTAGGATGAAGAGGAGGTGAAGGAGCTGTTGACTGTGGGGGCAACCCTGATTGATGTAGGGCCAGCAATCCTCGGCGAGGGGAGGATGTGTTCCATCCCAAGGTCAGACTGGGTCCAGGTTTCTACTATGTTAACCCAATGTGCCGTCATTGAGATGTATCGTCCCTGCCCACAAGCACTTGTCCACATGTCCGTGGTTAGGTGGACTTTCCCGGTAACAGCATTGTTGAGGACACGGCTAATGTTGTGGGAAACATCCTGGTGTAATGCCGGCATGGCACACTGGGAGAAATAGTGGTGACTGGGGACCAAGTACCTCGGGATGGCCACCGCCATCAGGTTGTGGAAAGCTTCCGTCTCAACAAGCCTAAAAGGCAGCATTTCTAGCGCAAGCAGAAGAGAAATATTAGAACTGAGGACTGTGGCCTGTGGGGCATTGGCAGGGTATTTCCACTTGCATTCCAAAGACTGGGTTATAGACAACTGAACGCTATTCTGGGACAAGGATGTGGACGCGCTTGCTGATGGTGCTGCTTGACTGTGGGCCACAATAAGTGCAGGGCTAGAGTGATCTTCACATGCACGGTGTACTGGGGATTGGCTTCTATACAAAACAGTGGAAGAAGCAGTAGTGTGACCAGCAGGCAGTGGTCTTGGAGCCTGGGGTTCGGCTCACAAAGTTGGGTGCTTTGCTTGTATGTGCCTGATCATGCTGGTGGTGGTCAGGCTGGTTGTTTGGCTACCCCTGCTGATGCAGGCATGGCAGGTGCTGCAAATGGCCTGTTTGGGGTTATCGGCAGAGTCTTTAAAAAATAGCCAGACTCAGGAAGATCTCACAGGTGGAATGGCAACTTCACTCATGTTGGTGTTACGAAGAATGGATGCACGGCTTCTGTCTGTGGCCACCACACTGCTTCTTCCTGCCTGTTGGGGGGATATGCCTCCTTCCCCATTTGTGCTGCTGTCCTCGCTATGCATGTCCTCCTGCCAGGTCGGGTCAGTCACTATGTCATCCATCACCTTGTCTTCCACATCCGCACCCTGCTCCTCCTCCTGACTTTCTGGCAATTGTGTCTCATCATCATCCACCTCTTGTGACACTTTCCCACCATCACCTTTGTGTGATCGGGGCTGGTCAAAGCTTTGGGCAGCTCTACATGCGATCTCATCTTTCCCCACTTCAAGTTGACTGGCAGAGATTTCTGAATTTTGAAATGGAAAACTGAACATCTCTTCAGAGTGTCCAAGTGTGGGATGAGTTGTCTCAGGGCACTCGGCATGGTGGGAGTAATGAAGATTAGGGTGAGGAATATCCTGGCCACACTCACGGCTACTCAGACTTGACGGTGTGAAAGACAAGGTAGTGGTGGTGGCTAAGTGACTGGAAGCATTATTCGCTATCCGACAAACAACCGTTTCACACTGCTCTGGCTTCAATAGTGGTGTGCTGCGGTCCCCTAGAAACTGGGACAGGAAGGTCGAGCGAGAAGATGTGGGTCTTTGTTGTTGCTCACTTTCACCTTGCCCACGACATCATTCTCTGGATGCACCATCAGCATCACGTCCAATTCCCCGTCCCTTGCCCCTTGCCTTAACCATTTTAAATGGACTATTGCACTATTTCAAATGCTCAACACAAATGTCTTTATTACTAGCGATATAATATGTGATCAGTATGCCTGCAAATCTGCGATTTTTCATACCCAATCACCAGGCAGGCCTCAGCCTGACCTAACACACTGTATTCAATTTTTTTAATTTTTTTTTAAGTTAATTTATGCGAAATAGCGCTGTATAGGATTTGCGTTTCTCACAGCCAAAAAATAAGTACACCGGCCTCCAATGCCCTAACTTAGAGCACAGAGATATATGACGGCGGTAACGGAAATACCACACTGGCAAATCTGTGGCCTTTCAATTTTTTTATGCTAAATAGCGCTGTATAGAATTTGAGTATCACACAGACACAAAGTAAGTACATCAGGCTCCAATGGCAAAACTTGGAGCAGAGATATATGACGGCTGTAACAGAAATACCACACTGGCAAATCTATGGCCTTTCTCATTTTTTTAGGCTGAAGAGCGCTGTATAGAATTTGAGTATCACACAGTCACAAAGTAAGTACACCGGCCTCCAATGGCAAAACTTGGAGCAGAGATATATGACGGCTGTAATGGAAATACCACACTGCAAATCTGTGGCCTTTCAATTTTTTTTATGCTAAATAGCGCTGTATAGAATTTGAGTATCATACATCCACAAAATAAGTACACCGGCCTCCAATGACCAAACTTGGAGCACAGAGATATATGAGGCCTTTTTCGGTGAATTTAAAACACCCCAGCCAATCACTGCACGACCACAACAAAGATTGCTGCGGCGTTTCATGGCCTGGCAAGCAATCCCTGCACCGTAATTGGGTCTCTAAGGTCCGCAAAAAACGCGGGGTGGAGACTGCAGTTACCGCCAATAATCCCGGAAATGCTCGCTGATCGTAGAGTACCCCGAGTACCCCGATACTCGGGCGAGTAACGAATAGTGCCAAGCACGTTCGCTCATCACTAATAGTCAGGTTTAGGAGTAGCCAATAATACCAAACAAGTGATAATGATTATCATTTTCATATGTGGGTTGAAAAACAATTATCAACTGAAACAGAAACAGCTGTTTAAAGGCTTAAAAGTGGGTGAGAAACAACCAAACTATGCTACAAAAGGTCACATACCATGGCAATATATTACCCTAAATAGAAGGAAATACCAAAATATGAAAATAAACACCTACGAACAAATCAGACTGATAACCAAAACAAAAAAAGATAGGAAAAAATAAAATATATATATATACAAAACACTGAATAAGAAGGGGAATGAGTGTGCCAAGTAATCAATTCATCATACAGTACATTATAACATCATAACTAGTGATGAGCGGGTGTGCTCGTTACTCGAGTTTCTACGAGCATGCACGGGTGGTCTCCGAGTATTTTGGCATGCTGGGAGATTTAGTTTTTCAACGCAGCTGCATGATTTGCGGCCGCTAGACAGCTAGAATACAGCTGTTGGGAATTCCTAGCAGCCGCAAATCATGCAGCTGAATCGACATAAACTAAATCTCTGAGCGCGCCGAAATACTCGGAGACCAGCTGAGCATGCTCGGAGAAACCCGAGTAACGAGCATACTTGCTCATCTCTAATCATAACCCAATATGATTCAATGTAAAACATCAGGTAAAAAAAAGTTAGAATCAAACAGAAACCACTACATGGGAAAAATTCTGTGTGCAAAACATGATGCAAATGTATAGCTTAATCAGGTTGAGAAAATGTTTAATATATATATATGTATATATAGAAAATGTTATATCAAATAAAAAGAATTTATATTAAACAACCGATCAGATATTAATCAAATATATCAAATACATTGCACACGGTGCTGGTATGTATGCATCTTTCAATAGGCTCAATGTACAGGCCTATTAATATCCAATGCATACTTCCATCGGTTCTAGCTATACACCCCAAAAGTGTATTTTACACTTAGGCTACGGTCACACTATCAGTATTTGGTCAGTATGTCACATCAGTATTTGTTGGCCAAAACAAGGAGTGGGTCAAAAATACTGACGTGTCTCTATTATAGCTTTCCCCTCTGTTCCACTCCTGGTTTTGGCTTACAAATACTGATGTAAAATACTGAACACATACTGATAGGTGACCGTAGCCTTACTATTGAATTTGTTATCTTTGGCACTTGGGCATTATGCAATGTGGCTGTGTGCAAATATATTTGATATATTTGATTAATATCTGATCAGTTGCTTGATATAAACTTTCTTGATTTGATATAAAATTTCATATTTAATATATTTATGTATTTAGATTTTCTCAACCTGATCATGCTATACATTTGCATCATGTTTTGCACGCAGCACTTTTTTCATTAGTAATAATCTTTTCTTTTTTTATGCCCTATCCTACAGGTAGTGGTTTCTGTCTAATTCTTATTTATTTGTACCTGTTGTTTCACATTGCATCATTTTGGGCTATGGTGTTATAATATACTGTATGATGAATTGATTACTTGGCACACCCATTCCCCTTCTTATTCAGTGTGTTGTATATATAATATTTTTTTCCTATCTTTTTCTACTTTTATGGTGTTATGTTTTATTGCTGTATTAATAAAATTTCAATATTTTTATATACCATATATACTCGAGCATAAGCCGACCCGAGTATAAGCCGAGACCCCTAATTTTGCTACAAAAAACTGGGAAAACTTATTGAGCAGATAGTACCAGTCTCGACCATCTTTCTCAATGACCTTCTTGAGCATAGCCTTTAAGGTCTTATTGAAATGCTCTAGTAGGTCATCTGTCTGAGGATGGTAGACTTCGGTTCACAGCTGGGCAACATGGGGACCTTCCATGTGTAGACTTAACTAAAGGACCTACTAGGTCCATGTCAATTCTGTCAAATGGGACCTTTATGACAGGTAATGGAACTAAGGTAATTTGAATGTGAGAAGAGGGAGTGGTTATCTGGCAGGTGGGGAAGGACCTACAACAATTTAGGATCTTCCGGTAACATTTGGGCCAATAGAACCTCCGCATTATCCTCTCCTTAGTTTTCTCTATACCCAGATGTCCCCCAAAACATGCAAATGGGCCATGTCTAAAACTCTCTGCTGGTAGGTTGCTGGAACCAATAGTTGCTCCACTATTTAATCCCCCCTCAGTTTAGGCACCCAATACAATAACACCCCATTAACCTCAAAGTGTGGGAACCTGGTGTCTGCCCCCAGTCTTGAACAACCCCATTACAGATGTTAACATTGTCAAAAGCTCCCTTTAAGGTAAGATCCCTAATTTTAGCAGTCCCAAATCTCTCATCGGACACCTAAAACTCAAGGAGGTTGGACTCCTCGGTCACATCTCATCCTCTTCCACGGCAAGGACACTCAGGGGAAACTCATACATCTTTTGAATTTGATGGCGTTTCTTCCCAAGTGCTCTGGCTCTTGTCCTGGACACTCAGTATGACCCCCTTAAGCCACAAGTCCCAAAATAAGGAAAATTCACACCCCAATATAAACGGATGTATAAAGTACTTGACTACCCCGACCTCAAGGGACTGGGTACCGCAGTCTGTTCCCACGGTTACTCTGGCCACAAGCTAGTCCTTGGCATCTCCGTGTTTACAACGAATGCCCATGAATTTGGCAGGGATTAACTGGTGGGAAAGCGTAGCATGTGTTTAACATTATGGACTGCATTTGAGACATGGGAGAAAAAGATGCAGTGCCACCGAGCGAAATATTGAAATATTAAGCATACCGTGGGACCTGGGCTGAGTGCCCCCCCCCCCCCCCCCCCCCTTTTTCGGTGTGAAAACCTTTCCACTGATGAACCCCTAGAATAAGAGGGGAGAAACACATTCGGATTTAGGGTTCATGTATCACAATCTTACAGTTACACACGATAAGTATCATTACATTTACCCTTTGAATATATGGGCATGGCAATGATGGTATCTGTACCCATTATGCCTTTACTGGTCAGTTTATAGAATATTGATTATGGGAATTGTGGTTCATTTATCAGGACTTTACAGTGACATACAATAAGTATCATGACATTTACTCTATCAATATACAGTATAGAAATGGAATTTATGAAGTTGGCTACAAATCTGTGGTTATGCTATCTGTTTTAGACCTTCTGACCTTGGGAAATGGTCTTTATTAAGGAATTGTACTGTGCTTTTCTGATATACTAGCAGAGTATATTTCTGACATACTGACAGAGTACTTTTCTGATATACAGAGTGTTTTCTGATATACTAATGGCATTTGTTTATATGTTTTGATTGTTTTGGTCACCATAAGCCTTTATTTATTGTAGTTGATGCTGCTTCTACTCTAATCAGAAAATTACTTTATTAAATGATCTGGCTTATACAGTACAGACCAAAAGTTTAGACGCACCTTCTCATTTAAAGATTCTTTTGTATTTTCATGACTATGAAAATTGTACATGCACTCTGAAGGCATCAGAACTATGAATTAACACATGTGGAATTATATACTTAACAAAAAAGTGTGAAACAACTGAAATTATGTCTTATATTCTAGGTTCTTCAAAGTAGCCACCTTTTGCTTTGATGACTGCTTTGCACACTCTTGGCATTCTCTTGATGAGCTTCATAATGCTTGGTCTGGGGGAAATTGTGTGTAAATGGGTTAGTAACTGGCTTAGTGATAGAAAGCAGAGGGTGGTTATAAATGGTATAGTCTCTAACTAGGTCGCTGTGACCAGTGGGGTACCGCAGGGGTCAGTATTGGGACCTGTTCTCTTCAACATATTCATTAAAGATCTGGTAGAAGGTTTACACAGTAAAATATCGATATTTGCAGATGATACAAAACTATGTAAAGCAGTTAATACAAGAGAAGATAGTATTCTGCTACAGATGGATCTGGATAAGTTGGAAACTTGGGCTGAAAGGTGGCAGATGAGGTTTAACAATGATAAATGTAAGGTTATACACATGGGAAGAAGGAATCAATGTCACCATTACACACTGAATGGGAAACCACTGGGTAAATCTGACAGGGAGAAGGACTTGGGGATCCTAGTTAATGATAAACTTACCTGGAGCAGCCAGTGCCAGGCAGCAGCTGCCAAGGCAAACAGGATCATGGGGTGCATTAAAAGAGGTCTGGATACACATGATGAGAGCATTATACTGCCTCTGTACAAATCCCTAGTTAGACCGCACATGGAGTACTGTGTCCAGTTTTGGGCACCGGTGCTCAGGAAGGATATAATGGAACTAGAGAGAGTACAAAGGAGGGCAACAAAATTAATAAAGGGGATGGGAGAACTACAATACCCAGATAGATTAGCGAAATTAGGATTATTTAGTCTAGAAATAGACGACTGAGGGGCGATCTAATAACCATGTATAAGTATATAAGGGGACAATACAAATATCTCGCTGAGGATCTGTTTATACCAAGGAAGGTGACGGGCACAAGGGGGCATTCTTTGCGTCTGGAGGAGAGAAGGTTTTTCCACCAACATAGAAGAGGATTCTTTACTGTTAGGGCAGTGAGAATCTGGAATTGCTTGCCTGAGGAGGTGGTGATGGCGAACTCAGTCGAGGGGTTCAAGAGAGGCCTGGATGTCTTCCTGGAGCAGAACAATATTGTATCATACAATTAGGTTCTGTAGAAGGACGTAGATCTGGGGATTTATTATGATGGAATATAGGCTGAACTGGATGGACAAATGTCTTTTTTCGGCCTTACTAACTATGTTACTATGTTACTATGTTACATAGTTTTGATGCCCTCAGTGTGAATGTACAATTTTCATACTCCTGAAAATATAGGAAAAACTTTAAATGAGAAGGTGTGTCCAAACTTTTGGTCTGTACTGTATATATCTTACAAGAGTTACCAAAAGTGTTCCATTGATGCTTTAGGCTATGTTCACACGTAGGATCGGGTCCCCGCGGGTTTTCCCGCAGCGGATTAGATAAATCTGCAGGGCAAAACCGCTGCGGTTATCCCTGCAGATTTATTACGTTTTGTCCTGCGGTTTCCACTGCGGGATTTACTCCTACTATTGATGCTGCATATGCAGCAATATGCAGCATCAATAGTAATGTTAAAAATAAAATAAAATGGTTATACTCACCCTCTGACGTCCCGATCTCCTCGGTGCTGCATGTGGCGGTCCGGTTCCAAAGATGCTGTGCGAGAAGGACCTTCGTGACGTCATGGTCATGTGACCACGACGTCACTGCAGGCCCTGCTCGCATAGCAAACCTGAGACCGGACGGCCGCATGCAGCACTGAGAGGTGAGTATATCATTATATTTTATTTTAATTCTTTTTTTTAACCACAAATATGGTTCCCGGGGCCTGGCGGAGAGTCTCCTCTCCTCCACCCCGGGTACCACCCGCACATTATCCGCTTACTTCCCGCATGGTGGGCACAGCCCCATGCGGGAAGTAAGTGGATCAATGCATTTCTATGTGTGCAGAATGTGCACAATGGTTTGCGGTTTCCCATTGGTTTATATGTTACTGTAAACGCAATGGAAACTGCTGCGGACCCGCTGCATCAAAATCGCAGCGGTTCCGCGGTAAAAAACGCAACGTGTGCACATAGCCTTAACCATCTACTGATTGCTTTTTTTGCAATGTGAAATACATTGGTGTTATTCTTATTTTTACAAATATTGTCACCTCATCAGACATTTTTGGTGTTTACACTTACAGCATAATAGAGTCAGAGATGGAGAGCCGAAAAGGAGCAAGGGTGCCACATCACAATACTAGTGTGCCAATCTCCATGGCAAGGTAGGGAAAGTGGGTGAGACTATTATAGGGCAAGCCTCACTGTCCTCTCCCCTTTATGTATTGTTATCAAATCGTATTGGACTAATTAGCCCTGCCTTTTTATTACATAAAAGTTTTTGTACATAGTAGGAAGGTATTTTTTTTACGTTTTTTCTTTTTTTTAAAACCCCTTCCCTACATGTGTCGTACCCATACTGCTTTGCGGGAACTGTACACTGATTGCCCAGCCTCACTCTGAGTGCCGAGGCGATCGGGTGAGGGTGTCAGCTCTGTGTGAGAGCTGACACCACACACCAATTCCCACAATCGGTGCTATCATTTAACCCCTCTGATGCCGCTGTCAATAGTGACAACAACATAGAGGATATCCCACACAGGTAGGGGGATCCCTCAGTGCTCCCATCAGAACAGCAGCCCCAAGATGGCCATGGAGTCCTTCAGGGTCCTGCAGGGAACGTGGCTTGTGAGCGCCTGCAGAGAGCAGGCTCTGACATGCCTCCTTTCCTGCCTGTCAGATCCTGATGTGATTGTCTGCAGTGCAAAAGCATTGCAGAGTATCAGATCAGCGATCTGACACTACTGCATTCAGTGATGTCTCAGGATGTAAAAAAGTTAAAAAAAAAAATATTAAGAAGTGTAAAAATATTTTTTTTAAACTCCAAATAAATAACAAAAAAGAATTATTTTTGCATCGCTTTATTCTGAGAGCTATAACTTTTTTATTTTTCTTCTGTGAGAGCTGTATGGTGCCTTGTTTTTTGTGGGCCAAGATGACGTTTGCAGCTGTACCATTTTTATTTACCGTATATACTCGAGTATAAGCCGAGATTTTCAGCCCAAAATTTTGGGCTGAAAGTGCCCCTCTCGGCTTATACTCAAGTCACGGTGGACGGCAGGGTCGGCGGGTGAGGGGGAGAGGGCGCTGAGGCATACTCACCTAGTCCCGGCGATCCTGGCGCTCCCCCTGCCCGTCCCACGGTCTTCGGTGCTGCAGTTCTTCTCCTCTTCAGCGGTCACGTGGGACCGCTCATTAGAGAAATGAATACGCGGCTCCACCTCCCATAGGGGTGGAGCCGCATATTCATTTCTCTAATCAGCGGTGCCGGTGACCGCTGATAGAGGAAGAGGCTGCGGCACCGAAGACCGTGTGACAGGCAGAGGGAGCAGGACGCCGGGAGCAGGTAAGTATCGCATATTCACCTGTCCCCGTTCCACACGCCGGGCGCCGCTCCATCTTCCCGGCGTCTCTCTGCTCTGACTGTGCAGGTCAGAGGGCGCGATGACTCATATAGTGTGCGCGGCGCCCTCTGCCTGATCAGTCAGAGCGGAGAGACGCCGGGACCGGACGCTGGGAGCTGCAAGCAAGAGAGGTGAGTATGGCATTTTTTTTTATTGCAGCAGCAGCAGCAGCAATGGCACAGCTTTCTATGGCACAGCTATGGGGCAATACTGAACGGCGCAGAGCACTATATGGCAGCTATGGGGCAATAATGAACGGCGCAGAGCACTATATGGCAGCTATGGGGCAATAATGAATGGCGCAGAGCACTATATGGCACAGCTATGGGGCAATAATGAACGGCGCAGAGCACTATATGGCACGGCTATGGGGCAATAATGAACGGTGCAGAGCACTATATGGCACAGCTATGGGGCAATAATGAACGGTGCAGAGCACTATATGGCACAGCTATGAGGCAATACTGAATGGCGCAGAGCACTATATGGCAGCTATGGGGCAATAATGAACGGCGCAGAGCACTATATGGCAGCTATGGGGCAATACTGAACGGCACAGAGCACTATATGGCAGCTATGGCGCAATAATGAACGGCGCAGAGCACTATATGGCAGCTATGGGGCAATAATGAACGGCGCAGAGCACTATATGGCACAGCTATGGGGCAATACTGAACGGCGCAGAGCACTATATGGCACAGCTATGGGGCAATAATGAACGGTGAAGAGCACTATATGGCACAGCTATGAGGCAATACTGAACGGCGCAGAGCACTATATGGCAGCTATGGGGCAATAATGAACGGCGCAGAGCACTATATGGCACAGCTATGGGGCAATAATGAACGGCGCAGAGCACTATATGGCACAGCTATGGGGCAATAATGAATGGTTCAGAGCACTATATGGCACAGCTATGGGGCAAGAATGAACGGCACAGAGCACTATATGGCAGAGCTTTATATGGCACATCTATGGGGCAATGATGAACGGTGCAGAGCACTATATGGCACAGCTTTATATGGCACATCTATGGGGCAATAATGAACAGTATGGAGCATTATTTGTGGCACAGCTTTATATGGAGCATCTTATGGGGCAATAATGAACAGTATGGAGCATCTATTTTTATTTTTGAAATTCACCGGTAGCTGCTGCATTTCCTACCCTAGGCTTATACTCGAGTCAATAAGTTTTCCCAGTTTTTTGTGGCAAAATTAGGGGGGTCGGCTTATACTCGGGTCGGCTTATACTCGAGTATATACGGTACATTCTTTTTTATTGCGTTTTAGTAAACTTTTTCTTCAGTGCTATGATGATAAAGCATTGTTTTTTGCCTCTTTTTTTAACTGTATTTACTTAAGGGGTTAACTAGTGGGACGGTTTTATAGAATGGGTTGTTACAGACATGGCAATACCAAATATGTGTACTTTTTTTGTTTATATATATATATATATATATATATATATATATACACACATATACATAAATATATATAGAAATAAATGTATTTATTGGAAAAATATATATTTTTTCTGTAAAATAGTTTTGTACTGTGAAAATGCTAAAACATAAAAAAGATATAAATGAGGTATCGCTGTAATCGTACTGACTTGAAGAAAAAGCTGCCTTATCAACTTTACCACTTGCTGATCAGTATAAAAAAATTCCTGAATTGCTGTTTTTGTTCATTCTGCCTCCCATAAATCAAAATAGAAAACGATCAAAAAATGTCATGTGCCCGAAAATGGTACTAATATAAACGTAACTCATCCCAGAGAAAACAAACCCTAACATGACTCTGTCAGTCAAAATATGGAAAAATTAGAGCTCTCAAACTATGGTGATGCAAAAATTAGTTTTTGCAATAAAAAGCATGTTAGGTGTCGAGTTCCTCCCGCTGCACAGGGGAAATCTCGAACCACCTCCGCTGCGGTCTCCCATGCTTCTACAGCAGCAGTGGAGCCCGCTCAGCAGAGACATCAGTCCCAGCGTCTGGCCCAGGCAGATACTGTGTGCTTGGTTACTACTGACCTTCCAGGCTCAGCCATTGTAACCAGCACTCTTCAGGGGCGAGCAGACGCTCCTGGGACTAAGTCCTGCTTTTCCTCTATGGCCATGCGCTAGTATAAACTTGATAACGTGTGTGTAGTTGAATGACTGTCGATGGATGAAAGCTCCTTAATCATTCCCATTCCTAGTGTTGTTGACTGCTCAAGAATGGTGGAAGCTATCTAGCGCCCGACAGTGCTACCTGCACACCTAGCACATGTTACAGTGCCTGCTTATACGGCACCATGCGCAATCAGTGTGCTTTCCTGACAGCCTGTCAGTGAAGGGTGGGAATTGCCGCTTGGACTCTGCATCTGATTTGGGGCGTCCTCAGGCGCGGTCTCAAAAGCCATCGAGGGTCAGAGCGAGTCCAATCACCAGATTAGTTGGGGTGATTCATAGGGATCCCACTAGTGTCTTGCAGCTGCACCCTCTGTCTGTTAAGAGGGCGCAGCATATGTTGGCAGCTCTGTAAAGCAACAGAGTTCACTACTATTCACACGGGATGAAGCCTAACCCACCTGTGAACAAGTGTCCATCCGCCATTACTCAGCAGCAGGTACCATCTTTGCACGGTGGACCCCGGGCTGCAAACGCACCTCTTATCTACCTCTTTATTATTTGGTGCGTTCCGCTAGCCCTAACATTATAGTAGCGCCAGGTCTGGCTAGTAATTGCTTTCCTGACAGCCTGTCAGTGTAGGGTGGGAATTCCCGCTTGGACACTGCATCTCACTCGGGGCATCCTCAGGCACGGGCTCAAAAGCCACCGAGGGTCAGAGTGAGTTCAATCACCAGATTAGTGGGGGTGATTCATAGGGATCCCACTAGTGTCTTGCAGCTGCACCCTGTGTCTGTTAACAGGGTGCAGCATATTTTGGAGGCTCTGTGAAGCAACAGAGTTCGCTACTATTCACACGTGGTGAAGTCTAACCCACGTGTGAACAAGTGTCCATCCGCCATTGCTCAGCAGCAGGTACCATCTCTGCACGGTGGAACCCGGGATGCGAATGCACCTCATATCTACCTCTTTATTATTTGGTGCATTCTGCTAGCCCTAACAGTGTATTTTAGTGCTTGACAGCAGCCTAACATAAAAACCGATATAAATTTGGTATCGTTGTAATCGCACAGACTCAAAGAATTAAGTCACCTAATCACTTTTACTTCACGAGGAATGGCATAAAAAATAAATAAAACCAATTCTTCACCTGCTGAGAATTTTTTCATTCTACCTCCCAAAGATCGCAGCCAGAGTCCAAAGTAACTCTGCTGCCTTATTATAGGGGTTTCATCTGAATCACGTCACTCAGAGATTTAGATGGAAACCACAAAGTAAGTGCTCAATGTAGAGCGCTGGATAAATGTGATCACAAATGTTATGTAAAATGTTCCCAATAAAAGCTTCAACTCAATCCACAAAAAAGCAAGTCCCCACTCAAGTCTTTCATCTGTTAATGGAAATGTAGGGGGCTTCCACTTTACTGGCAGTAAAAAGTTTCTGGAAAAGTGAAATTGCTCGTCACCCTCAAAAAGAAATTCAGCAAATTCTGCGCTCTCAAATTCAAATGCCTCCTCCCTTTTGAGCGCCAGTGTGTCTAAACCACATATAGTGTCCACATGTTTGGTATTTCTGTAGTGATGAGAGCTGGACTAATTTATGGGTGTGTGTTTCCAGAAGCACAGGCTGGACATAACGTACTGGTGACTGCAATGTACTGGTCATCATACTGGTCACTACAATGGCAGCTGGCAATTTTCAGTCCGCAACATCTTCTACTGCTTGTTTCCGGAAAGTACCCATGAGTCAAAATAATAATCAATGCACCCCTAGATGATTTCATTGACCACATTTTACAAACTAAACCTCTCAATTATGGGGGATTCTGCTGTTCTGGCACCTCAGGAGCTCTGCCAATGTGTCATGGCACCCTCAAACCAGTGCAGCAAAATCTGCACTGTAATATGGCTCTACTTCCCTTCTGAGGTTTGCACTGTGCCTCAAAAGTAGTTTTCAACCACATATGGGATATCGGTGAACTCAGGAGAATTTTCAAAACAAATTTTGGAGCCCATTTTTTCCTGTTACTCTTGTGAAAATACAAAATTTGGAGCTAAAAAAGATTTTTGCTGGAAAAATTTAATTTTTGTATTTTCATGGCTCTACGTTATAAACTTTTGTGAAGCACTTGCGAGTTCAAAGTGCTCAAAACACATCTAGATAAGATCCCTAAAGGGTCAAGCTTCCAAAATGGTGTCACTTGTTGGGGGTTTCCACTGTTTAGGCACATTATGGGCTCTCCAAATGCGACATGGCATCTACTAGTTATTGCAGTAAATTTTACATTCAAAAAGTCAAATGGTGCTCCTTCCCTTCCAAGCCCTGCCGTGCACCTAAACAGTTGTTGTCCTCTACATATTGGGTATCTGTCCACTCAGGAGAAGTTGCAAAACAAATTGTATGGAACAATTTCTCCTTTTACCCTTAAAAAATGCAAAATTTGGAACTAAAAAAGATTTATCTGGAAAAATCTTTATTTTTTTTATTTTCACGGCTCTACGTTATAAACTTCTGTGAAGCACCTGTGGATTCAAGATGCTCAATGCACATCTAGATAAGTTCCCTCAGGGGCTCTCCAAACGTGACATGGCGTCCGCTAATTATGCCAGCAACGTTTACATTTGAAAAGTGAAATGGTGCTCCTTCCCTTTCGAGCCATGACGTGTGCCCAAACAGTAGATTTCTCCCATGTATGGGGTATCAGCATGCTTAGGAGAAATTGCACAACAAATCCTATAGTACATTTTCTCATGTTACACTTACGAAAGTAAAACAATTAGGTCTAATGGAACATTTTGTATATTTTTTCCTTCCGCATTCCACAAATTCCTGTGAAGAACCTGAAAGGTTAATAAACTTCTTGAATGTGGTTTTGAGTACCTTGATGGGTGCAGTTTTCAGAATGGCGTCCCTTGGGTATTTTCTGTCATAAAGGCTCCTCATAGTCACTTCAAATGTGAGGTGGTCCCTAAAAAATGGTTTTGTGAATTGTGTTGTAAAAATAAGAAATTGCTGGTCAACTTTCAACCCTTCTAACTTCCTAACAAAAAAAAATTATGTTTCGAAAATTGTGCTGATGTAAAGTAGACATGTTGGAAACATTACTTATTAACTATTTTGTGAGATCTGACTATGATTTAAGGCCATAAAAATTAAAAGTTTGAAAACTGCAAAATTTTTGCCAAATTTTTTTTTCACAAATAAACACAAGTCATATCAAAGATATTTTGCAACTATTATGAACTACAATATGTCACGAGAAAAGATTCTCAGAATCAGTGAGATTCATGGAAGCGTTCCAGATTTATGACTAGGCCAACCAGGTAGTCTGCGTTCCAAGGGTTGACCTGGGCAACCCAGGTCTGTACTGACCTGGGAAGGGAGTGGATGAATCTGTCCATCACCACACGCTCGACCATCTGGGCAGGAGTGGAAGATTCTGGCTGCAACCACTTTAGGATGTTGGGATCTAACGAACATAGCCCCAGTGGTGCCACGATTCCGGTCTTTAACTTGATGTATAACCTTGACATCCTGTAGTGCTAAAAAACACCAAAAAACAGGCAAAGGTGCTTACCTGTCTAGGCCTTGAGACAAATGCACTATCAGGGTGCAGCGGACCCAAATAAAGATGGCAACTACACAGGTGTGGTATTACCAATGAAACAGCCAGCCTACAATCAGAGATTGGCCGTTTGGCACACCAGTGCAAACAAATAATCTGTATGCGGCAGTGTTCACACACAAAGAATGCAGAGCATCTGGCTCGCAGCCTATTAATGATGCGGGCTGCCCAGTGCTAACTATAATTAGACACAACCACAGATACACCAAACACCGTTCACCAATATCCGTGCCACAGTCAGCAATATTAGACTAATAAAAACTATATACCAGTGGTTAGTGCTCTGTGGAGAAGATGTGGACAAAACCACTAACAAGGGGAAAGGGCAAACACAACCGACATATAGAAAAAATACCAGAAAGGACACCAAGCAAGGAGTAGATATAAAATGCCTTTTGTTGTGAATTCCGCTCTTGGGCTCCCTCCGGTGGTTGTAAGTGGCACTTTTGTGAGTTCTGCTCTTGGGCTCCCTCCGGTGGTTTTAAGTGGTATGGCTGCTCCTTGGATTTAGCTGTCTTCAGCTGCTTCCACTGATTGTCTTTCTGCTCGGCTATTTATGCCTGGCTCTTCCCTTCAGCCAGTTCCACTTGTCAATGGTTCCTGGTTGGATTCACATCTCTCTTGGATTTCCCTGTTATCCTGACCAGTTCAGCAAAGTTAATTCCTTGCTTGCTCTTTTCTGTCCACAGGTTGTGGACTTATTCGTTCTGTGCTTTCTATGTTTTGTCCAGCTTGTCAGTATGGATTAATTCAGTTAAGCTGGATGCTCTGGGAAGCAGATTTACCCTCTACACCTTTAGTCAGGTGTGGAGATTTTTGTAAACTCTGTGTGGATTTTTTGTAGTTTTTAATACTGACCGCACAGTATTCTATCCTGTCCTATCTATCTAGCTAGACTGGCCTCCTGTGCTACATCCTAGTTTCATTCTGTGTATGTCTTTTCCCTCTCCACTCACAGTCATTACTTGTGGGGGACTATCTATCCTTTGGGGATTTTCTCTGAGGCAAGATAGTTTTCCTGTTTCTATCTTTAAGGGTAGTTAGTTCGTACAGGTACCACCTCCTTCAGAGCTCGTCCCATGTTGCTCCTAAACCACCAGTTCATAACAGCCTTTATTATATGCAATTGGCAAAAAAAAAATTTTTATAATCTATAATATAACGCTGGGAGCGTCACTCTGTCCGAAGCCTTTATAGATTGCGCAGGCGCAAGCGCCGGCGCAGTCTGGCCCCCACAGAGTAACGCTCCCAGGAGAT
The DNA here is from genome assembly GCF_032444005.1 of Ranitomeya imitator. Classification (NCBI taxonomy): domain Eukaryota; kingdom Metazoa; phylum Chordata; class Amphibia; order Anura; family Dendrobatidae; genus Ranitomeya; species Ranitomeya imitator. Next base: position 180,661,753 of record NC_091282.1, read on the forward strand.
CGCGGTATGCGTAAGCACTGAAAGCATACCGCGATCTCCACCGGAGAGTCAGGGACCGCCAGGAGGGTAAGTATATTCACCTTTCCCCGTTCCAGCGCTGCGTGCGGCTCCGTCTTCCGACTCCTCTGCTGTGACAGTTCAGAGGGCGCGATGACGCGCTTAATGCGCGCCGGCGCCGCCCTCTGACCAGTCACAGGCAGAAGAGCCGGAGTGTATCTTCAAGAAAATGGCGCCGGAAAGCGCGGACTGCGCAGGCGCCGATTCCTGCTGCCGGAATCGGCACCTGCGCAGTCAACGCTTTCCGGCGCCATTTTCTTCAAGACACACTCCGGCTCCACTGCAGGTGTGTCTTCAAGAAAATGGCACCGGAAAGCGCGGACTGCGCAGGCGCCGATTCCTGCTGCCGGAATCGGCGCCTGCGCAGTCCGCGCTTTCCGGCACCATTTTCTTGAAGACACACCTGCAGTGGAGCCGGACGATAGCTAGACTGGCCTCCTGTGCTACATCCTAGTTTCATTCTGTGTATGTCTTTTCCCTCTCCACTCACAGTCATTACTTGTGGGGGACTATCTATCCTTTGGGGATTTTCTCTGAGGCAAGATAGTTTTCCTGTTTCTATCTTTAAGGGTAGTTAGTTCGTACAGGTACCACCTCCTTCAGAGCTCGTCCCATGTTGCTCCTAAACCACCAGTTCATAACAGCCTTTATTATATGCAATTGGCAAAAAAAAAATTTTTATAATCTATAATATAACGCTGGGAGCGTCACTCTGTCCGAAGCCTTTATAGATTGCGCAGGCGCAAGCGCCGGCGCAGTCTGGCCCCCACAGAGTAACGCTCCCAGGAGATCGCGGTATGCGTAAGCACTGAAAGCATACCGCGATCTCCACCGGAGAGTCAGGGACCGCCAGGAGGGTAAGTATATTCACCTTTCCCCGTTCCAGCGCTGCGTGCGGCTCCGTCTTCCGACTCCTCTGCTGTGACAGTTCAGAGGGCGCGATGACGCGCTTAATGCGCGCCGGCGCCGCCCTCTGACCAGTCACAGGCAGAAGAGCCGGAGTGTATCTTCAAGAAAATGGCGCCGGAAAGCGCGGACTGCGCAGGCGCCGATTCCTGCTGCCGGAATCGGCACCTGCGCAGTCAACGCTTTCCGGCGCCATTTTCTTCAAGACACACTCCGGCTCCACTGCAGGTGTGTCTTCAAGAAAATGGCACCGGAAAGCGCGGACTGCGCAGGCGCCGATTCCTGCTGCCGGAATCGGCGCCTGCGCAGTCCGCGCTTTCCGGCACCATTTTCTTGAAGACACACCTGCAGTGGAGCCGGACGATAGGTGAGTATGGTATATTTTTTTTTTTATATGGCAGCAGCATACGGGGCATATAATACAATGGTGGCGCAGAATGGGGGCAGCACATGACAGAACGGGGGCAGGATGGCAGCAGCACATGACAGAACGGGCGCAGGATGGCAGCAGCACATGACAGAACGGGCGCAGGATGGCAGCAGCACATGACAGAACGGGCGCAGAATGGCAGCAGCACATGACAGAACGGGCGCAGGATGTCAGCAGCACATGACAGAACGGACGCAGGATGTCAGCAGCACATGACAGAACGGGCGCAGGATGGGAGCAGCACATGACAGAACAGGGGCGCAGGATGGCAGCAGCACATGACAGAACGGGCGCAGGATGGGAGCAGCACATGACAGAACGGGGGCACAGGATGGGAGCAGCACATGAAAGAACAGGAGCGCAGGATGGCAGCAGCACATGAAAGAACGGGCGCAGGATGTCAGCAGCACATGACAGAACGGGCGCAGGATGGCAGCAGCACATGACAGAACGGGGGCACAGGATGGGAGCAGCACATGAAAAAACGGGGGCACAGGATGGGAGCAGCACATGACAGGATGGGAGCAGCACATGACAGAACGGGTGCAGGATGGGAGCAGCACATGACAGAACAAGGGAGCAGGATGGGAGCAGCACATGACAGAACGGGCGCAGGATGGCAGCAGCACATGACAGAACGGGCGCAGGATGGCAGCAGCACATGACAGAACGGGCGCAGGATGGGAGCAGCACATGACAGAACAGGGGCGCAGGATGGGAGCAGCACATGACAGAATAGGGGAGCAGGATGGGAGCAGCAAATGACAGAACGGGGGCGCAGGATGGGAGCAGCACTTGACAGAACGGGGGCGCAGAATGGGAGCAGCACATGACAGAATGGGGGCCCAGGATGGGAGCAGCACATGACAGAATGGGTGCAGGATGGGAGCAGCACACAACAGAACAGGGGAGCAGGATGGGAGCAGCACATGACAGAACGGGCGCAGGATGGCAGCAGCACATGACAGAACGGGCGCAGGATGGCAGCAGCACATGACAGAACGGGCGCAGGATGGGAGCAGCACATGACAGAACAGGGGCACAGGATGGGAGCAGCACATGACAGAATAGGGGAGCAGGATGGGAGCAGCACATGACAGAATGGGGGCGCAGGATGGGAGCAGCACTTGACAGAACGGGGGCGCAGAATGGGAGCAGCACATGACAGAACGGGGGCACAGGATGGGTGCAGCACATGACAGGATGGGAGCAGCAAATGACAGAATGGAGGCGCAGGATGGGAGCAGCACATGACAGAACGGGCGCAGGATGGCAGCAGCACATGACAGAACAGGCGCAGGATGGCAGCAGCACATGACAGAACGGGCGCAGGATGGGAGCAGCACATGACAGAACAGGGGAGCAGGATGGGAGCAGCACATGACAGAACGGGGGCACAGGATGGGAGCAGCACATGACAGAACGGGGGCGCAGGATGGGAGCAGCACATGACAGAATGGGGGCGCAGGATGGGAGCAGCACATGACAGAACGGGGGCGCAGGATGGGAGCAGCACATGACAGGATGGGAGCAGCAAATGACAGAATGGAGGCGCAGGATGGGAGCAGCACATGACAGAACGGGGGCGCAGGATGGGAGCAGCACATGACAGAACGGGGGCGCAGGATGGGAGCAGCACATGACAGGATGGGGATGCAGGATGGAGCAGCACATGACAAAATGGGGGCGCAGGATGGAGCAGCACATGACAGGATGGGGACGCAGGATGGAGCAGCACATGACAGGATGGGGACGCAGGATGGAGCAGCACATACTAGGATGGAGACCATATACCAATATAAATGCTCGCCACCCGGGCGTAGAACGGGTTCAATAGCTAGTAATAATATAACAGTATGTGCGCACAACAGGACAAAAATGTATTTTTACCACTCAAATATAAAATCAATATATAAAAAGGAGGAGATGGTAAAGGCTGACCCAAATAAATTATATGTCTAGATATAAGATAAGTGCTACCCTATAAAAAAAAATTTATTTATGTGACAAAAAATTGATGACTAAAAATGGTGGATAAAAATAAAGAAAAAATAATAAACTGAGGTAGTATATATAAATCTAAAGTGCAAAGTGATAATTATCAAAAGATACCCATACACATCAGCCTACATATAATGCAGCTCATGTGCAAAAAATATAAATATGTGCCATATAGAAAATATTAAAATTAATAAAATATATATAAAGTGCAAAGTGAAAAAATGCCAAACCAAAATATTGGCCTACATGTAATCAACATGTAACTAGTGCTAACAGTAATCTAAATGTGCAAATGGGCAGTTATCTAAACAAGAGTCACACACAATTTAGATAATAATATAGCCCCATTATATAAAGTGCTATAGTGGGATGTGCAAACTGCAAAATGAAAAGTGCACAAAATGTCGGTATATATCAGCCAAGGTAGAAAACAGCACAGCCACAGAGTGTTCACAGGTGTCAGCACAAAGTCTGCTAAGACACCGAGTGTGACTGCAAAGGAGATCCAGCAGGAATCCCATCACAAAGTGCAGAGTGTAAAAAATAGGGGTAAGCACACTATACCTTTAAATAAATAACAGGGTCAGCCAAGTCCTTTGATAGCGCACCCCGACACGCGTTTCGGATCTCAATCCTTCGTCAGGGGGTCAATCCCTGATTGTAGTTTAGCTGTTTCATTGGTATTACCACACCTGTGTAGTTGCCATCTATACTTGGGTCCTGTTGCACCCTGGTGTTTTTTCTAGAATAGTGGAGGATTTTTCCTCTTTTGGTGGTTTTTGCATCTTGTAGTGCCATCTCAAAATTTAGCTTTTTGGAGTTCATCCATCAAGTATGGCACCAGCACCTCTGCCCACTGTTCTTGTGGAAGTTTCTCCTGATCGGCCACCCTCTTGAAACCTGTGAGAAATGCTACCACATCATCCCTGGGGGTCATCTTCTGCATGGCCCATCTTACCGCCTTCCTGACATGGGAGTCATCAGCTGGATATGGAGGTGGTCGACCTGCCCTAAATGGCGCTCAACAGAAGCTGCATATGTTGCCACTGCCCCTGCTGCTCTTGTATCTGCTGTAGCAAAAGCTTGTTCATACCCTGCTGCTGCATCTGGACCAGGTGTTTGATTATGTCCTCCATGCTGCCAGACATCTCTCGCTGGCTGTTGGCCTTTACTCAGGATATGTAACACTTTCTGTAGCAGCTACACGTATTCCTGGAACATTTCCCGCCATCAAAACACCAACTGTGATAAATTGGCTTACTCAGCTGTCCTCAGCGGAATACAGAGCAATGTTTCTTCTATTGGTTTATTTAAACCCGGCATAAACCAGTGCAGGATTTAATACAATAAACATGGCCTTTCTCGCATAATGGCAAAACAAAAAATGACAGCACAGTCTATACGCCTGCGGGATTTGCCTGCTCAGGATACAGTAAATTTCAGCTCCCACTGGAACTCCAGACTGAAGACTTCCTTGCCTCCAAACACACACACACTGAGAAAAAAAACTCAGTGGCCGGATATTTAACCTGCCAAACAACACCCTTGTGTGGAAATATGAGGGGTGGGCATCCTGAGGTGGGTATCTCAGGGTGGGCATCCCGCCCATTCCACCCCTCTTTTACAGCTATTAACATAACATTCCGGAGTTAAACTTCAGAGTTTCACATCACGGAAGATAGCAATCTTTGACACGTCTCTCCTTACATACATCGCCAGTGACCCTGTCACACAGCAAAGTATCTGCCAGGAAATATTCCAAAACAGACTGGAGTTTCAATATGCGCTGGTCAAGCTCTTTGGGAAGAGGAAATGTTGAGGACCATAGATGGAGTGGCCACACAAGAATACTTAGAGCAGAAGATCCAATGGATAACGTTTCTCCGTTTGGAGAGTCACATGTGAAGCATGCCATGCCAAGGTGAGGAGACATGTAAGCCTTGCAATGCTCCTCTGAGAAATTAAATATGCATATTGTCTCTTCAGAGAGGAAGAGGACTACAACTCTAGTGCTACCTATTGGAAGTAGCAATCCTAAAAGTCAATATTGACACTTTAATGAGCCTTGCAACATGACTTAGAATAAAAGCCAAACCATAATCTCAATTTACAGACACTGCACTGACAAGGGGCAGTAGCCCGAAACACAAAGTGTGAGATCTGGTTTGGCTGGGTGAGAAGATACTTACTTTTCTACAAAATCAGAAGATGTCCAGCAGTGTCATCAGCTCAGCACTGGCACAATGGAACCCAGCTACACCCATGTGCTAATGAACCAGAAGAGCAAAGCAAAATATTGGAGTAAACAGAAACCACCAAACAAGGGAATAAATAAAGTTACATTTTATTGATCAAATAATTAAAAATTAATAACCAAATGAGGATGTATAGGTAAGATGTAACAGAGAAAAAGAATAGGTCTGATAAAGCATTGAACTCCAATACAGTACATGGATCGGGCAGCATGTATCAGCTTGCAGGTTCTCTTTAAGCATTTAGCATGTAACTATGTAAAGCATTCAATACAAGAGAATATAATATTCTGCTACAGATGGATGTGGATAAGTTGGAAACTTGGGCCGAAAGGTGGCAGATGTGGTTTAACAATGATAAATGTAAGGTTATACACATGGGAAGAAGGAATCAATATCATCATTACACACTGAACGGGAAACCACCGAGGAAATCTGAAATGGAGTTAGAATTGGGGATCCTAATTAATGATAAACTTACCTGGAGCACGGCTGCCAAGGCAAACAGGATCATGCGATGCTTTAAAAGAGGTCTGGATATACTGTACATGAGGAGAGCATTATACTGCCTCTGTACAAACCCCTAGTTAGACCACACATAGAGTGTGAAGGAGAAAATGGCTAACGAAATCAATTATTACATTTTATTTAAGTCAGTTCAGATATGGTGTAGCAAGATGGCGATTGTGTCTTTGAAACTGTCCTGGAAGGAATCTTTGGAATGCAGGAGTGAAGGCACTGGAATACACCATATTTGGAAATGAAGTTTGGAATGGACCAATTACAAAGTGACTAACTGTTCAGAAGTTGTGCAACCTCCCCCATTTCCTGTTTCTAGTATCTTTCTTTGTTCAGAAGAATAAAGTTCAGTTGTGTACTAACTTTGACTGAGAGAGGAGTGTGTATCTGTCTCTGTGTATCTGATACATTCTTAGCCTCTAAGCTAGCACTTAGCTTATATTTGATCAGGTACAAGCAATCATATAGATCTCACTTTAAGAGATCACCCTCACAAGAGTACAGTGTACAGTTTTGGGCACTGGTGCTCTAGAAGGATATAATGGAACTAGAGCGAGTACAAAGGAGGGCAACAAAATTAATAAAGGGGATGTGGGAACTACAATACCCAGAGAGACCACCATTCCCACATATTAATGGATGTGGAGAAAAAGAAGCGATCCCATATATAGCAGCATAAAACAAACTTTATTATGAACAACAATTAAAATAACAATATAAAAAGTAAAAAGCAAGAAATCCCGTAGGGCAGGGGTGTCAAACTGCATTCCTCGAGGGCTGCAAACAGGTCATGTTTTCAGGATTTCCTTGTACTGCACAGGTGATAATTTAATCACCTACACAAATAATGAGTTGGTGATTAAATTATCACCTGTGCAGTAAAAGGAAATCCTGAAAACATAACCTGTTTGCAGCCCTCGAGGAATGCAGTTTGACACCCCTGCCGTAGGGGATACCACAAATTACCAATCATAAACAAATAGGGGGCCGGTGTGGATAAAATAAAGAAAAAGATCAAGGGCATCTGTATGGCTAAATGTTGTTAATAATACAAGAAGTGGTAATACATCACAATCCACGTGAGGAAGGTTACAATAAAGCTATTTAAGCTCACCAAGTTATGCAATAAATAATATATGTATTTCTCCCTATATCAGCCTGCCATCAATAAACCACATACCGGTAATCCTATTTATAAAGCCATGTTCCCATTATACACTGTCTTGATCCATATAAGAAAAAGGGTATATATGATACTACCGCAACAAAGAATAAATAGTAGGGCTTTTATCTTAAGTGAACACAGTGCTGTATGAAGTGCTTGTGGTGTCCCCTCACCCCAACGCGCGTTTCGCCTCCTGCTTCCTCCAGAAAGAAGCAGGAGGCGAAACGCGCGTCGGGGTGAGGGGACACCACGAGCACTTCATACAGCACTGTGTTCACTTAAGGTAAAAGCCCTACTATTTATTCTTTGCGTCTGGAGAAGATAAGGTTTTTCCACCAACATAGAAGAGGATTATTTACTGTTAGGGCAGTAAGAATCTGGAATTCCTTGCCTGAGGAGGTGGTGATGGCAAACTCAGTCAAGGGATTCAAGAGAGACCTGGATGTCTTCCTGGAGCATAACAATATTGCATCTTACACAGAAGCGTAGCTAGGGTTTTGGTTCAGGGGGGGCAAAGCTTCTGAGTGGGCCCCTAACCAGGTAAACTTGATTACAGCTGGGTGATGCACCCTAATAGTGGAGAACCTCAGCGGATGACCGCGCAGTTACTGAAGATAATCTCTATACAAAGACCAACATGAATATTACCAGCCCTACAGAACATATGAGATCACAGCACAGTTACAGATAATGACTTACCGCTGATGTTCTTTATGATGGAATCGTTCACTTTTCCCATCTGGCCCAGAACGACATGACAACTTCTCCACCCAGGACTTGGCTGTAGAAAAAACAACAAAGACACATTTCACTTCTCACATTCCAGCCCCATCACCATCTACTCCCAACCTGCACAAACTCCTCATCCTGCTGATACCCCAATACTGACTGCTGCTGCCGTATGTGTCCCTATTACTGCCCCTGATACCCTAATACTGAGCCGCTGCTGCCGTATGTGTCCCTGTTACTGCCCCTGATAACACAATACTGAACTGCTGCTGCCGTATGAGTCCCTATTACTGCCCCTGATACCCCAATACTGAGCATCTGCTGCCATATGTGTCCCTATTGCTACACCTGATACCTCAATAGTGAGCCGCTGCTGCCATGTGTCCCTATTAGTGCCCCTGATACCCCAATACTGAGCCATTGCTGCCGTATGTGTCCTTATTACTGCACCTGCTGTGTGGTTCTGTGTGCCCTCTAAAGTCTAAAGCACCCCTCTATAATATAGTAATGCTAGGCACAAGTGCCCTAGAAAATAGTGCCCATATTTTGTCCCCTAGAAAGTAATATTGCCATGTGTGGTCCTTTGACAGTCACAGTAATCTAAGTTCCCCTATAGCAATAAGTGTACACTTTACATTTAATAATGTCCTGAGTCTGCCCCCTGTACAGCTCCCCTATACATAGTATGATGCTCTCTTATACACAGTATACTGATCCATTAGTAGCCTCCAAACTGTTTGATGGCTCCAACACTGTAATCCCCACACTGTATGATGGCCCTCTAGATAGCCTCTTTATAGTATAAAGCACAAGATAGTCCTCAATATAGTATAATGTACCAGATAGCCCTCAATATAGTATAATGCACTCCCCATAGGCCTACTCTATATTGTATAATGCACTCCACATAGGCAGACTCTGTAGTATAAGGCAGCACTTCATAGGCAGACCCTTAAGTATAAGGTAGCACCCCGCAGGCAGACCCTGTAGTATAAAGCAGCACCCCTATAGGCAGACCCTGTAGTATAAGACAGCATCCCTATAGGCAGACCCTGTAGTATAAGACAGCACCCCCATAGGCAGACCCTGTACTATAAGGCAGCACTTCGATAGGCAGACCCTGTAGTATTAAGCAGACCCCAATAGGCAGACCCTGTAGTATAAGGCAGACCCCCCATAGGCAGACCCTGTAGTATTAGGCAGACCCCCCATAGGCAGACCCTGTAGCAATAGGCAGACCCTGTAATATTAGGCAGACCCCTGATAGGCAGGCCCTGCAGTATAAGGCAGACCACTCATAGGCAGAACCTATATCATTAGGCAGACCCCCGTAGGCAGACCATGTAGCATTAGTCAGACTCCCATAGGCAGACCCTGTAGTATAAGGCATTTCCCCCCATAGGCAGACCCAGTAGTATTAGGCAGACCTCCCACAGGCAGACCCCGTAGTATTAGGCAGACCCCCCATAGGCAGACCCTGTAGTATTAGGCAGACCTCCCCACATGGGCAGACCTGTAGCATTAGGCAGACCCCCATAAGCAGACCCTGTAGTATTAGGCAGATCCCCCATAGGCAGACCCCCCATTGGCAGACCCTGTAGTATTAGGCAGACCCTGTAGTAATAGGCAGACCCTGTAGTATAAAGCAGACCCCCCACAGGCAGACCTTGTAGTATTAGGCAGACCAGGTAGTGTTAGGCAGACCCCCCATAGGCAGACCCTGTAGCATTAGGCAGACCCCCCATAGGCAGACCCTGTAGTATTAGGCAGACTCTGCCATAGGCAGACCCTGTAGCATTAGGCAGACCCCCCATAGGCAGAACAGGTAGTATGAGGCTGACCCCCCATAGGCAGACCCTGTAGAATTAGGCAGACCCCCTACAGGCAGACCCTGTAGTATTAAGCAGCCCCCCATAGGCAAATCCTGTATTATAAGGCAGCACCCCTTTAAAAAATAAATAAATACTCACCTCTCTTCTTCCTGGTTCCTGCGCTGCTCTGAGCTCCTGCTTGTCTCCTGACAGTGGGCGCCGGGCAGTGATGTCATCGCACCACCTGTCAGCGTCGCAGATGTCAGACGCTGATAGGGGGATGATGGGGGAAGGAGGGCTCCTTCCCTCATCATTGCGGTCAGCTGTATCGGCTAAATGCCGGTACAGCTGACCCTGCGATGACAAGCAGGGGGTCCACTGCTGGCACTGGGCCCCCCCGCCTGCTCAGGGGCCCATTACCGGCCGGCGGCAGAGCAGGGAGATCGATTCTCCCTGCTCTGCTGCAGAAGGTAACTGTATCGGTACAGTTACCGTAGCGTAGCTCCGGGTGGGCTCCATCTGAGAATGGAACGCGGGGCTCCCGCACCCTCTGCCCCCTGGTAGCTACGCTACTGATCTTACAGTTCTTAGGTTCTAAGAAGGACGTAGATCTGGGGATTTATTCTGACGGAATATAAGCTGAACTCGATGGGCAAATGGCTTTTTTCGGCCTTGCTAACTATGTTACTATGTTACTATGTGGAAATAACCCCTTTCATGTCACCGTCTCAGGACAGTGCCAAACTACACTGGACCGTTTAAGAGTACACTAAAACTGGTCCTCGCTGTTGTGAATTCCGCTCTTGGGCTCCCTCCGGTGGTTGTAAGTGGCACTTTTGTGAGTTCTGCTCTTGGGCTCCCTCTTGTGGTTTCAAGTGGTATGGCTGCTCCTTGGAGTTAGCGGTCATCAGCTGCCTCTACTTATCTTCTCTTCTGCTCGGCTATTTAGGCCTGGCTGTTCCTTCAGCCAGTGCCACTTGTAAATGGTTTCTGGTTGGATTCACATCTCTTTGGATTTCCATGTTTTCCTGACCAGTTCAGCAAAGCTAAGTTCCTGCTTGCTCTGTTCTGTTCACAGATTGTGGACTTATCCGTTCAGTGCTTTCTATGTTTGTCTAGCTTATCATTATGAATTAATTCTGTCTTGCTGGAAGCTCTGGGAAGCAGATTTACCCTCCACACCTTTAGTCAGGTGTGGAGATTTTTTGTAAACTCTGCGTGGATTTTTGTAGTGTTTTATACTGACCGCACAGTATTCCATCCTGTCCTATCTATCAAGCTAGACTGGCCTCCTGTGCTCATCCTGGTTTCATTCTGTGTATGTCTTTTCCCTCTCCACTCACAGTCATTATTTGTGGGGGGCTAATCTATCCTTTGGGGATTTTCTCTGAGGCAAGATAGTTTTCCTGCTTCTATCTTTAGGGGTAGTTAGCTCTTAGGCTGTGACGAGATGCCTAGGGAGAGTTAGGAGCATTCCACGGCTACCTCTAGTGTTGTGTTGAGCTTAGGGACTGCGGTCAGTACAGTTACCACTTCCTTCAGAGCTCATTCCATGTTGCTCCTAAACCACCGCATCATAACAGTAGAGTAAAGAATATCCAAGATTATGTTGTCCAGACTCCGGCTTTAGAGCCTAGAACTCCTACTCCTGATTTGTTTTTTGGGGACAGATCCAAGTTTTTGAACTTTAATAATAACTGCAAATTGTATTTTGCTTTGAAACCCCGTTCTTCTGGTGATCCCATTCAGCAAGTAAAAATCATCATATCCTTGCTGCGTGGTGACCCTCAAGACTGGGCTTTTTCTCTTGAAACAGGGGATCCGGCATTATTGAATGTAGACGCATTTTTTCAAGCGCTCGGATTATTGTATGACGAACCTAATTCTGTGGATCATGCAGAAAAAACCCTGTTGGCCTTGTGTCAAGGTCAGGAAGCGGCAGAATTATACTGCCAGAAATTTAGAAAATGGTCTGTGCTCACTAAGTGGAATGAGGAGGCTCTGGCTGCTATTTTCAGAAAAGGTCTTTCTGAAGCCCTTAAAGATGTTATGGTGGGATTTCCTACGCCTGCCGGTTTGAGCGAATATATGTCTCTAGCTATTCACATTGATCGGCGTCTGCGCGAGCGCAAAGCTGTGAACCATATGGCAGTGTCCTCTGAGCAAAGTCCTGAACCTATGCAATGTGATAGGATTTTGACTGGAGCAGAACGGCAGGAATTCAGACGTCAGAATAGGCTGTGTTTTTACTGTGGTGATTCGGCTCATGTTATCTCTGATTGCCCTAAGCGTACTAAGAGAGTCGCTAGGTCTGTTACCATTAGTACTATACAGCCTAAATTTCTCTTATCTGTGACCCTGATTTGCTTATTGTCGTCCTTTTCTGTCATGGCATTTGTGGATTCAGGCGCTGCCCTGAACTTAATGGACTTAGAATTCGCCAGGCGCTGTGGTGTTTCCTTGCAGCCTTTGCAGAGCCCTATTCCTTTGAGGGGTATTGATGCTACACCCTTGGCCAAGGATAAACCTCAGTACTGGACGCAGATGACTATGTACATGGCTCCAGCACATCAGGAAGATTGCCGTTTTCTGGTGTTGCATAACCTGCATGATGTTGTTGTACTGGGTTTTCCATGGTTACAGGAACATAATCCGGTGCTGGATTGGAAAACTATGTCTGTGACTAGTTGGGGTTGTCAAGGGGCACATAGTGACGTTCCTTTGATGTCAATTTCCTCTTCCCCCTCTTCTGAGGTCCCTGAGTTTTTGTCGGATTTCCAGGATGTATTTGATGAGCCCAAGTCCAGTTCCCTTCCACCGCACAAGGACTGTGATTGTGCTATTAACTTGATTCCTGGTTGCAAGTTCCCTAAGGGCCGACTTTTCAATCTGTCTGTACCAGAGCATGCCGCCATGCGGAGTTATGTTAAGGAGTCTATGGAGAAGGGGCATATTCGGCCCTCTTCGTCACCATTGGGAGTGGGTTTCTTTTTTGTTGCTAAGAAAGATGGCTCCTTGAGACCCTGTATTGATTATCGTCTTCTTAATAAGATCACGGTCAAATTCCAATACCCTTTGCCTTTGCTTACTGATTTGTTTGCTCAGATTAAGGGGGCTAGTTGGTTTACTAAGATTGACCTCCGAGGGGCATATAATCTTGTTCGTATTAAACAGGGTGACGAATGGAAAACTGCATTTAATACTCCCGAAGGCCATTTTGAATACCTTGTGATGCCATTTGGGCTCTCTAATGCTCCATCTGTGTTCCAGTCTTTCATGCATGATATTTTCCGCAATTATCTTGATAAATTCATGGTCGTATATTTGGATGATATTTTGATTTTTTCCGATGATTGGGAGTCTCATGTGAAGCAGGTCAGGAAGGTGTTCCAGATCCTTCGTGATAATGCTTTGTTTGTGAAGGGGTCTAAGTGCCTATTCGGAGTTCAGAAGGTCTCTTTTTTGGGCTTTGCTAATTTCTATCGCCGTTTCATTGCCAACTTTTCCAGTGTGGTTAAGCCCCTTACTGATTTGACGAAGAAACGCGCGCGGATGTGACGAATTGGTCCTCTGCGGCTGTTGAGGCCTTTCAGGAGCTTAAACGCCGATTTACTTCTGCCATTGTGTTGCATCAACCGGATGTTTCTCTTCCTTTTCAGGTTGAGGTCGACGCTTCTGAGATTGGGGCAGGGGCCGTTTTGTCTCAGAGGGAGTCTGATGGTTCTTTGATGAAACCGTGTGCTTTTATTTCCAGAAAGTTTTCGCCTGCGGAACGTAATTATGATGTCGGCAATCGGGAGTTGTTGGCTATGAAGTGGGCGTTTGAGGAGTGGCGACATTGGCTTGAGGGAGCTAAGCACCGCGTTGTGGTCCTGACCGATCATAAGAATCTGATTTACCTCGAGTCGGCCAAGCGGCTTAATCCTAGACAGGCTCGATGGTCCCTGTTTTTCTCCCGTTTTGATTTTGTGGTCTCGTATCTTCCGGGATCTAAGAATGTTAAGGCTGATGCCCTCTCTAGGAGTTTTTCGCCTGATTCTCCTGGAGTCCTTGAGCCGGTTGGCATTCTTAAGGAAGGGGTGATTCTTTCTGCCATCTCTCCTGATTTGCGGCGGGTGCTTCAGGAATTTCAGGCTGATAGGCCTGACCGCTGTCCTGTGGGGAAGCTGTTTGTTCCTGATAGATGGACAAGTAATGTAATTTCTGAGGTTCATTGTTCAGTGTTGGCTTGTCATCCTGGGATTTTTGGTACCAGAGATTTGGTTGCTAGGTCCTTTTGGTGGCCGTCCTTGTCGCGCGATGTCCATGCTTTTGTGCAATCTTGTGGGACTTGCGCCCGAGCCAAGCCTTGCTGTTCCCGCGCTAGTGGGTTGCTTTTGCCTTTGCCGGTCCCTGAGAGGCCCTGGACGCATATTTCCATGGATTTTATTTTGGATCTTCCTGTTTCCCAGAAGTTGTCTGTTATCTGGGTTGTTTGTGACCGGTTCTCTAAAATGGTCCATCTGGTACCTTTGCCTAAGTTACCTTCCTCCTCAGATCTGGTTCCATTGTTTTTTCAGCAGGTGGTTCATTTGCATGGCATTCCGGAGAATATTGTGTCTGACAGAGGTTCTCAGTTTGTCTCTAGATTTTGGCGGGCCTTTTGTGCTAGGATGGGCATTGATTTGTCTTTTTCTTCGGCGTTTCATCCTCAGACTAATGGCCAAACTGAGCGAACTAATCAGACCTTGGAGACCTATTTGAGATGCTTTGTGTCTGCTGATCAGGATGATTGGGTGTCTTTCTTGCCGTTGGCCGAGTTTGCCCTTAATAATCGGGCTAGTTCTGCTACTTTGGTTTCTCCTTTCTTTTGTAATTTTGGTTTTCATCCTCGCTTTTCTTCTGGGCAGGTTGAGCCTTCTGATTGTCCTGGTGTTGATTTTGTGGTGGACAGGCTGCAGCAGATTTGGACTCATGTGGTGGACAATTTGACGTTGTCTCAGGAAAGGGCTCAACGTTTTGCTAACTGCCGTCGGTGTGTTGGTCCCCTTCTTCGTGTGGGGGATTTGGTTTGGTTGTCTTCTCGTCATGTTCCTATGAAGGTTTCGTCCCCTAAGTTTAAGCCTCGGTTTATTGGTCCTTATAAAATTTCTGAAATTATTAATCCGGTGTCGTTTCGTTTGGCTCTTCCAGCCTCTTTTGCCATTCATAATGTTTTCCATAGATCTTTGTTGCGGAGATATGTGGTGCCCGTTGTTCCCTCGGTTGACCCTCCTGCCCCGGTGTTGATTGAGGGAGAGTTGGAATATGAGGTTGAGAAGATTTTGGATTCTTGTTTTTCGAGGCGGAGGCTTCAGTATCTTGTCAAGTGGAAGGGTTATGGCCAGGAGGATAATTCTTGGGTTGTTGCCTCCGATGTCCATGCCACCGATTTGGTTCATGCTTTTCATTTGGCTCGTCCTGATCGGCCTGGGGGCTCTGGTGAGGGTTCGGTGACCCCTCCTCAAGGGGGGGAGTACTGTTGTGAGTTCTGCTCTTGGGCTCCCTCTTGTGGTTTCAAGTGGTATGGCTGCTCCTTGGAGTTAGCTGTCATCAGCTGCCTCTACTTATCTTCTCTTCTGCTCGGCTATTTAGGCCTGGCTGTTCCTTCAGCCAGTGCCACTTGTAAATGGTTTCTGGTTGGATTCACATCTCTTTGGATTTCCCGGTTTTCCTGACCAGTTCAGCAAAGCTAAGTTCTTGCTTGCTCTGTTCTGTTCACAGATTGTGGACTTATCCGTTCAGTGCTTTCTATGTTTGTCCAGCTTATCATTATGAATTAATTCTGTCTTGCTGGAAGCTCTGGGAAGCAGATTTACCCTCCACACCTTTAGTCGGGTGTGGAGATTTTTTGTAAACTCTGCGTGGATTTTTGTAGTGTTTTATACTGACCGCACAGTATTCCATCCTGTCCTATCTATCAAGCTAGACTGGCCTCCTGTGCTCATCCTGGTTTCATTCTGTGTATGTCTTTTCCCTCTCCACTCACAGTCATTATTTGTGGGGGGCTAATCTATCCTTTGGGGATTTTCTCTGAGGCAAGATAGTTTTCCTGCTTCTATCTTTAGGGGTAGTTAGCTCTTAGGCTGTGATGAGATGCCTAGGGAGAGTTAGGAGCATTCCACGGCTACTTCTAGTGTTGTGTTGAGCTTAGGGACTGCGGTCAGTACAGTTACCACTTCCTTCAGAGCTCATTCCATGTTGCTCCTAAACCACCGCATCATAACACCTCGCTGGGTAATTGAGTCCCTCATCATAGTAACATAGTAACATAGTTAGTAAGGCTGAAAAAAGACATTTGTCCATCCAGTTCAGCCTATATTCCATCATAATAAATCCCCAGATCTACGTCCTTCTACAGAACCTAATAATTGTATGATACAATATTGTTCTGCTCCAGGAAGACATCCAGGCCTCTCTTGAACCCCTCGACTGAGTTCGCCGTCACCACCTCCTAAGGCAAGCAATTCCAGATTCTCACTGCCCTAGCAGTAAAGAATCCTCTTCTATGTTGGTGGAAAAACCTTCTCTCCTCCAGACGCAAAGAATGCCCCCTTGTGCCCGTCACCTTCCTTGGTATAAACAGATCATCAGCGAGATATTTGTATTGTCCCCTTATATACTTATACATTATTATTATTATTATTTATTTATATAGCACCATTGATTCCATGGTGCTGTACATGAGAAGGGGTTACATACAAGTTACAAATATCACATACAGTAAACAAACTAACAATGACGGACTGATACAGAGGGGCGAGGACCCTGCCCTTGCGGGCTTACATTCTACAGGGTTATTAGATCGCCCCTCAGTCGTCTTTTTTCTAGACTAAATAATCCTAATTTCGCTAGTCTATCTGGGTATTGTAGTTCTCCCATCCCCTTTATTAATTTTGTTGCCCTCCTTTGAACTCTCTCTAGTTCCATTATATCCTTCCTGAGCACCGGTGCCCAAAACTGGACACAGTACTCCATGTGTGGTCTAACTAGGGATTTGTACAGAGGCAGTATAATGCTCTCATCATGTGTATCCAGACCTCTCTTAATGCACCCCATGATCCTGTTTGCCTTGGCAGCTGCTGCCTGGCACTGGCTGCTCCAGGTAAGTTTATCATTAACTAGGATTCCCAAGTCCTTCTCCCTGTCAGATTTACCCAGTGGTTTCCCGTTCAGTGTGTAATGGTGATATTGATTCCTTCTTCCCATGTGTATAACCTTACATTTATCATTGTTAAACCTCATCTGCCACCTTTCAGCCCAAGTTTCCAACTTATCCAGATCCATCTGTAGCAGAATACTATCTTCTCTTGTATTAACTGCTTTACATAGTTTTGTATCATCTGCAAATATCGATATTTTACTGTGTAAACCTTCTACCAGATCATTAATGAATATGTTGAAGAGAACAGGTCCCAATACCGACCCATGCGGTACCCCACTGGTCACAGCGACCCAGTTAGAGACTATACCATTTATAACCACCCTCTGCTTTCTATCACTAAGCCAGTTACTAACCCATTTACACACATTTTCCCCCAGACCAAGCATTCTCATTTTGTGTACCAACCTCTTGTGCGGCACGGTATCAAACGCTTTGGAAAAATCGAGATATACCAGGTCCAATGACCCACCGTGGTCCAGCCTATAGCTCACCTCTTCATAAAAACTGATTAGATTGGTCATCATGCAATATAGCTCCAGATGTGTAATACAGGGATATGACCAAAAAGTTTTTCTTTTTCCTGAATTAAGGATCTATCCTGGCATTAACTATATTAACTTACATGACACCTCCATCAAGATTGCACTGAATGAACCTGAACTTAAAAAACAGCAATTTCAGTCACAAAATTCTGGTTGTAACTTTACAAATAATCTTTATACTTTTTTGCTTACAGCAGACTTTAAAAATTTATTATATATTAAATAGTGAGAGAGGAACCTGCAAAACGTAGCATTAATATTTATGTGTGGCTCTGCGGATCTCATACAGCACTGCCTTTAGCTGGTGTGGTAACTTTAATACTGGGCCAAGGTTATATGATACCAATCAATAACAAAGAAGTTGCCTCGTTTCACAAATAGTTTATATGGAAGAGTAAAAACACATAGGAAATGTGATACAAAAGGTTACGCACTGGGAAAAGTCAGCACATTTATGTAGTAGGACACTGATGTTATTATCGGTCACAATGAGAACAGCGGAGAAAAGTGAACAATGAAACTCGGTACAAAAAAGCCATATGCAAGGTGGGAAACAGATACAGAATATAAGACCGCTTCATTTTTACAAATATCCTGCTCTTTCAAAAATGGAATTTGTGAATCTAGCCTTACAGGGGCATTCCCATCTCAAAGATCCTATCCCATTGTGAAGTAGATGTAATGATAATAATATTAGCAAATACCTTCAATTAGAAATGAAGTATAGTTCTTCTGAATTGCTATGTCAATTATGCAAATAGGATAAGGAACAAGCAGATATCATATGTGTATACATGTAAATGAGATGAATATACAGTACAATCATAGCAGAAATGGTTAGCACCCTTGAATTTGTTCCACAAAAATATGTATTTTTAATATAGCCAAATTGGTCATTTTTTCACTCAAAACCCCAAAACTAGGCCGGACAAAATTGTTGGCACACTCAACCACTCAACTTAATATTTGGTCACACACCCTTTGGAATAAATAACTGCAATCAATAATTTCCTATAACCATCAAGCTTCCTACACCTCTCAACTGGAATTTGGACCACTCGTCTGTTGCAAACTGCTCCAGGTCTCTCATATTTGAAGGGTGCTGTGAAGAAACCGGATTATATCTTAATTACCCAGACGACTATTTTTAGCAAACCAAGAAGAATATGCTGTTATGTATACTTTTGCTTGTGTAAGCCTGTAATAGTGACATAGAGGAAGTGCCACAATAAATGTATTTATTGTACATATGAGATATAGATATATACACATACAGTGGGGCAAAAAAGTATTTAGTCAGTCAGCAATAGTGCAAGTTCCACCACTTAAAAAGATGAGAGGCGTCTGTAATTTACATCATAGGTAGACCTCAACTATGGGAGACAAACTGAGAAAAAAAAATCCAGAAAATCACATTGTCTGTTTTTTTAACATTTTATTTGCATATTATGGTGGAAAATAAGTATTTGGTCAGAAACAAAATTTCATCTCAATACTTTGTAATATATCCTTTGTTGGCAATGACAGAGGTCAAACGTTTTCTGTAAGTCTTCACAAGGTTGCCACACACTGTTGTTGGTATGTTGGCCCATTCCTCCATGCAGATCTCCTCTAGAGCAGTGATGTTTTTGGCTTTTCGCTTGGCAACACGGACTTTCAACTCCCTCCAAAGGTTTTCTATAGGGTTGAGATCTGGAGACTGGCTAGGCCACTCCAGGACCTTGAAATGCTTCTTACGAAGCCACTCCTTCGTTGCCCTGGCGGTGTGCTTTGGATCATTGTCATGTTGAAAGACCCAGCCACGTTTCATCTTCAATGCCCTTGCTGATGGAAGGAGGTTTGCACTCAAAATCTCACGATACATGGCCCCATTCATTCTTTCATGTACCCGGATCAGTCGTCCTGGCCCCTTTGCAGAGAAACAGCTCCAAAGCATGATGTTTCCACCACCATGCTTTACAGTAGGTATGGTGTTTGATGGATGCAACTCAGTATTCTTTTTCCTCCAAACACGACAAGTTGTGTTTCTACCAAACAGTTCCAGTTTGGTTTCATCAGACCATAGGACATTCTCCCAAAACTCCTCTGGATCATCCAAATGCTCTCTAGCAAACTTCAGACGGGCCCAGACATGTACTGGCTTAAGCAGTGGGACATGTCTGGCAATGCAGGATCTGAGTCCATGGTGGCGTAGTGTGTTACATATGGTAGGCCTTGTTACATTGGTCCCAGCTCTCTGCAGTTCATTCACTAGGTCCCCCCGCGTGGTTCTGGGATTTTTGCTCACCGTTCTTGTGATCATTCTGACCCCACGGGGTGGGATTTTGCGTGGAGCCCCAGATCGAGGGAGATTATCAGTGGTCTTGTATGTCTTCCATTTTCTAATTATTGCTCCCACTGTTGATTTCTTCACTCCAAGCTGGTTGGCTATTGCAGATTCAGTCTTCCCAGCCTGGTGCAGGGCTACAATTTTGTTTCTGGTGTCCTTTGACAGCTCTTTGGTCTTCACTAGGGTTGAGCGACCTTTACTTTTATAGGATCGGGTCGGGTTTCACGAAACCCGACTTTTTCAAAAGTCGGGTCGAGTGAAATCGGCCGATCCTATAAAAAAATCGGGGTCGGACGAAACTCGAAACCCAATGCAGTGCATTGGGTTTCCATGGTTCCCAGGGTCTGAAGGAGCGGAAACTCTCCTTCAGGCCCTGCGATCCATATTTTAGTGTAAAATAAAGAATTAAAATAAAAAATATCGCAATACTTCCCCTCTGACGCGCCCTGGTACTAATCGGGAACCTTCCTTCCTTAGAATCAGCCTTCCAGGACCTTGCGGTGACGTCGCTTGTGATTGGCCGCGCGGCCGCCCATGTGACCGCTCACGCGACCAATCACAAGCCGCGACGTCACCGCTGACGTCACCGAAGGTCCTGGAAGGGCTGATTCTTAGGAAGGAAGGCTGTCGGAAAGAAGCAGGGCGCGTCCGAGGGTGAGTATATTCTTATTAGGTATATACTCACCCTCGGACGCGCCCTGCTTCTTTATTTGTAATGAATGTTTATTTGTAATGTGGTTTTGACTTAGTCTATTTTTTTGGTAAATAATGATTTTATTATTTTCATTGTTTTGAAGCTTCTTGGCAATAATATAAAGAAGATGCGACAGGACAACACTCGGTGGATGCCATATCTGTGTTTTCAATTAAAAAAAACTTTCAGTTAACTACTTGCAGGAGAAAGTTTTTGTAGCTGGTGGCCAATTTTTGTACTGTACCAGATTTTTGTTGTATGTGTTTGTTTTTAATGTTAAAATGTCTGCATT
This sequence comes from Ranitomeya imitator, assembly GCF_032444005.1. Lineage (NCBI taxonomy): Eukaryota > Metazoa > Chordata > Amphibia > Anura > Dendrobatidae > Ranitomeya > Ranitomeya imitator. The sequence goes on from NC_091282.1 coordinate 180,682,663, forward strand.
TGATATCTCTCCAGTATTTTCTTTTTTATAAGCAAAATACTTATTTTTATATTTTCTGATGTTTTATACCGGAGTGTTCCTCGGGGCACGCTTATAAAGTGTCTTATATATGTGTTTCTAATGAGTCACATTTGTCATGTCTCACGACTTGAGAAATCATTTAATATTTGCATTGCTTGTGTTCGTTCCTTCTTTCTAGGCAGAAGTTTGCCTTTCCCTGTATTTTGTCCCAACTCTCTCACTGTAGTCTTGTGATGTATGTTTGTTCTCGCCCTTATTCTCCATTTTGTTATCATTCCTCCATCTGTATGCATCCTACTACATGTCCTCTGTTGAATATTCCTTTTTACCTGCTACTTTCATCATAATACAAGAATTTCAGTTAAAGCAACTCTCTTTTCCTGGAGTCTTCTTACATGAGATCGTGGCTGAGTTAAGCTGTCTGATTAATCGGTATGAACGTGAGTACAGGTGAATACGGAAGCGCCTAAAAAGAAGGGTCTATCCAGGCACCACTACGTTCTACATATCCATGAGTCAGAATAACATTATATTTTTTTTTCTAATTGTTGCTCTAAGAGATCTCAAAAATTTCATGGTTTGGAAATGATTGTTATGCCTTTACTGTCTTATATAAAAAAAAACTGAATGGACACTTGTCAGCTCTTCTCAGGTGAAATGTTAGCAAGTTCCGTCTGTTGGGCCATTATTCTAGGTCATACCCCCAGATCTGTGAACTGAGCAGTAAGGAAAATTAGCTGGTCTAAGAAGCATATCCATCTTTCCTACTTAAACACTTTCTTCATTGCTACTTAATGTTTTATATTTTAAAGCCATTGTAAGATTTTATAGAAGGAACTGATTGTAATTAGCACCATAGGTATCATCAGATTTTAAGGACAGTGGGCAATCATTCAGCACTTTTTTGTAGGCATACATCCTCTCCCCAGCAACCTGTATGCATTTGACATGACATTATTTGTTCCTGTTATTGCATTACTTTCTTCATTGATTCCTTTTGCATAATTTATATGTAGTTTTAGTGCTGGTTTTGTACTCTGAGCTTGTTGCCCTGTGCACAATATTTTAAGACAGACTGAAATGTCAAGTTTGTTCTGTCAAAAGCAGTAGTGTTTCAAAAAAGATAAAAAACAACATAAAGACTACATTCTAGAGCTGCTGTTATACTTATAAAGACAGTAAAATGTGATAACAACTATTAGCAGGTCATCTTTAGTATGTAGGTTTGATGAATCGGTGAGTGGTTGTATTGTATTGTGTGTGGTATTGTTATTAGTATTGTAAACTTTATTAAAATGTTTGCCTTCTGATTCAGTGTTTACTTTTCTTAATTTCCAAAATGCTTGATTTCTTTGAAGGTTGTGTCTTCTGTCTTTACACACTTCTTTCTTAACCCCTTCCCAACATGCGCCATATATGTACAGTGCTGTGGGATCACATGAGCTCACACCAAGCACCGTCACGATCAAATGTGGGTGTCAACTCAATATGAGAGGTGACGCCCTGCTAGCATTGATCGTGGGCGTTTAGCTCCTCTGATGCTGCTGTCAATAGTGACAGTGACAACAATGGGCATCGCAGAGGGTGGTAGCTCCCTCTCTGCTCCCATGATCACAATGCGTTTGCCATTGCTTTGTGCCGACGGTCTCCATGGTGACCCCGGGATGAAAGATGGCTGCAAGGTCATCCAGGGACTATGGCCTTGGCCTTTAAGCTCTTTGAGAGTAGGAGCTGAAATGCCTCCTCCATGGCTGCAAGACGCTGATCTGATGCCCTGCAATTTAAATGCATTGCAAAGTATGAGATCAGGAAACATAGATGTCCCATACTGGGACAAGGTAAAAATGTATAGGCTCGTCCAAGGTTGCCTCCCCCTGTTTGATGCGGCGATGAGCCTGCAACTTTTCTCCGATCCACCCATGGCTGTTAACATCTTAAATGCTGTTGTCAATCTCTGACAGCAGCATTTAACATACCTGTGCCGGAAGCGCATCATAAACCCCCGCCCATCGGCATACACGGGCAGCAGTGGTCTGGTCAGTGGAGGTCTAGTGGAAGGAGTGACCGCAGACAGGCCTCAAAGGCCTAACACCAAAAAATTGGCCTTGCTTTAGGCAATTAGAAATTGGTTCCAGGGGTACACGGGCAGCAGTGGTCTGGTCAGTGGAGGTCTAGTGGAAGGAGTGACCGCAGACAGGCCTCAAAGGCCTAACACCAAAAAATTGGCCTTGCTTTAGGCAATTAGAAATTGGTTCCAGGGGTACACGGGCAGCAGTGGTCTGGTCAGTGGAGGTCTAGTGGAAGGAGTGACCGCAGACAGGCCTCAAAGGCCTAACATAAAAAAATTGGCCTTGCTGTAGGCAATTTGAAATTGGTTCCATGGGTTACACGGGCAGCAGTGGTCTGGTCAGTGGAGGTCTAGTGGAAGGAGTGACCGCAGACAGGCCTCAAAGGCCTAACACCAAAAAATTGGCCTTGCTTTAGGCAATTAGAAATTGGTTCCAGTGGTACACGGGCAGCAGTGGTCTGGTCAGTGGAGGTCTAGTGGAAGGAGTGACCGCAGACAGGCCTCAAAGGCCTAACATAAAAAAAATGGCTTTGCTGTAGGCAATTTGAAATTGGTTCCATGGGTTACACGGGCAGCAGTGGTCTGGTCAGTGGAGGTCTAGTGGAAGGAGTGACCGCAGACAGGCCTCAAAGGCCTAACATAAAAAAATTGGCCTTGCTGTAGGCAATTTGAAATTGGTTCCATGGGTTACACGGGCAGCAGTGGTCTGGTCAGTGGAGGTCTAGTGGAAGGAGTGATTGCAGACAGGCCTCAAAGGCCTAACATAAAAAAATTGGCCTTGCTGTAGGCAATTTGAAATTGGTTCCATGGGTTACACGGGCAGCAGTGGTCTGGTCAGTGGAGGTCTAGTGGAAGGAGTGACCGCAGACAGGCCTCAAAGGCCTAACATAAAAAAATTGGCCTTGCTGTAGGCAATTTGAAATTGGTTCCATGGGTTACACGGGCAGCAGTGGTCTGGTCAGTGGAGGTCTAGTGGAAGGAGTGACCGCAGACAGGCCTCAAAGGCCGAACACTAAAAAATTGGCCTTGCTTTAGGCAATTAGAAATTGGTTCCAGGGGTACACGGGCAGCAGTGGTCTGGTCAGTGGAGGTCTAGTGGAAGGAGTGACTGCAGACAGGCCTCAAAGGCCTAACATAAAAAAATTGGCCTTGCTATAGGCAATTTGAAATTGGTTCCATGGGTTACACGGGCAGCAGTGGTCTGGTCAGTGGAGGTCTAGTGGAAGGAGTGACCGCAGACAGACCTCAAAGGCCTAACATAAAAAAATTGGCCTTGCTGTAGGCAATTTGAAATTGGTTCCATGGGTTACACGGGCAGCAGTGGTCTGGTCAGTGGAGGTCTAGTGGAAGGAGTGACCGCAGACAGGCCTCAAAGGCCTAACACCAAAAAATTGGACTTGCTTTAGGCAATTAGAAATTGGTTCCAGGGGTACACGGGCAGCAGTGGTCTGGTCAGTGGAGGTCTAGTGGAAGGAGTGACCGCAGACAGGCCTCAAAGGCCTAACATAAAAAAATTGGCCTTGCTGTAGGCAATTTGAAATTGGTTCCATGGGTTACACGGGCAGCAGTGGTCTGGTCAGTGGAGGTCTAGTGGAAGGAGTGACCGCAGACAGGCCTCAAAGGCCTAACATAAAAAAATTGGCCTTGCTGTAGGCAATTTGAAATTGGTTCCATGGGTTACACGGGCAGCAGTGGTCTGGTCAGTGGAGGTCTAGTGGAAGGAGTGACCGCAGACAGGCCTCAAAGGGCTAAAACCAAAAAATTGGCCTTGCTTTAGGCAATTAGAAATTGGTTCCAGTGGTACACGGGCAGCAGTGGTCTGGTCAGTGGAGGTCTAGTGGAAGGAGTGACCGCAGACAGGCCTCAAAGGCCTAACATAAAAAATTGGCCTTGCTGTAGGCAATTTGAAATTGGTTCCATGGGTTACACGGGCAGCAGTGGTCTGGTCAGTGGAGGTCTAGTGGAAGGAGTGACCGCAGACAGGCCTCAAAGGCCTAACATAAAAAAATTGGCCTTGCTGTAGGCAATTTGAAATTGGTTCCATGGGTTACACGGGCAGCAGTGGTCTGGTCAGTGGAGGTCTAGTGGAAGGAGTGACCGCAGACAGGCCTCAAAGGCCTAACACCAAAAAATTGGCCTTGCTTTAGGCAATTAGAAATTGGTTTCAGGGGTACAAGGGCAGCAGTGGTCTGGTCAGTGGAGGTCTAGTGGAAGGAGTGACCGCAGACAGGCCTCAAAGGCCTAACATAAAAAAATTGGCCTTGCTGTAGGCAATTTGAAATTGGTTCCATGGGTTACACGGGCAGCAGTGGTCTGGTCAGTGGAGGTCTAGTGGAAGGAGTGACCGCAGACAGGCCTCAAAGGCCTAACATAAAAAAATTGGCCTTGCTGTAGGCAATTTGAAATTGGTTCCATGGGTTACACGGGCAGCAGTGGTCTGGTCAGTGGAGGTCTAGTGGAAGGAGTGACCGCAGACAGGCCTCAAAGGCCTAACACCAAAAAATTGGCCTTGCTTTAGGCAATTAGAAATTGGTTCCAGGGGTACACGGGCAGCAGTGGTCTGGTCAGTGGAGGTCTAGTGGAAGGAGTGACCGCAGACAGGCCTCAAAGGCCTAACATCAAAAAATTGGCCTTGCTGTAGGCAATTTGAAATTGGTTCCATGGGTTACACGGGCAGCAGTGGTCTGGTCAGTGGAGGTCTAGTGGAAGGAGTGACCGCAGACAGGCCTCAAAGGCCTAACATAAAAAAAATGGCCTTGCTGTAGGCAATTTGAAATTGGTTCCATGGGTTACACGGGCAGCAGTGGTCTGGTCAGTGGAGGTCTAGTGGAAGGAGTGAACGCAGACAGGCCTCAAAGGCCTAACACCAAAAAATTGGCCTTGCTTTAGGCAATTAGAAATTGGTTCCATGGGTTACACGGGCAGCAGTGGTCTGGTCAGTGGAGGTCTAGTGGAAGGAGTGACCGCAGACAGGCCTCAAAGGCCTAACACCAAAAAATTGGCCTTGCTTTAGGCAATTAGAAATTGGTTCCAGGGGTACACGGGCAGCAGTGGTCTGGTCAGTGGAGGTCTAGTGGAATGAGTGACCGCAGACAGGCCTCAAAGGCCTAACATCAAAAAATTGGCCTTGCTGTAGGCAATTTGAAATTGGTTCCATGGGTTACACGGGCAGCAGTGGTCTGGTCAGTGGAGGTCTAGTGGAAGGAGTGACCGCAGACAGGCCTCAAAGGCCTAACATAAAAAAAATGGCCTTGCTGTAGGCAATTTGAAATTGGTTCCATGGGTTACACGGGCAGCAGTGGTCTGGTCAGTGGAGGTCTAGTGGAAGGAGTGAACGCAGACAGGCCTCAAAGGCCTAACACCAAAAAATTGGCCTTGCTTTAGGCAATTAGAAATTGGTTCCAGTGGTACACGGGCAGCAGTGGTCTGGTCAGTGGAGGTCTAGTGGAAGGAGTGACCGCAGACAGGCCTCAAAGGCCTAACATAAAAAATTGGCCTTGCTGTAGGCAATTTGAAATTGGTTCCATGGGTTACACGGGCAGCAGTGGTCTGGTCAGTGGAGGTCTAGTGGAAGGAGTGACCGCAGACAGGCCTCAAAGGCCTAACATAAAAAAATTGGCCTTGCTGTAGGCAATTTGAAATTGGTTCCATGGGTTACACGGGCAGCAGTGGTCTGGTCAGTGGAGGTCTAGTGGAAGGAGTGACCGCAGACAGGCCTCAAAGGCCTAACATAAAAAAATTGGCCTTGCTGTAGGCAATTTGAAATTGGTTCCATGGGTTACACGGGCAGCAGTGGTCTGGTCAGTGGAGGTCTAGTGGAAGGAGTGACCGCAGACAGGCCTCAAAGGCCTAACACCAAAAAATTGGCCTTGCTTTAGGCAATTAGAAATTGGTTCCAGTGGTACACGGGCAGCAGTGGTCTGGTCAGTGGAGGTCTAGTGGAAGGAGTGACCGCAGACAGGCCTCAAAGGCCTAACATAAAAAAAATGGCCTTGCTGTAGGCAATTTGAAATTGGTTCCATGGGTTACACGGGCAGCAGTGGTCTTGTCAGTGGAGGTCTAGTGGAAGGAGTGACCGCAGACAGGCCTCAAAGGCCTAACATAAAAAAATTGGCCTTGCTGTACGCAATTTGAAATTGGTTCCATGGGTTACACGGGCAGCAGTGGTCTGGTCAGTGGAGGTCTAGTGGAAGGAGTGACCGCAGACAGGCCTCAATGGCCTAACATAAAAAAATAGGCCTTGCTGTAGGCAATTTGAAATTGGTTCCATGGGTTACACGGGCAGCAGTGGTCTGGTCAGTGGAGGTCTAGTGGAAGGAGTGACCGCAGACAGGCCTCAAAGGCCGAACACCAAAAAATTGGCCTTGCTTTAGGCAATTAGAAATTGGTTCCAGGGGTACACGGGCAGCAGTGGTCTGGTCAGTGGAGGTCTAGTGGAAGGAGTGACCGCACACAGGCCTCAAAGGCCTAACATAAAAAAATTGGCCTTGCTATAGGCAATTTGAAATTGGTTCCATGGGTTACACGGGCAGCAGTGGTCTGGTCAGTGGAGGTCTAGTGGAAGGAGTGACCGCAGACAGACCTCAAAGGCCTAACATAAAAAAATTGGCCTTGCTGTAGGCAATTTGAAATTGGTTCCATGGGTTACACGGGCAGCAGTGGTCTGGTCAGTGGAGGTCTAGTGGAAGGAGTGACCGCAGACAGGCCTCAAAGGCCTAACACCAAAAAATTGGCCTTGCTTTAGGCAATTAGAAATTGGTTCCAGGGGTACACGGGCAGCAGTGGTCTGGTCAGTGGAGGTCTAGTGGAAGGAGTGACCGCAGACAGGCCTCAAAGGCCTAACATAAAAAAATTGGCCTTGCTGTAGGCAATTTGAAATTGGTTCCATGGGTTACACGGGCAGCAGTGGTCTGGTCAGTGGAGGTCTAGTGGAAGGAGTGACCGCAGACAGGCCTCAAAGGCCTAACATAAAAAAATTGGCCTTGCTGTAGGCAATTTAAAATTGGTTCCATGGGTTACACGGGCAGCAGTGGTCTGGTCAGTGGAGGTCTAGTGGAAGAAGTGACCGCAGACAGGCCTCAAAGGCCTAACACCAAAAAATTGGCCTTGCTTTAGGCAATTAGAAATTGGTTCCAGTGGTACACGGGCAGCAGTGGTCTGGTCAGTGGAGGTCTAGTGGAAGGAGTGACCGCAGACAGGCCTCAAAGGCCTAACATAAAAAATTGGCCTTGCTGTAGGCAATTTGAAATTGGTTCCATGGGTTACACGGGCAGCAGTGGTCTGGTCAGTGGAGGTCTGTTGTGAATTCTGTGGCTGAATTCACTCCTGTGGTCACAAGTGGTACTGCAGCTTCTGAGCTTCCACCCTCAGGTGTTCTGGTGAGCTCGTTAACTGCTTCATTACTTAACTCTGCCTGATGCTGCTATCCTTGCTCCTTGTCAATGTTTCAGTGTTGGATCTGAGCTTCTCCTGATTGTTCCTGTGACCTGCTGCTCTGTATAGCTAAGTGCCTTTTGCTTTTTTGTTGCTTTTTTTCTGTCCAGCTTGTCTTTTGTTTTGCTGGAAGCTCTGAGACGCAAAGGGTGTACCACCGTGCCGTTAGTTCGGCACGGTGGGTTTTTTTTGCCCCCTTTGCGTGGTTTTGCTTTAGGGTTTTTTGTAGACTGCAAAGTTCGCTTTACTGTCCTCGCTCTGTCCTAGAATATCGGGCCCCACTTTGCTGAATCTATTTCATCCCTACGTTTTGTCTTTTCATCTTACTCACAGTCATTATATGTGGGGGGCTGCCTTTTCCTTTGGGGAATTTCTCTGGGGCAAGTCAGGCCTATTTTTCTATCTTCAGGCTAGCTAGTTTCTTAGGCTGTGCCGAGTTGCCTAGGTAGTTGTTAGGCGCAATCCACAGCCGCTTTTAGTTGTGTTTAGGATAGGATCAGGTGTGCAGTCTACAGAGTTTCCACGTCTCAGAGCTCGTTCTTGTATTTTTGGGTATTTGTCAGATCACTGTGTGCGCTCTGATCGCTAAGCACACTGTGTTTCTGGATTGCCTTCATAACACCTGTCATTAGCAAACATAACAGTACAAGGAGCCCAAACTAATGATTCTCAATAGAGGGAAAGAAAAAGTTCTGACATCATTTTTTTTTTTTTCTGCTCTGTGTTCACTTTTTTTTTTTTTCCCCTAGACATTTGGGTGATTCTGGACACAGGTGTGGACATGGATATTCAGGGTCTGTGCTCTTCAATGGATAATCTCGTTATAAATGTACAAAAAATTCAAGATACTATTGATCAGAAATCTATGTTAGAACCAAGAATTCCTATTCCTGATTTGTTTTTTGGAGATAGAACTAAGTTTCTAAGTTTCAAAAATAATTGTAAGCTATTTCTGGCCTTGAAACCTCATTCTTCTGGTAATCCTATTCAACAGGTTTTGATTATTATTTCTTTTTTGCGCGGCGACCCTCAAGACTGGGCATTTTCTCTTGCGCCAGGAGACCCTGCATTGAGTAGTGTCGATGCGTTTTTCCTGGCGCTCGGATTGCTGTACGATGAGCCTAATTCAGTGGATCAGGCTGAGAAAAATTTGCTGGCTTTGTGCCAGGGTCAGGATGATATAGAAGTATATTGTCAGAAATTTAGGAAATGGTCAGTACTCACTCAGTGGAATGAATCTGCGCTGGCAGCTTTGTTCAGAAAGGGTCTCTCTGAGGCTCTTAAGGATGTCATGGTGGGATTTCCTATGCCTGCTGGTTTGAATGAGTCTTTGTCTTTGGCCATTCAGATCGGTCGACGCTTGCGCGAGCGTAAATCTGTGCACCATTTGGCGGTACTGCCTGAGGTTAAACCTGAGCCTATGCAGTGCGATAGGACTATGACTAGAGTTGAACGGCAGGAATACAGACGTCTGAATGGTCTGTGTTTCTACTGTGGTGATTCCACTCATGCTATTTCTGATTGTCCTAAGCGCACTAAGCGGTCCGCTAGGTCTGCCGTCATTGGTACTGTACAGTCCAAATTTCTTCTGTCCATTACCTTGATATGCTCTTTGTCGTCGTTTTCTGTCATGGCGTTTGTGGATTCGGGCGCTGCCCTGAATCTGATGGATTTGGATTATGCTAAACGTTGTGGGTTTTTCTTGGAGCCTTTGCGGTGTCCTATTCCATTGAGAGGAATTGATGCTACACCTTTGGCCAAGAATAAACCTCAATACTGGGCCCAGCTGACCATGTGCATGGCTCCTGCACATCAGGAATTTATTCGCTTTCTGGTGTTGCATAATCTGCATGATGTGGTCGTGTTGGGGTTGCCATGGCTACAAACCCATAATCCAGTATTGGATTGGAATTCCATGTCGGTATCCAGCTGGGGTTGTCAGGGGGTACATGGTGATGTTCCATTTTTGTCGATTTCGTCATCCACCCCTTCTGAGGTCCCAGAGTTCTTGTCTGATTATCAGGATGTATTTGAAGAGCCCAAGTCCGATGCTCTACCTCCGCATAGGGATTGTGATTGTGCTATCAATTTGATTCCTGGTAGTAAATTCCCTAAAGGTCGATTATTTAATTTATCCGTGCCCGAACACGCCGCTATGCGCAGTTATGTGAAGGAATCCCTGGAGAAGGGACATATTCGCCCATCGTCATCACCACTGGGAGCAGGGTTCTTCTTTGTAGCCAAGAAGGATGGTTCGCTGAGACCGTGTATTGATTACCGCCTTCTTAATAAGATCACTGTTAAATTTAAGTATCCCTTGCCATTGTTATCTGACTTGTTTGCTCGGATTAAGGGGGCTAGTTGGTTCACTAAGATAGATCTTCGTGGTGCGTATAATCTGGTGAGAATCAGGCAAGGAGATGAATGGAAAACTGCATTCAATACGCCCGAGGGTCATTTTGAGTATCTAGTGATGCCGTTCGGACTTGCCAATGCTCCATCTGTGTTTCAGTCTTTTATGCATGACATCTTCCGTGAGTATCTGGATAAATTCCTGATTGTTTACTTGGATGACATTTTGATCTTCTCAGATGATTGGGAGTCTCATGTGAAGCAGGTCAGAATGGTTTTTCAGGTCCTGCGTGCTAACTCTTTGTTTGTGAAGGGATCAAAGTGTCTCTTCGGTGTGCAGAAAGTTTCATTTTTAGGGTTCATCTTTACCCCTTCTACTATCGAGATGGATCCAGTTAAGGTCCAAGCCATCCAGGATTGGATTCAGCCGACATCTCTGAAAAGTCTGCAAAAGTTCCTGGGCTTTGCTAATTTTTATCGTCGCTTCATCTGTAATTTTTCTAGCATTGCCAAACCATTGACCGATTTGACCAAGAAGGGTGCTGATTTGGTTAATTGGTCTTCTGCTGCTGTGGAAGCTTTTCAGGAGTTGAAGCGTCGTTTTTGTTCTGCCCCTGTGTTGTGTCAGCCAGATGTTTCTCTTCCGTTCCAGGTCGAGGTTGATGCTTCTGAGATTGGAGCAGGGGCGGTTTTGTCACAGAGAGGTTCTGATTGCTCAGTGATGAAACCATGTGCTTACTTTTCCAGGAAGTTTTCGCCCGCTGAGCGTAATTATGATGTGGGCAATCGAGAGTTGCTGGCCATGAAGTGGGCATTCGAGGAGTGGCGTCATTGGCTTGAAGGAGCTAAGCATCGCGTGGTGGTATTGACTGATCATAAGAACTTGACTTATCTCGAGTCTGCCAAGCGCTTGAATCCTAGACAGGCCCGTTGGTCGTTATTTTTTGCCCGCTTCGACTTTGTGATTTCGTACCTTCCGGGCTCTAAAAATGTGAAGGCGGATGCTCTGTCTAGGAGTTTTGTGCCCAACTCTCCGGGTTTATCTGAGCCAGCGGGTATCCTCAAGGAAGGAGTCATTGTGTCTGCCATCTCCCCTGATTTGCGGCGGGTGCTGCAAAAATTTCAGGCGAATAAACCTGATCGTTGTCCAGCAGAGAAACTGTTCGTCCCTGATAGGTGGACTAATAAACTTATCTCTGAACTTCATTGTTCGGTGTTGGCTGGTCATCCTGGAATCTTTGCTACCAGAGAGTTAGTGGCTAGATCCTTCTGGTGGCCATCTCTGTCACGGGATGTACGTACTTTTGTGCAGTCCTGTGGGATTTGTGCTAGGGCTAAGCCCTGCTGTTCTCGTGCCAGTGGGTTGCTTTTGCCCTTGCCGGTCCCAAAGAGGCCTTGGACACATATTTCGATGGATTTCATTTCTGACCTTCCCGTTTCTCAAAAGATGTCAGTCATTTGGGTGGTCTGTGATCGCTTTTCTAAAATGGTCCATCTGGTGCCCTTGGCTAAATTGCCTTCCTCCTCTGATTTGGTACCTTTGTTCTTTCAGCATGTGGTTCGGTTGCATGGCATTCCTGAGAATATTGTTTCTGACAGAGGTTCCCAGTTTGTTTCAAGGTTTTGGCGAGCCTTTTGTGGTAGGATGGGCATTGACCTATCCTTTTCCTCGGCTTTCCATCCTCAGACTAATGGCCAGACCGAACGAACCAATCAGACCTTGGAAACATATCTGAGATGTTTTGTTTCTGCAGACCAGGATGATTGGGTGTCCTTTTTGCCGTTGGCTGAGTTCGCCCTTAATAATCGGGCCAGCTCGGCTACCTTGGTTTCTCCATTTTTTTGCAATTCTGGGTTCCATCCTCGTTTCTCTTCAGGACAGGTTGAGTCTTCGGACTGTCCTGGTGTGGATTCTGTGGTGGATAGGTTGCAGCAGATCTGGACTCAGGTAGTGGACAATTTGATCTTGTCCCAGGAGAAAGCTCAACTTTTCGCTAATCGCAGACGCCGTGTGGGTCCCCGACTTCGTGTTGGGGATCTGGTTTGGTTATCTTCTCGTCATATTCCTATGAAGGTTTCCTCTCCTAAATTTAAACCTCGTTTTATTGGTCCGTATAGGATTTCTGAGGTTCTCAATCCTGTGTCTTTTCGTTTGACCCTCCCAGACTCCTTTTCCATACATAATGTATTCCATAGGTCGTTGTTGCGGAGATACGTGGCACCTATGGTTCCATCTGTTGAGCCTCCTGCCCCGGTTTTGGTGGAGGGGGAATTGGAGTATATTGTGGAGAAGATTTTGGATTCTCGTGTTTCTAGACGGAAACTCCAGTATCTGGTTAAGTGGAAGGGTTATGCTCAGGAAGATAATTCCTGGGTTTTTGCCTCTGATGTTCATGCTTCCGATCTTGTTCGTGCCTTTCATGCGGCTCATCCTGGTCGGCCTGGGGGCTCTGGTGAGGGTTCGGTGACCCCTCCTCAAGGGGGGGGTACTGTTGTGAATTCTGTGGCTGAATTCACTCCTGTGGTCACAAGTGGTACTGCAGCTTCTGAGCTTCCTCCCTCAGGTGTTCTGGTGAGCTCGTTAACTGCTTCATTACTTAACTCCGCCTGATGCTGCTATCCTTGCTCCTTGTCAATGTTTCAGTGTTGGATCTGAGCTTCTCCTGATTGTTCCTGTGACCTGCTGCTCTGTATAGCTAAGTGCCTTTTGCTTTTTTGTTGCTTTTTTTCTGTCCAGCTTGTCTTTTGTTTTGCTGGAAGCTCTGAGACGCAAAGGGTGTACCGCCGTGCCGTTAGTTCGGCACGGTGGTTTTTTTTGCCCCCTTTGCGTGGTTTTGCTTTAGGGTTTTTTGTAGACTGCAAAGTTCGCTTTACTGTCCTCGCTCTGTCCTAGAATATCGGGCCCCACTTTGCTGAATCTATTTCATCCCTACGTTTTGTCTTTTCATCTTACTCACAGTCATTATATGTGGGGGGCTGCCTTTTCCTTTGGGGAATTTCTCTGGGGCAAGTCAGGCCTATTTTTCTATCTTCAGGCTAGCTAGTTTCTTAGGCTGTGCCGAGTTGCCTAGGTAGCTGTTAGGCGCAATCCACAGCCGCTTTTAGTTGTGTTTAGGATAGGATCAGGTGTGCAGTCTACAGAGTTTCCACGTCTCAGAGCTCGTTCTTGTATTTTTGGGTATTTGTCAGATCACTGTGTGCGCTCTGATCGCTAAGCACACTGTGTTTCTGGATTGCCTTCATAACACCTGTCATTAGCAAACATAACAGAGGTCTAGTGGAAGGAGTGACCGCAGACAGGCCTCAAAGGCCTAACATAAAAAAATTGGCCTTGCTGTAGGCAATTTGAAATTGGTTCCATGGGTTACACGGGCAGTAGTGGTCTGGTCAGTGGAGGTCTAGTGGAAGGAGTGACCGCAGACAGGCCTCAAATGCCTAACACCAAAAAATTGGCCTTGCTTTAGGCAATTAGAAATTGGTTCCAGGGGTACACGGGCAGCAGTGGTCTGGTCAGTGGAGGTCTAGTGGAAGGAGTGACCGCAGACAGGCCTCAAAGGCCTAACATAAAAAAATTGGCCTTGCTGTAGGCAATTTGAAATTGGTTCCATGGGTTACACGGGCAGCAGTGGTCTGGTCAGTGGAGGTCTAGTGGAAGGAGTGACCGCAGACAGGCCTCAAAGGCCTAATATAAAAAAATTGGCCTTGCTGTAGGCAATTTGAAATTGGTTCCATGGGTTACACGGGCAGCAGTGGTCTGGTCAGTGGAGGTCTAGTGGAAGGAGTGACCGCAGACAGGCCTCAAAGGCCTAACACCAAAAAATTGGCCTTGCTTTAGGCAATTAGAAATTGGTTCCAGGGGTACACGGGCAGCAGTGGTCTGGTCAGTGGAGGTCTAGTGGAAGGAGTGACCGCAGACAGGCCTCAAAGGCCTAACATAAAAAATTGGCCTTGCTGTAGGCAATTTGAAATTGGTTCCATGGGTTACACGGGCAGCAGTGGTCTGGTCAGTGGAGGTCTAGTGGAAGGAGTGACCGCAGACAGGCCTCAAAGGCCTAACATAAAAAAATTGGCCTTGCTGTAGGCAATTTGAAATTGGTTCCATGGGTTACACGGGCAGCAGTGGTCTGGTCAGTGGAGGTCTAGTGGAAGGAGTGACCGCAGACAGGCCTCAAAGGCCTAACACCAAAAAATTGGCCTTGCTTTAGGCAATTAGAAATTGGTTCCAGTGGTACACGGGCAGCAGTGGTCTGGTCAGTGGAGGTCTAGTGGAAGGAGTGACCGCAGACAGGCCTCAAAGGCCTAACATAAAAAATTGGCCTTGCTGTAGGCAATTTGAAATTGGTTCCATGGGTTACACGGGCAGCAGTGATCTGGTCAGTGGAGGTCTAGTGGAAGGAGTGACCGCAGACAGGCCTCAAAGGCCTAACATAAAAAAATTGGCCTTGCTGTAGGCAATTTGAAATTGGTTCCATGGGTTACACGGGCAGCAGTGGTCTGGTCAGTGGAGGTCTAGTGGAAGGAGTGACCGCAGACAGGCCTCAAAGGCCTAACACCAAAAAATTGGCCTTGCTTTAGGCAATTAGAAATTGGTTCCAGGGGTACACGGGTAGCAGTGGTCTGGTCAGTGGAGGTCTAGTGGAAGGAGTGACCGCAGACAGGCCTCAAAGGCCTAACATAAAAAAATTGGCCTTGCTGTAGGCAATTTGAAATTGGTTCCATGGGTTACACGGGCAGCAGTGGTCTGGTCAGTGGAGGTCTAGTGGAAGGAGTGACCGCAGACAGGCCTCAAAGGCCTAACATAAAAAAATTGGCCTTGCTGTAGGCAATTTGAAATTGGTTCCATGGGTTACACGGGCATCAGTGGTCTGGTCAGTGGAGGTCTAGTGGAAGGAGTGACCGCAGACAGACCTCAAAGGCCTAACACCAAAAAGTTGGCCTTGCTTTAGGCAATTAGAAATTGGTTCCAGGGGTACACGGGCAGCAGTGGTCTGGTCAGTGGAGGTCTAGTGGAAGGAGTGACCGCAGACAGGCCTCAAAGGCCTAACATAAAAAAATTGGCCTTGCTGTAGGCAATTTGAAATTGGTTCCATGGGTTACACGGGCAGCAGTGGTCTGGTCAGTGGAGGTCTAGTGGAAGGAGTGACCGCAGACAGGCCTCAAAGGCCTAACATAAAAAAATTGGCCTTGCTGTAGGCAATTTGAAATTGGTTCCATGGGTTACACGGGCAGCAGTGGTCTGGTCAGTGGAGGTCTAGTGGAAGGAGTGACCGCAGACAGGCCTCAAAGGCCTAACATAAAAAAATTGGCCTTGCTGTAGGCAATTTGAAATTGGTTCCATGGGTTACACGGGCAGCAGTGGTCTGGTCAGTGGAGGTCTAGTGGAAGGAGTGACCGCAGACAGGCCTCAAAGGCCTAACATAAAAAAATTGGCCTTGCTGTAGGCAATTTGAAATTGGTTCCATGGGTTACACGGGCAGCAGTGGTCTGATCAGTGGAGGTCTAGTGGAAGGAGTGACCGCAGACATGCCTCAAAGGCCTAACATAAAAAAATTGGCCTTGCTGTAGGCAATTTGAAATTGGTTCCATGGGTTACACGGGCAGCAGTGGTCTGGTCAGTGGAGGTCTAGTGGAAGGAGGGACCGCAGACAGGCTTCGAAAGCCCAACATAACAAAAATGTCAATACAATGGTATTGTCAGTGCCAGGCATTGAAGGATGTCAGCGCATAGACTAAACATTGGTGGAGCTGTGAGAGATAATTTTGCAAGTGGTAGAGCACTGTTTGAGCTGGGGGGGGGGAACTGTCTTGTGGCTGGCGGTACAGGCCCAGGGCCCCTCATATTACAACGGTGTGTCTGACGTTGGGTGCGCACCACCACCGCCAGAGACACTTTATTGTATTATGAGGGACCCAGTGGCAGTGCCGTCGACCAAAAGCGGGCACACCCACCTCTTCAGACAAACAGCACTCTCACGGGTGCTGGCGCCAAGTGGCGATACCACGGCCCCGTGTGGGGAGTTTGGCCATTTAGTGAGGTGTAAACATGTCGTATGCTGGACAATCAGGTGTAGAAAATTACGAGATTGGAAAAGTCATTCAGAATAGTCCACAGGCAAGACCTTTTCATAGGAAAGCTAGGTGTCAGCCGGGCAAGGTGGGGCAAAAGATTTCGAAATCCAGTTGTGGTTCATTTTAATGAAGGTTAGATCATCTACATTTTGGGTAGCCAGACGAGTCCTTTTTTCTGTTAGTATTGAACCTGCAGCACTGAATACTCTTTCTGATAGGACACTAGCTGCCGGGCAAGCAAGCTCCTGCAATGCATATTCTGCCAATTCTGGCCAGGTGTCTAATTTTGATGCCCAGTAATCAAATGGGAATGACGGTTGAGGGAGAACATCGATAAGGGATGAAAAATAGTTTGTAACCATACTGGACAAATGTTGTCTCCTGTCACTTTGAATTGATGCTGCAGTACCTGTCCTGTCTGCAGTCATAGCAAAATCACTCCACAACCTGGTCAGAAAACCCCTCTGGCCAACGCCACTTCTGATTTCTGCCCCTCTAAAACCTCTGGTCTGCTGGCCCCTGCAGCTCGTGTGAGAACGATCATGGGCGCTGTGTGCAGGGAATGCCAGAAGCAAACTGTCAACAAGAGTTGATTGTTTGGTTGCTAATATTATTTCCAAGTTGTCATGTGGCATTATATTTTGCAATTTGCCTTTATAGCGAGGATCAAGGAGGCAGGCCAACCAGTAATCGTCATTAGGGTTGAGCGAAACGGGTCGTTCATTTTCAAAAGTCGCCGACTTTTGGCAAAGTCGGGTTTCATGAAACCCGATCCGACCCCTGTGCGGGGTCGGCCATGCGGTACGCGACTTTCAAAGTCGCGTTTCAATGACGCGAAAAGCGCCATTTCTCAGCCAATGAAGGTAAACGCAGAGTGTGGGCAGCGTGATGACATAGGTCCTGGTCCCCACCATCTTAGAGAAGGGCATTGCAGTGATTGGCTTGCTGTCTGCGGCGTCACAGGGGCTATAAAGGGGAGTTCCCGCCGACCGCCATGTTACTGCTGCTGATCTGAGCTTAGGGAGAGGTTGCTGCCGCTTCGTCAGAAGCAGGGATAGCGTTAGGCAGGGTCCATTAACCACCAAACCGCTTGTGCTGTAGCGATTTCCACTGCCCAACACCACCTTCGGTGTGCAGGGACAGTGGAAGCTACATTTTTTTTTTTTTTCCCCCTCAGCGCTGTAGCTCATTGGGCTGCCCTAGAAGGCTCCCTGATAGCTGCATTGCTGTGTGTACGCCGCTGTGCAAACCAACTGCTTTTTTCAAAGCACAAATCCTCTTGTTCCTTCCTTTCTGCACAGCTATCTTTTTTGTTTGTCCACACTTTTTATTTAATTTGTGCATCAGTCCACTCCTTATTGCTGCCTGCCATACCTGGCTGAGATTACTGCAGGGAGATAGTAATTGAAGGACACTCCCTGTTTTTTTTTTTTTTTTTGTGGGAGATTAAGATTGACATTTCTGCTAGAGTGCCATCCCTGTCTGTGTCATCTCTCACTCAGTGGGCCATAGAAAGCCTATTTATTTTTTTGCTTGATTTGGGTTATAAAATCTACCTGAAAAAATCACTACATCAATCAGTGGGAGATAAATATTGACCTCTGGGCTTGTGTGCCACTCCTGACTCCTGTGTGTGCCATCTCTCACTCAGTGGGCCATAGAAAGCCTATTTATTTTTTTGCTTGATTTTGGTTCTAAAATCTACCTGAAAAAATCACTACATCAATCAGTGGGAGAAAAATATTGGCCTCAGGGCTTGTGTGCCACTCCTGACTCCTGTGTGCATCATCACTCACTCAGTGGGCCATAGAAAGCCCATTTTTTTTTTTTTTTGCTTGATTTTGGTTCTAAATTCTACCTGAAAAAATCAATAAATCAATCAGTGGGAGATTAATATTGGCCTTTGGGCTTGTGTGCCAGTCCTAAGCGTGCCATCTCTCTCTCTCAGATAGTGGGCCATAGAAAGCCTATTTTTTTTTTTTATTGGGTTTATAAATTTTCCCTGGAACCAAAAAAAAAAAAAGTGGGAGATTAATATTGGCCTCTGGGCTTGTGTGCCAGTCCTGAGCGTGCCATCTCTCTCAGAAATAGTGGGCCATAGAAAGCCTATTTATTTTTTTGCTTGATTTGGGTTCTAAAATGTACCTGAAAAAATCACTACGTCAATCAGTGGGAGAAAAATATTGGCCTCAGGGCTTGTGTGCCACTCCTGACTCCTGTGTGCGTCATCACTCACTCAGTGGGCCATAGAAAGCCCTTTTTTTTTTTTTTTGCTTTATTTGGGTTCTAAATTCTACCTGAAAAAATCAATAAATCAATCAGTGGGAGATTAATATTGGCCTTTGGGCTTGTGTGCCAGTCCTAAGCGTGCCATCTCTCTCTCTCAGATAGTGGGCCATAGAAAGCCTATTTATTTATTTATTTTTTTATTGGGTTTATAAATTTTCCCTGGAAAAAAAAAAAAAAGTGGGAGATTAATATTGGCCTCTGGGCTTGTGTGCCAGTCCTGAGCGTGCCATCTCTCTCACAAATAGTGGGCCATAGAAAGCCTATTTATTTATTTTTTTGGGGTTTTATAAATTCTCCCTTAAAAAAAAAGGGAGATTAATATTGGCCTTTGGGCTTGTGTGCCAGTCCTAAGCGTGCCATCTCTCTCTGTCTCTCAGATAGTGGGCCATAGAAAGCCTATTTATTATTTTTTTTATTGGGTTTATAAATTTTCCCTGGAACAAAAAAAAAAAGTGGGAGATAAATATTGGCCTCTGGGCTTGTGTGCCACTGCTGACTCCTGTGTGCGTCATCTCTCACTCAGTGGGCCATAGAAAGCCTTTTTTTGTTTTATTTGTTTTCTAAATTCTCCCTGAAAAAATCATTTTATTTTATTTGGTTTCTAAATTCTTCCTGAAAAAATCATTTTATTCTATTTTTTTTTTTTTCCTAAAGTCTCCCTGAAAAAAAAAAAAACAAAAACAAATCAGTGGGAGATTAATATTGCCCTTTCTGCTTGTGTGCCAGTCTTGACTCCTGGGTGTGCCATCTCTCTCTCTCTCTCCAATTGTGGGCCATAGAAAGCCTATTATTTTTTTAGCTTGATTTGGGTTCCAAAATCTACCTGAAAAAATCACTACATCAATCAGTGGGAGATAAATATTGGCCTCTGGGCTTGTGTGCCACTCCTGACTCCTGTGTGCGTCATCTCTCACTCAGTGGGCCATAGAAAGCCTTTTTTTGTTTTATTTGTTTTCTAAATTCTCCCTGAAAAAATCATTTTATTTTATTTGGTTTCTAAATTCTTCCTGAAAAATCATTTTATTCTATTATTTTTTTTCCCTAAAGTCTCCCTTAAAAAAAAAAAAATCAAATCAGTGGGAGATTAATATTTACATTTGTGCTTCAGTGACAGTCCTGCGTGTGTGGCATCTCTCTCATTTGTTGCCACCAACAACAGAGTGTGTAACATTGTGCCTGATTTTCGTTGTGGTCTCACTCACCTTGTAAAGGGGTAGCTAAATCATACTGAAGTTATAGCTCACCGTGTAATTTGTGTGAAAGCAACAAATACCGTTAGTTTGTTTACGTTTTTAAAACAATGAGGAAGTATGGTGGAAGAGGTCGTGGCCGGGGGCGTTCATT
Organism: Ranitomeya imitator; assembly: GCF_032444005.1. Classification (NCBI taxonomy): domain Eukaryota; kingdom Metazoa; phylum Chordata; class Amphibia; order Anura; family Dendrobatidae; genus Ranitomeya; species Ranitomeya imitator. The sequence goes on from NC_091282.1 coordinate 180,702,239, forward strand.
GTCAGCTGGTAATGAGGGTAGTGGTAGTGGTGGAGCATCATGTGGTCGTGGGAAAAAAAATATTGCACCTAAGTCTGGAGCTGTGGAGCCAGGTTCGTCGTCTGGCTACACAAGGCCTCGAACGCTCCTTTTTCTGGGAGTAGGAAAACCGCTTTTAAAGCCGAAGCAGCAAGAGCAAGTTTTGGCTTATCTTGCTGACTCAGCCTCTAGCTCTTTTGCCTCCTCTCGTGAAACTGGTAAATGTCAAAGCAGCGCGTCGTTAGTGGATGTTCACGGTCAGGGACAAGTCGCTTCCTTGTCCTCTTCAGCAAAAACAACAACAAAGAAGAATGCAGCAGGCGACACAACGGGTTACTCCATGGAGCTCTTTACACATACCGTCCCTGGCTTAGAAAGTGAAGCAGTTAACAGTCCATGCCCATTACAAGTTGAATCTGACATGGAGTGCACTGATGCACAGCCACAGCCAGACTACTATGCTGGTCCTTTGACTCAGACCACAACATTGCCCTCGCAGGGTGCTGATCAAGAATCAGACCCTGATGAGACTATGTTGCCCCATCACGAACGCTATACCACCGACCGACACGATGACACAGACGAAGTTGCACACGAGCTACAAGAAGAGGTAATAGATGACCCAGTTCTTGACCCCGATTGGCAGCCATTGGGGGAACAGGGTGCAGGCGGCAGCAGTTCTGAAGTGGAGGAGGAGGGGCCGCAGCAGGCATCAACATCGCAACAGGTTCCATCTGCCGGGCCCGTATCTTGCCCAAAACGCGTGGCAAAGCCAAAACCTGTTGGAGGACAGCGTGGCCATCCGGTTAAAGCTCAGTCTGCAATGCCTGAAAAGGTATCCGATGCTAGAAAGAGTGCAGTCTGGCATTTTTTTAAACAACATCCAATTGATCAGCGCAAAGTCATCTGTCAAAAATGTCCAACTACCTTAAGCAGAGGACAGAATCTGAAAAGTCTCAATACAAGTTGCATGCATAGACATTTAACTTAGACATTGTATACTGCCCCTATTGGACAAACAATCAGTAGATTTGGTTTCCAGTACCATCTCTATGCTGACGACACCCAATTATACACTTCTGCTCCCGATATCACACCGACCTTTTTAGAAAACACAAGTGATTGTCTTACCGCTGTCTCTAACATCATGTCCTCCCTCTATCTGAAACTAAACCTGTCAAAAACTGAACTCCTCGTGTTCTCTCCCTCTACTAACCTACCTTTGCCTGACATTGCCATCTCCGTGTGCGGTTCCACCATTACTCCAAAGCAACATGCCCGCTGCCTTGGGGTCATCCTTGATTCTGACCTTTCATTCACCCCCTACATCCGATCACTGGCTCGCTCTTCTTACCTGCATCTCAAAAACATTTCTAGAATTCGCCCTTTTCTTACTTTCGACTCTGCAAAAACTCTGACTGTTTCACTTATTCATTCTCGTCTGGACTATTGTAACTCTCTACTAATCGGTCTCCCTCTTGCAAAACTCTCCCCGCTCCAATCTGTCCTGAATGCTGCAGCCAGGATCATATTCCTCACCAACCGTTACACCGATGCCTCTACCCTGTGCCAGTCATTACACTGGCTACCCATCCACTCCAGAATCCAGTACAAAACTACTACCCTCATCCACAAAGCACTCCATGGCTCAGCACCACCCTACATCTCCTCCCTGGTATCAGTCTACCACCCTACCCGTGCCCTCCGCTCCGCTAATGACCTCAGGTTAGCATCCTCAATAATCAGAACCTTCCACTCCCGTCTCCAAGACTTTACAAGTGCTGCGCCGATTCTTTGGAATGCACTACCTAGGTTAATACGATTAATCCCCAATCCCCACAGTTTTAAGCGTGCCCTAAAAACTCATTTGTTCAGACTGGCCTACCGCCTCAATGCATTAACCTAACGATCCCTGTGTGGCCTATTTATAATAAAAAAAAAAAAAAAAAAGGTTCCTCGCATCATGTTCTCATACACTTTATGCAGTATTAGCCCTCTGTGTCTGTACTGCTACATACTTAGGCAGGTAACTGGTTCATGCAGCTTTACATGAACACCTGAGCCTTACACTATAGCTGGTCCGAATAACTAAAGCAATTGTTACCATCCACCTCTCGTGTCTCCCCTTTTCCCCATAGTTTGTAAGCTTGCGAGCAGGGCCCTCACTCCTCCTGGTATCTGTTTTGAACTGTATTTCTATTATGCTGTAATGTCTATTGTCTGTACAAGTCCCCTCTATAATTTGTAAAGCGCTGCGGAATATGTTGGCGCTATATAAATAAAATTATTATTATTATTATTTAACCACCATGCATTTGCAAGCCTGGACTAACTACCAAACGTCCCTTAAGGTTGTAGCACCCTCGGCCAATGAAGCTAGTCAGCAACGCAACATCCCTTCCGGCAGTGTAGGGCCACCATTTTCCGCACCACCTGCAGTATCTGTGCAGGTTTCTTTGCCAGGCCAAAGCAGTCAGGGTCAGGGAATCACCAGTTTCGTAGTAGGAAACACTGCATCTAGGGCACCGGTGGCAACAATACCATCTCCCACCGTCTCTCAGTCTGCCATGTCCACCGGCACCCCCGCTAGTTCCACGATCTCCAGCTCTCCAGTCCAGCTCACCCTACATGAGACTATGGTTAGAAAAAGGAAGTACTTAGCCTCGCATCCGCGTACACAGGGTTTGAACGCACACATAGCTAGACTAATCTCGTTAGAGATGATGCCCTACCGGTTAGTTGAAAGCGAAGCTTTCAAAGCCCTGATGGACTACGCTGTACCACGCTACGAGCTACCCAGTCGACACTTTTTTTCCAGAAAAGCCATCCCAGCCCTCCACCAGCATGTTAAAGAGCGCATCGTCCATGCACTCAGGCAATCTGTGAGCACAAAGGTGCACCTGACAACAGATGCATGGACCAGTAGGCATGGCCAGGGACGTTACGTGTCCATCACGGCACACTGGGTAAATGGGGTAAATGTGGTGGATGCAGGGTCCACAGGGGACAGCAAGTTTGGGACAGTTCTGCCTAGCCCACGGTCTAGGAAACAATTGGCTGTAGCCGTTCGCACCCCCTCCTCCTCCTCTTCGTCCTCCTGCAGAAGCGAGAGCTCGTCCACAGACCGCAGTCGCACAACCACTCCATCCGCAGCTGCCACTGTTGCACACCAGGTCTCCCATTATGGGGCAGCTACTGGCAAACGTCAGCAGGCTGTATTGGCTATGAAGTGTTTGGGCGACAACAGACACACCGCGGAAGTTCTGTCCGAGTTCTTGCAGAAAGAAACGCAGTCGTGGCTGGGCACTGTAGATCTTGAGGCAGGCAAGGTAGTGAGTGATAACGGAAGGAATTTCATGGCTGCCATCTCCCTTTCCCAACTGAAACACATTCCTTGCCTGGCTCACACCTTAAACCTGGTGGTGCAGTGCTTCCTGAAAAGTTATCCGGGGTTATCCGACCTGTTCCTCAAAGTGCGTGGACTTTGCTCACATATCCGCCGTTCGCCCATACACTCCAGCCGTATGCAGACCTATCAGCGTTCTTTGAACCTTCCCCAGCATCGCCTAATCATAGACGTTGCAACAAGGTGGAACTCAACACTGCACATGCTTCAGAGACTGTGTGAACAGAGGCGGGCTGTTATGTTTTTGTGGGAGGATACACATACACGTGCAGGCAGTAGGATGGCAGACATGGAGTTGTCAGGTGTGCAGTGGTCGAAGATTCAAGACATGTGTCAAGTCCTTCAGTGTTTTGAGGAATGCACACGGCTGGTTAGTGCAGACAATGCCATAATAAGCATGAGCATCCCCCTAATGCGTCTGCTGATGCAAAGTTTGACGCACATAAAGGATCAGGCGTCTGCAGCTGAGGAAGAGGAAAGCCTTGATGACAGTCAGCCATTGTCTGGCCAGGGCAGTGTACAGGACGAGGTAGCGGGCGAAGAGGAGGAGGAGGACGAGGAGGATGATGGGGATGATTATATTTTTAATGAGGAAGCTTCTCCGGGGCCACTGGAAATTGGTGGCGCGGCAAGGCCGGGTTCTGGTTGTTTGAGGGACACAAGTGACGTGGATTTGCCTGAAACTGCCCCTCAACCAAGCACAACCGCAGATTTGAGAACTGGAACTTTGGCCCACATGGCGGATTATGCCTTACGTATCCTCAAAAGGGACACACGCATAACTAAAATGATGAATGATGACGATTACTGGTTGGTCTGCCTCCTTGATCCTCGCTATAAAGGCAAATTGCAAAATATAATGCCACATGAGAACTTGGAACTAATATTAGCAACCAAACAATCAACTCTTGTTGACCGTTTGCTTCTGGCATTCCCTGCACACAGCGCCCGTGATCGTTCTCACACGAGCTGCAGGGGCCAGCAGACAAGAGGAGTTAGAGGGGCAGAAATCAGAAGTGGCGTTGGCCAGAGGGGTTTTCTGACCAGGTTGTGGAGTGATTTTGCTATGACCGCAGACAGGACAGGTACTGCAGCATCAATTCAAAGTGACAGGAGACAACATTTGTCCAGTATGGTTACAAACTATTTTTCATCCCTTATCGATGTTCTCCCTCAACCGTCATTCCCATTTGATTACTGGGCATCCAAATTAGACACCTGGCCAGAATTGGCAGAATATGCATTGCAGGAGCTTGCTTGCCCGGCAGCTAGTGTCCTATCAGAAAGAGTATTCAGTGCTGCAGGTTCAATACTAACAGAAAAAAGGACTCGTCTGGCTACCCAAAATGTAGATGATCTAACCGTCATTAAAATGAACCACAACTGGATTTCGAAATCTTTTGCCCCACCTTGCCCGGCTGACACCTAGCTTTCCTATGAAAAGGTCTTGCCTGTGGACTATTCTGAATGACTTTTCCAATCTCGTAATTTTCTGCACCTGATTGTCCAGCATACGACATGTTTACACCTCACTAAATGGCCAAACTCCCCACACGGGGCCGTGGTATCGACACTTGGCGACAGCACCCGTGAGAGTGCAGTTTGTCTGAAGAGGTGGGTGAGCCCGCTTTTGGTCGACGGCACTGCCACTGGGTCCCTCCTAGTACAATAAAGTGTCTCTGGCGGTGGTGGTGCGTGCCCAACGTCAGACACACCGTTGTAATATGAGGGGCCCTGGGCCTGTACCGCCGGCCACAAGACAGTTTCCCCCCCCCAGCTCAAACAGTGCTCTACCACTTGCAAAATTATCTCACAGCTCCACCAATGTTTAGTCTATGCGCTGACATCCTTCAATGCCTGCCACTGACAATACCATTGTATTGACATTTTCGTTATGTTAGGCCTTCGATGCCTGTCTGTGGTCACTCCTTCCACTAGGCCTCCACTGACCACACCACTGCTGCCCGTGTACCCCTGGAACCAATTTAAAATTGCCTACAGCCATGTGTTATTATTTTAGGCCTTCGATGCCTGTCTGCGGTGACTCCTTCCACTAGGCCTCCACTGACCACACCACTGCTGCCCTTGTACCCCTGGAACCAATTTAAAATTGCCTACAGCCATGTGTTATTATTTTAGGCCTTCGATGCCTGTCTGCGGTCACTCCTTCCACTAGGCCTCCACTGACCACACCACTGCTGCCCGTGTACCCCTGGAACCAATTTAAAATTGCCTACAGCCATGTGTTATTATTTTAGGCCTTCGATGCCTGTCTGCGGTCACTCCTTCCACTAGGCCTCCACTGACCACACCACTGCTGCCCGTGTACCCCTGGAACCAATTTAAAATTGCCTACAGCCATGTGTTATTATTTTAGGCCTTCGATGCCTGTCTGCGGTCACTCCTTCCACTAGGCCTCCACTGACCACACCACTGCTGCCCGTGTACCCCTGGAACCAATTTAAAATTGCCTACAGCCATGTGTTATTATTTTAGGCCTTCGATGCCTGTCTGTGGTCACTCCTTCCACTAGGCCTCCACTGACCACACCACTGCTGCCCGTGTACCCCTGGAACCAATTTAAAATTGCCTACAGCCATGTGTTATTATTTTAGGCCTTCGATGCCTGTCTGCGGTCACTCCTTCCACTAGGCCTCCACTGACCACACCACTGCTGCCCGTGTACCCCTGGAACCAATTTAAAATTGCCTACAGCCATGTGTTATTATTTTAGGCCTTCGATGCCTGTCTGCGGTCACTCCTTCCACTAGGCCTCCACTGACCACACCACTGCTGCCCGTGTACCCCTGGAACCAATTTAAAATTGCCTACAGCCATGTGTTATTATTTTAGGCCTTCGATGCCTGTCTGTGGTCATTCCTTCCACTAGGCCTCCACTGACCACACCACTGCTGCCCGTGTACCCCTGGAACCAATTTAAAATTGCCTACAGCCATGTGTTATTATTTTAGGCCTTCGATGCCTGTCTGCGGTCACTCCTTCCACTAGTCCTCCACTGACCACACCACTGCTGCCCGTGTACCCCTGGAACCAACATCAGAAAATATAAAAATAAGTATTTTGCTTATAAAAAAGAAAATACTGGAGAGATATCAAATGCAGACATTTTAACATTAAAAACAAACACATACAACAAAAATCTGGTACAGTACTAAAAATGGCCACCAGCTACAATAACTTTCTCCTGCAAGTAGTTAACTGAAAGGTTTTTTCAATTTTAAACACAGATATGGCATCCACCGAGTGTTGTCCTGTCGCGTCTTCTTTATATTATTGCCAAGAAGATGCAAAACAATGAAAATAATAAAATCATTATTTACCAAAAAAATAGAGTAAGTCAAAACCACATTGCAAATAAACATTCATTACAAATAAAGAAGCAGGGCGCGTCCGAGGGTGAGTATATACCTAATAAGAATATAATCACCCTCGGACGCGCCCTGCTTCTTTCCGACAGCCTTCCTTCCTAAGAATCAGCCCTTCCGTGTTGTAGAGAGAGGGTTTGTTACACTCCAAGGTGTTCCCCAGGTTGCCTTTCCTGAGCTTCGATCTTCCGGCTCTCGTTTAGTAGTTGTTGGAAACTACGCTGCATTAGGCCTACAAATTGGGTATGGGGTGTAGAGAGATGGTGTGTTCCACTCCAAGGTGTTCTCCAGGTTGCCTTTCCTGAGCTTCGATCTTCCGGCTCTCGTTTAGTAGTTGTTGGAAACTACGCTGCATTAGGCCTACAAATTGGGTATGGGGTGTAGAGAGATGGTGTGTTCCACTGTAGAGAGATGGTGTGTTCCACTCCAAGGTGTTCCCCAGGTTTCCTCGCCAATGCTTCGATCATCATGCTCTCGTTTAGTAGTTGTTGGAAACTACGCTGCATTAGGCCTACAAATTGGGTATGGGGTGTAGAGAGATGGTGTGTTCCACTCCAAGGTGTTCCCCAGGTTTCCTCGCCAATGCTTCGATCATCATGCTCTCGTTTAGTAGTTGTTGGAAACTACGCTGCATTGGGCCTACAAATTGGGTATGGGGTGTAGAGAGATGGTGTGTTCCACTCCAAGGTGTTCCCCAGGTTGCCTTTCCTGAGCTTCGATCTTCCGGCTCTCGTTTAGTAGTTGTTGGAAACTACGCTGCATTAGGCCTACAAATTGGGTATGGGGTGTAGAGAGATGGTGTGATCCACTCCAAGATGTTCTCCAGGTTGCCTTTCCTGAGCTTCGATCTTCCGGCTCTCGTTTAGTAGTTGTTGGAAACTACGCTGCATTAGGCCTACAAATTGGGTATGGGGTGTAGAGAGATGGTGTGTTCCACTGTAGAGAGATGGTGTGTTCCACTCCAAGGTGTTCCCCAGGTTTCCTCGCCAATGCTTCGATCATCATGCTCTCGTTTAGTAGTTGTTGGAAACTACGCTGCATTGGGCCTACAAATTGGGTATGGGGTGTAGAGAGATGGTGTGTTCCACTCCAAGGTGTTCCCCAGGTTGCCTTTCCTGAGCTTCGATCTTCCGGCTCTCGTTTAGTAGTTGTTGGAAACTACGCTGCATTAGGCCTACAAATTGGGTATGGGGTGTAGAGAGATGGTGTGTTCCACTGTAGAGAGATGGTGTGTTCCACTCCAAGGTGTTTCCCAGGGTTCCTCGCCAATGCTTCGATCATCATGCTCTCGTTTAGTAGTTGTTGGAAACTACGCTGCATTAGGCCTACAAATTGGGTATGGGGTGTAGAGAGATGGTGTGATCCACTCCAAGATGTTCTCCAGGTTGCCTTTCCTGAGCTTCGATCTTCCGGCTCTCGTTTAGTAGTTGTTGGAAACTACGCTGCATTAGGCCTACAAATTGGGTATGGGGTGTAGAGAGATGGTGTGTTCCACTGTAGAGAGATGGTGTGTTCCACTCCAAGGTGTTTCCCAGGGTTCCTCGCCAATGCTTCGATCATCATGCTCTCGTTTAGTAGTTGTTGGAAACTACGCTGCATTAGGCCTACAAATTGGGTATGGGGTGTAGAGAGATGGTGTGATCCACTCCAAGATGTTCTCCAGGTTGCCTTTCCTGAGCTTCGATCTTCCGGCTCTCGTTTAGTAGTTGTTGGAAACTACGCTGCATTAGGCCTACAAATTGGGTATGGGGTGTAGAGAGATGGTGTGTTCCACTGTAGAGAGATGGTGTGTTCCACTCCAAGGTGTTCCCCAGGTTTCCTCGCCAATGCTTCGATCATCATGCTCTCGTTTAGTAGTTGTTGGAAACTACGCTGCATTGGGCCTACAAATTGGGTATGGGGTGTAGAGAGATGGTGTGTTCCACTCCAAGGTGTTCCCCAGGTTGCCTTTCCTGAGCTTCGATCTTCCGGCTCTCGTTTAGTAGTTGTTGGAAACTACGCTGCATTAGGCCTACAAATTGGGTATGGGGTGTAGAGAGATGGTGTGTTCCACTGTAGAGAGATGGTGTGTTCCACTCCAAGGTGTTTCCCAGGGTTCCTCGCCAATGCTTCGATCATCATGCTCTCGTTTAGTAGTTGTTGGAAACTACGCTGCATTAGGCCTACAAATTGGGTATGGGGTGTAGAGAGATGGTGTGTTCCACTCCAAGGTGTTCCCCAGGTTTCCTCGCCAATGCTTCGATCATCATGCTCTTGTTTAGTAGTTGTTGGAAACTACGCTGCATTGGGCCTACAAATTGGGTATGGGGTGTAGAGAGATGGTGTGTTCCACTCCAAGGTGTTCTCCAGGTTGCCTTTCCTGAGCTTCGATCTTCCGGCTCTCGTTTAGTAGTTGTTGGAAACTACGCTGCATTAGGCCTACAAATTGGGTATGGAGTGTAGAGAGATGGTGTGTTCCACTGTAGAGAGATGGTGTGTTCCACTCCAAGGTGTACCCCAGGTTTCCTTGCCAATGCTTCGATCATCATGCTCTCGTTTAGTAGTTGTTGGAAACTACGCTGCATTAGGCCTACAAATTGGGTATGGGGTGTAGAGAGATGGTGTGTTCCACTCCAAGGTGTTCCCCAGGTTTCCTCGCCAATGCTTCGATCATCATGCTCTCGTTTAGTAGTTGTTGGAAACTACGCTGCATTGGGCCTACAAATTGGGTATGGGGTGTAGAGAGATGGTGTGTTCCACTCCAAGGTGTTCCCCAGGTTGCCTTTCCTGAGCTTCGATCTTCCGGCTCTCGTTTAGTAGTTGTTGGAAACTACGCTGCATTAGGCCTACAAATTGGGTATGGGGTGTAGAGAGATGGTGTGATCCACTCCAAGGTGTTCTCCAGGTTGCCTTTCCTGAGCTTCGATCTTCCGGCTCTCGTTTAGTAGTTGTTGGAAACTACGCTGCATTAGGCCTACAAATTGGGTATGGGGTGTAGAGAGATGGTGTGTTCCACTGTAGAGAGATGGTGTGTTCCACTCCAAGGTGTTCCCCAGGTTTCCTCGCCAATGCTTCGATCATCATGCTCTCGTTTAGTAGTTGTTGGAAACTACGCTGCATTGGGCCTACAAATTGGGTATGGGGTGTAGAGAGATGGTGTGTTCCACTCCAAGGTGTTCCCCAGGTTGCCTTTCCTGAGCTTCGATCTTCCGGACCTCGTTTAGTAGTTGTTGGAAACTACGCTGCATTAGGCCTACAAATTGGGTATGGGGTGTAGAGAGATGGTGTGTTCCACTGTAGAGAGATGGTGTGTTCCACTCCAAGGTGTTCCCCAGGTTTCCTCGCCAATGCTTCGATCATCATGCTCTCGTTTAGTAGTTGTTGGAAACTACGCTGCATTAGGCCTACAAATTGGGTATGGGGTGTAGAGAGATGGTGTGTTCCACTCCAAGGTGTTCCCCAGGTTTCCTCGCCAATGCTTCGATCATCATGCTCTTGTTTAGTAGTTGTTGGAAACTACGCTGCATTGGGCCTACAAATTGGGTATGGGGTGTAGAGAGATGGTGTGTTCCACTCCAAGGTGTTCCCCAGGTTGCCGTTCCTGAGCTTCGATCTTCAGGCTCTCGTTTAGTAGTTGTTGGAAACTACGCTGCATTAGGCCTACAAATTGGGTATGGGGTGTAGAGAGATGGTGTGTTCCACTCCAAGGTGTTCCCCAGGTTGCCGTTCCTGAGCTTCGATCTTCAGGCTCTCGTTTAGTAGTTGTTGGAAACTACGCTGCATTAGGCCTACAAATTGGGTATGGGGTGTAGAGAGATGGTGTGTTCCACTCCAAGGTGTTCTCCAGGTTGCCTTTCCTGAGCTTCGATCTTCCGGCTCTCGTTTAGTAGTTGTTGGAAACTACGCTGCATTAGGCCTACAAATTGGGTATGGGGTGTAGAGAGATGGTGTGTTCCACTGTAGAGAGATGGTGTGTTCCACTCCAAGGTGTTCCCCAGGTTTCCTCGCCAATGCTTCGATCATCATGCTCTCGTTAAGTAGTTGTTGGAAACTACGCTGCATTAGGCCTACAAATTGGGTATGGGGTGTAGAGAGATGGTGTGTTTCACCTCAAGGTGTTCCCCAGGTTTCCTCGCCAATGCTTCGATCATCATGCTCTCGTTTAGTAGTTGTTGGAAACTACGCTGCATTGGGCCTACAAATTGGGTATGGGGTGTAGAGAGATGGTGTGTTCCACTCCAAGGTGTTCCCCAGGTTGCCTTTCCTGAGCTTCGATCTTCCGGCTCTCGTTTAGTAGTTGTTGGAAACTACGCTGCATTAGGCCTACAAATTGGGTATGGGGTGTAGAGAGATGGTGTGATCCACTCCAAGGTGTTTTCCAGGTTGCCTTTCCTGAGCTTCGATCTTCCGGCTCTCGTTTAGTAGTTGTTGGAAACTACGCTGCATTAGGCCTACAAATTGGGTATGGGGTGTAGAGAGATGGTGTGTTCCACTGTAGAGAGATGGTGTGTTCCACTCCAAGGTGTTCCCCAGATTTACTCGCCAATGCTTCGATCATCATGCTCTCGTTTAGTAGTTGTTGGAAACTACGCTGCATTGGGCCTACAAATTGGGTATGGGGTGTAGAGAGATGGTGTGTTCCACTCCAAGGTGTTCCCCAGGTTGCCTTTCCTGAGCTTCGATCTTCCGGCTCTCGTTTAGTAGTTGTTGGAAACTACGCTGCATTAGGCCTACAAATTGGGTATGGGGTGTAGAGAGATGGTGTGTTCCACTGTAGAGAGATGGTGTGTTCCACTCCAAGGTGTTCCCCAGGTTTCCTCGCCAATGCTTCGATCATCATGCTCTCGTTTAGTAGTTGTTGGAAACTACGCTGCATTAGGCCTACAAATTGGGTATGGGGTGTAGAGAGATGGTGTGTTCCACTCCAAGGTGTTCCCCAGGTTTCCTCGCCAATGCTTCAATCATCATGCTCTTGTTTAGTAGTTGTTGGAAACTACGCTGCATTGGGCCTACAAATTGGGTATGGGGTGTAGAGAGATGGTGTGTTCCACTCCAAGGTGTTCCCCAGGTTGCCTTTCCTGAGCTTCGATCTTCCGGCTCTCGTTTAGTAGTTGTTGGAAACTACGCTGCATTAGGCCTACAAATTGGGTATGGGGTGTAGAGAGATGGTGTGTTCCACTCCAAGGTGTTCTCCAGGTTGCCTTTCCTGAGCTTCGATCTTCCGGCTCTCGTTTAGTAGTTGTTGGAAACTATGCTGCATTAGGCCTACAAATTGGGTATGGGGTGTAGAGAGATGGTGTGTTCCACTGTAGAGAGATGGTGTGTTCCACTCCAAGGTGTTCCCCAGGTTTCCTCGCCAATGCTTCGATCATCATGCTCTCGTTTAGTAGTTGTTGGAAACTACGCTGCATTAGGCCTACAAATTGGGTATGGGGTGTAGAGAGATGGTGTGTTCCACTCCAAGGTGTTCTCCAGGTTGCCTTTCCTGAGCTTCGATCTTCCGGCTCTCGTTTAGTAGTTGTTGGAAACTATGCTGCATTAGGCCTACAAATTGGGTATGGGGTGTAGAGAGATGGTGTGTTCCACTGTAGAGAGATGGTGTGTTCCACTCCAAGGTGTTCCCCAGGTTTCCTCGCCAATGCTTCGAACCTCATGCTCTCGTTTAGTAGTTGTTGGAAACTACGCTGCATTAGGCCTACAAATTGGGTATGGGGTGTAGAGAGATGGTGTGTTCCACTCCATGGTGTTCCCCAGGTTTCCTCGCCAATGCTTCGATCATCATGCTCTCGTTTAGTAGTTGTTGGAAACTACGCTGCATTGGGCCTACAAATTGGGTATGGGGTGTAGAGAGATGGTGTGTTCCAGTCCAAGGTGTTCCCCAGGTTGCCTTTCCTGAGCTTCGATCTTCCGGCTCTCGTTTAGTAGTTGTTGGAAACTACGCTGCATTAGGCCTACAAATTGGGTATGGGGTGTAGAGAGATGGTGTGTTCTACTCCAAGGTGTTCTCCAGGTTGCCTTTCCTGAGCTTCGATTTTCCGGCTCTCGTTTAGTAGTTGTTGGAAACTACGCTGCATTAGGCCTACAAATTGGGTATGGGGTGTAGAGAGATGGTGTGTTCCACTGTAGAGAGATGGTGTGTTCCACTCCAAGGTGTTCCCCAGGTTTCCTCGCCAATGCTTCGATCATCATGCTCTCGTTTAGTAGTTGTTGGAAACTACGCTGCATTAGGCCTACAAATTGGGTATGGGGTGTAGAGAGATGGTGTGTTCCACTCCAAGGTGTTCTCCAGGTTGCCTTTCCTGAACTTCTATCTTCAGGCTCTCATTAAATTGTGGTTAAACGGAACAACTGCATTTGGCGTACTAGTTGGTTTGGGGCCTACTATCGGTGTCTGCCGCTCCTTGCTGTTCTCCTGGTTTCCTGTCCTGAAATTCCGTTTTCAGGCGCTCGTTAAGTAGTTGTTAATGTTAGACTGTATTTGGCCTACTAGTTGGGTTGGGGCCTACTATCGGTGTCTGCCACTCCTTGCTGTTCTCCTCCAGTGAACAAAGCTGTGCCGCCTGTTTACTACTGTTGCCAATTTTGAACTGCATTTCGACTACTTACTGATTTGGGCCTACTCTCTGTGTCAGCCTCTCATTCCAGTTGTCCTCCACTGCAATGCCCCCTGATTAGTCCTGTGTTACCAATTTTGAACTGCATTTAGCCCACTTTATTCTTTGGGCCTATATCTGTGTTTCCTCCTCATCCTGCCCATTGCCCAGCCAGTGATAGATGAGTCTGCTGGTACATTGACCCATAACGCAACATTTCCCGTGCACGCTACACTGCAAGATTGTGACCCTGCTGAAAGTCAGGTCCCCCTTCCCGCATACCATACCACCTTACACGGGGACAAACAGGAAGGTGCAGATGAAAGTGCAGGTTCCTTCATCAGGTGGGGGGAGGAATACTAGTTGGCGACGTCACTGGCACAGGACCTCTCATAGTACGCAAAAGTGTTGCTGCCGGTGGGAGGCGCCCCCGCCGTGCAAACACCGCTGTACTTTGAGGGACCCTGTGCCAGTGCCAATGCCAACGAGTGGGCCCCCCCTGCTTGCTCAGGTTCACAGCACTTGCAAAGTTGAAATACTTACCTCTCCCTGCTCCACTGCCGTGACGTGGTCCAGATTTCCTGGGCCCACTAATTACTTGAACCAGCCCTACCCACCACAACTTTAGCCAAATGACCCCCAATTTCAAATGCCTTCCAATTATTATAAGGTAAATTACGCTTGACAAGCTTCATTAAGAAGAATGGATGGTTTTGACATTAAAATGGGCACTCTAGGTGTTTTCCTGGCCCCCACTCACTGCCAACTATGCTGCCCCATTGACTTGCATTGGGTTTCGTGTTTCGGTCGATCCCGACTTTACGTCATAATCGGCCGATTTCACTCGACCCGACTTTTGAGATAGTCGGGTTTCGCGAAACCCGGCTCGACTCTAAAAAGGTCAAGGTCGCTCAACTCTAATCGTCATCGTTCATCATTTTAGTAATGCGTGTGTCCCTTTTGAGGATACGTAAGGCATAATCTGCCATGTGGGCCAAAGTTCCAGTTCTCAAATCTGCGGTTGTGCTTGGTTGAGGGGCAGTTTCAGGCAAATCCACGTCACTTGTGTCCCTCCAAAAACCAGAACCCGGCCTTGCCGCACCAACAATTTCCATTGGCCCCGGAAAAGCTTCCTCATTAAAAATATAATCATCCCCATCATCCTCCTTGTCCTCCTCCTCCTCTTCGCCCGCTACCTCGTCCTGTACACTGCCCTGGCCAGACAATGGCTGACTGTCATCAAGGCTTTCCTCTTCCTCAGCTGCAGACGCCTGATCCTTTATGTGCGTCAAACTTTGCATCAGCAGACGCATTAGGGGGATGCTCATGCTTATTATGGCGTTGTCTGCACTAACCAGCCGTGTGCATTCCTCAAAACACTGAAGGACTTGACACATGTCTTGAATCTTCGACCACTGCACACCTGACAACTCCATGTCTGCCATCCTACTGCCTGCCCGTGTATGTGTATCCTCCCACAAAAACATAACAGCCCGCCTCTGTTCACACAGTCTCTGAAGCATGTGCAGTGTTGAGTTCCACCTTGTTGCAACGTCTATGATTAGGCGATGCTGGGGAAGGTTCAAAGAACGCTGATAGGTCTGCATACGGCTGGAGTGTACGGGCGAACGGCGGATATGTGAGCAAAGTCCACGCACTTTGAAGAGCAGGTCGGATAACCCTGGATAACTTTTCAGGAAGCACTGCACCACCAGGTTTAAGGTGTGAGCCAGGCAAGGAATGTGTTTCAGTTGGGAAAGGGAGATGGCAGCCATGAAATTCCTTCCGTTATCACTCACTACCTTGCCTGCCTCAAGATCTACAGTGCCTAGCCACGACTGCGTTTCTTTCTGCAAGAACTCGGACAGAACTTCCGCGGTGTGTCTGTTGTCGCCCAAACACTTCATAGCCAATACAGCCTGCTGACGTTTGCCAGTAGCTGCCCCATAATGGGAGACCTGGTGTGCAACAGTGGCAGCTGCGAATGGAGTGGTTGTGCGACTGCGGTCTGTGGACGAGCTCTCGCTTCTGCAGGAGGACGAGGAGGAGGAGGAGGGGGTGCGAACGGCTACAGCCAACTGTTTCCTAGACCGTGGGCTAGGCAGAACTGTCCCAAACTTGCTGTCCCCTGTGGACCCTGCATCCACAACATTCACCCAGTGTGCCGTGATGGACACGTAACGTCCCTGGCCATGCCTACTGGTCCATGCATCTGTTGTCAGGTGCACCTTTGTGCTCACAGATTGCCTGAGTGAATGGACGATGCGCTCTTTAACATGCTGGTGGAGGGCTGGGATGGCTTTTCTGGAAAAAAAGTGTCGACTGGGTAGCTTGTAGCGTGGTACAGCGTAGTCCATCAGGGCTTTGAAAGCTTCGCTTTCAACTAACCGGTAGGGCATCATCTCTAACGAGATTAGTCTAGCTATGTGGGCGTTCAAACCCTGTGTACGCGGATGCGAGGCTAAGTACTTCCTTTTTCTAACCATAGTCTCATGTAGGGTGAGCTGGACTGGAGAGCTGGAGATCGTGGAACTAGCGGGGGTGCCGGTGGACATGGCAGACTGAGAGACGGTGGGAGATGGTATTGTTGCCGCCGGTGCCCTAGATGCAGTGTTTCCTACTACGAAACTGGTGATTCCCTGACCCTGACTGCTTTGGCCTGGCAAAGAAACCTGCACAGAAACTGCAGGTGGTGCGGAAAATGGTGGCCCTACACTGCCGGAAGGGATGTTGCGTTGATGACTAGCTTCATTGGCTGAGGGTGCTACAACCTTAAAGGACGTTTGGTAGTTAGTCCAAGCTTGCAAATGCATGGTGGTTAAATGTCTATGCATGCAACTTGTATTGAGACTTTTCAGATTCTGCCCTCTGCTTAAGGTAGTTGAACATTTTTGACAGATGACTTTGCGCTGATCAATTGGATGTTGTTTAAAAAAATGCCAGACTGCACTCTTTCTAGCATCGGATACCTTTTCAGGCATTGCAGACTGAGCTTTAACCGGATGGCCACGCTGTCCTCCAACAGGTTTTGGCTTTGCCACGCGTTTTGGGCAAGATACGGGCCCGGCAGATGGAACCTGTTGCGATGTTGATGCCTGCTGCGGCCCCTCCTCCTCCGCTTCAGAACTGCTGCCGCCTGCACCCTGTTCCCCCAATGGCTGCCAATCGGGGTCAAGAACTGGGTCATCTATTACCTCTTCTTGTAGCTCGTGTGCAACTTCGTCTGTGTCACCGTGTCGGTCGGTGGTATAGCGTTCGTGATGGGGCAACATAGTCTCATCAGGGTCTGATTCTTGATCATTACCCTGCGAGGGCAATGTTGTGGTCTGAGTCAAAGGACCAGCATAGTAGTCTGGCTGTGGCTGTGCATCAGTGCACTCCATGTCAGATTCAACTTGTAATGGGCATGGACTGTTAACTGCTTCACTTTCTAAGCCAGGGACGGTATGTGTAAAGAGCTCCATGGAGTAACCCGTTGTGTCGCCTGCTGCATTCTTCTCTGTTGTTGTTTTTGCTGAAGAGGACAAGGAAGCGACTTGTCCCTGACCGTGAACATCCACTAACGACGCGCTGCTTTTACATTTACCAGTTTCACGAGAGGAAGCAAAAGAGCTAGAGGCTGAGTCAGCAAGATAAGCCAAAACTTGCTCTTGCTGCTCCGGCTTTAAAAGCGGTTTTCCTACTCCCAGAAAAGGGAGCGTTCGAGGCCTTGTGAAGCCAGACGACGAACCTGGCTCCACAGCTCCAGACTTAGGTGCAATATTTTTTTTCCCACGACCACATGATGCTCCACCACTACCCTCATTACCAGCTGACAATGAACGCCCCCGGCCACGACCTCTTCCACCAGACTTCCTCATTGTTTTAAAAACGTAAACAAACTAACGGTATTTGTTGCTGTCACACAACTTACACGGTGAGCTATAACTTCAGTATGATTTAGCTACCCCTTTACAGGTGGGTGAGACCACAACGAAAATCAGGCACAATGTTACACACTCTGTTTTTGGTGGCACCAAATGAGAGAGATACCACACACGCAGGACTGTCACTGAAGCCCAAATGTAAATATTAATCTCCCACTGTTTTTTTTTATTTTTTATTTTTTTTTTCAGGGAGACTTTAGAAACAAAATAAAATAAAATGATTTTTTCAGGAAGAATTTAGAAACCAAATAAAACAAAAAATAGGCTTTCTATGGCCCACTGAGTGAGAGATGACGCACACAGGAGTCAGGAGTGGCACACAAGCCCAGAGGCCAATATTGTTCTCCCAATGATTGATGTAGTGATTTTTTCAGGTAGATTTTGGAACCCAAATCAAGGAAAAAAAATAATAGGCTTTCTATGGCCCACAATTGGAGAGAGAGAGAGAGATGGCACACCCAGGAGTCAAGACTGGCACACAAGCAGAAAGGGCAATATTAATCTCCCACTGATTTTTTTTTTTTTTTTTTTTTTCAGGGAGACTTTAGAAAAAAAAATAATTAAAAAAAATGATTTTTTTCAGGAAGAATTTAGAAACCAAATAAAATAAAATGATTTTTTCAGGGAGAATTTAGAAAACAAATAAAACAAAATATAGGCTTTCTATGGCCCACTGAGTGAGAGATGACGCACACAGGAGTCAGGAGTGGCACACAAGCCCAGAGGCCAATATTGTTCTCCCAATGATTGATGTAGTGATTTTTTCAGGTAGATTTTGGAACCCAAATCAAGCAAAAAAAATAATAGGCTTTCTATGGCCCACAATTGGAGAGAGAGAGAGAGATGGCACACCCAGGAGTCAAGACTGGCACACAAGCAGAAAGGGCAATATTAATCTCTCACTGATTTTTTTTTTTTTTTTTTCAGGGAGACTTTAGAAAAAAAAAATAATAAAAAAAAATGATTTTTTCAGGGAGAATTTAGAAACCAAATAAAACAAAAAATAGGCTTTCTATGGCCCACTGAGTGAGAGATGACGCACACAGGAGTCAGGAGTGGCACACAAGCCCAGAGGCCAATATTGTTCTCCCACTTTTTTTTTTTTTCAGGGAAAATTTATAAACCCAATAAAAAAAATTATAAATAGGCTTTCTATGGCCCACTATCTGAGAGAGAGAGAGATGGCACGCTTAGGACTGGCACACAAGCCCAAAGGCCAATATTAATCTCCCTTTTTTTTTCAGGGAGAATTTATAAAACCAAAAAAAATAAATAAATAGGCTTTCTATGGCCCACTATTTGTGAGAGAGATGGCACGCTCAGGACTGGCACACAAGCCCAGAGGCCAATATTAATCTCCCACTTTTTTTTTTTTTTTTTCAGGGAAAATTTATAAACCCAATATAAAAAATAATAAATAGGCTTTCTATGGCCCACTATCTGAGAGAGAGAGAGATGGCACGCTTAGGACTGGCACACAAGCCCAAAGGCCAATATTAATCTCCCTTTTTTTTTTCAGGGAGAATTTATAAAACCAAAAAAATAAATAAATAGGCTTTCTATGGCCCACTATTTGTGAGAGAGATGGCACGCTCAGGACTGGCACACAAGCCCAGAGGCCAATATTACTCTCCCACTTTTTTTTTTTTTTTCAGGGAAAATTTATAAACCCAATAAAAAAAATAATAAATCGGCTTTCTATGTCCCACTATTTGTGAGAGAGATGGCACGCTCAGGACTGGCACACAAGCCCAGAGGCCAATATTAATCTCCCACTTTTTTTTTTTTTTTTTCAGGGAAAATTTATAAACCCAATAAAAAAAATAATAAATAGGCTTTCTATGGCCCACTATCTGAGAGAGAGAGATGGCACGCTTAGGACTGGCACACAAGCCCAAAGGCCAATATTAATCTCCCTTTTTTTTTCAGGGAGAATTTATAAAACCAAAAAAAATAAATAAATAGGCTTTCTATGGCCCACTATTTGTGAGAGGGATGGCACGCTCAGGACTGGCACACAAGCCCAAAGGCCAATATTAATCTCCCACTGATTGATTTATTGATTTTTTCAGGTAGAATTTAGAACCCAAATAAAGCAAAAAAAAAATAGGCTTTCTATGGCCCACTGAGTGAGTGATGATGCACACAGGAGTCAGGAGTGGCACACAAGCCCTGAGGCCAATATTTTTCTCCAACTGATTGATGTAGTGATTTTTTCAGGTAGATTTTGGAACCCAAATCAAGCAAAAAAATAAATAGGCTTTCTATGGCCCACTGACTGAGAGATGGCACACACAGGAGTCAGGAGTGGCACATAAGCCCTGAGGCCAATATTTTTCTCCCACTGATTGATGTAGTGATTTTTTCAGGTAGATTTTAGAACCCAAATCAAGCAAAAAAATAAATAGGCTTTCTATGGCTCACTGAGTGAGAGATGGCACAGACAGGGATGGCACTCTAGCAGAAATGCCAATCTTAATCTCCCATAAAAAAAAAAAAAAGGAACTGTCCTTCAATTACTATCTCCCTGCAGTAATCTCAGCCAGGTATGGCAGGCAGCAATAAGGAGTGGACTGATGCACAAATTAAATAAAAAGTGTGGACAAACAAACAAGATAGCTGTGCAGAAAGGAAGGAACAAGAGGATTTGTGCTTTGAAAAAAGCAGTTGGTTTGCACAGCGGCGTACACACAGCAATGCAGCTATCAGGGAGCCTTCTAGGGCAGCCCAATGAGCTACAGCGCTAAGGGAAAAAAAAAATGTAGCTTCCACTGTCCCTGTACACCGAAGGTGGTGTTGGACAGTGCAAATCGCTGCAGCACAAGCGGTTTGGTGGTTAATGGACCCTGCCTAACGCTATCCCTGCTTCTGACGAAGCGGCAGCAACCTCTCCCTAAGCTCAGATCAGCAGCAGTAACATGGCGGTCGGCGGGAACGCCCCTTTATAGCCCCTGTGACGCCGCAGACAGCAAGCCAATCACTGCAATGCCCTTCTCTAAGATGGTGGGGACCAGGACCTATGTCATCACGCTGCCCACACTCTGCGTTTACCTTCATTGGCTGAGAAATGGCGCTTTTCGCGTCATTGAAACGCGACTTTGGCGCGAAAGTCGCATACCGCATGGCCGACCCCGCACAGGGGTCGGATCGGGTTTCATGAAACCCGACTTTGCCAAAAGTCGGCGACTTTTGAAAATGAACGACCCGTTTCGCTCAACCCTAGTCTTCACCATAGTGGAGTTTGGAGTCAGACTGTTTGAGGGTGTGCACAGGTGTCTTTTTATACTGATAACAAGTTTAAACAGGTGCCATTACTACAGGTAATGAGTGGAGGAAAGAGGAGACTCTTAAAGAAGAAGTTACAGGTCTGTGAGAGCCAGAAATCTTGATTGTTTGTTTCTGACCAAATACTTATTTTCCACCATAATATGCAAAAAAAATGTTAAAAAAACAGACAATGTGATTTTCTGGATTTTTTTTTCTCAGTTTGTCTCCCATAGTTGAGGTCTACCTATGATGTAAATTACAGACGCCTCTCATCTTTTTAAGTGGTGGAACTTGCACTATTGCTGACTGACTAAATACTTTTTTGCCCCACTGTACATACATACACATAACATATATCCCTCCAACAGAATGTTTTCTCCTCCACACACTCTATGTTGTTCCCTAAACCAGAATGTGCAGTCTGGGTATATCAAAGAAGATTGCATCTTACATGTTAATTAACCATGCCTGATTAGGCAGATAGCATCTCATCAGAACAAGGGTTCTGAGAAATTCATTGTTTGGACATTAGCTGATGCTGGACATTTGCCCTGATAGGATTATATCAATGCAAATGTCCTGTACATCAAAGAACCTTACTGCAGAGCAGGAGCACCCATCAGGCAGGGATACATGTGACAGACAGGTGGTGACGCCTGCATTCATGCCCTACCTCAGGGGTGTGTGCACACAAGAGTGCGCCCCACTGGATTTAAAAAGCCAGCGGCTATAGCACTCGCTCTCTTGCCTCTGTCCTCCCCCTGTGTCTCATTTCCCTGCTCCCAAACGTCTTGCTCTGCTCTTCTCCCCCCTTTCATCCTGGCTCTCATTTCCCTGTCATCTTACACCGCTGCTTCATCTGCCTCCTATCCAGTAGCTTCTGCCCCATCCGGCCGCCCCCCTGTGTCCCTGCATCACTCTGTTCTCTGCTCCATGCCATCACAGCCCTGTCCTCTCTTCTGCCCCAGCTTCAGGTGTCCCCTTCCAGCCCCATGTGTTCACTCCCACAGCACCAACCCCTGCATATCTGGTGCTCTCGCTGGCTGCCCTCACCTGCCTCCCCTTTTCCAGCCCCAGGTGTCTGCCAACAGCTCCTGCACTCCAAAGCTGTCCGCCTGATCCTCTCTCCTCACTTCATTTCCCCTCTGTGTCCTGCTGCCAGCTTCAGTCCTGCACCTCCTGGACACCCCTCCACAGCAACCTGCTCCATACCTCTCAACCACCAAAAAGCTGCAGAATTGGGATAGTTCTTAATAGGTGGGCGAGCTGTAATTAATGTGTAAGTGGGTGGGAAGGATAATTAGGATATTGTGGTGTTAATTATAATTATATAGTATTATTGTATACTGTTAGTGTGATAATTCAGTAGTGTATTTAACTGTAGATGTGTGTGTCAAATAAATACTTTTTTTATTTATACACTGGTTTTGTCTCCGTTAGTTGCTGTTGTAGAATAAAAAGGAATCTGAGTAGTAACAGGTGAGATATTAGCTGAATATTGATTATTTATTGCCAAGCCTGACATTATAACTAATATATGGTATACTGCCCTGTAACAAGTGACTAGTAAGCTGATTTTTCATATAACATAGTGTGCGCTTATCTTTGATGACTAGTGATGTTTGCTGATATGCTAATTATGCATTGTATTATGGAGCCAGTTTGTTGACTTCAAAAGCAGAGAGAGGAAAACTATGTAAATAGATTAAATAGTCAAGCAATGCTACTGGATATGCTGTGCCCTGCCTGCCTATCGCTGCAATATCGGGACCCACGAATTATCCCTAAAAATGACTGTTGGTTTCTCAGGAGTTGTAGATGTAAGAGTTGCAGATCTACACTAACTCTAAAACCATGATTCTGACCCTATCTCGGCAGCAGCTCTCCCTACTCTCGCTGAAACAGTAACACAATGCGGCGAGCAGGGCAGCACCTGGTCTCTTATACTCAGGATGATGCTGTACAGCCCAGTCAATCACTGCACGACCACAACAAAGATGGCTGTGGCATTTCATGGCCTGGCAGACAATCCCTGCACCGTGATTGGGTCTCTAAAGTCCGCCAAAACTGCTGGGTGGAGACTGCAGTTACCGCTGAATAATCCCGGAAATGCTCGCTGCTCGGCGAGTACCCTGAGTACCCCGATACTCGGGCGAGTAACGAATAGTGGCGAGCACGTTCACTCATCACTATTGAGGACTGCTGGTATCGGAGGCCTACTGCTGCAGGCAACATACATGAAGGAGACCCAACCAGGTATCTACACATTTAAAAACATATTTATTGGCAGACACCAACAAAGTGACATCAATTTCACCATAGTAGAAATAGTCTAATAGTGACAGACAGATCTTCCACTACACCTAACCAAGCAGATGGACAAAAATTACTCAGACCCAATCAATTTAATCCTTTAAATGTTGCAATTAGTGATGAGTGAGTACTAAAATGCTCAGGTGCTCATTACTCGTATCGAGAATATCAGACACACAGGACAAAAAGGTTAGGAAACATTCTTTCCTGTATAATGACATACAGCTCCGGCAAAAATTAAGAGACCACTGCACAGTTTTATAAAAATCAGCTTCTCTACATGTCTGACAGCCATTTCATTCCAGTGTCAGTTGAATTCCAACCAGAGTACACCTCATTATACTATATGTGCTTCTGATTAGGTGATCACCTGAACCAAATCTTATTTAACAAAGGAATGTCTAAAAAACACTGCTGTGGTGTTCAGAATCCTATTGCAATAGGACAAGCTGGATGGCAAAACAAATGCTAGTAACATCCCAAAAGTAATAGGAATTAAAAATTAACTTTCAACAATGCCAAAGCAGTTGAAAAGAAAAGTCTTGAGTGAAGAAGAGAAGTTCTCAATTCTGGCTTTACTAGCAGAGGGACACAGTGACTGTCATGTTGCCTCCATCCTTAAAATTTCTAAGATGGCAGGCCATTACAACAAGGTCAAGCAGCAGACATTGGGGACAACAAAGCTACAGACCGGCAGGGGGCAAAAACGACTCTCCACTGACCGGGATGACTGTCATCTTTTTCGAATGTCACTCAGCAATAGCAGGATGACATCAAGTGAGCTACAAAATGAATGGCAAATGGCAGCTGGGGTGAAGTGCACAGCAAGAACAGTTCATAACAGGCTCCTAGAGGCAGGACTCAAGTTCATGTAAAGGTAGAAAAAAGCCTTTCATCAATGAGAAGCAAAGGAGATCCAGGTTGAAGTTGGCCAAAGACCATAAGGATTAGACCATAGAGGACTGGAGTAAGGTAATCTTCTCTGATGACTCTTATTTTCAGCTTTGCCCAACACCAGGTCATCTAATGGCTATAGGGAGAGGCGTACAAGCCACAGTGTCTTGCACCCACTGTGGAATTTGGTGGCGAATAGGTGACGATCAGGGGATTCTTCAGCAAGGCTTGAATTGGGCAGGTTAATCTTTGCGAAGTTCGTATGAGTCAAGCCACATACAAGGTTATCCTGGAAAAACTGTTGATTTCTTCTGCTCAGGCAATGTTCTCCAACTCTGAGGATTGCTTTTTCCAGCAGTACAATGCGCCATGCCACACAGCTAGCTCAATCAAGATGTGGATGAAGGACCACCACATCAAATCCCTGTCATGGCCAGCCCAATCTCCAGACCTGAACCCCATTGAAAACAGCCCATAGAATCTAAGTCCGGACAGGGTCTTCTCCCCTCTGTACCAGTCTGTCATTGTAAATTATTTTTACTGTAAACGATATCGATAACTGTACTTAACCCCTTTCTCATGTACAGCATCATGGAATTAATGGTGCTACATAAATAAATAATAATAAATAAAACATCTGGAATGTAATAAGAAGATGGATAGTCACAAGCCATCAAACAAAGAAGAACTGCTTACATTTTTGTACTAGGAGCTGCATAAGGTCACCCAAAAGCAGTGTGAAAGACTGGTGGAAAGCATGCTAATACGCATGAAAGCTGTGATTAAAATCATGGTTATTCCACAAAATATTGATTTCTGAACTCTTCCCAAGTTAAAACATTACTATTGTTGTTTCTAAATGATTATGAACTTGTTTTTCTGCATTATTTGAGGCCTGCAAGCAATGCATTTTTTTGTTATTTTGACCATTTCTAAGTTTTAAGAATATAAATACAAAATGTATTGCTTGGAACTTTGGAGACATGTTGTCAGTAGTTTATAGAATAAAAGAACAATTTACAATTTATCTGAAAGGAGAAAAATCAGACAAACTGAAAATTTTGCAGTGGTCTCTTTTTTTTGCCAGAGCTGTATAAAACAAATTAAAAAAAGAAAAAAAAAACCTGCCTCCTTAACCTCTTAGGCTATGTTCACACACAGCATTTAATGCTTCGTTTTTGCACCTTCTCATTGCTTCCAATGATGAAAATGCAACAAAAATGCTGAAAGAATTGCCGTGCTCTCTCTTTTAAAAATGCAGCATCAATTTCTTTTCTTTTTCATCACGTATATAGCACCAATAATTTTCCATTTCAGTCATTTAAAAAAAGGAATTATGTGCATGAGATTTCTGAAATGGTTTCCCATTTGTAAGGCGTGGGGCTCATAGATTGGTGACGCCTATGCACTAAATGCAAGGCCTATCAAAAATTGAAAGGAGGGATTGCAATACACCATGGAATACACATAGCCGATGGGCTCAGAAAACTTTTTTTTCCATTTGGAAGCAGAGGGACTCCTAAACTGGTAAAACACATGCGCTATGTTAAAGGGCTTCCAAAAATTAGAAGGAGGCACTCCAATACACCCTGGAACACATGTAGAGTAGGGCCTCAGAAAACATTTACATTTAGGCCAGTTTCACACGTCAGTGGCTCCGGTACGTGTGGTGACAGTTCCCTCATGTACCGGAGACCCTGACTCACGTAGACACATTAAAATAAATGTGTCTCTGCACATGTAAGCGTGTTTTCACGGAAGGTGTGTCCGTTTGCAAAACACGGAGACATGTCAGTGCTCGTGGGAGCGCACGGATCACACGGACCCATTAAAGTCAATGCTGTCCGTGTACAGTCCGTGTGCCATGCAGGAGACAGCGCTACAGTAAGCGCTGTCCCCCCAGCTTGTGGTGCTGAAGCCCCATTCATTTCTTCTCTCCAGCAGCGTTCGCTGGAGCAAAGGAATGAAAAATCATTTATTTTTTATTTTTTTGTTAAAATAAAGTTCCTTGTAATCTCCCCCCTCCCTCCCTCCCCCTGTGCGCCCACACGCTGGCATTAAAATACTTACCCAGCTCCCTCGATGCTTCCTCTCAGCGTCACAGCTCTTCCTGTATGAGCGGTCACGTGGTGCCGCACATTACAGTGATGAATATGCGGCTCCACCTCCCATAGGGGTGGAGCCGCATATTCATCACTGTAATAAGCGGCACCACGTGACCGCTCATACAGGAAAAGCTGCGACGCTGAGAGGAAGCATCGAGGGAGCTGGGTAAGTATTTTAATGCCAGCGGGCGGGCGCACAGGGAGAGGGAGGGGGGAGATTACGGGAACTTTATTTTAAACAAAAAAAAAATGATTTTTCATTCCTTCGCTCCAGCGAACGCTGCTGGGAAGAAGGAATGAATTCTGGATTCAGCACCCAAAGCAGGGGACAGCGCTTACTGTAGCGCTGGCTCCTGCACGGTGCGTGTGGTACCCATTTGGCACACGGACAGCACACGGCTGCCGCACGTGTGCCACACTGATGTGCCACGTGAGCACACAGACGATTTTTCCGGTACCGGAATTATCTGGACGTGTGGGACAGGCCTAAAATTGTAAAAATTGTTGCAATACACGGACACACGTACAGCACACGTACAGCACACAGACCCTAAAAACGTACTCACGGACATCAAACGGATCCCACACGGATGGCCTACATGAGCACACGGACACACGGACATGGATAACTCTGGTACCGTTTTCTCCGGTACCGGAATTATCTGGACGTGTGAGACTGGCCTTAGAAGAGTGGGACTTCTGTGGCCAATAACAAGGAGTCCTGGATTCAATACCACTAATGAGGGTACAACTGGCACAACAAGGACCTTCAAGCATCTGATTCTGATTGTTCCAGCTAAGGTGGGCGGCAGATCCTCATGTGCCAACACAGGGCATAAGGCAGCCGCCAAGGATATAAAACAGATTGAAGCATGGATTTCTAAACTTTTTTTAATTTCTTGAAAATTCATGAACCATGAAGGGGAAACTTCTCAAACCCATAATGGGGATAGAACACTACAAGTACTTTGCTCATTTATTCACACAAATGGTTCATTTGGGCCTTTCTCCCATTGTATTAATGCATCTTTATTTTTACTTTACACAGAGTTGAGGCAAATCTGAGCATCGCATGCCTCAGTCACTGATCCTTCCCAGCTTAGGTTTATTCCGTGAGATTTTAGTGCCGCATGGGGCATAATAACTAATCAAAATGAGAAAAATAAACCAGCTCACACCGGCTCCAGGCGTCGTGAGGCACGGAACTGCAAGGGACCACTTGTGAACGAAGAAAAGAAGAATGGTTCCAGCTTCAGAAGTTGCAAAATGTATTGGATTAAAAGGATTCCATAATAAGGGTAGACACAGCTATGCAATTTGAACACACATTGCATTCTTTATCAAAGCTACACATGTGCTGAATGCAAGATAATTTATATGAACATCTACCAATGAGAATAAAATTAGTGCAGTCACATAATAAGGTGTCGTAACTAGATAAAAACACCACATGATAACACAAAGTAGAAACACACAAATACAAGAAAAATATATAAAAACATCACATTTGCAGAAAATAATCCTGGAAATACATGAAAAAAAATAAGTAATGAAATAAAATGCATAAAGTAATTGCATAGGTACATTGTATAACTACTGTGATTTTTTATGTGATACTGTACTGCTTGCAGTGGGTGTCGAATGGGATGCAGGTGTACAGTCAGGGCCGGCTCCAGGTTTTTGAGGGCCCCAGGCCAAAGAGTCTCAGTGGGCCCCCCCCTTTAACACATACCACGATTCATGATGCCCAGATACAGCAGAGAAATATAGCTATAGTACAATGCCAGATTTCACTTCTTACATAAGTGATAGCTATTGAAAATTCTGCAGTGTATATATACAGGACAGGAGGAGTGGTACTGTGCAGTGTATATATACAGGGCAGGAGGAGTGGTACTGTGCAGTGTATATATACAGGACAGGAGGAGTGGTACTGTGCAGTGTATATATACAGGGCAGGAGGAGTGGTACTGTGCAGTGTATATATACAGGGCAGGAGGAGCGGTACTGTGCAGTGTATATATACAGGACAGGAGGAGTGGTACTGTGCAGTGTATATATACAGGACAGGAGGAGTGGTACTGTGCAGTGTATATATACAGGACAGGAGGAGTGGTACTGTGCAGTGTATATATACAGGACAAGAGGAGTGATACTGTGCAGTGTATATATACAGGACAGGAGGAGTGGTACTGTGCAGTGTATATATACAGGGCAGGAGGAGTGGTACTGTGCAGTGTATATATACAGGGCAGGAGGAGCGGTACTGTGCAGTGTATATATACAGGACAGGAGGAGTGGTACTGTGCAGTGTATATATACAGGACAGGAGGAGTGGTACTGTGCAGTGTATATATACAGGACAGGAGGAGTGGTACTGTGCAGTGTATATATACAGGACAGGAGGAGTGGTACTGTGCAGTGTATATATACAGGACAAGAGGAGTGATACTGTGCAGTGTATATATACAGGACAGGAGGAGTGGTACTGTGCAGCGTACAGCATATATACAGGACAGGAGGAGCGTTACTGTGCAGTGTATATATACAGGACAAGAGGAGTGATACTGTGCAGTGTATATATACAGGACAGGAGGAGTGGTACTGTGCAGCGTACAGCATATATACAGGACAGGAGGAGCGTTACTGTGCAGTGTATATATACAGGACAAGAGGAGTGATACTGTGCAGTGTATATATACAGGACAGGAGGAGTGGTACTGTGCAGTATATATATACAGGACAAGAGGAGTGATACTGTGCAGTGTATATTTACAGGACAGGAGGAGTGGTACTGTGCAGTGTATATATACAGGACAGGAGGAGTGGTACTGTGCAGTGTATATATACAGGACAGGAGGAGTGGTACTGTGCAGTGTATATATACAGGACAGGAGGAGTGGTACTGTGCAGTGTATATATACAGGACAGGAGAAGTGATAATGTGCAGTGTATATATACAGGACAAGAGGAGTGATACTGTGCAGTGTATATATACAGGACAGGAGGAGTGGTACTGTGCAGTGTATATATACAGGACAGGAGGAGTGGTACTGTGCAGTGTATATATACAGGACAGGAGAAGTGGTACTGTGCAGTGTATATATACAGGATAGGAGGAGTGGTACTGTGCAGTGTATATATACAGGACAGGAGGACTGGTACTGTGCAGTGTATATATACAGGACAGGAGGAGTGGTACTGTGCAGTGTATATATACAGGACAGGAGGAGTGGTACTGTGCAGTGTATATATACAGGACAGGAGGAGTGGTACTGTGCAGCGTACAGCATATATACAGGACAGGAGGAGCGTTACTGTGCAGTGTATATATACAGGACAAGAGGAGTGATACTGTGCAGTGTATATATACAGGACAGGAGGAGTGGTACTGTGCAGTGTATATATACAGGACAAGAGGAGTGATACTGTGCAGTGTATATATACAGGACAGGAGGAGTGGTACTGTGCAGTGTACATATACAGGACAAGAGGAGTGATACTGTGCAGTGTATATATACAGGACAGGAGGAGTGGTACTGTGCAGTGTATATATACAGGACAGGAGGAGTGGTACTGTGCAGTGTATATATACAGGACAGGAGAAGTGGTACTGTGCAGTGTATATATACAGGATAGGAGGAGTGGTACTGTGCAGTGTATATATACAGGACAGGAGGAGTGGTACTGTGCAGTGTATATATACAGGACAGGAGGAGTGGTGCTGTGCAGTGTATATATACAGGACAGGAGGAGTGGTACTGTGCAGTGTATATATACAGGACAGGAGGAGTGGTACTGTGCAGTGTATATATACAGGACAGGAGAAGTGGTACTGTGCAGTGTATATATGCAGGATAGGAGGAGTGGTACTGTGCAGTGTATATATACAGGACAGGAGGAGTGGTACTGTGCAGTGTATATATACAGGACAGGAGGAGTGGTACTGTGCAGTGTATATATACAGGACAGGAGAAGTGGTACTGTGCAGTGTATATATACAGGACAGGAGGAGTGGTACTGTGCAGTGTATATATACAGGACAAGAGGAGTGATACTGTGCAGTGTATATATAAAGGACAGGAGGAGTGAAACTGTGCAGTGTATATATAAAGGACAGGAGGAGTGAAACTGTGCAGTGTATATATACAGGACAGGAGAAGTGGTACTGTGCAGTGTATATATACAGGACAGGAGGAGTGGTACTGTGCAGTGTATATATACAGGACAAGAGGAGTGATACTGTGCAGTGTATATATAAAGGACAGGAGGAGTGAAACTGTGCAGTGTATATATAAAGGACAGGAGGAGTGAAACTGTGCAGTGTATATATACAGGACAAGAGGAGTGATACTGTGCAGTGTATATATAAAGGACAAGAGGAGTGATACTGTGCAGTGTATATATAAAGGACAGGAGGAGTGAAACTGTGCAGTGTATATATACAGGACAGGAGAAGTGGTACTGTGCAGTGTATATATACAGGACAGGAGGAGTGGTACTGTGCAGTGTATATATACAGGATAGGAGGAGTGGTACTGTGCAGTGTATATATACAGGACAGGAGGAGTGGTACTGTGCAGTGTATATATACAGGACAGGAGGAGTGGTACTGTGCAGTGTATATATACAGGACAAGAGGAGTGATACTGTGCAGTGTATATATAAAGGACAGGAGGAGTGATACTGTGCAGTGTATATATACAGGACAGGAGGAGTGGTACTGTGCAGTGTATATATACAGGACAGGAGAAGTGATAATGTGCAGTGTATATATACAGGACAGGAGAAGTGATAATGTGCAGTGTATATATACAGGACAGGAGGAGTGGTACTGTGCAGTGTATATATACAGGACAAGAGGAGTGATACTGTGCAGTGTATATATAAAGGACAGGAGGAGTGGTACTGTGCAGTGTATATATACAGGACAGGAGGAGTGGTACTGTGCAGTGTATATATACAGGACAAGAGGAGTGATACTGTGCAGTGTATATATAAAGGACAGGAGGAGTGATACTGTGCAGTGTATATATACAGGACAGGAGGAGTGGTACTGTGCAGTGTATATATACAGGATAGGAGGAGTGGTACTGTGAAGTGTATATATACAGGACAGGAGGAGTGGTACTGTGCAGTGTATATATACAGGACAGGAGGAGTGGTACTGTGCAGTGTATATATACAGGACAGGAGGAGTGGTACTGTGCAGTGTATATATACAGGACAGGAGAAGTGATAATGTGCAGTGTATATATACAGGACAGGAGGAGTGGTACTGTGCAGTGTATATATACAGGACAAGAGGAGTGATACTGTGCAGTGTATATATAAAGGACAGGAGGAGTGATACTGTGCAGTGTATATATACAGGACAGGAGGAGTGATACTGTGCAGCGTATATATACAGGACAGGAGGAGTGGTACTGTGCAGTGTATATATACAGGACAGGAGGAGTGATACTGTGCAGTGTATATATACAGGACAGGAGAAGTGGTACTGTGCAGTGTATATATACAGGATAGGAGGAGTGGTACTGTGCAGTGTATATATACAGGACAGGAGAAGTGATAATGTGCAGTGTATATATACAGGACAGGAGGAGTGGTACTGTGCAGTGTATATATACAGGACAAGAGGAGTGATACTGTGCAGTGTATATATAAAGGACAGGAGGAGTGATACTGTGCAGTGTATATATACAGGACAGGAGGAGTGATACTGTGCAGTGTATATATACAGGACAGGAGGAGTGGTACTGTGCAGTGTATATATACAGGATAGGAGGAGTGGTACTGTGAAGTGTATATATACAGGACAGGAGGAGTGGTACTGTGCAGTGTATATATACAGGACAGGAGGAGTGGTACTGTGCAGTGTATATATACAGGACAGGAGGAGTGGTACTGTGCAGTGTATATATACAGGACAGGGGAAGTGATAATGTGCAGTGTATTTATACAGGACAGGAGGAGTGGTACTGTGCAGTGTATATATACAGGACAAGAGGAGTGATACTGTGCAGTGTATATATAAAGGACAGGAGGAGTGATACTGTGCAGTGTATATATACAGGACAGGAGGAGTGGTACTGTGCAGTGTATATATACAGGACAGGAGGAGTGGTACTGTGCAGTGTATATATACAGGACAGGAGAAGTGATAATGTGCAGTGTATATATACAGGACAGGAGGAGTGGTACTGTGCAGTGTATATATACAGGACAAGAGGAGTGATACTGTGCAGTGTATATATACAGGACAGGAGGAGTGGTACTGTGCAGTGTATATATACAGGACAAGAGGAGTGATACTGTGCAGTGTATATATACAGGACAGGAGGAGTGGTACTGTGCAGTGTATATATACAGGACAGGAGGAGTGGTACTGTGCAGTGTATATATACAGGACAGGAGGAGTGGTACTGTGCAGTGTATATATACAGGACAGGAGGAGTGGTACTGTGCAGTGTATATATATAGGACAGGAGAAGTGGTACTGTGCAGTGTATATATACAGGATAGGAGGAGTGGTACTGTGCAGTGTATATATACAGGACAGGAGGAGTGGTACTGTGCAGTGTATATATACAGGACAGGAGGAGTGGTACTGTGCAGTGTATATATACAGGACAGGAGGAGTGGTACTGTGCAGTGTATATATACAGGACAGGAGGAGTGGTACTGTGCAGTGTATATATACAGGACAGGAGGAGTGGTACTGTGCAGTGTATATATACAGGACAGGAGGAGTGGTACTGTGCAGTGTATATATACAGGACAAGAGGAGTGATACTGTGCAGTGTATATATACAGGACAAGAGGAGTGATACTGTGCAGTGTATATATACAGGACAGGAGGAGTGGTACTGTGCAGCGTACAGCATATATACAGGACAGGAGGAGCGTTACTGTGCAGTGTATATATACAGGACAAGAGGAGTGATACTGTGCAGTGTATATATACAGGACAGGAGGAGTGGTACTGTGCAGTGTATATATACAGGACAGGAGGAGTGGTACTGTGCAGTGTATATATACAGGACAAGAGGAGTGATACTGTGCAGTGTATATATACAGGACAAGAGGAGTGGTACTGTGCAGTGTATATATACAGGACAAGAGGAGTGATATTGTGCAGTGTATATATACAGGACAAGAGGAGTGATACTGTGCAGTGTATATATACAGGACAGGAGGAGTGGTACTGTGCAGCGTACAGCATATATACAGGACAGGAGGAGCGTTACTGTGCAGTGTATATATACAGGACAAGAGGAGTGATACTGTGCAGTGTATATATACAGGACAGGAGGAGTGGTACTGTGCAGTGTATATATACAGGACAAGAGGAGTGATACTGTGCAGTGTATATATACAGGACAGGAGGAGTGGTACTGTGCAGTGTATATATACAGGACAAGAGGAGTGATACTGTGCAGTGTATATATACAGGACAGGAGGAGTGGTACTGTGCAGTGTATATATACAGGACAGGAGGAGTGGTACTGTGCAGTGTATATATACAGGACAGGAGGAGTGGTACTGTGCAGTGTATATATACAGGACAGGAGGAGTGGTACTGTGCAGTGTATATATACAGGACAGGAGGAGTGGTACTGTGCAGTGTATATATACAGGACAGGAGAAGTGGTACTGTGCAGTGTATATATACAGGATAGGAGGAGTGGTACTGTGCAGTGTATATATACAGGACAGGAGGAGTGGTACTGTGCAGTGTATATATACAGGACAGGAGGAGTGGTACTGTGCCGTGTATATATACAGGACAGGAGGAGTGGTACTGTGCAGTGTATATATACAGGACAGGAGGAGTGGTACTGTGCAGTGTATATATACAGGACAGGAGAAGTGGTACTGTGCAGTGTATATATACAGGACAGGAGGAGTGGTACTGTGCAGTGTATATATACAGGACAAGAGGAGTGATACTGTGCAGCGTATATATACAGGACAGGAGGAGTGGTACTGTGCAGTGTATATATACAGGACAGGAGAAGTGGTACTGTGCAGTGTATATATACAGGATAGGAGGAGTGGTACTGTGAAGTGTATATATACAGGACAGGAGGAGTGGTACTGTGCAGTGTGTATATACAGGACAGGAGGAGTGGTACTGTGCAGTGTATATATACAGGACAGGAGGAGTGGTACTGTGCAGTGTATATATACAGGACAAGAGGAGTGATACTGTGCAGTGTATATATACAGGACAGGAGGAGTGGTACTGTACAGTGTCTATATACAGGACAGGAGGAGTGGTACTGTGCAGTGTATATATACAGGACAGGAGGAGTGGTACTGTGCAGTGTATATATACAGGACAGGAGAAGTGATACTGTGCAGTGTATATATACAGGACAGGAGGAGTGGTACTGTGCAGTGTATATATACAGGACAGGAGAAGTGGTACTGTGCAGTGTATATATACAGGACAGGAGGAGTGGTACTGTGCAGTGTATATATACAGGACAAGAGGAGTGATACTGTGCAGTGTATATATAAAGGACAGGAGGAGTGATACTGTGCAGTGTATATATACAGGACAGGAGGAGTGGTACTGTGCAGTGTATATATACAGGACAGGAGGAGTGGTACTGTGCAGTGTATATATACAGGACAGGAGGAGTGGTACTGTGCAATGTATATATACAGGACAGGAGGAGTGGTACTGTGCAGTGTATATATACAGGACAGGAGGAGTGGTACTGTGCAGTGTATATATACAGGACAAGAGGAGTGATACTGTGCAGTGTATATATAAAGGACAGGAGGAGTGATACTGTGCAGTGTATATATACAGGATAGGAGGAGTGGTACTGTGAAGTGTATATATACAGGACAGGAGGAGTGGTACTGTGCAGTGTATATATACAGGACAGGAGGAGTGGTACTGTGCAGTGTATATATACAGGACAGGAGGAGTGGTACTGTGCAGTGTATATATACAGGACAGGAGAAGTGATAATGTGCAGTGTATATATACAGGACAGGAGGAGTGGTACTGTGCAGTGTATATATACAGGACAAGAGGAGTGATACTGTGCAGTGTATATATACAGGACAGGAGAAGTGGTACTGTGCAGTATATATATACAGGACAGGAGGAGTGATACTGTGCAGTGTATATATACAGGACAGGAGGAGTGGTACTGTGCAGTGTATATATACAGGACAGGAGAAGTGGTACTGTGCAGTGTATATATACAGGATAGGAGGAGTGGTACTGTGCAGTGTATATATACAGGACAGGAGGAGTGGTACTGTGCAGTGTATATATACAGGACAGGAGGAGTGGTACTGTGCAGTGTATATATACAGGACAGGAGGAGTGGTACTGTGCAGTGTATATATACAGGACAGGAGGAGTGGTGCTGTGCAGTGTGTATATACAGGACAGGAGGAGCGGTACTGTGCAGTGTATATATACAGGACAGGAGGAGTGGTACTGTGTAGTGTATATATACAGGACAAGAGGAGTGATACTGTGCAGTGTATATATAAAGGACAGGAGGAGTGATACTGTGCAGTGTATATATACAGGATAGGAGGAGTGGTACTGTGAAGTGTATATATACAGGACAGGAGGAGTGGTACTGTGCAGTGTATATATACAGGACAGGAGGAGTGGTACTGTGCAGTGTATATATACAGGACAGGAGGAGTGGTACTGTGAAGTGTATATATACAGGACAGGAGGAGTGGTACTGTGCAGTGTATATATACAGGACAGGAGGAGTGGTGCTGTGCAGTGTATATATACAGGACAGGAGGAGTGGTACTGTGCAGTGTATATATACAGGACAGGAGGAGTGGTACTGTGCAGTGTATATATACAGGACAGGAGAAGTGATAATGTGCAGTGTATATATACAGGACAGGAGGAGTGGTACTGTGCAGTGTATATATACAGGACAAGAGGAGTGATACTGTGCAGTGTATATATACAGGACAGGAGAAGTGGTACTGTGCAGTATATATATACAGGACAGGAGGAGTGATACTGTGCAGTGTATATATACAGGACAGGAGGAGTGGTACTGTGCAGTGTATATATACAGGACAGGAGAAGTGGTACTGTGCAGTGTATATATACAGGATAGGAGGAGTGGTACTGTGCAGTGTATATATACAGGACAGGAGGAGTGGTACTGTGCAATGTATATATACAGGACAGGAGGAGTGGTACTGTGCAGTGTATATATACAGGACAGGAGGAGTGGTACTGTGCAGTGTATATATACAGGACAAGAGGAGTGATACTGTGCAGTGTATATATAAAGGACAGGAGGAGTGATACTGTGCAGTGTATATATACAGGATAGGAGGAGTGGTACTGTGAAGTGTATATATACAGGACAGGAGGAGTGGTACTGTGCAGTGTATATATACAGGACAGGAGGAGTGGTACTGTGCAGTGTATATATACAGGACAGGAGGAGTGGTACTGTGCAGTGTATATATACAGGACAGGAGAAGTGATAATGTGCAGTGTATATATACAGGACAGGAGGAGTGGTACTGTGCAGTGTATATATACAGGACAAGAGGAGTGATACTGTGCAGTGTATATATACAGGACAGGAGAAGTGGTACTGTGCAGTATATATATACAGGACAGGAGGAGTGATACTGTGCAGTGTATATATACAGGACAGGAGGAGTGGTACTGTGCAGTGTATATATACAGGACAGGAGAAGTGGTACTGTGCAGTGTATATATACAGGATAGGAGGAGTGGTACTGTGCAGTGTATATATACAGGACAGGAGGAGTGGTACTGTGCAGTGTATATATACAGGACAGGAGGAGTGGTACTGTGCAGTGTATATATACAGGACAGGAGGAGTGGTACTGTGCAGTGTATATATACAGGACAGGAGGAGTGGTGCTGTGCAGTGTGTATATACAGGACAGGAGGAGCGGTACTGTGCAGTGTATATATACAGGACAGGAGGAGTGGTACTGTGTAGTGTATATATACAGGACAAGAGGAGTGATACTGTGCAGTGTATATATAAAGGACAGGAGGAGTGATACTGTGCAGTGTATATATACAGGATAGGAGGAGTGGTACTGTGAAGTGTATATATACAGGACAGGAGGAGTGGTACTGTGCAGTGTATATATACAGGACAGGAGGAGTGGTACTGTGCAGTGTATATATACAGGACAGGAGGAGTGGTACTGTGCAGTGTATATATACAGGACAGGAGAAGTGATAATGTGCAGTGTATATATACAGGACAGGAGGAGTGGTACTGTGCAGTGTATATATACAGGACAAGAGGAGTGATACTGTGCAGTGTATATATACAGGACAGGAGAAGTGGTACTGTGCAGTATATATATACAGGACAGGAGGAGTGATACTGTGCAGTGTATATATACAGGACAGGAGGAGTGGTACTGTGCAGTGTATATATACAGGACAGGAGAAGTGGTACTGTGCAGTGTATATATACAGGATAGGAGGAGTGGTACTGTGCAGTGTATATATACAGGACAGGAGGAGTGGTACTGTGCAGTGTATATATACAGGACAGGAGAAGTGATACTGTGCAGTGTATATATACAGGACAGGAGGAGTGGTACTGTGCAGTGTATATATACAGGATAGGAGAAGTGGTACTGTGCAGTGTATATATACAGGACAAGAGGAGTGATACTGTGCATTGTATATATAAAGGACAGGAGGAGTGATACTGTGCAGTGTATATATACAGGACAGGAGGAGTGGTACTGTGCAGTGTATATATACAGGACAAGAGGAGTGATACTGTGCAGTGTATATATACAGGACAGGAGAAGTGGTACTGTGCAGTATATATATACAGGACAGGAGGAGTGATACTGTGCAGTGTATATATACAGGACAGGAGGAGTGGTACTGTGCAGTGTATATATACAGGACAGGAGAAGTGGTACTGTGCAGTGTATATATACAGGATAGGAGGAGTGGTACTGTGCAGTGTATATATACAGGACAGGAGGAGTGGTACTGTGCAGTGTATATATACAGGACAGGAGAAGTGATACTGTGCAGTGTATATATACAGGACAGGAGGAGTGGTACTGTGCAGTGTATATATACAGGATAGGAGAAGTGGTACTGTGCAGTGTATATATACAGGACAAGAGGAGTGATACTGTGCATTGTATATATAAAGGACAGGAGGAGTGATACTGTGCAGTGTATATATACAGGACAGGAGGAGTGGTACTGTGCAGTGTATATATACAGGACAGGAGGAGTGGTACTGTGCAGTATATATATACAGGACAGGAGGAGTGGTACTGTGCAGTGTATATATACAGGACAGGAGAAGTGGTACTGTGCAGTGTATATATACAGGACAGGAGGAGTGGTACTGTGCAGTGTATATATACAGGACAGGAGGAGCGGTACTGTGCAGTGTATATATACAGGACAGGAGGAGTGGTACTGTGCACTGTATATATACAGGACAGGAGAAGTGATACTGTGCAGTGTATATATACAGGACAGGAGAAGTGGTACTGTGCAGTATATATATACAGGACAGGAGAAGTGATACTGTGCAGTGTATATATACAGGACAGAAGGAGCGGTACTGTGCAGTGTATATATACAGGACAGGAGAAGTGGTACTGTGCAGTGCATATATACAGGGGAAGTGGTACTGCGCAGCGTATATATACAGGGGGAGTGGTACTGTACAGTGTATATATTTCAATAGCCGCCCAGCCCAGGCCCCCAGCACCTGTCCTGTATATATATTATATATACTGTATCTACACAGGCTGTATAGATACAGTATATACATATACAGGACAGGCGCTGGGGGCCTGGGCTGGGCGGCTGCAGAAGTATATAATATACTTCAGCAGCTCAGCTGCAGCCACCCAGCCCATGGCCGCCCCAGCTCACCCTGACTGTCCGAATACAGCGATATCATTGCACTCACTCAGGTGCAGGTAGGAACTCCTCCAGAATCTGCCTGATAAGTTCAGCAGTGCAGCGCAGCCAGGGGCGGGAGAGCAGAGCAGGAGAACATGCTCTCCCCGCCCACAAACAATGTCACGCTGGCTGCATTCTTAACCCCTATGTGCCTGCCTGCCTGGCCCTGCACTGACTGAGAAGATGCTTGTGCCAGCTCCCACTGCCCGCACCTGTAAGACATCCGCGCCCACAAATTGAAAGGGCAAGCGGCCAGATGGATCTATGACAGCGTGAGTGGGCCCCCCATCTTGCCAGGGCCCCGGCACTTGCCCGGGTGCGCCGGGTGCTGACGCTGGCCCTGTGTACAGTGATGTCACATCACAGGTCAACCAAGTATGTTCCGAGTCCCATGAAAAATAGTTGATGTAGTACATCTTGTCTTTTAAAAAGCCAGGTGGCAGGCACTCTTTGTACAAGGGGTTGCAGTAGTGTATCCAGCTAATCCCCCAGATGTTCTGTAAATGAGTTAATGCTAGAAATTATTGGTCTCATGCAAGGGGGATTGGTTGCCTTGTGAGTATTCAGAAGACACCACAAGCAGGGAAGCATGGGATGATCTACAATCAAGTAATCTCTTTGTTTTTATGTAATTACCCCAAGAGGGAAACCTTAAGGAGGTGGCAGGGACCCTCACATGCCTCCTCTCCCCTGGACGCTGTTCACAGGATTATGGGCAGCACCTCATGGTTCACTAATGTTATTATACTTGTTATGTACTGTAATATGATGTATTTGTCATGCACTGTGTATAGGCTTAGGGATAGGTTAGGATTAGAATAGTGGGGACATCAAAGAGATAGGGACTAGAATAGATAGGAGTGTTAGTAAGGTACAGGCAGCATAGGGGTGTGGTAGTTGGGAGGAGCTATAGGGCAGTGCAGAAGCAAGGGGAAATAAGAGAGACACTTCCTGGTTAGGCAGCAGAGCCCAGGCAGCTTTGCCCAGGGCAAGGTGTAAGGAGAAGTGAAAAAGACAGTCTGCCAGCATTGTGGATAGAGCTGCTATAGCAGGAAGCGACCCCAGGCTGAGGATTGTGCAGGCCGGCACCAGTTCAAGGAGGACCATCCTAAGAAGGATCTGGGGTCTA
Organism: Ranitomeya imitator; assembly: GCF_032444005.1. Taxonomy (NCBI): domain Eukaryota; kingdom Metazoa; phylum Chordata; class Amphibia; order Anura; family Dendrobatidae; genus Ranitomeya; species Ranitomeya imitator. Next base: position 180,742,216 of record NC_091282.1, read on the forward strand.
TGACCAGGGCAGGAGTAGCTGAGATGGCGTTCCTGGCACTTTTTCCTATTGGAACTGGGCAAGGGGACAGCAGGGAGCTGGTGGGATGATGTCATGGATGAGACAGAGATTGTCTAGAGATAAGGCAGAGATTGCTGGAAGAAGAGACAGAGCTGACAGGAAGGATAGAGCCTGCCCGGAAGGCAGGGAAAGCTTAGAAGATGTCCCTTTTTTAAACCTGTGCTGAAAGTGTGATCGTTTGCCTATTGCTTAGTAAAGTTCAATTGTTGGAAAAGAACTGTGTCTCTGCGATGTTTTGTGGAGCTCGGAAACAGAGAGTCGGAGTGACAAAACTTGAGAGGACTCTGATAGTGAACATAAGTGTAGTGCTGTGCACATGCTGTACTTCTGTACATGCAAAGGAAGGGACAGTGTATTCTATCTGTGGGGCACCAGTGTATGGGAACATTGCAGCCCATTGCCACCTTACAATTATACCATGGATCTTCATAATGAGAGTTGGGAACGGATTATGTGAGATTTTTGAGCATATTATTCATTTGGGATTATATATTTCTGAATCCATTACTACAACAAGACCCCCATTGGCCGACATTCTTTTTGTAATATTGTTCATGTTTTTGAGTTCATGTAAAGCATGAGACTCTGTTTTGGTTAAATTGTGTCTTTTTTGTTACTGTTTCTGATATTGGTTGTGTTGTGTAGTTTCTTCAGATCTGTTTGTATAATTTCCTGGAACTTGTCCATGGATTCCGTTCTGGATTGAACTGGTTAAAAACTCTGATTTTTAACTTTGAAGGTTTGAGCTAAATTCACAGTAGGTTCAGTTTCTGTGTCACTTTGTTGTAGTTCCTGTAAGCTCAATATGGCCATCTGCTCTTGAAAATTAAATTGATGATATTCATTGTTATACTGTGTATAATTAGTAACTTCATTTTCAGCAGGCTCTTTGGAGTAAAAATGTTTTTTAATGGTGAGGTTTCTAATAAATTTGCCAGCATCAAGAATTGTGTCTAGCAAATTGAATTTTTCATCTGGTACAAAACTTAAACCATACAACAGAACCCTGAATTGATCACATGTAAGCGATAGCTTGGAGAGATTGAAAACATTGAATGTTTGTTGATTTGTTAAAGGTATTTCCTGCAGCGAGTTGACATGCTTGAGGTGCTTGGTGGGCTTCCTTCCACTGTGTTTAGTACATTTTTTGTGCGTTTTTTTTGTTTTGCGTAAATAAAAAAAATTCTGATTTGAATTAACAAGATCCATTCCACTGCTGGTACTATCTGAATTGTCATGATCCGAAGAGCTGAAGCTGACCCAGAGGTTGTGAGGGATTTTACGACTAGTTGTTGAATTTTAAAATGGATTTTGGGGTTCTTGGGGATTTCTTCCACCTGCCCCACTCACAAACATGGTTAAGTGAATAATCATTGTTATCCCTCATAAATTTGTTTTTCTTTCTTGTAGTCATGATGTCCTCCAGTCTAGTTATATTGATTTTTATTTGTTTCAGAGTTTTGTCATAAACCGCTGTGTGAAACTGCTCTCTCAGCGAAGCTTTAGTGTGTTCAATTTCTTTATTAAGGGAGGTCAGTTTAATTTCCTCCTCTTTAGTGATGAAATGCATCAGTTCTAAGGAGCAGTTGGATAATATTTGGTTCCATTTTTCAACAAAGGCAGAAATATACTTGGTTGACCTGTGATATGACATCACTATATACCCGCATCCCATGCGACATCACACTACAGGCAAAACAGTATCATATAAAAAAAAAATCACCGTAGTTATACAATGGACCTATGCAACTTCATTATGCATGTTATTTCATTCCTTATGCCTCATGTATTCCCAGGATTATTTTCTGCAATGCAAAAGGCATTTCTATGAGTGCCAAATACTCACCTTCTCTTGCCAGTCTGGTAATATCTTATTGGGACTGTACAATGTTAACAATCCTTTTATTCAGGATATATTTTGATATGGCAGATACATTAATGACCTGATCTTCATTTGGATGGGCAAAGTATCTGCCATACCCACCCTTGTTGAATACATGAATGATAATGGGAATAATCTTTCTTTTACCTTTTTCTTTTCTGGATTTCAAACTAGAGGGGGTTCACCATCATATATCCACTTCAACTTTCTTCAACCTATATCATGCAATACAACTCTGCAAGCTACTAGTGGTCACCCACAACACACAATCAAGGTAATCCCAGTGGGGGAGTTCACAAGAATAAAACATAAAATTGTAGTGAACCAGAGGAGTGTGATAGAGAAATTAAAGAATGCAAAAATAAATTAACATGGAAGGGATATTCCCCCTGGACCCTAGATAAAGCTTCAAACATTGTAAATAGTAAAAATAGAACAGATCTAATTAGCACTACAAATCCTAAGAATGACCCCCTCACATCAAAGAAACTGCTCTACAGTTCAGTCAATAATTTTATGAAATAAAAAATACAATCATGAAATATTTGGCCTTATTGCAAGATGGCGCTATTATGCATAAAGTTTTGAATACAAGTGTTAGGCTAGTAGCTAAAAGAGCTAAAACAATGGGCAATATTCTGTCTCCCAGTTTTCCCAACTACAAGTAGCACACTTGGTTGAATTGTAAAGGTTACTATAGGTGTGGTTTTAATAGATGGGGCTTATGCCGTTTTGCAGTGGTAACAAAAAACTTTACAAACATTGATATAACTCAATCATTTATAATTTGGACTAGATGGTGGCCCGATTCTAACGCATCGGGTATTCTAGAATATGCATGTCCACGTAGTATATTGCACAGCTCATGTAGTATATTGCCCAGCCACGTAGTATATTGCCCAGCCACGTAGTATATTGCTCAATCACGTACAGTTGTGGCCAAAAGTATTGACACCCCTGCAATTCTGTCAGATAATACGCAGCTTCTTCCTGAAAATGATTGCAATCACAAATTATCTTCATTTAATTTGTCTTAAATGAAAAAACACAAAAGAGAATGAAACAAAAAGCAAAACATTGATCATTTCACACAAAACTCCAAAAATGGGCCAGACAAAAGTATTGGCACCCTCAGCCTAATACTTGGTTGCACAACCTTTAGCCAAAATAACTGTGACCAACCACTTCCGGTAACCATCAATGAGTTTCTTACAATGCTCTGCTGGAATTTTAGACCATTCTTCGTTGGCAAACTGCTCCAGGTCCCTGATATTTGAAGGTTGCCTTCTCCAAACTGCCATTTTTAGATCTCTCCACAGGTGTTCTATGGGATTCAGATCTGGACTCATTGCTGGCCACCTTAGAAGTCTCCAGTGCTGTCTCTCAAACCATTTTCTAGTGCTTTTTGAAGTGTGTTTTGGGTCATTGTCCTGCTGGAAGACCCATGACCTCTGAGGGAGACCCAGCTTTCTCACACTGGGCCCTACATTATGTTGCAAAATTTGTTGGTAGTCTTCAGACTTCATAATGCCATGCACACGGTCAAGCAGTCCAGTGCCAGAGGCAGCAAAGCAACCCCAAAACATCAGGGAACCTCCGCCATGTTTGACTGTAGGGACCGTGTTCTTTTCTTTGAATGCCTCTTTTTTTCTCCTGTAAACTCTATGTTAATACCTTTGCCCAAAAAGCTCTACTTTTGTCTCATCTGACCAGATCACATTCTTCCAAAACGTTTTAGGCTTTTTCAGGTAAGTTTTGGCAAACTCCAGCCTGGCTTTTTATGTCTCGGGGTAAGAAGTGGGGTCTTCCTGTGTCTCCTACCATACAGTTCCTTTTCATTCAGATGCCGACGGATAGTATGGGTTGACACTGTTATACCCTCGAACTGCAGGGCAACTTGAACTTGTTTGGATGTTATTCGAGGTTCTTTATCCAACATCCACACAATCTTGCGTTGAAATCTCTTGTTAATTTTTCTTTTCCGTCCACATCTAGGGAGGTTAGCCACAGTGCCATGGGCTTTAAACTTCTTCATGACACTGCGCACGGTAGACACAGGAACGTTCAGGTCTTTGGAGATGGACTTGTAGCCTTGAGATTGCTCATGCTTCCTCACAATTTGGTTTCTCAAGTCCTCAGACAGTTCTTTGGCCTTCTTTCTTTTCTCCATGCTCAATGTGGTACACACAAGGACACAGGACAGAGGTTGAGTCAACTTTAATCCATGTCAACTGGCTGCAAGTGTGATTTAGTTATTGCCAACACCTGTTAGGTGCCTCAGGTAAGTTACAGGTGCTGTTAATTACACAAATTAGAGAAGCATCACATGATTTTTCAAACAGTGTCAACACTTTTGTCCACCCCCTTTTTATGTTTGGTGTGGAATTATATCCAGTTTGGTTTTAGGACAATTCTTTTTGTGCTTTTTCATTTAAGACAAATTAAATGCAGATAATAATAACAAAGAATTTGTGTTTGCAATCATTTTCAGGAAGAAACTGAGTATTATCTGACAGAATTGCAGGGGTGTCAATACTTTTGGCCACAACTGTAGTATATTGCCCAGTCACGTAGTAGATTGCCCAACCACGTAGTAGATTGCCCAGCCGCGTAGTATATTGCTCAACCACATAGTATATTGCCCAGCCACGTAGTATATTGCCCAGTCACGTAGTATATTGCCCAGTCACGTAGTATATTGCCCAGTCACGTAGTATATTGCCCAGCCACGTAGTATATTGCACAGCGACGTAGTATACAGCACAGAGCCACGCAGTATACAGCACAGACACGTAGTATACTGCCCAGTCACGTAGTATATTGGCCAGTTACATAGTATATTGCCCAGCCACGTAGTATATTGCCCAACCACGTAGTATATTGCCCAGTCACGTAGTATATTACCCAGTCACGTAGTATATTGCCCAGTCACGTAGTACATTGCCCAGTCACGTAGTATATTGCCCAGCCACGTAGTATATTGCACAGCGACGTAGTATACAGCACAGAGCCACGCAGTATACAGCACAGACACGTAGTATACTGCCCAGTCACGTAGTATATTGGCCAGTTACATAGTATATTGCCCAGCCACGTAGTATATTGCCCAGCCACGTAGTATATTGCCCAGTCACGTAGTATATTGCCCAGTCACGTAGTATATTGCCCAGTCACGTAGTACATTGCCCAGTCACGTAGTATATTGCCCAGCCACATAGTATATTGTACAGCGACGTAGTATACAGCACAGAACCACGCAGTATACAGCACAGACACGTAGTATACTGCCTAGTCACGTAGTATATTGCCCAGTCACGTAGTATATTGCCCAGCCACGTAGTATATTGCCCAGCCACGTATGTATCAGGTTAAAAAAGGCTTAAAATAAAAAATAAACATATACTCACCTTCTGAAGGGCTCTTGTAGTCCTGGCGCCTGTGTGCGGTGCACGCGGCAGCTTCCGGTCCCAGGGTTGGTATGAGCGCAGGACCTGTGATGACGTCATGGTCACATGACCGTGATGTCATGGCAGGTCCTTCTCGCATAGCATCCTTAGCACCGGAACCTGCCGCTTGCACTGCCGAGGACAGCGCCACGTCGGAGGGTGAGAATAACACTTTTTTTAAAATTATTATTATTTGTAACATTAGATCTTTTTACTATTGATGCTGCATACGAAGCATCAATAGTAAAAAGTTGGTCACACAGGCTTAATAGCTGCGTTAATGGAGTGCGTTACATCGCGGTCCATTAATGCTGGCATTAACCCTTTGTGAGAGCTGACTGGAGGGGAGTAAGGAGCGGGCACTGACTGCGGGGAGGAAGGAGCAGCCATTTTGCTGGCAGACTGTGCCCGTCGCTGATTGGTCGTGGCAATGGTTGTGGGCGTTTTGCCACAACCAATCAGCGACTTGGATTTCCATGACAGACAGAGGTCGCGACCAATGAATATCCGTGACAGAAAGAAGGACAGACGGAAGTGTCCCTTAAACAATTATATAGTAGATACTTGCCATCCTCATGGTCTCAATCTGAGACATGAATTAATGTTCCACTCTTAGCGCATAAACTTGCAATGTTTACATGTACTTTTTTATGAACACAATTATGATGTTTTTATATATTTTTCTTGTGTTTGTGTGTTTCTATTTTTATTAAAATGTGGTGTTTTGTATTTAATTATGACACCCTATCATGTGACTGCACTATTTTTGTTCTCATTTATGGATGTTTATATAAATTAACTTGCATTCAGCATATGTGTAGCTTTGATAAAGAACCCAATGTGTGTTTGAAATGTGTAGCTGTGTCTAACCTCATGATGGAATCCTTTTTATCCAATAAATTTTGCAACTTTTGAAGCTGGAACCTCTCTTCCTTTCCTTGTTCATAACTAATGGGCGCATCCACCTGTCAACTGAAAATGTTGACAGGCTGACTGTTCTCAAAATAATCAATGCTGCGATTGGCCAAGATGTCTCAATGCCACCGGATGACAGCAGCGAACATAAAAGCAATTCAAATGTTCTTTTTTTTATATATTCACATGCACTCCCTCCTACCCCAAAAAGCGTATACGGTTTATGGTTTCTTATTATTGTCCTCCTCCTACATCATATCAATAGGGTTATCATGCGGAACTGGCTCCAATTTTTTTGAGAGCCATCAGGCGCCCCTCAGTCATACATTTTGGAGGGCTATCAGGCGGCTCTCAGTCATTCATTTTGGAGGGCCATCAGGCAGCCCTCAGTCATACATTTTTGAGGGCAAGCAGTTGGCCCTTATTCATACATTTTAGAGGGTCATCAGGTGGCTCTCACTCACAAATTTTGAGGAACCATGAGGTGGGCTACACTGATAAATTTTGAAGGACCATCAGGCGGCCCTCACTGATACATTTTTGAGTGCCAACTATGCGGTCCTCACACTAAAGTAAAAATACCCAGCCACCCATCCACAGGCCCAAACACTAAATGGGTACCTTTCCAGAATGACTGGCCTACAAATGATGCTGTTTAGGCTTGTGGACACTGAGGCATTCTGCAACTTCAAGGCAGTACCCAGCCACAACTATTTTTCCCAGTGTGCCATTCCCACCTTAAACCAGCATGTGTCCAATAACATCACCCATGCCCTGACCAACGCAGTTTCTCGGAAAGTTACTTAACGACTGACATGTGGACAAGTGTTTGTGGCCAGTGACACATTTTTCTAATAGCACACTGGGTGAACCTTGTGGAGGCTGGGACAAAGTCAACTGTGGGATGGCACACGTGCTACTGACAATAAGGATTGTGGTCCCTAGTTTGATTAGGGTTTCCTCTTCCTCCTACACCAGTTCCTGCACTTTCTCCTCCTCCTCAACCTCCATCTCCAAATTGTCATCTCGGACCACATTGCCCATATCAGTTGCAAGCTAGAAGCACTGCAGCACTGCCTCAGTGTAGCAGCAACAGGCACAACTGAAACTAATTTGTTTAAATGACAAACAGCAGACCGCCATGCAATTATGGAAAGGTATAACAGATCTGACAGATCTCTGGCTCTCACCACTGAACCTGATGGAGGCATAGTCATGTAACCTGGTGGAGGCTCTGAAGCTTGGCGACCTCACACACATACCATGCTTGGCCCACATGCTCAACTTAGTGATTCAGCGGTGTAATAAACTTAGTGCTAAGTGCAGTGGAGATCAGTATCATGGGTCAGAAAAGAGGCTGAGAGACAATAGGTTAAGAGTTCAAGAATATTTATAATGATATGCAGGTAAACAGCTATGACACAGCAGGTTAGTAGCAGACTGAGCTGGATAAGCAGTAAGCACGTGTACAGACCATGGAAGTCCAAGTATGTCAGGTCCAGAGACCTGGAGACCAGACCAGGCCTCCTAGCAGGGAGCAGTCCAGCGGCAGAGACGAGTGCAGAGCAGATCCAGGGAAACAAGTCTTTGCAATGAAGAGATGTAGAACCGGAGACAGACGGGGTATCCCAAAGTAACGAAGAACCCAGCAAGATAGCAGTTCTTCCAGCTTGATCACAAGTCAGGAACAAGATACTCAAGCAATGAGTATATATACAGAGCTCCCTTAAATACACCACAGACAGGAACAAGGAAAATCTGACAGGAAACAAGATGGCCCCCGTGAGGCCAATTACTCCATCTTAGGTAAGGGTAAAAGTAACTGAACTGAGGGCAACCAGCAAACAGAAACAGATATACAGTCCAAGTCCTTTCAAGCGGTTTCTGAAAACCTTCCCTGATTTGCCTGAGCTATTTCTGAAGGTACGCCACATATGCGTTCATTTCCGCAAGTCTGCTACAGCTGCAGCTGGTCTGGCAGTGCTGCAGCAGCAGTAGCTATTGCAAGTGCCAGCTCACAGATTGGTGTGCGACGTGACCACGAGCTGAACTCCCCATTACTTCTGTTGGCAAGGCTTTGTGAGCAGCAGAGGGCAGTATTTGAATACTAGCTACAACATTCCCATTGGTATTCCGGTGAGCCTACGCACATGACAACCGATGAGTGAGTACTGATGTCTGACATCTGTGAGATTATCACATCAGAAGAAAAAGAGGAGTCCAGCAACTGCAAGAAAAATATTTAGAAAAATGTATGAAGTCACATTTATTTTAAAATATTAGAACACATATTAAAAAGACATATGAGCGCTAAGTCTACGCGTTTCAAGCTGTGTAAGCTTTTAATCCTGACAGATAGCATATGGAAAGATGCAGTTTATATAAGTCATGTTTTGCATGTGTGAAATTAGACACCATAATTAGTCTAAGTTGTTAACCCCATGTATCTCACCACAAAAGCTGATACTCATATATATTATTGCACATAAAATACACAATTCCATATATCTTGTATACAATAATAGAACATGTGTTCAAAGAAAAAAATATATAATGGTCACATTTAGTGATGAACGAATACATTTACAGTTACTCGCACGAATATTACGCTATTCCGGCTATTCGTTACTCGGCAAGTAATTTGCTATTCACCTCGGTATATTTGAGTGATCCACCCAGCATGTTTGGCACTTTATTTGCAGCCAATGAACATGCTGGGCTTGCTTGCTAATCACAGTAATGCTGGCGCCATCTTTGGTGTGGCATTACTGTGATTGGCTGACTTACAGCATCATAGGGAATATTGAATTTATTTGAGTTTCATCCTATTTTTATTCTGTGGAAGCATGGTTGAAAAAAGCAATGTCTGACTTTCATTTGTTCATTTTCATATATTTTTTATTTATTATTACTTTTGTCAGATTCAAGTTATTTCTGTGACCATTGTGGATTTTTATGTCATTAAACGAGGGGTACCAACAATTTTGACCACATGTGTAAATAGCGTATCTTTAGCTAGCAGTTGTGCGACTGGTGCAATATGGATGGACATATAGGGGCCAGGATGGATATATGGTGGGCCAGGATGGATATATGGGGCCAGGACAAGGGGCATATGTGGGCCAGGATCAGAGGAGTAGCTAGGGTTTTGATTCGGGGGGCGAAGCTTCTGAGTGGGCCCCTAACCAGTGTAACCTTGAATACAGCTGGGTGACGCACCTTAATAGTGGAGGAGAACCTCAGCAGATGAAAGCGCTGTTACTGGAGATAATCTTGCAGAGATAAGCAAATGTCACAATTTACCTGTGGCAATAATTTTCCTTAGTCTGCTGTTGCCGTGTGTTAGCAAGGTGACATAAAAAGAATACTACTTTTCTATTGGTTAAATAAATAGCGTATCTTTATCTAGCAATTGTGTGACTGGCGCAATCCATGCAGAGAAAAACAAACGTCACAATTTACCAGTGGCAATATTTTTCTTTAGTCTCCTGTTGCCGTGTGTCAGCAAGGTTGATATAAAAAGAATATTAATTTTATACTGGTTAAATAAACAGCGTATCTTTATCTAGCAATTGTGTGTCACTGGCGCAATCAGTGCAGAGATAAGCAAACGTCACAATTTACCAGTAGTAGTAATTTTCATTAGTCTGCTGTTGCAGTTTTTCAGCAATTCGATATTAAAAAATACCTATTTTCTATTGGTTAAATAAATAGCGTATCTTTATCTAGCACTTGTGTTACTGGAGCAATACGTGCAGAGATAAGCAAACGTCATAATTTACCGGAAGCAATTAATTTCATTAGTCTGCTATTGCAGTGTGTCAGCAAGGTTATATAAAAATAATACTAATTTTCCATTGGTTAAATAAACAGTATATTTATATGTCAGTTGTACGACTTGCACAATATGTGCAGAGATAACAAACATCACAATTTACCAGTGGTAATAATTTTTCTTAGTCTGCTGTTGCCGTGTGTCAGCAAGGTGATATAAAAAATACTCATTTTCTGTTGGTTTAGTAAATAGCACATCTTTATCTAGCAGTTGTGCGACTGGAACGTACAGAGATAAGCAAACACCACAATTTACCAGTGGTAATAATTTTCCTTAGTCTGCTGTTGTCATGTGTCAGCAAGGCGATACAAAAAAAACTAATTTTTTTATTGGTTAAATAAACAGTGTATCTGTATCTAGCAGTTGTGCGACTGGCACAATCCATGCAGAGATAAGCAAAAGTCACAATTTACCAGTGGCAATAATTTTCCTTAGTCTACTGTTGCTGTGTATCAGCAAGACGATACAAAAAATACTAATTTTCCATTGGTTTAGTAAATAGCGTATCTTTATCTAGCAGTTGTGCGACTGATGCAAAGCCTGCTGAGATACACAAATGTGTACCTATAATTTTTGTGAGTCTGCTGTTGCCATGTGTAATAATCTGATATCTGAAGAAAAAAATCAGCCACACATTGCTAGATACAGGGAATTTGTACATAACATCTCTGTGAGGGTACTCAGCGCTGAGATCTCACCTCCTGAGATCTTGGTGCTGAGACCTTCATCTGTGCATGCGCCGCCCCCGGCAGCCATTTTCCTGGAGTCCACCGCATAGGAAGCCATGTAAGTGCGGGGGCTCAGGGCTTTCACAAAATGTTAGCAGAGCCCCCACAGCACCAAACACCCGCAGCGGTGCGCCGCACATCCGAACACCCCCTCATCCCAGCCTGCAGCAATGCTCCACTCTTGCCTCCTCCAGCAGCGACCCTGGGACCCTGCTTCTCCACAGCCACCACCCATGATAAGCAATAAGTCACATGGATTATAAGAAGCACCACCATTTTATTAAAAAAAGTTTTTTTTCCTATTTTTATCCTCAAAATTTGGGGTGCGTCTTATAATCTGGTGCGTTTTATAATCCGCAAAATACGGTATTTATATTGGAAGAAAAAATAAACAGAAAATCATCGATATACTGTATCTACCATACCACATTATGTATGTCTGAAAAGGGTTAGATATAGAGTACAGACTCACCTCTTCCCATTGTACCATTTATAGGTTCACCAGTGAATCTGAAAATTTCATGCCTATAGTACAAATTTGTATCGGTAAATAATATTGATTATATAAGGAAAATAAATTTCTGGTTAGTAGGAAATTAGCTACATAACAAAATATATTTTGTTCAACCCTCTAAAAAAAATTTTTGGAAGTGCATTTGAACAGCAAGGTGGATTGCTGTTGAGGAGAACTAGAGAAAAAAAAAATCTATAAATCTTCAGCTTAGCGAGTGTGAGCGAGCTGAGTGTGATCTGAGCGTAAGTGTGGACGGCGGTAAGTGTGGCTTGTGATTCAGTGACTTTGGAGTCAGGGAGTTTCCAAGGGAGGAATTACTGAATTGCTGTCTGATTTTTATTAATACTTTGTATTTATTTATTTATTTTTTTTATTATTTAACTTTTCTGTCTGGTGCAATCCCCATTAGGAAATGTGCTCCACTCTTGTTAATGCCATCCAGTGCACATCTTGCCACATGTATGCAGTCATTGAGCAGCCGATCGAGGGTGCATACTGCTGTGCGAGATGTGAGCACGTTGTGCATTTGGAAGCCCAGATTCTGGCTCTAAATGTGCAGCTGGCAACACTGAGATCCATTGACAATATGGAGAGGAGTCCTCTGCTCACGGAGCAGACGCTCAATGGGACAGATGAGGGGGGGATGGTAGGATGGAGCTGCAGGACGGTGAAGTAGCAAGCTGGGTGACAGTTAGGAAGCGGGGTAGAGGTAAGAGTGCCAGAGAGGCTAGTCCTGATCTGGAACACCCCAATAAGTTTGCTAAGTTGGCAGATGAGGGGGGTGACAGTACAGGGATAGCACTGCTGCAGCCAGGCATGTCCTCTGAAAGCCGGGGGAGTGACTGCTCCAGTAAGGAGGGAAATAGGAGAGCAGGGCAGGCCAGACAGGTGCTGGTAGTGGGGGACTCAATTATTAGGGGAACAGATAGGGCAATCTGTCACAAAGACAGGGATCGTCGAACGGTGTGCTGCCTCCCTGGCGCTCGAGTCCGACACATCGCTGATCGGGTGGACAGATTACTGGGAGGGGCTGGTGAGGACCCAGCGGTCATGGTGCACATAGGCACAAATAACAAAGTTAGAGGTAGGTGGAAGGTCCTTAAAGATGATTTCAGGGAATTAGGCTGCAAGCTGAAAGCAAGGACCTCCAACGTGGTATTCTCCGAAATACTGTCTGTACCACGTGCCACGCCAGAGAGGCAATGGGAGATTAGGGAGGTTAATAAGTGGCTCAAGAATTGGTGTAGGAAGGAGGGGTTTGGGTTCCTGCAGAACTGGGCTGACTTCTCAGTTGGCTACAGGCTCTACGCTAGGGATGGACTGCACCTCAATGGGGAAGGTGCAGCTGTGCTGGGGGAGAAAATGGCTAGAAGCTTGGAGGATTGTTTAAACTAGGGATTGGGGGGGAGGGTATTCAATTTATAGGAGGGGAAGATAGTGTAGACAGAGACCTGGGCACAAATAAGGAAGTTGGGGGTGGCGGTGGCATGGGGGGTGGGGTTAGAACAGTTAATAATTTAAGAAAGAGTAGAGGTACAGAGAGGAACATCAAGTGCATGTATACTAATGCCAGAAGCCTCGCCAACAAAATGGACGAATTAGAACTAATGTTGTTGGAGCATAATTATGACATGGTGGGGATATCTGAAACGTGGCTGGATGAGAGCCATGACTGGGCTGTTAACTTGCAGGGCTATAGCCTGTTCAGAAATGACCGTACATATAAGCGAGGGGGAGGGGTGTGTCTATATGTAAAATCATCCTTAAAACCCATCCTGCGTGATAATATAGGTGAATTTAATGAAAATGTAGAATCCCTGTGGGTGGAGATAAGGGGAGGGGGAAAAAATAATAAATTACTGATAGGTAGTGTTGAGCGATACCGTCCGATATTTGAAAGTATCGGTATCGGATGGTATCGGCCTATATCCGAAAAATATCGGATATCGCCGATACCGATATCCGATACCAATACAAGTCAATGGGACACAAATATCGGAAGGAATCCGTAATGGTTCCCAGGGTCTGAAGGAGAGGAAACTCTCCTTTCAGGCCCTGGGATCCATATTAATGTGTAAAATAAAGAATAAAAATAAAAAATATTGATATACTTACCCTCGGACGGGCCCTGGTTGTCACCGCTGCAATCGCCATGCTTTTCTTCCTAAGAATGAGCGCTTTAAAGACCTTCGATGATGTCGCGGCTTGTGATTGGTCGCTGAGCGGTCATGTGACCGCTCACGCGACCAATCACAAGCCGCGACGTCATCGAAGGTCCTTAACGCGCTCATTCTTAGGAATGAGCGCGTTAAGTACTTTTGATTACCAGAAAAAAAAAAAAAAAAAGAGAGAGAAAAAGGAGCCACTATATATATATATGCACACCACGGACATATGAAACAACAATAACTCATATAAAGTAACCAGAATTTTATTGGCAAACCACACAAAGAAAATTTAAAACATAATTAAAAACAATGCATATAAACAACTTGGTCCCTCCGTTATTATAAACATATAGTGTTATAGTATACAATCATATGCCTGCAAAACAATGTAAAGGGAAAACCTATCCCCTGGCTCATGAGGTCAAAATGGGGACATACCCAAAACCTGGACACAAATACTGACTGCCCTGAGCCACCAAACTGATGGAAAAGTGCATGCAAAAGAGCGGAAAACAGTAGCTAACTGCACAATAACATAGTGACCTACAAGCGATCACTCATAACGGACGCATGGGGGAAAAACCCCAAACAAGAAATAGGCAGTAAGACAGTGCCCAGTACGATTAGCGGGTTAAATAACTCATAATAGAGCCAAGAGGTGCAGTATTACCCAGAGGAGTAACAGAGGACAAAATCCCCATGTGCAGGCACACCGGAACCAAGGCAATGCGACCCCACGCGTATCGCCCTCTGAATAGGGCTTCGTCAGGGGAAGATGTGGTGTGGATACCAAGTCCTGTTAATATAGCAACTAATGATACAGACCTGATGAAGATCAGGTGAGCAGGAGCATGGAGTAGACGGCAATAAGCTGTGTTCACCATTGCACATGCGGCATATAGAACAGACGTACCTCCCTACAGAGCAGAGAGAGAGCCTGGCAATAACAGTGCGCAGGCGCAGTGTGGCAAGAGGCGCCAATGAGCATGGAGCGGGCAATAGTAAAATGCAGTACTTGTTGTGCCTGAGGACATAAAGTCAAAGAGAAATGACAAGCTACCGTCATTTGAAGGAGCACAGAAAGCCTCAGGATGTGGGCAAGCTTGTGCAGCCTAATCAGGGGTGCATATACAGAATATCAACCCAAAGGGAAAACAAAAAAAATAAATAAAAAAAATAAATAAAAAAAAAAAAAATATAAAAAAAAAAAAAAAAAAAACACACATAGGGCAAAAGAAGTCAAATGACATGAAAAATGTCTAAATCATAAGGGCAAACCCTCCCACTGATGAAAATATATGGGGGGAAAAGGCAAGATAGTGTGAATAGGAAACCGGGAAAAAGGGACAAATTGTCAATCCCTAACCCATGTATACACCAACACATAAAGCCAGATTTATCATTCATAAACATACAAGCCACATTCAGCCCCCGGGGGTATTAAACACATACCGCATGTATAATTCACATATACGCATCATAAAAAATTTTTTAATAGAGACCCAAATGCGTGCATATATCAAAATAGTTTTATTAAACAGCACAACATCCGGAATATATAACAATCAGGTTTTACTTAATAAAATATTATATAATATATATTTGCACATGACCCGTGATATGGCCTATACATATGCTTTTCCTTCTTTCCTTCCTCCTTTTTCCTCCTCCTTCTACTATTTCTTCTTTGCACATCCCCATTTAGAACCTACAAGGTCAAACAGTAGTCAAATAGACGCCCATTGATGAAAACATTCCCAAAATGGGAAGAGATGAATCCCGTGTCCGAGTCCTGCCCCAAAGTAGCATTGTTGAAAGAAAAATATATGCCAAGAAACGTACAAGCAAAATGGTTTAGAGTAGGGCGCCCACTACACCAACTAACCATGATCATCAAGCAAGAGAGAAAAACCCCATGAGCCAGGTGTGGAGGCAGTAATGCGCGATATGCAAGAATAGAACAATACGACAGTAATCTGTCCGGTCAGGAGCACCTGAATAGCCACCACATATAAGAATAAAACAAATATACAGAATACACCATATACGGGCAGGGCCAGCACATCGGTATGTACAAACCACCATAATACCAAAGCCATACAGAGAATGAATACAAATCACGTATATTCATCGTCCAAGTGGTAATGGATATGAAGAGTGTAACCATGCACCCAGGTGTGCTGAAGAGTTGGTGGAAGGCAACCAATGCGTAATTTTCTTAAAAAGTTTTAATCCCAGATCAACATCGGCATATTCCTCCATAATAGATTCCAAGTAGATTCACCCAGGTAGGGCCTATATAACACCTAGAGAATGGGAAGAAGAGAGAACACAGGCAATTAGCCCAGAAAACCTGTAAACAACAACTCCTCATTGAGACCCGCTGGGGCCACCGACCCCAGATCAAAGATCCATCGGGCCTCGGATCTGAGGAGACGGGGCTTAATAGGACCACCCCTGTTGGAACAGTTGATCCTTTCCAGCCCCACCACTTGTGTATGGGACACACGACCTGAGTGATGGGCCAAAAAATGGGCCGCCACAGGAGTGAGGGTCCTGCCTTTGGCCAGATCAGCTGCGGCCAAGCTGATCGTGGAGAAGTGCTTCTGCACCCTGCGTCGCAACTCCTGCGAAGTCTGACCCACATATACCAGCCGGCAGGGGCAGACTAACGCATAAATAACACAGGTGGTCTTACAGTTTATGTAGGACCGTAATCTGTGCCGACTCCCATCCCGGGGGTTGGTAAAAAAATCCCTCGTCGCCCCTACATGGGCACAGACATTACAACTCCCACATGCAAAGGAGCCATTGAGACTAATCCCCTGGTTTGTCCTGATGGACTGTCTCACGTAATGACTTCTGGTTAGGAGATCCCTAAAATTTGGGGCCCTTCTGGCAGTAAGCAAAGGACGCTCCCCCACTATTTTGGACGTGCTCAGGTCAGTAGTTAGAATCCCCCAGTGTCTCCGTAGAATGGCACCCAGACTATCCCAACTGTTATTAAAGGCCGTAATAAATCTGGGCTTGTTATCACATACCCTAGTCCTTGGTTCCAGAAGAGAGTCCTGCGTATGGGCACTGGCCCGCTGATATGCCCTGGAGATGCTTCCACGGGGATAATGCCGATTCTTGAAACGAGTCGTGAGCTCCCTTGCTTCCCTTTGGAAATCCGAGTCGTCCGTACAATTCCTTCTGACCCGCAGGAATTGGCCCGTTGGGACCCCCATCCTGGTGTGTACTGGGTGGAAGCTCCTATAATCAAGCAGGCTATTTGTAGCTGTAGGCTTCCGGAATAGTTTTGTAACAATTGATCCATTCTCCAGGATGACTTGCAGGTCCAAAAACGTCACTGTCGATGATGACATGGAGTGCGTAAGAAAGATGTTGTGGGTGTTGGTATTCAGGAAGTCAATAAATTGACAACACTCCTCCGTAGACCCTGTCCAAACGAAAAACAAGTCATCAATATATCGTGACCAGTGACATACATTACTCCTGAAGGCCAACGATGTAAAAACCTGCGTGGCCTCCCACCAACCTAAAAACAGGTTAGCCAGGGCCGGGGCACATCTCGCCCCTATGGCCACCCCGGATACCTGTAGATAGTAAACTCTATCAAATAGAAAAAAGTTGTGCCTAAGGATGAAGTCCAAGAGGTCTACAACTAGGGAGTCATGCATTCTGTCTGAATGGCCCAATTGATCCAGAAAATATAAGACTGCCGTAATCCCATCTTGATGACTAATATTTGAGTAAAGTGACTCTACGTCACACGTCACTAGAAGGGCCCCTGAAGGCAATGAGAGGCCCCGGCAGATCTTGATAAAGTGGGCTGAATCCTTGACAAATGAAGGCAAGGTTTTAACAAGGGGTTGTAGAAAAAAGTCCACATAGACACATGCCTTCTCGCAAAGGCTACCAATACTGGCCACAATGGGCCTACCTGGGGGCTTGAGGAGGCATTTATGCACTTTTGGTAACATGTAAAAAGTGGCCGTGACCGGGCACTCGACCCACAGTAACTTAAATTCATGATGGTCAATAATGCCCAGATCTCTAGCCTTCTCCAGGAATTGTCTATATCTAACCGAAAATACCTGAGTGGGGTCAGAGGGCAACTTTTTGTAGAACCTGGTATCTTCCAATTGGCGTGATGCTTCTTCCAGATAGAGGGCATGCGGCCATAAGACCACATTGCCCCCCTTATCCGCCTCCTTGATAAGAAACGTCTTGTTTTGACGCAACCCAGAAAGGGCCCGTTTCTCCTCTTTACTTAGATTATTGGGGACCAAGGCTCGTGATGATAAGGTCATGATATCCTTTTTAACAAGCTCAAAGAACACCCGGACGGCTGGTACCAAGGAAAATGGAGGTGTCACACTGGACCGATTCCTGTGAGGGAAGCGGTTCCTACCTGTGTCGGGTTCATTCTCCTGGAGCAGCTGGATTAAATCTTGCAGTGTCTGTTGATCAGTTTGGTCAGAATTTCCCAATAGATGAGGCCGATTATGTAATACCTGGAGAACAAGATTTCTACAAAACAGGTATAAATCTTTAATTAAAGTGAACTTATCGGCAGTCTGAGCAGGAGAAAAAGTAAGACCCCTCTGTAAAACAGAGAGCTCAGTCGCCGAAAGCTCATAGTCAGTAAGATTAATAACCTGCAGAGTGTTACCTGATGCCATGATTCCTCCAGAGGCTGTTTCCGAAGCTGTAAGTGCTAATATTTGTGGTGATTCCTGTAGTGTTTCTGCGCCGGCGGCCGACGCCCTCCGAACCTGGTGGTCCTCATAGATACCAGAGCGGCGCCTGCGCCCCCTTCGGGTACGGCGTCTGGCTCGCTCTCTGCTGAAGATAAAAAATCACT
The DNA here is from genome assembly GCF_032444005.1 of Ranitomeya imitator. Classification (NCBI taxonomy): domain Eukaryota; kingdom Metazoa; phylum Chordata; class Amphibia; order Anura; family Dendrobatidae; genus Ranitomeya; species Ranitomeya imitator. The sequence goes on from NC_091282.1 coordinate 180,760,634, forward strand.
TCCAGAGGTATAGCCCATGCCCCTGGGGGTCTCTTGTGTCATGTTCCTCATTTTTTGAACAGGCGGGACCTGCCTCTGGTTACCTTGATGCTTCCATTTGAAGGCCCTAGAGGACTCAAAATCAGTTCTATCTCTAAGAAATTTAGACTTTTTCTTATTCATGATATCCCGATCATATTTATCCAAATTCTCCTTCAGTCTAATTTTAAAGGGTTGCACTTCCTTGATCTCATCAAATTTTGATAGTTTAGTATCCAAATCCCTGATATTAGCCCTTGTAACGGCCAACAATTCCCTATCATGCTCCAACAGCATGTTGATAATAATGTTGGAGCATTTCAGCAGCCCTTGTTCCCAGGTGGTCCGAAAGGTTGAGGAGGGCTCCCATGCAGGATAGATGGAAACCCTTAGACCCCGGGGTACAATATTAGCTTTGACATATTCCTCTTGGCTACGGATATTCCACCATAGCCTTATACCAGTCCTGTGGGCTGTTGTTAACTCTGTAGAGAGTCTTGAAAAGTCCGAGTCTGTGGTAATGTCCTCCTTAGTGGAGAAGATATTGGCAGATTGGGCCTGCCAAGCCGCCTCACGGGCCTCCCAATCCATGTTCCGTGCAAAAACACTCCTTAATCAATACACTGAGCCTCTGGAGGAATCATGGCATCAGGTAACACTCTGCAGGTTATTAATCTTACTGACTATGAGCTTTCGGCGACTGAGCTCTCTGTTTTACAGAGGGGTCTTACTTTTTCTCCTGCTCAGACTGCCGATAAGTTCACTTTAATTAAAGATTTATACCTGTTTTGTAGAAATCTTGTTCTCCAGGTATTACATAATCGGCCTCATCTATTGGGAAATTCTGACCAAACTGATCAACAGACACTGCAAGATTTAATCCAGCTGCTCCAGGAGAATGAACCCGACACAGGTAGGAACCGCTTCCCTCACAGGAATCGGTCCAGTGTGACACCTCCATTTTCCTTGGTACCAGCCGTCCGGGTGTTCTTTGAGCTTGTTAAAAAGGATATCATGACCTTATCATCACGAGCCTTGGTCCCCAATAATCTAAGTAAAGAGGAGAAACGGGCCCTTTCTGGGTTGCGTCAAAACAAGACGTTTCTTATCAAGGAGGCGGATAAGGGGGGCAATGTGGTCTTATGGCCGCATGCCCTCTATCTGGAAGAAGCATCACGCCAATTGGAAGATACCAGGTTCTACAAAAAGTTGCCCTCTGACCCCACCCAGGTATTTTCGGTTAGATATAGACAACTCCTGGAGAAGGCTAGAGATCTGGGCATTATTGACCATCATGAATTTAAGTTTCTGTGGGTCGAGTGCCCGGTCACGGCCACTTTTTACATGTTACCAAAAGTGCATAAATGCCTCCTCAAGCCCCCAGGTAGGCCCATTGTGGCCAGTATTGGTAGCCTTTGCGAGAAGGCATGTGTCTATGTGGACTTTTTTCTACAACCCCTTGTTAAAACCTTGCCTTCATTTGTCAAGGATTCAGCCCACTTTATCAAGATCTGCCGGGGCCTCTCATTGCCTTCAGGGGCCCTTCTAGTGACGTGTGACGTAGAGTCACTTTACTCAAATATTAGTCATCAAGATGGGATTACGGCAGTCTTATATTTTCTGGATCAATTGGGCCATTCAGACAGAATGCATGACTCCCTAGTTGTAGACCTCTTGGACTTCATCCTTAGGCACAACTTTATTCTATTTGATAGAGTTTACTATCTACAGGTATCCGGGGTGGCCATGGGGGCGAGATGTGCCCTGGCCCTGGCTAACCTGTTTTTAGGTTGGTGGGAGGCCACGCAGGTTTTTACATCGTTGGCCTTCAGGAGTAATGTATGTCACTGGTCACGATATATTGATGACTTGTTTTTCGTTTGGACAGGGTCTACGGAGGAGTGTTGTCAATTTATTGACTTCCTGAATACCAACACCGACAACATCTTTCTTACGCACTCCATGTCATCATCGACAGTGACGTTTTTGGACCTGCAAGTCATCCTGGAGAATGGATCAATTGTTACAAAACTATTCCGGAAGCCTACAGCTACAAATAGCCTGCTTGATTATAGGAGCTTCCACCCAGTACACACCAGGATGGGGGTCCCAACGGGCCAATTCCTGCGGGTCAGAAGGAATTGTACGGACGACTCGGATTTCCAAAGGGAAGCAAGGGAGCTCACGACTCGTTTCAAGAATCGGCATTATCCCCGTGGAAGCATCTCCAGGGCATATCAGCGGGCCAGTGCCCATACGCAGGACTCTCTTCTGGAACCAAGGACTAGGGTATGTGATAACAAGCCCAGATTTATTACGGCCTTTAATAACAGTTGGGATAGTCTGGGTGCCATTCTACGGAGACACTGGGGGATTCTAACTACTGACCTGAGCACGTCCAAAATAGTGGGGGAGCGTCCTTTGCTTACTGCCAGAAGGGCCCCAAATTTTAGGGATCTCCTAACCAGAAGTCATTACGTGAGACAGTCCATCAGGACAAACCAGGGGATTAGGCTCAATGGCTCCTTTGCATGTGGGAGTTGTAATGTCTGTGCCCATGTAGGGGCGACGAGGGATTTTTTTACCAACCCCCGGGATGGGAGTCGGCACAGATTACGGTCCTACATAAACTGTAAGACCACCTGTGTTATTTATGCGTTAGTCTGCCCCTGCCGGCTGGTATATGTGGGTCAGACTTCGCAGGAGTTGCGACGCAGGGTGCAGAAGCACTTCTCCACGATCAGCTTGGCCGCAGCTGATCTGGCCAAAGGCAGGACCCTCACTCCTGTGGCGGCCCATTTTTTGGCCCATCACTCAGGTCGTGTGTCCCATACACAAGTGGTGGGGCTGGAAAGGATCAACTGTTCCAACAGGGGTGGTCCTATTAAGCCCCGTCTCCTCAGATCCGAGGCCCGATGGATCTTTGATCTGGGGTCGGTGGCCCCAGCGGGTCTCAATGAGGAGTTGTTGTTTACAGGTTTTCTGGGCTAATTGCCTGTGTTCTCTCTTCTTCCCATTCTCTAGGTGTTATATAGGCCCTACCTGGGTGAATCTACTTGGAATCTATTATGGAGGAATATGCCGATGTTGATCTGGGATTAAAACTTTTTAAGAAAATTACGCATTGGTTGCCTTCCACCAACTCTTCAGCACACCTGGGTGCATGGTTACACTCTTCATATCCATTACCACTTGGACGATGAATATACGTGATTTGTATTCATTCTCTGTATGGCTTTGGTATTATGGTGGTTTGTACATACCGATGTGCTGGCCCTGCCCGTATATGGTGTATTCTGTATATTTGTTTTATTCTTATATGTGGTGGCTATTCAGGTGCTCCTGACCGGACAGATTACTGTCGTATTGTTCTATTCTTGCATATCGCGCATTACTGCCTCCACACCTGGCTCATGGGGTTTTTCTCTCTTGCTTGATGATCATGGTTAGTTGGTGTAGTGGGCGCCCTACTCTAAACCATTTTGCTTGTACGTTTCTTGGCATATATTTTTCTTTCAACAATGCTACTTTGGGGCAGGACTCGGACACGGGATTCATCTCTTCCCATTTTGGGAATGTTTTCATCAATGGGCGTCTATTTGACTACTGTTTGACCTTGTAGGTTCTAAATGGGGATGTGCAAAGAAGAAATAGTAGAAGGAGGAGGAAAAAGGAGGAAGGAAAGAAGGAAAAGCATATGTATAGGCCATATCACGGGTCATGTGCAAATATATATTATATAATATTTTATTAAGTAAAACCTGATTGTTATATATTCCGGATGTTGTGCTGTTTAATAAAACTATTTTGATATATGCACGCATTTGGGTCTCTATTAAAAAAAATTTTATGATGCGTATATGTGAATTATACATGCGGTATGTGTTTAATACCCCCGGGGGCTGAATGTGGCTTGTATGTTTATGAATGATAAATCTGGCTTTATGTGTTGGTGTATACATGGGTTAGGGATTGACAATTTGTCCCTTTTTCCCGGTTTCCTATTCACACTATCTTGCCTTTTCCCCCCATATATTTTCATCAGTGGGGGGGTTTGCCCTTATGATTTAGACATTTTTCATGTCATTTGACTTCTTTTGCCCTATGTGTGTTTTTTTTTTTTTTTTTTATATATTTTTTTTTTTTTTTTGTTTTCTTTTTGGGTTGATATTCTGTATATGCACCCCTGATTAGGCTGCACAAGCTTGCCCACATCCTGAGGCTTTCTGTGCTCCTTCAAATGACGGTAGCTTGTCATTTCTCTTTGACTTTATGTCCTCAGGCACAACAAGTACTGCATTTTACTATTGCCCGCTCCATGCTCATTGGCGCCTCTTGCCACACTGCGCCTGCGCACTGTTATTGCCAGGCTCTCTCTCTGCTCTGTAGGGAGGTACGTCTGTTCTATATGCCGCATGTGCAATGGTGAACACAGCTTATTGCCGTCTACTCCATGCTCCTGCTCACCTGATCTTCATCAGGTCTGTATCATTAGTTGCTATATTAACAGGACTTGGTATCCACACCACATCTTCCCCTGACGAAGCCCTATTCAGAGGGCGATACGTGTGGGGTCGCGTTGCCTTGGTTCCGGTGTGCCTGCACATGGGGATTTTGTCCTCTGTTACTCCTCTGGGTAATACTGCACCTCTTGGCTCTATTATGAGTTATTTAACCCGCTAATCGTACTGGGCACTGTCTTACTGCCTATTTCTTGTTTGGGGTTTTTCCCCCATGCGTCCGTTATGAGTGATCGCTTGTAGGTCACTATGTTATTGTGCAGTTAGCTACTGTTTTCCGCTCTTTTGCATGCACTTTTCCATCAGTTTGGTGGCTCAGGGCAGTCAGTATTTGTGACCAGGTTTTGGGTATGTCCCCATTTTGACCTCATGAGCCAGGGGATAGGTTTTCCCTTTACATTGTTTTGCAGGCATATGATTGTATACTATAACACTATATGTTTATAATAACGGAGGGACCAAGTTGTTTATATGCATTGTTTTTAATTATGTTTTAAATTTTCTTTGTGTGGTTTGCCAATAAAATTCTTGTTACTTTATATGAGTTATTGTTGTTTCATATGTCCGTGGTGTGCATATATATATAGTGGCTCCTTTTTCTCTTTTTTTTTTCTGGTTGTACATTGGCCACTTTTTGCACCCCGGCTGACACCTATTTTATACAATTTATTAGTTGTGCGCTTGGTGTTTTTTGGTTTCTCAAGTACTTTTGATTACGTCGCGGCTTGTGATTGGTCGCGTGAGCGGTCACATGACCGCTCAGCGACCAATCACAAGCCGCGACGTCATCGAAGGTACTTAACAAGCTCATTCACAGGAAGGAAAACATGGCGATTGCAGCGGTGACAACCAGGGCCCGTCCGAGGGTAAGTATATCAATATTTTTATGCTTTATTTTACACATTAATCTAAATCCCGATACCGATTCCCGATATCACAAAAATATCGGAACTCGGTATCGGAATTCCGATACCGCAAATATCGGCCGATACCCGATACTTGCGGTATCGGAATGCTCCACACTACTTATGGGGTTTGTTATAAATCTCCAAAAATAATGGAAGCAATGGAGAATATCCTCGTAAAGCAAACAGATGAAGCTGCGACTCAAGGAGAAGTCATTATTATGGGGGACTTCAACTACCCTGAAATAGATTGGGGAACAGAAACCTGCAGTTCCAGCAAAGGTAATCAGTTTTTGACAATTATGAGAGACAATTACCTTTCACAACTGGTTCAGGACCCAACAAGAAGGGGGGCACTGCTAGACCTAATATTAACCAACAGGCCAGACCGCATAGCAAATATAAGGGTTGGGGGTTACTTGGGAAATAGCGATCACAAAATAATAAGTTTTCATGTATCCTTTAAAAAGATGTGTAATAGAGGGGTTACAAGGACAATAAAAAACTTCAGGAGGGCAAATTTCCAACGGATGAGAGAGGATCTTGGTGCAATTAACTGGGACGATATCCTGAGACACAAAAATACACAAAGAAAATGGGAGACGTTTATTAGCATCCTGGATAGCACCTGTGCACAGTATATACCGTATGGGAAAAAACATACTAGGAATAGGAGGAAACCAATATGGCTAAATAGAGCTGTAAGGGGCGCAATAAGTGACAAAAAGAAAGCATTTAGAGAATTAAAGGAAGTAGGTAGTGAGGAGGCATTAAATAAATACAGAAAATTAAATAAATTCTGTAAAAAGCAAATCAAGGCAGCAAAGATTGAGACAGAGAGACTTATTGCCAGAGAGAGTAAAAATAATCCCAAAATATTCTTTAACTACATAAATAGTAAGAAACTAAAAAATGATAGTGTTGGCCCCCTTAAAAATAGTCTGGGTGAAATGGTGGATGAGGATGAGGAAAAAGCCAATATGCTAAATGACTTTTTTTCATCAGAATTTACAAAAGAAAATCCCATGGCAGACAAAATGACTAGTGATAAAAATTCCCCATTAAATGTCACCTGCTTAACCCAGCAGGAAGTGCGGCGGCGTCTAAAAATCACTAATATTGACAAATCTCCGGGCCCGCATGGGATACACCCTCGAGTACTGCAGGAATTAAGTACAGTCATTGATAGACCATTATTTTTAATCTTTAAAGACTCCATAATAACAGGGTCTGTACCACAGGACTGGCGTATAGCAAATGTGGTGCCAATATTCAAAAAGGGGACAAAAACTGAACTCGGAAATTATAGGCCAGTAAGCTTAACCTCTACTGTGGGTAAAATCCTGGAGGGAATTCTAAGGGATGCTATACTGGAGTATCTGAAGAGGAATAACCTCATGACCCAGTATCAGCATGGGTTTACTAGGGACCGTTCATGTCAGACTAATTTGATCAGTTTCTATGAAGAGGTAAGTTCTGGACTGGACCAAAGGAACCCAGTAGATGTAGTGTATATGGACTTTTCAAAAGCTTTTGATACGGTGCCACACAAAAGGTTGATACATAAAATGAGAATAATGGGGATAGGGGAAAATATGTGTAAGTGGGTTGAGAGCTGGCTCAGGGATAGGAAACAAAGGGTGGTTATTAATGGAACACACTCAGACTGGGTAGCGGTTAGCAGTGGGGTACCACAGGGGTCAGTATTGGGCCCTCTTCTTTTTAACATATTTATTAATGACCTTGTAGGGGGCATTCAGAGTAGAATTTCAATATTTGCAGATGACACTAAACTCTGCAGGGTAATCAATACAGAGGAGGACAATTTTATATTACAGGATGATTTATGTAAACTGGAAGCTTGGGCTGATAAATGGCAAATGAGCTTTAATGGGGATAAATGTAAGGTCATGCACTTGGGTAGAAGTAATAAGATGTATAATTATGTGCTTAATTCTAAAACTCTGGGCAAAACCGTCAATGAAAAAGACCTGGGTGTATGGGTGGATGACAAACTCATATTCAGTGGCCAGTGTCAGGCAGCTGCTACAAAGGCAAATAAAATAATGGGATGCATTAAAAGAGGCATAGATGCTCATGAGGAGAACATAATTTTACCTCTATACAAGTCACTTGTTCGACCACACTTAGAATACTGTGCACAGTTCTGGTCTCCGGTGTATAAGAAAGACATAGCTGAACTGGAGCGGGTGCAGAGAAGAGCGACCAAGGTTATTAGAGGACTGGGGAGTCTGCAATACCAAGATAGGTTATTACACTTGGGGCTATTTAGTTTGGAAAAACGAAGACTAAGGGGTGATCTTATGTTAATGTATAAATATATGAGGGGACAGTACAAAGACCTTTCTGATGATCTTTTTAATCATAGACCTGAAACAGGGACAAGGGGGCATCCTCTACGTTTGGAGGAAAAAAGGTTTAAGCATAATAACAGACGCGGATTCTTTACTGTAAGAGCAGTGAGACTATGGAACTCTCTGCCGTATGATGTTGTAATGAGTGATTCATTACTTAAATTTAAGAGGGGACTGGATACATTTCTGGAAAAGTATAATGTTACAGGGTATATACACTAGATTCCTTGATAGGGCGTTGATCCAGGGAACTAGTCTGATTGCCGTATGTGGAGTCGGGAAGGAATTTTTTTCCCCAAGGTGGAGCTTACTCTTTGCCACATGGGTTTTTTTTGCCTTCCTCTGGATCAACATGTTAGGGCAAGTTAGGTTAGGCTATGGGTTGAACTAGATGGACTTAAAGTCTTCCTTCAACCTTAATAACTATGTAACTATGTAATTGCTGTATTTATGCAAATGAAATGAAAGAGCTTGAAGAGCCATGTTATGAAGAATGCATGAATATAAAGAAACTACATCACTGGTGAACCAGTAGCAAAGATCAACCCATAGTAATTTGTTTGTGTTTCATGGGGTTACTACAACAGAGAGGAGCCAGAAGACCATTTTGGCCAACACTGATTACTGGTTGTTCACCCTTCTTGAACCATGATACAAGGAGAGCTTTCCAACTCGCCTTCCTGCAGTGGAGAGAGCAATTAAAATGGTACAATTCCAAAAAGCCCTAGTAGAACAATTAATGCACAAATTCCCATCTCTGGCAGCAGAGGTCATAGATCCTTGGGCAACCAAGGAGGAGAAAAGAGGGAGACCCACACAAAATTCAACAGAGGCAGGGGAACACTATCAAAGGTCTGGACAGTTTCATTAGACCCTCCCAATGCCCAGGTCCTGATGCCTGAAGTAGTCTGACAAGGAGGGAAAAGCTTTTGAACATGGTGAAGGAATACTTAGCCAACCATACCATGTCCTCCGTGATTCCTCTGTGCCGTACAAGTATTCGGTATCTAGGCTGGACATATGGCATGAACTGTCCCTCTTCTCCTTGGAGGTGCTGGCCTGCCCTCCCATTAGCATTTTGTCAGAGAGGGTTTTTAGTGCCGCAGTGGGCATAATAACTGAAAATGCTGACAGGCTGGCCCTTATCAAAATGAACAAGGCCTGGATTGGCCCATACTTCTCAACCCCACCTAACGACAGCAGCGGAACGTGAAACCAATTCAAATATTTTTTTCTGGTGTATTCCCATGCACCTCTTCCCACTTAAAACAGGTATATGGTTCATGTTTTCTTCTTTTTCTTGTCCTCCTCCTCCTGTAATCCAAAATTATCCCTCCTCCATCACCTATCCCTACACTGACTACAACTAGCAGTGGTATTACTAGGCAATAGAATAGATGAATTGTATACAATAGATGGAACACTGATAAGGATTTTTTTTGTTTAGCAACACCTATAATGCACTATCCCTTCTCTAGCAGCTTACCTTACACTCACTAGTACAGATCACAGCAATATTAAATACAATATGTGGAGCCCTGATAATTAACAATGGTTTTAAGTTTCTTCTATAATACTTTCCCTTTTGCAGTGATTCTGCCTACTGTGTGTTGGTGAGAATCATGTGACCGGGTATTATATAGATCCAATGACGTGATGCGGCCTGCCAATCACAGTAATGCCAGTAGCCAACATTGGTGCAGCATAACCATGATTGGCAAGCAATTCTCACATCTTTAGTGGCTAAAACACGTGGGGCAGTGAAATGAGTATGATGCTCGAGTACCGAACGTCACAAGAACCAGGATGCACGATCGAGACCCAATCATTGCTGAGCATGCTCTCTCATTTCTAGTTGCAGTCAATAAAGTGGACATCAATGTGTTTTCATGACCTAAAGATCATTGTGAAAATGTACGTGTGAGCTGCCTGGGAGGTGTCTTGCATTACATAAATCTAGCACAAAGGAACCTTTAAAGGGTTTTTCTGCTACTTGGAAACTCCTTCTCAATTGCTTTATTCCTCCTTGTAAAATAACAACCCCCTATTCTCATTTCCCTTGAAGGCACATTCCAGAGATTGGTGCCTTGTCTCGTGCACTCATGTGATGCCATATGAGTCTTGCAGCCAATCTCACTTCTTTTGGATGCAACTGACACCTAGTAGAAGTGATTGCTGCTGCTGCTCTCTGACCTTCTCAGAATTTCAGCTACTTTTGAAGGAGGTGAGAGTGAAGCAGTGCTGATTGGCTGCAGGACTCACATGGCCTAACAATGTCAGCCAAGCACCCGAGACCATTCGCCGATGTCTCTGGACTGGCGCTGCCACCGGATGTGAGTATAGGCTACAGATATTTTTCATGGAGGAATATAGGAATTGAGAACAGGTTGTCCAAATAGTGGATAACCCCTTTAAAATTGACACAAGAGATGTGATGTTCTCTTTTTGGCGGTGCAGACTACTCAAGATCTATTAGAGGAAAATAACACATTTATGTTCAATTTCGAAACTAAGAAAAAAATTAGAATTTGCAAAGCACAAACTGTACACCAAACAGTACTAAGTTACTGTTACTTTGCGAGCCAGCACTGTCAGTTTAGATTATGAAAGTGTGAGGGAAGAGAAGTGGACAAGGGAGACAAAGAGATAAATAGAATAGATTGGCAGTGACAGAGGAGAGATAACATTAGGAAATGGCGAATTACCAGAAATCTAGAAAACAGGAAGAAAGCAGAAAAAGCTCTGACAGTAAAGGTACCTTCACACTCCATTCCATGCAAGCAATATAAGTCGCTGCAAGGAACTTTATTATTTTCTTGAAATGCTGAATATCAACCCTTTTTTTTTTTTTACAAAAGAATCTAGTAGCACAATCCCAAGGAATCGAATGTATTATATTACAATATTTCATGTACCCACTATATAAGATGCTATCTGGAATATAACAGCAAACATTCCCCTTTATTAAACCAAAGTACACTTTATTTTCATACTTTTCCTGATGCCTGCCTGCCACACTCTGTGCACTAGGGACATTATTCTACACTGCTGACCACTGTTTTCTTTCACGTTCCTAATATATGTCAGATGAGCTTTGTGCACTAGGGACATTACACTTCAAGCCTCTGTTTTACTTCACAAGGCAATTTTAGCCATGTAACTTAAATAAAGATTTGTCTAGCAACATATTTTAATAATTACCTAAAAAGAATATTACTTAAGGGTTCATTAACACTGTGTTCTAAATTACTATTTGTCTCTGATTTTCCTAAATGGTCAATGCAAATGAGTCAATCTAAAATTCAAATAATCAACTGTTGTGAGCATAAATCACATTTATCCCTCAAACCAGGGATTCAAGCTTCAAACCAGGGATTCAAGCTTCAGGAGGCTAATTTGCATATTCCAGGTGCCTTCTGGGAGAAGCGAAGTCTCCCTAAGCTAGAAGATCGTTGGGTACAGCCGGGACCAGCTGCTTCGAAAGCATCACCAAACCAGGGATTCAAGCTTCAGGAGGCTAATTTGCATATTCCAGGTGCCTTCTGGGAGAAGCGAAGTCTCCCTAAGCTAGAAGATCGTTGGGTACAGCCGGGACCAGCTGCTTCGAAAGCATCACCAAACCAGGGATTCAAGCTTCAGGAGGCTAATTTGCATATTCCAGGTGCCTTCTGGGAGAAGCGAAGTCTCCCTAAGCTAGAAGATCGTTGGGTACAGCCGGGACCAGCTGCTTCGAAAGCATCACCAAACCAGGGATTCAAGCTTCAGGAGGCTAATTTGCATATTCCAGGTGCCTTCTGGGAGAAGCGAAGTCTCCCTAAGCTAGAAGATCGTTGGGTACAGCCGGGACCAGCTGCTTCGAAAGCATCACCAAACCAGGGATTCAAGCTTCAGGAGGCTAATTTGCATATTCCAGGTGCCTTCTGGGAGAAGCGAAGTCTCCCTAAGCTAGAAGATCGTTGGGTACAGCCGGGACCAGCTGCTTCGAAAGCATCACCAAACCAGGGATTCAAGCTTCAGGAGGCTAATTTGCATATTCCAGGTGCCTTCTGGGAGAAGCGAAGTCTCCCTAAGCTAGAAGATCGTTGGGTACAGCCGGGACCAGCTGCTTCGAAAGCATCACCAAACCAGGGATTCAAGCTTCAGGAGGCTAATTTGCATATTCCAGGTGCCTTCTGGGAGAAGCGAAGTCTCCCTAAGCTAGAAGATCGTTGGGTACAGCCGGGACCAGCTGCTTCGAAAGCATCACCAAACCAGGGATTCAAGCTTCAGGAGGCTAATTTGCATATTCCAGGTGCCTTCTGGGAGAAGCGAAGTCTCCCTAAGCTAGAAGATCGTTGGGTACAGCCGGGACCAGCTGCTTCGAAAGCATCACCAAACCAGGGATTCAAGCTTCAGGAGGCTAATTTGCATATTCCAGGTGCCTTCTGGGAGAAGCGAAGTCTCCCTAAGCTAGAAGATCGTTGGGTACAGCCGGGACCAGCTGCTTCGAAAGCATCACCAAACCAGGGATTCAAGCTTCAGGAGGCTAATTTGCATATTCCAGGTGCCTTCTGGGAGAAGCGAAGTCTCCCTAAGCTAGAAGATCGTTGGGTACAGCCGGGACCAGCTGCTTCGAAAGCATCACCAAACCAGGGATTCAAGCTTCAGGAGGCTAATTTGCATATTCCAGGTGCCTTCTGGGAGAAGCGAAGTCTCCCTAAGCTAGAAGATCGTTGGGTACAGCCGGGACCAGCTGCTTCGAAAGCATCACCAAACCAGGGATTCAAGCTTCAGGAGGCTAATTTGCATATTCCAGGTGCCTTCTGGGAGAAGCGAAGTCTCCCTAAGCTAGAAGATCGTTGGGTACAGCCGGGACCAGCTGCTTCGAAAGCATCACCAAACCAGGGATTCAAGCTTCAGGAGGCTAATTTGCATATTCCAGGTGCCTTCTGGGAGAAGCGAAGTCTCCCTAAGCTAGAAGATCGTTGGGTACAGCCGGGACCAGCTGCTTCGAAAGCATCACCAAACCAGGGATTCAAGCTTCAGGAGGCTAATTTGCATATTCCAGGTGCCTTCTGGGAGAAGCGAAGTCTCCCTAAGCTAGAAGATCGTTGGGTACAGCCGGGACCAGCTGCTTCGAAAGCATCACCAAACCAGGGATTCAAGCTTCAGGAGGCTAATTTGCATATTCCAGGTGCCTTCTGGGAGAAGCGAAGTCTCCCTAAGCTAGAAGATCGTTGGGTACAGCCGGGACCAGCTGCTTCGAAAGCATCACCAAACCAGGGATTCAAGCTTCAGGAGGCTAATTTGCATATTCCAGGTGCCTTCTGGGAGAAGCGAAGTCTCCCTAAGCTAGAAGATCGTTGGGTACAGCCGGGACCAGCTGCTTCGAAAGCATCACCAAACCAGGGATTCAAGCTTCAGGAGGCTAATTTGCATATTCCAGGTGCCTTCTGGGAGAAGCGAAGTCTCCCTAAGCTAGAAGATCGTTGGGTACAGCCGGGACCAGCTGCTTCGAAAGCATCACCAAACCAGGGATTCAAGCTTCAGGAGGCTAATTTGCATATTCCAGGTGCCTTCTGGGAGAAGCGAAGTCTCCCTAAGCTAGAAGATCGTTGGGTACAGCCGGGACCAGCTGCTTCGAAAGCATCACCAAACCAGGGATTCAAGCTTCAGGAGGCTAATTTGCATATTCCAGGTGCCTTCTGGGAGAAGCGAAGTCTCCCTAAGCTAGAAGATCGTTGGGTACAGCCGGGACCAGCTGCTTCGAAAGCATCACCAAACCAGGGATTCAAGCTTCAGGAGGCTAATTTGCATATTCCAGGTGCCTTCTGGGAGAAGCGAAGTCTCCCTAAGCTAGAAGATCGTTGGGTACAGCCGGGACCAGCTGCTTCGAAAGCATCACCAAACCAGGGATTCAAGCTTCAGGAGGCTAATTTGCATATTCCAGGTGCCTTCTGGGAGAAGCGAAGTCTCCCTAAGCTAGAAGATCGTTGGGTACAGCCGGGACCAGCTGCTTCGAAAGCATCACCAAACCAGGGATTCAAGCTTCAGGAGGCTAATTTGCATATTCCAGGTGCCTTCTGGGAGAAGCGAAGTCTCCCTAAGCTAGAAGATCGTTGGGTACAGCCGGGACCAGCTGCTTCGAAAGCATCACCAAACCAGGGATTCAAGCTTCAGGAGGCTAATTTGCATATTCCAGGTGCCTTCTGGGAGAAGCGAAGTCTCCCTAAGCTAGAAGATCGTTGGGTACAGCCGGGACCAGCTGCTTCGAAAGCATCACCAAACCAGGGATTCAAGCTTCAGGAGGCTAATTTGCATATTCCAGGTGCCTTCTGGGAGAAGCGAAGTCTCCCTAAGCTAGAAGATCGTTGGGTACAGCCGGGACCAGCTGCTTCGAAAGCATCACCAAACCAGGGATTCAAGCTTCAGGAGGCTAATTTGCATATTCCAGGTGCCTTCTGGGAGAAGCGAAGTCTCCCTAAGCTAGAAGATCGTTGGGTACAGCCGGGACCAGCTGCTTCGAAAGCATCACCAAACCAGGGATTCAAGCTTCAGGAGGCTAATTTGCATATTCCAGGTGCCTTCTGGGAGAAGCGAAGTCTCCCTAAGCTAGAAGATCGTTGGGTACAGCCGGGACCAGCTGCTTCGAAAGCATCACCAAACCAGGGATTCAAGCTTCAGGAGGCTAATTTGCATATTCCAGGTGCCTTCTGGGAGAAGCGAAGTCTCCCTAAGCTAGAAGATCGTTGGGTACAGCCGGGACCAGCTGCTTCGAAAGCATCACCAAACCAGGGATTCAAGCTTCAGGAGGCTAATTTGCATATTCCAGGTGCCTTCTGGGAGAAGCGAAGTCTCCCTAAGCTAGAAGATCGTTGGGTACAGCCGGGACCAGCTGCTTCGAAAGCATCACCAAACCAGGGATTCAAGCTTCAGGAGGCTAATTTGCATATTCCAGGTGCCTTCTGGGAGAAGCGAAGTCTCCCTAAGCTAGAAGATCGTTGGGTACAGCCGGGACCAGCTGCTTCGAAAGCATCACCAAACCAGGGATTCAAGCTTCAGGAGGCTAATTTGCATATTCCAGGTGCCTTCTGGGAGAAGCGAAGTCTCCCTAAGCTAGAAGATCGTTGGGTACAGCCGGGACCAGCTGCTTCGAAAGCATCACCAAACCAGGGATTCAAGCTTCAGGAGGCTAATTTGCATATTCCAGGTGCCTTCTGGGAGAAGCGAAGTCTCCCTAAGCTAGAAGATCGTTGGGTACAGCCGGGACCAGCTGCTTCGAAAGCATCACCAAACCAGGGATTCAAGCTTCAGGAGGCTAATTTGCATATTCCAGGTGCCTTCTGGGAGAAGCGAAGTCTCCCTAAGCTAGAAGATCGTTGGGTACAGCCGGGACCAGCTGCTTCGAAAGCATCACCAAACCAGGGATTCAAGCTTCAGGAGGCTAATTTGCATATTCCAGGTGCCTTCTGGGAGAAGCGAAGTCTCCCTAAGCTAGAAGATCGTTGGGTACAGCCGGGACCAGCTGCTTCGAAAGCATCACCAAACCAGGGATTCAAGCTTCAGGAGGCTAATTTGCATATTCCAGGTGCCTTCTGGGAGAAGCGAAGTCTCCCTAAGCTAGAAGATCGTTGGGTACAGCCGGGACCAGCTGCTTCGAAAGCATCACCAAACCAGGGATTCAAGCTTCAGGAGGCTAATTTGCATATTCCAGGTGCCTTCTGGGAGAAGCGAAGTCTCCCTAAGCTAGAAGATCGTTGGGTACAGCCGGGACCAGCTGCTTCGAAAGCATCACCAAACCAGGGATTCAAGCTTCAGGAGGCTAATTTGCATATTCCAGGTGCCTTCTGGGAGAAGCGAAGTCTCCCTAAGCTAGAAGATCGTTGGGTACAGCCGGGACCAGCTGCTTCGAAAGCATCACCAAACCAGGGATTCAAGCTTCAGGAGGCTAATTTGCATATTCCAGGTGCCTTCTGGGAGAAGCGAAGTCTCCCTAAGCTAGAAGATCGTTGGGTACAGCCGGGACCAGCTGCTTCGAAAGCATCACCAAACCAGGGATTCAAGCTTCAGGAGGCTAATTTGCATATTCCAGGTGCCTTCTGGGAGAAGCGAAGTCTCCCTAAGCTAGAAGATCGTTGGGTACAGCCGGGACCAGCTGCTTCGAAAGCATCACCAAACCAGGGATTCAAGCTTCAGGAGGCTAATTTGCATATTCCAGGTGCCTTCTGGGAGAAGCGAAGTCTCCCTAAGCTAGAAGATCGTTGGGTACAGCCGGGACCAGCTGCTTCGAAAGCATCACCAAACCAGGGATTCAAGCTTCAGGAGGCTAATTTGCATATTCCAGGTGCCTTCTGGGAGAAGCGAAGTCTCCCTAAGCTAGAAGATCGTTGGGTACAGCCGGGACCAGCTGCTTCGAAAGCATCACCAAACCAGGGATTCAAGCTTCAGGAGGCTAATTTGCATATTCCAGGTGCCTTCTGGGAGAAGCGAAGTCTCCCTAAGCTAGAAGATCGTTGGGTACAGCCGGGACCAGCTGCTTCGAAAGCATCACCAAACCAGGGATTCAAGCTTCAGGAGGCTAATTTGCATATTCCAGGTGCCTTCTGGGAGAAGCGAAGTCTCCCTAAGCTAGAAGATCGTTGGGTACAGCCGGGACCAGCTGCTTCGAAAGCATCACCAAACCAGGGATTCAAGCTTCAGGAGGCTAATTTGCATATTCCAGGTGCCTTCTGGGAGAAGCGAAGTCTCCCTAAGCTAGAAGATCGTTGGGTACAGCCGGGACCAGCTGCTTCGAAAGCATCACCAAACCAGGGATTCAAGCTTCAGGAGGCTAATTTGCATATTCCAGGTGCCTTCTGGGAGAAGCGAAGTCTCCCTAAGCTAGAAGATCGTTGGGTACAGCCGGGACCAGCTGCTTCGAAAGCATCACCAAACCAGGGATTCAAGCTTCAGGAGGCTAATTTGCATATTCCAGGTGCCTTCTGGGAGAAGCGAAGTCTCCCTAAGCTAGAAGATCGTTGGGTACAGCCGGGACCAGCTGCTTCGAAAGCATCACCAAACCAGGGATTCAAGCTTCAGGAGGCTAATTTGCATATTCCAGGTGCCTTCTGGGAGAAGCGAAGTCTCCCTAAGCTAGAAGATCGTTGGGTACAGCCGGGACCAGCTGCTTCGAAAGCATCACCAAACCAGGGATTCAAGCTTCAGGAGGCTAATTTGCATATTCCAGGTGCCTTCTGGGAGAAGCGAAGTCTCCCTAAGCTAGAAGATCGTTGGGTACAGCCGGGACCAGCTGCTTCGAAAGCATCACCAAACCAGGGATTCAAGCTTCAGGAGGCTAATTTGCATATTCCAGGTGCCTTCTGGGAGAAGCGAAGTCTCCCTAAGCTAGAAGATCGTTGGGTACAGCCGGGACCAGCTGCTTCGAAAGCATCACCAAACCAGGGATTCAAGCTTCAGGAGGCTAATTTGCATATTCCAGGTGCCTTCTGGGAGAAGCGAAGTCTCCCTAAGCTAGAAGATCGTTGGGTACAGCCGGGACCAGCTGCTTCGAAAGCATCACCAAACCAGGGATTCAAGCTTCAGGAGGCTAATTTGCATATTCCAGGTGCCTTCTGGGAGAAGCGAAGTCTCCCTAAGCTAGAAGATCGTTGGGTACAGCCGGGACCAGCTGCTTCGAAAGCATCACCAAACCAGGGATTCAAGCTTCAGGAGGCTAATTTGCATATTCCAGGTGCCTTCTGGGAGAAGCGAAGTCTCCCTAAGCTAGAAGATCGTTGGGTACAGCCGGGACCAGCTGCTTCGAAAGCATCACCAAACCAGGGATTCAAGCTTCAGGAGGCTAATTTGCATATTCCAGGTGCCTTCTGGGAGAAGCGAAGTCTCCCTAAGCTAGAAGATCGTTGGGTACAGCCGGGACCAGCTGCTTCGAAAGCATCACCAAACCAGGGATTCAAGCTTCAGGAGGCTAATTTGCATATTCCAGGTGCCTTCTGGGAGAAGCGAAGTCTCCCTAAGCTAGAAGATCGTTGGGTACAGCCGGGACCAGCTGCTTCGAAAGCATCACCAAACCAGGGATTCAAGCTTCAGGAGGCTAATTTGCATATTCCAGGTGCCTTCTGGGAGAAGCGAAGTCTCCCTAAGCTAGAAGATCGTTGGGTACAGCCGGGACCAGCTGCTTCGAAAGCATCACCAAACCAGGGATTCAAGCTTCAGGAGGCTAATTTGCATATTCCAGGTGCCTTCTGGGAGAAGCGAAGTCTCCCTAAGCTAGAAGATCGTTGGGTACAGCCGGGACCAGCTGCTTCGAAAGCATCACCAAACCAGGGATTCAAGCTTCAGGAGGCTAATTTGCATATTCCAGGTGCCTTCTGGGAGAAGCGAAGTCTCCCTAAGCTAGAAGATCGTTGGGTACAGCCGGGACCAGCTGCTTCGAAAGCATCACCAAACCAGGGATTCAAGCTTCAGGAGGCTAATTTGCATATTCCAGGTGCCTTCTGGGAGAAGCGAAGTCTCCCTAAGCTAGAAGATCGTTGGGTACAGCCGGGACCAGCTGCTTCGAAAGCATCACCAAACCAGGGATTCAAGCTTCAGGAGGCTAATTTGCATATTCCAGGTGCCTTCTGGGAGAAGCGAAGTCTCCCTAAGCTAGAAGATCGTTGGGTACAGCCGGGACCAGCTGCTTCGAAAGCATCACCAAACCAGGGATTCAAGCTTCAGGAGGCTAATTTGCATATTCCAGGTGCCTTCTGGGAGAAGCGAAGTCTCCCTAAGCTAGAAGATCGTTGGGTACAGCCGGGACCAGCTGCTTCGAAAGCATCACCAAACCAGGGATTCAAGCTTCAGGAGGCTAATTTGCATATTCCAGGTGCCTTCTGGGAGAAGCGAAGTCTCCCTAAGCTAGAAGATCGTTGGGTACAGCCGGGACCAGCTGCTTCGAAAGCATCACCAAACCAGGGATTCAAGCTTCAGGAGGCTAATTTGCATATTCCAGGTGCCTTCTGGGAGAAGCGAAGTCTCCCTAAGCTAGAAGATCGTTGGGTACAGCCGGGACCAGCTGCTTCGAAAGCATCACCAAACCAGGGATTCAAGCTTCAGGAGGCTAATTTGCATATTCCAGGTGCCTTCTGGGAGAAGCGAAGTCTCCCTAAGCTAGAAGATCGTTGGGTACAGCCGGGACCAGCTGCTTCGAAAGCATCACCAAACCAGGGATTCAAGCTTCAGGAGGCTAATTTGCATATTCCAGGTGCCTTCTGGGAGAAGCGAAGTCTCCCTAAGCTAGAAGATCGTTGGGTACAGCCGGGACCAGCTGCTTCGAAAGCATCACCAAACCAGGGATTCAAGCTTCAGGAGGCTAATTTGCATATTCCAGGTGCCTTCTGGGAGAAGCGAAGTCTCCCTAAGCTAGAAGATCGTTGGGTACAGCCGGGACCAGCTGCTTCGAAAGCATCACCAAACCAGGGATTCAAGCTTCAGGAGGCTAATTTGCATATTCCAGGTGCCTTCTGGGAGAAGCGAAGTCTCCCTAAGCTAGAAGATCGTTGGGTACAGCCGGGACCAGCTGCTTCGAAAGCATCACCAAACCAGGGATTCAAGCTTCAGGAGGCTAATTTGCATATTCCAGGTGCCTTCTGGGAGAAGCGAAGTCTCCCTAAGCTAGAAGATCGTTGGGTACAGCCGGGACCAGCTGCTTCGAAAGCATCACCAAACCAGGGATTCAAGCTTCAGGAGGCTAATTTGCATATTCCAGGTGCCTTCTGGGAGAAGCGAAGTCTCCCTAAGCTAGAAGATCGTTGGGTACAGCCGGGACCAGCTGCTTCGAAAGCATCACCAAACCAGGGATTCAAGCTTCAGGAGGCTAATTTGCATATTCCAGGTGCCTTCTGGGAGAAGCGAAGTCTCCCTAAGCTAGAAGATCGTTGGGTACAGCCGGGACCAGCTGCTTCGAAAGCATCACCAAACCAGGGATTCAAGCTTCAGGAGGCTAATTTGCATATTCCAGGTGCCTTCTGGGAGAAGCGAAGTCTCCCTAAGCTAGAAGATCGTTGGGTACAGCCGGGACCAGCTGCTTCGAAAGCATCACCAAACCAGGGATTCAAGCTTCAGGAGGCTAATTTGCATATTCCAGGTGCCTTCTGGGAGAAGCGAAGTCTCCCTAAGCTAGAAGATCGTTGGGTACAGCCGGGACCAGCTGCTTCGAAAGCATCACCAAACCAGGGATTCAAGCTTCAGGAGGCTAATTTGCATATTCCAGGTGCCTTCTGGGAGAAGCGAAGTCTCCCTAAGCTAGAAGATCGTTGGGTACAGCCGGGACCAGCTGCTTCGAAAGCATCACCAAACCAGGGATTCAAGCTTCAGGAGGCTAATTTGCATATTCCAGGTGCCTTCTGGGAGAAGCGAAGTCTCCCTAAGCTAGAAGATCGTTGGGTACAGCCGGGACCAGCTGCTTCGAAAGCATCACCAAACCGCGCGCCTTACGGCGCGCAAATTTTTGCCTGTAGGACATTATTGCAAGAGAGCTTGGCTGAGTAGATTACACAAGGAGGAAAACACACAGCAAGTCAGCAGGATCTAGGAGCAACATGGCAGATGTGACAACCTACATGGTGAGCTGCAGCATGTGCTACATGTTCACAGATCGACCAGAAGAAGAATCCAATTTCACCTGTCAGAAGTGTAGACTAGTGGCCCTTTTAGAAGAAAAGGTGCGGGGTCTGGAAGAAAGAATAGCAACTTTGAAACTCATCAAAGAGAATGAAGACTTTCTAGACAGAACAGAAGCATCTCTACTGGTCACAGAAGGTGCAAAAAGTGTCAGAGAACCTCCAAAAGCAGATGAGTGGAAGCATGTGACCAAAAGAAGCAAGAAGACCATGGAGAAATCACCAACCACACAACTGAAGAACCGATATCAAATCTTTGTAGAGGATGAAGATGGCACACCTAAGAATGAAGCAATACCAGCAAGCAAAAAAGAAAAGGGCACACAGCAACAAGTGACAGCAAAAAGTACAGCCAAGAAGCAACGAAGAGTGGTGGTGGTGGGAGACTCACTACTGAGAGGCACAGAAGCAGCCATCTGCAGACCGGACATAACTGCAAGAGAAGTATGCTGCCTTCCAGGTGCGATGATCAAGGATGTGACCGATAGGATACCAAAGCTCTTCAGCTCCAAGGACGTCCACCCATTTCTTCTGATACATGTTGGCACCAATGACACGGCAAGGAAGGACCTACCGACAATCTGCAAGGACTTTGAAGAGTTGGGGAAGAAAGTAAAGGAACTGGATGCACAGGTAGTTTTTTCTTCTATCCTTCCAGTAGACGGGCATGGCACCAGGAGATGGAACAGGATCCTTGATGCAAACAACTGGCTAAGACGATGGTGCAGACAACAAGGATTCGGATTCCTGGACCACGGTGTGAATTACTGGTATGATGGACTCCTCGCCAGAGACGGACTACACCTCAACAAACCTGGGAAACACACATTCGCCAGAAGACTCGCCACACTCATCAGGAGGGCGTTAAACTAGAAGAAGAGGGGACGGGAAGAAAAACATTAGACTCAAACAAAGACGACCCAGGAAAACATACTCAGAAGGGAGGTAAGAACATTTCTAAAACAATCCACAGTGAGGAGATTGGAACAAAACAAAATCCTCTAAACTGCATGCTCGCAAACGCCAGAAGCCTGACAAACAAGATGGAAGAACTAGAAGCAGAAATATCTACAGGTAACTTTGACATAGTGGGAATAACCGAGACATGGTTAGATGAAAGCTATGACTGGGCAGTTAACTTACAGGGTTACAGTCTGTTTAGAAAGGATCGTAAAAATCGGAGAGGAGGAGGGGTTTGTCTCTATGTAAAGTCTTGTCTAAAGTCCACTTTAAGGGAGGATATTAGCGAAGGGAATGAGGATGTCGAGTCCATATGGGTTGAAATTCATGGAGGGAAAAATGGTAACAAAATTCTCATTGGGGTCTGTTACAAACCCCCAAATATAACAGAAAGCATGGAAAGTCTACTTCTAAAGCAGATAGATGAAGCTGCAACCCATAATGAGGTCCTGGTTATGGGGGACTTTAACTACCCGGATATTAACTGGGAAACAGAAACCTGTGAAACCCATAAAGGCAACAGGTTTCTGCTAATAACCAAGAAAAATTATCTTTCACAATTGGTGCAGAATCCAACCAGAGGAGCAGCACTTTTAGACCTAATACTATCTAATAGACCTGACAGAATAACAAACCTGCAGGTGGTTGGGCATTTAGGAAATAGCGACCACAATATTGTGCAGTTTCACCTGTCTTTCACTAGGGGGACTTGTCAGGGAGTCACAAAAACATTGAACTTTAGGAAGGCAAAGTTTGAACAGCTTAGAGATGCCCTTAATCTGGTAGACTGGGACAATATCCTCAGAAATGAGAATACAGATAATAAATGGGAAATGTTTAAGAACATCCTAAATAGGCAGTGTAAGCGGTTTATACCTTGTGGGAATAAAAGGACTAGAAATAGGAAAAACCCAATGTGGCTAAACAAAGAAGTAAGACAGGCAATTAACAGTAAAAAGAAAGCATTTGCACTACTAAAGCAGGATGGCACCATTGAAGCTCTAAAAAACTATAGGGAGAAAAATACTTTATCTAAAAAACTAATTAAAGCTGCCAAAAAGGAAACAGAGAAGCACATTGCTAAGGAGAGTAAAACTAATCCCAAACTGTTCTTCAACTATATCAATAGTAAAAGAATAAAAACTGAAAATGTAGGCCCCTTAAAAAATAGTGAGGAAAGAATGGTTGTAGATGACGAGGAAAAAGCTAACATATTAAACACCTTCTTCTCCACGGTATTCACGGTGGAAAATGAAATGCTAGGTGAAATCCCAAGAAACAATGAAAACCCTATATTAAGGGTCACCAATCTAACCCAAGAAGAGGTGCAAAACCGGCTAAATAAGATTAAAATAGATAAATCTCTGGGTCCGGATGGCATACACCCACGAGTACTAAGAGAACTAAGTAATGTAATAGATAAACCATTATTTCTTATTTTTAGTGACTCTATAGCGACAGGGTCTGTTCCGCAGGACTGGCGCATAGCAAATGTGGTGCCAATATTCAAAAAGGGCTCTAAAAGTGAACCTGGAAATTATAGGCCAGTAAGTCTAACCTCTATTGTTGGTAAAATATTTGAAGGGTTTCTGAGGGATGTTATTCTGGATTATCTCAATGAGAATAACTGTTTAACTCCATATCAGCATGGGTTTATGAGAAATCGCTCCTGTCAAACCAATCTAATCAGTTTTTATGAAGAGGTAAGCTATAGGCTGGACCACGGTGAGTCATTGGACGTGGTATATCTCGATTTTTCCAAAGCGTTTGATACCGTGCCGCACAAGAGGTTGGTACACAAAATGAGAATGCTTGGTCTGGGGGAAAATGTGTGTAAATGGGTTAGTAACTGGCTTAGTGATAGAAAGCAGAGGGTGGTTATAAATGGTATAGTCTCTAACTGGGTCGCTGTGACCAGTGGGGTACCGCAGGGGTCAGTATTGGGACCTGTTCTCTTCAACATATTCATTAATGATCTGGTAGAAGGTTTACACAGTAAAATATCGATATTTGCAGATGATACAAAACTATGTAAAGCAGTTAATACAAGAGAAGATAGTATTCTGCTACAGATGGATCTGGATAAGTTGGAAACTTGGGCTGAAAGGTGGCAGATGAGGTTTAACAATGATAAATGTAAGGTTATACACATGGGAAGAGGGAATCAATATCACCATTACACACTGAACGGGAAACCACTGGGTAAATCTGACAGGGAGAAGGACTTGGGGATCCTAGTTAATGATAAACTTACCTGGAGCAGCCAGTGCCAGGCAGCAGCTGCCAAGGCAAACAGGATCATGGGGTGCATTAAAAGAGGTCTGGATACACATGATGAGAGCATTATACTGCCTCTGTACAAATCCCTAGTTAGACCGCACATGGAGTACTGTGTCCAGTTTTGGGCACCGGTGCTCAGGAAGGATATAATGGAACTAGAGAGAGTACAAAGGAGGGCAACAAAATTAATAAAGGGGATGGGAGAACTACAATACCCAGATAGATTAGCAAAATTAGGATTATTTAGTCTAGAAAAAAGACGACTGAGGGGCGATCTAATAACCATGTATAAGTATATAAGGGGACAATACAAATATCTCGCTGAGGATCTGTTTATACCAAGGAAGGTGACGGGCACAAGGGGGCATTCTTTGCGTCTGGAGGAGAGAAGGTTTTTCCACCAACATAGAAGAGGATTCTTTACTGTTAGGGCAGTGAGAATCTGGAATTGCTTGCCTGAGGAGGTGGTGATGGCGAACTCAGTCGAGGGGTTCAAGAGAGGCCTGGATGTCTTCCTGGAGCAGAACAATATTGTATCATACAATTATTAGGTTCTGTAGAAGGACGTAGATCTGGGTATTTATTTATTATGATGGAATATAGGCTGAACTGGATGGACAAATGTCTTTTTTCGGCCTTACTAACTATGTTACTATGTTACTATGTTACATTTTTATTGGTGATAACAATATTTTTTTTCAAATATGAAAAAAACTCAAAATGCACTGTTCCAAATGATTTTGTACAAGTTTCCAAACATTTTATAGGTCGCAAAGAACTGAAAATGGTAATTTATTGAATTTGCAACATTAAGTGGTCAAATGTACTGAAATAAAAAGCTTTTTAAATAAAAAAAATCTTAATAGGCAAAATTCATGTTAACAGATAGGACCCCTTCTTTGATATCACCTTCACAATTCTTGAATCCATTGAACTTTAGAGTTGTTGGAGAGTTTCTGCTTGTATTTCTTAGCAAGATGTGAGTATAGTCTCCCAGAGCCGCTGGCCAAAATATCGACCAATATCTCACATATTTATATGTATTTTGTGCACTTTATTTTTCAGGGTGCAGCTAAGCCTATCACGTTGGGTCATGTATACAGGGGTGTCCACATGGGATGCATTGTGAGAGTTCTGGCCAGCCTGCCTAATCAAATAGTATGCATGTAGAGGAGCTGCACCGCGGAGACACCATCATGTGTTTCTCAACGCAGTGATCCAGAACACTGCCCCCAAATATGCAAATGCACGTAGAGGAGCTGCGGAGACACCATCACGTGTTTCTCAACGCAGGCAGTGAATAGCCAGGCCCTTCCCCGGGAAGGAACAACCAAGGGAAGGGCAGCATCCAATAAAGGAAAACATCCAATAAAGGAAAACCACCTATGCCATGCATGGTATCCATCCACAGACAGCTGTTTCAGGGTTTTTGCCCCTGATCAGTGTGGAGTAGGAAACTGGCTATCAGGAGCAGTGCCTAGTAGAAAGTCTATAAAGGCACGGATGATTGACCTTGTGGAGACCAAAACATCCAACACCGTGGAGACACCATCACGTGTGCTGCCCTTCCCTTGGTTGTTCCTTCCCGGGGAAAGGCCTGGCTATTCACTGCCTGCGTTGAGAAACACGTAATGGTGTCTCCGCAGCTCCTCTACATGCATTTGCATATTTGGGGGCAGTGTTCTGGATCACTGCGTTGAGAAACACGTGATGGTGTCTCCGCGGTGTTGGATGTTTTGGTCTCCATAAGGTCAATCATCCGTGCCTTTATAGACTTTCTACTAGGCACTGCTCCTGATAGCCAGTTTCCAAAACCCCGAAACAGCTGTCTGTGGATGGATACCATGCTTGGCATAGGTGGTTTTCCTTTATTGGATGTTTTCCTTTATTGGATGCTGCCCTTCCCTTGGTTGTTCCTTCCCAGGGAAAGGCCTGGCTATTCACTGCCTGCGTTGAGAAACACGTGATGGTGTCTCCGCAGTTCATCTACATGCATTTGCATATTTGGGGGCAGTGTTCTGGATCACTGTGTTGAGAAACACGTGATGGTGTCTCCGCAGTGTTGGATGTTTTGGTCTCCACGAGGTCAATCATCCGTGCCTTTATAATCAAATAGTATGGGCATGACTAATAGGCTGAGAACCAGTCACTATGCATTACCTACATGTGAACAGCGCCCTATACAGGCCTCTATTTTGCAAATGTATACTAAGCAGTCACCCCACCATGAACTGGTAGGTTGTAAGTGGCTGTCAATTTAGTATTTCGCACCTGTGTTTTGCAACATCTTTGCTATATGGGTTGGCTGCATCCTGTAGTGCATTTGCTCAGAGACCTGAGCAGGCAAGTGGTGCTGCCCCTTTTTCAGCTGTATTTTTGTTTTGATGTCAACTGCCTCCCACCCGTATAGATCTTTAGCTTGAGGATACTCCAAAGGTTCTCAGTAGCGTTGAGATCAGGTGAGGATGGTGGCCACACCATGAGTTTCTCTTCTTTTATGCCCGTAACAGCCATTGACTCAGAGGTATTGTTTGCAGCATGAGATGGTGCATTGTCATGTATGAAGATGATTTTACTACAGGTTTACTAAATGGTTCTGCTAGAACCGGCCACGTGCATTTGTTACACCCGGTCTGTTTACTGTACCTCCAGGGGGTCTCTGTCAGGACTCTCGCTCAGTGCCGGCTTCACGCTGCCTGGACGCAGCCCCCACCTCTCCTTCCCCTCCTGCTTCCTGGCGTGCAGCCAGCAGGTTCCCTGGAAGGGTTCTTAGGACGCACGTGCCTGCTCCCGGTCTCTTAAAGAGACAGTGTGCATTTTTCAAATGTTGCCTCTAACCATTGGTGTGTGTTTGTCTATTATTTCTAGCCCTTCCACCATAGGGAGGGCGCCGGAGCAACAAGTGTCTACTGTTGCTAACTTCCGGTTCCTGTTATTCTGCGCTTCTGTTTCTGTAGTATCTGCAAGGAACTCCGCTTATTCTGTCTGTTTCCACAGATCCTCTGCTACCAGTTACCCGGTTAATCTGGACTGCATCCGCAGTATCTACTCTGGACCCGTCTAGTCCTGCCAGTCCGCCAGCCTCACTTCCGGACCACGCCAGTACCACCGGCACCAGCTTCTACACCTGGTATCCTCCAGTCAACTCTGCAATACCCGCCGACCTTGCTGGTCCGTCTGTTCCGCTGGGACATCTGCCACGAGTACGGGGTCTAACTGAAGGTAGCACCCGTGTCCTCCAGGCATTCCATTCTGTCCCTGTTCGAGGGGACTTACTACGGGTGTCTGGGGCTCACGCAGTAACGCCCCCTTCGGAGCCCCCCGGACTGTGGTCTAGTGGTTCCACATCAAACCTTAATAAATACGAATGTGAACTTCTACATCTGTGCCTCCGTTTCCATTCGTTACAGCGTTTAACCCTTCTGATGCTGCTGTCAATAGTGACAGCGACATCGAGCAGGCTCCCAGTGCACTTCCATTAGAACGCAATGTGATCACGTTGTTCTGATGATTTCCGTGGCGACCCCCGGCCCCTAGATGGCAGCGGGGTCATTCAGGTTCCTGCATGCAAGGTGGCTTCTGAGCACCTGCTGAGAGCAGGTGCTGACATGTCTCCTTCCCTGCCTGTGAGATGCTGATGTGATATTCTGCAGTGAAGAAGCATTGCAGAGTATCAGATCATCGATCTGGTACTGTACAGTGATGTCCCATCCTGGGAAAATGTAAAAAAAAGGTAAAAAATAATATTAAAAAGTGTAAAAATATTTTTAAGAAACCCCCAAATAAATAACAAAAAAGAACCAACATTTTTGCAATAAATACATTTATGTAAAAAAAAATAAAAAAAAAAAAACAGAAAAAGTGCACATATTTGGTATCACGGCATCCTTAACGACCCAACCTATAAAACTGTCCCACTAGTTAACCCCTTCAGTGAACAATGTAAATAAAATAAATAAAAAACTAGGCAACAAACAATGCGTTATCATCATATAAATAACATGCGATCAAATAGACAAATGTAAATAAGAATGGTACCGCTGAAAACATTATCTTGTCATGCAAAAAATGAGCTGCCATACAGCTCTATCAGAAGAAAAATAAAAAAAAGTTATAGCTCTCAGAATAAAGCGATGCAAAAATAATTATCTTTTTCTATAAAATAGTTTTTATTGTGTAAAAGCGTCAAAACATTAAAAAAAATATATAAATGGGGTATCACTGTAATCATACTGACCCGAAGAATAAAGCTCCCTTAACAATTTTACCATACGCGGAACGACAAGAAAAAAAACAATTCCTGAATTGCTGGTTTTTGTTCATTCTGCTTCACAAAAATCAGAATAGAAAGTGATCAAAAAAACGTCATGCGCCCTAAAATTGTACCAATAAAAACGACAGCTCGTCCTGCAAAAAAAAACCATTACATGACTGTCGGACAAAATATGGAAAAGTTATAGTTCTCAAAACATGGTCATGCAAAAACTTGTTTTTGCAATAAAAAGTGTCTTTTAGTGTTTGACAACAGCCAAACATAAAAACCCGATATAAATCTGGTATCGCTGTAATCGCACCGACCCAAAGAATACAGTTGCCTAATCACTTATATCACATGAGAAACAGAATAAAAAAGTAAATAAAACCACTTCTTCACCTGCTGTTGATTTATTCATTTTACCTCACAAAGAACGCAGTAAGGCTCAGCGCACATTTATCCTGTGCTCTGCGCTGAGTGCTTATACCAGGGTTTCGGTGTAAATCTCTGAAATATGTGATTCACACAGAACCTCTGGCGGAAGATTCCCTATAATGGCGGTGTCCGTCTTTTTATGATTGAATAAAAGTGCGTCGGCCACCGTTTTGTGCACCTCTGAAAAGGACACTGCGAAACAGAGGCCAGATGGAGTGCAGAGTAACTCTGCTGCCTCTTGATAGTGAATGGATACCTCAGGGTTTCATCTAAATCACGTCACTCAGAGATTTAGATGGAAACCACAAAGTACCGTATTTTTTGGACTATAAGACGCACCCCAAATTTTCAGAAGGAAAACAGGGAGAAAAAAAATGAATGCGTCGAATGGGGGTCCGTCTTACAGTCCTAATTTAGCTTACCTGGGGGAGGTTGGCAGCACTGGTGAAGCAGGGTCAAAGGGGGTGCTCGGTGGTCCGGTGATGTAATGACTCAACCCCAGGCTGGTGCAGCAGGATCGGCGGTGCTCAGTAGTACGGGGGCTCCGTCGACATTCTGTGAAAGCCCAGACCCCCCACACATCCATTGCTGCGATGCAGTGGCCTCCAGGAAAATGGCCACCGAAGGTGGCGCATGCGCAGATTGAGATCTGGACATCAAGGCCTCATCTCTACAGATCTCGAGATGAAATATCTTTGCTGATATTTCAATATGTGTATGCGCCGACTCCGGCTGCCATTTTCCCAGAGGCCACCACATCTCAGCAATTGAAGTGCAAGGTCTGCGGGCTTTCACAAAATGTTGGCAGAGCCCCCGCACCACCAAACACTATCGAATACTGCCGCACCAGCCTGGGATGGAAGTGAGATCATCACCCTGCAAAGTTGGACCACTGAAGAATCGCACAACTCCTGCCGCCGCCACACTAATGGTAAGTATATTCCAACTATAAGAAGCACCCCTATGTTTCCTCCAAATTTGGGGTGAGAAAGTGCATCTTATAGTCGGAAAAATATGGTAAGTGTTGAGTGTAGTGCGCCGGGTAAATGTGATCCCAAACGTTATGTAAAATCTTTCCAAAGAAAGCCTCAACTCAATCTACAAAAACAAGACCCCGCTCAGGTCTGTCATCTGTTAACGGAAATAAAGGGGGCTTCCACGTTACTGGTAGTAAAAAAGCTCTGGGAAAGCAAAATGGCCCTTACCCTCCAAAAGAAATTGAGCAAATTCTGTGCTCTCA
Source organism: Ranitomeya imitator (assembly GCF_032444005.1). NCBI lineage: Eukaryota > Metazoa > Chordata > Amphibia > Anura > Dendrobatidae > Ranitomeya > Ranitomeya imitator. The sequence goes on from NC_091282.1 coordinate 180,790,260, forward strand.
AATCCAAATGCCTCTCTCCCTTCTGAGCTCCAGTATGTCCAAACCACATGTTGGACCTACATGTTTAGCATTTCTGTAGTGATGAGAGCCCGCCTAATTTACAGGTGCATTTCTCCAGAAGCATGAGCTGGGCATAACGTATTGGTCAGTACAACGGCAGTTTGCAATTTTAAGTCAGCAACATCCACTGCTACTTGTTTCTTGAAAACACCCATGGATTCAGAATCGTCACTACACCTGTTGTCATGCCCTCAGCTGCAGGTCTGGTCTCTGCTGCGAAGGGAGAATGGCGCCTTTCACGCAGCTCCACTGGTACTACTCACCCTGTCCGTGGCTCCAGACGATCAGCGGCTCCTTTCTCTGCTAAGAACCTGCATCCTCTTGGCAGGTCTCCTGGAAATGCTCTTAGGAGGCGCGCCCTGCTTCCTGCACATACTTAAAACAGCAGAGCACCTGTTCTCTATTAAGGCTCTCTGTGCTATGATGCTCTGTGCATAAAAGGCATCCTCCCATTATGGGGGTGCCTGGGCAATGTGTTCATTCTATTGTTTGTGGCCTTCTGCTCAGGCCACACTCTGCTGTGCTCTGCTCTGCAAAGTGTAGTTTATTACTTTTGGTTTGCTAATCCCTCTGTCTCCTCAGTATCCTCCGCTTGCAGTTCCCTATTCTGGATCCTTCAGGACTCTCTGGTTTTCACTCAAGGCTGACTAAGCTGCTCCTCACAGAACCTTCCAGATATTGCTGCTGGCTGGATCAGCCTTTCCAAAACTACACAGAGCTTCCAGGATTCTCTTCACTGATAGAGCCTGAATACCACCGTCTTGTTATTACGGTCTGTATGGGTCGTCCCTCTGGTCACGGGTACTGCAGCATTTAGGCCATCTGGTGTTGTGATGGGGGAATCCCTGTATAGGGGTACACCTTGCCCGGTGCTCCACTACGTGGTTCAGTGTTGTGGCCCAGAGGGTTCTTCTCTCAGGCACCTCTTTCTGTTTGTTTAACCCTGCTGTTCTGTTGGTCAAAAATGACCGACTTTGAACTTCAATATTCTTTAAAATATTCAAGATGCGGCTCTGAAACCCGTGGCCGACCGACCCATCCTCATTTAAGTCAATCAACCACAAGTTTCAGAACCGCATCTTGAACACCCCAAAAAATACCAAAGTTCAAAATAGGTCTCCCCAGACCGAACAGAACAGCAGGGTTAAGCTTCATTTAAATAAATACCATTGCTTTTTGGAAGCCATTCTCCTGTCTCTTGTGTACCGGGTATACAGCTACCACTGCTCCATCAGTGGTCTAGTGAGTCCACTATATTTCCCCACGCCCTGTGGGCGTAACACCTGTAGATAAATATCAAAAGGGGGTACAATTTCCAAAAACGGGGTCACTTGAGAGGGGTTCTGCTTTTCTAGCACTTAGGGGCTCTGTGTATGGAGTCCGCAAACTATTCTAGGAAAATCTGCGTTCCAGGAGGCAAACAGCGCTCTGTCCCGCCCGAGTCTCTCCATATGGCTAAGCAGTACTGTACAGCCATATATGGGGTATTTATACATTCAGTACAAATTGTGTGAGAAATTTTGGTGCCATTTTTACCAATTTCCCAGTATGAAAATGTAAAATTTGGGGCTAACATACAATTTTGGTGGTAAAAATGTAAATTATTTTTACTTCACTGCCCAATGATATAAAATTCTGTGATACACCTGTGGTGTCAAGATGATCACTGCACTCCTAGATGAATTGATTGGGAGGTTTACTTTGTAAATCCAGTACTCTGGGACTGGGAAAAGAAAACAACAATATATTAGCAAAAAGACATGCAATTTTTAAATGCTATAAAGCTTAATATACTAAGCTTCCCTTTATGGGAGGTGAGGACACTTGTACGTTGCACAACAAGTTTATAAAAGTACATGTGTTATTGTCTTTGGTCAGATGAAGCGAAGAAAGGCTCTTACCTACGCTGGCAAAGTGGGCAGAACCAAGGTGCACCTTGAGGGTGCCAAACTATTTACAAAGAAAGTTTTTGGGTAAGCATTGTCCATTACCGCAATGTCCATTTTTAAACCAGTAACAAAGCTAAGCAAACAATTCAAACATATAACAGCAGTTATTAACATTTTTAATCCTTGTAACGAGTTGGGATTTGACTCTTGGTGCTACGTGTAGACATACACAGTACAGGGATTTCTAGTGACCTGACAGGATTCACTGTTCTCGCTACCACTGGTGTAGTGCACTGTCTTATAGCTACACTTCTGGTGAGTCTACGTAGCACTGGTATACTAGAACTTCTGGGACTACTTCTACTGACTGTAGGCATGGCAGATTCACCAATAGCAGAGAGTGGATTTTCTGGTTCCACTGCTGGGGTGATACTGGCTGCTTGCACCTGTTGGTGTGGAGTCTCTTCTGGTTCAGGATGGTCTGGAATCACATTCTGGTGTTTCCAGATGAGGAAACGTTAAGACAGGTATCACGATGGCCTGATCTACTTGAGTCCAAGACTGGGGAAAAATCTCCAAGAACAGCGTGTATCATCTTCTCTTCCATAGGCGGAGATGTTCCTGGATCTGTTTCTCTGTTCCTCAATTTATCAGGGCATTTCATGAGATGGTCTCTGGATACTGCCGTCAAAGTTTCACCTCCAGCTTTGCTGATGAGACAAAACTTTAGTATTGTCAAAGTTGGACGGTAAGATGGTTTATGCTTCTGCTTCCCATTGATCATCAAGCTTGTTCATTCTCCTTTTACGCTTTAACACTTGTTCACCTGGTGACAAGGGAACTGCAGGAGCACGTTGGTTGCAGTCTGTCTCTTGTTTTTGTCTGGCTTGAGATAGACTTCTTTCTACACACTCTTGTACTTGGTGGTACTTTTGCTGTCTTTTTGTATCCCAATCTGCATCAGATGATGGATATTCTGGGATTAGGACTCCCATATCTAGATCAACAGGTAGTTTGCTGGATCTTCCTATCATCAGGTATGCTGGAGTACAGTTGGTGGAATTCACTGGAATGTGGTTGTACAAATCTACCAAGTCTGGCAATTTTTCTGGCCATAAGTTCCTTTCCTGTATAGGTAAGGTCTTCAGTAGGTCAATCACTACTTGGTTCATCTTCTAACACATTCCGTTGGTTTGTGGGTGGTACGGTGTTCTGATCTTTTTGCATCTATACAGGTTGCAGAATTCTTAAAACACTTCCACTTCAAAGGCTGGACCTTGATCAGTAAGGACCTTCTCTGGGTATCCATGTGGTCTACAAAAGTGCTGTTGGAAGGCCTTGGCTGCTGTTCTTGCCGTTAGATCCTTAACAGGTACAACTACCAGGAATCTGGAGTAGTGATCTATGATGGTCAGAGCATAGACATAGCCTGACCTGCTTGGTGTTAACTTCACGTGGTCTAAGGCCACCAGTTCAAGCAGCTGTTAGGTGACTATGGGCTGTAGGGGAGCCCTCTGACTGTCACAATCCTTCCTGCGTAGGCTACATGGGCCACACCCTTGGCTCCACTTTTCGATGGCTTTTCTCATGCCAATCCAGTAGAATCTTTCACGAAGTAGACTCTCCAACTTCCTCCATCCGAAGTGTCCTGCTCCATCATGGTACGCTTCAGGAACCATTGGCGCATCTTGCCTTGGGACCACTATCTGCCAAACCAACTCATGAGTGCATGGGTCGATGTTTCTCCGGCACAGCTTACCATCGTAGATAAATAGTTTGCCTTTCTCCCTCCACAGTTGTTGCATCTCTTGTGGATCATCTGGACCAGGGTGTGAACATGCCTGGGTCAGGAGTTCTTTCACCCGACAGACTGCGGGGTCACTGTCCTGGGTCTCTGCCCATCCATGGTGGGGCAGGGAATTCAGCGTGGCTTCTGGCTTGTTTCTGTGCCTGTTCCTCACATGATGAGAGTACTGAGTTGCCTTGGGGCGATGGAAAGCTGGAAATTCTATTTCTTTGAGTGTTTCTGAATCTTCTCCCATCTCTGGCAAGTTGGGCATTCTGGACAATGCATCAGCATTCGCATTCTTGTGCCCTGCCCGGTACTTGATGGTGAAATCATAATTGGACAACTGGGCCATCCACAGTTGCTCCAGGGCACCAAGTTTTGCTGTGTCCAAGTGTGTCAGTGGATTGTTATTCACGAAGACAGTGAATCTTGTGGAGGCTAGGTAGTGCTTGAATCTCTCTGTCACTGCCCAGACGATGGCGAGGAACTCCAGCTTAAAGGAATTGTAGTTTTCAGGATTCCTTTCAGTGGGACAAAGTTTCCTGCTGGAGTAAGCGATTACCCTTTCTTTGCCTTTCTGGACTTGGGACAACATGGCTCCTAGTCCCATGTTGCTAGTATCCGTGTACAGCACAAATGGTTGGTCATATTCAGGGTAAGCTAGCACCTCATCTCCTGTCAGAGTCAACTTCAAATGAGTGAAGGATCTCTCCAGTCCATTGTCCCAGTCAAATGGGGTATTGTTACCCTTGGTTTTATTGGATTGGCCCACTAACAGGTCTTGTAGTGGCGCGGCTTTCTTGGTGAAGTGTTTGATAAATCTTCGGTACTAGCCTATTAACCCGAGGAACTGTCGGACTTCATGGAGGTTGCTGGGTTTCGGCCAGTCTCTGATCACAGTGACCTTGTCAGGGTCTGGGGCCACTCCTTCGGCACTCACTACATGGCCCAGGTACTGCACTTTGGGCCTTAACAGATGGCATTTGGATGGTTTTACTTTTATGCCAAAGTTGAACAGGGCTTCGAACACCTCTGCCAGGTGTTTCAGGTGGTCCTCATAAGTCTTGGAGAAGACGATGACATCATCCAGATACAGCAAGATGGTTTAGAAATTCTTGTGTCCAAGACAGCACTCCATCATCCTCTGAAACGTTCCTAGGGCGTTGCACAGTCCAAATGGCATGTAGCTGAATTCACAGAGACCCATCGGTGTGGTGAAGGCCGTCTTTTCCTTATCCGCCTCTGCTACGGGAACCAGCCAGTACCCACTGGTGAGATCTAAGGTAGAGAAGTAGTTAGCAGATTTTAAAGCAGCTAATGACTCTTCTATTCTGGGCAGTGGGTATGCATCTTTGTGTGTAATGCGGTTTATCTGCCTATAATCAACACACATCCTCATCGTGCCGTCTTTCTTTCTGACGAGGACTAATGGAGCTGCCCAGGGGCTACAACTGTCTCTAACTACCCCAGCCTCCTTCATCTCTCGTAACATGTCCTTGGCACACTGATAATGCGCTGGAGGTACAGGACGGTATCTCTCTTTAATGGGCGGATGATCTCCCGTGGGGATATGATGTTGAATCCCTTTTACCTTTTACCTGTCCAAAATCTAGTGGGTGTTTGCTGAATACTCTTTCATACTCATGGACTACCCTGTAAGCCCCTTGTTTTTGGTGTGATGGTGTAGAGTCAGTGCCCACGTGTAATTTCTGACACCAATCTTCCATTTGTCCTGCAGAGCCATTGTCCTCCACCTGGTTGGACAGGACCAAGGGTTCTGTTGCCTGTATCACATTGTTATCAACAGTAAACAGTTAGCAAGTGTGGCATATTTGGTTAGGTGGACCTCTTTCTCTCCACAGTTAAGGACACCCTCCCCTTACGGACTTCAAACCACCCCTCTGGCTGTCAGGATTGTGGGCCTACTATCTGAATACACAGGTTCTACCAAGGCTTGGTAGTCTTTACCTCTGAGACCTATTGCTGCCTGACACCATATTAACATTTCGCTCCTGGGGGGTATGATGGGGATTGAATCACTCAGTGTGGCACAGCCAATTTCTCCACCAGATAGTTCTACCTGCTGTCTCTGTACCAGAGCTCTGATTTCTTTCTGCAAAACACATTGCTCACTGGAACCAGCAGTTTCGGCCACCTGTTGTAATAAGACAATAACCTCTGCAAGACAATTTTCTATGACATTAGTACCAATGGTCTTCATAGGGTTACATTCACGTCGATCAATATCAACAACCACTATCCCTTGGGATTTCAACTCTACCGGTCCCACTTTAATGGTGACTTCTTTGTATCCCACTTGTGGTAATGGCTGACCATTACTGGCAACTATGGTGAAATCATCATCAGGGCCACGAGTAATGTCTGTGTCAGCTCAATAACGTTTATAAAGGATGTAAGGCATAGTTGACACCTGAGAACTGGTGTCCAACTGTTATGCTGTGCTATCAGGCAACACAGTGTGCAGTAATCAGCGCACATACAGTGATATGGCAATAACCCAAAAACAATAGAACAAGCTCTGAGACGTGGAATCTCTGCAGACTGCAATACCTGAACCTATCCTCACACAACTAAAAGCAGCAGTGGATTGCGCCTAACACTACCTATGCAACTCGGCACTGCCTGAGGAGCTGACTAGCCTGAAGATAGAAATACAAGCCTGACTTGCCTCAGAGAAATACCCCAAAGGAATAGGCAGCCCCCCACATATAATGACTGTTAGCAAGATGAAAAGACAAAACGTAGGAATGAAATAGATTCAGCAAAGTGAGGCCCGATATTCTAGACAGAGCGAGGATAGCAAAGAGAACTATGCAGTCTACAAAAAACCCTAAAGCAGAACCACGCAAAGGGGGGCAAAAAGACCCACCGTGCCGAACTAACGGCACGGCGGTGCACCCTCTACGTCTCAGAGCTTCCAGCAAAAGAGAATAGCACAGCTGGACAGAAAAAACGGAAACAAAAACAAAGTAACACTTATCTAGCAGAGCAGCAGGCCACAGGAAAGATGCAGTAGCTCAGATCCAACACTGGAACATTGACAAGGAGCAAGGAAGACAGACTCAGGTGGAGTTAAATAGCAAGGCAGCCAACGAGCTCACCAAAACACCTGAGGGAGGAAGCCCAGAGGCTGCAATACCACTTGTGACCACAGGAGTGAATTCAGCCACAGAATTCACAACAGTACCCCCCCCCCTTGAGGAGGGGTCACTGAACCCTCACCAGAACCCCCAGGCCGACCAGGATGAGCCACATGAAAGGCACGAACAAGATCTGGGGCATGGACATCAGAGGCAAAAACCCAGGAATTATCCTCCTGAGCATAACCCTTCCATTTGACCAGATACTGGAGTTTCCGTCTAGAGACACGAGAATCCAAAATTTTCTCCACAATATACTCCAATTCCCCCTCCACCAAAACAGGGGCAGGAGGCTCCACAGATGGAACCATAGGTGCCACGTATTTTCTCAACAACGACCTATGGAATACATTATGTATGGAAAAGGAGTCTGGGAGGGTCAGACGAAAAGACACCGGATTGAGAATCTCAGAAATCCTATACGGACCAATAAAACGAGGTTTAAATTTAGGAGAGGAAACCTTCATAGGAATATGACGAGAAGATAACCAAACCAGATCCCCAACACGAAGTCGGGGACCCACACGGCGTCTACGATTAGCGAAAAGCTGAGCCTTTTCCTGGGACAAGGTCAAATTGTCCACTACCTGAGTCCAGATCTGCTGCAACCTGTCCACCACAGAATCCACACCAGGACAGTCCGAAGACTCAACCTGTCCTGAAGAGAAACGAGGATGGAACCCAGAATTGCAGAAAAATGGAGAGACCAAGGTAGCCGAGCTGGCCCGATTATTAAGGGCGAACTCAGCCAACGGCAAAAATGACACCCAATCATCCTGGTCAGCAGAAACAAAACATCTCAGATATGTTTCCAAGGTCTGATTGGTTCGTTCGGTCTGGCCATTAGTCTGAGGATGGAAGGCCGAGGAAAAAGATAGGTCAATGCCCATCCTACCACAAAAGGCTCGCCAGAACCTCGAGACAAACTGGGAACCTCAGTCAGAAACAATATTCTCAGGAATGCCATGCAAACGAACCACATGCTGGAAGAACAAAGGCACCAAATCAGAGGAGGAAGGCAATTTAACCAAGGGCACCAGATGGACCATTTTAGAAAAGCGATCACAGACCACCCAAATGACCGACATCTTTTGAGAAACGGGAAGGTCAGAAATGAAATCCATCGAAATATGTGTCCAAGGCCTCTTCGGGACCGGCAAGGGCAAAAGCAACCCACTGGCACGTGAACAGCAGGGCTTAGCCCTAGCACAAATCCCACAGGACTGCACAAAAGCACGCACATCCCGTGACAGAGATGGCCACCAGAAGGATCTAGCCACTAACTCTCTGGTACCAAAGATTCCTGGATGACCAGCCAGCACCGAACAATGAAGTTCAGAGATAACTTTACTAGTCCACCTATCAGGGACGAACAGTTTCTCGGCCGGACAACGATCAGGTTTATTAGCCTGAAATTTCTGCAACACTCTCCGCAAATCAGGAGAGATGGCAGACACAATGACTCCTTCCTTGAGGATACTCGCCGGCTCAGATAACCCCGGAGAGTCGGGCACAAAACTCCTAGACAGAGCATCCGCTTTCACATTTTTAGAGCCCGGAAGGTACGAAATCACAAAATCAAAACGAGCAAAAAATAACGACCAACGGGCCTGTCTAGGATTCAAGCGCTTGGCAGACTCAAGATAAGTAAGATTCTTATGATCAGTCAATACCACCACGCGATGCTTAGCTCCCTCAAGCCAATGACGCCACTCCTCGAATGCCCACTTCATGGCCAGCAACTCTCGGTTGCCCACATCATAATTACGCTCAGCAGCAGAAAATTTCCTGGAAAAGAAAGCACATGGTTTCAACACTGAGCAACCAGAACCTCTCTGTGACAAAACCGCCCCTGCTCCAATCTCAGAAGCATCAACCTCGACCTGGAACGGAAGAGAAACATCTGGTTGACACAACACAGGGGCACAGCAAAAACGACGCTTCAACTCCTGAAAAGCTTCCACGGCAGCAGAAGACCAATTAACCAAATCAGCACCCTTCTTGGTCAAATCGGTCAATGGTCTGGCAATGCTAGAAAAATTACAGATGAAGCGACGATAAAAATTAGCAAAGCCCAGGAATTTCTGCAGACTTTTCAGAGATGTAGGCTGAGTCCAATCCTGGATGGCCTGGACCTTAACCGGATCCATCTCGATAGTAGAAGGGGAAAAGATGAACCCCAAAAATGAAACTTTCTGCACACCGAAGAGACACTTTGATCCCTTCACGAACAAGGAATTAGCACGCAGTACCTGGAAAACCATTCTGACTTGCTTCACATGAGACTCCCAATCATCAGAGAAGATCAAAATGTCATCCAAGTAAACAATCAGGAATTTATCCAGATACTCACGGAAAATGTCATGCATAAAAGACTGAAAAACAGATGGAGCATTGGCAAGTCCGAACGGCATCACCAGATACTCAAAATGACCCTCGGGCGTATTAAATGCCGTTTTCCATTCATCTCCCTGCCTGATTCTCACCAGATTATACGCACCACGAAGATCAATCTTAGTAAACCAACTAGCCCCCTTAATCCGAGCAAACAAGTCAGATATCAATGGCAAGGGATACTGAAACTTAACAGTGATCTTATTAAGAAGGCGGTAATCAATACACGGTCTTAGCGAACCATCCTTTTTGGCTACAAAAAAGAACCCTGCTCCCAATGGTGATGACGATGGGCGAATATGTCCCTTCTCCAGGGATTCTTTCACATAACTGCGCATAGCGGTGTGTTCAGGCACGGACAAATTAAATAAACGACCCTTAGGGAATTTACTACCAGGAATCAAATTGATAGCACAATCACAATTCCTATGCGGAGGTAGGGCATCAGACTTGGGCTCTTCAAATACATCCTGATAATCAGACAAGAACTCTGGGACCTCAGAAGGGGTGGATGACGAAATAGACAAAAATGGAACATCACCATGTACTCCCTGACAACCCCAGCTGGTTACCGACATAGAGTTCCAATCTAATACTGGATTATGGGTTTGTAGCCATGGCAACCCCAACACGACCACATCATGCAGATTATGCAGTACCAGAAAGCGAATAACTTCCTGATGTGCAGGAGCCATGCACATGGTCAGCTGGGCTCAGTACTGAGGCTTATTCTTGGCCAAAGGTGTAGCATCAATTCCTCTCAACGGAATAGGACACCGCAAAGGCTCCAAGAAAAATCCACAACGTTTAGCATAATCCAAATCCATCAGATTCAGGGCAGCGCCTGAATCCACAAACGCCATGACAGAATACGATGACAAAGAGCATATCAAGGTAATGGACAGAAGGAATTTGGACTGTACAGTACCAATGACGGCAGAGCTATCGAACCGCCTAGTGCGCTTAGGACAATTAGAAATAGCATGAGTGGAATCACCACAGTAGAAACACAGCCTGTTCAGACGTCTGTGTTCTTGCCGTTCAACTTTAGTCATAGTCCTGTCGCACTGCATAGGCTCAGGTTTACTCTCAGACAATACCGCCAGATGGTGCACAGATTTACGCTCGCGCAAGCGACGACCGATCTGAATGGCCAAAGACATAGACTCATTCAAACCAGCAGGCATAGGAAATCCCACCATGACATCCTTAAGAGCTTCAGAGAGACCCTTTCTGAACCAAGCCGCCAGTGCAGATTCATTCCACAGAGTGAGTACTGACCACTTCCTAAATTTCTGACAATATACTTCTACATCATCCTGACCCTGGCATAAAGCCAGCAAATTTTTCTCAGCCTGATCCACTGAATTAGGCTCATCGTAAAGCAATCCAAGCGCCTGGAAAAACGCATCAACATTACTCAATGCAGGGTCTCCTGGCGCAAGAGAAAACGCCCAGTCCTGTGGGTCGCCGCGCAAAAAAAGAAATAATAATCAAAACCTGTTGAATAGGATTACCAGAAGAATGAGGTTTCAAGGCCAGAAATAGCTTACAATTATTTTTGAAGCTCAGGAACTTAGTTCTGTCACCAAAAAACAAATCAGGAATAGGAATTCTTGGTTCTAGCATAGATTTCTGATCAATTGTATCTTGAATCTTTTGTACATTTATAACGAGATTATCCATTGAGGAGCACAGAGCCTGAATATCCATGTCCACAGCTGTGTCCTGAAGCACTCTAATGTCTAGGGGAAAAAAAAAAAACTGAAGACAGAGCTGAGGAAAAAAAAAAATGATGTCAGGACTTCTTTTTTCCCTCTATTGAGAATCATTGGTTTGGCTCCTTGTACTGTTATGCTGTGCTATCAGGCAACACAGTGTGCAGTAATCAGCGCACATACAGTGATATGGCAATAACCCAAAAACAATAGAACAAGCTCTGAGACGTGGAATCTCTGCAGACTGCAATACCTGAACCTATCCTCACACAACTAAAAGCAGCAGTGGATTGCGCCTAACACTACCTATGCAACTCGGCACTGCCTGAGGAGCTGACTAGCCTGAAGATAGAAATACAAGCCTGACTTGCCTCAGAGAAATACCCCAAAGGAATAGGCAGCCCCCCACATATAATGACTGTTAGCAAGATGAAAAGACAAAACGTAGGAATGAAATAGATTCAGCAAAGTGAGGCCCGATATTCTAGACAGAGCGAGGATAGCAAAGAGAACTATGCAGTCTACAAAAAACCCTAAAGCAGAACCACGCAAAGGGGGGCAAAAAGACCCACCGTGCCGAACTAACGGCGCGGCGGTGCACCCTCTGCGTCTCAGAGCTTCCAGCAAAAGAGAATAGCACAGCTGGACAGAAAAAACGGAAACAAAAACAAAGTAACACTTATCTAGCAGAGCAGCAGGCCACAGGAAAGATGCAGTAGCTCAGATCCAACACTGGAACATTGACAAGGAGCAAGGAAGACAGACTCAGGTGGAGTTAAATAGCAAGGCAGCCAACGAGCTCACCAAAACACCTGAGGGAGGAAGCCCAGAGGCTGCAATACCACTTGTGACCACAGGAGTGAATTCAGCCACAGAATTCACAACACCAACAGAGCGTTCATGGGGATACCGTCGATCACAATGGGGAGAACAGGTCGCCCTCCAACGTACTTGGCTCACCAGTTGTTTGGGCCTTGTCATCCTACTCCTGGGGATTGGCCCTTTGCCCCAGGGGTTGCTTGTTTAAATGACAGTACCTTGCAATGTGGCCTGCCTGATTGCAGCTGCGGCAGAGGGGTCGTCCATCCTGATGATAGCGATCGTCATCTCTTCCTCTGATCCGCGGGATCCTCTTCTGTCGTTGCCAGGGAACATCCTCCGGTCTGAAAGCCAGCTTGATCTTCTCCTTGGGGGCCTCCTGTAGGGACTGTACGGTCCGGGTTAACGCAGCAAAGTTCTTGTTCAACTCCTGCGTCTGGAGGTGTAGTCCTGCGGGAGAATCCTCTTCATGGATCTGGGCATCGACTTCAGCAAGGACTTGAGGATCTGGCGCCACCTCCTGGTGGTACGTGAGGGCTTGATGCCTAGGGGGTACTGCACGGCTGAGCTGCCGTTCCTGTAGCACCTGGATGGCTTTGTCTTTGAATTGCGCAAAGGCTAGGACTGGATTCTGCATGGCCAGGAGGTGCAGTTGGGCCCTTTGGTTAATGCACAGGAGCCCCTCAATGAACCGCTCTTTTAAGAGTTTGTCTTCATTTTGCACGCTGGTTGGATCAACCTGCCTGATTGCCCGCAGTGCTTCCTGGAGATTAAGGGCATAGTCCCGTAGGCTATCCTGTGACCTCTGCTTGCACCCATAAAACTTTAATTTGATTTCTGTAGCGGTGCGGGTGTCGAAGGTGGTTTTAAGCTTAGCAAAGATCCGCTGCACAGTCCCTTTATCCGCAGCTGGCAAGGATTTCACCTCCCTCTGGGCCGCTCCAAACAGTTGGCCTGTTACAATGTGAACTTTCTGATGCTCTGTCAGAGGATAAACTTCAAGCAGGATGCAGAGTCTTTCTTTAAAGTCATCTAATGTATGCGATTCTCCAAAATATTGCGGGAGCCACGCTGCTCCAGGGATGTACGGCATGGAGAGGGGCATGATGGCCGTTGTGTCCGGCCGGCCTATGGCAGCTACAGTTTCATTCTCTGCGGGGCTCAGGGGCATCACTGGGCCTGCGGGCACATCCGCTGTGAGGTTGGGGGGTGCTATTAGGTCCGCGGCTGCGACCGCTGCCAACTCCCCTCCCAGGTTAGAAATGGCTCTTTTCCCTCGCTAACCTGAGAGAAGTCCGTGTCTCCTTTTGCGGCTCCGCTGTACGAAGTCTTCACTTCCGGCATTCCAGGCGGCAGCACGGCACCCCTCCTTCTTGCTTCGTGCTCTTTTTGGCTAGCTCCACCCACGACGGTACGTCTCCTCCCCCTCGCGCTCCACACAGTGCGTCAATGGTGGATTTTGGCGGCAATTCGCAATGCACAGTCTTTTAGCACAAATCACAGTTAAGCACAGTTCTTTAGGCGCACATGACCTGATTTTTCAGGCTTAAGTAGATCCTGTTCGTGATGCCAAAGTTGGATCGCCCCCGTAGGGCAGTGGGGTACTCAGTACCGGGCCTTTCGGTTCTCAAGGGGGATGTCATGGTGGCTGACCTGGTCCGTGGCCTTAGTGATGTCCGTTGTAAAAGGTCATTAAAGGAATATGTTCATGACGCCACCTGTGGTATTCGGTCAGGGTGACCGATGCTGCTTTAAGGGTTCCACTGGGGTGATGTTATGGCAGCTAGATGGTATACCTTCCCACAGGTGAAGTATGTCCCCAGGGCTTCCCAGTGTATAGATTGTGGATGGTGTGAGGCGCAGTGAATAACGAGTACACAGGGTTGTAGTCTCTTTACTTTTTACTGAAGGCTTCAGCATCCACAGTCCAGAGCACCAGATCACAGGGCAGGCAGAGTCTGGCTGGTTTGGAGTCAAATCCAGAGTCCCCTTATCCAGGTGGAAATCAGTAGCCTTCCTCTAGCGCTTGGGTGTTGTAGTACCTTACTGCTATGCTTCTCGTAAGGTCCTCACAACTGTTGTAGATGTTCTAGATGTTATGTCTCTCTGTCCCCCAGATGGATAGGACAAACCCGTATGACTGGTGGCTTGAGGCTGTTTGTAGGGACTCTAGCACGCCCCGGACTCTGAGGGGTGCCACCGTGCCGCCTGGATGTAGGTGCAGACAGGTAACTTGCAATTAGCTGTCCTGCCAGTCTCTGAAGTAAAGCATAGAGATCCTTACTCCCTCGGTATTCTGGCTACCAGATTTCTGCGCCTCAGAAGGAGGCAGCCTGCTCCTGGCTGATCTCCCTCTTATATCTTCTCCTTTGCTCTGCTTTCCTTCATGCTTGCTGCAATATGTTCTGCTTTCTATGTCTCTTTCCTGGGAGCTGCAGCACTTCATGCCACAGAGTTCCCTCTGTCTTACTGACAGGAACTGAACCCTTTCCCTCCAGATCAGGATGTTCTTATAGGGGAGTTCACCTTAAACAGGCTTAGAGCTCCCCCTTCTGGTCTGGAGTGTGAACATGTTGCATGCATTGTGTTACCTGACAAAGAGTTCTCCTTCACTGCCTCCAAATGTAACATCACTCTCCCCTAGAGGAGAATGATATAACTGCAACGACCAGGACCCTGGGGCGCTGCACAATTTCTCCAGTTACCCTTTTTAAAATGCAAAGTTTGGCACTAAAAATCATTTTTGTGGGAAAGATGTGATTTTTTTATTTTCACGGCTCAACGTTATAAACTTCTGTGAAGCTTCTGGGCTTTCAAAGTGCTAAATACATATCTAGATAAGTTCCATGAGGGGTATAGTTTCCAAAATGCTGTCACTAGAGGGTTTCCACTGTTTAGGCACATCAGGGGCTCTCCAAGCATGAAATGGTGTCCGCTAATTATGCCAGCAAATTTTATATTCAAAAAGTAAAATGGCGTTCCTTCCCTTTTGAGCCCTGCCGTGTGCCCAAATAGCAGATTTCCCACATATGGGATATGGATAAATTGCACAACAAATTGTATGGTCCATTTTCTCCTGTTACACTTGCAATTTAAAAAAAAAAAAAGGTTTAAAGGAAAATTTTTGTAAAAGAAAAGTAAATGTTTATTTTTTCCTTCCACATTTCAAAAATTCCTGTGAAGCACCTAAAGGGTTAATAAGCTTCTTGAATGTGGTTTTGAGTACCTTAAGCGGTGCAGTTTTTAGAATGGTGTCACTTTTAGGTATTTTATGTCATATAGACCTCTCAAAGTCACTTCAAATGTGATGTGGTCCCTAAAAAAAATGGTTTTGCAAATTCTGTTGTTAAAATGAGAAATTGCTGGTCAACTTTTAACTATTATAACTTCCTAACAAAAAAATTATGTTTCAAAAATTGTGCTGCTGTAACATTTTGGCCAAATTTCAGATTTTTTTCACAAATAAAGGCAATAAATTTTACCACTATCATGACGTACAATATGTCACAAGAAAACAGTCTTGTGAAGCAAGGCAAGAAACGAGTCTTGTGAAGTGAAGCATTTCAGAGTTATGACGTCATAAAGTGACAGTGGTCAGAATTGTAAAAAATTGTCCTGGTCAGAAAGGTGAAAACAGGCTTCGGAGTGAAGAGGTTGAAATTAGTCTTTATGTATGTGTAAAGGGTTTGCTAAAGCTATGTGACGTACCCTGCTCCCCTTGCCCGTGTTTGTGTTATGTCATATATGTTTTGTAATGCTACTGTATACTGTAATGTGTAAATATGTATGTTGTAGGGAAAGTGCAGTACCTAAGTTAGCCCACTAGATGGGGACACATAAGCACAATAGTGTATATAGTTAACGAATAGGAGGAGTCTGCTGTGGGTAAGCCTGTTTTTAGTCAGAAGGGCCAGGAAACCCAAGGTGTCCTGTAGGGCTTTAGAGCTCGGGACAGCGCAGTGACTCCGCAACGTTCAAGTTAAGAGCCCAGTTGATCCAGGGCCAGATAGTGGGCAAAGGTTACAGCAGAAGTAAGAGCAGCAGTGACAGCAGAAGCAGAACAGAGACGCAGGTCGCTCCAAGATATGGCAGCTTACTACGTGGCCATATGCCCTTTTGTCTGTTACGAAACGGACAGGGAAACTCCTGAAAGTAGTTAAGCAGGACAGGGAAGACGCTGCAGTACTGATCAGATTGGAACGTCCCGGGGGACACTCTGGGAGGAGTGAGGGAAGACACAGGGAAAGCGAAGGATGCATATTGTGTGGAACCTTATGACATGGCTGTAACTGAAATGGACCTACTGTGTACTGAAGCTAGTAAATTCTTTACTGTTGAGTTGGACCTGGACCAGTACTTTGGCCACCCAGATGGGACCCTGACGTGCAGAAGGTGTAGCCGAAGGTACGCTGAAAAGGGGACACTGTATTCATGTGACGGGGACCAGGGCGCTATTGAGCAATATATGTCAGCCACGACAATGGCCCTGCTACTCCTCACATATGTCTGGATCTGCTGCAACTGTTTCTCTGGTGAGCACTGTCTAGGCATGGCCAAATAGTAGATTTATGCAGATCTACAAGCCTCTAGAGGATCATACAGACCTTGAGGTTCACAAGAATGCAGAGGCACTAGCAGCTTCAAATACGTGTTTGCTGCTTTGTAATGGTATTTTAGCGCTGCTTTCTTAATACAATAAATTTGTCTGGTAGCAACCTTCTTCATTATGCCTGCATGAACCCATCTTTGCTCTGTATCAGCCACAAATGCCTTCACAGCCCCTCCCCTCCCCCCGAGGAAGCCCAGGCGAAACGTGCATTGGGGCTGATAGCGTCTGGTCCCAGGTGGTTACTTATGGGTAAGAACTGAATGCAGCTTGATTTCTTTGCGGTCTCTACTCCGTTAAAGTGATATACATCCCATTATTCTAGTGGTGTTATACACTTATAGTCTTTCTTACTGTACATATATGTTGTCTATGGACTGGTACTTTTATATTAGATGAGAGTAATTACTGCTTTAACACTGGCACTTTATAGGATTTTTTGGTTTTCCCCTTCCACTTTACTTTTGGGATCATTTGCTTTACACCTGTGTTAATCAACTGTTCACTTTGTCTTTTTTTCATGTGATCTATGTAATTTTTCTGTTGGATATTACTTTTTTTAATAAACTTTTTGATTTATTTTATTTGGTATTATTTCTGTTCCTCTCTGTTGTTCATTTGTATTCTTAATTATGGGAGTATCCTGTGCTCATATAGCCTCCTTCACTACTGGGTATAGGGATTGATTGACCATTGGTAATATGTGTTCTGTTTTAAGGTTCTTGTTTATACAAATGTCTTCACAGTACGATCGCCACACTTCAGCTTTCATGAAATATCTAATGTTTTCATAAGTTGTCCAAGACATTGCACTATTTGATGATTTCAGCAGCAGAGAGATCCCTTTTCTTTCCTGTATTGCTCAAAACCTGTGGCTGCTTAATAATGTGGAACGTCCTTCTTAACTAGTTTTCCTTTAATTGGGCTCACCTGGCAAACTACCATATATACTCGAGTATAAGCCGACCCAAGTATAAGCCAACCCCCTTAATTTTGCCACAAAAAACTGGGAAAACTTATTGACTCGAGTATAAGCCTAGGGTGGAAAATGGAGCAGCTACCGGTTAATGTTAAAAATAAAAATAGATACCAATAAAAGTAAAATTAATTGAGACATCAGTAGGTTAAGGGTTTTGGAATATCCATATTGAATGAGGAGCCCCATATAATGCTCCATACAGTTCATTATTGCCCCATAGATGCTCCATATAAAGCTGTGCCCCATATACAATGCTCTGCACCGTTCATTATTGCCCCATAGCTGTGCCATATAGTGCTCTGCACCGTTCATTATTGCCCCATAGCTGTGCCATATAGTGCACTGCACCGTTCATTATTGCCCCATAGCTGTGCCATATAGTGCTCTGCACCGTTCATTCTTGCCCCATAGCTGTGCCATATAGTGCACTGCACCGTTCATTATTGCCCCATAGCTGTGCCATATAGTGCTCTGCACCGTTCATTATTGCCCCATAGCTGTGCCATATAGTGCTCTGCACCGTTCATTATTGCCCCATAGCTGTGCCATATAGTGCTCTGCACCGTTCATTTTTGTCCCATAGCTGTGCCATATAGTGCTCTGCACCGTTCATTATTGTCCCATAGCTGCCATATAGTGCTCTGCACCGTTCATTATTGCCCTATAGATGTGCCATATAAAGCTGTGCCATATAGTGCTCTGCACGGTTCATTATTGCCCCATTGATGTACCATAGAAAGATCTGCCATTGCTGCTGCTGCTGCTGCTGCAATAAAAAAAAAAGCCATACTCACCTCTCTTGCTTGCAGCTCCCGGCGTCTCGTCCCGGCGTCTCTCCGCACTGACTGATCAGGCAGAGGGCGCCGCGCACACTATATGCATCATCACGCCCTCTGACCTGCACAGTCAGAGCGGAGAGACGCCGGGAAGATGGAGCGGCGCCGGGAAGATGGAGCGACGCCCGGCGTGTGGAACGGGGATAGGTAAATATGACATACTTACCTGCTCCCGGCGTCCCGCTCCTTCCCCCAGACAGCTGGTCTTCGGTGCCGCAGCCTCTTCCTCTATCAGCGGTCACCGTTACCGCTGATTAGAGAAATGAATTTGCGGCTCCACCCCTATGGGAGTGGAGTCCATATTCATTTTTCTAATGAGCGGTCCCACGTGACCGCTGAAGAGGGGAAGAGCTGCAGCACCCGAAGACCGTGGGACGGCAGGGGGAGCGCCAGGATCGCCGGGACTAGGTAAGTATGCCTCAGCGCCCTCTCCCCCTCACCCGCCGACCCTGCCGCCGACCGTGACTCGAGTATAAGCCGAGAGGGGCACTTTCAGCCCAAAAATTTGGGCTGACAATCTCGGCTTATACTCGAGTATATACGGTAATTATCACAAGTGGTGAGATTGACTGTAGTGACACAGACAGCAATGAGACACGATACTACCCATTAGTTTATTTTTTGTTTTAAAATGACACCTTTATGAAATTTGCCAGTCAGCAACATTCTTCAGGTAAGTGTAATTATACCAAACTTTCATAGATTTATTTTAAGTGGTATCAAAATTTCAGAAGTTTGTGAAAAACAAAACAATTGTGTCGCCATTTTCTGAGACTGTAATGTTATTTTCCAGTGATGGAGCTATGTAAGGGTTTGCCTTTTTTCCATGGTAAGCTGACTTTTTTATACTATTTTGGGGAACATATGTTTTGATCGATTTTTTTTTTTTTTTTTTATGCAAGAATGGTGACTGAAAAACTACAATTCTGCCATTGTGATTCTTTTCAATTTATGGGACTTGTACCTGCAATCCTTTATTCACTTTTTAATCATTACAAGATTGCAGCTTATAGTATAGTAGTTCTCGGAATCCCTCCTCCCTCTCACAGATATAAGTTCCTTACACAATGTGGATGACGCTGCCGCTCTATATAACACCACAATAGCTGTAGCTTTGGAATCTGCTGCCCCACTTACACATACCAAAGCTCGCAAAATCAACAGACAGCCCTGGCACACCAGCCTGACCAAAGAACTGAGGCGAGATTCCAGGGCTGCTGAGCACAGATGGAAAAGATCCCACTCCAATGAGCACTTCATCGCATTCAAACAGTCCCTCACTACTTTCAAGACCACACTCGCCACAGCTAAACAAACCTACTTCTCATCTCTCATATCCTCCCTGTCTCACAACCCTAAACAGTTATTCAACACCTTCAATTCTCTCCTCCCTCCCCACTCATCTCAGCTGAAGACTTTGCCTCATTTTCCAAGCAGAAGATTGATAATATCAGAGACAGTTCTGGTCAACAACCCCCAGAGCCCTTCCTCCCAATTTCCCAGCCCTCCACCTCCAAAACCAACTTCTCCACCATTACAGAAGATCGGCTCTCCACTCTACTCTCAAGATCACATCTCACCACCTGTGCACTTGACCCGATCCCATCCCACTTCATCCCAAACCTCACCACAGTCTTCATCCCAACCCTAACCTATCTCTTCAACCTATCACTAACAACTGGTGTTTTCCCCTTAAGCTTTAAACATGCCTCCATCACACCTATCCTCAAAAGCCCTCTCTTGACCCATCCTCTGTATCGAGCTATCGCCCTATATCACTTCCCCCTTATGCCTCCAAGCTACTGAAACAACACGTCTACCTTGAACTGTCCTCCCATCTCTCTTCTTGCTCCCTCTTTGACCGCTTACAATCTGGCTTCCGGACACACCACTCCACTGAAACTGCCCTAACTAAGGTCACCAATGACCTCTTAACCGCCAAGAGCAAGCGACACTACTCTGTCCTCCTCCTCCTGGACCTGTCAGCTGCCTTTGACATAGTGGACCATTCCCTATTATTACAGACCCTCTCATCCCTTGGCATCACAGACTTGGCCCTATCCTAGATCTCATCATACCTAACAGACCGGACATTCAGCGTCTCCCACTCACATACCACCTCCTCACCTTGCCCCCTCTCTGTCGGAGTTCCACAAGGTTCAGTCCTAGGGCCCCTGCTCTTCTCCATTTACACCTTTGGCCTGGGACAGCTCATAGAATCTCATGGCTTTCAGTATCATCTCTATGCTGATGACACACAGATCTACATCTCTGGACCAGATATCACCTCCTTACTAACCAGAATCCCTCAATGTCTGTCCACTATTTCATCCTTCTTCTCTGCTAGATTTCTGAAACTTAACATGGACAAAACAGAATTCATCATCTTGCCCCCATCTCACGTGACCCCCCCAACGAATCTATCCATTACAGTAAATGGCTGCCCACTCTCCTCAGTCCCACAAGCTCGCTGCCTCGGGGTAATCCTTGATGCTGATCTCTCCTTCAAACCACATATCCAAGCCCTTTCCACTTCCTGCCGACTTCAACTCAAAAATATTTCACGAATCCGTTCATTGCTCAACCAAGGATCTGCAAAAACCCTAGTCCATGCCCTCATCATCTCTCGCCTTGACTACTGCAACCTCCTGCTCTGTGGCCTCACCTCTAACACTCTCTCACCCCTCCAATCTATTCTAAACTCTGCTGCCCGACTAATCAACCTGTCCCCCCGCTATTCCCCAGCTTCTCCCCTCTGTCAATCCCTTCACTGGCTCCCCATTGCCCAGAGACTCCAATACAAAACCCTAACCATGACGTACAAAGCCATCCACAACCTGTCTCCTCCATACATCTGTGACCTCGTCTCCCGGTACTTACCTACACCCAACCTCCGATCCTCACAAGATCTCCTTCTCTACTCCCCTCTTATCAACTCTTCCCACAATCGTATACAAGATTTCTCTCGCGTATCACCCCTACTCTGGAAACCTCTACCCCAACATATCAGACTCTCACCTACCATCGAAACCTTCAAAAAGAACCTGAAGACCTACCTCTTCTGGCAAGCCTATAACCTGCAGTAACCACCGATCCACCAAACCGCTGCATGACCAGCTCTACCCTCGCCTACTGTATTCCCACCCATCCCTTGTAGATTGTGAGCCTTCGTGGGCAGGGTCCTCTCTCTTCCTGTACCAGTTATGACTTGTATTGTTTAAGATTATTGTACTTGTTTTTATTATGTATACCCCTCCTCACATGTAAAGCGCCATGGAATAAATGGCGCTATAACAATAAATAATAATAATATAGTATAAATCTTGGTCTCTATGAAACTCAGACTGTTGTAGCCATTGGGACCTTGAGGAAGTCTCCGGCTTCTATGGTTACCCATCTCCTTTGGTACCCCTTTGTTGCGTTGTAGTATGCGTTCTATTTAAATACCGCTGTCAGAGATTGAGAATGCCATCTAAATCATTGACAGCAGCGATCAGAGCTCCTGATAGAGACAGATGCTGGCTATGTAGTACAGCCGGCAACTACTGAGTGAAAAGTCAGCTCCTTAGCCCTCTCCATGCTCGCGGATTTCATTGTTGATTTACTGGTACACTCAAATGCGCTAATGGGTTAAAGGAAGGAGGGATGATACTTGGGAAGGAATAGAAGTGATGTTTGGGGGAGGGTAGAATATACATGGGAAACGGGGAGAGCATGGGTGTAACAATGCTGTTGTAGAGGCCTGTACTGCTGGGCCAAAGATGAGCAACCGCTTGTGACATCAGCCTGTGTCAAGTGCAACAATGAAGTCACTGCAATGCAGTGGTTGCATTGACGGTCATGAATAATGTTTTCCATTGTGACCCTGTACATCAATAATTTCCCCAATTGTGTCCCTATATATTTATAATACCCCCTATAATTTTTAAAGTGCCCTATTGTGGCCCCATACCTTAATAAAATAATAAAATATGGAGCCGAAAAAGGAAGCATTACAGCTGTATCAAACCTTAAAAAGTAGACCCTGCTACTGTAGGGGGCAGAAATCGTGTACTTTACTACTGTGTGGGGCAGAAATTGTGTACTTTACTACTGTATGGGTGGCACTGGTAAGTGAGACATTACTGTTATATTTTAGCACAAAGGTGGATATTACAACTGGATGGGGGCACAAAGAGGAATTTTACTACTGAATGGAAACCACAAAAGGGGTATTGGATGCCACTGTTGGGGACATTTGTACTGTGAGGGGGTCACAAAGTAGGTCATCATTACCTTATTTTTTTTATTTTGGGGGATACTCTTACTGTGGGGTGAGACAAAAGAGAGGTACTGTTAATGTGTAGGGCGCTGTTGTGTAGCTTTTCTTCCTTATCCAGCACAGTGCAGAATTGAAGGAAAAAGTGTGCAATGTGCTCTAGAAGCAGTCATCCATAGATATCTGTGTATTTCTTCTGCAGAGAGGAGTCCTGAATGGAAGACATCATAGTGGTCTGACTGCACTGGATGAAGAAGAAAAACGAGTTACTTTAATTGGAGATGTCACCGGGAAGTCACTTGACTTACCTGTGTTATATACACGTTAACTATGTACAGAGATCCTGTGTATAACTGTCATTGGTGGTAATTTGCGTTTGCACTATGGTTTTTGTTAATGATTTGTATGGAGCTATTATTTGGTCACTCACCACTCTTTCTGCTTATAAGATGTGGTTATGTATTTGTCCCTTTTTTTTTGGTGTATTGGTATTTGTATACTGGAGTTTGATTAGTTGCAGGAGGAAGGTTATATTCAGATACTGTCTTAATATGGTCATGGTGTTGAGCATTTTGCTCTTGCCTAGTGGTATTATTAGTAATATTGATCTTGCTATAGTGATAATGCTGTTATTTGTTAATTGCATGACTTAGAGATGTTAATTAGAAAATGATCTTATTGCTGCATTTTCCATGATATTGATAGCTTTATCTGTATTTATATTTTTTGGGTCCATCTCATATGTCTTTATAGGTGCTGGCAATGCCACTGGGGACCATGCATTTGGTGGGGTTGAGAGGCCAAGATCAACATTTTACCCTGGGGCCCTAAGGACACTGGTTATGCTAGTAGGTGAGAGATAATATCTTGAGAAGAGAAAAAAAGATTATATCTGGGCAGGTGAGCAAGGTGAAACCTGGGGAGGTCGATAATATTAAGGAAGGAGGGTCAAATTACACTATGGATGAAGGGGTGTCAAGTGATATCCTGTATATCTTGGAAAGGGTGATATGATATATTTCAAGTAGGAGATGATACTGGGTATGTTAGAGGTGAAATGATCAAAGGCAAGGGAGAAAAGAAGTGACAACTTGCAAAGGGACATAGATTTTTGCAAAGCTGCCTTTTTTTATATAGTAACATAGTAACATAGTAACATAGTTAGTAAGGCCGAAAAAAGACATTTGTCCATCCAGTTCAGCCTATATTCCATCATAATAAATCCCCAGATCTACGTCCTTCTACAGAACCTAATAATTGTATGATACAATATTGTTCTGCTCCAGGAAGACATCCAGGCCTCTCTTGAACCCCTCGACTGAGTTCGCCATCACCACCTCCTCAGGCAAGCAATTCCAGATTCTCACTGCCCTAACAGTAAAGAATCCTCTTCTATGTTGGTGGAAAAACCTTCTCTCCTCCAGACGCAAAGAATGCCCCCTTGTGCCCGTCACCTTCCTTGGTATAAACAGATCCTCAGCGAGATATTTGTATTGTCCCCTTATATACTTATACATGGTTATTAGATCGCCCCTCAGTCGTCTTTTTTCTAGACTAAATAATCCTAATTTCGCTAATCTATCTGGGTATTGTAGTTCTCCCATCCCCTTTATTAATTTTGTTGCCCTCCTTTGTACTCTCTCTAGTTCCATTATATCCTTCCTGAGCACCGGTGCCCAAAACTGGACACAGTACTCCATGTGCGGTCTAACTAGGGATTTGTACAGAGGCAGTATAATGCTCTCATCATGTGTATCCAGACCTCTTTTAATGCACCCCATGATCCTGTTTGCCTTGGCAGCTGCTGCCTGGCACTGGCTGCTCCAGGTAAGTTTATCATTAACTAGGATCCCCAAGTCCTTCTCCCTGTCAGATTTACCCAGTGGTTTCCCATTCAGTGTGTAATGGTGATATTGATTCCTTCTTCCCATGTGTATAACCTTACATTTATCATTGTTAAACCTCATCTGCCACCTTTCAGCCCAAGTTTCCAACTTATCCAGATCCATCTGTAGCAGAATACTATCTTCTCTTGTATTAACTGCTTTACATAGTTTTGTATCATCTGCAAATATCGATATTTTACTGTGTAAACCTTCTACCAGATCATTAATGAATATGTTGAAGAGAACAGGTCCCAATACCGACCCCTGCGGTACCCCACTGGTCACAGCGACCCAGTTAGAGACTATACCATTTATAACCACCCTCTGCTTTCTATCACTAAGCCAGTTACTAACCCATTTACACACATTTTCCCCCAGACCAAGCATTCTCATTTTGTGTACCAACCTCTTGTGCGGCACGGTATCAAACGCTTTGGAAAAATCGAGATATACCACGTCCAATGACTCACCGTGGTCCAGCCTATAGCTTACCTCTTCATAAAAACTGATTAGATTGGTTTGACAGGAGCGATTTCTCATAAACCCATGCTGATATGGAGTTAAACAGTTATTCTCATTGAGATAATCCAGAATAACATCCCTCAGAAACCCTTCAAATATTTTACCAACAATAGAGGTTAGACTTACTGGCCTATAATTTCCAGGTTCACTTTTGGAGCCCTTTTTGAATATTGGCACCACATTTGCTATGCGCCAGTCCTGCGGAACAGACCCTGTCGCTATAGAGTCCCTAAAAATAAGAAATAATGGTTTATCTATTACATTACTTAGTTCTCTTAGTACTCGTGGGTGTATGCCATCCGGACCCGGAGATTTATCTATTTTAATCTTATTTAGCCGGTTTCGCACCTCTTCTTGGGTTAGATTGGTGACCCTTAATATAGGGTTTTCATTGTTTCTTGGGATTTCACCTAGCATTTCATTTTCCACCGTGAATACCGTGGAGAAGAAGGTGTTAAATATGTTAGCTTTTTCCTCGTCATCTACAACCATTCTTTCCTCACTATTTTTTAAGGGGCCTACATTTTCAGTTTTTATTCTTTTACTATTGATATAGTTGAACAGTTTGGGATTAGTTTTACTCTCCTTAGCAATGTGCTTCTCTGTTTCCTTTTTGGCAGCTTTAATTAGTTTTTTAGATAAAGTATTTTTCTCCCTATAGTTTTTTAGAGCTTCAGCGGTGCCATCCTGCTTTAGTAGTGCAAATGCTTTCTTTTTACTGTTAATTGCCTGTCTTACTTCTTTGTTTAGCCACATTGGGTTTTTCCTATTTCTAGTCCTTTTATTCCCACAAGGTATAAACCGCTTACAGTGCCTATTTAGGATGTTCTTAAACATTTCCCATTTATTATCTGTATTCTTATTTCTGAGGATATTGTCCCAGTCTACCAGATTAAGGGCATCTCTAAGCTGGTCAAACTTTGCCTTCCTAAAGTTCAGTGTTTTTCTGACTCCCTGACAAGTCCCCCTAGTGAAAGACAGGTGAAACTGTACAATATTGTGGTCGCTATTTCCTAGATGCCCAACCACCTGCAGATTTGTTATTCTGTCAGGTCTATTAGATAGCATTAGGTCTAAAAGTGCTGCTCCTCTGGTTGGATTCTGCACCAATCCAACCAATATAGATATATTAAAAATAAAGGTTGTGAAAGTACAGTAGACACATGCTTGTTCCTAGTGTGTAAGTGGTGCCAAAACAATCATGCACAGAATTCCACCTAACCAAACTATTCCAGTGAGAAAGAAAACGCTAGTATGTTTCACCCACAGTCATCTGACACGGGGAGAATTCGCACAGTAAGCAGAGGGGCACTAAGGAGGCAATAGTGGTGGGACCATTCAGTTAACAGGTTCCTAGTGGAAATATACTTTATCAAGTCGGTCATCTTGGTGTAGGAATGGTTTTCAAGGGATACAATGAGGGTAGAAAATAGCAGTTTTTTTAATATGGCTAGTGAGTTTTTGTGATACTTAGTTAAATATTAGTTGAATTTAACTCAACTGAAACTAAATATAATTCTTCATTTTTCCAGTCTTTTCTGTGTGCCAGCTGTTTTTTGGACAGAATTCAAATGGAGTATTATTTGCTGAATTTATGGCATTGACTGTATATTAATGACCATTTTAAATCTTCAGTGCATCTGTGTCTACAACCTTTAGAAAAATCACATGCAGATATCATACCTATGCTAAATATGCAACCCCGCATAAGAAGTTTTAGCCTTATAAATAAATCATAATGAGAATCATATATTTTGCTGGCTGTAGCGGTTTTCTATATTTCAGGACTTGACTTAGATAACCACTTTGAGGCCCAGAACGATGTATGCAAACTGTAAATTAATTTTGTCATCAGAGAAGATCTATGAATTTGTTTAAATAATTATAATCCTATTTTGAGGAACATTTATCTAATCTTTTTGCTAATAGTAGAAAAAGTAGTAGACATGTGGAAATTTAATGCAGTTTAATGCAATAGTAGTGAACTATGAAATTAGGATATAATGTAATAGAGGCACTAGCAGAGCCTGAGAAATGAGACGATGTGCAATGTTGGTGCAATAGTTTATATATATATATATATATATATATATATATATATATATATATATTATATTATAATACTAGAATAAACTTCTGTATTTCTATCCAATCCTGTAGTAGCTGCACAACAATGAAGTACATGAAATGCATTGTACTGTAGTTAAACATACAGGAACAATGGCCCCCATAAATGACATCTGTAGGGTCTCATTTGAAGAGTACAGAGAGAGCTGCCCTCTATTGTAAAGGTACCCTCACACTGAGCGACTTTAGAACGATAACGATAGCGATCCGTGACGTTGCAGCGTCCTGGATAGCGATATCGTTGTGTTTGACACGCAGCAGCGATCAGGATCCTGCTGTGAGATTGCTGGTCGGCGCTAGAAGGCCAGAACTTTATTTTGTCGCTGGATCACCCACTGACATTAC
Organism: Ranitomeya imitator; assembly: GCF_032444005.1. NCBI lineage: Eukaryota > Metazoa > Chordata > Amphibia > Anura > Dendrobatidae > Ranitomeya > Ranitomeya imitator. The sequence continues at coordinate 180,817,649 of NC_091282.1, forward strand.
TGAATCGGCGTCACACACGCCGATCCAACGATGACAGCGGGTGATCAGCAACCAAAAAAAAGGTCCTGATCATTCCCCAGCGACCAACGATCTCCCAGCAGGGGCCTGATCGTTGGTCGCTGTCACACATAACGAGATCGTTAGCGGGATCGTTGCTACGTCACAAAAAGCGTGACGTTGCAACGATATCGTTAACTAAATCGTTATGTGTGAAGGTACCTTAAGAGTAATTGTGTGTCTATAGTGACCAAACAATTCTCTCTAATATGCATATTTGTGGTTTAGAGAAGAGCATCGCTGGAATGATCTGTCATTATAGCTGGGCTTTATTTAATGCTAGCTACAAACATACATGGATTACTATTGTCAGTTGCGAGTTGTTGAACAAGTCAGATTTCAGTGGACCATAGCAAACAATGCTGGTAAAATTAGAGTGCTATACACAGATATACAGTGGGAACAGCTTTCTCTTTCATGTTATTGAATGTTGGTACCAAGAGACTATATGATCTTTAACACGGGACAATGTTTGTCTGAACAAATATTCATCTTATCAGAGTAGAAATGAGAAAACACTTTATTTGTTGATGATCTCATCTTTTGTACGGAAATATAAATTATTGTTGGTCGGCAGCACATAACTCATGTATGTCAACAGTGGATGTGACAATAAAGAAGGGTAGTGGGAGCAAACAATCGTACATACCCTCAGCATCGACAGAGTGGTCAATTTTTCACATTTTTAAATAGCAGTGGATCTAACTTTTCCGGCGTCCTTATCTGTATTATCCTCTCACATTATCACGTTGCATATACAGTAGTGTGAAAAAGTGCTTCCCTCTTCCTGATTTCCTATTCTTTTGCATGTTTGTCACGCTTAAATGTTTCGGAGTATCAAACAATATGATTAAATATCATATGAAGATAACACAAGTAAACACAAGATTCCGTTTTTAAATCAATGTCTATTATTAAGGGGAAAAAAATTTAAACCTACCGGGCCCTGCTTGAAAAAGTGATTGCCCTACCCCCATTAAAGCATAAATTAGCTGTGGTTTATCACATGTTTGGGAAGCTAAGTTCAAATTCCCTAGCCACACCCAAGCCTGATTATTGCCACACCTGTTCTCAATCAAGAAATCACTTAAATAGGATCTGCCTGACAAAGTGATGTAGACCAGTAGCTTCTCAAAAGCTAGACATCCGGGGCGGTACAAAGAAAGTCTGGAACAAATGAGAAACAAAGTAAGTGAGACCTATCAGTCTGGAAAAGGTTATAAAACCATTTTTAAAGCTTTAGGACTACATCCAACCAGAGTGAGAGCCATTATCCACAAATAGAAAACATGGAACAGTGGTGAACTTTCCTAAGAGTTGCCTGCTGATCAAAATTACACCAAGAGCGCAGCGACAACTCATCCAAGAGATCACAAAAGACCCCACAACAACATTCAGACGACTTCAGGCCTCATTTGCTTCTGTTAAGGTCAGTGTTCATGACGCTATCATAAGAAACTGGGCAAAAATGGCCTGCATGAAAGAGTTCCAAGATGAAAACCACTGCTGAGTAATAAGAACAGAAAGGCTTGTCTCAGTTTTGCAAGAAAACATCTTGATGATCCCCAAGACTTTTGGGAGAATACTCTGTGGGCTGACAAGAAAAAAAAGTTTAACTTTTTGGAAGGTGTATGCCATATTACATTTGGCGTAGAAGTAACACAACATTTTAGAAAAGGAACATCATACCAACAGTAAAATATGGTGGTGGTAGTGTGGTGGTCTGGGGCTGATCTGGAAGACTTTGCTGTTGAAAATGGAACCATGAATTCTGCTATCTACAAAAAATACTGAAGGAGAATGTCCGTCCATCTGTTTATGACCTCAAGCTGATGCGCACTTGGGTTATGTTTCAGAACAATGATCCACAATACACCAGCAAGTCCACCTCTGAATAGCTTAAGACAAAAAATATTAAGACATTGGAGTAGCCTAGTTAAAGTCCTGACCTTAATCAAACTGAGATTCTGCGGTATGACCTTAGAAAAGGTGGGTTAATGCTCGGAAACACTACATTGTGGCTGAATTACAACAATGCTGCAAAGATGAGTGGGCCAAATTTCCTACCAAGTATTGTGAAAGACTCACTGCCATTTATCGCAAACAGTGATGGGTGAACCCAAACAGTAAAGTTTGAGGTCCATACCAAATACCTGCTGTTTGGGCATGGATTCCAAACACAGACTTCTCCAGGAAGTCCTTGTTACTGTTTGGTTTCAGCACCCTAAACATCGGGTGTTTCCCACGCTGTCATCTGCATGACAGAGTGAGAAAAAACGGTGGCTCTGATCAGATTTAACATTGTTACCGCTGGCCAGAGCAGTCAGAGTAAAAAAAATTACCTCCAGTCACAGTCTTGTAAGTTTATTGGGCCTCCTTCCACTCCACTGTAATAATGTTACCGCTAGTCGCTGACGCTGCACTCACAGCAGCTCATTCTCCCGTGGTTTTCAGCCTGCATGGCATGGCACTATCCAAGTTGAAAACCAATTATCGCCGACATGGATTATGGCATGGGACAGTATGTTGGACAGGTGAGGGATATTCTTGTTTTTTTTTTTTTTTACAGGAGACCAGGGCTTCAATGGAATGGGCATAAGGTAAGTATAATTGTGTTTGATACTTTTAAATAAATTTGTATAATGGTGTGTACTTTTATTTCAATTAAAGGACTTTATTCTGGCTGTGTGCTTATTTACAATATGACTATGGGGTTAGTAATGAATACGCATCTTATAGAAGCCTCTCCATTATAAACTGCTGGGCTTGATGTCTCCTGAAAATACAAAGGTGACATCAACCCCACAAATATGAACCCCACTTCCCATCGCCACAAGGCAAGTGGGAAGAGTCGGGCAAAGTGCCAGAATTGGCACTTCTAACAGATGCACCATTTCTGGGCATCTGCTGGCTGCTACTTTTTGGCTGGGAGGGGCAATATTCCTGACCCCTTACCAACCTGAGAATACCAGCCCCCAGCTGTCCACTTTAGCTTGGCAGATTGTCAAACATGGGGGGAACGCCATGCCATTTTTAAAAAAAATATTTAAATAATTTAAAAAACTGGCATGGGGACTCCTCTGTTCTTGATAACTAGCCATCATAAAGCTGAAGCTGAGGGTTGAAGCCAACAGCTGTCAGCTTTGCTGGTAACCGAATATAGAAATACCCCACCTCGTTTTTTTGTTTTTAGGGCAGGCCCCAGCTGATGAATAGACACCGATAGAGAAATATGAAGAGACTGGATCTCAAATATAATCAATAAAACCAAATATTTTATTACAAAAAGTTTAAAACCAATACACAAAATGTTATAACTTGGTGAGATACTATTAAAGTAAAGTACAGGATCATAACAGAGCCGAAGACTGATGTGACTCCCCACTAATAAGCATATTTGGAAAAAATGTAACAATGTAATTCATATGCCTAATAACTAGTGTTGAGCGATACCGTCCGATACTTGAAAGTATCGGTATCGGATAGTATCGGCCGATACCCGAAAAGTATCGGATATCGCCGATACCGATATCCGATACCAATACAAGTCAATGGGACACCAAGTATTGGAAGGTATCCTGATGGTTCCCAGGGTCTGAAGGAGAGGAAACTCTCCTTCAGGCCCTGGGATCCATATTAATGTGTAAAATAAAGAATTAAAATAAAAAATATTGATATAATTACCTCTCCGGAGGCCCCTGGACATCACCGCTGGTAACCGGCAGCCTTCTTTGCTTAAAGTGAGCGCGTTTAGGACCTGAGAATGATGTCGCGGCTTCTGATTGGTCGCGTGGCGGTCACATGAGCGGCACGCGACCAATCAGAAGCCGTGACGTCATGGAAGTCCCTAAACGCGCTAATTTTAAACAAAGAAGGCTGCCGGTTACCAGCGGTGATGTCCAGTTGCCTCCGGAGAGGTAAGTATATCAATATTTTTTATTTTAATTCTTTATTTTACACATTAATATGGATCAGATACCGATTCCCGATATCACAAAAATATCGGAACTCGGTATACCCGATACTTGCGGTATCAGAATGCTCAACACTACTAATAACACATATAATGCCGATGTTACGGCTGCCCTTCAGGATATATAACGATATATACCTTGCTCAATATAAGGGATAATGTTATCCTCAATTACCATGTGGCTAGCAAGGCTATCACGTAAGGTCATCATTACCTGAAGTCATATTTGAACCAAGGAGGGGGGTCACCCAGTCAGAGCACACCTCAGCTGATGAATACTTTCTTCAGTCAAGCCTGATGTCACGCTCACGCCCTGACTGGTGGGCGTGAGCTCGGGGGGTTTGTGGCCCCACTGTGCCACAAACCAGACTACACTGGAAGGGGCATGACTATGACAGCTGCCTTAGTTTTCACTGGAGCCTCTGATGGTGAGGTCAGGCTTGTGCAGCAGGCAGCTGCCAGGTGCTACTCCAGGGTGGTGTCTGGCTGTGGCTGCTGATCCCACTTGGGAGACAGGAACACTAGGACAGGTGCGGGCCACTGGCAGACGAGCACTGCTGAAACTTGGAAGAGTAGGCAAGCAGACACGGCAGAGAACACAGGGCTGGCAGGCATGGCAGAGAACATAGGGCTGGCAGGCACAGCAGAGAACACAGGGCTGGCAGGCACGGCATAAGAAGGTTTGTATGAAGGAACAGGTAGGGACCTGTTCACACAGAAAATGCAGGTATGGAAACAAGCAGGCAGGAATGGAGTGTGAAGGAACAGGTAGGGACCTGTTCACACAGGAGATGCAGGTACGGACACAAGCTGGAAGAAATGGAGTGGGAAGGAACAGGTTGGGACCTGTTCATACCAGAGAGAAGTGCAAGGCTGCAGATAGGAGCGGAAGAGCAGCAAGAGATAGCGTAGCAAAAAAAGCTAAGCAGAGCAGAACCGCAAGGAATGCGGAGAGGAGCTGCAGCAAGAGATTTCTGCAGAAGCTAAGCAGAGCGGAGTCACAAGGAATGTGGAGAGGAGCTGCAGCAAGAGATTACTGCAGCAGCAAAGCAGTGCAGAACCACAAGGAATGCGGAGAGGAGCTGTAGCAAGAGATTACTGCAGAAGCTCAACAGTAGAATGGAGCAGAACTGCAGGAGTGCGGAGCAGAGGTAAAGCCACAAAGGTACAGTGCAGGCAGATCCGCAAGAGTGCGGAGCATAAGCAGATTGAGAACACAAGGAAAGACACAACAGGGAAGGAAGCCACAGACAAGGAGACCGAGGTAAGACTAAGTTCAGACAAGGAAATGGAACAAGACAAGAAACAAGAACAAAGACACAGGGACCAGGATATTCTGCCTCCTGGAGGGTGGACAACAAGATCAAGGCAAGGCAGGGAGAAAAGCCTCGAGAGAGGGAAAAACACAGAGCTAGACCTGGCAAACTCAGAAGCCAAACACAAACTGAGCTAACACATTGCACAGGCCAAGTCCACTGGGTGGAGCTGCACTAAATACTGGAGGCCTCTTGGTAATTGGTCAGGAACAGATTAGCCAGCTGCACCTGATTCCTATAAGAACCAGAGAGTTCAGGCGCCGCCCCCTATGCACACAGTCAGGAAGCATGCAGAGAGCAGAGGAACAGAATATGGAGCTGGCAAGAAACAGAAACCGCAACATGACCTGGAGCAGTGAGAAAGATAGTGTGAGAGATGAGAGGCTATGCCGTGATGCTAGCAGAGTTGTTACACCTGATCTCAATTTTACTAGCGGCAGCAGGTGTAGGCTCATGGGAGTAGTACTCTCTCATCAGTCGACGTCTCTGTGACCAACTCTGTGTCACAGCTGCTGGTGCTCTGACCGGTGGTAATAATCTTATCGCCGAACAGAGCCGCTTGCCACAACTGTAGGCTCATGCTGTCATCTGAAAGCATGGGAACCGCAACTCTCTGAATGGCGGTAATGATCATGCAGATGATAGATGACAAACAATCGATGTTCGAGTCTCCCATTCTAGCAGTGGGGTCGGGATTCAGGTTTGGTTGCTGTTCTGGTACCAAAACAGAAATTTTTTAAACTGCTCAGGCCTAACACACCGACCCAAACATCCAGAGGTTTACCCATCACTAGTCGCAAACGCTTGATTGCAGTTGTTGACACAGGGCCCTGTAGATTTGGATTTCTTTTTCCTTTAATTATAAATACCTCCATTTAAAAACTGCATTTTGTGTTTACTTGTGTTATCTTTGTCTAATATTTACTTTTGTTTTGTGATCCGCAACATTTATGTGTGACAAACATGCAAAAAAAATAGGAAATCAGGGAGGGGGCAAACACTTTCACCCAACTGTATCCTCTCCACAGTTAATCAGCTCTATGAGACATGTATCATATACTACTAAGAGAAGGTTATCATGTTTCCTAACAATATGGCATGTTTCTCTATCATAATAAATATGTTGCCCTATTGTGCTGCGATTTAATTTTCCTTCAATGAGACAGGTGCCATTATATAAGTTATACCAGTGGTGTCAAACTGCATTCCTCGAGGGCCTCAAACCATGCGTGTTGTCAAGATTTCCTTCGCATTGCACAAGGTGCTGGAATCATTCTCTGCAGGTGATTAAATTATCACCAGTGCAATGCAAGGAAATCCTGAAAACATGACCTGTCTGCAGCCCTCCAGGAATGCAGTTTGACACCGCTGAGTTATACTATATATTTGTATCCTTATACACCACTCTGGTTATCTGCACTACGTTTTGTATTTACATTAACCCTTGATGTCATGTTTTGTTTTCTTCCTTATCCCCACTCTACATTGTATTTTTTTTTTTACTTTTCAATGTATGTCTGATAAGGGTCAGTTAAACTGAAACATCATACACTTACTGTATACACTATTGGATAAATAATACCTTCAAGTCTGTCAAGGATGTGGTTTGTGGAACCACTGTGCCACGGACCGTGGAGAGCCTGGAGGGGCATGACTAAGCGAACACCTGACTGTTCACTAGAGCCTCTGATGGTGACGACTTGGTTCCCGATGAACGCCAGGTGCCACTCCAGGGAAGATCAACGGATGCGCAACAGCTTGTCGCAGAGGACAGACTAGAGGGAGCAGGTGGCAGAGTTTGTATTAGAATGCAGCAGACAGAGTTCGCATCAGAGTTCAGCAGTGTTTGCATCAGAGTGCAGCAGGCAGGATCTGTATCAGAGTGCAGCAGGCAGGATCTGCATCAGAGTGCAGCAGGCAGGATCTGCATCAGAGTGCAGCAGGCAGGATCTGCATCAGAGTGCAGCAGGCAGGATCTGCACCAGAGTGCAGCAGGCAGGATCTGCATCAGAGTGCAGCAGGCAGGATCTGTATCAGAGTGCAGCAGGCAGGATCTGCATCAGAGTGCAGCAGGCAGGATTTGCACCAGAGTGCAGCAGGCAGGATTTGCACCAGAGTGCAGCAGGCAGGATTTGCACCAGAGTTCAGCAGGCAGGATCTGCATCAGAGTGCAGCAGGCAGGATCTGCACCAGAGTGCAGCAGGCAGGATCTGCATCAGAGTGCAGCAGGCAGGATCTGTATCAGAGTGCAGCAGGCAGGATCTGCATCAGAGTGCAGCAGGCAGGATTTGCACCAGAGTGCAGCAGGCAGGATTTGCACCAGAGTGCAGCAGGCAGGATTTGCACCAGAGTTCAGCAGGCAGGATTTGCACCAGAGTTCAGCAGGCAGGATTTGCACCAGAGTGCAGCAGGCAGGATCTGCATCAGAGTGCAGCAGGCAGGATTTGCACCAGAGTGCAGCAGGCAGGATTTGCACCAGAGTGCAGCAGGCAGGATTTGCACCAGAGTTCAGCAGGCAGGATTTGCACCAGAGTGCAGCAGGCAGGATCTGCATCAGAGTGCAGCAGGCAGGATTTGCACCAGAGTTCAGCAGGCAGGAGTTGCACCAGAGTGCAGCAGGCAGGATTTGCACCAGAGACTGGAATGCAACTTTACACAACATAGACTGAAAACAGGAAGGTTGCTCAAGCACCTCCCCAGTGGAGAGGAAGCAATATATACATAACTAGATTGTGGCCCGATTCTAACGCATCGGGTATTCTAGAATATGCATGTCCCCGTAGTATATGGACAATGATGATCCCAGAATTCGCGGCAGACTGTGTCCGTCGCTGATTGATCGAGGCAACCTTTATGACATTATCGTCGCCATGGCAACCATTATGACATCTACGTCGATACTGTGCCCGTCGCTGAATCAGAAACGCGGGATTTCTACGTCCTTTATGACATCATCGTCGCTGTGCCCGTTGCTGATTGGTCGAGGCCTGGCGGCCTCGACCAATCAGAGAGGCGGGATTTCCAGGACAGACAGACAGAAAGACAGACAGACAGAAAGACAGACAGACGGAAAAACCATTAGGCAATTATATATATAGATGCCTCTCAACCATAGGCTGGGAGGAAAAACAAGTGCACACGCTGGCCCTTTAAGAGGGCGGGAGTGCATGTATGCGTGCCCTAATGATATGGCTAGAGGACTGTCTGGGTGCATGTAGAGCATGGGGAAGGGAAGAACTGTCCGCAGCACGGGTGAGTGAAGTGACACTCCGGAGACCCTGCCTGTCAGTGCCCAATTCCTTTCTCACACTCAGCATGAATGTTCCAAGAAAAAGTAATCCAGTGCTGATCGACTTGATTTGTTGTCAATCAATGCATGTCATCTACCTCTGCAATAAAACAATAAAGCGTAACTATCACTGAATTTTATTATATGTTCTACCATCTTCTACATCCTGGAGATTGGTGAAGGTCCTGAAACCTCTACGGATCATGCAAAAGATGGCTCAGCTCAGCAAGCAGAAGCATGATCATGCACAGAATAGAGTAAGAGACCCCATACAAAATCTATGGGTAGGTACACAGTTCTGTGCATCATGTTCTCTTGCAAGATCAGTTTTTTGAGCAATCATTGAAGCTCTCAGAACCTAGACACCCAACAATTTGAAGGCTATGTAATGGAGTAGAACATAAAAAATAAATGAGTTACACTTTGAGTTATTGTCATTAGTGATGAACGAATACTTTAAGCACTATTTGTTTGCACGAATAGTAAGCTATTCAGGTTATTCGTTAATCGGCGAGTAATTAGCTACAGGTCCTTCTCAAAAAATTAGCATATAGTGTTAAATTTCATTATTTACCATAATGTAATGATTACAATTAAACTTTCATATATTATAGATTCATTATCCACCAACTGAAATTTGTCAGGTCTTTTATTGTTTTAATACTGATGATTTTGGCATACAACTCCTGATAACCCAAAAAACCTGTCTCAATAAATTAGCATATCAAGAAAAGGTTCTCTAAACGACCTATTACCCTAATCTTCTGAATCAACTAATTAACTCTAAACACATGCAAAAGATACCTGAGGCTTTTATAAACTCCCTGCCTGGTTCATTACTCAAAACCCCCATCATGGGTAAGACTAGCGACCTGACAGATGTCAAGAAGGCCATCATTGACACCCTCAAGCAAGAGGGTAAGGGTACCGTCACACAGTGGCATTTTGATCGCTACGACGGCACGATTCGTGACGTTCGAGCGATATATCCGTGACGTTCCAGCGATCTCGCTGTGTCTGACACGCTAATGCGATCAGGGACCCCGCTGAGAATCGTACGTCGTAGCAGATCGTTTCAAACTTTCTTTCGTCGTCTAATGTCCCGCTGTGGCGGCATGATCGCATGGTGTAACAAAGGTGTGCACGATATTGTATACGATGTGCGCATAGTAACCAACGGCTTCTACATCGCACATACGTCATGAAATTATCGCTCCAGCGTCGTACATTGCAAAGTGTGACAGTAGTCTACGACGCTGGAGCGATATTGTTACGATGCTGGAGCGTCACGGATCGTGCCGTCGTAGCGATCAAAATGCCACTGTGTGACGGTACCCTTAGACCCAGAAAGACATTTCTCAACAAATAGGCTGTTCCCAGAGTGCTGTATCAAGGCACCTCAATGGTAAGTCTGTTGGAAGGAAACAATGTGGCAGAAAACGCTGTACAACGAGAAGAGGAGACCGGACCCTGAGGAAGATTGTGGAGAAGGACCAATTCCAGACCTTGGGGAACCTGAGGAAGCAGTGGACTGAGTCTGGTGTGGAAACATCCAGAGCCACCGTGCACAGGCGTGTGCAGGAAATGGGCTACAGGTGCCGCATTCCCCAGGTAAAGCCACTTTTGAACCATAAACAGCGGCAGAGGCGCCTGACCTGGGCTACAGAGAAGCAGCACTGGACTGTTGCTAAGTGGTCCCAAGTACTTTTTTCTGATGAAAGCAAATTTTGCATGTCATTCGGAAATCAAGGTGCCAGAGTCTGGAGGAAGACTGGGGAGAAGGAAATGCCAAAATGCCTGAAGTCCAGTGTCAAGTACCCACAGTCAGTGATGGTGTGGGGTGCCATGTCAGCTGCTGGTGTTGGTCCACTGTGTTTCATCAAGGGCAGGGTCAATGCAGCTAGCTATCAGGAGATTTTGGAGCACTTCATGCTTCCATCGGCTGAAATGCTTTATGGAGATGAAGATTTCATTTTTCAGCACGACCTGGCACCTGCTCACAGTGCCAAAACCACTGGTAAATGGTTTACTGACCATGGTATTACTGTGCTCAATTGGCCTGCCAACTCTCCTGACCTGAACCCCATAGAGAATCTGTGGGATATTGTGAAGAGAAAGTTGAGAGACGCAAGACCCAACACTCTGGATGAGCTTAAGGCCGCTATTGAAGCATCCTGGGCCTCCATAACATCTCAGCAGTGTCACAGGCTGATTGCCTCCATGCCACGCCGCATTGAAGCAGTCATTTCTGCCAAAGGATTCCCGACCAAGTATTGAGTGCATAACTGAACATTATTATTTGTTGGTTTTTTTGTTTGCTATTAAAAAACACTTTTATTTGATTGGATGGGTGAAATATGCTAATTTATTGAGACAGGTTTTTTGGGTTATCAGGAGTTGTATGCCAAAATCATCAGTATTAAAACAATAAAAGACCTGACAAATTTCAGTTGGTGGATAATGAATCTATAATATATGAAAGTTTAATTGTAATCATTACATTATGGTAAATAATGAAATTTAACACTATATGCTAATTTTTTTGAGAAGGACCTGTATTTGTGTGACCCGTCCAGCATGTTTGGCGCATTATTTGCAGCCAATGAACATGCTGGCTTGTTAGCCAATCACAGTAATGGTGCTGACATCTTTGTTGTGGCATTACTGTGATTGGCTTGGCCTTACAGCGTCATACGGGGCTATTTAAGCCTTGCTGGACCCATCACATTACATGCAGAAACAGTGTAATGAGAGCGTAGTGTCAGGATAGGAAGAGTGAAAGCAGCGTATAGGGAGAGTGTTTGAGTCCAAAAAGCTCTTTTAAGAGCTACTTAAAGTGAAGATTAGTTCACTGTTAGGCTGAGGTAGCAAAGGGAGAGATTTAATACCAGATACAGGAGGAGTGAGGGCCCTGCTGCTCACAAGCTTACAATCTATGGAGAAATACGGTAGACACGAAAGGTGGATGGTAACAATTGCTTTCATTGTTCTGACCAGCCATAATGTAATAAATTGGGCGTTCACATAATGCTGCATGAACCGGTAACCAACCAGTATGTGTAAAAGTACAGACACAGAGGGCTATTAAATGCATAAAGCGTGTGAGAACATGATACAAGGGTCCTTGTTATGAAGAAAATTTTGAATGGACAACACAGGAATAGTTAGATAAATATGTAGAAGTGGTAGGCCAGTCGGAAGAAGTGCATTTTTAGGGCACGTTTAAAACTGTGGGAATTGAGGATAAATCAAATTATCCACGGTAGTGCATTCCAAAGAATTGGCGCAGCACGCGAGAAGTCCTGGATCCTGGAGACAGGAGTGGGAGGTTCGGATTATTGAGAATGTTAATCTTAGATCATTAGCAGAATGAAGGGCATGGGTAGGGTGGTAAACTGAGATGAGGGAAATGTAGGGTGGTGCTGAACTGTGGAGCGCTTTGTGGGTGAGGGTGATAAGTTTATATTGAGCTCTGGAGTGGATGGGTAACTAGTGCAATGACTGGCACAAGGTAGAGGCGCTGGTGTAACAGTTGGTGAGGAACATGATCCTGGCTGCAGCATTCAAAACAGATTGGAGAGGGGAGAGTTTGGTAAGAGGGAGACCGATTAGTAGAGAGTTACAGTAGTCCAGATGAGAATGAACAAGAGCAACAGTAAGAGTTTTTGCAGAGCCAATAGTAAGAAAAGGTAAAATTCTAGAAATGTTTTTGAGGTGTAGATAACAAGAGCGAGCCAGTGATCGGATGTGGAAGGTGAATGAAAGATCTGAATCAAGTATGACCCCAAGGCAGCAGACATAATATACATAATATGTATAGCGTCAAGCCCCCAAACACTGTAGATAACGTTTAACTGAACGTCTATCTGAAAGCTAACTCTTCCAAATCCTCCATAAACATTGATCCTCTGTTCTCTATGAGACAGTGATAGCCAGACTCCTCCTCCAGCAGCGGCTTATTCCACCATGAACAAAAGGATCAACAGTTTGATATTATCTGTTATGGGAGAGATCTAGAGGTCTCCATACACATTAGACTGTCAGCTGAGCCTGCTGATATCGATGGGTTCAGCCAATGCAGGTTTACTGAGTAAGGGAGAATTTAAAGGGAAGATATAGTCAGAAAATTACTTTTGTTTAAATCATGTTTTCATGTTAAATGTATCTTTTTACACATTTTTGGCAAGGTTTTCTTCTCTCCATACAACAATCTGTATTAAGATATAGAATAGACAATATGCAATTTTTAAATTGGCCACAGGGGCTTTTCTGACTGTACATTCCTATTGTTTCAGGAAACAAGACATGTACATTAACAGACTCTGACCCTATCTATTCTATTGAAGCATCTGTATGCAACGGTCAATGTGAAGTCAGAGGGAGCAGGGTCAGCTAAGATATCACGTAATATGAATGGTGGATCCTGTGTTATCAGTGTGTTCCTTTCCCCTCCTGCCAACAGGGACACCAACATACTCCATGTCCCAGTCATGCGGCAGTCTCCTTGATCCCTGCTGTGCTTCTCATGGGCCTGCGCAGGCCTCTCTGTGGTGCACCTATGGTGCTCCCTGATTGTTAAAGTGGCAGCGTGTGCTGTTTGGAAATACACCCGGCCAATAGCTCACAGACATCAACTATATAATGCACGCTCCCCAGTAGGGAGATGCCTGAGCAATGTTCCCCATTTAGTAGGATTGTGCACCTAGGGAGTTGTCATGTCCCTGTATCCTGTGTTGTATGAGTCTGAACCTTATCCCTTGTTATGTAGTCTTGAACTCTGAAGATGCACCTGTAGTTCCTGAACTCTGAAGTCGCACCTGCGGTACCTGAACCCGCACTAGTGATGAATGAATCCTGACACCGCTTTGGCGACACCTGAGCCTCACAATGCTCCGGCAGTATCTGAAACCTGACACTGCACCTGTGGTACCCCAGTCTCACACTGCTCCTGTGGTACCTAAACTCCGACGCCACTAATGCAGCTGAACCTGACAATGCTTCGATGGTACCTGAAAACCTGACACCGCAGCTGCAGTACCTGAGCCTGACACCATTATGGTGGTACCTGAACTCTGACACTGCTCCTGTGGTACATGAACCCTGATACTACACCTGCAGTACCTGAGGCTGAAATTGCTCCTGCAGTACCCAAACCCTGACGCCGCTCCTGCAGTACCTGAGCCTGATACCACTCATGTGGTACCTGAGACTGATAATGCTCCGGTGGTACCTGAAAACCTGACCCCACACCTGCAGTACCTGAGTCTGATTCCACTCTGGCGGTACCTGAACTCTGACACAGCTCCTTTGGTACCTGAACCCTGACACTATACCTGCGGTACCTGAGCCTAACACCACTCTGGCGGTACTTGAACCCTGACACTGCAACTGCGGTGTCTGAGGCTGACACCGCTCCTGTGGTGCCTGAACCCAGGGCCATCAGGGCATTACAGCCGTGACTGGCGTATGGGGCCCGGTGAGCAGAGGGGGCCCGCATCGGGCCCCGTCTCATCTGCTCACCGGGCCCCCCCTGCAGGCGCTGCGGCACACTATTGACGTGCGGGCCTGCGCCCGCACGTCAATAGTTAACAGCCGCCAGCCAGTCTGAGGCTGGCGGCTGAATAGGGCCGCAGTGCGCACTCGCCGGCGTCGCCGGCGTCTGACGTCATTGTCAGCTACCGGGCCCGGCGAGTGCGTCTGTGTGGAGCCTGGAGGGAGCTTCACCCGGCGCAGGAGCACGGCCAGGTAAGAACTCTTGTTTTTTTTCTTCTTTGCGAGCTGCCATCCAAGGGGGCCCGGGGTGGGGGGGGGGGGGGCAGAAATGCTGGACTCAGTGGAGCAGAAATGCTGGACACACTGGGGCAGAAATGCTGGACACAGTGGGGCAGAAATGCTGGACACACTGGGGGCAGAGATGCTGGACACAGTGGAGCAGAAATGCTGGACTCAGTGGGGCAGAAATGCTGGACACAGTGGGGCATAAATGCTGGACACAGTGGGGCAGAATGCTATGGACACAGTGGGGCAGAATGCTATGGACACAGTGGGGCAGAATGCTATGGACACAGTGGGGCAGAATGCTATGGACACAGTGGGGCAGAATGCTATGGACACAGTGGGGCAGAATGCTATAGACAGTGGGGCAGAATGCTATAGACAGTGGGGCAGAAATGCTGGACACAGTGGGGCAGAAATGCTGGACACAGTGGGGCATAAATGCTGGACACAGTGGGGCAGAAATGCTGGACACAGTGGGGCAGAAATGCTGGACACAGTGGGGCAGAAATGCTGGACACAGTGGGGCAGAAATGCTGGACACAGTGGAGCAGAAATGCTGGACACACTGGGGGCAGAATGTTGGACACAGTGGGGCAGAATGCTATAGACACTGGGGCAGAATGCTGGACACTGGGGCAGAATGCTGGACACAGTGGGGCAGAATGCTGGACACAGTGACAGGGGCAGTATGCTGGACACAGGGGCAGACTGTGAGACCCGGGGGCAGAATGCTGGAAACACTGGGGCAGAATGCTGGACACAGTGACAGGGGCAAAATGCTGAACACAGTGACAGGGGCAGAATGCTGGACACAGGGGCAGACTGTGAGACCCGGGGGCAGAATGCTGGACACACTGGGGCAGAATGCTGGACACAGTGACAGGGGCAGAATGCTGGACACAGTGACAGGGGCAGAATGCTGGACACAGTGACAGGGGCAGAATGCTGGACACAGTGACAGGGGCAGAATGCTGGACACAGGGGCAGACTGTGAGACCCGGGGCAGAATGCTGGACTTTGGGGCAGAATGCTGGACACAGTGGGGCAGAAATGCTGGACACAGTGGGGCAGAAATGCTGGACACAGAGGGGCAGAAATGCTGGACACAGTGGGGCAGAAATGCTGGACACAGTGGGGCAGAATGCTATGGACACAGTGGGGCAGAATGCTATAGACACTGGGGCAGAATGCTATGGACACAGTGGGGCAGAAATGCTGGACACAGTGGAGCAGAAATGCTGGACACAGTGGGGCAGAAATGCTGGACACAGTGGGGCATAAATGCTGGACACAGTGGGGCAGAAATGCTGGACACAGTGGGGCAGAAATGCTGGACACAGTGGGGCAGAAATGCTGGACACAGTGGGGCAGAAATGCTGGACACAGTGGAGCAGAAATGCTGGACACACTGGGGGCAGAATGTTGGACACAGTGGGGCAGAATGCTATAGACACTGGGGCAGAATGCTGGACACAGTGGGGCAGAATGCTGGACACAGTGGGGCAGAATGCTGGACACAGTGACAGGGGCAGTATGCTGGACACAGGGGCAGACTGTGAGACCCGGGGGCAGAATGCTGGAAACACTGGGGCAGAATGCTGGACACAGTGACAGGGGCAAAATGCTGAACACAGTGACAGGGGCAGAATGCTGGACACAGGGGCAGACTGTGAGACCCGGGGGCAGAATGCTGGACACACTGGGGCAGAATGCTGGACACAGTGACAGGGGCAGAATGCTGGACACAGTGACAGGGGCAGAATGCTGGACACAGTGACAGGGGCAGAATGCTGGACACAGTGACAGGGGCAGAATGCTGGACACAGGGGCAGACTGTGAGACCCGGGGCAGAATGCTGGACTTTGGGGCAGAATGCTGGACACAGTGGGGCAGAAATGCTGGACACAGTGGGGCAGAAATGCTGGACACAGAGGGGCAGAAATGCTGGACACAGTGGGGCAGAAATGCTGGACACAGTGGGGCAGAATGCTATGGACACAGTGGGGCAGAATGCTATAGACACTGGGGCAGAATGCTATGGACACAGTGGGGCAGAAATGCTGGACACAGTGGAGCAGAAATGCTGGACACAGTGGGGCAGAAATGCTGGACACAGTGGGGCAGAAATGCTGGACACAGTGGGGCAGAATGCTATGGACACAGTGGGGCAAAATGCTATGGACACAGTGGGGCAGAATGCTATAGACACTGGGGCAGAATGCTATGGACACAGTGGGGCAGAAATGCTGGACACAGTGGGGCAGAAATGCTGGACACAGTGGGGCAGAAATGCTGGACACAGTGGGGCAGAAATGCTATGGACACAGTGGAGCAGAATGCTGGACACACTGGGGCAGAATGCTGGACACAGTGACAGGGGCATAATGCTGGACACAGTGACAGAGGCAGAATGCTGGACACAGGGGCAGACTGTGAGACCCGGGGGCAGAATGCTGGACATTGGGGCAGAATGCTGGAAATTGGGGCAGAATGCGAGACACGGGGCAGAATGGAGATACAGGGGATGATTGGAGACACTGGGCAGGATGAAAGACATGGAGGCATGACTGGAGACAGATGGGGAGGATTGGAGACAGATGGGGCAGAATGGAGACACAGGGGGCATGATTGGAGACAAGTGGCTGGATTTCAGACATGGGGGCATGGTTGGAGACATAGGGGGCAGAATGGAGACATGGGGCATGATTGGAGACAGATCGTACAGGATCATGGGGCAGGATGGATATGATGGAGAAAGATGGGGCAGGATGGAGAGATCACATGGGGCGATCATATGGGGCAGGATGGGGAGATCATATGGGGCAGAATGGATACTCATGAGGGCAGGATGGGAGAACATGTGGCTGACGCCAGGAATGAGACACACGGTGGCCAGGATGGGGAATATTATTACCATAGGGGCTAATTTAGGGATATTATTACTGCAGTGATGTATTTATTTTATTTTTTGAGGACACGGTTTTAAATGGGGGGGCGGTCCTGTTACTGTGTAGAGTGACACTATGTCGCCTCTTTTTCTTCATGTGGTGTAATGTAAAAGGTGGGAAAAATTAAGTAATGTATTCTACAAGCGGAGCTCGAGATAACTGTGTTATTTCCTGCAGAGAGAAGTCCTGGCTGGATGAAATGATGGCGGTCTGTGCTGGATGAAAGATGAAGAACTTCACCTGGAGACGTCACTGGTGAGTCAGTGTGTTACCTATACACTGACACTATACACTGTATACTGTATACAGAGCTCCTGTGTATAATTTCACTAGTGATGACTGTATTATCTGTACACAGACACTGCATACTAAGTACAGATCTCCTGTGTATAATGGCACTTATGGTGATAGTATGGTGCTTTTTTTTAATTACTGATCAGAATTGTAGTATTCAGTCACTATGTGGTGGTAATATGTGGTCTGGACATGGTGTTGCGGTATTTGTTCCTTGTATGTGATATTATTCGATCACTGTGGTGGTAATATGTCATCTGGTCATGGTGTAGCGGTATTTGTTCCTTGTATGTGATATTATTGGTCATTTTAAAAATTGAAAAATAAATAAAAATATACCTAAATTGTATTGCATATTTTAACAAATATTTAATAGGTTACAGTAGAGTTGGGCCCGGCCAAAAGTGTCTACCGTGTTATGGTGGCGGCTTAAAAAATATTTTGGCCAAAACAAAAGCTGCTGGCTATATTTATGATCTGGTGATGGGAACTGTTAATGTGTGATAGGTGAGAAGTGGAGTTTTTCCAAGAGAGAGCGGTGGGACTGTGAACAGTTCGAGGGGTGGAGCGTGGAGGCGGGGCTGGGGTGGAGCCTGGGCGGAGTCTCAAGGGGGCCCCGAAAATTTTGCCAGTATGGGGCCCCAAAATTTCTAGTGGCAGCCCTGCCTGAACCCCAACACCACACCTTTAGTACCCAAACCCTGACACCGCTCCTACAGCACTTAAACCCTGACACTGCTTCTGCAGCACCTAAACCCTGACACTGCTCCTGCGGCACCTGAGCCTGACACAACTCCTTTTGTACCTGAACCCTGACACTGCACCTGTGGTACCTGAGCCTGACACTGCAGCCTGAGGCTGACACCACTCCTGTGGTACCTGAACCCTGACAAAGCTCATGCGGCACCTAAACCCTGACACTGCTCTTGGGGCACCTGAACCCTGACACCGCTCCTCCGGCACCTGAACCTTGATGCCATTCCGGTGGTACCTGAGCCTGACACTGCTCCTGCAATACCCGACCCTGACACAGCTCCTATGGTACCTGAACCCTGAAGTCGCTCTGACAGTATCTGAACCTGAAGCCACATCAGCGATACCTAAATCTGAAGCTGCTCCCACAGTGCCTGAATCTGTAACCGTTCCAGCGGTACTAGAACCAGCACCAATTTCTGTCCGGTTAGCGTTCCAAAGTCCGTACTATTGGAGTCTATTCCAGTATCTGAATCCAGTCCTGCCAGTGATTCTGAGTCTGTTTCTCTTCTCTTCTGCCCGGTGACCCAAAACCTGTGTTCTCTGAACAGTGTCTGAATCCTGCCCTGCTAGAAACTATGAGCCCGTATTTGTATCTGCGATCCTGAGCCCTGGGATCAGCAACTGCAATACTGGGAACTGCCTGGGAGTGGTACCTGGTGGCTACCTGCAGCGCAAGTCTGACTCCACCATCAGAAGCTGTTGTAAAAACCAAGTAGTTGCTTAGCTACGCCCCTCCTATGTAAGCTGGCCTTGTGGACAGTGGGTCAACAATCCACATGTATGACACTCTGATGATAAGGAGCCTTGCTGAAGATTCTTCCAGAAAGGACAAGAGGTAGAAGTCTAAAAAAGCACCAGTAGCCAGTGTGAAAACTGTAAAATTAATACATTTATTTTTTAATATGAATCGTGACACGAAAAAAAAGTTAAATTAAAAAAAAATGCATACAAGCAACTCAAAAACTTGATTTAAACAATTATTTTCTGATGATAGCTTCCCTATAAAAGGGTTATTCCCATCTCAGCCTTCCATCAAAGATCACAGAGGAGGGGGGTGGGGTGTTGTCTGACCCCCAGCACTGCCATTGATCAGCTGTTATTTGCTCCAGCCTAATGTATACAAGTTATGGAGCCAAAACAGCATGACTCTGTTTAGTGACCACTCCTGGGTATTGCCCCTTATTCCACATTCAACTGAATAGGAGATAAGGAGCAGTACACCAGAACACCAGAGCATAAATATCGATATTCATAGGATATATCAGCAATATGTTAGTCCCAGACAACCCCTTTAACACAGTGTAGCATTTATCGGTAATTACTCAGCCAAACGATTAAGTGATATGGACAGTCTGTAGCAAAGATTAGTAGGGACTAGTGATAAGCGAGTGTACTCGTTGCTCGGGTGGTCTCCGAGTATTTATGACTGCTCAGAGATTAAGTTTTCATCGCCTCAGCAGCATGATTTACAGATACTAGCTAGCTTGATTACATGTGGGGGTTACCTAGCAACCAGGCAACCCCCACATGTACTCAGCCTGGCTAATAGCTGTAAATCATTCAGCTGCTGTAATGAAAACTAAATCTCCGAACACTAAGAAATACTCGGAGACCACCCGAGCAACGCGTACACTCGCTCATCACTAGTATGGACTAGAGTGGTGCCAGTTCGTTTGATAGCTGTACAAGAAAAGGGTATTGCAGCAATTAGGAATATAATAAATGTGCATACTAATATTTCACTTGTTACAGAAAAGGGAAGAAAGTCCTGAATAAAGTAATAAAGACAGTACATTGGTACATTGCTCAGGATCATCATGTTTTGACCAGAATAAAAAAGTACCTACAAATAAAGCTAAAGGAGCGCTGTGTATACAGATTTGGATGCACTCACCCTGCTTTCATCTCCAAACCCAGCGCCCAAGTGAAAGAACAGGAGCTACTGAAACCTAGGAAACCCAGACAGCTCTACTATTCAGCCAGGAGGCTGAAATTTCAATGTAGTTGGGGCTGATATAACAGTCTCAATTACAATAGAAATTAAAATAAAAAATAAAGATAGCAAAGATAAAAGACAAGAAAAGCAAGAATAACATTTTAAAAAAAGAAAACAAAAACAAGAGACACTGCCAGTCTAAATGGCTTATTCTCACACGGCTTCCATTGAAAAAAAAAAGATAGTCCAATATATGAAAATATTTTTTACAGAAACGGAAACACAATTTAAAATGCTTTGCCTGTGTTTTGTGGTCATTAAAAATGTAAAAAACGTACATGTATTTAATATTTTTCTTTACATTTTCCCATGATATCAGCCAAAAAAAATTAAAAAAAGACAATGTGCTACGAAAAAAAGATGCAAAAATCATTTTTTTTTAAATTATCCGTTAAAAGTACTTGTGTGATGAAACCCAAAAATATCCTTAGGAAGGGGCAAAAAAGGCATAGACATGAACTGGGTAATAACTTTTAATGTGTTACTTTCTAGTCTGCTTAGGAAACTTGAACCTGTGATCATTTGAACACTTAAATTATGTAATGCAATATTACAGAATTGCCGTATGAAGGTCAAATCATTGTCTCCTGTGAAGCTTAGCTTGTGGCAGAGGAAAGCCAAATTGGTAGCAATGGGGGCCTTCAAATACAAAGGTTTAATGTTACTGACATAAATATATATTGTATGTAGTAATCTATTAAGTTATGAATTGATACTTCTATTCATATTCAGAACTAATAACAGTACAAGAGTAAGGAAGCAGAATCACCATCAGTAAAGAAATACAGTACCACAACCATCATCAGTACATGAGAACAGTAGCAGAACCATCACCAGAAACACCATCAGTAGAGGAATACATCAAAAGATCCACCGTCAGTACACAGATTCGTAACAAAAACCACCATCACTACATGAATACAGCACATGAATCAGTACATGTCTGCATCACCAAACGTAGTTCGGCATTCAATTGCAATGTGAGGTCACCTCCTGCCACATGCACTTGCTTAGCATGAATTTAAAGCTCCTAGTATAACATTAACAATGGTGAAAAGCTGGAGATAGTTGTTACTAGCCATCACAGCGCTGATTAGACGCAGTGAGTATGGCAAATAAACGTTTACAACCAGGCACTTTATAGACGACATGTTCTCTGAAATGTTGAAAACGTTAAACGAAATTCCTGAACTCACTACGTGTATATAGATTACTCTATTATATGTTGATGTGGTTACTGCTTTTACTGCTGACCAACGGAAACATAAGCAAAATTTGAAAAATGTAGATCATCTACTTGTATGTGTAAAATCAGTTCTTTATTCCAACATCATTATAAGTTCTTTCTTGAACAGACTATTTAAAATCCTGACAGCCAATCGCAAATGTTGTGCAAAAATAAACATGCAAATTTCAAAAACACAAGTTAATGATGTTTTTAACCATACATTGCAGTTATTAGACAAAATCTGAAAAAAATATTTCCAAATAAATATATAGTGTCATTTCAATAGTACATTTCTCTTAAAAGTATTTTTTTCCACCAATTGCCTCCTCGTTTGGTACACCTAACTTTCATTCCCATGCCATACAAAATGTATGTACTTCGACAAAGTGCTTTGATGATTCAGAATATGAACTGTTAGGCCGGCTTCACACTCAGCGTATGAAAATACGGTCCGTATATTACGGCCGTAATACGCTGAAATGTCCCGAAAATAGTGGTCCGTAGCTCCTCCGTAGGCAGGGTGTGTCAGCGTTTTTTGCGCATGGCATCCTCCGTATGTAATCCGTATGGCATCCGTACTGCGTGGTTTTCTCGCAGGCTTGCAAAACCAACATACCGCTATAGAAATGATCCATGTGTCCCAAAAAGAAAAAAAAAAATATATATATATACTGTCTATATATATATATATATATATATATATATGTCAGTAGACACATATATGTATATATATTACTATTTTTTCCAGCGCTATACAGCTTGAAAGCCGGTAATTCAATTACCGGCTTTTTCTTTCTCCTTCCTAAAACCCGACATGATTTGAGACATGGTTTACATACAGTAAACCATGTCTTCTCTCCATTTTTTTTGCAGATTCCACACTACTAATGTCAGTAGAGTGTATCTGCAAAATTTGGCCGTTCTAGCTCTTAAAATAAAGGGTTAAATGGCGGAAAAAATTGGCGTGGGCTCCCGCGCAATTTTCTCCGCCAGAGTAGTAGGTAAGTTCCCACGATCTATGAACATCCAGCAGAGGGCGCCTCACCGCAAATGAAGCTAAATATAGCTCATTGATCTATATTTAGACTCATTCCCCGGGGTTTTGCAGCGAGGAGTAGCATTGCATTAGCAAAGCTCCTTGCTGCAAAATGTTTTAACCCCTTCAGAAGGATTTACATCGTTGGACGTTACAGATCTGCGGAGGGTAAGTATATTGTTGCTTTATTATGTTATTTCTTTCACAGAACGAGGGTCTTCAGTGACTGGATTGGGCGTAGAATAAAATACTCCAACAACCATTGTTTTTATTTCATTAAAATAATTTTAAATAATGTGTTTGTGTTTTATTTAACCCTTTACTACAATTGGATTAATAATGGATAGGTGTCATAATTGACGCCTCTCCATTATTAATTAGGCTTAATGTCACCTTACAATAGCAAGGTGGCATTAACCCTTCATTACCCCATATCCCACCGCTACACGGGAATGGGAAGAGAGTGGCCAAGTGCCAGAATAGGCGCATCTTCCAGATGTGCCTTTTCTGGGGTGGCTGGGGGCAGATATTTTTAGCCAGGGGGGGGGCCAATAACCATGGACCCTCTCCAGGCTATTAATATCTGCCCTCAGTCACTGGCTTTACTACTCTGGCGGAGAAAATTGCGCGGGAGCCCACGCCAATTTTTTCCGCCATTTAACGCTTTATTTTAAGAGCTAGAACGGCCAAATTTTGCAGATACACTCTACTGACATTAGTAGTGTGGAATCTGCAAAAAAAATGGAGAGAAGACATGGTTTACTGTATGTAAACCATGTCTCAAATCATGTCGGGTTTTAGGAAGGAGAAAGAAAAAGCCGGTACATGCAAAAACCTCTTCTTGGACTCAAATTCTCTCTCTATGTGGAGGGGTATTGGACCTACTATAATTAAAACACCTGAAGCTAGGAGGCGGGGAGTGCACGATCAGAAGGCTAGAGAATACATTTCAAAAACCTGACCTGCACATCCAAACATAGACTGAGTGTGAACAGGTGCTGAACCCAGAGTCGCCAACTCGTATATAGTTAAATAAATAGGGCAGCACACTGCAGCGCCAAAATATGTAAACTTGAAAAAACGAAATTTGAACTGCATTACTGCACTAGAAATATGAAAAATGAGAGCTTTTAGCGCACAAAAATGGCCAATTTTATGTGTACCTCGCAGCCACGTTAAGGCATCTCTCTTATACGAGGTCCTAAGTTTTACCTACCTCACTGAGAATAAACGTCTCCATCTGAATGGGTACATGCAAAAACCTCTTCTTGGACTCAAATTCTCTTTGAGTCCAAGAAGAGGTTTTTGCATGTACCCATTCAGATGGAGACGTTTATTCTCAGTGAGGTAGGTCAAACTTAGGACCTCGTATAAGAGAGATGCCTTAACGTGGCTACGAGGTACACATAAAATTGGCCATTTTTGTGCGCTAAAAGCTCTCATTTTTCATATTTCTAGTGCAGTAATGCAGTTCAAATTTCGTTTTTTCAAGTTTACATATTTTGGCGCTGCAGTGTGCTGCCCTATTTATTTAACTATATACGAGTTGGCGACTCTGGGTTCAGCACCTGTTCACACTCAGTCTATGTTTGGATGTGCAGGTCAGGTTTTTGAAATATATATTTATATATACCTATTCTATGTGTACACATTTATTCTACCTATTCTACTGTAAGCTGTCAGTGTGATTTTACTGTACACCGCACTGAATTGCCGGCTTTTCTCTCTAACAGCGCTGCGTATTTCTCGCAAGTCACACTGCTTGTCCGTGTGTAATCCGTATTTTTCACGCTTCCATAGACTTTCATTGGCGTATTTCTTGCGCAGTACGGTGACAAACGCAGCATGCTGCGATTTTATACGGCCGTAGAAAGCCATATAATACTGATCAGTAAAATACGGCAGATAGGAGCAGGGGCATAGAGAATAATTGTGCCGTATTTTTTGCGAGTTTTACGGACGTAGTTTCTGCGCTCTTACGTCCGTAAAACTCGCAAGTGTGAAGCCGGCCTTACTCTTGCTATATTCTAAATGGAGCGCCCCAAGGGCAGCGGGGTACTCGGTACCGGGTCCTTCGGTTCACGGGGGGATGTCACGGTGGCTGACCCGGTCCTTGGCCCTGGGACATCCGTATTAAAGGGAAAGGTCTTTAAAGGGGAAATGTTCGTGATGCCACCTGTGGTATTCGGTCAGGGTGACCGACGCTGCTTTACGGGGTCCGCTGGGGTGATGTTATGGCAGCTAGATGGTATACCTTCCCACAGGTGAAGTGTATCCCCAGGGATTCCCGGTGTGTGGATGGTCGATGGTGATAGGCGCAGTGAAGAACGAGGACACAAGGTTGCAGTCTCTTTACCTTTTACTGAAGGCTTCAGCATCCACAGTCCAGGGTACCAGACAACACGGCAGGCAGAGTCTAGCTGGTTTGGAGGCAAATCCAGAGTCCCCTTGTCCAGGTAGAAATCAGTAGCCTTCCTCTAGCGTCGTGGTGTTGTAGTACCTTACTGCTAAGCTTCTCATAAGGTCCTCACAACTGTTGAAGATGTTACAGATGTTATGTCTCTCTCTCTGTCCCCCAGATGGATAGGACAAACCCGTATGACCGGTGGGTTGAGGCGTTTTACAGGGACTCTATCATGCCCCAGCCTTTATGGGGTGTCACCTTGCCTCCTGGGTGTAGGGGTGGACAGGTAATGTGAAATTAGCTGTCCTGCCGGTCTCTGGAGCAAGACATAAAGGATCGTTGCTCCCTTGGTGTTCCGGCTACTGGGCCACAGAATAGTTCTTAGCGTCCCAATAGATACACCAGAATCCCATCACCTTCCAAGGACCAGCCGATGTGGAAATGTCGCCCTTATCAGAGTCTCCAAACTTCCTGAGTCTAACAGTCCAGTCACTCGCACCCCGTTAACAATCACGGAGCATGACTGAGGGCCCTCGCCAGGTTGAGGAACTGCGCTGGGTAGTCAGGGTAAGCAAACTAGGAGCAACGCCGGCCTATGCTGCAGTCCATTGGTTCAGAGTTCATTGGACACTCTGCGGCTATATGGCTAGGGGCATGACACCTCCAACAGAGAACGACAGGAGACTTATTACTCGGCTTACTCTCTTGGGACTTTGGATGACCCCCAGTGCGGATTTAGCCTCCTTCTTTTGGGAGCCATCCCTCCTTTGAGAGTCCCAGAAAGGTCTACCAGGTCATCTGCATTTTGGGGATCTTCCTGGGCAACCCAGGACTGAATTGGCTTCAGCAGAAAGTGGATAATCCGATCCATGACCACTCTCTTGACCCTTTGGGCTGGGGAACAAGTCTCTGGTTGCAGCCACTTCTGTACCAGGTGAAAAAGGTCAAACATTTGTAATTGGGGAGGTTTATCACTGTGAAAGCCCCAGAGATGAACCCACTGTGCCCTGACTGCCAGGATTACTCCCAGCTGAGTCAAGATCTTAGCTTTAATTTTGTCATATTCTTTTACGTTTTGTAGGGTCAAATCAAAGTATGCCTTCTGTGGCACTCTGGTCAGATATAGTGCTAAAATCTGCACCCACTGCTTCAGGGGCAGTCTCTCATAGTCTGCCACCCTCTCAAACACGGCCAGGAATGCCTCAGCGTCCTCCCCGAATTCATCTTTTGCAACTCCCCTCTCACGGTTTTCCTCACTTGGGTCTCGTCGCTTCAGTGTGGAGGTGGTGCGGCTTCACCGACAAGGACGGCCTCTGCCAGGAGCATCATATGTTCCTGATGCTGTCAATGCTGCTGTTGTTGTATTAACAACTTGTTGGTCTCCTGCTGTTGTAGATTTACCTGAATCATCTGTTTAATTGGTTCCTCCATGGTTGCAGGCTGCGCTTTCATGGCTCCAGCTGCCTTGACCCAGGACATGTAGTTTCCAGATTGCAATCACCTGTACTTTGGGATTTCTACCCACATTCGAAGCACCAATTGTGAGGGATCGGCTTTGCAGTAGATGCTGGTTCACACACGGGACTTAGCTGGTTCCAACAAACATGCGGTTCATGAAAAGAAGTTCATAAACTATCAGGGACACAAAGTAAAACAGCCTCTTCCAGGTAAATAAAGGTATCACAGAACAAAATAGTAGAAAATAACAAGTCCATATAACATATGGGCTCAGCTGTTTAGATATGAGTCTTTTCCTCACAGATTGCAGCAGGGTCTGAGCAGCACATGCAAGGCTTTCTCACCTTAAAATCACACAGACCTAGTGAGACAGCCCCATCTGCCTTAAATCAGACCATCCATGACCTGGACTGGAGGTAAGTGAGCAGCTGATCCCACCCAGCTCTTTCAGCTGCTCGTAAAACTTGAACCCATAATCCGGGCTCATAAAAACACCTCTCAGCACTATATGTGCTGGAGCCTGCTTCTCCGAGTCCTACATCAGTGAGGTTTGGCACCTGGGGGACACATGCCTCCCATCCACGACCTGTCCAGCTGCCACTTTACTATATATCTATAATATAACGTTAGGAGCGTCACTCTGTCCGAAGCCTTTATAGACTGCGCAAGCGCGACGCTCCTAGCGTTAGATTATAGACACATGTCCGTATTCAAGAAAAAATGGCGCCGGAAAGCGCAGAATCGGTGGGTGTGGGGACACGGTGGACATGATCCTGCCTTCATGACGTTGCAGCAGGTCATGCCACAGCAATTACTTACGCCCCCTGATTTCGGCGCATGAATGTCCCTCTGCTCCTGGAATCAGCGCCTGCGCAGTTCACGCTTTCCGGTGGCATTTTCTTGAATACATACTACAGTGTGTCTTCCAGAAAACGGCGCCGGAAAGCACGGACTGCGCATGCGCCGATTCCGGGAGCAGGGGGACATTTATGAGCCAGAATCAGGGGGCGTGGGGACACGGTGGACACGATCCCTCCCTCATGACGTTGTGGCAGTTCATGCCACGGCAATTACTTACTTAGGCCCCCTGATTCCAGGGCATGAATGTCCCCCTGCTCCCGGAATCGGCGCCTGCGCAGTCCGTGCTTTCTGGCGCCAATTTCTTGGATACTGCAGTGTGTCTTCAAGAAATTGGCGCCAGAAAGCGCGGACTGCGCAGGCGCCGATTCAAGGAGCAGGGGGACATTTATGGGCTGGAATCAGGGGCCGTGGGGACACGGTGGACACGATCCCGCCCTCATGACGTTACTTACATACATCTGAAGAAACACTGCTGCGCGGACTGCGCAGGCGCCGATTACTGCGTCACAATCCCGCCCTCTCATGATGTTGTGGCATTTCCGCCCACATTAATGATTTCGTTACAGATATCTGGAGCATGTGTAAGAATATCTACACTATACGTGAGAAAAGCTACCAAGTAACTTTCTAAAGAATATATAACACACGTCTGTGGAGCAAGGCAGCCACTTTCGACTCAATACCGCCAGTGTCTGTTGCCGTCACTGATTAAAACGGGGGCGCAGGATGGGAGCAGCACATGACAGGATGTAGACCATATATCAATATAAATGCTCGCCACCCGGGCGTAGAACGGGTTCAATAGCTAGTATATATATAGCGAGGGAAATAATAATTTGATACAGTGCCGATTTGCAAGTTTTCGCACCTACAAAGAATGGAGAGGTCTGTAATTTTTATCGTAGGCATACTTTAACTGTGAGAGACAGAATCTTAAAAAATCCAGAAAATCACATTCTATGATCTTTACATAATTAATTTGCATTTTATTGCATGAAATAAGTATTTGATACAATAGAAAAACAGAACTTAATATTTCGTACAGAAACATTGTTTGCAATTACACAGGTCATACGCTTCCTGTAATTCTTGACCAAGTTTGCACACACTGCAGCAGGGATTTTGGCCCACTCCCCCATACAGATCTTCTCCAGATCTTTCAGGTTTTGGGGTTGTCCCTGGGCAACATTGAGTTTCAGCTCATTCCAAAGATTTTCTATTGGGTTCAGGTCTGTAGACTGGCTAGGCCACTCCAGGACCTTGAAATGCTTCTTACAGAGACACTCCTTAGTTACCTTGGCTGTGTGTTTTGGGTCATTGTCATGCTGCAGAAGATCCAGCCATGACCCATCTTCAATCTCATGATACACGACCCCATCCATCATCCCTTCAATACGGTGCAGTCGTCCTGTCCCCTTGGCAGAACAGAAACCCCAAAGTATGATGTTTCCCTCACCGTGCTTTACAGTTGGGGCGGTCTTCTTGGGATTGTACTCGTCCTTCTTCTTCCTCCAAACACAGCAAGAGGAATTGATACCAAAAAGTTCTATTTTGGTCTCATCTGACCACATGACCTTCTCCCATGCCTTTTCAGAATCAATCAGATAGCCATTGGCAAACTTCAAACAGGTCTGTCTGGACATGTGCCGGAATGAGCAGGGTTACCTAACGTTCCCTACAGGATTTTAATCCATGACTACGTAGGCCAGTGGAGGCGAACCTATGGCGCATGTGCCAGAGGGGGCACACAGAGCCCTCCCACCATCACCGTTCCACCGCAATACACAGAGGCCAGCAGCTGACATCGACTTACACACGACTGGGCACATGGAATTGACGTGAGCCCCCGTCACTTGGACGCTGAAGTCAGCTACCAGCTTCAAAAGATGATGCGGCGGAGGAGAGTAAGGAAGATGAGCAGCAGTGTTTATTATAGTTTTTTTCTATGTGTTGAACAGCAGCACTGGCAGGGTGGACATATAACAGGATGGGGTCATATATACCACGATGGGGGAGCATATATGCCAGGATGAAGGGTATATACCAGGATTGGGGGCATATATATCAGGATGGGGGAACGTATACTAGGATTGCGGGCATAAACATTGAGGGAGCATATACAAGGATGTTTGAACATATGCAAAGATGAGGGATATGCCGGGCTTGTGGATGAGGGAGCATATACACAGTTGGGGGAACATATACCAGGATAGAGAGCATATATAAGGATGGGGGAACATACATCAGGATTGGGAGCACATACTAGGATGGGGGCATATCCATGGATTGGAAGAGCATATACAAGGATGGGGGATATACCAGGACTAAGGGAACATATACAAGGACGAAGGAGCATATATTGTACATGGATGAGGGAGCATATATAAGGATATAGGTGCATATGGACACGCTATACATACACACACTATACATACACAGTATATACACACTATACATACACAGTATACATATACTATACATTCACCGTATACAGTACACACACTATGCATACACAGTATACACACATTATACATACACAGTATACACACACTATAGATACATACTATACATACACACTATACACACTATACATACACAGTACACACACTATACATACACTATAGATACACACTATACGTACACACACTATACACACAAAACATAAACACTATACACACACTATACATACACAGTATACACACACTATACCTACACTACACACACACTATACACACACTATACATACACACTATACATACACAGTATACACACACTATGGATACACAGTATACACACACTATACATACACAGTATACACACACTATACATACACAGTATACACACACTATGCATACACTATACATTCACTGTATATACACACTATAGATACACAGTATACACACACTATACATACACTATAGATACACACTCTACATACACACACTAGTCATACTATACACACACTATACATACACAGTATACACACACTATACATACACTATAGATACACACTATACATACACAGTACACACACTATACATACACAGTATACACACACTATACATACACTATAGATACACACTATACGTACACACACTATACACACAAAACATAAACACTATACACACACTATACATACACAGTATACCTACACTATACACACACTATACATACACACTATACACACACTATGGATACACAGTATACACACACTATACATACACAGTATACACACACTATACATACACAGTATACACACACTATACATACACTATAGATACACACTATACATACTATACACACACTATACATACACAGTATACACACACTATACATACACACTATACGTACACACACTATACACACAAAACATAAACACTATACACACACTATACATACACAGTATACACACACTATACCTACACTACACACACACTATACACACACTATACATACACACTATACATACACAGTATACACACACTATACCTACACTATACACACACTATACATACACACTATACATACACAGTATACACACACTATGGATACACAGTATACACACACTATACATACACAGTATACACACACTATACATACACAGTATACACACACTATACATACACTATAGATACACACTATACATACTATACACACACTATACATACACAGTATACACACACTATACATACACTATAGATACACACTATACGTACACACACTATACACACAAAACATAAACACTATACACACACTATACATACACAGTATACACACACTATACCTACACTATACACACACTATACATACACACTATACATACACAGTATACACACTATGGATACACAGTATACACACACTATACATACACAGTATACACACACTATACATACACAGTATACACACACTATACATACACAGTATACACACACTATGCATACACTATACATTCACTGTATACACAGACTATACATACACAGTATACACACACTATAGATACACACTATACATACACACTATACATACTATACATACACACTATTCATACACAGTATACACACACTATACATTCACCGTATAGACACACTATGCATACACAGTATACATACACTATACCTACACTATACACACTATGCATACACACACTATACACACACTATACATACACAGTATACACACACTATACATACACAGTATACACACACTATGGATACACAGTATACAGACACTATACATACACAGTATACACACACTATGCATACACTATACATTCACTGTATACACACACTATGGATACACAGTATACACACACTATACATACACAGTATACACACACTATGCATACACTATACATTCACTGTATATAAACACTATAGATACACAGTATACACACACTATACATACACTATAGATACACACTATACATACACACACTATACATACTATACACACACTATACATACACAGTATACACACACTATACATACACTATAGATACACACTATACATACACAGTATATACACACTATACATACACTATGCATATACACACACTATACATTCACTGTATACACACACTATAGATACACAGTATACACACACTATACATACACTATACATACACAGTATATACACACTATACATACACTATGCATATACACACACTATACATTCACTGTATACACACACTATACATACACAGTATACACACACTATGCATACACTATACATTCACTGTATACACACACTATAGATACACAGTATACACACACTATGCATACACTATAGATACACAGTATACACACACTATAGATACACACACTATACATACTATACACACACTATGCATACACAGTATACACACACTATACATACACTATACATTCACTGTATACACACACTATAGATACACAGTATACACACACTATGCATACACTATAGATACACAGTATACACACACTATAGATACACACACTATACATACTATACACACACTATACATACACAGTATACACACACTATGCATACACTATACATTCACTGTATATACACACTATAGATACACAGTATACACACACTATACATACACTATAGATACACACTATACATACTATACACACACTATACATACACAGTATACACACACTATACATACACTATAGATACACACTATACATACACAGTATATACACACTATACATACACTATGCATATACACACACTATACATTCACTGTATACACACACTATAGATACACAGTATACACACACTATACATACACTATAGATACACAGTATATACACACTATACATACACTATGCATATACACACACTATACATTCACTGTATACACACACTATAGATACAGTATACACACTATACATACACTATACATACACAGTATATACACACTATACATACACTATGCATATACACACACTATACATTCACTGTATACACACACTAGATTCAAAGATTCAAAGAAGCTTTATTGGCAGGACCAAATACACATCAGTTTTGCCAAAGCAAGTGTATAGAGGCAATAGGGATAGGGACTGAGGGGATGTTGGGTAGGAGCTGTGGGGGGAGGTGGATGGGGCAGATCCAGGTTGGGGGCTATAGTCCATGGCATAGGGGAGGTGGATGGGGCAGATCCAGGTTGGGGGCTATAGTCCATGGCATAGGGGAGGTGGATGGGGCAGGTTCAGGTTGGGGGCTATAGTCCATGGCATAGGGGAGGTGGATGGGGCAGGTCCATTGTGGGGGCTATGGTCCATGGCATAGGGGAGGTGGATGGGGCAGATCCAGGTTGGGGGCTATAGTCCATGGCATAGGGGAGGTGGATGGGGCAGGTTCAGGTTGGGGGCTATAGTCCATGGCATAGGGGAGGTGGATGGGGCAGGTCCATTGTGGGGGCTATGGTCCATGGCATAGGGGAGGTGGATGGGGCAGATCCAGGTTGGGGGCTATAGTCCATGGCATAGGGGAGGTGGATGGGGCAGGTCCAGGTTGGGGGCTATAGTCCATGGCATCATAGTTCTCTTTCTCGCAGTCTATGGCATTCGCTCACATACCGCGCTGCTATCTCCACCGCTCTCTCTTCTTCTCCCAGCAAGATATATGTTTTCTCTTCCTCCTTCATGGTGATGAAGTCTGGGAAGAGATGTGAGAGTCTCCTGAAGTGAGTGTCCCTCACTGCTGAGTATTTGGAGCAGTGTAGCAGGAAGTGGGTTTCGTCCTCTATGGCCTCCTGGTCACAGTGTTGGCACAGTCTTTCCTCCCTGGGCTTGTAGCTCTGCCTGTGTCGGCCACATGTCGGCCACACTATACATACACAGTATACACACACTATGCATACACTATAGATACACTGTATACACACACTATAGATACACAGTATACACACACTATAGATACACAGTATACACACACTATACATACACTATAGATACACAGTATATACACACTATACATACACTATGCATATACACACACTATACATTCACTGTATACACACACTATAGATACACAGTATACACACACTATACATACACTATACATACACAGTATATACACACTATACATACACTATGCATATACACACACTATACATTCACTGTATACACACACTATACATACACAGTATACACACACTATGCATACACTATAGATACACTGTATACACACACTATAGATACACTGTATACACACACTATACACACTATACACACACTATGCATACACAGTATACACACACTATACATACACTATAGATACACACTATACATACACAGTATACACACACTATGCATATACACACACTATACATTCACTTTACATACTATACATACACACTATACATACACAGAATACAAGTATTATATATACACAGTACACACACTATACATACACGGTATATATACACACACATACACACGGAGGACCCTAATGACCAAACCACACAGCGACCCCAAATCCCCAGGGGGCGTGACTGCTCGGACCAAATCCTGTGACGTCACCGCTCTCACTCCCTGGGCTGTGATAGTATGACGCGTCCTGTGCACATGTGTCCCCGCCCCTTCCTGGAAGCTCCGCCTCTCGGTGGTTGCATACTGGAGCCGCTGGTCGGAGTTGTGGAGCGTTTCCCGGGAGCTGGCACTGAGGAGGACTCGGGACTCGGCGGACGGGATTGTTGTGCCCGGGAATAGCAGTTGTGGCCGCGGACTCCCGGGCACTGTGCGGAAGTCCCGGGCTCTGCTGCTCTAGGGGGAGGCACGAGCTCTTCCCGGTGCTGCTGAGCCCTCATGGGGGGGAAAGTTGGTGCTGTCACTGTGTGACCTGTGGAGCGGAGCATGTGGCGCCGGGGCTCGGGGCAGCTGTGAGCCGGGACTGCTCGGAGCTGTGCGCGCTGCCCGGGAACATGAAGCTGAGCCGGCAGATCACGGTGCTGGGCAGCGCGATCTTCTGTGTGGTGATCTTCTCCTTGTATCTCATGCTGGACCGGGGGCAGCTGGACCAACCGATGACCCCGCGCAGAGAGGGCGCCTTCCCACAGGTGAGCCCTGCCGTGTGCCCCGATGCCCCATCAGCCGCGGGCACATCC
The DNA here is from genome assembly GCF_032444005.1 of Ranitomeya imitator. Classification (NCBI taxonomy): domain Eukaryota; kingdom Metazoa; phylum Chordata; class Amphibia; order Anura; family Dendrobatidae; genus Ranitomeya; species Ranitomeya imitator. The sequence goes on from NC_091282.1 coordinate 180,852,646, forward strand.
CGAGGCACCAGGTGCCCTGACTTCTGCCAGCTGTACTTCTTCTACCTTCAATCACTTCACACCAGATCTGCTGCCAGTTTTCTCTTCACTTTATTGGATCTGATGAGGCTGGTGTACTTACTATGAGAATCCATTTCATTCTGGCTCCGTAATCTTTATAAAATGTCCTGATGCTAACATGAGAATTTTAGGAGTCCATCCAGCGACTATCAGTAAGTACACCAGCCCCATCATGTCTAGGCAGTCTATTCAATGTGTGCAGTTTGTATTGTGGAACCTGAGGCCAGATCACTCTAAGGGCATAATTACAGGGGTGTCCGCTATATTACTGAGCCCCCCACAGATCCCAAGTGTACAGAACAGAAGGCCTGCTCCGCATGTTCTCCACGTGTTCTTCTCGAGCCCCAAGATTTAGGAAAACTCCCTCTAATTCAGTCTTGTGTTGCCTAATTGGTTTGTCGTCTGTTTGCAGGGTGGTCTTTAGAAATCCCCCTGATACTGTGACCGTTCCTCATTATTATAGGGGATGGCGCCTTAACATTCTGTCCAGAGGGAACGCAAGGGGCGCATTCAAAATAATATATAATATATTCTTGCGTTCCCTCTGGACAGCTTTTTTTTTTTTTTTTTTTTTATAGTCCTTGCTCTGAAAATTGGTTATGAGGCTGTGTGCACACGTATAATGGTCCACTGCGGAATTTGATAAATCTGCAGCAAAAACGCAGCGTTTTTGCTGCAGACTTATCGCGGATTTCACTGCGGTTTTCTATTGGAACAGCTGTAAAACCGCTGCGGAATCCGCAGAAAGTGACATGCTGCGGAATGTAAACCACTGCCTTTCCGCGCGTTTTTTTCCGCAACATGTGCACAGCGTTTTTTTTGTTTCCCATAGGTTTCCATTGTAATGTAAACTCATGGGAAACTGCTGCGGATCCGCAGCGTTTTCCGCATCGTGTGCACATACCCTTAGAGTTTTCAAAAACTTTCCCAACAGCAGGAATTGTTATAAAAGATTAACCAATTACTTGCCTGCTCCCTCCAGCGATGCGTGCCAGTCCTGCAGCGATGACATCAGCCGTGATGCCTGCGTATGAGGCTGTACCCAACCCCTGGGCCGTGGTGATGGCCGTTGTTGGTATCTTTAGGCTTCTCGCAGTGGTGGGCTCTGAGCTTTTCCAAACGGACATAACCAAAAAAAAGGCTGAATAATTTGTTATTATTGTCTTTATTTAGTTTATTTTCAATTATCCCAATGTTATTTGTCTTTTAGATAAATATTTATTTTACTCGATTCTTTACAGACATTATCGGCACTGTCCCTTTTGGGGCTCACAATCTAGATTTCCTATCAGTATGTGTTTGGAATATTTAGATTCCTTCTCACTTCTGCCGGAGACTGTCCTTCATAATTATAGGGTTTTTTATGGGGAAAGATTTACTAATGCTGTAGAATGCGCCAGGTTCCCAAATGGAGGATAGGAGAGTTGATCTGCGCTGCCGAGGAGATATTTCCTATAAGGATCTAAAGGTACCTTCACACTAAGCGACGCTGCAGCGATACCGACAACGATGTCGATCGCTGCAGCGTTGCTGTTTGGTCGCTGGAGAGCTGTCACACAGACAGCTCTCCAGCGACCAACGATCCCGAAGTCCCCGGGTAACCAGGGTAAACATCGGGTTACTAAGCGCAGGGCCGCGCTTAGTAACCCGATGTTTACCCTGGTTACCAGCGTAAAAGTAAAAAAAAACAAACACTACATACTTACCTACCGCTGTCTGTCCCCGGCGCTCTGCTTCTCTGCACTCCTCCTGCACTGGCTGTGAGCACAGCGGCCGGAAAGCAGAGCGGTGACGTCACCGCTCTGCTTTCCGGCGCTCACAGCCAGAGCAGAGGAGTGCAGAGAAGCAGAGCGCCGGGGACAGACAGCGGTAGGTAAGTATGTAGTGTTTGTTTTTTTTACTTTTATGCTGGTAACCAGGGTAAACATCGGGTTACTAAGCGCGGCCCTGCGCTTAGTTACCCAATGTTTACCCTGGTTACCAGTGAAGACATTGCTGGATCGGTGTCACACACGCCGATCCAGCGATGTCAGCGGGAAGTCCAGTGACGAAATAAAGTTCTGGACTTTCCTCAGCGACCAACGATCTCCCAGCAGGGGCCTGATCGTTGGTCGCTGTCACACATAACGATTTCCTTAACGATATCATTGCTACGTCACAAAAAGCAACGATATAGTTAACAATATTGTTAAGTGTGACGGTACCTTAATAGACGTGATGTTGGAATAACAGAGGTTTACTCTGGAAGTTGGGCTAGCGTCTCCATCTGGAGGTCCACAGTGCTGTCCTGATGAAGCGAGTCCCACCTCGAAACACGTCGAGCTTTGTTGTTCCAACCTCGCGTCTACTGGATCCTTATTGGGAATATCTCCTCGGCAGCGCAGATCACCCCTCCTGCCCTCCAAGCGCTAACACCGCAGGTTTTCCTGTCCTGAGGGTGCTGCAGCTGTTTCTTGCTTCTATTCCTCATTTGTGAGTTTCGCCCCCATAAGTGATCAGTTACCTGTCCCTTCACCTGTTCTTGCCTATTGCATAAGACTTTATTGCGCTTGTCGTCTCCTCCCTTTTAGGTTATCATTACATTTTTCTTGTTATATTAAGGTTTAACAAACAATGTTAAGAACTTAAAATATATAAACAGTTTAAGCAGGAAGATAAGGGGGAGGGAGAACACACATGTTACCGGGGTATTGGTGAGGGAAAGCAGAGGTAACAAAGTGTCCAGAGTAATTTTTTACCAACATAACAGGTTTTAACAAACTATGTGAAATCTATCAATCTTAGTAGAGTAATGCTGTGTAACAAGGTTCACGGAATATAATAAAACCAGGGAGGAACAACTCTTGACATATCGAGTGGTTGCTTCGTATACTCAGGGAGAAGAGATAAAACTATAATAATTACCCAGGCTGTTTTGGAAATGAATGCCTGTAATCCAAGGTCCCCACCTGTTCTGATATTTTGGGAACATGTTACTAGCAGTAGCATAACTATTCTCATAAACTACATTATGTATCCTGGTTCCCATATGTCACATGCTTTCCTGATGAACATGATACTGAGGGCCCGATTTGTGTTTGTTTTTTTGTTGTCTTGCGTCCCATATTTTATCGTAATATTTGTTGCCATTTTTAGCCAAATTTTTTTGAACTGTGTTCATGAATTTTGAGCAAAATCAAAAGTGCTTTTTTTTTTTTTTTTTTTAACCTCCTTTCGCATCTTTGCAGAAATTTCCGGCAGGTTGAAAACACTCTTAAGGGGGACTGGAGTACATTTGCGCAAAACTTTAGCAGTTTTTTTCCATCTTAATCTGGTGCGAATGAGGAAAAACGAAACCTAAAATAGGTGCAAATGCGATATTGAATCGGGCCCATGTTTGCTCAGTGCTTTATTTAAAACCTTAGTGAACGTGTCAGTCCTACAGTTCTGAAGCCATACTCTCCCACAAAGGCGCACGAGCATCACTTATTGTGGTATGACTGAGCCCCGTGCGTTTTATGTTGATAGATTGTTCTAAATGCATTCGCACGTCTCCCAGTGGTGAGCTTCCTATGAGTTCTTGGTCTCCAGCAGAGCCCTGTGTACTGTGTGTGCGCACGATTAGGCTTTTGCCATGTCATGGACACTTTGTCTAATCTTACACTCTATTACAGCCTTTAAGTAACGTGGATGTGTCCCTTGATGTTCAGCACTGACGTACGTTTTCTTCGCTACTGCTAAATGCTTCTCCTTTTTAGGCTACTTTTAGGCTTTTATCATGTTTTTGACGCTACGTGTTTTCCTTGAGTCAAAAACGCAGCGTCTTACAGTTCCAGCAAAGTGGATGGGATTTATAGTGATCTCCCGGACACCGTGCATCTTATTTACGCTGCGGAAACTCTCCCACGGTCCGTTCGCAGCATGTCCACTTCTCTTTCGGGTGCACTGAGATTTATGCGCAGATTGTCCCCATAAATTTACAGTAGATGCGTAAAAAAGGTTAAAAAACCCAGCGCCAGCGCTTTCTGTGTGTTTCAGATGCGGAAACTAAAAAAGCGCGTACGTCAAAGTTCAGTGAAATCAAAATTTATCAAAAACGCGATAAAAACACAATGAATAAACGGAAGTAACCTAATTTAAATAATCGGTGCAGAAAATCTGCAACATCAAAAGCTCATTGTTGCGGTAACGTAGCCTTGGAATAAGTAGATTGCTCCCAGTTAATGCTAATTTATGTTCAGTTGAGCAAAAGCCGTGTGGTTTCAAGTCATTATCTGCAAGGAGAGGGGGTGTACGGATTCCTGTTGATTTCCTAATACAAGGATGAAGGTTTATTTGGCAATTTTTGGTGCAATATATTTGTTTTTTGACAAACGCATCCATATTAATCGGGATTTGCAAAGTATTGCTGATAAAGCTAAAAAAGATTTAGAAATGTTACGCAGATGTAACTTTTAGTGATGAGCACAAATGCTCGTTACTCGAGTTTGCTGAGGGGGCTCGGGTACGCACCGAATAACACGGGTGCTCGAGTGACATGTTTGAGTCATTGCAGCTGTAAGACAGCCATAAAACATGCCGGAAAAATGAAGTTTATCAGCAACATTTTATTCAATTTGGAATGTTAAATTACTTCTTCAATATAATTTTAATAATTTGCGATGCACAGGGTGCAGAGCTACGTACCTGCATCCTCTTATGTGCTGCTGCGTGGGTTCATATAGGGATCACAAGCCACGCAGGATTAAACAATCTTTAAAGCCAAACATAACCTCCTTAAATCTATGGAGTGAAATAACTTACGTTTTGCACGTGCATATGTATTCACCCCTTTTGTTATGAAGCTCCTTTCATAAGTCACATGCTTAGTGATTGCACACAGGTGGACTTCTTAAGTGTCACATGCTCTGTCAGTATATACGCAGCTTTTTTTTAAAGGTCACAGATACGGCAACACCATTAAGCACCACTAACCAAACACCATGAAGATGAAGACCAAGGAGATCTCCAAACAAGTCAGGGACAAAGTTGTTAAGTACAAGTCAGGATTGTTTTTTTTTTTTTTTATAAATCCCTTTTTACCAAGTGTATACCTCCCACCAAAAAACTCTAGAGACGCAGTGCATGTTATATTATGTAACATTTGGCCACATAGGACTTGCAGGGAAAAGTGGATTGTTCTCTTAATGCACCACTCCCAACTCTTTTCTTTCTTTCAGCACTGGAGTGGCGCTTCAAATGTAAGCCCCCCATTCTTATACTCCCCTTCCGGCGGCTCCACTTTTTACCGACGCCGCTCTGGAAGTCAGAATTAACATCACAACAACTGCTCAAAGCAAGTTTGAGAGCCAGAACAAGGCTCTCATAGAGATGTATTGAAAAGTGACCTCCATGAAACACTGGAGCTGCCTGCAGATCACTTTTGGTAGGAGACCGACGGGAGCAAACCTAGAAAAGATGAAGACAGCAGATGAGTATGAGACTGGGGGCAGGGGAATTACATTTAAAGCACCACTCCAGCGGGTCAATTTAAAAAAAAAAAAAAAAACTGGAGTGGTGCTTTAAGAACTGTAATTGTCCTCTAACCTAAGCCTCTATTTCCTAAATTACAATCCACAGAGTGTAGAGTGATACGTTTTAGCATTAACGTTTATTCAGTCTTTATTAGAACAAATATGCCAAGCATGAAAAAGAATGTACCGTGTATACTCGAGTATAAGCCGAGATTTTCAGCCTATTTTTTTTTTGGCTAAAAGTGCCCCTCTCTGCTTATAATCGAGTCACCCCCACCGGTCCATCTCCCTTCTCCCCCTGTTCGTCTCTCTGTCACATCATAGTCACCTGCTCCCGACGCGGTCCCTGCTTCTCCGATGGTCACAGGGCGCCGGCAGCTCTTCCTGTGTTCAGCCGTCACTAGGTACCGCTCATTGAAGTAATGAATATGAACGCGACTCCACTCCCATAGGTGTGGAGCACATATTCATTACTTTAATGAGTGGTACTAGTGACCGCTGAACAGAGTAAGAGCTTCCGGCGCCCAGAGATCATTGCATCGGAGAAGCTGCCAGGGACTGCGCCGGGAGGGTGAGCATTGCGATATTATTATTATTATTATAGCACCATTGATTCCATGGTGCTGTACATGAGAAGGGGTTACATACAAGTTACAGATATAATTTACAGTAAACAAACTAACAATGACAGACTGATACAGAGGGGCGAGGACCCTGCTCTTGCAGGCTTACATTCTACAGATATTCACCTTTCCCCGTTTCACCGCCGCTCCGTCTTCCATGTCCTCTGGCTGCGACGTTCGGGTCAGAGGGCGTGATGACGTGGTTAGTGTGCGCACCTCCCTCTGCCTGAACAGTCACTGCAGAGAGCCGGAAGACGGAGCAGCGCGGCCGTGGAACGGGGACAGGTGAATATCGTGTTTTTTTAAATTGCAGCAGCAGCATATAGGGCAAATATTTCTATGGAGCCATAATAACCTTTATGCGGCATTATATGGGCCAAATGTTTCTATGGAGCATCTTATGGAGCCATACTCCTCCATTATGCAGCATTATATGGGGCAAATGTTTCTATAGAGCATCTTATGGGCCGATAATCAACCTTTGTGCAGCATTACATGGGGCATATTTTTTGTATGGGGCCCATCATGAACTGTATGGAGAATTATATGGGGCGTATTTTTTATGGAGCATTTTATGGGGCTCCTGATTCGATATGGATATTCCAAAACACTTAACCTACTGATGTCTCAATTAATTTTACTTTTATTGGTATCTATTTTTATTTTTGAAATTTACCGGTAGCTGCTGCATTTCCCACCCTAGGCTTATACTCGAGTCAATAAGTTTTCCCAGTTTTTTGTGGCAAAATTAGGGGGGTCGGCTTATACTTGAGTATATACTGTAATAATTGGTTCAGGATGCATAAAGTGCTGTTACTATCAAGAAATCACTACAGACTCATTTGATTATCCCGGTGCAATAGTGAGTGATTCCTATTATTTTTCTTCTGAAACTCGCCACTCTTGGTATCCTGTATGTGTTTTTTAACCAAAATGATTGTTATTATTGGTGCTTTAAAAATGACTGATTTGTATTTGGTCTTGTCCTGAAAATAATATGTCCGTGCTCAGTCATCCTCTGTATTTATATCAAAGCAGCATTTCTTACATTTGAAAGAATAGGGTTGTGATGTAAGGTGAAGTATCATATCTGCCTTTCATGTGGCCCAGCAGCATGACCCACCTGTCACGGGTTCCCCGCAACAGAGCGGAGCCAGAAGACTCCAGAGTCTGAGTTCTCCTTCTCCTGCACTGTATAGAAGCACTTCACCTTATTAAACGGTGTACATTTCTTTGGTCAGTGCAGGGGTTTATGTGCTCTGTTGAGTTCTCTTGGAGCTAAGGCTCTCAGCTGTGCACTGTTAGCCAGTCCCATCCCCTGTATAATCTGGGTCCTGACACATCATCAGAGCTAGCTTTTGCTGCATGACTAGGAGAATAGGTGTTGGTGGTTATTTGAGCAGGCCTTTGGCAGATTTATCTGTGACAGTTGCTTGGTTTTGAGTGTGATAATTCCCTTCTCTTACTTTTGTTTAACCCCATCCTTCACTCCTCAGTGCATACCTCTGTTATACGTGTGTATATTTGTATATTTTCCTTTACCCCTGTTCATATTACTTTAGTCTGGTTGGTGCACTACTACTCCCCTCTTCCCTGGGTGGGGAAAAAGTACAAACTGAGGGTGGATTCAGGAGATAAGGCAAGGTATGTGGCCACGGCATCTTCACCTTCAGAAGTTACCCTGGGAGCAGGGCGAGCTAGGGTGCCCCCTAGCATTAGGGAAGGATCCCCTGGTACTGGGGCTCCCAATAACAGAGTCGTGACACCACCCTTTTGAGGATATTAAATGGGTTGTCCAGAATACAATGACAAGTCTACAGTCACTTTATGTGACTGCAGACTTGTGAATCCTCATATTGCACGCTGTGAGGATTATCCTGTGTAAGCGCCAGGCGCGGCTGTCCCTTGACCGCTACTACGTGATATGCATACTCCTGGCCAGAATCTGATTTGACTGTTTCTGGTGCACTCAATGCAAAGTTATTGTGTGAGACCAGAAACAGTCTAGTTGGAATGTAGCCAGGATCATGCATATTGTGTATTTGCAGGTATATGACCTCCGTTCCGTGTTTTTTTTTTTTTTTTTTTTTTTTCTTCTTCTTCTGTCTTTAGCCACCAAAAAAGACAAATTGCAGGAAAAAAAAAGATGCCAAAGTGGTGTAAGGGCATGTAATCACAAAGTCTTCTAATCGCCGGCGTATCTGCTGAGTTTGTGAATGAGAACACAGTTTAGGAAAATTCCGTTTTTTTCCCGGAAGCATCTTCCCTTGTCCTTTTGGTTATTCTTCTTGTGGTGCCGCTGGAAGATCCCTTTTCTAAGTGTATATAAGCTATTGAGCGGCTTCCAAACCACCTGAAGCCGCCTGAAAAATCTTTTATTTTTTTTTAGCTGCTTCACCGCATTAGAAGCCTGATGAGGTTATTAGAAGCTCAAACATGTGCAGTGCATAGATTATTTTTTTTTTTAAATGCGGGTGCGCCAAAATGCTGTGCACGTATGTAACCTTAAACCGGCTTTAGATTTGTTTCATAAAGTTTCACATCATACACATTAATACACTTTGGAAGGGAATCTGTCAGGAGGATGAGCCCTCCTCTGCCATTGATATGAGCATGCAGGTCATAGAAGCTGAATAATAGGATACCTTGATATCTGTGATCCGATGTCTTATTCCCGAGAAATTCACGCTTTCTAAAATTTCACAGCTCGACTATTTCTTCACATTCCTGCTCCCTGTAGATTGAGCAGTATGACTCTGATGGCAGGTTCTCTTTAACGTCTGATGTAATCTGTGATTTTTGTCATGTATTTTTTTTTTGTTGCAGACTGTAAACCATTTGTGAAACACAACAATACCCTAGGTTAGGGTGACATTGGACCGACACTGATCTGGCACCATGCTAATGCCCAGGAGCAATAGAAGGCAGTTTACCATTCTCGCCCTTAACAAGTTTTCTTGCATAGCGAGTTTCTGTAATTTTTAGACTGGCACAACGTGTTCTTTTTATTACACTATTTCTTGCGCCAGGTCTGTATGAACTTGTGGGGAGTGGTGTTTGCACATCCTACTTGGCCTCTCTTTTTCAGTTTAGACAACAGCCAGCAGTGATTTTAATGACCCGGTTTCACTCCCATATGGTTTATATGTAGAATAGTGATTTTTAATCATTTTGTATGGATTTCCGGGTGTCCTTTATTCCAATAACTTCAGTAGAGCACTTAAGCGAGAACTGTACTGTTGCTTTTGCTTTCTTTATGGAAGCGGCACTTCTGCAGTTAATCTTTACTTGTTTGCTTTGTTTTGTAGTAGGCTCCATAGCTGGCTCACAGATTAGTCTGTCTTATTAGCTCATTATAACATTATCTGATTTCTTATGCATTAGCACAATAAAGGGAATGTGTTATCGGAAAACAATTTATTGCTTATATAAGCTTTTTAAAGGGCCTGTCCACGACTAGGACCACCCCTTCTCGATCTGCATGTTTGGCCCCGTTAAAATAAAGACACCTGTACTCCCCTCCTGTGAGGGTTGTGCCAAAGCTCCGACTCCTCAATTTTACGGACTCAGACTGCAGCACTGCTGAGTACGTAAAGTGCAGCACAGATTCATCCCAACTAAAAGCAGAGATCCTTTAATCTGTTTACATAGGACATTTCATAACTTTCCCAAATTACTATGAAAATATTTACAGCACATCCTGCATTGTCCTACTGTACCCAATTATATATTTTTGGAGTCTGACCATTTTATACCGACTCCACTACTCCGATTTCCCAGCGCTGCCTCCTGTGCCACCACTGCTCCAGCGGTGTCGGCACTCATGTTCTCTGATTGTCACTTGAGCCATGACCGCCGGCGTCATTGTCTCCAGAAACATTAGTAATCAACAGGAAGTAATCGGCCAGCCGCGGCTCTCACTTTCTTTTGATTATTTACACGCCCGAAGGCGGGGACAGTGATGCCAGCACTGATTGGGCAGCGGGCTCACATGTCATAACCACATGAGACTCCCCGAAATGCGAGGCCGCCACAGGCGGTGAATATATGTTTTCAGTTTAAAGGGGCCAAACATTCAGATCGAGAAGTGTTGTTGTTGTTGTTGTTTTTTTTTTTTTTTTTTTTCACATTTGTGCTATATTTTCTATTCAGTATATTTGAAAAATCTTCCAATTTTCACACTGACCATTAAGCCTAATATTCGACTCCTACTTTCTTTTCTTGATATGGACTTTAGCAGCAGTCGCCTGACTCAGACCAGGTTTGTTTGTACAGAAGCATAAACTCATTATGAAGGAAAGGGGGAATATGAGCGGTTACATCACCATAGTCCTCCTATCTGTGATAATGAGACTGCTGATAAGTTATCTGCATACACTCGGTGCACAATTATTGGAAAAGTGAGGATTTTCACCGTATCATCATTTTTATGCAGATTTTCCACCTGCAAGCTGTATAAACCTGAATCCTTATTGGATGAAGCAGATCAGATGATGTGTGTTTTTGTAATGAGGAGGGTAAGGGTGATATATTAAGAAAACAAACAAAATAGAGACATTCTAAAAACCTACCATAATTTAAAGGGGCTCTGTCAGCCCAGAATAACTGTTCAACACAAGTACAGGCACTTGGTCTTATCAGAGAAATCTTCTTCTTTCTCTATCCCCATGATGGCACCACGGAGAGAGGGGTCCGCCCCCAGGGACAGGAAACCTACAGATGAAAAAGGGCGTACCTCTCTCCCACATCAGTTGGTTTCCTGTCCCTGACGGGGAACCTACAGCGACGTACCTGAAGATTCTTTGTGGGATTCCAGGGTGCTGGCCGGTCGGTTCATGACAGGGGGCGCCCTGTCACGGCTGTGTCCAGCTGGTTTTCTCCCCCCTTTCTCCGACCCTGAGGCACCACCACGGGGGTCGGCGGGCCCTACGGGTGAGTGTTGCAGGGGAAGGCAGTGAAGAGGATCGAGCCTGCCTTCCCCAAAGAAAAAAAAAAAAAAAGGGGAGGAAAGAGGCAGGTGACGGCGGTCACCATTACAGCCTCTGCACCGCTAATAGGTGCGTGGGGGTAGCGGCGGCTACGCTACCATTATCAGGAACTGGGAAGCGGCAGGAGGCTAGAGCAAAGCGCCGCAGGCACCGCTGAACCGCCGCCCAAACCGGAAGTACGGGCTCGGGCGGAACGTTAGAACGCGCGCACAGGCGTCCCCAATAATATCTTCCCTATAGGACGCCTGTGCCGCGAACCGGAAGTGACGCGCGCGCATGCGCAGATGACCACTTCTGCCGGCGGCAAGTTTAAAAAACAGCGTCCTCGGTAGAGGAAACGTGGAAAACCTTCTCTTTTTGGCAAACACAGTGGGGAGCCACTATGAGCGGTAAAGAACCACAAGAGGCACAGGAATGTGCACAATCATCACCTGAGGAAGTACTGCGTCCGCGCTCACAACATCAGCGCAAGGGGAACGCTTCATCCCAGCAACGCAGCAGCAGCGGACGCTCAGGGTCACAACGCAGCCGAGTCTCTGGGGGAAATACACGGCCGGCGACGAATCCAGTGGATACAGTCCCGAGGCCAGAGACTGTATCTCTTAGTCGTAAGGGGTGAGTGATCTACGTGAAAGTAATAATGTAATACGAGATTACTTTTTCTCCTAGGGAAGGAAATGTACAGGCAAATCAAAGCACAAAGTGTGTGCGATATGTTTGGAAGAGCTACCTTCCTCATGGGAAAAAAAGCTATGCGGGTCCTGCATAGAAAAAACCATCCAGGAGGAATCTCCGGCGTTCGCGTCAGACCTGAAAACTATAAAAATAAATAATTAATAACTATATAAATAAAAAATCAAGTGGAAAGTGCCCTCAAAGGCATTAAAATTCCGAGGAAAAAACATAGATCAGGTCATAAGTCTCCCGAGTCCAGTATAGACGAATCAGAAAACGAGACATCTGACTCTAATGATTCATCGACATCCGAGACCTCCTCACTATCATCGGAGGGGGGACGCAGTTGCTTCCCCATCGAGGAGACAGACGCATTGGTAAAGGCCATCAGAACAACTATGGGTCTGGTAGACGAACGCCCTAAAAGAACAGCACAGGACATAATGTTCAGCGGACTAGAACAAAAGAAAAGAAGAGTATTTCCAATAAATGAGAAAATTCATTCTTTGATTAAGAAAGAATGGAAGAAACCGGATAAAAAAGTTCTCTTGACCCCCAAGAGAAAGTACCCGTTCGATGACCCAGCCTGCTCATCCTGGAGCAAGGCACCCAAACTGGATGTGGCCATAGCAAAGGCCTCTAAAAAGTTCGCTCTGCCCTTCGAGGACATGGGCACTCTAAAGGATCCAATGGACAAAAAGGCAGACACCTTCTTAAAAAACTCCTGGGAGGCGGCAGGAGGGGGTCTAAAGCCAGCCATCGCAGCCACCTGCACGGCCCGTGCTCTAATGGTATGGCTTGAACATTTGGATTCGCAACTAAAAGAGAAAGTCCCAAGAGAGACAATACAAAAGTCAGTGTCCATGATGAAAGGGGCAGCAGCTTTTCTGGCGGACGCTTCGGTGGACTCAGCAAGATTATCAGCCAGGTCGGCTTCTTTCTCAAACGCCGCAAGACGCGCCCTGTGGCTAAAGTGCTGGCCGGGGGACCTGCAGACAAAGACCAAGCTTTGCTCAATACCTTGCGAAGGTGAATTCCTGTTTAGGTCAACGTTGGACGACATCCTCGACAAAGCAGGAGATAAAAAGAAATCTTTTCCCGGGTTCCCCAACCAGTCATATAGGCGCTCCTTTCGGAACAGAAAGTTCATGCGCAGAAGACCTCCAAAAGGAAATAAAGACGGATGGGAAGACAGAAGAAACAAAAACAGGGGCTTCTTGTTCAACAAACCCCCCCCTCCAGATAATAAAAAATCCCAATGAAGGTACTCCCCGGGTCGGAGGGAGACTAGCCGAGTTTCTTCCAGCCTGGGAAAGAATTTCAAACAGTCCTTGGATTCTAGGTATTATACGAGAAGGCCTCAAATTCAAATTTCGTGTTCCTCCCGGCAACTCCTTCATGGTAACGCCTCAAAAACAATCACTCGAACAGTCAGCTCTCCAGAAGGAGATTCTAAGCCTAATCCAGAAAGATGTATTGCAAGAAGTTCCATACCAGGAAAGAGGCACGGGGTTCTATTCTCCTCTCTTCCTCCGAAAAAAACCGGACGGATCGTACAGAACGATCATAAATCTCAAAAAACTAAACAGTTTCCTGGAAATACAACATTTCAAAATGGAGACAATAAAATCTTGCGTGAGAATACTCTTTCCTTTGTGTTTCATGACTGTTCTAGATTTACGAGACGCATATTACCATGTGCCCATCCACAGAGATTACCAAAAATATCTCAGACTGGCAGTGAATATCCAGGGGGAAGTAAAACACTTCCAATTCCGGGCTCTCCCCTTCGGGATAGCTATCGCTCCTCGGGTATTCACAAAAATAATGTCAGAGGTAATGGCTCACATACGGGAACAGAATATCTTAATAGTTCCCTATCTAGACGACCTCCTCGTGGTAGGGAACTCATTTCAACACTGCGAACAACAGTTGAATCTGGTCATTGCTTCTCTGTCGAGTCTAGGGTGGCTGCTAAACATACCCAAGTCCAAAATGGTTCCATCCCGGGTTCAGGAGTATTTGGGGATAGTCCTAGACTCGATCACGCAGACATGCTATCTTCCTCAGGAGAAGGTACAAAAAATGACACAGGCAGTGTTACAGCTGACGGTATCCCCAGTCACCACTCTGAGGAGAGCAATGTCCCTCCTGGGCTCTATGACTGCCTGCATTCCGGCAGTTCAGTGGGCACAACTTCATTCCCGGGATCTACAATGAGAGACTTTAAATTTAGGCATATCTCTGCACGGAAATTTAGACGGGCAGTTAAGTATTTCTCCAAACACGATACACTCCCTAGCATGGTGGGCAGACCCAGGGAATCTAACCAAAGGGGTTCCTTGGGCGCTACCGACGGAGAAGATTCTAACGACGGATGCAAGCCCCTGGGGCTGGGGAGCACATATAGGCGATCAAGTGGCACAGGGGAGTTGGAACAAAAGTCAAGAGCTAGACTCTTCCAACATGAAAGAACTGCTAGCGGTAAAACTGGCCCTAACACACTTCCTATATCCCCTTCACGGTCATCATGTAAAAGTCTTTTCGGACAACCAGGTAGTGGTTGCATATCTAAACCACCAAGGGGGAACCAGGTGTCGAGCTCTGATGGAGGTAACCCAATCCATCTTCCACATAGCGGAACACAGTCTAAAGTCCTTGACAGCTCTCCACTTAAAAGGCTCCGAAAACCAAACTGCAGACTTCCTGAGCAGAACATGCTTAAAGCGGGGAGAGTGGGAGCTAAACCAAACGGTCTTCGATCAAATCGTGAATCTCTGGGGCCTACCAGTAATAGACCTATTCGCGAACAGTCAAAACCGCAAAGTAAAAACATTCTGCTCAATCGATCCCCGGGGGAACCCTGTAGCTCTAGACGCATTGACAATTCCTTGGAACTATCACCTTGCCTATGCGTTCCCTCCAATGTCACTCATCCCCTTAGTGCTGAGGAAAATTCGGGAGGAGGGGACTACAGTGATACTAATAGCGCCATTCTGGCCCCGCAGAATATGGTTTTCTTGGCTAAGAAAAATGTCCATATCAAGTCCATGGGTTCTACCAGACACGCCGAAACTTCTGTCCCAGGGTCCAATATTTCACCCCAATGTAAAAAATTTACACATGACAGCGTGGCTTTTGAAAGGAGGTTGCTGAGGGACAAAGGGTTCTCTCCTAACTTGGTGTCCACTCTATTACAGAGTAGAAAACCCGTAACCACTAGAATATATGGGAAAGTGTGGAAAAAATTCATGTCAGTATCAGGGGCAGACCCGTCTGGGGAAATTCCGATAGGGAAAGTCCTTGAATTTTTACAGAAAGGTCTGGAAAGAGGTTTGGCTACAAGCACTCTAAAGGTTCAGGTAGCAGCCTTGGCAGCACTGTATAATTATGATCTGGCCAGAAATCATTGGGTCATGCGATTTATTAAAGCCTCATCTAGGTCCAGACCCATTCCCCTCCACAACTCTCCCCCATGGGATCTAAACCTCGTACTAAACGCTCTAACCAAACCTCCCTTTGAGCCCCTGACAGAAGTTCCTTTAAAGATCTTATCTCTAAAAACCACACTCCTAGTGGCCCTAACCTCAGCTCGTCGTGTCAGCGATATACAAGCGTTATCTTCATGCCCGCCCTTTACTCAGATACTTGATGACAGAGTCATTCTAAAAACTGACCCGGCTTATCTCCCTAAAATAGCGTCACAGTTTCACAGAACGCAAGAAATTTCTTTACCCTCCTTTTGTCCCAACCCTAAAAATGAGGGGGAAAAAACACTGCATACCCTAGACGTAAAAAGATGTCTGGTCCAATATCTATCAGCCACTAGGGAGTGCAGGAAGGATAGGGCTCTGTTTGTCTGCTTCCAGGGTCCACGCAAAGGACAAAAAGCATCGAAAGCCACGTTAGCAAGATGGATAAGAGACGCCATCGCCCTATCCTACTCATCCTGTGGGACAGCTATCCCAGAGAACATAAAAGCTCATTCGACCAGAGCAGTGGCATCATCCTGGGCGGAGAGAGCTGGCGTTTCAATACAACAGATATGTAGAGCGGCCACTTGGTCTTCCCAGTCTACATTTTTCAAGCATTACCGCTTAGACTTGACCTCCTCTGATCCTACCTTTGGGCGAAGGGTTCTAGAGGCAGTGGTCCCTCCCTAATAGCTCTATCTATTCAAATCTCTCCGTGGTGCCATCATGGGGATAGAGAAAATGGTAGTTACCTGCCGATAACGGTATTTCTCTGATCCCATGATGGCACCCGTATATTCCCTCCCTTTTCACACACAGGTGTGCACTTGATAATGTACTAGTAATTAGTTTTAGTCACGGTGCCTCTGTTAAGTTAAATAGGTTAAGTTTAATTTGTACAAATATTGAGTTGCAGCTGAAGTTCTGTATAAGGCTCTGTAATCCAACTGATGTGGGAGAGAGGTACGCCCTTTTTCATCTGTAGGTTTCCTGTCCCTGGGGGCGGACCCCTCTCTAAGTGGTGCCATCATGGGATCAGAGAAATACAGTTATCGGCAGGTAACTACCATTTTCTCTGCTAGAGTTGATCAGTCTTGAAAATTGTCAATTCTTAAAATCTGTATTCTGTGAAGGTACTTACATTACTGAGAAGAATAGTATCTGTGGCAGCCGCCATCTCCTATGTAGATGGGAGGAGCTAGAGGCAGAGCTCCTCCCTCTTATTTACATAGGATATGACAGCTGCTATGGTTACAATTCTATCTAAATAGGAGGGAGGAGCTCTGCCTCCAGCTCCTCCCATCTGTATAGAATTATATCCATAGCATCTGCCATCTCCTATCTCAGTGATGGGGAACTCTGTCTTCACTGAATACAGATTCTACCCTAGAAATGAGAATTTTGCTAACAACCAATTTTGGCAGAGAAAGAAGCAGATTCTTCTGATAAGATATATTACAAAGTTGCTTATTTTCACATGTACTATTGAATTCTGAAATAAAAATGACGGTTACTCGTTAAATGTTTGGCTCCGCCATGATGCACTGAGCGCCTGCACGTGGTTTGAACGGCCATTCTCTGCTGACAGTCCCTTTTCACCATAGGTCTGTTTCTGATTTTTCAGAATAAATTACATTTTTGAAACTGGAACTTTCACCTAATTTTTCATATTGAACTGGACCCATCATGCATTACTAGTTTCTGAGCAGAATAATATGCAATTTGCCTCTTCTGAGAAAAAGAGGACTTAAACTCTATAGCGCCACCTGTTGGAAGTAGCAATCCTACAAGTCACAATCAACTCTTTAACGAGTCGTGCAATATAACTTAGGATAAAAGCCAAATCAGTATCTCAATTCGCAGACACGGTGTTTCGGGCTGTTGGCCCTCGTCAGTGCAAAGCATGAGAACTAATTTGGCTAGGTGAGAGGCTAAAACATTTCTTTTATTTTACTTCTCTATTGCAGAGATATGAGCAATCAAGTGTTAGGCACCTAATGAGATGACTTTAGTTGCCACCTGGGGTGTTCACTTCTGCCTCCTGTATGACGCTGATCAATCATAAATAGGCAGCAACATAGAAATGTGATGTCAACAGGATCACATGACCAGAGTACACTGGTCCTGCCAGCCGGAGTGTGCTGCTGATATAAGCACTGAAGATGCATTATGCAGCACAGAAGTGTGGAAATATTAACTGGAGAATAAAATAATAAAAAAAATCTTTTCATCCCGCTTTGCAGCCACTTTTACATCATTTGTCCAGATTAACATGACATTTTCATGAAAGGTCCTCTTTAAAGGCAACATGTTAGCTGATTCAGGGTATGTGCACATGCTGCGGATCCGCAGCGGATTTGACGCTGCGGATTCGCAGCAGTTTTCCATGAGTTTACAGTACCATGTAAACAATTGGAAAACAAAATCCACAGTGCACATGCTGCGGGAAAAAAACGTGCGGAAACGCTGCCTTGTTTATTCCACAGCATGTCAATTCTTTGTGCGGATTCCGCAGCGGTTTACACCTGCTCCATAATAGGAATCCGCAGGTGTAAAACAGCAGGTGGAATCTGCACAAAAACCGTGGTAATTCCGCAGTGCGGATTTACCTAAATCAGTGCGAAAAAGTCCGCACACCTTTCCACAACGTGTGCACAATACCCTCATGGTTCCTAGCCAATCATAAACTGGCTGCACTATTCCATCCATGTGTGTCGGGGCCGGGGTCACACTTGCGAGTGCAATGCGAGAAACTCGCTTCAATACCCGGTACTGCCGCTGCCACTTGGGACCGGTGCGTTCAGTTGCATAGAAATACATGCAGCAGCACACTCCCGTCCCGAGTGCCGGCGGAGTATGCCTCTCGGATGACTTATCTGAGGCCATACCCGGTGGCTTGTCCCCACTCCCCATGAGTGACCCGGTCTTTCTTATGCATGTGTATGGTGCATAACTTAGGCACACGCCATATTTGCATAAAAATGTACCGTATATACCTGAGTATAAGCCGAAACCCCTAACTTTGCCACACTGGGAAAACTTAATGACTCGAGTGTAAGCCTAGGGTGGAAAATGCAGCAGCTACTGGTAAATGTCAAAAATAAAAATAGATACCAATAAAAGTAAGATTAATTGAGACATCAGTAGGTTAAGTGTTTTTGAATATTCCCCTGGGACAATGACTCGAGTATAAGCCGAGAGGGGCACTTTCAGCCTAAAAAAAATGGGCTGAAAATCTCGGCTTATACTCGAGTATATATGGTAAGTTTTTAATTTTGTTGCTGCATTTCCATTTGTTTGCATACATTATAGTGCAAACCTACAATTGATGACAACTAGTGATGAGCGAATAGCAATGTTGCTCGGGTGGTCTCCGAGTATTTTGTAGTGCTCCGGACATTTAGTTTTCCTTGCCTCAGCTGCATGATTTATGGCTGCTAGCCAGGCTGAATACATGTGAGGAATGACTGTTTGTTAGGGAATTCCCACATGTATTCAGGCTCTCCAGCAGCCATAAATCATGCAGCTGAGGCGACATAAACTAAATCTCCGAGCACTAACAAATACTGGGAGACCACCTGAGCAACAATGCTATTCGCTCATCACTAATGACAACTGGTGTAGTTTTCTATTACCCAATATGTGCTACATTTGAGGTTTGCACACCTAATAAACTGGCACATTTTATTCCAATGTAGTTTGACTCGCTTACGACCCCCTGACAAAAGCCAACGCCGAATATCACTTTGGGGTAGGCGCCTCGCTGTCTGGGTTCTCTTGATTACCCTATTGCTATATATATATATATATATATATATATATATATATATATATATATATATATATATATATATATATATATATATATATATATATATATATATATATATATATATATATATATATATATATATATATAGTATAAGCCGACCCCCCTACTTTTGCCACAAAATATATATATATATATATATATAGTATAAGCCGACCCCCCTACTTTTGCCACAAAATATATATATATATATAGTATAAGCCGACCCCCCTACTTTTGCCACAAAAAACTGGGAAAACTTATTGACTCGAGTATAAGCCTAGGGTAGGAAATGCAGCAGCTACCGGTGAATTTCAAAAATAAAAATAGATGCTCCATACCGTTCATTATTGCCCCATAAGATGCTCCATATAAAGCTGTGCCACATATAATGCTCCATATTGTTCATTATTGCCCCATAGAAGTTCCATATAAAGCTGAGCCTCATATATGCTCTGCACCGTTCATTATTGCCCCATAGAAGCTCCATATAAAGCTGTGCCACATATATGCTCTGCACCGTTCATTATTGCCCCATAGATGCTCCTTATAAAGCTCTGCCATATAGTGCTCTGCACCGTTCATTATTGCCCCATAGATGCTCCTTATAAAGCTCTGCCATATAGTGCTCTGCACCGTTCATTTGTGCCCCATAGATGCTCCTTATAAAGCTCTGCCATATAGTGCTCTGCACCGTTCATTTGTGCCCCATAGATGCTCCTTATAAAGCTCTGCCATATAGTGCTCTGCACCGTTCATTTGTGCCCCATAGATGCTCCTTATAAAGCTGTGCTACCGGTATATATAATGCTGCAATAAAAAAAAAAATGCCATACTCGCCTCTCTTGCTTGCAGCTCCCAACATCTCTCCGCACTGACTGATCAGGCAGAGGGCGCCGCACACACTATATCGCGCCCTCTGACCTGAACATTCAGTGCAGAGAGACGCCGGGAAGATGGAGCGGCGCCCGGCGTGTGGAACGGGGATAGGTGAATATGCGATACTTACCTGCTCCCGGCGTCCCGCTCCTTTTCCCGGACAGCTGGTCTCCGAGTGCCGCAGCCTCTTCCTCTGTCAGCGGTCACCGTTACCGCTGATTAGAGAAATGAATATGCGGCTCCATCCCTATGGGAGTGGAGTCCATATTAATTTCTCTAATGAGCGGTCCCACGTGACCGCTGAACAGGGGAAGAACTGCAGCACCCGAAGACCGTGGGACTGCAGGGACAGCGCCAGGAGCCCCGGAAGCAGGTAAGTATGCATCAGCGCCCTCTCACCCGCTGACCCTGCCGCCCACCGTGACTCGAGTATAAGCCGAGAGGGGCACTTTCAGCCCAAAAATTTGTGCTGAAAATCTCGGCTTATACTCGAGTATATACGGTGTATCTATCTATCTATCTATCTATCTATCTATCTATCTATCTATCTATCTATCTATCTATCTATCTATATCTATATTCTGCAAGCATCTTCTCCAGGTCCATCGGAGCACCTCCAACAGTGCTTGTCGGGCCGAGCTGGGCAGATTCCCTCTACACCTAACAGTTCTAAAGAGGGCGCTGTCATTCCGGGCTCACCTGCATAGGAGCAATCCAAGCTCCCATCACCATAAAGCCCTGATACATGTAGGTGAAACAGAAAAACCAGAACCCTCGGAACAGCCCAGCCAAACCCAACCGGACCAGAACACCAATCACAACAACCTGACAAAAGCCGGAATCAGGAAGATGGCAGACGAAGGCCAGGAGAGGTATATCAGTGACTGGAAGAATGATATCATCAGCTCACAGAAACTGACCATGTACCGGAGCCTACAGAGAGACTACAGACTGGCCCCATATCTGGAGAAACTCCCGGACCCCAGAGACCGCCAGATCCTGAGCCGATATAGACTCAGTGCCCACAGTCTGGCCATCGAATGTGGCGACACAGGCAGAGCTACAAGCCCAGGGAGGAAAGACTGTGCCAACACTGTGACCAGGAGGCCATAGAGGACGAAACCCACTTCCTGCTACACTGCTCCAAATACTCAGCAGTGAGGGACACTCACTTCAGGAGACTCTCACATCTCTTCCCAGACTTCATCACCATGAAGGAGGAAGAGAAAACATATATCCTGCTGGGAGAAGAAGAGAGCGCAGTGGAGATAGCAGCGCGGTATGTGAGCGAATGTCATAGACTGCGAGAAAGAGAACTAGGATGCCATGGACTATAGCCCCCAACCTGGACCTGCCCCATCCACCTCCCCTATGCCATGGACTATAGCCCCCACCCTGGATCTGCCCCCATCCACCTCCCCTATGCCATGGACTATAGCCCCCACAATGGATCTGCCCCATCCACCTCCCCTATGCCATGAACTATAACCCCCACAATGGATCTGCCCCCATCCACCTTCCCTACAGCTCCTACCCAACATCCCCACAGTCCCTATCCCTATTGCCTTTATACACTTGCTTTGGCAAAACTGATGTGTATTTGGTCCTGCCAATAAAGCTTCTTTGAATCTATCTATCTATCTATCTATCTATCTATCTATCTATCTATCTATCTATCTATCTATCTACATACATACATACATACATACATACATACATACATACATACATACATACATACATACAGTGGGGCAAAAAAGTATTTAGTCAGTCAGCAATAGTGCAAGTTCCACCACTTAAAAAGATGAGAGGCGTCTGTAATTTACATCATAGGTAGACCTCAACTATGGGAGACAAACTGAGAAAAAAAAAATCCAGAAAATCACATTCTGTTTTTTTTATCATTTTTTTTGCATTTTATGGTGGAAAATAAGTATTTGGTCAGAAACAATCAAGATTTCTGGCTCTCACAGACCTGTAACTTCTTCTTTAAGAGTCTCCTCTTTCCTCCACTCATTACCTGTAGTAATGGCACCTGTTTAAACTTATCAGTATAAAAAGACACCTGTGCACACCCTCAAACAGTCTGACTCCAAACTCCACTATGGTGAAGACCAAAGAGCTGTCAAAGGACACCAGAAACAAAATTGTAGCCCTGCACCAGGCTGGGAAGACTGAATCTGCAATAGCCAACCAGCTTGGAGTGAAGAAATCAACAGTGGGAGCAATAATTAGAAAATGGAAGACATACAAGACCACTGATAATCTCCCTCGATCTGGGGCTCCACGCAAAATCCCACCCCGTGGGGTCAGAATGATCACAAGAACGGTGAGCAAAAATCCCAGAACCACGCGGGGGGACCTAGTGAATGAACTGCAGAGAGCTGGGACCAATGTAACAAGGCCTACCATAAGTAACACACTACGCCACCATGGACTCAGATTCTGCAGTGCCAGACGTGTCCCACTGCTTAAGCCAGTACATGTCCGGGCCCGTCTGAAGTTTGCTAGAGAGCATTTGGATGATCCAGAGGAGTTTTGGGAGAATGTCCTATGGTCTGATGAAACCAAACTGGAACTGTTTGGTAGAAACACAACTTGTCGTGTTGGAGGAAAAAGAATACTGAGTTGCATCCATCAAACACCATACCTACTGTAAAGCATGGTGGTGGAAACATCATGCTTTGGGGCTGTTTCTCTGCAAAGGGGCCAGGACGACTGATTCGGGTACATGAAAGAATGAATGGGGCCATGTATCGTGAGATTTTGAGTGCAAACCTCCTTCCATCAGCAAGGGCATTGAAGATGAAACGTGGCTGGGTCTTTCAACATGACAATGATCCAAAGCACACCGCCAGGGCAACGAAGGAGTGGCTTCGTAAGAAGCATTTCAAGGTCCTGGAGTGGCCTAGCCAGTCTCCAGATCTCAACCCTATAGAAAACCTTTGGAGGGAGTTGAAAGTCCGTGTTGCCAAGCGAAAAGCCAAAAACCTCACTGCTCTAGAGGAGATCTGCATGGAGGAATGGGCCAACATACCAACAACAGTGTGTGGCAACCTTGTGAAGACGTCACCGCTCTGCTTTCCGGCCGCTGTGCTTACATAGGGCAGAGAAGCAGAGCGCCGAGGGACAGACAGCGGAAGGTAAGTATGAAGTGTTTGTTTTTTTTAACTTTAACGCTGGTAACCAGGGTAAACATCGGGTTACCAAGCGCGGCCCTGCGCTTAGTAACCCGATGTTTACCCTGGTTACCGGCATCGTTGGTCGCTAGAGAGCTGTCTGTGTGACAGCTCTCCAGCGACCAAACAGCGACGCTGCAGCGATCCGGATCGTTGTCTGGATCGCTGCAGCGTCGCTCAGTGTGAAGGTACCTTTACTCTTATTTGCAGGATTGTTGTAATTCTGTCACATTGGAGGGTTTCCGAGCATGTACCGCCTTTGTAGGTCATACCACAGCATCTCAATCGGGTTTAAGTCAGGACTTGGACTAGACCACTCCAAAGTCTTGTTTTTGTTTTCGTTTTCTTAAGCCATTCAGAGGTGGACTTGCTGGTGTGTTTTGGATCGTTGTCCTGCTGCATAACCAAAATGCACTTCAGCATGAGGTCACGAACAGATGGCCGGACATTCTCTATCAAAATTTTTTGGTAAATGGCAGAACTCATGGTTCTATTTACCACAGCAAGTTTTCCAGGTCCTGAAGCAGCAAAAGAGCCCCAGACCACCACACTACCACCACCATATTTTATGGTTTGTATGATGTTCCTTTTCTGAAATGCTGTTACTTCTACATCAGATGTAATAGGACATACAGTGCCTTGTGAAAGTATTCGGCCCCCTGGGACTTTTCAACCTTTTCCCACATATCATGCTTCAAACATAAAGATACCAAATGTAAATTTTTGGTGAAAAATCAACAACAAGTGGAACACAATTGTGAAGTTGAACGAAATTTATTGGTTATTTTAAATTTTTGTGGAAATTCAAAAACTGAAAAGTGGGGCGTGCAATATTATTCGGCCCCTTTACTTTCAGTGCAGCAAACTCACTCCAGAAGTTCACTGTGGATCTCTGAATGATCCAATGTTGTCCTAAATGCCTAGTGATGATAAATATAATCCACCTGTGTGTAATCAAGTCTCCGTATAAATGCACCTGCTCTGTAATAGTCTCAGGGTTCTGTTTGAAGCACAGAGAGCATCATGAAGACCAAGGAACACAACAGGCAGGTCCGTGATACTGTTGTGGAGAAGTTTAAAGCTGGGTTTGGATACAAAATGATTTCCAAAGCTTTAAACATCCCAAGGAGCACTGTGCAAGCAATCATATTGAAATCGAAGGAGTATCATACCACAGCAAATCTACCAAGACCCGGCCGTCCCTCTAAACTTTCATCTCAAACAATTAGAAGACTGATCAGAGATGCAGTTAAGAGGCCCATGATCACCCTGGATGAACTACAGAGATCTATAGCTGAGGTGGGACACTCTGTCCATAGGACAACAATCATTCGTACACTGCACAAGTCTGGCCTTTATGGAAGAGTGGCAAGAAGAAAGCCATTTCTCACAGATATTCATAAAAAGTGTTATTTAAAGTTTGCAACAAGTCACCTGGGAGACACACCAAGCATGTGGAAGAAGGTGCTCTGGTCAGATGAAACCAAAATCGAACTTTTTGGCAACAATGCCAAACGATATGTTTGGCATAAAGGCAAAACAGCTCATCACCCTGAACACACCATGACCACTGTCAAACATGGTGGTGGCAGCATCATGGTTTGGGCCTGCTTTTCTTCAGCAGGGACAGGGAAGATGATTAAAATTGATGGGAAGATGGATGGAGCCAAATACAGGACCATTCTTGAAGAAAACCTGTTGGAGTCTGCAAAAGGCCTGAGACTGTGAAGGAAATTTGTCTTCCAACAAGGCAATGATCCCAAACATAAAGCAAAATCTACAATGGAATGGTTCACAAATAAACGTATCCAGGTGTTAGAATGGCTAAGTCACAGTCCAGACCTCAATCCAATCGAGACCTGTGGAAAGAGCTGAAAATTGCTGTTCACAAATGATCTCCATCAAACCTCTCTGAGCTCGAGCTGTTTGCCAAGGAGGAATGGGCAAGAATTTCAGTCTGTCGATATACAAAACTGATAGAGACATACCCCAAGTGACGTGCAGTTGTATTCGTAGCAAAAGGTGGCGCAACAAAGTATTAAAGGGAACCTGTCACCCCCAAAATCGAAGGTGAGTTAAGCCCACCAGAATCAGCGTCTTATCTACAGCTTTCAGTAATGCTGTAGATAAGCCCCCGATGTATCCTGAAAGATGAGAAAAAGAGGTTAGATTATACTCGGGGGGGGGGGGGGGGGGGGGGTGGTCCCGGTCTGGTTCTGGTCGGATGGGCGTCACGGTCCGGTCTGGGGCCTCCAATCTTCTTACGTCCTCTTCTTGTCTTCACGCTGTGGCTCTGGCGTGGGCATACTTTGTCTGCCCTGTTGAGGGCAGTGTAAAGTACTGCAGTGCGCAGGTGCTGGGCCTCTCTGACCTTTCCCGGCACCTGCGCACTGCAGTACTTTGCTTTGCCCTCAACAGGGCAGACAAAGTATGCCTGCGCCTGAGCTGCAGCATGACTACAAGAAGAGGACGTCATCGTAAGAAGATGAAAGGCGCCGGACCGGACCGTGATGCCCATCGGACCAGAACCGGACCGGGACCGCCCCTGGGTTTATAATCTAACCTCTTTATCGCATCTTTCAGGATACATAGGGGGCTTTTTTACAGCATTACAGAATGCTGTAGATAAGCCCCTGATGCTGGTGGGCTTAGCTCACCTTCGATTTTGGGGGTGACAGGTTCCCTTTTAAGTTAAAGGGGCCGAATAATGTTGCACGCCCCACTTTTCAGTTTTTGAATTTCCACAAAAATTTAAAATAAGCAATACATTTTGTTCAACTTCACAACTGTGTTCCACTTGTTGATTCTTCACCAAAAATTTACATTTGGTATCTTTATGTTTGAAGCATGATATGTGGGAAAAGGTTGAAAAGTTCCGGGGGGCCGAATACTTTCGCAAGGCACTGTACACCTTCCAAAAAGTTCAACTCGTCAGTCTACAGTGTGTTCTGTCAAAAGTCTTGAAGATTATGAAGATGTTTTTTGGAAAACTGAAACAAGCCTTTCTGTTCTTTTTGCTCAACAATGGTTTTTGTCTTGGAACTCTGCCACGCAGGACATTTTTTGCACAGTCTTTCTTATGGTGGAGTCATGAACACTGACATTAACTGAGGCAAGTGAGACCTGCAGTTCTTTTGATGTTGTTGTGGGGTCTTTTGTGACCTCATGGATGAGTTCATCGCTGCGCTCTTGGGGTACTTTTGGATGGCTCACCACTCATGGGAAGGTTCACCACTTTTCCATGTTTTTGACATTTTTGTGGATAATGGCTTGCTCTCACGTGGTTCACTGGAGACACAAAGCTTTAGAAATGGCTTTAGAATCTTTTCTAGACTGATAGATCTCAATTAGTTGGGTTCTCATTTGTTTCAGAATTTCTTTGGAAAGTGGGGGTTTTCAGTTAACCAGGAGAGCTTCAGTTTGGTGAAACAGTAGCAAACTTTGGGGCTTTTCCAGAAGCAGACTCTCTTAAGGATCCTCACACCTAGAAACACCGAATCAGCCATAGTTTTCTATGACACAAATGGGAGTTCAAACGCACTCAGTCTGTTCAGTTTTTTTCCCCTTCTTATTTCGCCTCTGCAGAGGAGAGAAAGGGTAATCCTGTCCAGAAGTGGTGTCACTCCTCTCCAACACATGACCGCTAGGTGCTCCATAAGAGCAATCACAGCCATTACCTGATTCCTGGGATGTGGCCGGCATTTCTCTCCAGTGTTTTATCTGGTGAATACGATCATGTAACCATTAAATCATAAGACCATGGATAAAGTCATCTTGATCTCTTCACGCCCGCATGACAGGCCATGTGAGCTGCTGGTTGTTGGCCAAGATCATGGGGTGAATGCTGTCTCCTGTCATGTCTGATACATTAGAAGAGAATCTTCAGCGTACTGTATCTCCATTAAAACTTTAAGCTTTGTTTCGTGCTGTTCTGTGCTGCTGTATGCCAGCTGAATTTTCCGAGGATGCCGGCACTAATCTCTTGTGTGCCAGGAATCAAGTATCACTGCTTACTAAAGCATGCATAAAATGTATCCAGATGCCTTCTATCCCTGTCTCCATCCTTCTCTCAGTAAGGAGAATGCCTCCTGATCTACTGCTGCCTCTTGCCTCCTATGTGGATCATTCTCACAAAGGGCTGGTGTCAGTGCAGTCTGCATAGTAATGAGTGATATAGGAATTTCATCATCGTATAGCGGAAAGGTTTGCAGTCCAAAATGCCTACAAATGCTTTATCATTAATAATGTATACTTGTTTTGCATCTATTCTAGTGATTTTTTTTTTCTAAATGTAACAGATATATACTGTATATATTGTATTTTAGATACAAGTGCTTCTACCAATGCAGAATGCCCCCTGGGTTGTGTAATCCTTAAAGGGAATATATCAGCAGGTTTTTGCTATATAATCTGAGGCCAGCAGACGTTGATTTCACTTATTAGGTTGTGTGCTGCTGTTTCAATACAATGAGTGTTTCATCAGCAGGAGATTATCAATGCCAGACTGAGTGAAGAGTACATCTTGGTCTGACTCTGCTCCCTCCTCTGAGTAGTAGCTGCTAACTGGACATATACAATGGACACAAAGCTGTGGATAGGGGCAGCTTTTGAGCTCTGCTGCATTGCTAAATCTTAAAAACTCCGATTTCATCACAATTTCTGCACCCAGTAAATGAAGTGATAAATCGCTGGAATCTGCTACTATTTTCCTACATTATTCTCCCCAGGGATGTAACAAAAACCTGCTTATAGATTCCTTTAATGCTGAAGAAAAACAATTAGGCTCGCTCCCTCTTTAGTAGTCTGTCACTCTAGATTAGCATTAGCCTTTTCTCTAATTTAGGAGGAGTCAGACCATTCTTGAATCCATTTTGACTTTTGAAACACCGAGCAATAGACATTGCGCAAGTTGGTATGTAACAAATGTGTAAAGTTGTGTGAGGTAGTGGGGGTGAGCTGCAATAATATCGTCCAGACACTGCAAACAGACTGGAGGGATTTCTTCCCTCTTGTTCTCTATGTAGCACATCTTCAGAAACAGCAGCAGCATGGAGGAGATTATACAGCAGCACTGAGCAGTGTAGCTGTGATGTCAGCACGGAGATGAGGGTAAAACTGTAAGCCATGACCTGCCTACTCTGTAACTGTGCCTCACCCCATCCTCTCCATAAACATTAAGGGTATGTGCACACGCTGCGGATTCCATTGCGGAATTTTCCGCAGCGGATTTGATTAAATCCGCAGTGCAAGAAGTACTGCGGATTTATCGCGTTTTTTTTTGTGCTGTTTCCACTGCGGTTTTAGACACTTATATGTACATGTTAATCCCAAAAACGACCTAACACTCAAAGGAGCCTGGTCACATTCCGTACTACAATCACTACCACAAAAAGCTACGTATAAAAACAACAGGGTACCTCATATTGCAACAAGAATCATCCAGGCAGAGGCAAAAAACAAGTAGCAATACAAATGCATGTTATATCCCACTCCTAAGACCCTTGTATAGAATATGGCTTGAGCGCACAATAAAATCCTGCATACAGCGTCACATACGCCACCTGGACTAGATAAGACCTAAGTGGAGAGCGCACTAAACAAGAAAAGCCCTCTGACCGTTCAATGGAGCTCAATAGGAGCCGGGTTCCATAGTATAAATAGAATGAATAACGTTATAGGTATATTACCCAGTGGTGTGCCTTTGTCTAGATGTACGTCCCGACGCGCGTTTCGCCAAGTTCTTCTTCCGGGGGCGTGTGAAACGCGCGTCGGGACGTACCTCTTAGGAGTGGGATATAACATGCATTTGTATTGCTACTTGTTTTTTGCCTCTGCCTGGATGATTCTTGTTGCAATATGAGGTACCCTGTTGTTATGTGTTTTTTAAGAAAATTTATAAATAAAGAATTTTGACATTTTTTCATTCCTTGAGCTAACGTTTTGTTTTTATACGTAGCTTTTTGTGGTAGTGGTTTTAGACACCTGCGGTTTTTTAATATGGAGCAGGTGCCAAACCGCTGCGGATTCCGCACAAAGAATTGACATGCTGCGGAAAATAAAACGCAGCATTTCCGCGCGTTTTTTTCCGCAGCATGTGCACAGCGGTTTTTGTTTTCCATAGGTTAACATTGTACTGTACACCGCATGGAAAACTGCTGCGGATCCACAGCGTCAAAACCGCTGCGGATCTGCAGCAAAAACCGCAATGTGTGCACATAGCCTAAGGCCATGTTCACACGTTCCTGATTTCCATCCTTTTTTTTCTGCACTAAAAACCGCAGCTCTTGGCAGAAAACGCAGGTGCGTTTTTTGGTGCGTTTTTGGTGCGTTTTTTTATGCAGTTTTCTATGCAGAGTCTGTGTGTTTTCTAGGGAGTTTTTTAGGGTTAAAATGGCTGAAAATACCCTACCCCTAACCCTAACCCTACCCCTACCCCTAACCCTATTCTAACCTTAGTGGAAAAAAAAAATTCTTAATTTTTTTTATTGTCCCTACCTATGGGGGTGACAAAGGGGGGGGGGGGGTCATTTGCTATTTTTTTTATTTTGATCACTGAGATAGGTTATATCTCAGTGATCAAAATGCACTTTGGAACGAATCTGCCGGCCGGCAGATTCGGCGGGCGCACTGCGCATGCGCCCGCCATTTTGGAAGATGGCGGCGCCCAGGGAGAAGACGGACGGACGGACACCGGGAGGCCGGGTAAGTATAAGGGGGGGAGATGAGGGCACGGGAGGGGCGTCGGAGCACGGGGGGGTGGCATCGGAGCATGGGGGGTGGGATTGGGGCACGGGGGGGGGCAGCCACACTGCAGCGGTTCTGCACCACAAACCGCAGTAAAACCCGCAGATATTTTTTTCATCTGCGGGTTTTACTGCGGGTTTGACCTCACAATGGAGGTCTATGGGTGCAGAACCGCTGCAGTTCCGCAAAAAGAAGTGACATGGTACTTCTTTTTTACCGCAGCTATTCAGCGCGGCTTTTTTTCCCAATTCCCGCATCATGTGCACAGTGGTTCCTGTTTTCCATAGGGTACAGTGTACTGTACCCTGCATGGAAAACAGCTGCGGAGCCGCAGCGGCAAAATCGCGGCGGTTCCACAGTAAAAAACGCACTGTGTGAACATGGCCTAACAGGCAGATGTGATCTTGTTCCCCCAGTGAGCTGGCAGTTAGTCTTCTTTTGACCAAGACTGATTTTAGCTGTTTCTTCAGGTTGAAAAATGAGTTCGGGGCGGTAGATTGGAGGAGAGATGGGGCTCATAAGTGGAGAAAGAAGCAGATTTCTCTGATAAGACATATATTGCAATAATTATTATTTTTACTTGTATTAATGATTGTTGCAATGCTTGGTGAAATGACGACATCCACTTAAAGGGGTTGTAAATGATTATAGAAATCTTAGGTGAACAGCTCTAACAGGCCTAATAGACCTTTTATGAACTCTGAGGACCACATATGCTTTATCTTGGCCATAGTGTATTAAGGGACTGACTCCAGTTGTGAGCTCTTACGGGCAGGGTCGTCATTATCTTTGCATTAATTATTGTATTATCGTTAATTTTATGACTGTTGTATATGAACTGCTGAATTGTAAAGCGATGTGGAATATGTTGGCGCTATATAAATAAAGATGATTATCATTATTAAAAGGGGTTTTCATGGATATAAATATTGTAATTTAACAGATAATTCAGCTTTCTAATCGATTCACATGTGAAAGTTGGTCTGATCTTCATCTAATTTGACAGGACCTTTTCCAGGTTGTGTCCCACACAGGATGTGTTTCTTGTGTCTGCATGTTAACCATGGCATGAAGTCAGCTTAATTGCAATGGAGCTTATAGGTGAAAATCGAGGGACCTTTTAGAAGTATGTTAGTAATTTGCATAAATTACAAATTTAATTTCATTAAGATGCAATTTTTTTTTTAGCAGGACTGCCCCTATAATCTCTTTCTAGTTGGGCTGATAAGCATCAACTTTCCAGGCGAAATCCGCTCCTTTGGGGGCTAAGATGTTGCCTCCTGTGTTCTCCTAATAATGTCCTCGTCTGTGATAAGAAGTGAAAGCTTGTGGATACATATTTTTTCAGTTACTTTGATTACTAAAGAATCTTCTGTTTACGTAAAATATTAAACTCTGCAGTAAAGGCTGATAATAAGGAGACTTTGGGGAAAGCTGAGCATTTCTGTGTTTTGCTGCCTCCTGACTCTGACAAGCTGGCAGTTCCAAGATTTTAGTATTTTAGAAGCCAAGAGTAAACCCCAGCAGTATATGTTTCAGCTCTTCTAACCACTAGTTCTGTCGTTTCTGTAAAATCATCATAGGGCTTCTACTTCAGCTCATTATAGTCGTTGTTTTCACTGTATTGCTGGTTATTGTAGAATGGCTACATGTGTAGAGAAAGCATTTCCCTCCCAAATGTGTGCAGACTTCAATATTGAGTCTGAAGAAAATGTCTAAACCTACTGGTTTTGGTTTACACTTGCATCCCCCCATCAGTCTACCCTGTGTTCACAGCAGGACGTCTGCATTGCCTGAGATATCATTGTGGAACCTTTATGACAGTCTGCTGTTTGTGTTACAAATGTGTTTCCTGGATTTATAGGAAGTGAATTGTTTTTCTAGTACATTTTTTATGTTCTTTTCTGTATGCAAACATCCAGTATAGTTTCTGATGTTTTCAACTTTTATTTAGTGGAAATCTAGAAATGTTTTAGGTCTCGTCTGTTATTAAAGGGGATATTTTACATACCACCTTGGTACTGATGTTGTTGTTCAATTTGTAATCTAACTATGAATGTTACTCCTTAAATTTTAATCTGTTTTGGCTTGTTGCCTCGTGTTTTTTCTTTTCCCTCCCCTCTTCCCAAGCATGTTTACTATTCTATTTTTTGCTATCCAGCCCCAGGCTATCTCGCAACAACATTTTTATTAAGATTGCTGTAATGCCTGATTCTTTGCTTGTAAATAGTTAAAACCTTGTAATAAAATATTTGAATAATAAAGGGGGTATTATCATGTTAAGTTGCTTTAGACAGCAGGAAAATAAGCAAGTTGGTAACTGACCTGCAATGGAATTGCTTTTTCTATCTGCTGTCATTCTTCTGCAGTGAGACCTTTATCTAACATAGCATACAGTTGGTTTCCATGGATCTCGGCCACTAGTTCCTGCCCAGACCCTCATCGAGGGAGAGCAGTGGTTACATTACAAGAAAGAGGTTAAAGAAGCACTCCTATCAAAGTTATTGTCCACTTAATATGTTGCAAACATCATAATCTATAGCACTATGTACTTAAAATTAGACACGAGCGAATATTGTCGGATCGATCCCTCCTTATCTGGCTCGTTAATAGAGCTTACCGAATAGCTGCAGTGGGAACCCGGATACCTGGAGCGTTCCCGGTTATCCGGTGTCCGGTGCTGCACGTGTTGCGGCTGTGACAGTCATAACACACAGGCTCTCCATGTATGTCCGACCGCAGCGGCCAGATGTTACAGCAGAGTGGATGGAATTTCAAGAAATACCGCATCCACTATGCGTGCATCGGCACTTGTGGCTTCCCTGTAGAGACGGACATGCGGCGCGTCTTTCCAGACCACACTAAGTCTCCGCTAGATAAATATCACCCATACAATGTATAGGACGTGGTGATTCCGCACAGTTCATTGATCACATGTGCGCCATCGCCTGCTTTCAAAAGCTGGCAGCACTTTCGACGGAGCAGACATGTGCTGCATCCAAAGCGCTGCCGACTACTGGCGATGGGGACGTAGCCTCAGATGAGCGGTGTCATCTGGAACCTGCCACCGATCTACATTTGTTTTTGCATTATAGTTTTATGGTCTAGGCAAATTACAGAATCCACATGGTCATTGTGCCTAGAAATTAGCTGCTCACATTTTGGTTTATGGCTCTTTTTACTTGGTGTTTATGGTCTAAGCACTTGTCTGATGACGACGACTAAGGAAAATAAACAAAATCCCCAAAACAACCAGGTCTAACTGGCTCCTAAAATCCACAGTAATGTGTGTCCCCCTACTGTGAATCAGGCCTCTAGGAAACATTTGTGTGTGTTCATACTTGGCAATATATTTTCTAAAACCTGTCTTGAGTTTGTGGGGTATAGGAACAGTGCTTGGATAAAGTGGGGCATATTTAGTAATGTAATTACTCCAGGTTTCTGCGATAAGTTAATTAAAAATTATTATATGACATTGCTGAATATCATATTATTAAAGATCCATCCCCACTGTTAATGACGCAACAAGACTTGTGTTAAAAGTACCCCCAGGTATGCAGTTGTCTATAGCCGAGGATTCCTGCATCATATGATTGCCCAAGTACCGAATCGTAGTCTTTCCCTGCCATATCTCATGTCATCACTTTTTAGCAAAGGTTTCCAACACTCCTATTAGACAAAATGCTTGAATATAAGCCCAGGTCTCACTGTCCAACAGCAAATTCATCAAAACCGTTTTCTCTATTTAGCAAACTTTAAAGGGAATCGGTTAGCAAGATCAACCTCTTTAAATTGCATATAAGGTCATGCAAGTCTTTTGAGATGTAAATCCATTGACACATTTTAGATCGTCTATTAGATCTTCTATCTGTTGCTGCAATCTGGAGAAATTAGCATTTTAATTAGTATACAAGTAACCCTTAAGGCTGCTTTCACACTAGCGTCGGCACGGGGCCGTCGCTATGCGTCGGCCCGACGTGCCGACGCGCGTTATGAAAATAATGCCCGACGTGGGCAGCGGAAGCAGTCTTACGACGCTTCCACTGCCCCATTGTAAGATCAGTGGAGGGGGCGGAGTTCCGGCTGCGCATGCGCGGTCGAAAATGGCGGACACGACGCGCAAAAAAAGTTACATGTAACTTTTTTGTGCCGACGGTGCGCCAAAACACGACGCAACCGTCACACGACGGTTGCGACATGTGGCCGTACGTAGCAATGCGTCGATAATGTTAGTCTATGGGGAAAAAACGCATCCTGCAGACAACTTTGCAGGATGCGTTTTTTCTCCTAAACGACGCATTGCGACGTGCAACCAACAACGCTAGTGTGAAAGTAGCCTTAGGCCGGCGTCACACACAGCGTATGAAAATACGGTCCGTATATTACGGCCGTAATACGCTGAAAAGTCCCGAAAATAGTGGTCCGTAGCTCCTCCGTAGGCAGGGTGTGTCACCGTTTTTTGCGCATGGCATCCTCCGTATGTAATCCGTATGTCATCCGTACTGCGTGTTTTTATCGCAGGCTTGCAAAACCGACATACAGCTATACAAGGGATCCATGTGTAAAAAAAAAAAAAAAAACACATATATATACTGTATGTGTGTATATATATATATATATATATATATATATATATATATATATATATATATATATATATATATATATATATATGTGTATATATATATATATATATATGTGTATATATATATGTGTAATATATATATATATATATATATATATATATATATATATATATATACACATATAGATAGATATATATATATATATATATATATATATATATATACCGTATATATATATATATATATATATATATATATATATATATATATATATATATATATAATGTATGTCAGCAGACACATATATGTATATATATTAATATTTCATCCAGCGCGATATAGCAGAAAGCCGGTAATTCAATTCTGCTATATCGCGCTGGATGAAATAATATATATATATATCCAGCGCGATATAGCATATCTCTATTCTATGTGTACACATTTATTCTACCTATTCTACTGTAAGCTGTCAGTGTGATTTTACTGTACACCGCACTGAATTACCGGCTTTTCTCTCTAACACCGCTGCGCATTTCTCACAAGTCACACTGCTGGTCCGTGTGTAATCCGTATTTTTGGGGCTTCTATAGACTTTCATTGACGTTTTATTTGCGCAATACGGTGACAAATGCAGCATGCTGCGATTTTCTATGGCCGTAGAAAGCCGTATAATACTGATCAGGAAAATACGGCAGATAGGAGCAGGGGCATAGAGAATAATTGTGCCGTATTTTATGCGAGTTTTACGGACGTAGTTTCTGCGCTCTTGCGTCCGTAAAACTCGCTAGTGTGAGGCCGGCCTTAGAAACCCATGCCTCCCAAGGTTGTTTCTATGTCCAACATTAGAGCTTTAGGTTGATGGCTCACTGTCTAACTTCAGGCACCAGGCAAGGAAATCAGATGGTGAACTTTGAGAGAATGTGAGACTATTAAGTGAACCGCAGTTATGGAAATCGCATACAAGCTGTCACGGGACCACTCATGCATGGACGATATAGGGCAATCATTATGTTTCTTCTTAAGCTGGATAACTTCTTTAAGCCATATATAGCTTTAAAACATTTGTCTAGACTTACTTATTTTGTATCTCACTTCCTTCTCAAACTTTTCCTTCTCTTGCTACATGTGCCCCTTTTAAAGCCTCTGGTAATCGTTTTCATTCAGTGTGTGGTGTGAGACCTCCTGGGTTATAATCTTAGTGTATTAATAGGTATTAATGCGTTAGTATGTATGAAAATATATATATATATATATATATATATATATATATATATATATATATATATATATATAATTTTTTTTTTTTTTTATGAGTGACAGACATGTTCCACTCTATGCTAAATCCAGCTCCAACAACTACAGTATAATTATATGGAGGACTGTGCTGCTGGCATTTCTCCTAAAATGTCATGTAACTATTGATCTCAAAGGAAACCACCTTCTAGATGTTTTCAAGCCAGACTGCCAGTAGCAAGGAGATGTTACCCTTGCCACGGATGATGATTTCTGGAGCGTTATCAGACAGGATTGCTGTGTTGGTGACGTCAGGCTTCATTTTGTTTGGTTCCTGTTGAGTTACCGATGAGTGTCTTCACGTAATTTCTCCAGTAAGCAATGACAGCTTCCAATCAAATAGTATAAGACTTTCTCCTAAAATTGCTTTATTTTTTTTTCTCTTCTGTTTATGTAATTCAGCTTTATCCGTATCTCTTCTCTGAGGGGTTCTGCTTCCTGAGACGCCCTTTGGAAATGATCCTCTGTGGTCCTCTACCTGTCTGACATTCAGAGGGTTTTACTCTCTGCTTCCAGCAATGTCCTTTGTGGAGTAGACGCCATTGCGTCCCACCTTGGTGAACTTTCATGTGTAGTTAGTATGCATTGTGCTTGTGGATTCAGACATAAATCATGTTGTCGAAGTCTTTCAGCACAAAATGACTGTTCATACCCAGCTCAGGTGCTCGGGGCAGCCTTGATGTGGTCCAGCAGGTCAGTGCACCTTCCCATTTGCTTGTATTCCATCTTTGTTTCCCTTCCTCTGGCCAGAACTGTCAATCACAGAAAAGGGAGGTGGAGACAGCAGCAAAGCAAGTAGGTGGGAAGGTGCGCTGACCTGTTTGGCCACGCCTAGGGTGCCGCAGTGGCTTGTGCTTGGTTTGAACAGTCGTTTTCTGCTGACAGACTTCCTTTTAAATGAACTTGTCCGACTTCTTAGTTCACCTGTATTCCAGAGCTGCATTCACAATTCAGCTAGCATCTTTCAGACTTGTTGGCTTCTCCACATAGAGCTTACGCCGGCTCTTATATTTAGCGCTGTCATGTTTTCTCTACTAATTAGGAATACGGTTTGTGACTAGAAGAGGCAATAACTCCGCTTTAGTATAAGATAAGAAGCCCGATGTTTATACAAGGCGTCTCCGCTGTTTGTCGATGATGTCTATATATAAGCTGTAACAAAATGTGTGTTTGTCGAAAGTAAATATTTTTTCTTTTTCAGGGTCAGCTCTCGATACTTCAAGAGAAAATTGATCATTTGGAGCGGCTGCTCGCAGAAAATAATGAGATCATCTCTAATATAAGAGACTCTGTAATCAACCTGAGTGAGTCTGTGAAAGATGGTCAGAAGGGCCCAGAAGCCATAAACGATAGTCGTGGCTCATTTTCTCCGCTCTTGCCCTCTGCACCTGCATTGCTTCCAATCAATAAGGAGGATTGTCTGTTTGCTCCTGCGAGCGGTAGCCAAAAATCTGATGTCCAGGTAAGCGTCTCCCAGGAAATGAAGGCTGGGGAAATGGTTTCTTGCTATCTCTTCAGCTTGGGCCCGATTTTCATTATCTGGGTACAGAATCCTGAATTTATGTATTTTAAATATATATTTTAATATTGCACTGACTGCTTAACCCCTTCACAACGCACACAAGTTTTCATTTTTGTATTTTCTTTTTTGCCCTCCCCTTCTTCCCAGAACCATAACTTTTTTTTTTTAACTTTTCTTCCCCCATAGACATATGAGGGATTGCTTTTTGCGGGACGAGTTGTTCTTTTGAATGACACTATTCGTTTCACTACATAGTGTACTGGAAAACGGGGGGAAAAAACTCCCAAGTGGGAAGAAATTGTGAGAAAAACAAACTCAGTTCTGACATTTGTATTTACGGCCTCCATTGTGTGGTTGAAAATGATCTGGAAATATGATTCTACTCACTACAATTACGGTGATGCCAAACATGTTCTATTTAAAGGGAACCTGTCACCCCGAAAATCCCGGGTGAGGTAAGCCCACCGGCATCAGGGGCTTATCTACAGCATTCTGTAATGCTGTAGATAAGCCCCCGATGTAACCTGAAAAGGGAGAAAAAGATGTTAGATTATACTCACCCAGGGGCGGTCCCGCTGCTGGTCAGGTCGGATGGGCGTCTCCGGTCCGCTGCGGCGCCTCCCATCTTCTTTCCATGACGTCCTCTTCTGATCTTCAGCCACGGCTCCGGCGCAGGCGTACTTTGCTCTGCCCTGTTGAGGGCAGACAAAGTACTGCAGTGCGCAGGCGCCGAGCCTCTGACCTTTCCGGCGCCTGCGCACTGCAGTACTATCCTCTGCCCTCAAGAGGGCAGAGCAAAGTACGCCTGCGCCGGAGCCGTGGCTGAAGATCAGAAGAGGACGTCATGGAAAGAAGATAGGAGGCGCCGCAGCGGACCGGAGACGCCCATCTGACCTGACCAGCAGCGGGACCGCCCCTGGGTGAGTCTTTTTCTCCCTTTTCAGGTTACATCGGTGGCTTATCTACAGCATTACAGAATGCTGTAGATAAGCCCCTGATGCCGGTGGGCTTACCTCACCCGGGATTTTCGGGGTGACAGGTTCCCTTTAAAAAAAAAAAAAAAAAAAAAATCAAAAGTTTGATGAAAAAAAAAATATTGTTTTTGGTTTTGTCACCATATTCTGAGACCCGTAACATTTTTATATTTCAGTGGATGGAGCTTATTTTTTGGCGAG
Organism: Ranitomeya imitator; assembly: GCF_032444005.1. Lineage (NCBI taxonomy): Eukaryota > Metazoa > Chordata > Amphibia > Anura > Dendrobatidae > Ranitomeya > Ranitomeya imitator. The sequence continues at coordinate 180,891,143 of NC_091282.1, forward strand.
ATGACTTTTATTGATACCATTAGAGGATAGATAGAACTTTTTCATCGCTTGTTACAGCGTTTTTTTTGTAGTATTGCATGGTAAAAAAAGCGTAGTTTTGGCATTCTTGAATTTTTTTCCGTTTACGGTATTTGGTGATTGGATTACTTTTATATTTTGATAGATCTGACTTTTCTGAATGCGGTGATACCACATGTGTATTTTTTTATCTTTATTTTTAATGGACAAAAAAGATGACTATTTTAAATGTAATGTTTTCTTTTTTTTTTTTTTTTTTTTTTTTTTTTTAAATCTTTATTTTTTACATTTTGCTATAATTACACTGGTCAACGCAATTTTTCTGGCAAAAGGTTTTAAAACATATTTTAAGTCAATTTTTGCTGCTGATTACGAATATGAACTCCGTTTTTGGCTATCACATCAGGATTTCGAGATATTTTCAATTTTTGATGAAAATTACGCCTAATGTTTTATGATAAAAACACATGATTTTCGGTACCACATTTAGTATATTTTTAATCAAGGAATAACAGAGATTACAAAGTCTATGTGCAGTAAATCAAATATACTTACAGAATTAAACTACAAAATATAAAAACACATATATATGGCACACAGATGAATGACAAATGGCAGTTATTTGAACTCTCTTTTCTTGGCTGATCGGTGATGTACGGCTTCTGGGTTGTCTCTCATCAAGCTCCAGCAATAGTCAGCCATCATATGTGGTTCCTACCGGCCTTGATACCGTTCTTCCATTGTTTTAATGTCCTGATGAAAACGCTCCCCTTGTTCCTCGCTCACATCCCCCAGGTTCTCTGGAAAAAAGTCCAAATGGCTGTGTAAATAGTGAATCTTGATACTCATTCTACATCCAAGATTTTGCACACTCATTAGTAGCTCTTCCACAATCTCTTCATAGTTGTCTTAAGGCCCCTTCACATTAAGCGACGCTACAGCGATACCGACAACGATCCGGATCGCTGCAGCGTCGCTGTTTGGTCGCTGGAGAGCTGTCACACAGACAGCTCTCCAGCGACCAACGATGCCGGTAACCAGGGTAAACATCGGGTAACTAAGCGCAGGGCCGCGCTTAGTAACCCGATGTTTACCCTGAATACCATCCTAAAAGTAAAAAAAACAAACACTACATACTTACCTACCGCTGTCTGTCCCCGGCGCTCAGCTTCTCTGCACTCCTCCTGTACTGGCTGTGAGCACAGCGGCCGGAAAGCAGAGCGGTGACGTCACCGCTCTGCTTTCCGGCTAACCGACGCTCACAGCCAGTACAGGAGGAGTGCAGAGCAGAGCGCCGGGGACAGACAGCGGTAGGTAAGTATGTAGTGTTTGTTTTTTTACTTTTAGGATGGTAACCAGGGTAAACATCGGGTTACTAAGCGCGGCCCTGCGCTTAGTTACCCGATGTTTACCCTGGTTACCAGTGAAGACCTCGCTGGATCGGTGTCACACACGCCGATCCAGCGATGTCAGCAGTGAGTCCAGCGACGAAATAAAGTTCTGGACTTTCCTCAGCGACCAACGATCTCCCAGCAGGGGCCTGATCGTTGGTCGCTGTCACACATAGCGATTTCTTTAACGATATCGTTGCAACGTCACCAAAAGCAACAGTATCGTTAACGATATAGTTATGTGTGAAGGTACCTTTAGTTGGCTTTCTTATTCCCTAGAACAGGGGTCCCCAACCCGTAGCTCGCGAGCCACATGTGGCTCGCCTGCTCCAGACATGTGGCTCGCCGACAGTCACTGATGATAAGTCCCCATGGAGCCGCCCTGCCCGCTGTAGTACCCGCCCCACCGCATGTAATACCCGCCCTGCCACCTGCTCCTGCTATGTGGCTTGCCAGAAAGGAGCTGCCCCGCTGGCTGTAATACCCGCCCCGCTGGCTGTAATACCCGCCCCGCTGCCTGTAATACCCGCCCCACTGCCTGTAATACCCGCCCCACCGCATGTAATACCCGCCCTGCCACCTGCTCCTGCTATGTGGCTCGCCAGAAAGGAGCTGCCCCACTGGCTGTAATACCCGCCCCGCTGCCTGTAATACCCGCCCCACCGTGTGTAATACCCGCTCCGCCACCTGCTCCTGCTATGTGGCTTGCCGGAAAGGAACCGCCCCGCCGCTTGTAATACCTGCCCCACCGCCTGTAATTTTCCGCTCCTCCTGCGTCAGTGACTGCATTCACTCCTGTGCAGTGGAGCAGGTCACTGTGATCTATTGAAGTCGCACAAAGTCTCGCGAGACTTCACAAATCTCGCAAGACATTGGTTACTGCGGCTTCTATAGAGCACAGTGACCCGCGCCACTGCGCAGGAGTGAATGCAGTCACTGATTGCCGAATCCGGATAGAAGGGCAGGCTAGTCGAAGTAAATCACTTAACATAAGCATATGTAAGTGTCCGCACAAGCATTTTAAAGATAACCTGTCACGCCCCCATTGCCTATTAAATTAAAAGAGCCACCTTCAGCAGCACTAAGGCTGCATTCTCTGAAGGTGGCTCTTATGTTTTTTTATCACGAGTAATGCAGAAATACAAATATAATTGCGCGCCATACCTGTATTGAGCTAGGGTGGTATGTTTTCTCCCCCTGACTCAAGCGCTTCGCTGCCATCCATCATCCCCCTCAGTCCCCCGGGTGCCGCGTCCTCTGTCTCCTCACATCACTGGTGCCTGCGCAGTGCAATCATTTTTTGGGCATGCACCGTGCGCGCTGCCCTGGAACTTACATCCACTGATGTATGAAGATCAGGCCTGCATGTAGCGGATGCCCCAGATCCCACCCCGCTGTGGGTTATGATTTATTCACACTGCAGGGCTGGGAATCTGGCGCTTGCGCTGTAAGTCTCTCTGCTGCTGTCCCCATCTCCCTCCTGCGGGGCTGAATCTGTTGCATGTCTAGTGCGGATCTCTGCGCCTGTAATACGTCGGAAAGAGGCGGAGGGAGATGGGGATAGGCGCAGAGAGACTCGCTGTGTAGGCACCAGATTTCCAGCCCCGCAGTGTGAATAAATCATAACACACTGCAGGGCGGGATCTGGGGCCTCTGCTACACGAAGGCGCGATATCAGTACATCAGTGAATGTAAGTTCCAGGGCAGCGCGGATGGCGCATGCCTGAATAATGATTGTACAGCGCAGGCGCCGCTGACGTGAGGAGACACAGAGGCTCCCGGTGGCCAGAGGGGCATGATGGATGGATGCAAGGCGCTTGAGTCAGAGAGAAAACATACCTCCCTGACTCAATACAGGTATGGCGTGAAATTTATAAAAGTCAGTATTTCTGGGGTAATAGGGATAAAAAAAACATAACAGCCACCTTCATGTTAGTTTCCATTTGTCTCTTGTTTTCTACTAGTAAGTTGATTTGACTATGTCTTTATCTGCATTGTGGCTCTCGACCAACTTTCATAGCGGAATGTGGCTCTCAAGGTAAGAAAGGTTGGGGACCCCTGCCCTAGAACATTCTGCACCACATTACAAAATGCATTCTAAGTTCTTTCTTCTGTCTCATTCATTGATGTGATAAAATTTGGGTCTCTCATAAATGTTCTTATTTGAGGTCCATCAAATATTCCAGACTTTTTCTTCTCTTCACTAAGACCAGGAAAAGTTGAACATATACAGTTATATGAAAAAGTTTGGGCACCCCTATTAATCTTAAGCTTAATGTTTTATAAAAATTGTTTTTTTTTTTGCAACAGCTATCTCAGTTTCATATATCTAGTAACTGTTGGACACTGTAATGTTTCTGCCTTGAAATGAGGTTTATTGTACTAACAGAAAATGTGCAATCCGCATTCAAACAAAATTTGACCAGTGCATAAGTATGGGCACCCTTATCATTTTCTTGTTTTAAATACTCCTACTTACTTTTTACTGACTTACTAAAGCACTTTTTTGGTTTTCTAACCTCATTGAGCTTTGAACTTCATAGCCAGGTGTATGCAATCATGAGAAAAACTACTTAAAGTGGCCACTTGCAAGTTGTTCTCCTGTTTGAATCTCCTCTGAAGAGTGGCATCATGGGCTCCTCAAAACAACTGTCTAATGATCTGAAAGCAAAGATTATTCAACATAGTTGTTCAGGGGAAGGATACAAAAAGCTGTTTCAGAGATTTAACCTGTCAATTTCCACTGTGAGGAACATAGTAAGGAAATGGAAGAACACAGGTACAGTTCTTGTTAAGGCCAGAAGTGGCAGGCCAAGAAAAACATCAGAAAGGCAGAGAAGAAGAATGGTGAGATCAGTCAAGGACAATCCTCAGACCACCTCCAGAGAGCTGCAGCATCAACTTGCTGCAGATGGTGTCACTGTGCATCGGTCAACTATACAACGCACTTTGCACAAGGAGAAGCTGTATGGGAGAGTGATGCGAAAGAAGCCGTTTCTGCAAGCACGCCACAAACCGAGTCGGCTGAGGTATGCAAAAGCACATTTGGAGAAGCCAATTTCTTTTTGGAAGAAGGTCCTGTGGACTGATGAAACCAAGATTGAGTTTTTTGGTCACACAAAAAGGCGATATGCATGGCGGCCAAAAAACACAGCATTCCAAGAAAAACACTGCTACCCACAGTAAAATTTGGTGGAGGTTCCATCATGCTTTGGGGCTGTGTGGCCAATGCCGGCACCGGGAATCTTCTTAAAGTTGAGGGACGCGTGGATTCCTCTCAGTATCCGCAGATTCTTGACAATAATGTTCATGAAGCAGTGACAAAGTTAAAGTTACGCAGGGGATGGATCTTTCAGCAAGACAATGATCCAAAACACCGCTCCAAATCTACTCAGGCATTCATGCAGAGGAACAATTACACTGCTCTGGAATGGCCATCCCAGTCCCCAGACCTGAATATCATTGAACATCTGTGGGATCATTTGAAGAGGGCTGTCCATGCTCGGCGACCATCAAACTTGACTGAACTGGAATTGTTTTGTGAAGAGGAATGGTCAAAAATACCCTCAGCCAGGATCCAGGAACTCATTAAAAGCTACAGGAAGCAACTAGAGGCTGTTATTTTTGCAAAAGGAGGATCTACTAAATATTAATGTCACTTTTCTGGTGGGGTGCCCATACTTATGCACCTGTCAAATTGTGTTTGAATGCAGATTGCACATTTTCTGTTAGTGCAATAAACCTCATTTCAAGGCAGAAACATTACTATGTCCAACAGTTATTAGATATATGAAACTGAAATAGCTGTTGCAAAAAAAACAAACATTTTTTATAAAACATTAAGCTTAAGATTAATTGAGGTGCCCAAACTTTTTCATATAACTGTAGAGTTAAAGCATTCTCCACTATGATTGAGAGCTTTGACGAACTGCTTCATCAATCCAAGTTTTATGTGTAAGGGAGGAAAGACAACGTCCTTCCTATGCACTAGAGGATCATGGAGGACATTCTTATCGCCAGATGCCAAACTCTGTCGCTGAGGCCATTCAGTTTTCACCCAATGCTCTGCTGTAGCTCTACTGTCCCAGTAGCACAGAAAACAAGGGTGTTATCATAACAAATGGGAATTATGTATGTTCAATGAAAACAAAGATATTCTCACATTTATTGGGAGACTAAATGAAAACTAAATTTATCTTAGTGAACCGTATAAACCGGCACTTTTCATACTCTACTTATATTTATCATGGAATTCATGAAAACGGGCTATATACCTATAGCGCAAAAACGTGATGTGATAGAGAAATTATAAGATCAGATTTGAATTCGGCACCCTCAAGTTAGTCTAAAACTGTTCTTAATGTCCATGCCAGAATTTTTTTTATTTTTTTTTGTAGACCAGTGTTATTAGTCCCCTTACGTGACTTGAGCCTGCTATCAAATGATCGCTTGTGCTGTAGCTCCATAATGACAAGAACGGGTGTGTTCAACAGACCCGCTGCTGTCATAGCAACCTATGATCACGTTATGGGCTTTTAAGAATGAAGTGCCCCCATGCTGGCTCGTGTTAAATGCAGCTGCCAACGTTTGACAGTGGCATTTAATAGGTTAACAATTGTGAGCGGCGCTTCACACCACCTGCGATTGTTAGGGGCAGACCCTAGCTGTAACCCACAGCCTTTACCTGCAGAGTAAGGGGCATGCTCACCCTGTGAGCGCGATCCATACACCTGCCTCCGACTTGCGCCGCATATGTACGTCAGATGTCGTGAAGGCATTAAAGGTACACCTCAGGAAACGCAGGTAATGTGGCATACCTAGTGCAGGGCCTGAAAGGGCTAATAAGTTTTCAGATTTTTGATTCATGTGTCTACACAGTCTCGGTCGTATCACCATTTGTTTTCTTGAAATTCTTCTTAAACTGTATCGTATTTAAAGAAACACAACCATGAATATTATTTTCATTAAATGTGAGTGTATTTATTAATATACTCATCTACCGCTGCCTTCTGCACTGGTGTCAAGCACCGTTTTGACACTCTTCCAAGTGACCTCACCGCTCTGCACATCTCTGGATCATGCTGTGCTCTAAGTCAGAGGTCCCCAACTCCAGTCCTCAAGGCCCACCAACAGGTCATGTTTTCAGGATTTCCTTTGCATTGCACAGGTGATGCAATTATTACCTGGGCAAGACTAAGGAAATCCTGAAAACATGACATGTTGGTGGGCCTTGAGGACTGGAGTTGGGGACCCCTGCTCTAAGTGACCCTGAAGTGGCCTCTATGATGTACGTCTATGGAGAGTCAGAACGAGGATCCATAGACTTTCACTGAATAAGCTGCACAGACTGAGCCCGGGTAGTCTGGTTTGTAGTAATGTCACTAAGAAGATGATTCAACAGTGCTGGATCCCGGCGAAGGTGGCGGTAGATGAGTGTAATTATACTCACTACACCCATACATACAGAGGGGCAAAAAAGTATTTAGTCAGTCAGCAATAGTGCAAGTTCCACCACTTAAAAAGATGATAGGTGTCTGTAATTTACATCATAGGTAGACCTCAACTATGGGAGACAAACTGAGAAAAAAAAATCTAGAAAATCACATTGTCTGTTTTTTAATCATTTTTTTTTGCATATTATGGTGGAAAATAAGTATTTGGTCAGAAACAAACAATCAAGATTTCTGGCTCTCACAGACCTGTAACTTCTTCTTTAAGAGTCTCCTCTTTCCTCCACTCATTACCTGTAGTAATGGCACCTGTTTAAACTTGTTATCAGTATAAAAACACACCTGTGCACACCCTCAAACAGTCTGACTCCAAACTCCACTATGGTGAAGACCAAAGAGCTGTCAAAGGCCACCAGAAACAAAATTGTAGCCCTGCACCAGGCTGGGAAGACTGAATCTGCAATAGCCAACCAGCTTGGAGTGAAGAAATCAACAGTGGGAGCAATAATTAGAAAATGGAAGCCATACAAGACCACTGATAATCTCCCTCGATCTGGGGCTCCACGCAAAATCCCACCCCGTGGGGTCAGAATGATCACAAGAACGGTGAGCAAAAATCCCAGAACCACGCGAGTGCACCTAGTGAATGAACTGCAGAGAGCTGGGACCAATGTAACAAGGCCTACCATAAGTAACACACTACGCCACCATGAACTCAGATCCTGCAGTGCCAGACGTGTCCTACTGCTTAAGCCAGTACATGTCCGGGCCCGTCTGAAGTTTGCTAGAGAGCATTTGGATGGTCCAGAGGAGTTTTGGGAGAATGTCCTATGGTCTGATGAAACCAAACTGGAACTGTTTGGTAGAAACACAACTTGTCGTGTTTGGAGGAAAAAGAATACTGAGTTGCATCCATCAAACACCATACCTACTGTAAAGCATGGTGGTGGAAACATCATGCTTTGGGGCTGTTTCTCTGCAAAGGGGCCAGGACGACAGATCCGGGTACATGAAAGAATGAATGGGGCCATGTATCGTGAGATTTTGAGTGCAAACCTCCTTCCATCAGCAAGAGCATTGAAGATGAAACGTGGCTGGGTCTTTCAACATGACAATGATCCAAAGCACACCGCCAGGGCAACGAAGGAGTGGCTTCGTAAGAAGCATTTCAAGGTCCTGGAGTGGCCTAGCCAGTCTCCAGATCTCAACCCTATAGAAAACCTTTGGAGGGAGTTGAAAGTCCGTGTTGCCAAGCGAAAAGCCAAAAACATCACTGCTCTAGAGGAGATCTGCATGGAGGAATGGGCCAACATACCAACAACAGTGTGTGGCAACCTTGTGAAGACTTATAGAAAACGTTTGACCTCTGTCATTGCCAACAAAGGATATATTACAAAGTATTGAGATGAAATTTTGTTTCTGACCAAATACTTATTTTCCACCATAATATGCAAATAAAATGTTAAAAAAACAGACAATGTGATTTTCTGGATTTTTTTTTCTCAGTTTGTCTCCCATAGTTGAGGTCTACCTATGATGTAAATTACAGACGCCTCTCATCTTTTCAAGTGGTGGAACTTGCACTATTGCTGACTGACTAAATACTTTTTTGCCCCACTGTATATACAGAAATTTAATGAAAGAAAAATATTTCTGGGAGTGCTCCTTTACCTATAGAACATTTTGCCATGGTGACATGTCAGGAGTTTGAGTTGATGTGATTGTCAGGCTGACATTTATGTTGCCCACTTTTTTCTGTGCCCGGTGTGCATTTGCTGGTTTTCCAAAGCCAAAATTTGCAGTTGTAAAAAAAAAAGTAACTGCCTATTTTATGTATGACGAAAATCTAAAAAGGTTAGTCCCAAAATAGCCATCTATTCCGTATACATAGCAAGTTGGTCCCCTCTCCATGTTGGACCTCTGCTCCAATAATTGTCTAAGACACTGTTGGAAAAATCTGAGTACAGTGCTTCTGTATTTCCAGAACTAGTGAAACTAGTGCATGCGCAACTCTCCTCAACGGGGGCTGCAAAGTCTCATTCACAGAATCGCCGAGGCTCCTGTTGGCCTACTCCACAGATGGTGTATAACCTGCTAAACCTTTAACGCCATCGTCAATATCATGGAAGAAGTGTTACCTGATTTATGCCAATGTGAATGGGTAAATTGGTAATTTTTAACTATTGGCCATCCCTTGTAGAGCCCACAATACATTTAATTACGGTAGTCGTTTTATCCAAGCATCCTTTGGGGGACCAAAAGAGAGAACGTAGGTAGAGCATACAAGGCAGAAGCGCCAAGGGTTATGCCGCCTTGCTGCTAGCGGATCAGAGCACACAAGCAACTCCATTAATCTATCTATTACCGTTCTGTATGTGAGAATTTTCTTACATTTTTTTTTAATTCCATATTAAAATTGAATTGAACATGGTTTTTCATTTTAGCTGTTACCTTTCTAGTTTTATCATTAACGATTAGTCAGAAAGGAGTTTCACTAGTTCAGTTCTTACACAATATACGTGAAAAATGTCTGTTCTTATTCCCCGTTTCTTGTGTTTTCTCACTTTGCTCTTCCTGCTTGGGATTAAAAAAAAAGTAACAGCAAATCTGTGGTCACTTTGTGTAACGTGAGTAGAAGGATTAGATAGTTTTACTATGACATGGATAATCCTCTTATACCTGGTCCATCTAGCCATTGAAACTTCCTTACAATTTGATATCTATTCATCCTGTGGTAAAGCCTTGGGCCCTCATGTAATTATTCCCCATCAAAGCCCCTTTGTTCTGATACTTGACTGCTCGTACCCGGTGACATCTTGTCTTTCTTGAGGGAGAAAAACTCTGAAACTGTTGTCTTGCATTATTTATTAATGCTTTTGAGGTTTTTTTTATGTTTTCGTTGTCATTTTCTCAGATTACTGAGTGTTTTTTGTACACAGGCCTTTAGTATTATTCCACTCTGTTGCATACTTACTAGACATCGCAAATGTTGACACAAGCATCATTGTCACTTGTTTGTATGGCAGTTTAGATCAGCAGTTCTTGACCACTATTACCACCCTGTAGTCTTATCAGTGTGAGCAGTATATACAGTGGGGTGTGAAAGTATTCCCCCCCCCCCTTGGCTTTTTAACTATTTTGTTACATTACAATCTGTGTTTAAATATTTTTGTAATCCGATTTGTGTTTGATGCATCAGCATTAAATAGTCTTAAGTTGGTGAAGTGAGAAAAATATAGGCATAAAAGAAATTTATGGGATAGTAAAATGAAAAATTGGCATGTGCATGGAGTATGTATTCTCCCCTTTTGCTGTGAAGCCCCTAAACATTTCTGGTGCAAGCAATTCCTTACATAAGTCACATGCTTAATGAGACAAAGTCCACCTGTGTGCAATCTAAAGGTACCTTCACACTGAACGATATCACTAGCGATCTGTGACGTTGCAGCGTCCTGGCTAGCGATATCGTTCAGTTTGACACGCAGCAGCGATCAGGATCCTGCTGTGATGTCGTTGGTCGCTGCAGAAAGTCCAGCACTTTATTTCGTCGCTGGACTCCCTGCAGACATCGCTGAATCAGCGTGTGTGACGCCGATTCAGCGATGTCTTCACTGGAAACCAGGGTAAACATCGGGTTACTAAGCGCAGGGCTGCGTTTAGTAACCTGATGTTTACCCTGGTTACCAGCGTAAAAGTTAAAAAAAACAAACACTACATACTTACCTTCGCTGTCTGTCCCCGGCGCTGTGCTTCTCTGCACTGGCTGTGAGCGCCGGCCAGCCGGAAAGCACAGCGGTGACGTCACCGCTCTGCTTTCCGGCCGCTGTGCTCACAGTCAGTGCAGGAAAGCAGAGCGCCAGGGACAGACAGCGAAGGTAAGTATGTAGTGTTTGTTTTTTTTAACTTTTATGCTGGTAACCAGGGTAAACATCGGGTTACTAAGCGCGGCCCTGCGCTTAGTAACCCGATGTTTACCCTGGTTATCGGCATCGTTGGTCACTGGAGAACTGTCTGTGTGACAGCTCTCCAGCGACCAAACAGCGACGCTGCAGCGATCGACATCGTTGTCGGTATCGCTGCAGCATCGCTTAGTGTGAAGGTACCTTAACCCCTTAGTGACAGAGCCAATTTGGTACTTAATGACCGAGCCAATTTTTGCAATTCTGACCACTGTCACTTTATGAGGTTATAACTCTGGAACGCTTCAACGGATCCCGCTGATTCTGAGATTGTTTTTTCGTGACATATTGTACTTCATGTTAGTGGTAACATTTCTTCGATATTACTTGCGATTATTTATGAAAAAAACGGAAATATGGCGAAAATTTTTAAAATTTTGCAATTTTCAAACTTTGTACTTTTATGCCCTTAAATCAGAGAGATATGTCATGAAAAATAGTTAATAAATAACATTTCCCACATGTCTACTTTACATCAGCACAATTTTGGAAGCAAAATTTTTTTTTGTTAGGGAGTTATAAGGGTTAAAAGTTGACCAGCAATTTCTCATTTTTACAACACCATTTTTTTTTAGGGACCACATCACATTTGAAGTCATTTTGAGGGGTCTATATGATAGAAAATAATGAAGCGTGACACCATTCTAAAAACTACACCCCTCAAGGTTCTCAAAACCACATTCAAGAAGTTTATTAACCCTTTACGTGCTTCACAGGAACTGAAACAATGTGGAAGGAAAAAATGAACATTTAACTTTTTTTTGCAAACATCTTAATTCAGAACCATTTTTTTTATTTTCACAAGTGTAAAAACAGAAATGTAACCATAAATTTTGTTATGCAATTTCTCCTGAATACGCCAATACCCCATATGTGGGGGTAAACCACTTTTTGGGCGCACCGCAGAACTTAGAAGTGAAGGAGCGCCGTTTTACTTTTTCAATGTAGAATTGGCTGGAATTGAGATTGGACGCCATGTGTTTGGAGAGCCCCTGATGTGCCTAAACAGTAGAACCCCCCACAAGTGACCCCATTTTGGAAACTAGACCCCTTAAGGAACTTATCTAGATGTGTGGTGAGCACTTTGAACCCCCATGTGCTTCACAGAAGTTTATAATGTAGAGCCGTGAAAAAAAAAAAATCGCATTTTTTCTACAAAAATGATCTTTTTGCCCACAAATTTTTATTTTCACAAGGGTAACAGGAGAAATTAGACCACTAAAGTTGTTGTGCAATTTCTCCTGAGTACGTCGATACCCAATATGTGGGGGTAAACTACTGTTTGGGCGCACCGCAGAGCTTGGAAGAGAAAGAGTGCCGTTTTACTTTTTCAATGTAGAATTGGCTGGAATTGAGATCGGACGCCATGTCGCGTTTGGAGAGCCCCTGATGTGCCTAAACAGTAGAAATCCCCCACAAGTGACCGCATTTTGGAAACTAGACCCCCCATGGAACTTATCTAGATGTGTGGTGAGAACTTTGAATGCCCAAGTGCTTCACAGAAGTTTATAATGCAGAGTCGTGAAAATAAAAAATATTTATTTTTCCACAAAAAAGATATTGTAGCCCCCACTAAAGTTGTCCAATTTATCCTGAGTATGCTGATGCCCCATATGTGAGGGTAAACCACTGTTTGGGCGCACGGCAGAGCTCGGAAGGGAAGGAGCGCCGTTTTGGAATGCAGACTTAGATTGAATGGTCTGTGGGCGTTATGTTGCGTTTGCAGAGCCCCTGATGTATCTAAACAGTAGTAATTCCTCACAAGTGACCCCGTTTTGGAAACTAGACCCCCCAAGGAACTTATATAGATGTGTGGTGAGAACTTTGAATGCCCAAGTGCCTCACAGAAGTTTATAATGCAGAGTCATAAAAAAAAAATATATATATATTTTTCCACAAAAAGGATTTTGTAGCCCCCAAGTTTTTATTTTCACAAGGGTAACAAGAGAAATTGGACCCCAGAAGTTGTTGTCCAATTTATCCCGAGTATGCTGATGCCCTATATGTGGGGGTAACCCACTGTTTGGGCGCACGGCAGAGCTCAGAAGGGAGGGAGCACCATTTGACTTTTTGAGCGCAAAATTGGCTATCGTGTTTGGAGACCCCCTGATGTACCTAAACAGTGGAAACCCCCCAATTCTAGCTCCAGCCCTAACCCCAACACACCCCTAACCCTAATCCCAACCTGATCCATAATCCTAATCACAACCCTAACGATAATCACAACCCTTACCCCAAAACAACCCTAATGTCAACCCTAACCATAACCCTAATCAAAACCCTAAATCCAACACACCCCTAATCCTAATCTCAACCCTAACCTCAAACCTAACCCTAATCCCAATACACCCCTAATCACAACCCTAACCTTAACCCTAATCCCAAACCTAACCCTAATCCCAAGCGTAACCCTAATGCCAACCCTAACCCTAATACCAACCCTAATCCAAACCCTTACCCTAATCCCAACTCTAACCCTAACTTTAGCCCCAACCCTAGCCCTAACTTTAGCCCCAACCCTAGCCCTAACTTTAGCCCCAACCCTAACCCTAGCCCTAAGACTACTTTCACACTTGCGTTGTTTGGCATCCGTCGCAATCCGTCGTTTTGGACAAGAAACGGATCCTGCAAATGTGCCCGCAGGATGCGTTTTTTGCCCATAGACTTGTATTGCTGACGGATCGTGACGAATGGCCACACGTCGCGTCCGTCGTGCACTGGATCAGTGTTTTGGCGGACCGTCAGCACAAAAAAAGTTCAATGTAACGTTTTTTTGTACGTCGCATCCGCCATTTCTGACCGCGCATGCGTGGCCGTAACTCCGCCCCCTCCTCCCCAGGACATAGATTGGGCAGCGGATGCGTTGAAAAACTTCATCCACTGCCCACGTTGTGCACAATTTTCACAACGTGCGTCGGTATGTCGGGCCGATGCATTGCGACGGCCCCGTACCGACGTAAGTGTGAAAGAAGCCGAACCCTAAATTTAGCGCCAACCCTAACTCTAAATTTAGCCCCAACCCTAACCCTAAATTTAGCCCTAACCCTAACCCTAATCCTACCCCTAACCCTACCCCCAACCCTACCCCCAACCCTACCCCCAACCCTACCCCCAACCCTAACCCTAACCCTAGCCCTAACCCTAATTTTAGCCCCAACTGCTCTTCTCCTGCCGGCCGGCAGATGGAGACAGATGGCGGGCGCACTGCGCATGCGCCCGCCGTTTTCTTTTGCCGGCGGCCAGGAGGAGCAGCAGGAGGACCCAGGGACACAGGTGAGTATGGCAGGGTCCCCGAATCCCCCTATTTCTCTGTCCTCTGATGTGCGATCACATCAGAGGACAGAGAATTACACTTTGACTTTTTTTTTTTGCGGTCGCCGGTAAACAGTTAATTACCGGCGATCGCAAAACAGGGGTCGCTAAAACCGACCCCGATCATGCTCTTTGGGGTCTCGGCTACCCCCGGCAGCCGAGACCCCAAAGATTCTCGCGGGGCCGGCCGGCGGGCGCACCGCGCATGCGCCCGCCATTTTGAAGATGGCGGCGCCCACCGGGAGACACGAGGAGCATCGGGGGAGATAGGTGAGTATTGGGGGGCTACCTGGGACCCCTTTTCTCTGTCCTCCAATGTGCGATCACATCGGAGGACAGAGAAATTAAAAAGAGATCGCGTTTTTTTTGCGATCGCCGGTAAACGGTTAATTACCGGCGATCGCAAATGCGGGGTGGGTTAAAAAAACCCCGAATCATGTTCTCTGGGGTCTCGGCTACCCTCGGCAGCCGAGACCCCGGAGAAAATCCGACTCTGGGGGGCGCTATTCACTTTTTCCACAGCGCCGTTAATTAACGGCGCTGTGGTTTAAGTACCCTTAGCGGCCGCCGTTAAAAGGCGTATCGGCGGTCGCCAAGGGGTTAAGTGCCACATGGTCTGTCGGTATGTACACACCTTCCTGAAAGGCCACAGAGGCTGCAACACCATTATGCAAGAGGCACCACTAACCAAACCACACCATTAAAGGTACCTTCACACTGAACAACTTTCCAACGAGAACGACAACGATCCGTGACGTTGCAGCGTCCTGGATAGCGATCTCGTTGTGTTTGACACGCAGCAGCGATCAGGATCCCGCTGTGACATCACTGGTCGGAGCTGAAAGTCCGGAACTTTATTTGGTTGTCAGGTTGGCGTGATTCGTCATGTTTCACAGCAAAAGCAACGATGCCTGCAATGTTTTTTCATGGAGCTAACAACCAGCGATAACGATAAGTACGTGACTGGATCGCTCCTGCATCGTTCTGCTGTTGCCGGTGTTTGACGTCTCCTAGCGACCTAAGCAGCGATGCTGCAGCGATCGGCTCGTCTATATCGCTGCAGCGTCGCTTAATGTGACGGTACCTTAAGACCAAGGATATCTCCAAATTAGTCAGGCACAAAGTTGTTGAGAAGTACAAGTCAGGGTTGGGTTAAAAAAAATATAAAAAAGAAAAAAAGAAAATCCTAATCTCTGATAATCCTCCAGAGCACCATCAAATCCATTATAAACTGGAAAAAAACATACCTATCAAGAGAGGTCCACCTACCAAAATGCTCAGGTCGGCTAAGGAGGGCATTAATCAGAGAGGCAGAACAGTGACCAAAGGTGAAGTTGAAGGAGCTGCAGAGTTCCTAAGCCGAGAATGGAGTTCCTGTCTCTACGACCCCAATAAACCACACACGCCATAGAGTTGGCGTTTATGGAAGAATGGGCAGTAAAAAGCTTTTACTTACACACTAAAATGTTTATAAAGTAAAGTTTAGAGTTTGCCAAAGGTGTGGGAAACTCCCCAAATGTATGGAGGAAAGAGCTTTGGTCAGATGAGACCAAAATTGAACTTTTTAGCTACCAAGGTAAGCTTTATGTCAGGCGCCAAACCAACACAGCTTATCACCTCAAAAGCACCATCCCCATAGTGAAACATGGTAGTGGCAGCATCATGTTGTGGGGATGTTCTTTTGGCAGCAAGGCTAGGGAAAATGGTCCGAGTCAAAGGGAAAATGGATGGTGCGAAATACAGTGATAGCCTTGAGCAAAACCTGCTTGTCTGTCAGTGATTTGAGACTTGGACAAGGGTTCACCTTCCAACAATACGCGCGCTCCGGCCGAGAGCTTCCCTGCACTGACTGTGTCAGCGCTGGCAGTAACAGCGGCCGGCGCTGACAGTCAGTGCAGGGAAGCTCTCGGCCGGAGCGCGTGCATTAGCAGCGCTCCTGCCGAAAGCAGTTATAACCCTGCGGACGCCGGGGGACGTGACAGACATCAGAATGTGAGTATGTAGTGTTTTTCTTTTTACTTTTACAATGGTAAGCAGGGTAAATATCGGGTTACTAAGCGCGGCCCTGCGCTTAGTAACCCGATATTTACCCTGGTTACAAGTGAACACATCGCTGGAGCGGCGTCACACACGCCGATCCAGCGATGACAGCGGGTGATCAGCGACCAAAAAATGGTCCTGATCATTCCCCAACGACCAACGATCTCCAAGCAGGGGCCTGATCGTTGGTCGCTGTCACACATAACAAGATCGTAAGCGGGATCGTTGCTACGTCACCAAAAGCGTGACGTTGCAACGATATTGTTAACGATATCGTTATGTGTGACTCGAGCTTTAGACTTGAAGATTGTCTTTCACCAGAGGAAACCATTTAACTTGAAGGAGCTGGAGCAGTTTTGCATTGTGCAATGGACAAAAATACTAGAGGCAAGATGTGGAAAGCTCATAGAGATTTAACCAAAGCGAAGTTTTCAGCTGTGTAATTGCTGCGAAAGAAGGTTCTACAAAGTGCTGACTGGGGGGGGGGGGGGGGTGAATAGTTATGCACGCTGACGTTTTTAGTTATTTTGTCCTATTTGTTGACTACTTCACAATAAAAAGAAATGTTTACAGTTGCAAGCATGTTCTCTAAATGAAGTGATGCAGTCCAGGTTGTGAAGTAGCAAAGCACGAAAAATGCCGAGGGGGGAGAATACTTTCACAAGCCACTGTAAAACTTTGGGTGGGCACCACCTAAATAACAAGAACATTGAAAAACGAGTGTCTATCACGCATGTATGAGAAATAAACCAAGAACAAGCAAAAAGAGGGGAACAACACATACAAAAAATGGAGAAAAGTTATCTTTATTAGTACGATGACCTAAAGTTAAACTCAGCAAAAAAACGTTAAAAACACCTGTGGTGTAAAGATCACTATGATCAGTGTAGTGGCACCACCGAATTTTATCTGAAGGAAGTGTATCTGCAGCCCATTAGCGGCCATTTATTGGCTACAGCATTCACACGGCATAGTAATCTCGCGCAATCAGCAGAGATCCGTTGCTGATGCAGGAGCTGAGTATTATTTGTATACAGTGTTGAATATAATCTTTAAGAAAGGGCTAAAGGACTGTGGGCGATATAACGTTATATGTTCATTTTTGATGCAGTTTATGAGCCTTGTATTTTCAGCTGTATCTTCTGAACTTGCCACCTTTTGTTTGGCCTCAGTAGCATCCTCAATCCTTTGCTAAACTTTTATTGTATAAGGAGGACTTGTCACCAGGTCAAAAGTGACCTTTTTGCGCCCTTATTTTATTCCACCTTCTCCCCTGAGAATTGAATTTTTTTTTTTGTTTTCCTTTCTATAAGGGCTCCTCATTTGTGAGAAATGCGTGCGAGTCTCGCATGTTAAAACCTTGCTCTGGCGCCGGCACTCCAGAGCGGAGCGTGCGACTCCATGTGTTGCTATGCAGCCTCATGCTGCGCTCCACAGTGCCGGCGCCAGAGCTTGGTTTTAACATGCGAGACTCGCACGTATTTTTCGCAAGTGAGAAGGAGCCCTTACTGTCATATGGTTCTTGTGATTTGTGCTTTTGGCCTTTCTAGTTTGTGCTATTTTTTAAGTTCTTTTCCAAGTTGGCAGGATTCTTAGCCACTTTTACCTGGTGACCTCTTTAAAGATTATAAATGATGCATAAAAGATTGGAGATGCTATTCTGGTGTTATTGCTTTGTTGTTACGTCAGACTCATTTATGCAGTATCCCTGTAGCCTGTTATTTCTTGTGCTTACACCCTCAAGTCTGTTTTTCTTTTAACCACCCCTTATAAATAACAAAGCATATGTATTAGCATGTGGGTCAAAATAAAAACCTTCTGTTTTTTTTTTTACCTGCGCTTCTAACCTTATAAAACCTACAGAAGGATGGTTGAAGAGCGACTCCAATGTTCAATGTTGGCTTTTATCTCCGAAGTCTTCCTTTTCCCTGCGGCACTAGGGATTGTCCAGAATCTTCCAGCAAACTGTGTACATATGTAGCAATCATGGTGTTCTTTTTCCGCAAACAAAGAGCTGAACTTGTGATTGACAGCTTGTTGTTCTCTGTCTAATACTAATTTTTTTGGGTGGTGGAGGGGGCAAGTCATACCATCTACCGTAATTGATCATGTCCTTTACCCGAGGCTTGCATGTTATAGATGGTTGGACTGATGGCTTTAACCTGCATAATTGAATTTTGACTGCTATGTGTGTATGGGAGCCTTGGCTTTCCTCCTGGTAGGCAATAAAACATTCTCATCTGTTGACTGACAATGATGGTAATGACTGCTTGGACATCAAGAGATACGTTTTGTTTGGTTTTCTGATAGTTATAGGCGTTTGCTCCATTTATTACCTCGTAATATGTGCGGTGATGCTGCATATCCCAGCTTCATGTTTATAAAGGTGTGGGCTGTGTATGCCAATAAAAGTAACGTGAAGCCTGTGCATACTGCAGCTTTTTCCCAATGTGGCATGCTCATAATCTCTTTATTATTGACTTATAATACTGGCAGATTTGTTCTTTCCCTATCTAACACAAACCTGGAGTTGTCACGAGGATCTGTTAGCTCACCTGACTTTCTAAATGTTTTAGAAAATTCTTGTATTTTCCATGAAATAACAATTCACAAAACATTTTCTTACAGCTGTGTATTATCCTGTTCCTCAGCTATTTCTTCTGGAAATGTGTACATTAATTGATAGCTGGATTCAAGCTGCATTCCCCTTCACTGGTAGGATCAGCATTGATTAGAAAGTGTCATTAACACATCCTATTATTAAGTGGGACGGCCATACTCCATTGTTAATTTATTCATACATTTTCTATTACAAATAGCAACACGAATGGCTATATATGTATATGTGTGTGCGTGCAGCACGCTTCTCACTAAATTAGAATTAATAAAAAGTTAATTTACCGTATTTAAAAACGAAACTCATTATATAGTCATTACAGTGATCTATTTCAAGTGTTTATTTCTGTTATGTTTCA